>NW_024429182.1:43156155-44447405 GCF_017639785.1 Mesocricetus auratus
CGTAGGCTGCTTGCCCAGGGGAGGAAACGTCCTCGACTGATTCCAGAAAAGAGACTCCGCGGGTCCCGGATCCCGCGGAAGAGATGCCCTAGCGAAGCATCAACAAAAGATGTCGTTTGTCTGAACCGTCTTTAAGGGCCAGGTGCGTGGAGCTGCCCGTAGAGACGTCACAAGCGTGGGTAGACCCCAACCTGCAAGGATGGACAGAAGTAGGAGTGACCCGCCTCCCACCGGTGTGTCTGTCACTGTAACCGTGGGCACCCTGGGAATTCCTCTGAGACTTCTCCGGGTCGCTCCGCTGCTGGACTCATAAACTGTCTCAGTTAATGAAAAACCTCGCAGAATTTCCTTTGGCGCAAGAAAAGTTCCTGACTTGAAGTGGCAGGGAGAGCATCTTCTTGCTTCTTAGGCCAGGCAAGAAGGCTACAACCTCTCTCCTGCCGCCGCCCCCACCGCCCTCATCATCTAACACGCTTGATCTTACCTCCTATGGGATAGGATAGGGTAGGATAGGGTAGGGTAGGGTAGGGTAGGGTAGGGTAGGGTAGGGTAGGGTAGGGTAGGGTAGGGTAGGGTAGAATAGGGCATGCCCTAATAGGACAAACTGGCCAAACAGCAGGAGCTAGAAGTTTCGCTGAGAGCTAAAGATGGAGAAAGGAATCTGTTCTGCTCATGTCACTCCATAGTCTCTTGGCACACACTCCCATTCTATCACCAAAATCCTTGGACCTGTAGCCAAGATTACAGGTTAGAGCTACCTTTCTAGCTACTGAGCCAAAGACATTTGCCTCCGGGTTTATGCTTAGGAAAGAAATTCAAATCTACGGAGCTGTCGCCTTTAACCGCTCTTTTCAAGTGAGGGAACCAGAAAGAACCCTTAAAATTTCCAACTTCAGAAAGAAATACTGAACCTGAGGCCCAGAGACAGGAATAGCAAGAATGCTTGTTTCTAAATTCTGCTTTACCAGTCTGAGAACAAACGTGACCTAAACCAGAACAAGACTTCGGGTTCTTTGAACGGCGTTGAGATTTCCCTATGAGTGTGGGGAACCAAGCAGGGGAACCTTTACCCGTGGCTCAGCCACTCTTCCCTTACAGGTCACGCGAAGGTTTGAAGATATCTTGGCTTCCTATGTAATTTCAATGATAATCCTCCCGCTGGTAAGGAGAATCGCCACACAACCAGGCGATGAGACCCCCACTTCAGCTACCAATTTCTCTTTCTTCCCCTGCCTGATATCGCCAACCCCCAAAACCTCATACAGTCTGTCCACGCATCGCGCCCCTCCCCAAGCTCCTTGCATCCTAGCTCCCTGCCTATTGTCCTTCAGGCCTCTAAACCAAGGTTCTGGAGTGCAAAGAGCAATCCGTGACTCTGAACCTAGTGTGCATACCGGGCCAATATGTAGGCTGTGTCTAATAAAGTCAGGATGTAAACGTCCCAGCTTTTCTTTCTATTGGCTTCCACCTACAACCCTCTGAGCATCTTTTTTTTTTTTTCTCCAAGAGAAGAGGAGTTGAAGACAATGATGCTCCAAACTGGAGACCCAGTGACTAGCACGGGAAACCAGAAGAGAGTGAGAAAGCAGTGCCTTGCTCCCTTGTTATGGGTCTTAGACCATGTGGAGTCCAACAGCAGGGACTGCGCCTAGACACGGACCCCTTTTCAGTGGCCAAACTGCGCTCCGTAGCCAGCCAGAATACGGCTGGCAAACGGATAGTAAATGCGAAGGGTCGGGTCCCCACTGGAAATGGATAAGGGGCGGGACGACACAGTCAGTGTGCCTTCTTGCCCCTTCTTCAGGAAAAGGCTAGACTGTGGAGGCGGCGAGTCCCTCAGCCTCGGTCATGTGATAGTCTCGAAGCGCAAGCTGCAGGGGTCTCGGCGTCTCGGGGACCATTACAAAACGCAGCCAGGAGAGCGCGTCGCTGCCACAGCAGAGCTTCTTCTCAAAACCCGCAGGGCAAAGCGGCTGCAGCTGCAACGCAGACGGCTGTGCCGACCGGGCGGGCGAGCCGGGTCCTGGCCTGTCTTCGCCGACGCCCCCTGCAGCCTGAGGCTAGCTCCCGGAGTCCTGAGCACCCTCCCCTCAGCAGAGCCTGCAGGAGCTTCTGCTGCAGAAGCCACCAAACTTTTTTCCTCTGAGCCACCGCCTGGGGCTCATGCCTCTTCCGTCCTCAGCTCTGCTGCAGATGCCCTGAGAAAGAGGGCACAGGCTGATAGAAGAGTGTTCTCTCTCCCTTTATCCTGCCACTCCCCTCTTACAAGATCTGAACTCCAGCGCTGGACGGACCCAGGACCACCAGGTCAGTTAGCTTCCACGGAGTTGAAAAGTTGGGTCACCAACGGCCTTGAGACAGCTAGCACGGATGCGGTTTTTAAAAGCCAGAGTCTACACCGCCCAGTCGGTTTGACCAGAGCTGCCCTTGTACCGGGAAAGGGCAAAGAGGTAAAAAAGAAATTCATGCAACTGTCTTTCGCTCCGGAGCTCAAGACCCGAGAGGAGGAAGACTCAGAGAAAGCCACGGTAAAGCTGGGGAGCCCCTCTGGATACTGTGCGGGCCTGTCCGCAACCAAAAGTTGAATTGGCCCTAAAAGCCAATCGTGAGGACCCCAGCAGCTCCCAGAAGGAGAGGACAGAAGCAGAAGTCTTGGGATCCGGACTGCACAAGTGAATAGAGAGTTAGAGGGGACATTTAGGCAGGGGATCGGGCTTCCTCGAGAGGCTTTGAGGCCCACTGTGGGCCAGTAGGAGGTGGAGGAGCCTAGGAAGATGCCACGGCCGGGGAAGAGTTCGTACAGCGACCAAAAGCCGCCCTACTCGTACATCTCACTGACAGCCATGGCCATCCAGCACTCGGCTGAGAAGATGCTACCGCTGAGCGACATCTACAAGTTCATCATGGAACGCTTCCCGTACTACCGCGAGCACACGCAGCGCTGGCAGAACAGCCTGCGCCACAACCTCTCCTTCAACGACTGCTTCATCAAGATCCCGCGGCGGCCGGACCAGCCCGGTAAGGGCAGTTTCTGGGCTCTACACCCTGACTGCGGTGACATGTTCGAGAATGGGAGCTTCCTGCGACGCCGCAAGCGCTTCAAGGTACTGCGCGCAGACCACGCTCACCTACACGCAGGAAGCAGCAAGGGCGCGCCCGGTACGGGGCCCGGAGGTCACCTGCACCCCCACCATACCCACCACCCGCACCACCACCACCACCACCACCACCACCACGCGGCACACCATCACCACCACCACCACCCGTCCCAGCCTCCGCCGCCGCCGCACATGGTGCCCTATTTCCACCAGCAACCGGCTCCCGCTCCGCAGCCGCCACATCTCCCGTCGCAGACCGCGCAGCAGCAGCCACCACCGCAGTCGCAGCCTCCGCAGCCGTCCCATCCCGGCAAGATGCAGGAGGCGGCGGCCGTGGCGGCTGCAGCGGCGGCGGCGGCGGCGGCGGCGGTGGGCAGCGTGGGGCGTCTGTCGCAGTTTCCACCCTACGGGCTGGGCTCGGCCGCCGCCGCAGCTGCCGCCGCCGCGGCGTCCACCACCGGCTTCAAACACCCGTTCGCCATAGAGAACATCATCGGGAGGGACTACAAGGGAGTGCTGCAAGCTGGAGGGTTGCCTCTGGCATCTGTCATGCACCACTTGGGCTACCCCGTTCCAGGCCAGCTTGGCAATGTTGTCGGCTCGGTGTGGCCTCACGTTGGTGTGATGGATTCGGTGGCCGCGGCCGCCGCCGCTGCGGCTGCAGCTGGGGTCCCGGTAGGCCCGGAGTATGGGGCGTTCGGGGTGCCAGTCAAGGCCCTGTGTCACTCGGCAAACCAGAGTCTGCCAGCTGTGCCGGTGCCCATCAAGCCCACGCCTGCGCTCCCACCCGTGACCACACTGCCGCCGGCGCTGGCCGTCCCCACGGCGTCACAACAGCTGCCTGCTCCCTCCACCGTGTGCGCGGCCGCCGCCTCACCCACAGCCCCTCTCTTGGAGCCCACCGCAGCCAGCGCGGCTGACAGCAAGGGAGGCTCCCTGCACTCGGTGTTGGTGCACTCCTAGGGGAGGAGACACCTGGCGAGAGACTGAGTCAATGGCCCTAATCGAGAGAGCATCCCAAAGTGACAGACAAAGTTGGCTTCGAGGAAAAAAAAAAAAAGACATTAAAAAAAAAAAAACTGATCGACAACCCAAACGTGGATGTCCCACTGGTCTGAATAAATGTAACCTCCTGGTGTCTGTGTTTATACTATCTTGTAAATCAGATTAATGAATGCCCATTTTCAGGTAAGAGTTTCTATTGTAATAAAAATCGATACGTTATCGGGGGAGAAAACAAAAGTGACTAGGGAAAACTCATTCCAGGCAAAGTGTTAGTCCCTTTCCTGGAGCAGAAGCTGAACGATCTGACACGGGAGAAGCCCGACAGAGTGACGAAAGTGGACTTGAGACCACAAGTTTCAGTCTTCGGGTCTCATGCGTCCGTCCGCAGCCGCCTCACCACTAAGGAAAGCTGGTCTTAGATGGCGAGAGAAAGGATGAGTTGTCCTCGTTATTTCCTTGGTCAGGAAAGAGGATGAGAAAACGATACCACGAATAAAGTCGCTTTGACAGGGAGAGAGTGTTTAGTGGGATCTTTGGGAAACGGTTACGTTTCTTGGATGTGACCCGGGGTCGAGGAGGATAGTAGCAACAGCTAAAGTAATTAGTTCGCACAAAAGAGAGTGGCGGAGGCTTAAAGAGCAAAGCTCCAGATTCCAAAAGTAAAGTTCGGGGAGCCTCCGGAGAGAGACAATAAAGGCGACTTTCCACCTGCGTGCGACTCCTCTATCAGTCGGGTGAGAAACCATTACGGAGCCTGAGAACAAGGTTCATTCCCACGACCAGTTTCATGTGGACTTTTAAGAAAAAAAGTCACTTGTATCACAGATTTTGGCTCCTCTCATTTCATTAGTGCGAGGAAGCCTAGTCACCTTGGCGAGAGGGTCGCGCATTGGGGAGAAGGGATTGTCGTTTGGTGGCTGTCCCGTGCACAAAGGAGGAGGTGTCGCCTTTGCTCGCTGTGAGTCTTTTCAGGCGAATTCTTCAATTTCCGTTTGTGAATAAATTCACCCTGTCACTGTTGCCCTTCCTGAGTTTGGAGACCCGGGAACAGCACTTTACTGGCGACAAACTTAGGAGTGTTGAGTGGCCCTGGCTCCGTCCCCTCTGGCCTGGGTCTTCGCCACGTCGTTCCTGTTTGTATCAGGTGTTCATTAAAATGTCTCGCTGGATATACCGGTGCCGGTGTGAGGGTGTTCTCTTCTTAGCAGATGAGGCCACAGTTGAAAATTCTCCCTCAGTTCTTAATTTCTTAACTTCAGAGTTTCAAGAGACCTGAGACCAACGGGAGAGCCTTCTCTGGGGACAGTGTTCTTTGCCCTTTCTTTCCACGCACGAGTCAGCTGGCTAATCTCTACCCATTTTCCTCACTCTGCTTTCCTTAACTGAATTTCATTAAGACCATGTCAACATGTAAATTATTCCTATCACCGCAACAGTAAATTATACCTATCACCACTACTCACCACCGATCGGCAGCCTTTTCTGAGGTTGGCAGGAGCAGGTCAGGGCCCAGGTCTGGGTGCCCATGGAGCAGATGTGGGGCTGGATTATGGCGGGCCCAGAGCAACACAGTTGGAAGACGCACCAACCAGGTAGGTGGGAAATGCCACTGCTGTCTGTAAGACCTGTTGCTTGCCTAGCCTAGGGAAGCAGGGTCTGCGAGGTGACTGCTGGAGGTGGGATGACCACTGCCTGGGCGTGGAGACACGAAATTCTTGGGCTTGGGCTTCGAACCACCCTAGCCAACACCCAAGGCCAGAACCTCCGGGGTGCAGGGCAGATGTGAAACAGCAGGTGAGAGGCCCTCAGCATGTCGGATTTGGGAAAACCATGCTGAGCCTCTGCTCTGCTCTCTTCCTGCCTCCCTCTAACCTCCAGCAAAATTCCACTGGAAGCCAGTTTTCCTCTGCCTACCAAGCCTAAGAAATTCCTCCAACCCTCCATTAGAAGACCGCAAAGAGACAAAACGGGGAGTTACTCAGCAATATTGTTGGGGTATGTTTGGGGTAGACGCTGAAAAAACAAAAACAAAACAAAACAAATAATAAAACAAACGGCATTTGTGCACATCCCTCTTTTACAAATCTCAATACAGTGTATTACAAAGTTTTGACACATTTTAGGTAACAGCCTCACTAGTAGGACTCAATCAATTGGAGAGTTTGTCCAGCTTTACGTGGATTTTCTATTCCACTAGTATTCGGTGGTAGAAAGAGAAAAGAGAGGCAGAGATACATAGATATGGGGGTCAGAGATTCGGGGAGAATTTGGAGCCTGACTTCACTGCCTGTCCACTTTCCAATTAGTTGGTGCTTGAAGCCCAGCTAGGAGCCTAGGATCTATTGGTATTTGATCCTAAGAAAGAGCTCCTGTCTCCTAGGCGGTTCTTCAAGAAAGGAACACCTCTTTCTTCTGGACCAGGCAGAATGGTTCCTGGTAATTTTTAGTGATGCCAATGATCCCAATTCTGGGACCTTCTCTCTGTCCCCAACATGAAGCAAACAATTAGTGGACCATTTCCAGGATCCTTCCTGCACCCAGCCCCTGCTGGGTACCCCTTCTGCCTCAGTGGGGAAAACTGATTGTTTCATGTTTGAGGAAAGAGGGAAAGGTGGGAAGGCAAAGTGAAGTCCACAATGATTGTGTTCAAGCTCATGTTTCAGGAAGAAACCCGGTGTCCCAATGAAGCTGGGCATACCATCAAGACAGCATTCGTTAAAATAAGCAAAGGGGGATGCTCTGATCCTTAAGGGGAGGGTTGTCCCCAGGCAGACACCTCCTCTGTTCCCACACCTTCCGACTCAAATGGGATTTGACCCCACTGTGAGGGCATCTATCCCTTGAACAGATGCTGCCAGGCCTGGAACCTGGAACCTGGCAGAACACTTGTGGCACACCTGTGGGATACTAGAAAGAGAGGACACCCATCCCCGGCTTCTTGCTTAACACAGGGATCAGATTACTGTTATCATATACCAAAGCAGTCCTGCTTAAAGACCCTCTGTTTATTTCAAACAAGCTGAGTTTATATTGAGTTTATGTAAGTCACTGATGCTGGCATAAAGCTAGTAGTTAACTGTGTGTTACTTTAGTAGCTCTCATTTGGGTATGTGGCTTCACCCTCTACATATTAGAAAACAGAAAATTAATTTGAAACATAGGTGAGATGAAAAGAAACAATTATAATTTATGAACTTCTTGGGTTACAGGTGTGATTAAAAATTCATTTTCTAAAGCAGGCCACGCACTGGGTACAGAACACCCAGTTAAGTTCTTGGGTGCCAAGGTGGTAGAGAAGGCTGCAATTACTCAGGCCATACCCCCACTCAACTGAACTAATGAAGCCCCTAAGAAAGGTGGGGAAAAAGCAGCGAGGGAGAGGAGGTTAGTGTAGATGTGCTTGTCCTTACAGACAGGAAGAAAATAACTTGGGCAAATCAATTTTATTTTATTCTCCTAAAAATGAAAATAAAAAATAAAAAGCGGGGGGGGGGACCGAGCTGCAGGCTAAGAGAGAATGAAGCCACATTTAGCTATGGTCTCGAGGAAAGCAGGCCCTCCTGCAAGGGCCCATTGGCACAGTTGGCATCTGGCACTTAGGAGGTCTGTCAACCAGGCTGGCTTGTGGTCAATTATCTCCTTAAGTAATCTGGCATTAGTCCAGCCAGGGAGGACAACCAGTTGCATTCCTAGGAATCCGAGCCAGTTGACTGAAAGTGACACTGCTCAATTCCAAACATCTTGACACAGGGGGTAGGGGCTGGACGGCTCAACACATCTCCTCCTGGGACTCAAAGGTGATGTTTGCCAGCTTGGCACCAGTACAGGAGTCAGAGGAGAGTGTGTACATGGAAATAGAATTGCCTAGGAGAAGGCTCGTGGATCACCAAAGCCACATGCTCCCCTCAAAATCCATTCACCTGCCGAAACTGCCAGTCCTAAAGGACACAAAATAATCCAGAGCTACGGCACAAGGGAGTCCTCACTCCTCAGGGGAAGGAAGGACCTTTGAGGAGCATGCTCAATCCCATCTTGAGTGGTGGCATTTGTGACAAGATTGCTGTGTCTGTTGTTCGGGCCAGGGTGCAGGGTCAGGGTGGAGTTGGTGTTGAAATGGGAAACTAAAAAACAAATACACAAACCAGGAGTAACTTTTGTTAAGGGTTTAAGGGCCGAGTGGAGACCCAAATGCAGATGCTAAGTCCTTGAATTCTGGAGGGCAAAGCAATCTTTTCAAGTTCGATGCTCCCATGTTGCTCGTTCAAAGTATTTCCATTAATATTATCTTTCAAAGTTCAAGTGCTACCTCATGCCCTTTGGGGGAGATTGGAGGGTTCTGCTTGGGTTTTGAACTCAGCATTAAACCATTGTTTAACTGCCACAAGGTTGGCAGAACCCCAGATATACTCTGTCCTGAGCACTTCCCCCTTTAACTTGCCCTTGTGTGTTTTAAAGAAAATTCAAGCCACATGTTACTCCTTCCTCTTTGCATCCAAATGCAATTTCACTGAATTTTAGGATGGTCCATGAAATGCAAATTCTGTGTTTTAATCCATAATACACCCCCATGATATACACAAGTCACATGATATGCTCACATATCATTATGCAGAAAATAAAGCATGTGAAAACTGTAGCTGTATTTTTACAGAGATATTTTGTTAAAATAAAGAAAGTCATGAAGAGAATGCCATTATCAAGGAGCATTTTATAAAATTATCAAAAAAATCCATAAAATTTAACTAAATAACTCATGAAAATATTTAAATAATATTGCAAAGAAGACATTTCACTTGTGTTTAATTTGATCCAAATAGTTCTTCCCTGCCACAAGTAACAGTCTTTTGTGCACATGGGACACCCAGGCTGTGCTCATAAGTCACAAACCCCATTATGGAGGCATCATTTTTACCATGCATTAGAATGTGTTTTCCCATCTGAGCTGTAAGTCTTGTCAGCACCTTCACGGGCAGCATGTTTTTACTGTTACTGCAGATGGATGCTTAACAGGAAGGAAGCTGGAGAGAGGAGATCTGCAGTCAACCCAGAAAGGGTTCCTAAATAATGAAACACAGAGATAGAAAAAGGAAGAGAGAAGAGAGGGAAAGAGGAAGGGAGGAAGGGAGGAAGAGAGGGAGGGAGAGAGGGAGGGAGGGAGGGAAGAAAGGAGAGAGGGACAATCTGTGTGACTACTACTAGCAAAGCCAAACCACAATTTAAGAATTATTTTCTAACTCATGCCATTGTTTTGTTTCCCCCATTGAGAAGTCACAGACCAACTCTTTAATGCATGTGACATTTTCTATTATGTCACTCATCTGACCTAGTCTTGTCATAAAAACATTATTCTATATCCTTGTAAAATGTTGTTTAGTTGGACAGGATAGTGCTTATATCATTCTCAACTTCACTTCCTGGCTAAAACGACAAGGCCTCAGTGTTCATCCAACTTTTTGTGACCTTGAACTTATGCAATTTATTTTGTAGGATAAAACTAAGTCCCTGTATGGAAATACCTAATAAACAACAATATTCACATACCGTGGGTATCCAGGGTATCATAAGTGATGTTTTATGAAATTTTGTTTCTAATAACAAATGTTTGTGAAATCCTATAGAAAGAAAGAGGTCTTCAGTATGCTCTCAACCTTATAATACACATCAAAAAATTACATGAGATTGGGCTGGGCGTTGGTGGCACACACCTTTAATCCCAGCACTTGGGAGGCAGAGGCAGAGGCAGGTGAATCTTTGTGAGTTCCAGACCAGCCTGGTCTTCAAGAGCTAGTTCCAGGACAGCCTCCAAAGTCACAGAGAAACCCTGTCTTGAAAACAAAACAAAACAAAAATACATGAGACTACACCAAATATGAACCATTGGTCATTTAGGGCTGATGAATCATGTCATCTTGTTCTCATTTGTTATAAACTGGTTAGGTTGTCTACCCTCATGATGCTTTAGGTTTCTAATAAGAAGGATAGTAAAAATAATCTAGGCCATATAATAGGTATTTCAACAAAATATCATTTATGTTGTTTTGAGAAAGAATCTCATTGTGCCCAGCCTTTCCTTGAACTCAGGGTCTTCTCACCCCAGCTCCCCACACAGTGACATTACAGCAGTGTACCATCACATCTGGGGCAATGACTTATTTTAAACTGTAAGTCTGACCTGGTGATGCAGGCCTGTAATCTCAGTTACTTAAGAGTCAGAGGCAGGAGTATGGAACCTTAACAGCCTGCCTGGGCTACAGATATAGTTCAAGGCCAGACTAAGTAACTTGGTAAGACTGTGTCTCCAAAACTATCTTCAATGTGAGGGGAGGGATGAGCTGATTGAAATATGCTTTTAAATGAAGAGTAGGGGCTGGAGAGGTGGCTCAGTGGTTAAGGGTACCAGCTGCTCTTCCAGAGGACCTGGGTTCAGTTCATAGCACTCACATGGCGCTCACAAGCATCTGTAATTAGTTCCTAAGGATCCAAAGCCCTCTTCTGGCCTCAGAGGCACTCATAAGGCAAAAACACTTATATCTTTTATATACACAAAAATAAATTTAAAAAGGAAATGAAATGAAAGAACAGGAAAAACAACTAGAACTGTCCACTCCTTATGTTCCCCAACTGCCTTTTCTTCTGTGCCTTTGGCCAGGGCCCAGGACAGGATGCCATGCAGGGACAAAGAGAAGTATGTTATCACTTAATATTTTTGATACTTGGGAAATTTGCAGAATGGTTACCCCCATAAAGTCTGAATAGGACTCATTCATGGCTGGGAGGTAGAGTCTGGGATCTGTGGTTCCTACAAACCCACAAGTGTTGCTGGATGCCAGGGTCACATACTGAGAAGTTCTGTGTTAAAAGATTCATTTGTCCCTAGCTGATATCTACATCCACCTTAGTTCATAGGAGACACCCAAATAATTTTAGACATCACATGAGAGTTGTCACAATTCCTAGCCTTTTATCTAAAAACTCACTGATGATTGTCTGTCTGGCTCAGCACTCCCCGGTGATCTCAGATACTCTCTGCTCATTCAAGAAGCAGGAGACTCCAGATGCTTCCAGAATTGGATCTTTTCTCATCGCCCTTGATATTGAACAACGCAGCCTCTAGAACCATGAGAAACAATTTAATGTAGTTTAAAAGCGTCCAAGTCAAAGGTACTGCCCTGCTGTCTGTAAATATCCCAGATACAAAGTGATATGACCCAGAGTCACAGTCACACACTCAAATATCTTTTTAGCCTTCTAGTTATTAACTCCTTTATACCTAGTTAGCAAGAGTGTGTGGAGGGGTTTCAGTGTCTCCCTACAGAACTTATCCAATACAGTGGAATATGTCTTTGGGGAAGGCATATGCAAAGCAGACCTAGGCAGTCATGGAGGAGAGAGTGAAAGCTCAACTTTACTATGGACCATAGCATGTGCAGATACAGATATCTTCATACATGTCAACCAAGGAAGATGTTTTAAAATTTCTCCACTCTTTCAAATAGCATTCTCAGTAAAAAAAAAAAAAAAAAAAAAAAAGGAGAAAGTCAAAGTCCACCTACACCAAGATGTGATCTGTGTCCTCTTTGCTTGTTTTTGCTGCATCTTGGATGCTGAAAGTTGGCTCCCTGGCAGACACATCCTACAATGTCAGTGTACTATGCTTAGTCCGTGCACTAATCACCAGGGAGAGGCCTCTCCAGGACACACTGTCCTGCTTCAGCTTCTTGAGTAGCTGGGACTAAAGACAAGGAGCACCATTGTCCTTAGTAAAGGTTTTTTTGGGGGTGGGGGGGGAGAAAAAGAGTTTTAAAAAACTCATGTCTCCACTCTAATGGGTAGCCAAAAAAGTAAACTACCTGCCGAAATGGTTTTAAAATAGAAACAGATAATCAAGTCTCAGTTAGCTGAAGCAGCTAATTGAACAGAGACTCATGGAGGTCTAACTTTACCAAGTCATTTAGCTAGTCCCACCAGCTTAGAGCGACCCCATGCTGTCCCAGTTTGTTTGCTATTGCTATGACAAAATACCACGACCAAAACTCACTTAGGGAGGAAAGAGTTTCTTTTTCTCTAACAGGTCACAGTCCTTTACTGAGGGAAGTGAGGGCAGGAGCTCAGGGAAACACCTGAAATCAGAGTCTAAGGCAGGGTCATGGAGGAGTGCAGCTAAGGCTCCACCCACAGTGGGTGGGGCCTCCCACATTCGATCATTTATCAAGAAAATGCCCCACAGACTTGTTTACAGGATGTCTGATGGAGAGATATTTTCTCGGTTGATGTTCTTTCTTCCCAGAAGACTCTGGCTTGAGTCGAACTGGAAAACAAACAAACAAACAAAAAAGCTAACCAGCACATACGCCAACGGAAGTAAAGCCCAGCCCCAGTCACATTCCAGCCCAGCTCCACTCAGCCTCTCTCTGTCCCTGCTTCTTTGTTCTCACATCTGTAAAACTGGGAAAATAATATCTAAGTTTAATTTAACCAATAAATATAGTCAAATTGTGTAGATAATCACGGTTAGAATCCATATTTTCAAAAACCAGTTAAGAAATATTTATTTCCAACGTAATATTTTTATTAATTATTTGGGAATTTCATACAATGCTGTAGGTGGAATTTGCTGTCTCCCCCCCCAGACACTCTCCAAATCACCACACCGAGACTTAATATTAATTATAAATGCTCAGCCAATGGCTTAAGCTTGTTTTTAGCTAGCTCTTATAACTTAAATTAACCCATTTCTATTCATCTATGTGCTGCTGCCCTGAGGCTCCTTTGCCTCTTGTATATATTTCCCGTCCTCCTTGCTCTGCATCTTATCTTGTCTCCTTGAGATGCCTCAGACACTGCCCTTTTCCTTCCCAGCATCCTCTCTGCCCCCGAAACCCTACCTAGCCATCAGTCAGTCAGTTCTTTATTAACCATTTAGAGTAATACATACTCATGGTAAACAAAAGGATTATTCCATAACAGAATGCACCCCACCACACTCACTTCTCGTTCCTCCCAGGTTCACCTTCCTACCCTTGAAACCCACACCCCCCCCACCAAAAAAAACCCACTAAGTCCAATTTGTGTTGTCCATATACTCACTGGAGCATGGTCAAACTCCCAGTGGTCAGACCCTTAAAGAAAACTGAGTCCTTCCCAACTCCACTCCTGCCAGGAGACATCAACTATGAAGAGCTCCATCTCAGCAACTTTATCACAGTTCTTAAGGACTCTCTTCAGTAGCTTCCGACTGTTTCTTTTCTTTTTTTGGGGGGGGGGAGCTGTCAGAGAGTCTTCAAAGTCTCTCATTCTCAGTTATGAGTCTGTGGTCATCAATACCGCACAAAGAAAGCTTCCCTACCCATAGCAGCCTGCAGCAGCATGGGTCATAAACATCCACATGGTTTCCATTGGCAGCATGGGTCATAAACATTTACATGGTTTCCATTGGCAGCGTGGATCTCAGACATCAACATGGTCTCTGGCGGCAGTACCAATCACAGTAGTCTTTTGAGGAGACTTAACTCAGAAAATGAACCATTCTTCATCTCAGATATTTTTTGTTCAGAAATTTCTTTTAAAAATGGGGCCAGAAAGATGGCTCAGCAGGCCAGATCACCTGAATTCAGTCCCAGACTCACATATGAGATAAGAAGGGAGCCAACTTCAGCGAGTTGTCCTGTATCACTCCCCAACTACAGACAGACAGATGACAGCTAGCTAGCTATCATAACTAGACTCAGTTCTCAGTCTCTAATACTAAGTATAAATTTCTGCAGCCAGGTATTTTTTTTAACTTTCAAAGATTATTCAGGTTATTTTATCTTCAAGAGATTTATGACATGAAAAGTAATTCACATCTGTTCGTTTAAAACTTTAGGTGAACAGAAAGCTCCATTGTCCACTGTTTTCAACTGAAGAAAGTGTTTTTCCACAAATTCTTTAAAATATCCTTTCTAAGCCAGGCAGTGGTGGCACACACTTGTAACCCCAGCAGTCTGGAGACAGAGGCGGGCAGATCTCTGAGTCTGAGACCAGTCTGGTCTATGGAGTGAAAGATATATCATTCCTAGTAAAGCATGAAATGGGTGTATTTTATTTGCCTCAAGAGCTGTGTTCCTGAAAAATAAATATAAATCACATTTTTATAATCCAAATTGAATAGTGATAGTCCCTGAGCCCCCATTATGTAAAGAAACTAGTATGTGTGTTAAAATGAGAGGATGCATAGATCATACCCTATTTCCAATGAAAGAAAAAGTAAGTAGCAAGAGAATGCACAACAGCAAACAGGCAGATGTGTGGCTGTCTGAACAGTCTAGAATCACAGTGCTGAGAAGAGGTGCAGGCTTTGATTCTAGTCAAATCATCAACTTTCTTCCTGGGAAATTTCTCCGATTGTGTCTCGTGTTGTTCTGAGCTTCCCCGTCCTTAGTTATCATCAAATCGTCTTTTGTTTTATCATTTGATGGAAGTCCCATCCTCCCCTCTGCCTGGAAGTCAGGCAGAACCATCTGTCCTGCATTTGGATGGCTACTTCTTAGCTCAAGGATTAGCACTGCACTTTGGGACTCTTTGGGTGGGTTCAAATCTACCTAGATAAACTGATTAATTTTACTTACCAGTTTGAAGGGCTCACAGCTGTCTTCACTACTAAATGAGGATTTACAGAGATGCTGGCCTCCCCGGTGGCAGAGAAGGTTCCCCAAACTGTAGGACTTCTGGTACTTTGGCTAGGGAAGATGGAATTAGCAGTAGCACACAGGGCCAGGCTTTCTGAGACTTCCACAAAATGCAAATCCAAGGGGAAGTCCCGGGAGGTAAATTAAGTTGAGGACTTTCGGTTCCTATTTTCTTCCAGCTCTTATTTGAAGAAATTTGTTCTTTTACATGCACAGCTGTGGAGTCTCTCAGGGAGTTTCTTGTTCTTCTTAATTTTTGCATATCAGCCAAAAACCAAGATCTAAGCATCAACTGTGCTATGAGAGGCCCACAGATGATTTGAGCAGATTTACCAAAGGATATGAGTTTAGGAACCGCTTAAGCTCCAAGGTAGGATGCTGCCAGCTAGGCTGTGGCTGAGGAGCACACTGAGGGAAATGGCAGAACAGGTGTGATGGAGGGCTTTGTTTGCGATTGGTTTTGTTACTTCTGTTTGTTTAATTCTCGCTGTGGCTCTGTTTGTACACACTTGGTGAGGTTAGTGGACCGCCAATCATCTCAGTGACACCGGTGAAATTAATCTTTGTTATATAAAAGAAAAATCAGAAGACAACTCATCTTCAATTTTGATCTTCCCATTTCTAGCCATATGGTCTTGGCCAAATGATTTAGTCCTTTATCTCTTCGTTAAGTTAGTCTAAATGAGCAGTGTGATTTACTATGTTTTAAATATTAACAGTGATAGAAAGGTAGCAAAGTGCTTGTTCTGCTGGTTACTATTCTAACCTTGTATGAAATTGCTCAAATCTCCACAAATCCTTAGAAATCTGGTTGCTTATATCATGTTTAATTTGTACAAAAACGGAGCCAGGAGAGTTGGATAACATGTCTAGTGTTGCATCACATGTGGCTGAAATAGTGTTTAACTAGAAAATCTTGGGGGGGGGCAAGAAACTAAAACTTTGCTTCAATATTCCCTCTGGATTTGCATTTGTTTAGTCTCAGAGGGTAAGAGAACCAGTAAGGGCATTTGCTGCCAAGCCTGACTGACTGAGTTCAATCACCAGGCCTCTGCAAGGCAGAAACTGAGTATGAACTTCAACAAGTTGTCCTCTGATTTCTAAATGAGTGCTTTAGTACAACACACAAACACACACACACACACATTAAAATGTAATAAAATAAATTCTATGAGAAAAATTAAGAGCATGTTTATATACTGTATTACATTCGTCCTCACAAGAATGTAATTTTGTGTGTGCAGATTTCTTGTATGTGCATGTTTGTGTATGTATGTGTTATAGAATATTATTTTAAGATATGTTACATTTGTTTATGCTATGAAACATTTGTTTAATGATGCAAAATATGTTGCATTCTTTTATGTTGCATTTGTTTAACTCTGTGAAGCTGTATTACTTTGCCTGTCTAAAACACCTGATTAGTATAATAAAGAGCTAACCTGTCAATAGCAAAGCAGGAGAAAGGATAGGCTGGGCTGGCAGGTAGAGAGAATAAATTGGAGGTGAAATCTGGGGAGGGAGGCATCTAGGAGAAAGAGAAGGAGGAAGACTCCAGGGGCCAGCCACCCAGCCACACAGCAAGCTACGAAATAAGAAGAAATGTATATAGGATACAGATAAAAGCCCAGTGACAAAAGGTAGACAGGATAATACAAGTTAATAAGAGCTGGCTAGAAATAAGCCAAGCTAAGGCCAGGCATTTATAAGAAATAATAAGTCTCAGTGTGATTTATTTGTGAGTTGGGTAGAGGGTTCCCCCAAAAGAACATAGAGTAAAAAACAAACAAGCAAACAAAAACAACTACATGTGTGTGTATCACTTATACATATGTACAAGTGCCCCACAGGACAAAAAAATCATCAAATCCCTTGGAGCTGGAGCTAAAGGCTGTGTAGACCACTTGATATGGATGCTGGGAAATGAATTCAGGTACTTTAGCAAGTCAGAGGAGACTTTTCTGAACTATCTCTTTAGTTATCCCAAATGTAAACATTTAATGTTTTTATTAGCAAGGAATGCATAGTTCACCCTAACCTTCATGCGCACGCACACTCCCACTGCTTTTCCTCCTCCCTCCCTCCCTCTCTGCCCCTTTCTTCCCAAGGCCTCATGCATATTGGGCAAGTGCTCTAACACAAAGCCACACCCCAACCCTTATCTGTTTATTTGTTTAGAAAATGGGAATCTCATTAAATTGTCCAGTCTGACCTTGAACTTGTGATCATTCCTCAGCCTCCTGAGTACTCAGATTGCCATGTGTCTGGTCGTTGGTATTTTAAAAGCATCTCTCACATCATATCACCTCCTGTCTCTCCCTGTGTGTCTGCATGATGAGAAGAAACATGGTACCACCCCCCATGCATGGAAAGTGGTTTCCATTTTCCACCTTAACCACAACCCTCAGGAACTTGACCCTCTCTCTGCCTCCACTTAGTGTCTTCCTTTGTACTGACTCCTCCTGCCATGGTTTGGCAAGCATAGATCTCTTGCTGTTGGACTTAACTTCGGAAACTATTCTTTTGTGTTCATTGCAAACAAAACATCTCTTGCATTTCTATGTCTTCCTTGCCCAGCTCCTTCCACCAGCCTAGTCTCAGCCGCCATTTTGTTTAACCTCGTAGACATGTTTGGTCTTCCTTAAAGCACTCTTTGCCTGTTGTTTTCATAATATTTGCTAACCTAGTTTCCCTCCATTTCCTCCTTCTCCTTGCGGGTCCTCCTGGAAGAACAGGGCTCTGTCTGGTTTGTGGCTCCATGTTGTATGAGCCACCTTATTGTCTTTTCCACGAGGCTGCAGATTGTCACCTGTGCTGAGGGTCCTGCTTCAAGATCCCTCTAGCTCCCACAGGCTCCCTTTCTCTCTTGATAGTCACATCTATATATGCAGCTGCCTTCTGGATACTTTAATCTAAACTGGTTTTCTATGATAACTGTGCATTTCATATATCCCAAAGACTGCTGCTATATACCCCATTTTAATGGACAGCAATTCAATTTTTCTGGGGTACAAACCTACATATTTCTTACTTGTCTGAGTTCCTTAAGGCAAGAGTGGGCCTGTTGTGTGCCCAGCATTTAGGGCATTTAGGGCTTGACGTTCAGTGGGAACTCAACACATATTTAAGAAATGAGTTAATTACTTCTGACTCAATACATTTTTTTCAGAACTCAGATCTAGGGTTTGTGAATGCTGGACAAATGCTGGGCCCCTAGCTACACTCCCAGGCTTAAGTAATTTTGTAGCCACTGTTATTTAACTGCTGTTAAATCAACCCTATTAATAGCTTAACTATTAATTCCTTCTATCTCCCAGCTAAAATTTTTTTCTGCTATTGGTTAAAATTGCTGTATTTATATTGCAAATATGACTAGACATGCACTCTTGCTATTTTTGTAGCCTTCAGCAATCTTAACATTGATCTTGATTGCAGTAAACACTCAAGTATATTAAGTTTTGATTGAAGTTATAAAGTTTTATTGCTAGAGGTATATAAATTATCCAAAAGCTGAGTTTTAACTGTATGTACACTGCATATAATCACTAGAGGATGTGGCAGTGTGAGGCTTCCTTAGCTTCTGAAATCACCATCAATAGGTATTGTCCCCAACACTATTATGTAATGACAAGGCAATGTCTCTGATGATAGGATATGCACACAAAAGGTGGAGTTCCTGCAGGAAAAGAAGAAGAATGAAAGGAGATGGGAAACGAGAGAACTATAAGCAGAAGAAGAGAAAAACGACATAGAATCTAAATAGTCAGAAGTAGAGAGTCATGAGTTTATTTAAGTGACATGCCTTGCAATGGCAGCCAGAACAGAGACAGCCATCGACATGCCTCCAGCTGATGGATTTCTGCTAGGACTCCCCCAGGACTTAGACACCTCCAGTCAGCCAATGTTTGTTGAGCTTCTACTGTGTGGTAAGAACTGCAAGGGGGAAGCCTCCTGAAATTGCATAGTGTGTGGGACTTTATTTGTCTTCCAGAAAGCTTTCTCACCTATCCGAGGCCTGGCAGAATCTTTGAGAACAAACCTTGCTCTACACAACTCTGATGGAGTTCTGATGGACTCAACTCTTAGAGTTGGGAAGTGGTGTCACAAACTAGATCAAGTTCAGAGCTGCCTGCCCTCCCAAATGTACATTTTTAAAAGCTTTACTAATTTTTCTCCTAGCACCGAATATGTCTGTGGTGAGACACGAGACGGTGCTATCAATAATGCAGTTGTTTTTCACAAATCCCTCCATTACACTTGTCATCTGAAAATGAAAGGCACATTTTTGTGTGACATACAGAACAAATTGCTCCAGACGAATAAAACACCTGGGCAACTGATGCCGTCAGCTGGGTGCCTTCAGGCCATCTTTATTTTGTATAGTTTCTCACCTGGTTTTCTCTTCCTTTTTAGAATCCAAATTTTATATTTTAACAAAACTTACAAGGCATCTAATTGTCAGAAGGCCCTGGGGATCACTTGAAACTCACAGTAGGCTTTGTCCACTGGAAGGTTTTAAGCGCTATGACCTTGTGTGGTCTTTTCCGTGGCTTACAGCCACAGAGTAGAGAACAAGGCACCATGTTTCCAAGCGTTGTGAATGAGTAATCCAATTTCACCCAGTCCCAGATCAGAAGGCAGTATGTTTTCTAAACATTGATCTCAGTTCTGAACCCACTGAAGTTTGGAAATACCTATTGAAACACCTGAAGCCCCGAGGCAGAGGCCCTCTCTGAAGAAGAAAAACAGCAGGAATATTTCATGTGAAAGGAATTTTCCAGGGTGCATATTCAGTTTCCCAGGCCCATGAGAAAGTTTACATTTATCCCCAGTTTGTCTTTTGAGTTCCATTTGGAGAGGAGTATCAAGAAAATTGTAAATGTTACAAACCTGCTTACCTGGCAATAGCAGCACCAGTCTCTGGAAGACAATGAGATCCTCTTGGAGAGGGACTGGATTGCAACACAATAGCAACAACCGTCATGGCTAGGAATTGGGCCACAGCACAATAATAACAACAGCCACCAAAAGCAACTTGTGAATGCCTACTGTGCTTGGATGCTGGACTGACCATTTCATCTGGATTACCGAACTTTCCATTGCATCACTCTTGACCCACATGCTATTTTACAGAAAAGGAAATGGCGTTTTCAAGAAGTGTCCATCAAGACCATGCAACAGTAACTGCTAGCAGTAAGGATCTGAACACAAGCTTTTTATTTCAGTTCTAAACAATAGACTATGTTAGGCACAAAATTACAAGCAAGCTTAAGCAGAAAATAAGAGAGTTGTCTCTGCCCCCTCACACAAAAAAGTCCTGTAAAAAAGAGATACATTTATAATAATCAGTAAACATGCATCAGTAAATTACTCCTCAGAGTCCATAGCTGTCATAGAGTTCACCCTTTGTGCTGCATATTCTATGGGTTTTGATAAATGTACTATGACATGTGTCTACCATTATACAACTATACCAAATACCTCACTGACCAAAACTATCTTCTGTTTTCCCTATTCATCATTCTCTTCCCTTTAATGTTGGACAAGCACTGGTCTTTTCACAGTCTTCTTAGTTTCGTCTTGTCCAGACATCACAGTGTGGCTTTTTCCCAGATTGGCTTCTTTTGCTCAGCATTAAACACTTAAGTTTCCTCTATGCTTCGTTTGTGATAGCATCAAAACTTGTTGATTTTTAGTGCTGAATAATATTTAGTTGTTTGGATGTGCCAGTGCTGATGTATCCCTTAACTTCCCAGTACATCTTAGCTCTAAGTTTTGACAATTAGAGATGATATGGCCACCTCTGGGGTGTGTGTGTGTGTGTGTGTGTGTGTGTGTGTGTGTGTGTGTGTGTGTCTTCAACTCATCTAGGTAAATATCAAGGAATAATATGGATAATATTGCGTCATATGATAAGAGTTGGGAGCTGGGGACTGGGTCAGTAAAGTATCTACAATACAGACATTAGGATATAAATTTAGATCCAATACCTCCACATAAAAGCTGGACTACCCTCATCTGTAATCCCAGCAGATAGACAGATCCCTGGAACTTATTGGCCAATCAGTGAGCTCCATGTTCAGTGAGTGTCCATGTCTCAGAAAATAAACTATAGAACAATTAAGTAAAATAGGTTCCATCAACCTATGGCTTCCAGATACTAGCGTACATGTGCATACAAACTTGTTTACACATGTGCATACACTTCCCTCCCTCCTTCCCTCCCTCTCTCCCTCCCTCCCTTTCTCTCTCTCTCTCTCTCTCTCTCTCTCTCTCTCTCTCTCTCATACACACACACAGTGTATATTTAGTGTACTAAGAAATTGCTAAAATGTCTTCCCACATAGCATTTTCTATTCCCATTGGTCAAATGAATGCATCCTTGTTCCTCTTTATCCTTTCCAGCATCTGATTTGGGTCATTTTTAGTAGGGGCACAGTTATATGTTATAATTGGTTTAATTATCAATTTACAAATATTAAGCATTTTTAATATCCGTATTTGCAATCGATGTGTCCTCTCTTGTAGTGTCTTTCTGTTCAGGACATTTGACTCTCTTTAAATTGGGTTCATTATTTGGTAAGGTTTATGTGTTCTATGTATGTTTTGAAGAACTTTTTAAAAAACAATATTTTCTATCAGTCTATACCTTCTTGACAGTATCCTTTACATGGTAAACATTTCTAATTTCAATGAAGTTCAACTTAACAGCTGTTTATTTCATGGATTTCTCCTTTGGTATTGCTACTAAACGTCATTGCCAAATACAAGGCCAACTAGGTTTTCTCCCATATCATGTTTTAGAATTTTTAATTTTCCAGTGACGCCTATGACTCATAGGGCCCGTGGTTTGTGTGTGGAGACTGGGGGGGGGCAGTTATCAAGTCAGCAAATAGTACAAAATTATTTTTTTGCATATTACTATATCATTGACCCAGCACCATTTGTTGAAAATACTTTCTTTTTTCCATTATATTGCCCTGTTCTTTGTCAGAGACCATATTCATATAGCTGACTATATTTGCATAGGTGTATTTCTTGGTTTTCTCTTTTGGTCCATTGATGCATTTGTTTGATATTCTGCTGGTATCATTCCGCTCTGACCATTGTGCTGGCTATTCTGAATTTTCAGTGTTTCTATATAAACTTTAGAATAGGTTTGCCAACAATCTACAACAGAACTTATGGGGATTTTGATTGTGATCGTGCTAAATCTACAAATCATGTCGGAAAGAACTACCATCTTCAGAATATTGGGTCTTTCTTCTCGTGACATTGGGGTGCTGTGGTGATATTTTGTGTATGAACTAATGAATGGAGTTGGCCTGGAGATCAGAGAAGCAATGAGCCAGCCATTAAAGAGTTCTCACCTCTACCAGTGCTCATACTGAAAGGGTGATCCTGTCCTCACACTGCATCTCCAGACTGCATCTGTCTCCATCAAACCTCAAACTCCTTGAGCTCCTGTCCCCTGCTTTACATTCCTCTCTCCACCCAACCATATGCCTTCCTGTCTCCACCTCCCTAGTGAGATTAAAGACACAAGATCCCAGGTTCTGGGATCACCTTTGTGTGAGCTTGGTTTCTTTTAGATAGATTGAATCTCATGTAGCCCAGAAATCTGTCTGTCTCTGTCTGCCAAGTACTGGGATTAAAGGTGTGTGCCACCACTGCCTGGCCTCAATGGCTAACAAGTGTCGCTAGCTTTGCATTCTGATCTTCAGACAAGCTTTATTTGTTAGGTCATAAACAAAATATCACCACAGGGTGCTGTATGTTTCATGTGAGTTCTTAACTTGTTATGGGTTTTTAACATCAAAAATACTTATCAGATTTTGCAAATACTTTTTCATCTATTGATGTAATTGTAAATACTAGTTTTCTGTTAGGTATTATGGATTACAGTAATTGTTTTAATATGTTGAACCAGGCTTGTATATCTTACATAAATTCTATTTGATGATGGCATATAAAGTCTTTTAACACATTAGTGTATTTAACATTCCAACAGCTTTTTAGTTTTTGGTGTCTATGTTTATAAAGCACTTGGGTCTGAATTTCCTTGTAATAAATCTGCCTGATTTTGGTAGAGCTGACCCCTTTTGGTGAGTGAGGAAGAAGTGCACCCTGCTTTTCTTTTTCTGGAAGAATTTATTTAAAAAATGATACAATTTCCAATTTGTGTCATGTTCCCTAAATATCTGTTAGAATTCACTAGTGAAACTCGCAGGGTGCTTCTGTTTGGGAAAGTTGCTGAATATTGATTTAAGTTTTTTAATATTCACAGCCTGTTCATGTTGTCTATTGCTCCTTGTTCAGTTTTATTTTATTTTAAGGAATTAGTCCATTTCTTCTTGGGTTTAGTTTTGCTTGTTTTTATTTTTTTCTACACATACCCATAATAAGTAATATATTAGAGCATATGGTAATATTAGTGGCATTTTACTTACTAAAATGGTAGGCATTAAGGGGTAGTTATATTTTTAAAGATTTTTTTCATTTTTTAAAATTTAAATTAGAAACAAGATTGCTTCCCATGTCAATCCCAGCTCCCTCTCCCGCCTCTCCTCCCCCTCTCCCCACCAGGCCCCTCAACCCCCCTCCCAATCCCCACTCCAATCCTCAGGGAGAGACCTCCATAGTCTGTCATTTCATCCAGCCTAGGCCCTTCCCCTAGAGTCCAGGCTGAGAGAGCATCCCTCATTGTGGGATGGGCACCCAAAGTCCATTTGTATGCCAGGGATAAATACTACCCAAGGCTCCATAGAATGCCTAGGCCTCCTCGCTGACACCCACATTCAGGGGGTCTGGATCAGTCCCATGCTGTCCTTCCAGCCATCAGTCTGGGATCCAAGAGCTCCCCCTTGTTCAGGTCAGCTGTTTCTGTGGGTTAAACCAGACTATGTGGGGAGCATGTACATATGAATACAGGTGCCTGAGAAGCCAGAGATAGCAGAACCTCCTGGGCCTAGAGATACCGGTAGTTGTAAACCTCCTAACATGGGTGCTAGGAACCAAACTGAGTATGTTTCTTTCCCTTTAACAACAGTCAAACTTATATTCTATTCATTTGTGCCCTAGTTTGTCCATGTATGAAGGTGGGGGGGGCAATTCAACTTAAACCTAATTGGGAAATATTCACAATAAGGAGAATTGTGTCCTCAAACTGAACTTTTAGGGGGAATCTCCTATTTACCATCTTATACCTGTGCATAACTGGGCATGCATATGGTTACGATCAAATTAATGCATTATGGGAAGGGATATGCTCAGTAGAGAAATGGTTCTATAACTAAAATCTGTCAAAGTGGAGACAAACCCATACTATATACCTTAGAAAAAATTTTCTTCCTTCTCTTGAACCTCATAAAAGGAAACTCCAACCAATAATTGGGCTCTTGAGTTCCCTATCTTGTTACTTTTGGCATCCTATTTCTTTCTGATCTCTACTATTCCTTTGCTCTGAATAAAGTATTCTTGCTACTTTGCAATTTTTGTGCACTTTATTTAATTCTTGAATAGATGACAACAACTTGGGAACTCCTGGCTTAGACTGTCACACAACAACTTGGTCCCTTGTGAGCATTGCAAACACCTTTTCTGAAAGAACGAAGGTAATTTGAAAATAAACAAGTCCACTCAACAATGTAACCCCAGACACACAAGTCCCAGCATAAAAACACAAATTACATAGGAAAACCAAAGCAATATAGTTTCTACAAAAATTACTAATTCTACAATAATGGCCTCTGGTAAGAGTAAATTAGCCGAAACTCTATAGACAATAGATTCAAATAGATGTTTGTATGCTCCAAAAAAATCAAGAAAGATTATACCAATACATTACTCAACAAATTCAAGACAATACACACATATGGATGAAATAAGTCAACACATGATTTTAAAGATGAACACAATAAATAGAAATACTGAAGAAAAATCAAACTGAAATACTGGAAGTGAAAAACCACAACAAGTCAAATAAAAACTCCTTGAAAAACCTCAGCAACAGAATGAACCAAAAAGAAGACAGAATATTAGAGCTTAAAACCAAGGTAGAGGAATTGGAACATTCAAACAAGTATAAAGATAAACCAATAAGAAAGTATGAATGGTATTTTCAAGATGTATGCAACACTATGAAAAGATCAAATCTAAGGACCATGGCCATAGAAGAATTTCATTTGAAAGGCATACTGTAGAGTGTAGCCTTCCCTGACATCCTCCTGGGCCCTGCCACAGTTGCAGTCCCCAAATAACACACAAGACACTGTATTAATTATGAAGCTGTTGGCAGTTTGCTTGGTTTCTTACTGGCTATCTCTGACTTAAGTATTTAACCCATAATTGTTAATCTAAGTATTTCTCTTACCGGAGAAAGGGTCCGGACCTCTTACTCCTCTGGAAGCTACATCGTGACTCTATCTGCCTCTCTTTCCCAGAATCCTCAACTCCTAGACCCACTTACCTTGCTTCCCTATTGGCCAACAGTGCTTTATTGACATATACACAGGACTTCGCCATCAGCATACAAAGCATTTTCAATAAAATCAAAGCAGAAAATTTCCCTAACTTGGGATACAGATACCAATCCAGATACAGGTAGCATTTGGAAGCAGACTAGAACCAGAATAGACCAGAAAATAATCTCACCACATCATACCATAATTAAACCCCCTAGTATACACAAAAAAGAAACTATATAAGCAGTAGTAAGAGGGAAACACCAAGTCACACATAAAGACAACAATTCCAGAAGAAACCTGGTGCCTAGAAAGCTTGAAATGGTTTATTCAAGGTCTGAAAAGCCACTGCCATCAAAGACTACTCTACCTAGAAAACCTATTGTTGTGGTTGAAGATGAAAGTAAAGCTTCCCAAAGTAAAATCAGACCAAAGACCACTAAACCAGATTTACAGAAGATACTTGAAGGATTCCTTTGAACTGACACATCCATGAAGCCATAGGAAAGAATAAACCATGCTAGAGTAAAAGCTAAGCAGGAGAGTGATAAAGAAAACACCAACTACTCCAGCACTCAGGAGGCAGAGGCAGGCGGATCTCTGTGAGTTCGAGGCCAGCCTAGTCTACAAAGTGAGTTCCAGGACAGCCTCCAAAGCTACAGAGAAACCCTGTCTCAAAAAAAAAAAAAAAAAAAAAACAAAAAAAATCAAAAAAAAAAAAGAAAACACCAACTACTACAAATTCAACAGAATTAACACAATACTTTCAATACTAAATCTAGCAGATTATATTGCAAAGGGGCAGATGAGACCTTAAGGTGAGACAATGAGAAGAGCTATTCTAAGCAGTGGAACTAGAAATCAAGCAGGTGTCACTGTTTGGATATCTGACAGACTAGACTTCAAAAAAAAAACTAGGCAAAAGAGTTAAACAAAGATACTTCATACTGATTAAGGTAACAATTTTTCAAGAGCATATTATAATCCTAAACATATATGCACCAAACATGGCATACCCCATTTCATTAAACAAATATTACAAGATGTTGAGTCATAAACTAACCCTAGAATAATAATAATAAATGACTTAAGTATCCCACTCTTACCAATTGATAAGTCATCTCAGTAAAAAACAGAGGAACATCTGAATTAAATAAAATCAGTGATGACATTGACAGACATCTACAGAACATTCTATAAAACACTGCAGAATACACATTCACCCACAGAACTTTCTCTGAAATAGATCCTATAATAGGACAGAAAGCAAATCTTAACAAATACAGGAAAATTGAAATGATTTATTGTAGTCTATATCATCACAATGGAATAAAACTACAAATCAATGCAGGAGAAACATCAAAAGATACACAAAATTACGGAGATTAAACAACACACTACTGAAGGATGAATGGGTCATTGAAGAAACCAAGAAAGAAATAAAACAATTCCTATGATCATTTGATCAAAACAAAAATGCAACCTACTCAATTCAATTCTGTGGGGCATAATGAAACCAGTCCCAAGAGGGAACTATATAGACAGTAACTATCTATACTTACAAGTCACAGAGATGAAATTAACAACTTAAATATGCAATTAGGGCCTTAGAGACAGCAAAAACAAGCAAAACTCAAAGACATTAAAAAGAAATAAATAGTAAAGGTTAGGTCAGAAATTTTTGAAATGGGAATTTTTAAAAAATTAAATAAATAAACAAAAAATTGGATTTTAGACAAGATAAACATGATTGATAAACTAAAGAAAGAAAAATAAGACACAAATTAATAAAATAAATGAAAAGGAGCCATTATAACATATGCCAATGAAATTTATAAAACCATTAGTATGCACTCTAAAAAAAATACATCCACCAAACTGGAAAAACCTAAAATAAATATATGAATTTACAGATGTATATAACCTCAGAACTAAACCAAAAAAAGATGTCATTAAAACATATTTACAATAAGCAATGAGATTGAAGCAGTAATATAATATCTTCAGACTAAAAAGTCCAGATCCATATGATTCCCTGCTGAATTCTACCAAACCTTCAGAGGACACCAGTACTTCTTAAATCATTACAAAAGAGAAGAGAAGAGGAAACATTACCTTTACAAATACAGTATCACCAAATCAAAATTATGTATCTACACCACAACAAAGAAAATTATAGATCAATCTCCCTGAACATAATTACAAAAACATATTCCTAATAAAAACTTGTTAGCTGAATCCAAGAACACATCAATGGGTTGAAGAGACAGCTCAGTGGGTAAGAACTGTCTATATCTCCAGTTCCAGGTAATCCCATGCCATCATCTGACATAGTCATGCAATCATGCAGGGAATACTAAAAATGAGATAACTGATCCAAAAGATGCGAACACTTCTTTGTTATTTGATGTATAATTTGCTTGTCAAAAAGATTCAACAAATTGATGCTGCTTTTTACTTTCAAAGTTATGGAAATTATAAACTATGACAATAAATATGTATATAAGAAAGGCTTAAAATTAAAGATAGTACTATGAGTTTAAGAGCCTCAGAATGCCTGAAATAGAATAACTGAGAATGTTTTTACTTCATCTGTAACTGTCTGTCATCTTGCATATGAGCTCCCAAGTTATGAAGTAACATAGACTAAAAGCATTGATAATTCTCCATAGAAGCCATGTGAGAGGCTTCAAAGTCTTCCATAACACCAATATAGTTGGGGGAGAGAAGATTGAAAGAGACTGTGTGTGTGTGTACAATATTCCTGTTCAATTTCACCCATGTTTTGGACTAGATGTTGGGTTTTCCATCTCATCACAGCTTATAAAAGTGAACTTGAGTATGGCAGCACATACCTGTAATCCCAGCACTTAAAAAGCTGATACCAGAGAATTTTTAGTTTGAAGCTATCATGAGTTACACAGCATGTTTCCAGGTCAGCTTGAGCTACATAGTGAAACCCTGCTGAAAAAAAGGAAGAGGAGGAGAAAAGGAAGGAAAGGAAGGAGGGAGGGAAAAGAGGAGGAGAAAGTAAGAAAGAAATGGCAAGAAGGGAGGGAGGAGAGAACAATTATGGAGTTGAAACCTGGAGGTCAGCATTAATGATCTTCTCTTGACTTGCCATCATTACCTCAAATACATTATCTGAAGCAGCACACATTGACAAGATGAAGGTGAATCACTGAAAGACTCAACTATTGACAAAACTTAGATGTCTTGTAATAATTTACAGGGAACAAGTTTGAGAACAAAAGACACATCAAATTAATGAAGCTAATCACTCCAAAAATACTGGAGGAGCGTTTTAGGTTTGGGTTGCCAGGATTTTCTTCCCTTTCCTTTTCTTTCTTTTCCTTTACTTTTCTTTTTCCTTCTTCCCTTTCATCCTTCTTCCTTTCTTTCTCTCTTCCCTTTTTCTTTCATTCCTTCCTTTCTTTTTTAGATGGGTCTCACTATGTAGCTCTATTTGGCCTGGAATTTACTATATAGACAGGCTGGCTTCAAACTCACAGCAACCTACCTGTCTTTGGCCCACCCAAGTGTTGATTAAAGATGTGCCCTACCACATCTGTCTAGAGTCTTTCAAAGTTCTTTACCTTGGGGAAGTATAGTAGAGATATAGAAATCAAGATTCACTATGCAAGCATCTCACTGCGTGGCTTGTTTGTCTTCTATAAAGAAACATACCTCATTAGACCTAAGACTTTTACCCTACAGTTGCTGAGATGAAGGAAAATTGTCCTAAGTCATCTTTCTAACATAACACTTCATATAGCATAAAACTAGTGGCTTGTCTTTTTAAATTTGATTTTGAGACAAGAGCTTGTGTATCCCAGGTTGACTTAGAATTTACCATATAGCCAGTGATGGCCTTGAACTTCTGACCCTCCTGCTTCTACATTCTCAGTGCTGGCATTACAAGCATATACCACATGCCCAGTATATGAAGAGCTGCATATCAAATTCAGGGCTTCATGTATGCTAAGTAAGCATTCTTAACTAAGTTACATCCAAACCTAAAATGTTCCCCCAGTATTTTTGGAGTAATTAGCTTCATTAATTTAATGTGTCTTTTGTTCTCAAACTTGTACCCTGTAAATTATTGCAAGACATCTAAGTTTTGTCAACTAAGTGGGAGGTCATCCCATCTTCTGAGGTTTTCATCAATTTTTTTTCTTCCATTTAAAAATTTTTTTTCATTGTACAAGT
This sequence comes from Mesocricetus auratus, assembly GCF_017639785.1. Classification (NCBI taxonomy): domain Eukaryota; kingdom Metazoa; phylum Chordata; class Mammalia; order Rodentia; family Cricetidae; genus Mesocricetus; species Mesocricetus auratus. The sequence goes on from NW_024429182.1 coordinate 43,185,598, forward strand.
TTCTTGCTTCTGTGGTTAGGTTTATTCTAAGATGTTTAATTTGCATGGGAACAAGTCGGGACCATCAAACTAGAGTCACAGTGGCTATGGTTGTCTGCACAAGACAGACACAAGATAAAGTCTGTCTGAATTGCAGCATAGATGTGAGAAGGGTTTGAGATGTCCCACCCATAGCTGAAGAGATTTGGCAGCTGAAGGCCACTGGGATGGAAAGAGCCAGCTTTCTTCCGGAAGTGGCACCTGTTGGACAGGATGCCCATGCTGCAGTGGGTGATCCTACACTCATCTTCACAAGGACAGCACTGACTGGATTTGACGCCATGTGAAAAGAAACCATGGGAGGGAGTGTAGTGAAGGGGGTCTGGAGGAGTTAAGAAAAAGAATAGGGGTTGATATGATCAAAACACATTGAATACATATATGAAATTATCAAGCAATCAATAAAAGATGCATTGACTACAGAAGTTTAAGTGTCATTATTAAGGGTTTGATGCATAACCAGTAAAAAAAAATCATAAAATGCCACTTTTGCTGTCAGAAAAATGCCAAAGTATTTAAAATAAGCTCTAAATCAAGAAATTTTAAATTCCTTACCCCTCACCCCTTACTGCCTGCAACAGATGAGAGAGATGACTCTCCCCCTTATCAATTGCAGCACTCAGGAAACTGGTCCTGCCCCTTGCCTAGGCAGCACAGCAGAGCTGTCAGGTAGTCAGAGGTGAGGGTGACCCAGCCCTGATGTTATGAGCAAAGGAGAACAGTCCCCATTACTCATTAGATTTGTGGTAGCATGGGTGGTGGAGAGATGCCCCCCACCCCCGCCTCTCAACACTCGAGCCATGTGGAGGAGCTGGGGATTATAAGAGTAGGAGGGCTGCCCCTACTGCTCACTGGTTGCAGCATTCAGAAGAGTGGTCCCTGTACTCCCCCTGGGCAACACAATAAAGCTATCCCTAAAGTTGTAAGTGTGGGAGAGCTATCCCTGAAGGCATGAAAGCAAGAGAACCGACCTCACCCCTCACTCATTGCTGCAAGAGGTGAATTAGCAGGGGCAATGCTTAGAGAGTTCACCCTGTGGTGAGGACAGCAGTGAACCGGCTGGCAGACCAACCCTACAGCTGCCCAGGCCCAGAACCAGGGTTATGACTTGGCAGGTCCCCAACATCTACCCCACCTAAGATCTGCTGGAACATGTGAAGGGACCTGACCCGCAGACCCAAAGCTGCAGGATCTCCACAACACAGGGTGACGACAGAATATCCAAAAAGAGTCCTAGTGAGAGCCCAGCATGGATAGTATGGTAGAAACCAGAGACCTCAAACCTGTTCAGTGACTCTTTGCAATGGACACTTGCAAGTAAAGATATAATGACAAAGGGGTTCACTGTGTGACTCACCCTGTCACACTGAAGCTCCCATAACAAGGTTTTTAACTTTTTCACCCCCCCACACTTTTTCCCCTCCCCCCCTTTTTTCTCTTAAAATTTGTTTTATTTTGGGGAGGGTATGGGAACTGAGGGCAGATGCGAAGGAATGGGGAAATAAATGAGATCAAGATATATGATGTAAAATACATAGAATAAATAAAAAGAAAGAAAAAGGAAATGTAAAATTAAGGAAGTTTTTTTTCTGGTAACCAATTAATTAACAATTATTTTATATCTTGGTACCTTCCAGGGAAAAAGACTGAAATAGTTCCAACTGAAAGAAGCAGGAAACTTACTCTGGAGACACCATACTTGTGAAATAGAGCACCAATGTTCTGTAGCCTAGGGATGTGGTTCTTATCCTGGAGATACGGTTCTTACCCTAGGGATGTTGTTCTCACCCTAGGGATGTGGTTCTCACCCTAGGGATGTGGTTCTTACCCTAGAGATGTGGTTCTCACCCTAGGGATGTGGTTCTCATCCTAGGAATGCAATTCTTATCCTAGGGATATAATTCTTAGTTCTCTCCAGTGTTTTGGCTTCGGCATTCAGGATGCTGAAGGACAGGTGGAACAGATCTGTGCTGAAAGAATTTCTAAGAAGTTCATGGAAACAGATAAATTACAATAGTCTTGATTAAAGTTGCTGGGTGGCCCAAATCGACTTTCTGGCTGTTGATGCTCTGAAGAGCCCCTTATATGTTCACGTCTCCCCAAGTGAGTAAGAACTGCTATAATAATGCAGTTTGGGATTTATTCTCAGCTGGAAAGCACCACTGATGTTGTGAACATTATTTACCACTCTTTGTTCTCACACCTCTAAGGTGGGTCCTAACCTTACCTGGGCTTATAGGCTTTCATTCTCCATTGTGATTGGACAGAAGAGCCTCTTGTTGAATCCGTGCTATCTAGCTGCAGGGCCTTTCCCCTTAACTTTGATTTCACACAACCACCCTACTCAGTCAATGGAAAAGTATTAATCATCCTTGAAAGAACACTGCACCAGAGCCCTGTTCGTCACCACCAGCTAAGCAACACACACACCACCATCTTCAGCAAGAGCTTCTGAGTTTTATAAAGTACCTCATTCTTGCCCCAGGCATAAACACTGAGGAGGGGGGTTGTTTAAAAAAGAAGGGGGCCTCCCTCTCTCCACTGCAGAGCTGATTAATTTACAATTAGCAAAGGCAAAAAGGTCCCTTTCTGAAACATATGCTTGAGGCCATACATTGAAAACTTAGTCATTGAGTTCTGTCTCTTTGAAGGGGAAAGACAATCCATCACTAGAAAAGGACACCTTTCTAGAACTCAAGCCTTCAGACATTCTTTCTCATAAATAATATACCACTACAGGCCTGTGTCATCACAGTTTGTCTGTCATTTAAAATTTTAGACCAAAATAGTGGAAAGGCATGCTTCAGGAGACCCCTTTTCCATCTCCTTCCCCTTGATCTGCATTAGTAACTATTTCTCACTCATTTTTGGTTCTTCTTGCTAGGGTTTCATTTTGTGATATTGATGTACCTTCTCATTTCTCCTCTTTAATACCTGTATGATAATGCACAGCATGAAGTATAGACCCAAATCTATGTCTTTCCTACAGATTACAAAAATAAATGGCTTCATGGCCATTTATATATATATAGATAGATAGATAGATAGATAGATAGATAGATAGATAGATATAGATAGTATACAAAAGTCTTCCCTCTTATTGATGGAAATAATGGATGGTCACAAGCATCCTGTTGTCTCTTGATTACTTTGAGCTGTTATGTAAATGGAGAAGACTGTTGCTAGTGAATCACACACACACACACACACACACACACACACATGAACTCATTTTCCGTGATGATATGACTTGTTTTCAGTTTGATAATAAAAGTCTCTAGTAAACATTTGTCCATTTTTCATGGTCTCCATACTTGTTCCTGTTCTTCAGCCTCCTAAACTCATTGGTAGGTAATCTCCAGTAAACAATGTTTTCTCATTCTAACGCAGAACTTTAAAAACACTTGAAGCAACAGCTGATGGAAATGGAAGAAGGAATGAATACCCCACAACCTTATATGGAACCTTCAACACCCAACCCAAAGTGACCATCAATGAAGCAGACAAAAAGAGTACCCAGAATCAGCTGAGCTGGAGCTTGGCTTCAGTGATGACTGCTGCTTCCTTTGCTTTGACGACTATTTCTACCCTGGAGTATGGCTGCGCTGCTTAGTTTTTTGTCAGCATAAGCCAGAGTTAACTGGAAAGTGGGAATCTCAACTGAGAAAATGCCTCTATCAGATTGGCCCATAGGCAAGACTGAAAGGGCATTTTGCTCATTAGTGAGAGCTGAGCCTACCGAGGCTGTGCCACCATGGGCAGGTAGGTGGTGCCGAGGTGTATACGGAAGCAGGCTGAGAGAGCCATGAAGAGCAGAGTTTCTCTATGGCCTCTGCTTCCTGCCTCCAAGTTCCTGCTAGAGCTCCTGTCCTGGCTTCTCTCAGTGAAGGACAGTTACCCAGAAGTGTAAGCTAAATTAACCGTTACCTGAATGGTGCAAATTGGCTTTAGCTACTGATGTTCTGAAGAACTCCATACATGTTTTTTGCAGATGGTTCTTCCTGCCAGCCTAGTCCCAATGCCACATCAGCCCCAAATAACCACACGGATGCTATATTAATTGTGAAACTGTTGGCCAATAGTTTGGGCTTCTTATTGGTTAGCTCTGTCTTATTAACCCATAACTACTAATCTGTTAAGAGAAGCTTTTTCTTTTGCTAGCCGCTTTGGTTTATCCCCCGCCAGTCACCTGGGCTCTGCCGAGCCAGCCTGGCTCTAGATCCGCATGAGTCCCAAATAAACACACAGGAGGCTATATTAATTATGAAGCTTTTGGCCTTGTTTGTCTCTTACTGGCTAGCTCTGCCTTAAGTAATTACCCCATAATTGTTAATCTAAGTATTTCTCTTACCGGAGAATAGTTCCCGGCGTCCTACCCCCATGGCGTCACATGTCGACTCTCTTGTGTTTCCCCTTCCCAGAATCCTCCTCGACTCCTAGTCCCTCCTATCTAGGTTTTCTATTGGCCAGACAGTACTTTATTGACAAATGCACAGGCAAATAACAGGACTTCCCCAACATCTCCTCTTTTCTGTTTAAACAAAAGAAAGGTCTTAATTTTAACATAGTCAAATTGTATATGACAGAACAGTTATCAAGTAAGAAAATAGTTACAATTTTTTAGCAAGATTTAAAGAAAATATCATCCATCCCATCCTTGTGAGTCCAAAGTCCTATATATAGCTTATCTTTTATCATAACTAAGGAAAACTATAATTATAACTATCTGTCTTCAACTCCATCAAAGACCACAGAAGGATAATATATAAACACTAGGATTGACAGAGACATCTTACTGTCTGGACAGTCACCCGAAGTTCCTCTGTAACGTTGGGGCATCCATCTTCAGCCCATAGGCCACAATGTGTCTGGAACACTTCTCAGCAAAACAGGAAATTTCAAACTGTCCATCTGCATTGGCAGTCTGTCATTCATTATTCTTTGTCCTGCAGAAAGTCTCGTAGACTCTTCATCAAGCAGGAACCCTGTAAGACTGAGTTCAGTAGTCACTTTCCTGTGGGTCCTGCATGTCCGGATGATACAACAACAGTCAAACAATCTAGGCAAGAGCAGTTTCTTGCCCAAATGGCTAATCTTGCCATGTTGAAAGCAAACTTTATAACGAGTTTCTTTGATGCCCATCTTCCTCTCAGACGTAATTGGTGCTGCCAGGAGCAGACATTTCTCATTGTCAAGACAAACCCTAAACCATTTTAAATGCCATATTCTGAAGGTCTTTGAGAGGTTTGAAGACTGTCCATCTCAAATATATTTCTGTATATCTAGAAACCTAACTTATGTAACTAGAAATTCTATTATAAGTAACTATCTATAGTCTGTATTCAATTATGCATTACGTTGTAAAAGATCAGTATAAGCACAATACTTAATCAAGAGGAGAAATATACAGCATCACAAAATTGACCTTGATTTTGTCTCAATAAATGAAAAACAATACCCATACCATAATTCCCCTTTTTACCATTAAAAAAGATTGGCTGTGATCACTAGCCAATTATAAACAATCCCATTTAAATGAAAACAAAGATTTATAAACAAGATGGGAATTGGGACGTCGCTCATTCCAAACTGCTTCCTGCTGGAAGGGGGCGCTGTTTATACCATGGGGATCATGATAAAACTCAGAAACCTTATAAGTCCATATTTTCGGGGTCTGTAAGACTCCATCATCTTAGCTGTCTCAATTGTTGGAACATCTGGTCCACTGCTTCCGGGGGTCTTGGTTCGTCAAACCACAGAAGCCTGGAAGAAATCCTCAGCTTTTTATGTTCTGTGGAAACATAAATGAAAACTCCTTTTCCGAGTAACATATCCTTATACTTAAATTTTGAGGTCAAGGCATTTTCAAAAGATATAAGTTGTATTAATTTAGCAGCATTTATAAGCAAGTGTACTTTAGTAGCAGTTCCTTCCTGAGCAAGCAAAAAACTGAAAAACACAATAGCGTACAGTATCCAGACTCTCTGTGTATTTTCCATCTTTACGTGGCTTATTTATTTATCTATTATTACTTTATTTATTTTACTTTTATTTATTTTTCTTTGAGACAGGATTTCTCTTTGGAAATCCGCCTGCCTCTGCCTCTGGAGTAAATCTTACCGGCGTGCACCACCACAACGCCGGCTTTTGTATTTATATACCACTTTGTCATTTCATTTTCTCTCTCAATCTCACGTATATTTTTAAACACACTGTAAACCTTTAAAGGTTTTGTTCATCCAAGTCTGACTTTACTGTAAATCCTTAAGTTTTTCTGGCCACGTGTCTTATCTGTAAAACCGCGGCTGTTTTAAACTGCCGTTTCAAGATGGCAGGAGTAAGCGTGATTTCAGCTTACCGCCTCAGTCCATGCTGACATCCAGCAAATGCTGCCACTTCCAGCTGTACGTACATACCTTTCAATCATTAGCAGAGTCTCTTAAAACAACCTTGCTGGTTTTTTTTTTTTTTAATGCCGAGTCAGGAAGACTCTGGTAAGCGAGCCACGTGAATCTCGGCTTGTGGATAGCAAAACAGAGCACACCTGAGAAAAATGCTGCTACCAAAAATCTGTGCTTCTCTCCGTTCTTCTGTTTCTAAAATTCCTTTAAAGCTTTTGTTGTTTTGCGTGAAAATTCAATCCCGCTTCTGACAACCATTCTGTTAAGAGAAGCTTTTTCTTTTGCTAGCCGCTTTGGTTTATCCCCCGCCAGTCACCTGGGCTCTGCCGAGCCAGCCTGGTTCTAGATCCGCATGAGTCCCAAATAAACACACAGGAGGCTATATTAATTATGAAGCTGTTGGCCTTGTTTGTCTCTTACTGGCTAGCTCTGCCTTAAGTAATTACCCCATAATTGTTAATCTAAGTATTTCTCTTACCGGAGAATAGTTCCCGGCGTCCTACCCCCATGGCGTCACATGTCGACTCTCTTGTGTTTCCCCTTCCCAGAATCCTCCTCGACTCCTAGTCCCTCCTATCTAGGTTTTCTATTGGCCAGACAGTACTTTATTGACAAATGCACAGGCAAATAACAGGACTTCCCCAACACTAATCTATGTATTTCTACATGGTCTTATCTTACTGGAGAATGCCTAACTCACATCCTCTCTTCCTGGGCTCACATATTGACTCCTTTCTGTCTATCTCCTTTTCTCCTAGACTTGCCTATCTTTCTGCTTCATGGACCCAACAGTGTTTTATTCATCAACCAATAAGAGAAACATATACAAAAGGACATCCCCCATCATCTCCTCTTTCTGTCTAAATAATAAAATTATATATGGCAAAACAGCTATTAAGCAAGAACTGTAGTTAACACTATTTAGTCTATTAACATTTGGCAAAATTTAAAGAAAATATTCTATCATCTATCCTAACTTTGTGAATCTAAAGTTTTATATGTAACTTATCTTTTATCATAACTAAGGAAAACTATAACCATAACTATATAGATTTAACTCCATCAAAGACTACAGAAGGATATGTAAACTCTAGAATTGACAGAGATATCTCACTGCCTGGACAGTCATCCAAAGTTCCTCTGTAACATTGGAACATCTATCTTCAGCCAAAGGCCACAGTGTGTCTGACAGACTTCTCAGTGAAGCAGGAAATTTTAAACTGTCTTTCTGTATTGGCAGTTTGTTAGCCATTTTTTTGTATCCTAGTCCTCTTGTCTGTGAATATGTAATGGTGGCCACACCCCTTTGGGTGTGGTCAGGTGGACAGAAGCAGAAGAAGAGAAACTTGAGGCATGGCTTCTGTTGTGTGCTCTTCATGTTCACTTCCCAAGTTGTTCTGGGTCTTGGTCTTTATCACAGTGAAAGAAAAAGCAAACTAGGACAGTGGCCTTCAGCTTCTGACAGGTTGAGAACGTGAAAATAGGAGATTCTGGAAGCTCTTTTACCACAGCCTAGGGTATGAAGGACATATTACAAAATCAGCCAATGAGTAACTTATAGAGTTTATATCTAAGTTGTCCTCCAAGTGCCCATACTCTAGAATCTTGGTCAGGATGTGACAATTCCTGAGGGACACTTGAACTGTCGGGAGCAGGAGCTTAGTGGAAAGGAGGCGGGTCATAGAGTCTGTGCTGTTGAGGTAATATTGGAATCCTGACCTCTCTCTTTCCTCAATTTATTTCCTGGCCACCATGAAGTAAGTAGGCATTCATTCATCTCCATATGCTTCCCACACAATGTACTGAACCATCACAGGCCCAGAGCAACTGAGCAGAGTAACTGCAGGTTGGAGCCTTTGAACAGTAATCCAGAAAGAAACCCTCCTGAAATTGATTATCCCAGGTGTTTTTTCCCAGCAATAGAAATCTGAGTAACTACAACTCTCACTGAGACTGTTATATTTTTCCTGAATTTTGTGGTTGAGGACATTTCAAATGAGCCCCCACCCCCACTCCTGTACCCAATATCTTCTCTCTTAAAGAGTTAAGGAGCACCCCCAAGTGCTACTGAGTTGTAAAGGCCTCCAAGGTCATCTATGGAATTATAGTTACTCCCTCCTGTCATGTCTTACAAATCACCACCAAGTACCCTGAGTCACATCAAGAAATTAAGAGTTCTGCCTTTAAGCTTGTAGGAAACACAGCAGCAGCAGCAGCAGCAATGTCCCAAACAAGAAAAATGCTCCCTGCTCATATCTCTCTAGTTCTGGTGGCTGGGAAAATCTAAAGCCCCCTCTAAATCACTCTGGTCTAAGATTTTCAGAGCCTTTCTACTTATTTGGGCAAAGGAAAGGACTTATGACACATCTCCCGTTGCTCCCACTGATGGACAAAGATCAAGTGCCAGACCTGGAACAAATTTTGTGAGAACATGAGTTCTAAGCTCCCAACAGGACAATGGATGAATACCAGGCTCTAACCTGAGACCACTGAATATTTAAAATCAGGCAGAATGAGTCTTATACTATGCTTGCAAGAACAGAGGAGTGAGCAAAGGAATAGATATTATATGAGTCTGGTTGCACTTGGCAAATTCATCCAAAGGAGGAATTTGGAGCTACAAATTGGGAATCATGGAATAGTGAGAAGTCACAGAATGGGCATGTACTTTGGCCACGTAGTCTTAGAGACAAGATTACTTTATCAGTTTCTAATGTGTGATAGTCATGCTGAAAAACAAATTGCTTACACCCTGAATAGCTTATTTGCATAAGTGTTTAGACACTGGATTATTGTAGTCTTCCCGCCAGCCATGTGGGCCCTTATGAGCTGTCTGAACCCCCAATAATACACAGGATGCTATATTAATTATAAAGCTGTTGGCTGTTTGCTTTGATTTCTTATCAGCTAGCTCTGACTTAAGTATTTAACCCATAATTGCTAATCTGAGTATTTCTATGAGGCCTTCTCTTACCGGAGGAAGGGTCTAGGCATGTTACTTCTCCCTCGTCCTACATCATGACTCACTGTGCTTCTCTTTCCCAGAATCCTCCTCAACTCCTAGTACCACCTATCTTGCTTCCCTATTAGCCAACAGTGCTTTATTCAACAGCGTCCAATAAGAAAACATATACACAGAATGACATCCTGGATGGGTTAACAATCTTTTTTTTTATTTTACATACCAATCCCAGTACCCACTCTCTCCCCTCTTCCTGCTTCCCTCACCTACCCACCTCCAACTACTCCTCAGAGTGGGTAAGGCTCCCATGGGGAGCCAACAAAGTCTGTCACATCACATTGAGGCAGGTACTCCCCTCTGCATCTAGGCTGAGCAATATATCCCTTCATAGGGAATGAGCTCCAAAAAGCCACTTCATGTAATAGAGATAAATCCTAGTCCCAATGCCAGTGTCCCCCTAAACTGCTCAAGCCACACAACTGTCACCCACATTCAAAGGGATTGTTCAATCTTATGCAGGTTCCCCAGCTATCAGTCTGGAGTTACTGTGCTCCCACTAACTCCCTCTCTTCGACTGAACTCTGGGAGCTCAGCCCAGTGCTTAGCTGTGGATCTCTGCATTTGCTTCTACCAGTTACTGGATGAAGGCTCTATACGGACAATTAATGTAGTCTTCAATCCAATTACAGGGGAAAACCAGTTCAGGCACCTTCTCTGGACTTTCTTAAATGCCTTTGAAAATGGAAATAAGGACACATATATTCAACATAATAAATGGATGATTGACTTTTATCATATCTAACAAAATAAGGTATGTGTATAAACAAAGGATTGAGGGATTGTGTCGAGAGGCTGTAGTCAGGTGGGACTACTTAGACTTCCACACCACTAGATGTATTTACAGCTTTTTTTTCCTAGGAAAAAAGATGAGATCTATACTAACTACCATAAAATGAAGACTCATCCCTTGAGAAAGGAAATTTACTTTTTCTATAAACTTGAATAAAAATATGAGGAGGCTAAGGCTTCATTTGTGACACAGTCATTGTTCAAAATGGAACATACTGGATGTCAAGATCGGTTACTATTGACTGGCTGCCTTCTACCTTTAAACACACACACATGATATTGATGAGCAATACATCGGATACCAAGGGATGATAATAAAAAGGCATGAACATACCTAGAGGCCCTAAGAGCTTTTCATAACTGTGAAACCTAAGAAGTTAAGTTTGTCAGCCAAAATCTTAGTGCCTGATATCCCTTCCACCATAAACCATTTTGTTTTACATGGCCTACAGAATCAACTAAGTAGAGGCTCACAGAGTGAAGACACAAACACAGAGCCTGTATGGGTCTGACGTAGGGCCTCCGCATATATGTTGTGGTTGTGTAGTTTGCTGTTCTTGTGGGATCCCTAACAGTGGGAATGGGGGGGTGTCTCTGACTCTTTTGCCTTCTGTTAGTACCCTTTTCTTCCCACTGGGCTCCAGCCTTGGCATGAGGGTATGTGCCTAGTCTCTTTGTAACTTGTTATGCCATGTTTGGTTGATATTCTTGGAAAAACCTCCTCTTTTCTGAAGAGAAACAGAGAAAGAGTGGATCTGAAGGAGAGGCGAGGTGGGGAAACGGAGGGGGGGAGGGGAGACTGTGGTCAGGATGAGAAGAATTTAAAATATTTTTAAATAAAAATGTTTTATTTTTTAACTTGAGTCTATAAAATATGAAGAAAAATAAAACGCAATTTTTTCTCCAAAAGCTCACTAGGTTTCATGCTATTGGAATTTTGTAATAGTCAGACTGTTATAATCTAGGCCCCAGCACTTCATTTTGGCTCTTGGGAGATTAACCAGCCACTTGAATTCTGATTTCGTGCTTAAAAGACTAAAGACTTTAAAAGTCATGGGCTGGTAGCTTGCAGAGTTTTAAAAATAAATCTTTCTTGCTGTGATGCTAGGTAGTGCAGCTACATATATTAATTAAAAAGCCAAGGTTTGTGGTCATCCCAAACAACTTCCATAACCGCCAAAGGAACGATGCCTTCAAATGTGTTACAGTAGCCACCTGCTGGTTCATCCACAAAAATGTTAGCAGAGATCCTTATCACTTTACTATGAACCCATATGCTCCATTTTCATTGGTGCAGGAAGAATGCAAGTAGTATAGTTTGCTACTAGACAGGAAATTTGATTCACAAATAACATAAAAGGGAAATATTTGTTAATGGTGCTGAAGTTACAGATGACTCTTACATAACAGCAGAAGAATCTGTTGTAGTCTTTGTAAGTTTGGCAGGAAACCTACTTAAAATATCATTAAAGAATCATCCTACATCATGGGGGCCTGAAGAGAAAGACTAAATGTTAAATTTGCAGAACAAAACCAATTCAAGCCTACAAACAATCTATTAGCACATTAGGCAAGGCACGGCTCTCCCCCTCAGTTGTTCCTAACTCAGGAAGCCAAGGTCTTCTTTCAGCTTTCCTCCTGTCACCAGCCGGCCCCCAACCCCTTTGCACCTGGACCCTGGTTTTTTGTGTGTGTTGTGAAAAGGAGTTATTTTGCCACAGAGAGGAGGACTTTCATGACTTCAAACATGGACATTAGATCAAGTTTCTATCTTCCTTCATAATCCTGTCTTTGATGTCACCAGACTGAAACCTCTCAGAATAAAAGGGGAGAGCTGTGAAAAGAGGCCTAGTTAATTTATACGTGTAAGTGCTGCGGCCCTAATTCGCCTGGGCAGCATTTTCATTGTCTTCTGCTTTGCATCCTAAAGGCAGGCTTACACCAGGCAATTATGAATGGCCCCTCTGAACAAATAATTGAAATTCACAAGTTGTAGAGTATGGGTAGACAATGTCTGGGTTGGAGGTGTGAGGTCAGACGTATTCCCTTGGGCATTGTTAAAGTTGCAGGCTCTTCTCACAGGATCCTATTTGTCTTACATTAGTTTTAATGGCAACTAATCAGGTGAACTGCATGTGCCGAAGGCAGGGATCTCAGGAAGCAATCCTCACAAAGCAGCCCGGGAGGCTGGGCTCATCTGATACGTGTAAACAGCAAATTCTCCATAAAACACAGGCTGCCAACACAGACCCCCGATTTCAGAGATAAGAATGGAAAACGGGGTTAATTTCTGCAGGGAAACAAAGATCAACTGAGCTTTGTTTCTTAATTCTCAGAGTTCATTTTATTTTTTATTTTAAATTTCCACACAGAGGATTATGTCGCCCACACAGGAGACCCCGGTGAATGTTTGAAAGCAAGCATATTTGCACATGTGCATTCATACCCACACCCCCTTAGCTGACTAATTATGGACTAATTACTCCAAGCCAAATTCTGCCCTCTGCTGTGGGTGTCCAAATTAGCTAACGTGTGGTGTGTTCTCCAAGGAAAAGATCTGTGCTGCCTTCTAGAAGACCAGCTAGGATCTGCGATAGTGGGAGCGGCTGTTCTAAAGTAGAATTCAGTACACACCCATCAGTGCTCAGTAAACCTGTTCAGTGTTGTCTTTTAAAAAATCTCTTCATAGGGAGAGGGGATGTTCATCTCTGATGTTATGTGACCACTTAGGGGTCTAAATCAATCCCTGTCACATCCTCATGAACAAAGAAAATTTTTATCACTAGATCTGTTGTTAAGGAAGAGAAAGAAAGGGAGAGGGGGAGAGGGAGGGAAAGAGGGAGAGGGAGAGAGACAAAGAAGGAAGGAAGGAAGAGAGGGAGGGAGGGAGGAAGGAAGGAAGGTAGGAAGGAAGGAAGGAAGGAAGGAAGGAAGGAAGGAAGGAAGGAAGGCAGACAACCAGTGAACAGTTTTACCATCGCTCCTCCTGACTTACAGTGCGTCTATAGACTTACAGTGGAATGGCAAAGCTACCAGTGTAAACTATGAGATGGCAGCATCTACTGACAACAATGTTGAGTTGGAATCCCTGGAAAATTACAGAGTCCTGTGTGGTCTGTTTTCCCTGCCAGATTAGCCATGGAGATAAATTTTAGAGCAATGAAAGATATGGGCTCCTCTCTTTGGTGCTAATATTTGAGTTTCTCATATAAAGTCTGGTCCCCCCCCTTTTTTTCTTACAGAAATTGTTTGCATTGCCAAGAAAATTTCAGAAATAAACAACGGGGCTGCACTTGTGGGAATTTCTCCCCATAGAAATGCGTGCACACAGATAAGCAAAGATAAACTTGTCAGAGCCCATAAGGCATGCAACACCAGTCTTTGTGCTAAACTGGGAAGAATGTAAGTTTCCCTATATAGGACTGGCTAAACAAACACGTACACCTCTGAGATGATGTGGCCACTAAGAATGACTTAGATTCCATGTTGGTTTAAGGACTTTTTAACATTGGGGCACACTGCAAACGTGACACCATTTGTGCTAGTTTTCTGTCACTGTAACAAAACGCCTGAGATAATCAAACTGTTAGGAGAAGAGGGTCATTCTGGCTCTTGGATTTGGAGGCTGCTGATATGGCACAACATGACAGTGAGTGAGTAGCACAGCAGAGCTGCTCATGTCAAGAGTAAAGAGAATTAGGGGGAGTCTCAGTTTTGCAGTTTCCCTCAAGGATACATCCAGTGACATAAAGGCTCCCCAGTAAGCCCATCTGTTGAATGAAGCCTTTTCCTTTCCAGCCACTTTGGATTTTCCCCACCAGTCGCCTGGGCTCTGCCGCGTTGTAGTCCCCAAATAACACACAAGACGCTGTATTAATTATGAAGCTGTTGGCCTTGCTTGTTTCTTACTGGCTATCTTTGACTTAAGTATTTACCCCATAATTGTTAATCTAAGTATTTCTCTTACCGGAGAAGTTTCCGGGCTTCTTATCCCTAAGGCGGTTACATCTTGACTCTCTGTGTTTCTCCTACCCAGAGTCCTCCTGGACTCCTAGTCCCACCTATCTTGCTTCCCTATTGCCCAACAGTGCTTTATTGACATATACACAGGACTTCCCCATCACCCATCTGTTTTCTTTTAATTTAATTTAAATTAGAAACATGAATGCTTCAAATGTCAATCCCAGCTCCCTCTCCCACCCCTCCTCCCTTGTCCCTCTACCAGCCCCCCCAGACCCTGGCCCAATCCCTATATCATGCCCCAGGGAAGGTGAGGCCCTCCTTCGGGGGGATCTCCAGAGTCTGTCATTTCATCCAGGGCAGGACCTAGGCCCTTCCCCATGTGTCCAGGCTGAGAGAGCATCCCTCCATGTGGAATGAAACCCCATCTCTTAAAGGTTAAATGTCTCTTAGCACTACCAGTCGTGGAGACCATATGACCCTTCACCATTTGACCTTTTGGGGGACACTTATAATATAAAACTATGGTAGAGTTCCCTAACAAATTTAAAATTTAAACTACAAACCTGAAAAATCAAAATTGGATTTGAAAGTAAAATGGCTTCTCTAGATTCCTTTAGATCCTCAAAACATCTTGCAACATATTTGTATAAATTCATCCAATTTATATTTCTTCCACCATGCTCCTGCTTTGCCAGGGTTCCTTGTTTGTGTTTTGCAATTGGTGCAGAAATACATAAAAGCCTGGAGATATTTGTAGGAAATAAATGTGTGTGACAAACTATTGAATTTTTAAAAACCATGTGTAGTGTGATATTATTTACCTATAACATGAGTTGTACGTGTCTAGAAATATTCACAGCGCTACCCAGAAGCAACTGGAAATATTCATTAACTATCCTTTCTTATTGTTTTTGAAGTGAGCAGTCAGGCATGGTGGCATACACCTGTAAGTCTAGCACCCAGAAGGCAAAGGCAGACGGATCTCGAGTTTGAGGATACCCTGGCCTACATAGTGAAATCTAATCTCAAAAAAAAACAAAAAACAAAAAACAAAAAAAAAAGAAAGAAAGATATGATTTATAAATAAGGATGGTAAAGGGTTAAGGGATTTAGATAAAGGGATGCTAAGTGAGAATATGAAGTTAAAAAAAAATCCCACTGGTGTGGATTCTTAACCAATACAAAACATGCCTGAATATACATAAAATATGAAGTGAATTGTCCTAACTGTAATGAACAGAACTCATATACTTTGAGACAAATGTGGGGTCAATTGTCATCTGAATTTGATTCTGAAAGGCAAAAACTGTTACGATCATCAATTTTTCTGGTTCAGTGGGAAAAATTAGACTTGAAAAGGGCCAAAATGTGAGCTGAGCTGAGACTTTCTACTCTTACACAGTTCAGAATTCCTGCCTAGGGAATGGTGCTAACCACAGGAGGACAAGTCTCCACACCTCAAGTAACCCCCCAAAGACATGCACACAGGCCAGCCACCCTGACTCCTTCCCCAGTTGATTACTAAAAATAACAGTATTTAAATAGACACTTGTGTCTATCAGTGTGATTAGCAGACCACTGAAACAATGGACCTCAAAGAAATGAGAATTTCCCCGGAATCTCATGCTGAGAGAAGGAAAATATGCCTCCCAGAAAGAGATTTCACACAATTCTAAGATTCATCAGACCATGTTACTGGCTGAGACTGAAGTCCAGACAATGATGGAGAGTAATGGGTGGGACCACACCCTGACCTGGATGCTTAGATGTGCACGTATATCTCTGGCACTCTATTTAAACCTTCATTTCACTTCAGAACCCCAGTGGACTTGGAGGAGTCACTGGATTTCTTTGTCTTCCCCCTCCCCCAATGAGGCCACACTGGATAAATCTCTTTTTGTTTCCACTTTTAATTTGGCTCATTTAATTGACTGGGACTGGCTTAGGGCACGTGTTGATAACAATTCTAGATTGTGTTGAGTTGATTTTAGCACTATCAGATATGCTCTTATTAGGTATCATGTAAGTAAGACACCAGTCTTTACATCTGAGAATGCCTTGGTAAGCAGATAGTCTATATTCTCTCACTGAAGACAGGCTTCGGTTTCCTCAAAATCAAATATACATGGGCTGTTAGGCTGCAGGTCCCTGGGTGAATAAGCTCTCTCTGAAGCCCCAAGTCCTTTCAGCTGTAGGAGGAATTTTACTCTGCTGGATTTAATATGCACATAAATCACCTTGCCAAAATTCAGATTCTCATCCAGGAGTGTGAGATCAAATCCATACTTTAACTACCCAGCTCCCCAGTAATGATGAACATTCTGGTGGTCCTTGACTATCCAAAGTATTTGTTTAAATTGTGCCTTTCTGTAGTTACTGGCTGGTTGAATGTCCTAATTGCTCAACATCCCTAAGGCATCCATTCTATGTCTACTACTGTTCAAGAGCCAGCTCATACAAGTTCTTAAGAGCCAGTTAATTTGTCAGGATGTTTACAAAGCAATTGTTGCTACTACTTGTAGCTTGAAATTAGCTAGGATGGGAATAAACATGTCACAGAAATCAGAAAATGATACAAATACGTGTTTGTCTTGTCCTGAGAAGTGGTTCAGCAGTATACCCCTGCTTGTTGCACTCAACTCTCAATACATCCTGCCAGGCATGCTCCCAAAAGACTGTGAAGATCTTTTGGTCCTTTGGAGATTTATGTGCCTGGTGGGGGTGGGGAGACTACGGAATGGAGATAATAGTTTCTAAGCAGAAATCAAGCCAGAATACAGGAAGACATGACTAGTATTAAATATGATTGCAATTATTTTATTGTTGAGAACTTATGGTATGAAAATATCTTTAGAATGCTCTTTAAATTTTTTTATTTTATGTGCACTGGTGTTTTCCCTGCACGTATGTCTGTGTGAGGGTGTTGGATCCTCTGGAACTGGAGTCACAGACAATTGCAAACTGCCAAGTGGGTGCAGGGAATTGAACCCATGTCCTCTGGAAGAGCAGCTAGTTTTCATAACTACTGAGTCATCTCTCCAGTCCTGGTATGAAAACATTTCAGCAGAGTAAAACTGTCAATTCCAATATTACCTAGAAAAGTGGGAAGAATAAACCCTGATGTATCTGTTAAAGTTCCCCAATGCCCTAATATTAATTTTTCCCAGAGTGGTGCTATTGGGAAATGATAGAACCTGGAGAGATTGGGCCTGTGGGAAGTCATAAAAAGTGGGAGGAGCTTGAGGCTGAAGAAATAGTTTAGTATGTAAAGCATGAAGACCTGGCACTGAACCCCAAGAACACCTAAGATCAGTCTCTGGCCTACATACACACGCACACACACACACACACACACACATGCATGCATACATGCACATGTACATATAGACTCCCCCTCAAAAGGAGAAACTTTTTGTCAATTTTTGTGATGCATATGTTCAGAATACTTCTAACTCTTTTGCAATATATTATGCTTCATATTGTTATTATTTATCCCACTATGCCATGGAATATGTTCTTCCACTTAAGGGTGGCTACGTAGAGATCAGCTTCTCCTAAGTCTCCTCCATATATCCTCAGACTCAGGTAACTACTATTTCTACTTACAAAAGGTCACATAGGAGTCTGTGTATACAGCATTTGTCTTTCAGCGCCTGACTTTCCTCATAATTCAATGTCCTCCTGGTCCATCCATGTTGTCACATAGCAGGATTTTCTTCCTATTTATAGCTGAAAATATTCTACCATCTGTATACACTACCTGTTTATAAATATGCATAAATATCTATCTCATGGTATGTATTCATTGTAGATGCTATTGTGTTGGATAAGGACACTCACACAAATGTACACTGTAGACTGAACACATTTCCTTGTGACTCTTTACCGGTTACTTTCTCGCCCACCCTTCCTTCAGCCTTTTTTGTCCCTTTGGTAGTTTCACTTTTATTTGCTTATTTGTCCTTATTTTATATATGAAGGTGTTGCCTACATGTATGTGTACCATATGCAAGCAGTGTCTGCACAGGCCAAAAGGAGGCATTGGACCCTGTAGAACCGAATTTACAGATGGTTGTGAGCTTCCATGTGGATGCTGGGAACTGAACCTAGGTCCTCTGCAAGAGCAACAAGTGCTCTTAACCAGTCAGCCTCTCCATCCCCCTTCACTTCTGCTTTCATGTCATGTTCCCATTCATCTTTTTACATGCATACATAAAATTTAGGAACCACAAATGAGAGAAAGCTTAAGTCTTTCTGAGACTTACTTAATTCACTTCATATGACGATCTCCAGTCACATCCATTTTCCTGTAAGTTATAGAACTTCATTCTATTTTATGAATTAAAACTTTATCATACCTATAAACACATAAAGAGAGGTATATATATAGAGAGAGACAGAGAGACGCACATGTACATTTTTACACATGCATACACACAGGAAGGCAGGGAGAGAGAGATTTCTTCATCCATCCATGTCTTACTGGACAGTTGTGTTGGTTCAATGACTCAGCTACTGTGAAGAAAACTGCAGTGAACACTGGTATGCAAGTGTCTCTGTGATGTGTCGACTTGGAGTCCTTCAGATAAATACTCGAGGGTGGTATAGCTGGGCCATGTGGCCATTCTGATCTTAGTTTTTTGGTTGTTTTGCTTTGATGAACTTTTATTCTAACTTCCAGGAAAGCTGGGAGAGTTCATGTTTTCTCCCAGCAACAGTGTATCCTCATCTGTTTTCTGCATGTCCTCACTAGAATTTGGTGCTATTTGTTTTGCTAATGGCTGACATTCTGACTGGGGTGAAATGCAATCTTAGTGTAGTTTGGTTTGCATTAATCTCATGGCTACTGAGGCTGCACATTTTTAAAATAGTTTTTGGTAGTTTGTGCTTGAGAACTAGCAATCCATTTCTATCAATTTATTTCATTAGTATATTTTTGTTGGTGGTAAATTTTTGTTTTGTTTTGTTGATATAGGGTTTCATTGCATAGCTCTGGCTGGCCAGGAACTCTGTATGTGAACCATGTTGGCCTTGAACTTTCAGAGACCCACCTGCCTCTGCTTCCCAAGTTCTGGGGTTAAAAGCATATACAACCACACCCAGCTCTCTAGATTCCATATATTAATTCTTTGTCAGCTAGCAAAGATTTCCCCATATCCATAGGCTGTCCTTGTCACTCAGTCAACTGTTTCTTCTGCTGTGTAGAAACTTTTTAATCTTACAAGGTCCCATTTGTCAGCTATTAGCACATAACTACATTACTGAATTTTTTGTATGTTGACTTCATACCCTGCAACTTTACTAAACTTCCATACTACTTCCAACAGAGTTTTTGATAAAATCTTTAAGGTGGTCCATATATAAGACCATGTTGTCTATAATCAAAGCAGTTTGACATCCTCCTGTCCAATATAGATGCTCTTACTTTCTTTTTCCTATCTGCTCTACCCATGAATTCCAGTGCTATGCTGAATAAAGATGATGACCATGCTGCCTTTTTCTCTTAAAGCATGTAGCATTGTGAAAACAACTTTGGATGGATACAATGGTGAGTGTTGATGTCTTATAAGTTGGAAAATATTATGAATGCATTACTTTTATTGTAAAATCAGAGTGGCTTTCCCTTTAGAGTCAATCTTGTTTTTTATATCTCTTAGAATTTCTTATTTATGGAGTTAGGTTTTTTTGTTTGTTTCAGTGTTTTTACTTATTCTTTGAGAATTTCTTATAACATATTTGGATCATATCCTTTCCCCCAACTCTTCCCAGATCCTTATACCTTCCCAACTTTATGTTCTTTCTCTCTCTTAAAACAAAATAAAACACACACACACACACACACACACACACACACACACAAAGTCAAATTTGTGTTGACCAATTACTCTTCAGCATGGGACCCGCCCTGGAGTTGATACATCTAATGTCATTCCATTGAAGAAAACTGGAGGTTTCCCCTCTCCCAGAAGCTACCAATTACAAATAGCTTCTTGGGTAAGGGTGGGTCTTCATGCTCACTTCCCTTCTTCTGTACTGGGATTTTGTCTGGCTTGAGTTTGTGTGGGTCTTGTGCATGCTGTCACAGTCTCTGTGAGTGTGTATCTGGAAAACGATGTTTTCTTGGAGTCATCCATCACCTCATATCCTCTTCCACGTAGATCCCTGAGCCTCGAGGACAGAAGTATAATGGAGATATCCCATTTAGGGCTGAGTATTCCAGGCCCTCACTCTCTGCATGCTATTCAGTTATGGATCTCTGTAGTCATTACTGTCTACTGAAAGAAGAAACATATCTGACAAGGGTTGAACAATTCAGCGATCTGAACTTCTGTTTGGAACTCCAGTTTGGACTCCAAGCTATTTTTTCAATGTTTTTAAAACAGAGTTTCTTCATATGTCTGGGACTGGCCTGGAACTCAAAATCCTCCTGTCTCAATAATCCATTTGCTGTTATCACAAGCTTCCAATCACTATACCATCAAACAAACGTCTTCAGATATGTATGACAACATATCCTGTAACATATAGTACTCAAGTTATTCAGACATAAAAAAGTGTGAGAAGCAAATTGGCTGTGTATTCTTAAAACATCTTGATGTTTAGAACTCAACGTCTCTGAATCACTCTTTATCAGTCAATATTTGATTCACAAAACTGCAGAGCTAAAACAGGACGTGATATTGTTACAGTAAAATTTTATTCAAGCATTATAGAATAAAGAGCATTTACAATAGTCTGCATGTATTTCACTGTGATATAACCTAGAAATTCAAGTGAAATAATTTTAATTTCAAAAGAAAGTTTACCATTCAAGTTGGGTTTTTTTTGTAAACAATCCTTTTTCATCTAAAACCCATAAAATGGAATGGACCATCTTTGTAACTCTCCAATCTCAATGTGCCAATAAATGGCCCCCTAGATGCCCCTGTATATTGTTACAAAACCTACATCCTTTTCACCTCCTTTATAGTCCCTTTTATGGCTATTAATTTTTAATTCTAGAGACATAGTCACTAGACATAGTCACTATTTCTCATCCTCTAGTGGGAGATAAATGTGATTTAGATTCTGTTTTATGTATGCTTAGGGCTGATGGCTCTGATTGTATCTATTCCCCAAGAGAAAAATTGCTGGTTTCCACAACCCTTTCTTTGCTGGCCATAAAACAAATATTAAACAATGGCAATAAGCTGTGAACCTCCTAGAGTGCTCCAAATTTTAATTAAATGATTGCTGATAAAATATGACTCAATACAGTTTGTATAAAGAACTCACTTAATGAACCTTTGTGTTGACCACATGTACTGCATAGCCCCTTGAGACCAAGTGCATATACAGAATCCTGAGCCAGTTTTTGCAACTTGTAGACTTCTTGTGTGACAGCACAGTGGCTTCCCAAGTTGAGTTCTCTATAAACTGAATCTCAGATTCCCAAGTAGAGCTGGTTATTGACTCTTAAATAAAAAGTCCCCTTATTTCTATTACACTTAATAGTTTGTATTTACAGCCATCTGATGTCAAGTCTGCAAAGAAATGATAAGATTTTTAAGCCTTCAGAGCTTCCAATGTGTCCAGTAAAGAACCTACATAGAAAAGATATGGGTCTTAAAGTGCACATCTCTAGAATGCTCTAGAACTGCTAGAAGCAACCTCCTCCTAATCACTCATTGTTTAAAGAAAGGCAATTCACTCAGTGTTACCTGGTCCATCCTCCAAAGACTGCCAAGGTTCCAGGGAAGGGGAATAGAACCTTCTTGGATAATATCTACATTTTGTGTATGCTTTTTGAACTTTTTAAAAAAGAGAACTACTTGGTGTTTTTTTAGAGAATTTTCTTCTTGAATTCTCATAACTTACTGCTCCTTCAAAAATGTAATTTTTCTTTGTTCAACATGTTCAAACAAAAATGTCCAAAGGCATTTGGACAGTGCACAGTTAAGAAGTAGGTAAAATTAGGAAGTTGCCACCTAGCTGTGCTCCTGACTACCACAGTGCAAATCCACTCTCCATTCTGTCTTCTATAACATGAACCAGACTGAGTGATGAACAGTCATCAGAGGCAGAGTTCCAAAGATAGGTTGAAATTAGCAATTTGCAAAAAGTCATGAGAACTGGTTTGCAAATCATTAATTTGTTGGCTTCAAGCATTCTTAGTGACAGCACACTTTTGAATCCCAGTACTCAGGAAGCAGGAGCAGGTGGGTCTCTGTGATTTCAGTGTCAGCCTGGTCTACATAACAAGTTCCAGGCTACTCAAGGCTACCTTGTGAGACCCTGTCTCAAAACCAAAATGGTCATCCTAGGCACCACTGGAATCTTCTGGAGACCTGTGCTTTTCCAATTTCAGCATCTACCCAAACTACTAAAAACCCCATGCTTGTTAAAAGTGTATGCCTGGTGTGAAGTTCAAGATTCTGCATGTCTACCTAGTTCCCAGGTAAAGCCAGGGCTTGATAACCCTGCTGGCTCTTGGTACTAGGAGAGGTTTCAATGCTTCTATGTGCTGAACACACATTATTTATTGGATCACAGCACAGCGTTGTAAATGCTGCTGCTGATGTCATTCCAGTTTCTCCTTTGGTGATAAATATATCCCCAGGGAATGCTTGGAGCCAACAAAGAGGATTGTAAACTGAATGACAGGATAAAACAAGCGGCTGGGAGAGTGATCCTAGAAGGATCTGATGCACCTACCCCCCCTTGACTGTCACTCTTGATAAATGGCTCTATGCAGAAAGGTTGGACTCAACTGCAGTGATGACTTGCAATTAAACCCTCTATGTGTCCTCAGCCTTGCTCATTAGCATACTGTTCATAGAATATACCATAACTACATAATACATGGCATATCAAGGTGGGGTCAAATCTTCATTTTGGTAGATGGTACAAACATTGGAGTCTACCTCTCTAGATAGGAAATTTAATTTTGTATCTTAAAGCTTATGTTTTGCTTCATAAGGTCCACTTGAAGCAAAACAGGAAATACATATCACAAATTAAAATGAAAAGTGTAGAAACATTATCATCTTCTCCGAATTCATCTGCATATTATGTTCTCCATTCCTTTATTTGTCTATTCAGTCAACAGCATTTACCAAGCCTGTACAGTATGGTCAGATATTGATTTGTGTTGTAGGGTAAAGCAGTAAACAAAACATAACTCCCCCACCCCCCCACCCCGCCATGGTTTATATAAGCAGACTAAAACTTGGCAGGCAGAAGAAATTAAGGAAACAACAGCAAAGATAAAGCAAAGAAAGGATGAAGGGATAGCAAGTATGGGAGTCATTTCCTGTGGAAGAGGTGGGTGGTGATGAACACACGGGGCAGAGTGGGCAAAGACAGTGAGAACAGGTATTCAGGTGTACAGTTAAAGAGACGAGAAGGCAGGAAGAGGGGAATCAAGAACTGCTGTACTTTTGCTCAGAGTAGTTACAAGAATCTGGCCACCATTTTACATTCAGTTTAAATTTATTTTTAAGACAAGTTATTGTATACAGCTCAATTTGTCCTCAGAGTCACAAACTTCCTGCCTCAGCCACCAGGGACCACTTCAGGTTCCCATTCTATAAGGATTTTATATAAGCAGGAAAGAACCAAGAAGTAGAATATGCTGGGTGCTGTTCTTCTAAATTCAATGTTCAGCTTATAGAGCTAGAGAAACAGAAAATGAGCACCACTATATATCCTACAATAAACAATCCTTTAAAAAAGATGTGTCAGTAATTTCTATTATATATGAACCTTAGCCTTTAAGCTTTAAGTGTGTAGGTTAGATAGCTAGTAGGAACCAACGGGGAGGAGAAGGTCTCCAAAGGAAGGAGAATTAGAATATAGTGTTATGGAGTGTTAAAGGGAAATTAGAATAGAAAAATTAAGTAGGGAGGGGGATGGGGAGAAATGTAAAGGAAGGAATATGGGGAGAGACAACTAACACTAAAAGGCTTTTGAAAAAAAAAACAATGTGGAAACCTACTACTCTAGAAGCATCCTAAAATATATACACATATGAAAGGGATTTAAATGAGGTCACTATATAATAGAAGAGAAAATGTCCCAACTAGAAATCTTATGCCATCAAATAAAACCTCCAGTACCAGGAATGGATTACATATTGAGTCGTTGGCCAAAGGGGTCCCATAGACTACCCCCAAACACCACAGGATAATGTTAAGGTAATTGATTACTATTTACAACCTAATGGTAAAACCCTATTGCTGAGGACAGAACTTGCTTTTGTCATTGAACATGAAGAACTAGAGAATAAGGTTTTGTATATGACTTGACAATTATAATTTTCAATGCACATGGTTTTGAGGTAACAGCTACAGCAAAGATCAATTAGGATATACACTTGTGGCTTCTTTAAAAGAATTTTGTATAATTTGCTTATAAATATTCCTATAATCTATTAAATTCACATTTTAAATTTTATTTTAGGATATTTTATCCTTTCTTCATTTTTATTGATTTATTTTAGCATATAATATACCCATAATTCAAATCAATACATCAAAAACTCACAAAAAGATTATCTCAATAGACTTAGAATAAGTTACAATAAAATGTACCACCAGAGGAGCACAAATTCCAGGATATAGAGTAAAAACTCTACTCCCTGCTCATCCTGCCAAGTACAGTAACAATCCTGGCTGTTACATGTTAAATAAAAGAAGACATGACTCTGGAGGCAGGGAGTGAAAGAGACTGACTAGGAATCTTGAGACCAAACAAATGACCTGGGGATGAGTTTCTTGAATTTTCTTTCTGCCATTTACATTGCAGAGTCAGAGCTGAAGAAGAGGCTATGACCCAGAAATACCAGTAATAGAAGTGGTTCACAGAGAGTCTAAGAAAACAAGGAGAAAAATGTTGAAAACCACTCTACTCCAATCAAGTACAAAATACCAAAACTCTGGTCACTCACAACCTCATAGACAAAGACTGAATGGGAATTCTCAGTTTCTATCCTTAGAAGGCTGTAACCGAGCACTTCAACACCTCTCCATGATAGTGTCTAAGAAGACCAGATGAGGGTCTGGAGCTTTCTTTCACTCACAATAGCTGCTAATAAGATCTTTTCTCTCTACCTTTGCCATGTCTGCCTAGACCAAGCTGGGGAGCCTGGACCTGGACCTCACACTGCAGGAATAAGGGGACCCTTTTGTCTGCTCATACTAGAGAGTATTTCTGTCACAGGACATGGTGAAGAATCACTACTTGACTTCTATGTGGTAGTAATACAGCCACCCCAACAGTGGTGTCAGTGGAGACTACATGAGGAGGACAAACTCCTACTCCTGCCCAGTGAAAACAAGAAAGTCTTCCAACTAATTGTCAACAACGGGGCATTGCGATTCTTTCTCACATGACCTTATACTTACACCCTTCCGGTCCCCCACAGTAATGCTAAAGAAAGACAACCATCTAAAACGGGGTTTAAATAAGATTCAGAGTCTTGTAATTTAAAAAAAAAATCCAGGTTTCAGCTGAAAAAAAATTGCTTCTCATGCTCAGAACCAGGAGGATTTCAAAAACTATAAAAAGACATTAGAAGTTGCCAACACACCCAGAATCACACATTCTTGAAACATGAAAAGGTAGAAAACCCTGGGTGTGCTGATGTATGCCCTTAATCCCAGAATTTGGGAGGCCGAGCAGGCAGATCTCAGTGATTTTAAGACTAGCCTGATCTACATAGTGAGTTCCAAGCCAGCCGGGGCTTCATAGCGAGATCCAAGTATAAAAACATAGAATGCTGCATCAGAGAACTAAACAAGGTCAAGAACAATCAAACAGAAATTTTAGCAATGGAAACACTGTTACTGAAATGAGTTACTTATTAGAATGGAGCAAACAGAGTTACATGGGAATAGGGAAGGTGTTAGTGAGTGGCATAATAATAGATATAGTAACAGACATTACTCTGAAGAACAGGCAGAAACTAGACGAAAATTCCTGAACAGACTCTATAACAAAAATTCAAAATCATGCAGTCAGTTTTTTCTTAGTTTTTGAGCCAAGATTTCACCATGTAGAAGTAGCCAGCCTGGAACTTGCTATTTAGATCAGGCAGGACTCAAACTCACAGAGATCCTCCTGGTTTTGCCTTCTGAGGGTTGCAATTAAAGGCTTGTGCCACCATGCCAAGCTACATTTTTTGTTAGAAAGAACTGAAAAAGAAACAGAACAAGTAATGGCTATGAAGTTTACAAATTCAGCAAGCAGCGTGGGATGGGGAGATGGCTCAGTCAGTAACGTGTTTGCTACACAAACATAAGGACCCAAGTCTAATACCCAGAATCCATGTAATAAAACCTGGTAAGGAATTGCACTACTGTGATCCCAGAACTGGGGAGGTAGAGATGATCCTTGGCATTCCTGGCCAGCCACCCTAACCAAATCAACAAAGCTCCAGAGCTCCAGATTAGACGAGTGACCACCCCATCTCAAATAATAAAGTGGAAGGAAAGCATTCAAGCAAGACTCCAGGAATTGAACTTTGGCTTCTCTCTCTCTCTCTGTCTCTGTCTCTCTGTCTCTGTCTCTGTCTCTGTCTCTCTCTCTCTCTCTCTCTCTCTCTCTCGTGTGTGTGTGTAAATCAAGAGAATTTCAGTCAATGTTGTAGATTACTGTAATTAAACTTCTGAAAAGGAAAGATAGAAAACAATTCTCATGCACAATACATAGAGAAATCATTTTTAAAGCTGTGCAAATGGGAATAGAGTGATGATACCTCAGCAGTTAAGAGCACTTCCTGCTCTTCCAGAGGACTCAAGCTTACTTCCCAACACTTAATCACCTCAAAACTACTTGTAACTCCAGCTCCAAGGGTATCTGATGCCCATTTCCAGTCTCCTTGAACTGCACTGACATGACATATGCTCCCACAGATACACATTCATAGTCACACACATTTTAAAGCTATGCAAAAATAAACTAAAAACACTATAGAATAATTAAAATAGAATTCTGGGGAAAATGTTTATGCAACTGGTGTCAGAAAGGACAAACACAAGACGAAAAGACCAAACCCAGAGGACAAGCAAGGTGAACCAACAGTGGCAGATTGAAGATGTATTGGTTGCTTTTCTTGTCACCAACAAAATATCTGGCAGAAGTAACTGAGGAAAGTAAGATTAATTCTACACTTCATCTTAGACAAAAGGCTGAGAAATGATGTAAGATTCACTTTGAATCACTGTTTTAAAAGTTTCTGTCCATCATGTTGGGAAGGAATTATTGTTTTCATGGATGACAAAGTGTGTGGCAAAAACTTCACAACATAGCAGACCAAGAAGTAGAGCATGGATCCAGAACCAGGAGTAAGTCCTCTGTTGATCTACTTTCACCGGAAGTCCACATCTCCTAAAAGGTCTGCAGCAAACTGAGAACCAATTGATTAAAACATAAGCCTGTGGAGAATATTTCAAATTCAAATTATAACAGAAGTGAAATATCAATATGACACTAAATATAAGTGATACAGGTATCCTAGTCAAAAGATCAACAGACTAATTAGAAAATATAATTCAACTACATACTGTATGCAAGAAACTCACTTCAAATCTAATAACTTGGTAAGTTGAAAATTAAATCACATGAGAAGGTAAATCATATAAATACTAATCAAGTAAAACATGTGATTATATTGTACCAGAAATATGAGGGTTCAGAAAAAATCATCAGAGTCAGGGAAGGCCATTATATAATGATGAAAGTCCATCTTTTAAGAAAATAAGACTAATCCTTGTACATATGTGCCAACAACAGAGCTCAAAAATATGCAAAGCAAACTCTGATCGAACTTTTTGATCTGGCACTCAATCCTGTAACATGAGCTACTTAAGATGCTGAAACAAGAAAATCATAAGAGCTCATGAGTTTAAGACAAACCTAGTCAATATAATAAGATCCTGTCTCAAAGCAAGCAAGCAAGCAAACAAAAAATGAATAGAACTGACTGACAAATCTATGATTTTAGTCTTACATTTACTAATTATTTATTAAAAAGGATATGTAGACATAAGCTTTATCGATTAATTATATATAATTATTTACTATACTGACCTCAACAACACTCTCTCAGTAATGGATACAATAATTAGACTAAAGATAAATGACAGAGGACAATTCAGTACCACCATAAACCAATATGGACAAAAAAATCTTCTATACTATTTCAGTTAACACCAGCAAACACATTGTCTTTTGATTGCCATGAAAAACGTATCAAGGTATATCATATCTAAGGCATAGAGCAAATACAGATATTCACATGCAAAAGAATTGAAACACTACAGAATGTTTTCTGTAATCATAACAGAACAAATTAGAAATCAATAACAGAAGAAATTCTCTAAATACTTAGAAACTAAAGTACACTGCTAAATAATCCATGGGTCAAATAGGAAATCGTGAGGAAAAATTTAAAATACATAAAAATAAAAAATACAGTATATCAACGTTTTGTGACATTAGTAAACTAACACTTAGAAGGATCCTTCTAGTGTTAAATGCATAAGTTTTAAGAAAAGGAATAGTCACAAATTTTTAACATGAATTTCTATCTTAGCAATCAAGAAAAAAAGCAGAATATAAAGGAAAAATATTAAAATAAGACCATAAATGAATGAAATTTAAGAGAGAAAAACTAGGGAATAATCATTGAAAAAAATGCTAGTCCTTTGAAGATTGTTAACATTAGTTAACCTCTACTGTCATGGGAAGGAGAGAGGAGGGAGTACAAGAGAGAGGGGAATCACTAATTTCAGAAATTAAGATGAGAATTGCACTGCATACTCCAAAGAGTTTATGAAAAAACCACACACACGTATTTCATAACTTATACATAATACACCAATTCCTGGAAACACAAGTTATCAAGAAACAACTACTTTGAAGAAGATTTAGAAAAGTCTTGTAACTGTTAACAATAGTGAATCTGTAATTTACACAAGTCATTCAAAGAAATTTCAAGGTAGTTTCACTGAAAATTCTTTTTTAACTAATTTAACTAATTCACAGTTCTACATAATCTTTTCCAAAACTAGGAGAGACTACTTGTTAACTTATTTCATGAAGCCTAGTATTATCTTGTCAAAGTCAGTCAAAAAAGAAAATTATTGAACAATATCTTTTGGGATTATAGACACAAAATCATTGTGATGCTATCAAAGGACTATGAATGTAGCTCAGGGTTAGGGCCCCTGTCTTGTACTCACAAGGCCAAGTTTGCTACCTAGTAATGCAACACACACTCACACATGCACACACATATACACGCACAAATTTTATATTATATGAGAAGATTGATATAACATGAACAAGAATATGTTCTCTGCCCTTTATGTCTATAAAACACAATGTACAATTATTGCATCAACAATCAATTGAAAAAATAGAAGCACAGTCCTTGTGGTAACATATGCTTATATTCCTAACAATGGGAGGCTAAAACAGAAATAATAAGAGTTGGAGGTCAGTCTGGCTAAATAGTGAATTTCAGGTTATCTTGCCCCACATAGCACAAGACTATCTTAAAAATAAATAAACAAAACAAACAAATAAATGTATAAAAAAATAAAATACTCTGTAACTACAAAAATTGTTACTTCTTTTTAGTGTAATAATTTTATTAATTGTTGAGAAGTTCATTTTGGTCATATTAACCATGCAGTCCACAGACACTTATTCTTTGCACTTGGGCCAGTTTTGAGGATCTGTATTCAGCACCATCCACTGCACAAATGTCTAGGGTGAGGTCTAAACACTGCACTAACGTGTGGATATAGACACAAATTTAGAGGGTAGTTTGACAATCTATCCATTTAGCACCTTAAATCCACGCAGTAAGCGTTTGGTTACCTGATAATATTCATGCCATAATTGCACCAATGGCAGATCTCCCCACAACAGCCTTTCTTTTAGCACATAGGGTTCTCAGCTGGGCCAGACTATTGATGACTCCTTCCCACCTCACCCCTTCCCTAGGCAGCAACAGAGTAACTTCCTGTAAGTACTATGAAAGCTTGCCAGCAGGCAGAAGCTTCCTAATCAGTACCAACTTGATTTCTTCATGTCCTATGACCAAAGTGTATGGCATTTCAGCAATTAGATCTGACCAAAGAGGGCTGGTGGATGGCTAAAAGCAATGACAATATTCTGTATTGTTTTGGCGTCTCTGCTGATCAACAACTTTAGGAGAGATACTCCAATTCTAAGGTTTCTGTGAGGAGAACTGTAGTCGTGTGAATGAGAATGGCCCCATACTGAATTCTTGGTCCCTAGTTGATAGAGCTATTTGGGAAGGATTAGAAAGAAGTGTGGCCTTGTTAGAGAGGTATGTCACTGGAGGGTGGGCTTTGAGTTTGCAAAAGACTTGTGATATTCACGGTGCTCTCTCTTCCTCTTATTTGTGGATCAAAATATGAATCCTCAGTTGTTCATTCACTTTACCATCCTGGACTCTAATCACCTGAAACTGCAAGCCAAATAAAATGCCTTTGTTTTATAAGTTGACTTGGCCATGGTGTTTTATCACAGCAATAGAAAAGTGATAAAGATAAGCATAATAACATATTTAGGGTAACTAACTCTTTTATATGAATATACAGATATATATGCATATATATCTGTATAAGAAGCTTCAAAATTGTAAGCTTCTGTGGAGTTTTTTCTAACATCCTTAGTGTTAATTATCCCACTCTGCCACCTTTCTCTTCTTCCCTATCCTCTCACTCCTCCCTGACATAAACTTTCTTCCATTTTACTTCCAGGATTATTGGATTGAAGTATTTACCCCCTCAACACATATAAGCCAAGGCTATCCAAAGTTCTTTACTGTAGGCTTTAACGGACACTGTAACAATACGCGACACACAATTACTGACAGTAAAGCTAAGTATTTAATGTAGAAAATTACTCACAAGATACCAAACCCAGAGGAGCAGTTTTCAGTGGCCGAACCGGAAGCCGAACTCCAGGAAAAGAGACCGAGACTTCCTGTGTGCTGTCTTTTATGCCTTCCCCCATAACGCCCCTAGCCATGCCCAAAAGTGGGCCTGGCTAGTGACGTAGTTCCGCCTACGTACGTATACATCTTTACGTCCAGCCGTATACATCTTTAATCCTGCCTAAAGTGGGTGTGGTTAGCGGTGTGGTAAACCGCCCTTTTATTACCTCATCTGTATGCGCCTCTAATAAGTCACATGTTTAATGGCGGCATCAGACTTCCTCCTACACTTTACCACAAGGACCTTTCCACTGCACTAACTTATTCCATCATAGCATAAAGACTGAAAGGAAACAAAGTTTTTTGTTCTTTGAACTATCTTAATAATTAGAAGTAAATTACTAGATTTGGCACATGTTCAAAGATCACACACTACTGGAGAATCTGAATATCGGGAAATGGGTGTCATTAGGCTATCTATTGTCTGAATACCACACTCCTAATCATTTGGCCATCAGGTCCCTTATCAGACATGCTATTTGTACTTTCACCACCATCCCCAAATACCACCAGAATCTTGGCCAAATAAGCCTCTTTTCTTTGTACATTAGCCAGTATTGGGTATTGCTAAGTGACAAAAGATGAGCATATGCTTTTAAGGCTTTCCAATTAAAATTTTTTAAGAAAATAAACTATGTTTAGGGGGTCATGAGTATGATCCTAGCAGTTAGAGACTAAGGCAGGGGAATTGAGTTTGAAGACACAATGAGCTCCAGATAGCAGAGAGTGAGAGCAAGACAGAGAGTCTTACAATTAGATTAGTTTCACAATGTCATTATCTTTTTTTCTAGTGGTAATTTATTTTTAATTCTTTCCCAAAACAAAGCTGTTTTCCTCCTCTATGAGGTTTGTTGTTGTTGTTAGAAGCTATATGTAAAATCAATCAGGTGATCAAATATATCAGTTCACCCTTTTCTAGACTCTTTATGACCTCTCCAAGGTTCATCAAACCTGTTTGGGGGGTAATAGCTAATAAACTTTTGTTTCTCTGTAATCACTTATTAGTGTTCATCTTCAACATATTTCCAATCTAGATAAAATGCTTCTTATTCTACACTATGAAAACTAGTTTGGGAATCTGGCTTCATGGCAGGCTAACATCTGGACATCTTTTCTGTGAGTCGTATTGGTGATCTCCATTTCACAAAGTTAAATATCATATAAAGATTCCTGCATATTTTAAGGAAAATAGCAAGGAACCAAAACCTTCCATTAGAAAAGCCTCAATGCCTGAAGCAAGCAGCCACATCACTTATAATAGCAGGTAGCCATTTAGTGTGCTAGAGCTTCCATGACAATTTAGGCACTGAATGGAACTTGCATATATAATATATTTTATATAACATATACTGTTATATAATTATATAAATATTTATACAGACAGATGAAAAGAGTCTAATTTTCATTTGGTTAAGGCACAATGATTTTTCATGTGATGTTTTCTACAGTTCTTTTCCTTTCTTCCTCCTCCTCCTCCTCCTCCTCCTCCTCCTCCTCCTCCTCCTCCTCCTTCTTCTTCTTCTTCTTCTTCTTCTTCTTCTTCTTCTTCTTCTTCTTCTTCTTCTTCTCCTCCTCCTCCTCCTCCTCCTCCTCCTTCTGCTTCTGCTTCTGCTTCTTTTGACTGGGTTTCTCTGTGAAACAATCCTGGCTGTCCTCAAACACACTCTGTAGACCAGGTTGGCCTCAAAGTCACAGAGATCTGCCTGCCTCTGCCTCCCAATTGCAGGGATTAAAGGTGTGTGCCGCCACCACCTGGTAGCCACACACTCAACTTCTTCATTATTTTAATATTTTCATATGAATTCTTCTTAAGGGATAGCTTGAACTC
This sequence comes from Mesocricetus auratus, assembly GCF_017639785.1. Taxonomy (NCBI): domain Eukaryota; kingdom Metazoa; phylum Chordata; class Mammalia; order Rodentia; family Cricetidae; genus Mesocricetus; species Mesocricetus auratus. The sequence continues at coordinate 43,218,654 of NW_024429182.1, forward strand.
CATGTTTAAATCAAATTATCCAAGAGCAGGGCAAACTGATTTTTGTTGTGCCTCAATATATCCATCTAGAATTTACAGTATTAAAAATTGAGTGGGGATTCTTTTTTTTTTTCTGCTTAGCTTTGTCTGGTCAGTGGTCCTAAAATTATTTATTGGTCAACGTCTAATTTTCTCATAATGGCACCCTTCATCTTGTCAACTTACCTAAAATGTGTGCTTCCCATTACTTTTTCTCAACAAGAATGTCTTAGTTAGGATTTCTATTGCTATGCAGAGACAACATAACGACAACAACTCTTATAAAGGAAAACATTTAGTTGGGGCTGGTTTACAGTTCAGAGGTTCAATCCATTATCATCATGGTAGGACTTGGCAGCACGCAGGCAGACATGGTGCTGGAGAAGTTACTGAGAGTTAGACATCATGCAAGAAACAAGACATGGCATAAGAGTCACACTGAATAAAGCTTAAGAAAAAGAGACCACAAAGGCCACCCCCAAAATGACACACTTCCTCCTTGAACAAAACCATACCTCCTAATAGTGCCACTCGTTTTGGGGGCATTTTCTTTCAAACTACCACAAACAGTAACTTCAAAAATGTTAAAATTATTAGACATTCTATGATGAAGACTACAAACAGCAAGTCAGGTTTTATTCCTAAAATGAGAGTTTATGTTTTAATGTTTATTATAACTTTTTCTATAAAAGAACAATTTTAAAGGATAATTACGTATGTTGACCTGAATTATCCTTAAAAGTCAAATTGGAATCTCTTTACATTATCATTGTATTTTATTTGTCAAAGACTGACATATGTTAAAATTTACAAAATTCACTCTAACTATGCATGTATACCAATTTGTGTGGGACTTTGCCATTTCTCATCTTCAGCTATTTCAGGATTCTTATTAACAGACTACATAAAAGAATGAGAAGGGTTAGCAAATGGTAAAGCCAGCTACAGTGATGCCTGTAATACCAACACGCAGGAGCAGAAGACAAGAAAATCATGAGTTCAAAGTCAACCTGAGACATAGCCATCCCTTCTCCCATTGCTTCCATCTTCAAAACAAAAGAAAAAGAAAAAAATGAGAGAGGGGTGATGGGGGAAGCCCTTCTGTGTATATGTTGTTCTATTGGTTGATAAATAGAGTACTGTTGACCAATAGGGAAGCAAGATAGGTGGGACTCAGAGTCAAGGAGGATTCTGGGAAATATATTCAAGACTAGAGAGCTGCCATGTGATCCTGGAAAGAGAGGACACATGAGGCTGCGTCCTCATTAAGATAAGATCTTATAAAAATATATACTAGTAATTATGGGTTAATAATTAAGTCAGAGCTAGCCATTAAGAAACCATAGCAAATAACAAGAGATTTATGATTAATATAGTGTCCTGCGTGTTCATTTGGGACTGACTTGGCACTGGGACCAGGTTGGCAGGAAGAATGCACGTTACAGAGGGGAGAAAAGAATAAAAATGGGGAAGTAAGTTTAGCTTGCTACCTGTTGCATAGTTTATTGCCCTTTTTATTCACTCAGTTCTCTTAACTGGAATTCCACTAGTTTTCAACCTGGTGTCATGATCCTGCATAACAGATATTTACATTATAATGCATAACCGTACTAATTTATGCCTGTGGGTCACCACAACATGTGGACGGGTATGAAAGGGTCTCAGCATTAGGAAGGTTGAGAATCACTGATTTAGAGGCAAGATGGGCTGTTTAGTAAAGTTAAGAATGATAGGATAGTGAGGAACTCTGACATGATTCCAGCTTTTGGTTTTCCATTTCCTCTTTGTTCTGTGTGATTATGGACATGTCTACATTCTTTCTGGCTTTTTCGTGACAGCTGAAAACCTGAGATTAAAACACTAAATGTATTTCCAAAGCTACCAGGCAATAAGGTGAGAGCGCTGTAGATGTGTTGCCTCAAGTGATGTAATTGTCACTCTCATCAAAGAAATTGCCTCTCATTAGATTTAGCTCCATTCTCGATAAGACATCATCATAAATATGATATAGGATTCATTTCAAAAGATCAGACCTATTAAATCAGTCCTGGAGACTGCTGGAAGATATAATTTTAAAGTACATCAAACACTCTTAAACACACGACCTTTCTTCCCCCAGATACCTCTGAGAAAATGTAATTAAAATGTCGTCCGTTTTTTCCAAGAAAAAAACTCATCAGATCTTTACAACATTAGAATATTGCATACCACAAGTGTTTGACTTTATTCCACCAGATTCAACATTAAGTGCATAGTACTTATGTCTGCTTATAATGGAGAACCTGAAATGTGTGAAGACATGCTTCAAATGATGAAGAAATTGTAAATGCATCTAGTTTGAAGGGAAATAGACTATCTGCTAATTGCTTCAAGAATTGAGTGATTTGGAAGACCTCAGGAGAGGCTTCATTTCTCTGATTTGCATACACTTGGCTCCAGCTACCTGGCTTACTGTAAATGCTTTGATGATGTTGTGTGTGGAGTGTTCCTCATCAGCACCAGAGACTGAGAAGGACTCTGTGGCTCTGGGGACCAGAGGAATTCTTCCCTTTAAAGAAGCTGCTCCTTGTTGATATCCAGCCCTTAGGAGAGCAGACTTCACATTATGACAAACGATCTGGTTTTCTGAGTCCATTGTTTTATTGTTGCTATTGCCAATAATTAATTGGCTTAATTTTCATGGTAAAGCCAGTTAATATAGCACTTCAGCTCTTGTGGAGATTTTCTCTTAAGCAGGCTAATATAAAAGGATAGGAAAAGAACTAACACTATTATTTTTGTTTCCTTTCAGAGATTTTAACACCCAACAATGTTAATAACCAAGGACTCTTCTGGCTGCAAAATGAAGTGGAAAGGTGGCTTGTAGCCTGACTTTTACACAAGTTGAAAATACAAACTCTTTTGAAGGTGATGAATGGTGGAGGAACTAAAAAAAAAAGGGGGGAGAAAGGGCAGAGGACAATAGAAACAGTGAAACTGTGTTCCCAAACAATGGAAACAAAGGGGAGCTTCAGGAGAGAATAAAATCATAAGGGAAAGAAAGAATCAACTTGGGGAGGAAGAAATAAGGCAGAGAAATTGAAGAGGAAGAAGCGGGCACAAAAGATAGAGCATAGAGAAGAAAAGGAAGAGTTACAAACGTACAACACGTGATACAGATCGCACATTATACTACTTTACAAAATAAGCCTAATGACCAAGTGTTTGTTCGTGCCACAGTTTACCTATGGATTGCGATGAAAATCTGCCTCCACGTTCTAATGCATGAATTCTCAACTTCATAGGTCTGGGTCTTCCACATTGAGACCATTATTGGAGCTTTAGAGGATTAGCTACCTCTGACCAGGGCACACAAAGCATAATCTTTACAGTTTAAAACACACCCTACAATCAGATTCTGTGGGTATGTAGGAGGATAATAAAAATGTTAGGATTTTTCATTTGTCTTGAGTACACCCTACAATCAGATTCTGTGGGTATGTAGGAGGATAATAAAAATGTTAGGATTTTTCATTTGTCTTGAGTACACCCTACAATCAGATTCTGTGGGTATGTAGGAGGATAATAAAAATGTTAGGATTTTTCATTTGTCTTGAGTACACCCTACAATCAGATTCTGTGGGTATGTAGGAGGATAATAAAAATGTTAGGATTTTTCATTTGTCTTGAGTACACAGCTACAATCAGATTCTGTGGGTATGTAGGAGGATAATAAAAATGTTAGGATTTTTCATTTGTCTTGAGTACACCCTACAATCAGATTCTGTGGGTATGTAGGAGGATAATAAAAATGTTAGGATTTTTCATTTGTCTTGAGTACACCCTACAATCAGATTCTGTGGGTATGTAGGAGGATAATAAAAATGTTAGGATTTTTCATTTGTCTTGAGTACACCCTACAATCAGATTCTGTGGGTATGTAGGAGGATAATAAAAATGTTAGGATTTTTCATTTGTCTTGAGTACACCCTACAATCAGATTCTGTGGGTATGTAGGAGGATAATAAAAATGTTAGGATTTTTCATTTGTCTTGAGTACACCCTACAATCAGATTCTGTGGGTATGTAGGAGGATAATAAAAATGTTAGGATTTTTCATTTGTCTTGAGTACACCCTACAATCAGATTCTGTGGGTATGTAGGAGGATAATAAAAATGTTAGGATTTTTCATTTGTCTTGAGTACACCCTACAATCAGATTCTGTGGGTATGTAGGAGGATAATAAAAATGTTAGGATTTTTCATTTGTCTTGAGTACACCCTACAATCAGATTCTGTGGGTATGTAGGAGGATAATAAAAATGTTAGGATTTTTCATTTGTCTTGAGTACACCCTACAATCAGATTCTGTGGGTATGTAGGAGGATAATAAAAATGTTAGGATTTTTCATTTGTCTTGAGTACACCCTACAATCAGATTCTGTGGGTATGTAGGAGGATAATAAAAATGTTAGGATTTTTCATTTGTCTTGAGTACACCCTACAATCAGATTCTGTGGGTATGTAGGAGGATAATAAAAATGTTAGGATTTTTCATTTGTCTTGAGTACACCCTACAATCAGATTCTGTGGGTATGTAGGAGGATAATAAAAATGTTAGGATTTTTCATTTGTCTTGAGTACACAGCTACAATCAGATTCTGTGGGTATGTAGGAGGATAATAAAAATGTTAGGATTTTTCATTTGTCTTGAGTACACAGCTACAATCAGATTCTGTGGGTATGTAGGAGGATAATAAAAATGTTAGGATTTTTCATTTGTCTTGAGTACACCCTACAATCAGATTCTGTGGGTATGTAGGAGGATAATAAAAATGTTAGGATTTTTCATTTGTCTTGAGTACACCCTACAATCAGATTCTGTGGGTATGTAGGAGGATAATAAAAATGTTAGGATTTTTCATTTGTCTTGAGTACACCCTACAATCAGATTCTGTGGGTATGTAGGAGGATAATAAAAATGTTAGGATTTTTCATTTGTCTTGAGTACACAGCTATGACTTTAAACTGTAGGAAGGGTTACAAAGCATGTCAAAGATAAGATGCAATTTAAAAATTACAAGAATCATAAGGTTAACATTAATTTCAGAGAAGTCTGTTCAATATGAATGCAAAATGAATAAAATATAAGGTCATCGGAAAAATCATCCTGTTTTCATGAACCTTGATCATATAATAGACATTACATTTGTTACTGAAATGTGAATGAAAATAGAATTCTAGATAAGTTATTAATCATAATTAGAATGACTATGACAGGTCTGCTGTGACAAATACTTAACAAGTAGTAAGAATGCTTATTCATAACAAACCTTTTAATTCATTAAATTCTTCATTAAAAGGGCAACCTCTTAATAAGTTCAACATAAAGTTGGTATAACATGCTATTTGCATTTCTCTCTTTTTATTTTCATTTTAGAGATGTATTGTTAACAAATTGAGATAAATCACTTAAAACATATAATTACTTGGATATGGTGGCATAGTAATTCCCTAAGCAATTGCACGGTTATAGGTTGTCAGTGTGCATATTAATCCATCATCCCACCAGCCTCATCTTCACTGATTTGCTACTCGCTGTTAGCAAAACAGATTAAGAAGCACATGCTGCCCTGCTCTGAAAGTTTCATTGAGGCACAAGTAGGGCAAATACTGCTTTCCAATTAGGATCCTGCTGTTTGCCAGGACTTGACAATGACTAATTACAGTCCTAAATGACTTATTATGTCTGAATGCATGATTATTTATAAATACATTTTAAGAGCTGTGTAAAATAATTGTTCCTGGTTTAAATATGAAAGGCTACCTTTGTGCAAAGGGCAAAGACCTGTTGAACACCTTGAGGTCGAAGGAAAAGAGGCATTTTACTGTTAAGGTTGGGGTTTGCTGAGGCTGCCATTAGAGGAAAAAAAAGTAAGTAGTTTCTGATCATGAAGTTTTTAGAGATTCGGTGCTAGGGTTATGTATCAACCCTACTGACTACCAATCTTAACATAGGATTTGGGGAGGCATTAGCTGTTCTTAAATATGAAGTTGCCTTATTTAAGTCTTTTTTGAAAAAAAATAACATTTTATTTGTTTACTTAGTGTGTGTGTGTGCGCATGCTATAGCAACACTCAGACTGATGCCTTAGGCCATAAATAAATGGTACTTTCCGTTGGTCATCCTCTGCCTCACCAATGGTGTCAAGTATGAGCTGTGTGACTGGTTCTGACAAGAAAAAAAAAAGCTAAGAATAAGATATAATTTTAAAATACATAACTAGAATTTTGAGATGTTTGAGGAAGTCACTTGGTCACTGATTATTCACTGTCCAGGTAGGCACTGCAAATAAAATGAAGACCGTGTACAGCTGTTGAAATGAGCTCCATAGCGCAGGAGTAAACGAAACGTATGGTAAAAACTGAGCGGAATAGGGCCTGGAGACATGACTTCAAGGCATCCCAAACACTCTTCCTGCTTCCTCAGGTAACCCCATGCATATATCCGCGTACATTAAGAAAATAAATCTTTGAAAAAATAGAGCAAAGTGGGACCATGAGTTGTAAATTGTAAAAAATATTCTAAACACATGTGGGGAGAAAAACTACCACGTGAAATGCCATGAGAGTACTACAACGCAAGTTATCAGGTCCCATCTTTCTTTGTTTTGCTTTTTCAAGACAGGGTTTCTGTAGTGGCACAGATTAAGATACTAGGTTAAAAATGGGTTAATTTTATTCGGGGAGACATAAGAAACCGATGGCCCACAAGGTCTAGCTCTGAGGATCCAGACTAGACCTGACTAGAACCAAGCTAGAGCAAGCCTGTCCCGGGCCCCAGACCAAATCCCACAAGCTCCTGTAGGCCCCTGTGACCACGCCCAAACGGCTAGTTAGATCTCTCACAGAAAGAGCTCCCCCCAAAAATGTATTCGTAAATTAGTTCACAGCTTTTCAAAAGATAGTTAAGAAAATGAAAAGACAGATCCTCCTCTAGGAGAACATTATACGTGACTCATGTGATTGACTAAGGGCTTGTTTTCACAAATACAAAAAGCTTTTACAAATCAACAAGAAGGAAAACAACCCAGTAACAGTTTCCTGTCACTGACTGTGGTGGTTTGAATAAGTATGACCCTCATAGGCTCATTTATTTGCATGCTTAGGACCTAGTTGTTAGATTGTTTAGGAGGATTAGGAGGTGTGGCCTTGTTGGAAGATGTGTGTCACTAGGTGTAGGCTTTGCCTTTTCAAAAGCCCACTACAGGACAGTCTCACTCCCTTTATGCCTCTAACTTTTGGATCAGATATAAACTCTCAGCTACTGCTCTGATGTCACAACTGCCTGCCACCATTCTCCTCACTTTGGTGATCATGAATTTACCCACTCAATCTGTAAGTGAGCCCCAATTAAATACTCTCTTTTATAAGTTGTATTGGTAAGCAGAACATTGAGTAAGAAACCAACAATTCCAGTCTTCTCCAGAGTTCTCTGCTGGGTTTGCTTGTAGGGGGATTAGGCCATCGGGCTTTTCTGTATGCTAAGTCATAAGGTTTCCATTATTTTCTGTACACTAGGTTTCCATTCTCTTCTTAATTTAAAGTTGCTTTATTATTTATTCTCCCATCTTCTTTTTGCTCTTATGATTCCGGGCATTCTCTGTGCCTTTTAAGTGAGAGTAGAAACAAATGCACACGCGTTTAACTAGCTTGTGAGTGCCCTCAACAAAATGTTTAATACCTTTGTCTACCTGTCTGCCCAAATATTATGAGCGCCTCATAATCAGTAAGTTATTTTATTATCCTGTCTCCACTGCTCCACACACACTGGCAATGAGAAGCATGTTTGTTAACTGAAGGAAGAAATGTCTATTTCAGGCACATGTGTAGAATGTCCTGTCCACACCACAAGTTTGGCAAGAGCCAGGGTCTTGTAAGTATTGCTTGCCAAAGCATTCATGTTCCTGGGATGAACTCAATGATAAAGACTTACTTAGCATACATAATGCCCCTCTTCAGTGGCAGTACCAGAAGCTAAATAAAAATTAAACAAAGCACCAGGAATATTTGGCTAAAATCAGGTATAAGTTTCTTATTGTTTAAAATAACATCCAGTTATAGTAGGTATAACAAGCTACATAAGGATGAATGAACCATTTAATGTTCATGTTTATAAGCCTCAGAGTAACATATTTTCTGTCATATTTACTAATTATGTAATTAGCAGGGCATATATATTATATGTGAAAGGGTTGTAAGAATTTAATCACATCTATCAATAAAAGTCCCAATGCAGTCAGTTCATTAGTTTGATTCAAATAATTAGGCATCAACTGGTGGAGTGCAACAATTCAAAAATGGGAATAAAAAAGAGGAAGAAATAGCAAATGGCCTATCATTTAGATATAGCCATAGGACCTTTGAGCATTTAGATGTCAGCATCTACTGCAGGCTGGAGGAGCACATCATCTCAGCTGCTCAATCCCTTTGCCTGACTGCTGCTAAGATTCTCCCACCTCTTACACCAACTATCTACAAGCCTCCTCCATAACTTTCTTCTGAAATTTCTCAGAAAAACGAGGGAACAGCTTTGCCTGTATTAAATCTCATCCACTCAGACCCCGATTAGGAGCTAATACATTGAATTCCATTTCATTTTTCATACATATAAGTCCTCAAAAGACAGTTTTTTAAAAAATAATTTAAGTATTGCCTGATAAGTTAAAAAATCCCTAAACACAGCTGATGAGATGATTCAGTGGTTAAATGCTCTTGTTTTGCAAGCCCCACAGGTACAATGCCAACTGACTCCCCAAAATTGTCCTCAGACCTCTACACATGGTGCTGGAGAGATGGCTCAGCAGTTAAGAGCACTGGCTACTCTTGCAGAGGACCTGGGTTCAATCCCAGCACCCACATGGCAGTCCACAACTTTCTGTATCACCAATTCCATAGGATCTGACACCCTCACACAGGCATACATAAAGGCAAAACATAAAATGATGCACATAAAATAAATAAATAAGCCAGACAGTGATGGCACATGCCTTTAATCCCAGTACTCGGGAGGCAGAGGCAGGCAGATCTCTGTGAGTTCAAGACTAGCCTGGTCTACAAGAGCTAGTTCTAGGGCAGCCTCCAAAGCCACAGAGAAACCCTGCCTCGAAAACCAGAAAATTAAATAAATAAATAAATAAATCCTTAAATAGAAAATCTTGGGCTGGAGAGATGGCTCAGCAGTTAAGAGCACTGGTTGCAGCCGGGCGGTGGTGGTGCACGCCTTTAATCCCAGCACTCGGGAGGCAGAGGCAGGCGGATCTCTGTGACTTCGAGGCTAGGCTGGACCAACAGCCTCCAAAATAATACAGAGAAACCCTGTCTCATAAAACCAAAAAAAAAAAAAAAAAAAAAAAAGGAGCACTGGTTGCTCTTCCAGAGGTTATGAGTTCAATTTCCAGCAACCACATGGTGGCTTGCAACCATCTGTAATGAGATCTGGTGCCCTCTTCTGGCCTGCAGGCATACATAAAGCAGAACACTGCATATAATAAATAAATAAATACATGATTTTTTAGAAAGAGAAAAAAACAAAACCTCCACACATACTGAGTGGCACATACACACACACAAATAATAATAATAAAGTTAAATTAAACTAATTTTTTTGAGACAGGTCTCACTATGTAACCCTGGCTGTCCTAGAACTCACTTCATAGAGCAAACAGACCTGGAACTCACAGAAATCTACCTGCCTCTGCCTCCCAAGTGCTGGATTTAAAGGTGTATGCCACCACTGCTGCTAGCCTCAGTTTTAAATTCTTACATACATTTTACTTAATGCGGAAATGATGGTCAGGAAATAAACATTTAGAGAAGGATCTTTCGAAAAACAAAGACAAGTAGAATTTTGTGGCCTTATGTCACCACACTGGCATGCTTAGGAGACAGCTGAGTTCTGCTCAGTGGGGAGAATTGGCAGCTAGCTCACAGTGGCTGAGCTTTTAAGTTAGGCTTCTGTTGGTTTTGTTTTACTCAACAATTGAACTATGTGGAGTTTAGAAAACAAAAATGAACCAGATCATGTTAGAGGTAAGGGAGATGGTTTAGAGTCCTAAATGAGATGAGTTTGGAAACTTTCCTTGCTTCCAGGAATAGTCTCTTTAATCCCAAAGTGAACTTCTTACTGAACTTGGCTGTGAGATTATATAAGATTTTAATTAGTTACAAAGAATACTTTTTTTTTTACCAAAAAATGCCAGATATGATGATATACACATGTAATCTCAACATTTGGGAAGCTGAAGCCAGAAGATTACAAAAGGGAGGCCAGAGTGAGTAAGACTCTGTCCATTAAGAATAACACGCCCCCCAAAAACCCAAAACATTAAATTAATGCTCATTTTTAACTCAAAGACTAACCACAGGCTCTCTCTTTATTGCTGAGACAAACTCTCACATAACCCAGGCTGGTTTAGAATTTTTGATCCTCCTGCCTCCACCTCCCCACTGCTGGGACTGGAACTCAGTATTTCATGCATCATAGACAAGCACCCAATGAACTGAGCTATAGCCCCAGCCTCAAGAGGGATTTACAACCTAGGAGCCTTGCATTGCCCACACCTGTGCTTCTGTTAGGCCCAGAACATATTTGGTTGGGACTAGATTGTGCTCTCAAAGCTCTTTGTCAAAATTAATTAAAAATTAAAAAAATTCTCTGTCAAATAACTTTATGGCAATTTCTAGCATAAAAAAAAAAGCCAGCCTTTGGTCTTAAATGCTTTCTTGTAATCTAGGGAACCACGCTTGTACCTCAGTTAACACACATGGTTGCTTTCTTGGTTGATTTTCAGTTTCTTTTTTAAAGGGAACCTTAGCGGGTTCGCGGCTTTGCTGAGGTGGAAATGATGAGCAACATTATTTTGGTTGAAGAAGTTCCGTTTATAAATGTCTCAGGTATCTCCAATAAATTGGAGGCCACCACAAAGGAACTTAGGGTAATAAACACAGCCTCTGAGTATGCACACCCTCTGCCCAGCGGGGAGCCTCTGGGGATCATTTGTCTGCTGGCCATTATCTTGTCTGCATTATTCAACAGCCCTGTTCTTGCTCAATGGGCTTCAGAGAGCCTTTAACAGCTGCAGCATCTTCCAGTTTTTGCTTAAATTCCCTTTTTGAAGGGGGAGGAAAAGCCAAGAAAAAAGAAAAGATAAGTGTGTCTTTGATAGCTAAGAACTACCTGCGTGCCCGCATCCATATCAGAGCTGTTTGCTTGCTTATTTTGCAGTAACTGCATCATTGTTTTAGTATAGAATTTAAAGGACCCAGAGAAAAAGCCTCCATTTAAACACTAAGAATAATAAAAAAATAAACAAATAAATAAATGAAACAAACTACCCATGCCACCCAACTAATAGAACAAGAAAGGTCAATATAAATAATAAATAATAAATGCTGGTTTCTTGTAAACACTAAGCTTAACCTCTCTTTACTGTCCCAAAAATAAAAATAAAAATAAAAAAGAGAAGAAAAAAATCTACTGTCCCATCAAAAGAGAACATCTTTGAAGAAGGTGAGAAAAGCTGGTTTATTAGTCTACCCAGAATTTGATTTGTTCCAACTAGGATTTGTTTAGCTGATTCCCAAGTAAGCTGTTTTTCAGAAAAGTTAGGATTATTCATGACACAATTGAATAATCGCACTCTCTTGAATCTATCCTCAAGCTGTTACCGTAAATAAGACAGAGAATGGTACTTCCTTTGTGAACCAGATGATGGATAAAAATGGTTTTTCAGAGACTGGAAGCAGAGAACCCACTTTCAAAATGAAGGTGCGTATAAACAGAAGTGCTGAAGATGGCTGCCACGAATAGATTGAGCACAGATCAAGACATCAAAGAAGCTAATGGGAAGATGTCAGGGATTTACCAAAGCTAGCTTCACTTATCTGAGGGTCAGAGAACTAGTGAGAACTTTCTAATTGAGACTATGGGGCACTGCTTCCAATATTTCATGGTAAAGAATATTAAAAATCCCAAGGTGGAAGGAAGACAGCGATCCATAAAGCAACATCTAGAGTTAGCGCTGGGTCTGTCTGTGTGTCTCATACAGAACTGTGAAGTCACACCGGGACAGCGTGATTTGTTACTAACACAAACCATTCTTCAGTTTTCTATAAAGCTGTATGTGCGGCTAAGATGCGCAGGGTGGGAATGGGGAGAAACACTTAGAGACAAAATATAAACCCTTTAAATTTGCTCCTATGGCTCCTGAATTTTATCAAGAGAATAAAGTCTGCGGAGTTTACAGTCCGTGTATAATAACCAGGAACTGCAGTTTCTTAGCATTAGATCATCGTACTAAAACGCAAGGAGCTTTTCAACACCACCATTTTTGATCAGATTAAGATCCTTAGTTTTGTCCCAATCTCAGCCCGAAGCTTGTTAGCTACCCAAAGTCTGAAAGCAGTCTTTAAAGTGTCATAGAAATGCTAAGTAGTCTCCGGCACCTGAACAATGCCTGACTCCAAGGAAAATGAAAGGCCATCTCAACTATCAGGATATTTGTTACTTGGGGAGGAAAAATCGAGATAATTAACTGAGTCTGTGATTGAAAATATGTAAATAAAGGCCTGAAACTTTTATACAAATCCTTGATTTGGTTTTATCTGCACATTAAGTGTCCCTAAAACAAATATGACCTCTGTCACTAAGACTTAAGATGTCAGTTCAACAAAGCTGCAGATGCTGTACACTCGTGTGCACATGCACACACTCACACACACACCCTCCAAAATCTTTCTGAACTAATAAGCACCCCAAACTTGCTGCCTTCAGTCTTCAAGTGTCCGTTTGTGACAGTTGAATTTGCTCTTGAGTGTCTGAGCCTAAGCCACCTCTGCCTTATGTGTTAATTCCCTTCCTTAAAGACAAATTGGAAGTTCATCTTGCAATTCAATCATCAAGAAAATTTCAAGGGCATGTTTTAAGTAGCTCCAGTCTCACGATGTAGATTCTGAGATGGTGAGAAAATAAGTTCTGTGTCGCTGGGTATGGTGGGACATTCCTTTAATCACAGCACTTTGGAGGCAGAGGCAGGCAGCTCTGTGATTTCCAGGCTAGCCTGCTCTACAGAGAGAGTTATAGGACAGCCAGGGCTACACAGAGAAACCCTCTGTGAAACCAAAAAATGTCTGTGTCTCGATTTTTGGTTTTGCATTTTTGTTTGTTTAATTTCACTACGTCTTGAGTCTCAGATTTCTACTGTCAGGGTAAAAAGAAATAGTACTTCCGTTTTTTTTAATTTCCAAAGTATTGATAATCTAGACAATAAGGAAACCACAGACTGTCCTGAATGTATTATTTATACCCATGATTTCTTTTAAAGGAGAAAAGGCTTACAATGTAAGAAAAGCTAAGCTGACTGACTGTGTGTAATTATGAAGACAGAACAATGGAGAGGATAGACAAACCCTGGGAAGGAACCCTACGATGTTAAACTAAACCTTAACTCCACAGTTGTGCCCATCAGTCTCTGACCTTCACCACCATCTCGGAAAGGAGGGCCTCCGACTTCATAGAAACTGCAAGCATTTTTTGATCAGTTAACATTTCCACAAATACTGCAGTAGTGTCTGCTTTGCTTCTACTTCAATCTGTACAGGACAACCAAAGGGAATTTAGGAAAGCTGAAGAGAGATCAGGGAACTGTCCTTGAGGTAGTTCATGCTTCTTTTGTCATGTTGTTTGTTTGTGTATATAACACTGGGGATTGAACACAGGTCTTGTGCAAGCAAGCACTGTACAATTGAACTAACTATACTCTAGCCCTAGCTCATGTTTCTTTTCTTCTTCTTTTAATTTATGTTGTATTTTTTCCCATGTATAAGTGTTTTATCTATATGTATGTCTGAACATCATGTGTGTGCTGTGCCTGCAGGAGCCAGAAGAGGCTATCAGATTCCCTGAGATGGGAGCTACCATGCGGGTGCTGACACTAGAGCATGGGCCTTCCAACAGAGCAGCCAGCGTTCTTAATCACTTAGCTATCTCTCCAGGCCCTGATGCTTTTCAACTAATAACTTTGGTCAGAGAGTGCAAAACAAGTTCTCTTTCTCTCTCTCTCTCTCTCTCTCTCTCTCTCTCTCTCTCTCTCTCTCTCTCTCTATGTGTGTGTGTGTGTGTGTGTGTGTTGTGTGTGTGTTAGTAGCATTGTTGCTTCAGGATTCAACCTAGGACCTGTGTATATTTGCCCAGTGCTATAACAGTATGTTATACCTAACCCCTAGAGAGGAATAAGTTGTTAATGAATGTAGGTATCACTACCATAAAGCTCAGAAGCTTGTATAAAGCTTTGCTGAGTATAGTTAATTCCTGGTCTCTGTGGTCATCCACACCCATTGAGAAAATAGAGCATTTTTAAAAAGGAACTCAGACACAAAAACACATATCTATCACATACTACACCTGGAATCTGCAAACCGTTACCCAGGAGTCAAATCTATCATGCAACCCGTTGGCTGTATCATACACAAAGTAAGACAATTTTATAGATTTGCTTAGTTAAGCTAATAAAAAGAAAAATATTCATGACCCATAAAATTAAAAACAAATTTATATCTACAGTAAAGTTTCATTGGGACATTACTACATTTACTCATTTGAATGTTGCTTCGGTAAAATGTCAGAGGAGAGCACCTGCAACAGATGTCATCTGGTCAGCCCCATCTAAAATAGTTCTTTCCTGGCACTCAACAGAAACAGTCATTGGTCCTTGAGCTGGACACTATACTAACATATACATATTTGGATATGCATATACATATATACAGATGTTTATAGTTAAATATGTGAATTTGCATATTCGCAACTAAGCAGCTGTAGTTTCAAAGCATTCTAGAATTTGAATACCACTATTGAATCAGTCATATAGTTTAATTTCATTTCTCCCAAAGGAACATATTGCCAGGGCTAATAACTATTAAATTTATGATTACTAGAATAGTATAAAAATACATACTTCCCTAGTTTTTATTTCTTGTTTTTACAATAATTTCTTTCTCTTTCTTCCTGCCTCTTTGTGGGCTTTATAAAATTGGTTTCTATAATAGTTGGAAAATTCCACAGCCCTCAGAAATTATTGTTTTGAGTGTAGCTTCCTCTCAGGCAGGCGGCACTAAGAGTTCTGTAATATATATACTTTCCCAAACAAGGCTGCAAACTTGGCCACTGAAGCAGCTGTAAAAATGGAAATGCAATCACAGGAGGAGTTATCAACCTTATGAATTGAGGCGCCTTGACACTACTTGACATTCATCTCAATTACCAAGTTCAGGCTTCCTGCCTCCATTGAGCAGCACTACAGAGTACCGCACATACATGAGTGGATGCTGGGTGGCCATGGTGGTGCCAGGAGCCTGTTCTCTTCAAAGGGCTTGGCTCAGCCAACAAAGCTCTAAGCACTAAATTATGTCTGACAGCAGCCACCGGCCTTTAGAATGGATCTCACCTCTCTCTTTCTGATGTTTATCTTTCAGTGAGAAACCACTCACATCTTTATTGCAGTCATAAAGTCTGATGATAAAAATAAAAGGCATTTAACCTGTACCCATGTACTGGAGCAGAGCTCTGAGTGTAACTGCCTCCTCTCTGACTTTCTTCATTTCTAAGTTACAAGGTGCCCGTAGAAGGTTCAGAGCGAAGTTACTGAATCTGTGCAAGATTCCAGGATGTCACAAAGAAATTCTCTCCCTAGATTATCAGTGGAAATGAATAAAGAATGCTGATTTTTATCCAGACATGCATGTTTTTGTTACAGTGTTTATAGTAACTGCACAGAATATAAGATGTAGAAATCTCTATGGCTTCTTTGGAATCTGCCATTTCATAAGACTATGCAATGCTAGAAAACCAAAGAATTTATGTTTCAGACATTGTGTACAGTGATTGTGTTCAATGATTTTAAGGGAAAGAACACAGTGCTTTGAGAGAATAAGAATGACTGTGAAGAAGTAGGCAGTGTGGCTGTCAGCTTGAAGGGACTGTCTTGAATCCAACAACATCACTGCTATCATTGTCGTGGTTGCATTGTTGTGCTCATCATGTAAGGGGGGGGCAGGATCTTTACCTACATAGAAGTTTCACTTTCCGAAGAGTAAGATACCAGGAATTTTATTTTGGCCTCTACTTTCTGCTACTGGGCAACCCTATACCAAGGACTCCCATCATGCATTAATTAAGTATCCTGCTCCTCTCCCTGACTGACTCTCTGTGTCACAGTTCTTTACCACAACCTACAAAATGCTGCATCCTGAACTTCAAGATGGTTCTGTCTCCTGGGAAAGTGTTTAATATGTTCTAAAGAAAATCTATCACTACACATTAATTGACAACATCCCAGACTCAATATAACCAGAGAAGAAAGAAACATTTGAGATACTTCAAAAACAATGACCCTTTAAAGAGGCATAGTTAATGAAAGATGTGAAAGAGTGAAATCTTGCATGATGTAATTTGACTAAAGGCCTCGGGTTCTGCAATTCCTTCCATTTGTGGCAGGAGGAACTTGGCAAAGACATCGAACCCAGGTGCATCATCAATAACATAGAGTCCATAGCTGAGGCCATGGCAAACAAACAAGGAGTGAGTGGTCACTTTGAGGGGAAGGAGAACTGGAGCTTGCTTTGTATGGTTTGAATTTGAAATGTCTCCTGCTGGCTTGTGAAATTGAGTGTTTGGTATCCATCTTGTGGTCCTACATTGAGAGCTGTGGAGCCCTAGGAGGTAGAGCCCAGCTGCTGAAACAGGTCACTGGGGCCCTTTGAAAGGTGTGGGTCTTGGTTCAGAGTCTTATGCTCTCTGCTTCTTCATTTATCTCAGGTGAGGAAGCTTCTCCCATGCTTTCCTGCCATCATGACTCCCACCAAGCCTTCCCCTCTGTGATGGACTGATACCTCCCAACACCAGGAGCCAAGATAAATCTTCCTTCCATAAGCTGCTCTCTGTCAGGTGTTTTGGTAACCACAACATAGAAAAAGACTAATAGAGAGTAGATGGATGCTTTTGATTTGAGAGATGCGGTAAAGTCACACAGAAAACAAGCCCAGCAGTCAGAAGGCAAAGGAACAGGTTGGGAAATGGAGTGTAAGTCAGTTTAAGATAAAAAATGTTCAGACAGAAGGTTTGAGGGTGCAGGAATGCTGTTTTTATAGTTTTCTGTGGTGGGCTCACAAAGTTACTGTATGTGTTATAGAGGGAAATGCAGCATTTCTCAATCAGATGGTTGTTTTAGAGAAGAGAAACTGATACCCAAATAGCTGGGCCAATCATACCACTTGTTGCCGACAGATACATCAAGCAAACATTGGAACAATTGAGTCTTACTCTGAGCTTTTGTTTGTTAGACTATTAAGAAAATTAAATGTAGTTGGACAGCGGTGGTGCACACATTTAATCCCAGCACTTGGGAGGCAAAGGTAGGTGGATCTCAGTGAATTTGAAGCTAGCCTGGTCTACAAAGAGTTCCAGGACAGCCAGGACTGTTACACAGAGAAACCCAGCCTTGGAAAGGAAGGAAGGAAGGAAGGAAGGAAGGAAGGAAGGAAGGAAGGAAGGAAGGAAGGAAGGAAGGAAGGAAGGAAGGAAGGAAGGAAAGAAGAAAGAAAATTAAGTGCAAAGTAAGAATATACATAAATAAATAGTGAGAAGTGTTCCTGGTTTGGAGACCATAAAGATGGTGAAGAATAGATGGGATTTAAGAAAGATCAGTTCTTCAAGCCTAAAAGATGAATCTGTAAAATGTTGGGTCACATATGTAGGTTGATGTGTGTGTTAAAATACACATAATTGTGTTTGGTGGAAATAGTGTTGATTTATTCTCTACTAGAAGTAAGTCTGCAAAAGAGGGAGTGAGAAGGGTATACAATTCCCCAGCTTGTTCATACAGGCATTTCAGTCATTTCCTTGGAATAGGGACCGTTTAATTTTATGTTACATGGTGTGTGTGTGTATGTGTGTGTGTGAAATGAGTTGGTACTTTTTAAAGAACATACTAAAATGTGAACTGTATACATATTTGCATGAAGACAAGTGGTATAACAGAACCCTCTAGTGTCAAATTTCAATGCTAGAAAAATGAAATAATTCCAATAAACCTCTTGAGGCTCAAGGATATTATTTCTCTATGTAATAAATAAGGTTTGCTATTGACACCAAAAAGACCTGAAGCTATTCATTTCTCAAGGACAGTATTATGGGGTTGTTTTATGATGAAATGTTTAAAGCAAGATTTTGAACAAATAAATAATAGACGAACCCTCAGCTTCTACATTGTATTCTTACTTCTTCTGTCTCCACTGTCTATTATTAAAAATGCATATTTACATCTCCAGTCCAGATGACTATCATTTTCCACTTTTTAAATGTTGATACCAGTAATAAAATAAAAAACATTACTTTCTGAGCATTTGTCTGAATATGGGTTCCAAAATTAATATTTTTAAGAAGTATTTTTATTTATGTGTTTGTGTGTGTGTGTGTGTGTGTGTGTGTGTGTGTGTGTATGTGTGTGTGTATAGAGGCCAGAAGAGTGCATCAGATCCCCTGGAGCTGGAGTTACAGACAGTTGTGAGCCTCCCAATATGAATATTGGGAACTGAACTCAGATCTTTTACAGGAATATCAAGTACTTTTAATCACTGAGCAATTTCTCCAGCTCTTCTGTCCAGTTTTTATAACACATAATGTTATTAGGGTATTGAAAATATTTTAAAGGCTCTGTCTGAAATTCATGCCATATGCTTAGCTTAAAATATAATTTTGTAACTGGAGAGACAGCTCAATGGTTAAAAGCACTAGCTGCTTTAATCCCAGTACGGAAAGAAAGATGAGTGATAAATGAAAGAAAAACTTAACTGAACTAATGAATTAATGAGAGTTAACATTGTAAATGTTGAGCAAATTGCAATAAAACTAAGTAGGACCTAATACAGAAAGTGTCTTGACTGAGTTCATTTCATGAAGTGGCACATCCTTCCTTTTTCATTGAATGCAAATGTGTGTGTGTGTGTGTGTGTGTGTGTGTGTGTGTGTGTGTGTGTGTATCTTTTAGAACCAAAAGTAACTTCCTATGCATTTGGCATCTCAGTCTTCTTTCCAAGTTTCTGTTTGCTTGTTTGTTTTTATAAAACAAGTGTATCTCATCTGAAATCTGCATTATTCAGTCAAACCTAAGCCACAGGACTCATGAAAATTGAGAAAGTGTGTCTATAAAATACAGGTAAATTAATGAAATATGTTAATAATTCATTAACTATAGGATTCCCTGGCTTCTTTCATTTGTAAGAAAAAGTCATTGTCTTCTACTTCAATTGCTTGTTTGATAAACATAGAAAACAAGAATCTAGAGGAAACTGCCAAAGTTGGAGCTAACTGTGCCTTCCTTTGTTAGCAGAATATATAATTCACTAAACTGTGCTAACATCCTAAAGTTTGGGGCACCATTCAACAGATTTCTAGAAGCACACTATGTAGCTACTCAATCCAATATTTAAGTATGATTCCATCTGCAGGGCTTGAGGGAGTGTCCATTCTGGCTGAGCTTCTCAGCCATTTGATTATTGCCCTTGTTTTATTCAAAACTATATATAAGCTGTTATCCAAAATTGATAAAAGACAGCAGGGGGTGATGATGATTAAAATACACTGAAAATATATATGAACTTCTCAAAGAATTAATAAAAAACATTTTTAAATGGATAGTGAGGACAACAAAAACTTACCTTTCATAACTTTAAAAATAAATCGTGACCATCCATTTTTTATACACCCAAAGTTAATATCTTTTATAACTTGCAATAAATAAATAAAATGAACAAAAGACTACAGGAAATAAATCTACTTTGAAGACTAGTTGCATAATATAAACCTTAATCATGGATTTCCCAATACATGTCTAATGAAAGCTGTGACTGCTGAGTAACTGAATAAACATTGGATTGTCTCCATTATTTGACCTTACTACACAGTAATTTTTTATTAAAAAGACAACATAGTGATAAAGTGAAGAAAATTTAGTCTTCCAAATAAATGTACTTTTATTGAATTCAATATGTAGTCCTGAAATCATGTTTTACATTCATGCTTGACATGGTTATAAACAATTTTTCTTATTACTTCAGTTTTATACTCTTATTACAATGGTTGAATGTTATGCTAACAAACATAGTTTTTAAGTCTGACTTTAGCACTTTAAGATGAACTGCAAAGGCGATACAGAAACATTGTTGGTAATCCTTGGATGTTTGAATGTATTCAATTCAAGTCACTAAAAATATTTTCCAGATAGATTTTTGCTGTTGTTGTTTTGAGACAGCATTTCTCTATGTAGCAAAGCTCTGTAAACCAGGCTGGCCTTGAACTCAGAAATCTGCCTGCCTCTGCCTTCAGAGTGCTATAATTAAAGATGTCCACCATTGCCAGCTGGCCCAGATAGTTATTTTTAATCTATGCTCTTTAAAGCATTGTGATCCCAAGGTGTGAACTAACTGAATTCATCTTGGAACTTAAGTACAATGAACAGTTTATATTTACAATAAACAACAAATGTTTTGATTTGCTTAACATAAATTTTAAGTTAGTATGCTGCATGCTTGTTTAGTAGACATTTTAATCCTTTACTTATATAAGAAGAGATTAACCTTGGTAAAATCAGAATATTGTCAATTTTGAATGAAAAGAGTGAATTCCTTACTCATGGACATTATCCCACTACACATGCTCTCCTAGTAAGATATCTGAACTTAGCATCTGGGTGGTTCTGCAGACCCTTGTTGCTTAATGCTGTCATTGCCACCATTGCTTCAGTCTAGATAGCAGTATGACTTCATCCTGAGAACACATCCCATGTAAGCACAACACTGAAGCAAAATTCACATCTCTAAAGCACAACCCATTTTATTGAACTCATTTGTACCAATGCAGATCTTCTAATGTATAATGGCTACTCCTGGCACTTGTGCAACCCATGACATTCTCTATTAGCAACAGGGCAGTGTTTGGAAACCCAAACAATCAATTGCATGCTGCAGAAAATGAACTGATTTGGTAAGAAAGGATGTATGAAGCAAGTCCGTGTTCCCTACTTCAAACAGGCGGTGAGCAAAATGCAAGAGCTGCCATCCACTTCACTTCTAGACAATTTGGAAAGACAGGGAGAGAAGGAAGGGGTGAGAGAAAGGCAGAGGGGGAGAGGAAGAAGAGGAAGGGGGAGAGGGGAACAGGGAGAAGAACTGGGAGAGGGAGAGAAAGAGAAAGGGAGGGAAGAAGGGTCTTCTGTTTGCAGAAGGCAAGTAAAATAAACAAAATGTTAATTAATGAGACCCATAAACCACCTAATACTAGAGATGATGGAAAATGAAATTGAAATATAAAATGTCAAAGGAAAACAGTAGGAAAAGATGAGGAAATTCAAAGCTTAGTTTTAAAAACATGTGAACCAATATGAGATATAACTTTGCCTTTACCATTATCAAGATTAAAAGGAAATTTATTTTCCAGTGTGAGCAAATACAGAGATAAATCATTTTCTACCTGTGGGGGTTTGAATAAGAATGGTCCCCATAGGTTCATATGTTTGAATAAGAATGGTCCCCATAGGCTCATATGTTTGAATAAGAATGGTCCCCATAGGCTCATATGTTTGAATAAGAATGGTCCCCATAGGCTCGTATGTTTGAATAAGAATGGTCCCCATAGGCTCATATGTTTGAATAAGAATGGTCCCCATAGGCTCATATGTTTGAATAAGAATGGTCCCTATAGGCTCATATGTTTCAATATTTGGTCCCCAGTTGGTGGACCTGTTTGGGAAGGATTTAGAGCTGTGCCCTTGTTTGAGGAGATGTCACTGGGGTGGACTGTGGAGTTTCAACACTTCTACCATTCCCAGTATACTCTTTGCCTTTGCTTGCAGATCCAGGTGTAAGCTCTCAGCTGTTTCTGCAACAGTGATGAATCTATTTTTCAGAAATAAATAAATAAACCCAATTAAGTGCTTTCTTTTATAAGTTGTCTTAATCATGGTGTCTTATCACAACAACAGAAAAGCAACCAAAACACTATCTGTGGGAAAAAATATAATCTCTGAGTGGAACTAGAGGATAAAATTTCACTGTTCTATTCAGCCTCATAAGTATAAGACATTTATACTTATATAAATAAGAAAATATGTATATGAGGATACTCTTCATAGATAGTTAAGAAAAGTTCACGACAACCAAAATATACATGAAACATTAAATAAATTGTCACATAGTCATACTGCGAAATACTATGCATAAATCAGAAATAATTTTTAAAAATCATATAAGAAACTGTCCTGTAATAGGAAGTTTTCTGTCCTGTCTGTCAGTTCCTGCAGCTGCTTATGAAATAACACTGTGAGGCTTAATATCAATTACAATTGTTTGGCCATGGCTCAGACATATCACTGGCTAGCTCTCTCTTATAAATTAACCCATTTCTTTCTTTTTTTTTTTAAATTTTTTTTATTATGTGTACAGTCTTCTGCATGCCAGTAGAGGGCACCAGATCTCATTCAAGGTGGTTGTGAGCCACCATGTGGTTGCTGGGAATTGAACTCAGGACCTCTGGAAGAACAGTCAGTGCTCTTAACCGCTGAGCCATCTCTCTAGCCCCCCATTTCTATTAATCTATCTATTGTCATGAGGCTGTTACTTACAAGTAATGCTCTAGCATGCTACTCCCTCGGCAGCTACATGGCATCTCCCTGACTCCACCTACTTTTTCTCTGAATCTTTGTTTGGATTTTCCACCTATCTATATATTCCCTGGCTATTGGTCAATTCAGCTTTATTTGTCAATCAATAAAAGCAACACATATTTACAGCACACAGAAGACCATCCTACATGATTCTCCAGTACTGGGCTGTAGAGATTGTTCAGTAGTTAAAGAGCACTTGCTGCTCTTGCAGAGGACCAGGCTTTGGTTCCTAGAACACACATGACTGCTTTTAGCCAACTATGACTACAGTTTCAGGGGATCTAACACCCCCTTAGTCCTCCTCAGGTACCAGGCACATGGTCACACACATTCATTCAATCAAACACTCACACACATAAATACAAATAAATAAATCTCCAGCAAAGAGAATATCTGTCATTGTAACCATGATAATGCCATAAGTATTATAATAATGATGGTGCCATGAGCCTACCCACTACTAACCATAGTGGTGGGTACTTGCCATTGTGCATTTGTCAAACCCATAGACCATACAACAGCAAAAGTGAGTCCTAACATAAACTACAGGCTTTAAGCTGTAAGGATGTACCAGTGTAAACAATGGGCTGTAACAAATGTTATCAGGCTTGCTGGGGTACTGCTCCTAGTGGAAGAAGTCTGTGTTGGGAGACAAGGAATACAGAAGAACTTCCTGTAGTTTCTCCTCGGCTGTGAACCTAAAACTGCTCTAAATTTTTTAAAACAATTAAAGCTCTAAAAATTCTTTTTAAATTAAAGAATTATAAATCAATAGTTTTAGACTTATTTTTCATGCTGTGCCAAGTTTACTCCTACAAGTGTTATAAGGAAACAATTTCATTTTCACAAGACTTTATTATGTAAGTAATGTTTTCATCTGAAGATGAGAAAACCTGAGTTGGAGGCTAAAGAAATTGTTCAAGGATGCTAGTAAAGGCCAGAGCTGAGTTCTAAACTCAAGTCCTAGCTTTCAGAGTCTCAGAGTACCTGGGACTTATTAAGCCCCAATGTGAAATGTTTTGTTTTTTGCCTTTCTCTGTCTTTTTACTTCTCTCTGTCTCTCTCTGTCTCTGTCTCTGTCTCTCTGTCTCTGTCTCTCTCTCTCTCCCCTGCCCTCCCTCCCCCCTCTTGTTTGTTTATTTCTGTCTTTGATCTTGAGACAGAATCTTGCTATGTAGCCAATGCTAGCTTTGAATTTAAGATCCTCCTTCCTCTGCCTTCTCAACTCTTGGATTATAGGTATGTGTCACATTGTCTGGTCCAAGGTCAAGTCTTAATCTAAATATCCAAAGTCTAAATTTTCAAGGTATAAAATGTTCTAATTTTAGAAAAAGAGATAACCTAGTAAACACACAGAAAAAGCTACAATGTGTTGAACAACTGCTATTCTTTACCTGTATAAGGGGAAATTATGATCTTATGTCATACACTGTTTCTATATTGTTCATGTTTTTTTGCAACAAAATTCATTGTTCTATAATAAAATGCTTGATTTCTTTTATTAAAAAGGTTGCAAACAAGCACTCCAATATGACTGACATGCCTTTAGTTAGTACTCTGGGAACTTCTAAATGCAGGAATTCTCAAATACTAGTCTATGACCTCATTACATTCACCCACGGAATATGTTGTTGCACACTCCTTGTCTTTCACTTCAGTGCCCATCCTACACAGTTCAGCACATCTGGGACAAAGCTCTGAAATTTATATTTTTTTACAAAGTTCCCCAAGTGACTCTGATACTCAGGCAGGCGTGGGAATCACTGTCTAAAGGAACATGATTTATGTAGATCAAATGAAGTAAAAGAAAACACACCATATGGCATGCTAATTATCTAATCACATTTCAAAGTTAGCTCTATATGAAAAGAACACTTAATTTAACACACACCTTGAACATAGAAAAGGTGACTATAGTCTTCTTTATCTGGAATGTGTAATAGCTTTACCTTTACCTTGAAATGGAGGGGGTTTGTAAAGTTCATGTCAAAAGGAGATGACATCAGCCTAGGGTTAGACATTTAGACTAACACAACAACACAGAGAGCACAGAAACATCACCTAGCATGGATAGGAGCTTGGCTTACTATAGGAGTAGCCATGGATGGATGTAGAGGATGACACTGTCCATCCAGGAGACTCACTCCATGGGGAACTGATATCAACATTTAGCAGAGTGTCTTGCACTCACCAGACTCTCTCTCTCTCTCTCTCTCTCTCTCTCTCTCTCTCTCTCTCTCTCTCTCTCTCTCTCTCTCTCTCTCTCTCTCTCTCTCTCTCCCTCTCCCTGTGTGTGTGTGTCAGTCTCCACCTCTCACATTGTTTGAGGTGAGCTTCTTGATCACCACTGGGTGTCCTGTGAATTTACAGGGATCTGAACTCAGGTCCTCATCCTGCATGGCAAGAGCTTTACTAAGAGCATCTCCTTAACCAAGCAGTTGCTTTTTCTACAGCAAAAACAGAACAAAACAAAAACCAGCAGTTTCCTTTCACATATGACTTCATCCGGTCCTCTTTAGACACTACCTGTCATTCAAAGTCCCTGTTCTCTGTCCTCTTTCCTTGGTTGTCTTTCATGTTCTGCATACCACCCTTACCCTCATGGATGGTCTCACCTATTACCATGACTTTACCACCAAGAAAAGAATCCTCAAGCCTATGCCTTCCAGTGGAAACCCTTTCCTGAATTCAGTCCTATATTTTCAAATCTTATGGAATCAGAACAGCATCTTGAATCTAATATACCATTGTATAATTTTCTTTCAATACTTGTCCTATTGTAACTAATTATGAATGAAATCAATGACATCACTACCTGACAAATTCCCAAAGAACAAATTTGTGCATGTTATATAACTTTATCCTTTTCCTGTTAACTGACAGCCAGATTCTACGATTTAGACCCAAAATATATCTGACAACTCTCACCCATATTATTGTTGCCTTCCCTCAGGTCCTTAACATTTTCACTCTTTATCTACAAGCCTCCTATCTCATCTCTCTGCTTTCTTTGGCCCAGGATCCCCTTTATTCATCACTTTTTAATATGGAATGATTTGCCTTTAAATAAAATTGGTTGAAAAAAATCAAGTCATATATACCAATATCCCTCTTAAAAACTGACTCATCAAAACTTTCATAATTATGTCCAAGTACCTTATGTGAGAAAGTATAATAACAACAGAAGACTGCAAATTTTTCTTATTTGGGGCTCTTTGTGTTGTGGTTTTTGTTTTTCGAGACACAATCTTTGCTGTACAGCCTAGGCTAGCCTTAGACTCCAAGATCCTAGAGCCTCAGAGATAGAGAATATGGTCACAGCAGGCTACTAAGGTGATTAACAGTAGAAAAGCTGGGATTTGATTCCAACCCTATGACCCACACTCAGTTTGAAGGCCACTTCCCTGACATAACTCACACATTTAAAAATCTATCCTGAAAGTCAGGAACAGTGTCACGGTCCTGCTTGTGTCCTGTGGCTGGCACAGAGCTTACTGTGTGCTCATTTTCAGAAGTGGATGAAGGAGCAGTGAAAGGATAGAAAGAAGTAATTGGGAAAGCAGTGACGGTGCTTGGAGAAGACCGTGTTGCTGTTTAAATGTTGTAGGAATTGTCACATGAAAGCCCCCTTCTTGGTAAAGCAAGGGGACACAGTGCATTTCTCTGGGAAGAAAGTGTCACTTTCATGAGTCTCATGAAGAGTCTGTGGTCCACCCTAAACATGTCAGAATCATCTCTCCAGAGAAGCCAGTGAGCAGCTGTTACCAAGAGACCAATTTCAGATCTCTGAAGGAAAGAAACTCGTAAGATCAGTTAAAAGACAAAAACCTTTAAACAAATGTCAAAAGTTCTGGACCATGGAAGCAGTCAAGCAGAGACCAGATAAACATATGGGAAAATAAAAAAGAAAGGGATTTCCATAGAAAAGCAAGGTGGGAGCCAGGTGTGGTAGCACAGGCCTTTAATCCCAGCACGAAGGAAGCAGAGGCAGATGGAGCTCTGCGGCGGTTCTCAGCCTGTGGGTCACAACCCCTTTGGAGGCTGTATATCAGATATTTACATTATGATTCATAAATGAAATGAAATTACAGTTATGAAGTAGCAATGAAATAATTTTATGATTGGGAGTCACCACAACAGGAAGAACTAGGTGCATTAAAGTGTCTCAGCATTAGGAAGGCTGAGAACCAATAAAGAGCCTCTCTCAAACAAACAAAAAGCATGGTGGATAAAGGCTACCTAAAACAAAACAAAACAAAACAAAAGAATAACAACAGCAACAATGAAGGCCGATGAACTCCTTCAGCCTCTAACATCCCACTAATTCTGTGATGCAACCTGACTTAGTTAGGGTTTCTACAGCTGTGAAGACACCATGACCATGGCAACTCTTCTAATGGAAAACATTTAACTGGGGCTGGTTTAACAGTTTCAGAGGTTTAGTCCATTATCATCATGGTAGGACACAGTGGTGTGCAAGCAGACACAGTGCTGGAGAATGAACTGAGAGTCCTTTAACTTGATCCGAAGGCAGCAGAAGGAAAAACTGCCACAAGGAGCGTGGCTTGAGCATATATGGAACCTCAAAGCCTGCCCGCACAGTGACACACTTCCTCCAGCAAGGCCACAACTCCTAGTAGTGACACTTCCTCCTGTGCCAGGTTTTCTTTTTTTGGGCCACCAACCAGCTCCCAAAACTTGGCACAGTTTTCTTATTAGTTATAAATGCTCAGTCTAGCTTAGGCTCATTTCTGGTTAGCTATTTTAACTTAAATTAACCGGTTTCCCTACCTTTTGCCTCTGGCTTTTTACCATTTCTTGCATGTCCTACTTTTCCTACTTCTTCATGTCTCACTGGATAGCAGCTGCCAGGCTGACTGACCCCAGGCATGTCCTTATCTTTCTCCCCCATTCTCTTCTTCTTCTTTTCTTCTGAACCTAGGTTTCTTCTTCTATTTATTCTCTCTGCCCACGAGCCCCACCTATCCTTTCTCTGCCTAGCTATTGGCCATTCAGTTCTTTATTAGACCAATCAGGTGCCTTAGGCAGGCAAGATGAAACAGCAACACATCTTTTCATAATTAAACAAATACAGCAGAAATAAATGTAGCACATCCTTACATTATTAAACAAATGCAGAAGAAACAAATGTAACACACCTTTACACAGTTAAAATAGTGTTCTGTAGCATAAACAAATACAACACATCTTTACATAGTTAGATATTCCACATCACATGAATCTCTGGGGGCCATGCGTATTCAAACCACCACACAACCCATAATAAATTTGTCTTTTGTCACCCAACAAAAGCTATCATGACATCCTTTCAGTTAGTCCTAATAATCACTATCAGGTTCCTTTGCATTTCTTAGTAAACCCTGTAACATTTAGTCTTCCTGCCCACTGCCTGTTCCTGTTGCTGCTTTCAGCCCCCAAATAATACACAAGACACTATATTAACTATAAAACTGTTGCCGTTTGCTTGGTTTCTTATCGGCTAGCTCTGATTTGATTATTAACCCATAATTACTAATATATATCTTATAAAACTTACCTTTTTGAGGACACACTCCTGAGTGTCCATTGCTCCCAGGAGATCACATGGAGAGAGCTCTCCTCACTACAATTCCCAGAATCCTCCTAGACTCCTAGTCCCACCTATCTTGTTTCCCTATCGGCCAACAGTGTTTTATTCAAACAAATCAGACACATATTTACAGAATTACATCTCCCAACTAAACCCAAACAATTAAATGTAAATTTTGCTGACATCTAAAGGGACTAGTGATTTGGTAATTTCTATTTCTTTTTTCCTACAATTATAAACACAGATTAATTGCACAAATGAGATTTACTGCAGTATTTCTGTACAAGTGCATGTATGCGCTACCATGTCTATCTTCTCTCTCTTCTTTCCTCTCCTCCTTGCCAGTCCTGTTTCTAGTCTCTAATAGTCCCCCTTCTACATTCAAGCCTTTTTCCACAGATAGGAGAACACATGCTGTACTCGCCTATCTTAACACAATGTGCCCCCTCCCCACCATTTGCCACAAATGACTGCATTTCATTGTAATTTCTCTTGTTGGCACTAACTCACACTCTTTCCA
Source organism: Mesocricetus auratus (assembly GCF_017639785.1). Taxonomy (NCBI): domain Eukaryota; kingdom Metazoa; phylum Chordata; class Mammalia; order Rodentia; family Cricetidae; genus Mesocricetus; species Mesocricetus auratus. The sequence goes on from NW_024429182.1 coordinate 43,247,539, forward strand.
TACCCTGACTAGCCCCATGTCATGTTTCTTCCTTTACAAGTTAGCAAGACTTAGTTTATGTTATATTTATATTGAAGTTTTGACTTCAAAATGCAAAGTATAGAACTAATTGTTCTATAGACCAAATCCAGCCCAGGTTACTAGGTGGAGCTTCTTTTTCCCTTAAAGACAGATATTTAGCTAATAATCATTGGTGGTATAACAAAAATTTCCAAAACCTTTTATGTTTATAATCTCCAGATGCTGCTTCATAGTACATAGGCATTTCCCCAGTAACTTCTGCTCATATCTACTCCATTTTAGTTGTTCCTGCAGCAGTCAGCACAGCCTGGCAGCACTGGCCTACCTACGATCCTGCTCTTTGAGACTGAGAAGGAAAATAATAAGTTCAAGGCCTGCATGGGCTCAGCAAGAGTCTGTCTCAAGATTAAAAGGGGAAAGGATGATGTTGGGGGGGAGTTAAAACATTTGTCTAGCAAGTGCAAGGCAGCTTTGGGTCAACCTTAGTTACAAAGGAGGGCAAGCAGGGAAGAGAGAAAGGGGAGGAGGGAGAGGGGAGGAGGAAGAAGAGGGAGGAGGAGGGAGGAGGGAAGGGGAAGGAGAGGGGATAAGGGAGAGGAAGAGGGATAGGGGAGGGAGAGGAAGACAGATGGGGAGAAGGGAGAAGAAGAGGGAGAAGGAGGGAAGAGAGGAGAGAAAATGGAGGGGCAAGTAGGAGGAGGAGGGAGAAGGGAGGAGGGACCGGAGGAGAACCAGCAGCAATACATTTTAAGGGGGTGGATTTAAGTGAGTATGGAAGTTACCCAGAAAATAAAGTAAATATTTCATGTCCATTTCTTCATGTCCTAATACTGCTACATCTTTCCCTAAAGAGGCAACTAAAGAGGTAGCTTTATTAGGGAGCAGCCTTCAGAGTAAAGAATAAAATAAACGATCCTTGTTTGGCACACTGTATTATCATGGAATACATTAGAACCTTTTTTGTTTCACATAGTCAGCCCTTCATGACCATCCTTCCTGGAGGACAAGCCCGTGCGAGAAGTGATGAAGGAATTTAGTGTAAATTTCTTCCAATTCTTAACGTCTTTTTTTTTTCTTTAGAAACATTTTATCAGGTTGGAGAGATGGCTCAATGGTTAAGAGTACTGTCTGCTCTTTCTATGGACCCATGTTCAATTCCCAGCACCCACATGGCAGCTCACAAGTATCTGCTACTCTAGTTGCAGAGGATCTGACACCCTCACACAGACATTAATTAATTAAAATAAATAATTAAAAATTGTTCAGAAAGAAGCAAAAAAGATGCATTTTATTGACCTATAATACATAACATGCATTTGTAGGGTCATTGTGATAATTTGATACAAAGGTCAGATATGGTAATTACCATTTGATCTCCTTGAATTCGAATCATTTCTCTGGTTGCCATGTCTCCTCTCTCCTAGTTTTTTAGAAAGCATATGATAATAGCACTTGAAAAGTTGATACAGAAGAGCCACAAGTACAAAGTCTATCTGGGCTAAATAATGAGATCTTGACTCAAAAAAAATAATAAAATAAATAAGTTGTAAAGAATAGACACTCTTATTATTCTGCAGAATATTAGAAAAGCAATACTTCCCGTGCAGCTTCTTTTTTAGTACCCGTTGCCAAGGCTTCCTCAAGACCTCTCTTCTCTCTTCCCCTCCTTCATTGTTTTTATTTATGCAGGTCAAAGAAAAATCAAAACTCTGAAGGTATAAACTGGCTACCTCTTCTGGCCAATACTTGCTGCCACCTGCTGGCCAAAGCAGAAAACTGCAAAGAATGACTAAATTGCTGAAAATGTGTAGGAATGGTGAACTTTGTGGTAGTGTTTACATGTAGCTGAAAGGGGTTAATTAAACAGAATAGAGCCTTTAAAAATATTGTATATCCCACATTTAGAAATAGCATTTCTTGACTATTATAGAGAAGAATAAAAGTACGTAGCTGATTGGTGTCTGCCCAGGGAATAAGTACTTTTCCTGTTCACCTACTCCTTTTTTTTTTTTCAAGATTCCCCCTCACCTCCAAAGTTGCAGTCATAGAGACCATTTCTTAAGTATGATGATAGTGTTTCCTAAGATGTTGACTCAAGGAAAGGTGGTTCCTTTTCACTGGATATTGAAAATTGGAAACTTTTCTTTTAGCCCGGGTAGAAGAGCTGCCCAATTTGGGGTTCTACTTTTTGTCAGTAACTGGCATCCATTGTCAACGGGGATGATACAGTTCTGACTAAACATTCTATTTCTCACCCTTTTCACACATTGGTAACCAAGGAAATACACATGAAAATTTGTTGGCAAGACTTCTGAAATAGTCTCTAAAGATGACTAACTCAGTGCTAAGGAAATCACTCCCACAAATCCCCAACACATGCTTTCTTCATCCTTTGTCTTGCTGCTCAAAGAACAGACATGTATGATGGCAGGAGTTTGGGCAGCTCTCTTGGATCCTGAGCATGTGAGGATGAAGGCCCTGGGTTCAATTTGATGAAGAAAGATCAAAACAAACAAAACCCAAATCCCCAACCACCATGGAGCTAACAAACTAATATATTTGTTCTACTTAACAGAAATATGCAAAGATCTCATTTGAGTTAGTTGTTCGTGTTTTCTCTTTAAAATACTAAATTCAGTCTTAACTGACACATCATATCTTTAGCAACTCTGGAACAATGAAAGTCTGAAAAGGTTGTACGTAACAAGAAGAATGGAGACTAGAGCCAGCAAGATGCCTCAGTAGGTAAATTCTCTTGCTCCCTAGACTGGTAATCTAAGTTCAATTCCTAAGACCCACAAAGTAAAATAAATAAATACATAACTTATTGACTCCATGAAATAAATTAGTTCATTGCTTTTTAATTCTGCCTGGTGACACTTCCAGGACATGGGCAAAGTGAAGTCAGATTCTTTTTTTTTTCTTTTTAAGATTTATTTATTTACTTTATGTATGAGTGCTCTATCTGCATGTATGCCTTTATTCCAGAAGAGGGCATCAGATCTCATTAAAGATGATTGTGAGCCCCCTTGTGGTTGCAGGGAATTGAACTCAGGACCTCTGGAACCTCAGGAACTCGTGTGTGTGTGTGTGTGTGTGTGTGTGTGTGTGTGTGTGTGTGTGTGTGTGTGTTCGAGACAGGGTTTCTCTGTATTGTTTTGGAGGCTATCGGTCCAGCCCGGCCTCAAACTCACAGAGATCCTCCTGCCTCTGCCTCCCGAGTGCTGGGATTAAAGGTGTGCGCCACCATCGCCCGGCTAGGAACTCTTAACCATTGAGCCACTTCTCCAGCCTGTTGAAGCCAGATTCTTTGCCAAAATATCACAGCAAGGACCCCCAGCCCAGTTACTAGTGGAGTCTTTGTTCCCCTATAAAATCTCACAAGCTAAGCCTCTACTGACTGCATTTCTCTCAGGAATCTTAGCTTTCAGGATCCCAGTAGGATATCTCATTAATCTCTGCTTCCAACATTCAATAACTTTTCCATCCACAGATCCAAACTCTCCCACACAATGCATAAAAGCTGTATGGTCAGGTATAACACATCAGGACCCCACTCCTGATACCAATTTTTGTGTTAGTTGCTTTTGTGTTGCTATGAAAAAATACCCTGGAAGGTGAAATTAAGGAAGAAAGGATTTATTTTGGCTTATGGTTCCAGAGACCTAGAATCCACCAGGGAGAGGAAGGCATAGCAGCAGTGAAGGGAAGCACGGGAGGAAGAGCAGGAAGCTGGCTGATCACATTTTCATGCATATACGGAAGCAGAGACAAGAAAACAGAAATCGAGGTAAGGTTATAAGCCCTCCAGACCCTAGTGACATACTTCCTCCAACAAAGCTCTTCCTCCTAAAGGTCCTGTAACTTTTGCAAAGAGCACTACCAACTGGGAACTAAATGTTCAAATACACGAGCCTATGGGGGGGGGTGCTTTTTCAAACCACACACTAGAAACAAGTTTTAAGCAGGGTAGAGGAATTGTGTTTTTTAGTCAAAGTCAATGGGAACTTTTAAAATTATTTATGTTACATGTATGAGTGTTTTGCCTGTACGTATGTCTGTGCGCCATGTACACACAATACCCACAGAGGCCAAAGATGGCTTCTGAGCTCAATCAGTACATGAACAAAAGAACTCAACAGGCATGACATTATCCACAGTAGCCAATTGAAAACAGAAAGAAAGAAAGAAAGAAAGAAAGAAAGAAAGAAAGAAAGAAAGGAGGAAAGAAAGATGTGGTTTCAATGAACATTGAATACTATTCAGTCAAAAAGAAGAAGGAAATCATATATAAATGTCATTATTCACAGGTAGGGAAGCCTGACTTCTGAGAAACAGGCATTCCAGGTAAACAAGGCTTAAATTACCAGATGATTACAGGCAGAACAAATGATCACTGTCATGTAATATGGGTCACATGTTAACTGAGCCTCACTCCCTAATCCAGAGAAAAAATGGCTCCTGTCACATAGCATAAGTTATATATGCTTAGGATAGGATATAGGTAGACTATAATTTGTTTATCACCTTCTATGTATATATGCTTTATATATGTTTGAGACAATTTAGTTTTGTTTCAAGTCTAAATCTCTTCTATAAACTAAAAGGGGAATTGTAGGGAGAGATCTTACATACCCACATCACTGACCACGCCCGTTTGGACATGGTCATAGGTACATGGGAGAAGGCAGAGATAAAGGGCAAGGAGTTATGAGTTCCCTTCTGTGGCACAGACCTGGGGCCAGACAGGATACAGTTAGTTACATCCACAAGAGTTATGCCACTAATGCCCCAGTGAACTCATCTTCCCTGGTAGGTTGGCACCATGGCATGCAAGGCCCAAGTGGAACTTGTAATGATAATTCTCCCCAAGAAGCCTGCAGGACACCTGTTGGCATTATGAAAGCCTGTCAGAAGGAATGGAGTTTCCAGCTCAGCCCCAGCATTATTTCTTCATGTCCTATAGACAAAGCATAGTGAGTTTTTGGCAAAAGAGACTCACTATCCAGTTCTGGCAAATGTCTTCAGGGGCCTCACTGACATCCTAGGGAGGTAGCCCACATCACTCACTGAGGTTTTCATTCAATAATCTTATGTCTCTTGAAGTGTATTTTTTATGCTTATAGGTACATTCATTCAAACTATTTTGCTTCTCTCTTACTGCTATTTCAAATGTTTTTCCAAGTCTGTAAGACATTCAATGCTTAGTATTGTACTATATAACAAAACATTTTTTTAACAAAGCCTGGCCAGCACCTCTGAAGACCCACCATTGGTCACTCCAAGCAAGTCAGTTTCTCCTAAATGGCTAAGGAGATAATAATACATAAATCAATCAATAAATAAGGAAGAAGGAAGGAAGACCAAATGTTGAAAGGATGAACACAATATGGAAACAAATTCCATCACATGTATCAACTGTTTAATCTTTTATGGCTTCTGTAAATTGTTGCTCAGGCTTTATAGCTTTCCAGAAGCTAACACAGCAGTTGGGGTTCAGCTCAACACAAAGCTTGCCACACTTGTCTTTGAGTGACCCAGACATACCCACTCATATACATTACCTTTATCTCAACTGCCTCTTGCTTGCTTTAATATTTCACAAACCTTACATTCCAATCTAAATTGTTCAGACTCACCAAAGTCTCTCCTACCTTGTAGAAATCATGTCCCTCCATGGAGCTCAGTAAAAGCTACCAAATCCCACATTCTAGTTCTTAGATTTCTACTGGTTTAACCTCTTTCTTAGTTCTCCTATCTGGCCCAATGAACTGGGCATCAAACACAACCTCTATCATGTACAGTGTGGCCAGTAACTCCTGGCCTTCCTCTACTGTCTTCTAGTCCTTGACATTCATAGAGGCATCAGTTAGTGGTTACCACGTGTCCCTAATGGCTCATATGCACCAGTTCATCAGAGACCAATTTTTTAATAATGTCTCAGGTTATGCAGCCTTTGTCTCACAAGGGATGGATAGTTTTGCTCAGTTTTTCCACTTCCTTCCCATCTACCCCTATTACTTATAGCCTCACAAGCCAGGATATCTCTTTCATTGTTTGTTTAAAAATGTTTCCCAATTCAAGCTGTTCAAGGGCAGAGTATTCCCTGATTGCCATCTTTCTTGCACTACTGTTATTGAGGCCTCATTTGCATGGTGAATCATGGATTTTCCTATTTTTCCCTACTGAAGTTTGGGAATGAGAAGTATCTTCTATCATTTCTACAATGTTCTGTTCTTCCTCCTTACTTCTTCCCATGGGTTCTCAGTTTTTGGAACCCAGGAGTGGCTCTTTTAGCACAGATATAATTTGTACTCTTTTTCTTCAAATCCTGCCAGGATGAGAAATGGTTAGCCAATACCTCCATCTTCTCCTCCCTTCTTCCCCCTTACACTTTGAAATCAGATGCCAAAGCAGTAGATAGCACCTTCATGTTCTTTTCCCACTGTAATTTCTCTCTTACGTGGGTAAGTTCTTTCTGGGAAGATAACTGAGCCTCAGCTTCACATCTTATCACCCACAACAAAGGCCACACACAAGTGACATGCTAGTCATCCAGTCTCTTACTTGCCACTTTCAGGGACTTCCATATATTCTCCAGTCCATCAAAGACTTGGCTCTAATGCATACTGGGTGGTAGACCTCACTCATTAAGGAGGCATGCTATGAGAAAGATGACTAGCTTGTGATTCACTACAAGGTTACTCCACTCTCAGATGGTCTGGCCTTGGGTACATAACTTATTACCCCTTACAAGGAGCATACAATCAACACTACAGCAAGCAGGCACACCATCACATACCCATATGGTGAAATATAGTCATAATGGGACTGCCCCTGGACCCTCCTCCCTCACTTGAATCAACCTCAGTTGCATAAATCAGCATGCACTGCAGGGACCATGCAACCATTACTCTCCAATTCACCCTTGGTTTCCTCAGTTCCCATTGAGGTGCCAACTGCTTGACTTTTCTGGGGGATGGAATGAAGGGTTAACCAATGTCTATTCACCCCATATAGGACACCAACAACAGAGCAAAGAAATGATTCTAACCAAGTATCACTTAGTGAACCAGTGAGAGATTAGTTACATGAGCACGCATGATTTAAAGGCAATGGCACAGTTGTTTTAGTTACTTTTCTCTTGCTGTGCTAAGACACCATGATCAAGGCAACTCATAAAAGATATAGTTAATTGGGTTTATAAGGTCCAATGGGAGTCAATGGCCATTATGGCAGGAAGCATGGCAGCATGCAGGCAGGCGTGGCACTGGAGCAGTGGCTGACAGTTTAAATGTTGAGGTAATAAGCTTAAGGCACAAACTCCACCTCCAGTAACACACCTCCTCCAGCAAGGCCACACCTTTTAATCCTTCCCAAACAGTTCTACTAACTGGGAACTAAGAATTGTACTATATAGACTATGGCAGTCATTCTCATTCAAACTACCACATACCACCAAAATATCCACACCAGCACTAGTGACAACTTACCATGTAACATTTTTGACAGTCCACAGGCTCAAGGCAAAAGAGCCTTAAATAGCAGACTGCTGATAAACAAAATTCCTGGCTGAATGAAACTGACAGCCTGACCTCTAAAGCATGGAAGCAGCACGTGTGGCAGACAAAGATCACTGTGGTAACTGGGAACAAACAAAACCTTCCTTACTGATTTCCCCATCTCTGCATAGACAGAGACCTGTAGATCTGACTGTGAACTTTTGACAGCCCTTCCTCTTCCCCACAAGATTTGACAGCTTTCCTCTAATTGGTCCTATTTTTTTCTTAACTACATTCAGTCTATTAGTACCCATCTGGCTGACACCTTATAATTTGGACACTTTGTGGTTTTAGAGACAGAAGCACCAAGAACTTGAAGGAAGAGAAGACAAGGAAGCCTACTTTACAAGGCCACCTTCAGTGTTTGAGGAAGAAGTGTTAATGAAGGTTTTCCTGTCCTGCCTAGGTCTCACCACCACTTCAGCCCCAAATAAGCATACAGAGACTTATATTAATTACAAAACTGTTGGCCAGTTTCTGGAGCTTCTTATTGGATAGCTCTGTCTTAATTATTAAGCCATTTCTATTAATCTATGTATTGCCATGAGGCTGTGACTTACCCAATAATGCCTCAGCATGTTGTTACTCCTTTGGCAGCATGGCAACTCTGTGTGGCTGGCTCACTCTGCCTACCTTTCCCAGAATTCTCCTCCCCTAAACCCACCTACCTCCATGCCTCATTGGCCGAATAGTTATTCATTAACCAATAAGAGAAATATACATACAATAGAACATCTCCTATCAAAGAAGTCCACAACAAAATGAAACTGCGTTTATCTTTTTCTGTCTGAAGGGTAAAAACTCACATATGTGATCTGAGGGTCATTTTCTTTTATTCTTTTTTAATTCTAATTCTCTTGTCCTATTTGTTTATAATTTTTTAGCTCTAATTCTTTAGTTCCAATTATGTAGTTCTAAATATTTACTTCTAATTTTCTGTTTCAATTCTCTGTTCCAAATGTCCCCTGCTTCTCTGTTCACCTAGCTTACATTTTTTACAGAAAGTTTAAGGCAAAAAGAAAAAATGTTACAAGAGTTGCATCTCATTGGTAATAGTCCATTCCTTGGGTAAACAATAAGGAGCTCAGTCATTTACCATAGCAATGCAAGGTTTCAAGGTTCCAGGTGTAAGACTGTGACCAGAGGCTGGAGGCATAGTGCCCAGGTAAGACAAGCTGCAGAGAAATCTTCACGGAGAGTCTGATCTTATCAGCCAGACTTGGCAAGTGAAGAACTGGCCTGATTTTTTTTTTAGGTTGCTTTGAGTTAGTAACCTTGGTTAGACATCTGCAATTCTGACCTTGTGCATATCTGTAAAGTTTTTAACTTATGATTCATATACAGAAACATTTAGTCTAGTTTGAACTTGCTCTGAGATGAAAATGAGCTAATTGTATGTGGCTTGTCTTAGACTGGGGAGAAATTGTTGTTTTCTTGCTTTAGTCTGAGTAAAAGGAACAAATCAGTCTTCGAGGTGTCTTACAGTCCTTGTGGGACAATAGAGCTAGTTATGAAGCATATCCTAGTATATTTTCTGTATGTCAAATTATATAGTTAATGATAAATCATCTTCCTGACTATCCAGGAATATACATGCCCATAAGATTAAGATACAATTATGAGATTACATATACATGTCATATGAAATTATTCACTGCAGTGTAGGTATTGGGGAGACACCATAGCTGCTTTAGCAAATGTGAAATTACAGACAGGAGCAACAGTTTCCAGAGTTGGTGGTCCTGTAGATACTGCATAGATTGTATTCTCTTCCATCAGAGAATCATTCCTCTGGTGGTTTGACATCTGAACACTAGTTATCACCTGCTATATACTTCCATAGCCATCGACAAAAGTCTGCGGAGCCCAGCACCACCCTGTAATCCTTATTGTGTACCATTCACAGTACCCAGTAATCCAAGATGTCCAAATATGCCAGAAGCATCTTGTTACTAAAGTCATGCAAAGGCTCTTAACATCCTCTCAGAAAAAAAATTCTACAAATCATGGACAGCAATCACTGTTTCCACAATGATTTCTTCAAGGTCAAAGTACTTCTGGAAAATAACTATTCATTCTACTTTTGACCTTAGGTATAGTAGTTCTTCTAGATTCCTACAACATTCAGCTAAGCCAGGCTTTCAGAATTGCATCTTAGGTTTGAGACTTGATGCCCTAAAGACCTACAAGATCTCAAACACTTCCCAGACCTGTAACACTTCTCAGAGCTGTAACAACTATCTTCTATATCCCTCTGCTACCAAGAGTTCAAACCCATTTCATCTCAATCCTTACTGACAATCTGTTGTTTTAGTAAGCTTGCTAGTCCTGAACTGACAATAAACAAACCTAACCCACCACAAACTCTTCTCTATCTTCCTACTCCATTTCCTGGAATGGGATGGGATAAAGTTGATTGGAGACAACAGATGGTCTCTACCAATCACTTCAACATGAGACACCCTTTCTCTGTAGGAGGGAATGTTTTGATTTAATAGAAATAGTTACACAATGGGGGGCAATATTTAAAATTTTCCTAACATCCACTATAGAGCCTGTTAGTTCATGTGTTAGTTATTTTTATATTGCTATGTTAAAATAACATGACCAAGGAAGCTTGTAGAAGAGTTTATTGGGACTTACATGAGTCAATGACTATCATGGCAGGGAGCATGGCAGCAGGAAGGTAGGCATGGCACTGGAGTAGTAGCTGAGAATTCACATCTGATCCACAAGCAGGAGTCAGGGGGAGCTAATTGAGATGGCATGGGCTTTTAAAGCCTCAAAGTTCACCCCCAGTGACACACTTCCTCCAACAAACCACGCCTCCTAATCCTTCTCAAACAGTTCCACCAGCTGGGGACCAAGCATTTAAATATATGAGCCTATGGAGGCCATTCCTATTCAAATCACCACAGTTTAGTATTTTAAACTAATCTACTAAACGATTACATGTTTAGGGCAGAGAACTTCTGGAATTTCTAGTGTTGATACATGTAAACCTTCAAAATGAACACAATGTACACCATTCATATGGTCTAAGGCTACACCACCCTGATCATTCTTGATCTCCACTAAATTATTCATACGATGGAAACCCAAGATAGCTGGACATTTTATGAAATTATTCAGGAGAGTAATTTCTCCACTGAGCTCATTATGAATTACAGATGTAGTTTTCTCTGGGTGATGTCAGATTCTTTTTCCAAGACATTTTATTTTACAGTTTTTGCATATGTCTGTGTGCAGGTATGGATACAAGTGCTGGCATCCCCAGAGGCCAGAGGCACTGGATCCCTTGCACCTGGAGTTACAGTCATGAACTGCCGGATGTGGGTCGGGAACCGAATGTGTTCTTTGCTTCTGAGCCATCTCACCAGCCCAATGATGAAATCACATTCTTGAGAGAGTACACCTAAGTATTATAAGTACTTAGAAACCATGATTCTGTAGTACCAAATATTTTAATACTTCCCGTCTCTGCTTTTTTCTTTTTCTTTCTTTTATTTTTTTCTTGATCAGCAGCAGTATTTAGTACATAGTTAACACAAAGATATGAAAGTACCTCAAATTCTCAAGGAATGCCTTTTTCTCTTTTGGTCCATGTGCTGTCTCCAGTTCCACTGGGGAAAAGTGTGAGATAAAGCTTTGCATGCAGGAAGTTTATGGGGCATTATCTTGCTTATCAACTTGCTTAACATCTCTTATAAAGGAACTATGGAAGTTTACAGGGCAGAGAGGGAAGGTAAATTGCTGAGCAACTGCAGTCAAGACATTTGGTGAACCAACCAAAGTGTTGGAAGCTGGGACACTTTTCAGAAGACATTCTCCATCAAAATGTTCAAGTTGAACCTTTGTGCCCTTATATTAAGTGGTCAGCAGATATAGGCTCTTCCTGGGGAGGGAAGTCATAGGCCTAGAAGAGACAGGTCTCTTCTGCCCAGGGGAATGGGCAATGGGCAACTCATTTATAAACCACTGGCAGTTCTCAGAATCTAGGGATAATCTTCATCCAGATGGGAAGATGGGTAGCTCCCTGCAGCATCCTCTTGCTATCATCTTTTTCTCCTTTCCTCCTACCTTCCTCCTTCCTTCTTTCCTCTGTCCTTCATTCTTTGGTTTCTATTTTCTACCTTTTTTTGTTTGCTGTATGATAGTTATTTCCATTTCCTTCATGAGTCATAAGTAACTATTCTTGGCCCTTTGTTGCAAGTTCTTGGATCAAATACAGAGCTGAATTTAATTACTAGGATTAGTTACTGTGAACAAGCTAAATTAAGTAGTAAGTTCAATATGTTCAACCCTTTTGTGTAGAAAGAATAATGGTTATGAGCAAATAAACAAGGATTAGCTTAAATATTGTATTTTGAGGGCCAGGTGTTCAAGGCAGACAGACACCAGTAATATGAAGCAACCAGGGACAAAGGAATGTTTTTTTTTAATGCCTTCTGTGATTCCCACAAGGGTTTCCTAATCCCTGACACATCCCTCACCTCCCATCATGATGACTGACATGCAGCCTCTGGCTGGCCTTATAATGCTCTCAGCTGTGCTACCTCCTTGTCTTCCTAATGATTCTCTTATCAAGAAGAAACATGATTGACTTCCATTCATTTTGAGGCCAGAGCTCACAGAGTAGCTTGTATTTCTAGCCAAGGTAAGCTTCCCCACCATATGGATGTTAATTACAGACTCATGTTAGCTGATTGATTTAAAGTGAGAGCAATTGAATATATCCATGGTTTTCTGCCCGTCCTATGCAAGGCCTTTTAATTGCCTGCATAAATGTGTTTAATGGCCTCTTTAATGCAGAAAATGAAGCTTTAAAGTAGATCATTTGGGAAATTAGAGAGTTAAAGATTGAGGTGCAAATTATGGTTGAGTTCAACAGTGATTAAGAACCTAGTTTCTTGAATAGTATTAAAACAGAACACTTAAAACAATCTGTATATTAAATTATATATCCATTGTGTCTATCATTTAGTTAGGGGTCCGGTGAAACAGATAAATAAATTCAACTAAATACTGTTTATTTACAACCACATCCAAACATTTTTCCAGAGTCACAGGATGAAATCTTTTAATGAAATTCCTGAGGGAGAAAACACTGAGCTAGGTGAAGTTATATTAAAATAACTATAACTGCAATTTTTTTTGGTTTTTCGAGACAGGGTTTTTCTGTATTGTTTTGGAGGCTGTCCTGGAACTCACTCTATAGACCAGGCTAGCCTCAAATTCACAGAGATCCACCTGCCTCTGTCTCCTGAGTGCTGGGATTAAAGGCATGCGCCACCAACGCCCAGCTTAAAATAACTATAACTGTATATCTTATCAGTATTGTTTCCTTTATGAATCATTAAGCAAAACAGTGCCTCAGTGATCCCATGGATCTGTGTCTTGCTTCAACAGTGTTAGGACAGAACGGACCTAAGGACTCCCTCTTTGTTAGCTTCTAGCTGCCTCTCCATCTTTCCAGTCTCAACCTCTGGGACCTTCTCCTGGCCACCTTCGGCTTCTAGGACCAGCCACACAGTCCCTTTGCTGTTAGCTCCATACTGAAGATCAGCCTTGCCTTCCAAGTTGCATCAGAATTATTCCACCAAAATGGAAGCTGCAGTGAACTGCCTGGTCAACTTGGCCTGTGGGCCTCCTACACCTGTCTCTCTCTGGCCTCCTATACATGTCTTTCTCTGGACTGCTATTTTGATCGGGATGATGTGACTCGGGAGGTTGTTGAACACTTTTTCTGGTAATTAGCCAAGGAAAACCGTGAGAGCTCAAGTTGCAGACCAGTCACAGGCATGCACTCTTCCAGGATGTGCAGAAGCTGTCTGAAGATGAGTGGGGTAAAACCCCACTGTGATGTCTTGGAAAACCACTTCTTGGATGAGGGAAAGCTCATCAAGAAGATGGACAACCATCTGACTAACCTCCACAGGCTGGCAGGGCTACAGCCAATGCAGACTGGTGTGCTCCAGCCATCTCTGGTATAGGGTGGCTCACTCTCAAGCACCCCTAGAAGGCCTCGCCTTCCAAGGAGTTCCCTCCTCTGCTCTGCAATAGCCAGCCTCAGGACCTCCACCTGAACCTCTCAAGCTGCTAGGCAACTTTGTGAACACCCTGGCACCCTCCCAAGTCTTGGGCCAAGTTAACAGAAAGCTTTTTGAAATAGAAAAACAGCAACAACGAAAAGAATTATTAAGCACGAGGAAAGACTGGGAGGACAAGAGGGAGGGGAAACTGCAGTTAGGATGTAAGATAGACAGACAGACAGACAGACAGACAGACAGACACTTAAAAAGAATCACTGAGCACTCCTAGAAATGTATGTACACTAAAAAGATGGAGGTGATGGCCCAGTGAGGAAGGACACTTGCAGTGCAATCCTGACAACCTGGGTTTGATCCTTGGAACCCATGTAAAGGTAGAAAGACAGAGCTACCCGATCTCCTCTGATTTCAACACACACACAGTGGCACATGTCAGCCACACACAAGTCATAGACCGCCCAATAATAATTAAAATTAAGAAAGAAATACTTGATCATTAAGTGTTAAAGGATTGCTGACTTTATAACTAATTGTTATTGCCTATGACTGACATCAGGAAGGCAAAAAGCATTCATTGAGAACAGGACTTTTGTTGGTATCCTCAACCCCAAACAACTTCTGGCATTCAGTGACAGTTCCTAAAATATGGATTGAATGGTTAAGTGGAAGGATGGTAAAATCAACCACATAAATGCCAAAAGCGTTTGAGATAGCTCTCTGGAATGTGACCAGCCTGCAGCCTGTGGACCACATGAGACCAAACCCAGGTATGAATGTGGCCCAACATAAAATCATGAACTTAATGGTTTTTTTTGAAGGCATTTGTTTGTGTAACTCAATTGTGTGATTCTCAAGTATAAATTTCATGGATGACAACGTCATAATAATATGTCAAACAGTTGAACATGCTTGGATCATGGGAATAGCTGTGAAAGCTTGAAGCTGAGAGGGCTAACAGAACGACTGATTAAAATCAACAGTATAAGGACTGATATGAGTGTTCAGCAGGTGTTCGTTTGTGGTGGAGTCTTGCTATGTAGGCCAAGCTGACCTGGAACCCATACTGCACCTGCACGAATGTCCCAAGCACTAGGATTATAGGACTGTGCTCTCAAACCCTGCTGAAGGTTGTCATCATTGCCTTCCTCCTCCTCCTCCTCTTCTTGTTCTTCTTCATCAAGATTTATTTATCTTGATGGGTGGTGGTGAAAACCCAGCACTTGGGAGGCAGAGGCAGATTGATCTCTGAGTTTGAGGCCAGCCTGGCCTGCACAAGGAGTTCCAGGACAGTCAAGGCTACACAGAGAAACCCTGACTTGGAAAACAAAACTAAATTAAATAAAAAAAAGGAAACTAAGATTTACTTATTATATATATATATATATGTATGTGTGTGTGTGTGTGTGTGTGTGTGTGTGTGTTTGAGAGAGAGAGAGAGAGAGAGAGAGAGTGTGTGTGTGTTGGATACCTCTATAGTTGGAGTTACAAGTCACTGTGAGCTATCCAGTATGGGATACTGGGAACTGAACTTCGATCCTTTGAAAGAGCAGCAACTGAGTGAACTCTTCATTACCACAACTTTCTTCTAAGGTGAAATCTAAAATGCTTGAATAGCTAATCATTCTTTTTTCTTTTTCTTTTTTCAATACAGGGTTTCTCTATATAACACCAATGTCCTAGAACTTGCTCTGTCTCAAACTTACAGAGATCCTCCTGCCTCTGTCTCCCAAGTGCTGGGATTAAAGGAGTTAGCCACCACTGTCTGGCAGTTGAATTTATCTTTAATCTAGAACTTTCCTTTATTTTTTAAGGCCCTAATACTTAGAGCTTATGACAATTTTACACTGAGGGCAAGTGTCTGCCTAGTCTACAGGATACCTCCCTACTGTGATTTCAAGTCTGAGATCTCAGCCTTGTCTATTGTGCATGTTGACATGGATCAAGCTCCTTCCTGACATCCCCTTAACAATATCAGCTAAGTATAATCCCTGCAATCATGCCAAATTGTGGCCATAGATGTTAAAGTTTTAATAAAAGCATGTATTGTATCTTGAGTGTACTGTACAGGTATCTCCCACTCTTACTCCCTTATTCTCCCCCACTTCTGTTAGTTCCCTTCCTTCTCTGGACAGTTTCACTTCTATTTCAAGTCATTTGTGATCATGTGACCATGACTGTATTCATCTACATAACACCTAGGAATGACAATGAGGGAACACATAAGATATTTGTCTGAGACTGGTTTAATTTGCGGAATTTGACCATCTCCAATTGTGTTCATTTTCCTACAAACAACATAATTTTATTTTTCTTTAAAAAGATTCCAGCTATAAAGCACATTTTATCTATCCCTCTGTTGCTGAACACTTAGGTTGTTCCAATACTTAACTACTGTGAGTAATGCTGCAGTAAACACTGATATGCTTAAGGTCATCTAAAAAGGCCACATTTCCTAATCCTTCCAAACAGTTGATCAACTGGGGACTAAATATATATACATATATATTTATATATCATATTTGGAGCCATTCTCATTCAAACATGTTGAATATTCATGGACATGCTTCTCTTACTCCTGATCTTATTGAAAATAATTTTAGGATTTCCTTTTCCATTAGTATAAGCTTTGCTATGAAATGACCATATAATTTCTACTGAACCTCAATGAAGAGTACAAATGACTAACATAACCTGTGAAGAATGAAACTTCTTTTTTAAGTCCACTAGCCATATAATATTGAAGTAAAAAATAAAGCCAAAACAAAGTTGCAATCAATGAAGAGATTTAATTCTACATGAGATATAATTTACACGAGAGGCGTAATGTTTCAAGGAAGAAAAAAAAACACTAAGCAGCTAAAAAAATTAGTTAACATATCATAAATTAATATTAACTTTGGCCTTCTAATCTGAAGTTTAGTTTAAAAGATATTTTGATTTTATTTTATGAAGAATAAGAATTTAAAAAGAAATTTTAAATTGGTGATTATAGCCAGGTATGGTGGTACAAGTCTTTAATCCCAGTACTCTTGGACAGAGACAGGTGGATCACTGGAAGTTCCAGGCCAGCCATGGATAAGTAGTTGGACCCTATCAAAATTATAATTTTATTTATAATTATTAATTTTAAAGGTGATTGCTTCAGTGTGAAGAGGTGGAAGGAGTTTTATAAAACATTCCACTAGGTGGTGCTCTTTTAACTTCGCGGAGGGAAGATCTGTAGCAGTTTGAATCAGCTGCTGATGTCTAATTTAACATTAAATGAAACCATGTTAGTGGATCTGACTCAGAATCTCCTTAAATATAAAAAGGAGAATAGACAATCTGAGAGTAGTGTAAATGTGGTAATTAATTGAGATGGTTCTTCTGAGCAGTAACAGGGTATTACCCTCAAGGCAGATATTCTGGGTCAATGTGTGTGTTCCTTAAGAAATACTTTTATAACATATCAACAATGGGGAGTTCTAGACGTTAGTAGATTCTACTTAAAATTGATTGGACTAAGTCATTCCAACAAAACACACTAAATGTATTCATGAGTTTCAACTGTATCAATAGCCGTTTTTTTTTTTAAATAATTCTGAATGCACCCTTTATTACATAAAGGACAAAAGCTACCTCTACTAGATATAGATTGCTTTATTCTTAAGTTATCACAAAGCGAGGGACAAGAGAAGGGAAAGGAAATTGAGTTTGTTGTCAATATTCAAAAGGGTGAATCAGCAGAGAGTTCATTTCTGGGAAATCTCTCATCTGGATAAATTAAAATTGATGCAAATGTGGAGGTTGGTTAGACCAATGGCCAAGGTAGTCAGTACGATCATGAATTCAGTTTGCAGAGGGCTACTGAACACCATGCTCTTTGCCACGTGGCAATCAGAATGAGTTTTAGTACTTCCGATGTATGACTAACTGTCTCTATCCTTCACCTTGACATACCTCACTTCACCATCTCACTGGTTTTTCATTCCCAAGTCCCTTTGACTGTACTGCCAGTTGTTTTCACCTTTTTATATAAATGTCTAGGCTTATGATTGCTAGTTTGTGTGGACATCCTTGCTGAGATTTTGCAGAAATGAGCTAACCTTTCCAGAGTGATTACCATTTCACATTTTCATTGTTAGTACATGAATGACCCCAATTCTCCATAGTCTCACCAGCATTTGGAGATTATCGCTATTTAAAAAAAAATCAACGCTAAGTTAATAATGGAAATATATTCAGATATATGATGGCAGCTTTTTCATTTCTGTCATGGTTAGTTATGTCAAACAAGTTTTTATTTATCTGTTGTCTTTTGGTAAAATATCTGCTCAAATCAAGTCTTTAGGCTGACTTTTGAGAGTTCAAATCAATTTTTGTATCAATTTTCCAATGAGGTTTGGACTATGCTTAGAAATATTTCTTAGTTCTAGCTCTGGAGAGACCATTTCCAGGTAGTTTTCCAAAGAGTTTAACAGCACAAGACTCAATAACAACTCTGACAAATTACTCTACCAGTTTAGAAGCACAAATTCCTATGTACCATAAAAATTTCAACTTAAAAAAAAAACTCAGAGAAAATCACATTGCCAAAAGCTCTGCCATCTAGAAGTCAGCATTATTGATGTTTGGGGAGTATATTTCCAGACCTTTGCATTTTCTAAACAATCAAATAAGCTGACAACTCATGCTACTCTGTACTTTCAAGTTATGATCAATAATATTTCATTTTATATACCTCCGTTACCATTTTAATGCCAGCATTGCTAACCTAGTGTACTGGTGTATATCTTTATTTACCTAGCTTCTCTATTAATGGATATTAAGTTTGCTCCTATTAGCAAAGATTTAGTAAATCTTATAAGGAGAATTTTAGGGAGTTTTAAAAATTCTTAGCTTAAATATCTGGAAGAATTGCTGAGCCAAAATTCATACACATGCATGTATATAAGTATATATATATATACATATATATATATATATACACTAACATGCATAAACATAGTTGTATCAGTTTGTTGGTATTTTCAAGTTACCATTTATAAAGATTGTATGTGCTTATATTCCCACCAACATTGACTGTAAAATTCTAAAACTTCTTCCTTTGCTTGCCTTTCCAACAAGCTTTATTTTCTTAACTTTTAAAGATGGGAACACAGCCAGGTGGTGGTGATGCACACCTTTTTTTTGGGGGGGGGTTTCGAGGCAGGGTTTCTCTGTATTGTTTTGGAGCCTGTCCTGGAACTCGCTCAGTAGACCAGGCTGGTCTCGAACTCACAGAGATCTGCCTGCCTCTGCCTCCCGAGTGCTGGAATTAAAGGGGTGCGCCACTACTGCCCAGCAAATGAAGACCATTTTACTGTCATGTGTCCAAACTACATAGATGGAAGGTTATGACATGTAAGTTGTACATAAAGTAAGTCCCACTGGCAAAAGTTAGAAGTCGATTGTAAATTAGAGGCTATTGAAGTTTAGGATCGTTTGAATACTCCCCTCTTTTTTCATTTGACCAAGCAATGGAGATTGTGATACGGAGAAAGAATGGTTTACATTGACATATTTCCAAATTCGAAACTTCAAAAAAAATTATCAGTAGTCTGAGCTTATTTATCAAGGCCCAACATAAATTTGATTTAATGCACATGTCTTTTCTTCCAAATGACATGAATATATTTTTGCTCATAAGCTTCCTAAGATGTATTAAACAACACAATGATTAAATGCAGATTGTAAAGTCTAGTGATTAGGAAATGTTTATCATGCACCACCTAAATTTAGACAAAAGTTTTGGTTACAATATGAATTTTGTTTCTACCATTTTCAGTGGATTTTTTCAATGCTATTTAACTGCTCCCCTCCCATTTTAAATTAGTATCTTCCAAAATTTTCCTTGATTGTAGAAAATTTGAAGTTTTTCAAGATGTTAAAGTTGGTTTTGTTTTGTTTTTTTGAGTTCTGAAAATTTTATCACTTTCAACTTTGGTGGGTGTTAGGACTCAGTGGAAATTTTTAACCACTGTACATTTGTGTCTTAAAAGTATAATAACAAAATGCTTCCTAATCTGTGGCTTTACCCTCTTCTAGTCATTTTAGCTTCACTGAGTTTCTCTGTACCAGTATGTACTCTGAGGGAAATTTCTAAAGTTTGCTACAGAAATAGATGAATCAGGAAGTTCTAGTTCGGTTGTAACTTTGGAAAAATTCCTAATCTCTTGGTATCCTTAAGACCAGGAAGATGACTTAGAAACTTCATGAAGGTTCTTCATGAAGGTTCTTCAAGTATAAAATTATGTGAAAATAACAAATGGTGTATCAAATAAACCAGCCAGGTGTGGTGACCACTGCTTTAATCCCAGCAGGCACATCTCCTTGAGTTTGAGGTCAACTCCATGTAGAGTTCCAGGCCAGCCACCAATACACAGTGAGACCCTGTCTCATAGCAAGCAAACAACATGCCCCAAATGGCCTTGGCGCTTGTTGTTTCTGTTCTCCTAGCCAAGCATACTCCATCAAGTGGAGTTCAGCTATATTCTCTTGTAAAAGGATTATCTCAGCGGGCAGAGGGGTGTTTCCAGCTGCTGCCACCTATTGTTTGTGACCCTGCCTGAACTGCACAGGCCTCCGGGAGGGTCTAGCATAAATACCGATAGAGAAGTTGAGAGGAGTGGGTCTCCATCCATGAAGCTGCAGGGGAGAAGCCTTCATCCCTGGTGGGTAAATGCTTTCCCTTTTGGGCAGAGGAGCACCCATTCCCCGGTAAGTAAGCCCTCATTTATGCTCTGTAAGGAGGCCCAACAAACTTGCTGGCTCTCCAAAGTGAACTATGGTGGAAACATGCCTCCATTTGTCCTTGGGGATCCTAGGAGAAGTGGTACAGAGCCTTCTATCTCCCCTGGGCTGAAATTTAAGCAATAGGCTCCAGGGATGATTCAGCGGTAACTTTCGCTTGATATTCTTCAGAGGACCCGAGCTCCATTACCAGCACCTGCTCTTCTTTGCTGCAGCGATAAAACATGATCCACCAAACTCCACAAACCCACGTGGAGTTTACTGAGAAAGGGAGCGAAGGAAGGGGTAGGCGTTAACCGATTGAGGGCAGAAAAGGAAAGAGAGAACAGGCAGAAGGTGTTTGTTTATAAAGGGAATGGGAGCCGGTTAGAAGAGTCTCAGCAGTTGGGGCCATTGAAAGCTGCTGTTCTGGGCGGCCCAGTTCCACGTGGTTTCTGCTTGCAGAGATCTTAGGCAGCCACCTTTGACAGCCTCTGAGCTTTCAGTGCGGAGGGTTCACCTGTCAAAGACAGATCCCTGGGCGAGGGAAGGTAGCCCGGAGAAGGGCGGTCCTGTGGCAGGGAGAGCAGGAGGATTAGAGAGACCCTCCGACCAGGAAAGGTTCTCTAAGTAGAAAGCACAGGCCCAGGAGAGGGCAGGCGTGGAGTGACAGGCTGAGGAGAAACCACTGGGGCGAGAGGAGTTGGGAGCAGGAACAGGGCTAGGTTGCCCAGGACCCAGGAGAGGGAGAAGCCAGGATATCAACAGTACCAATGTGGAGGCACACAACCACCTGTAACTCCAATGTTATTTCTGAGGGCACCAGACTTGATGTGGCACACAGAGAGACACGCGCGTATACACATAAATAAAATTCAAAATTGTGTGCTATATCTATACTTAGAATCTCGATAAAAAAAAAGCTCATGAAAACAAAAGGGGCCTAGTTGGGATGAGGAAGGGGATCAGTACAAGGGAAAAGGGTGGTGGGCGATGAATATGACAAAAATAATTATATGCATGTACTAAGATGTTATAATGAAGCCCATTTTTGCACAATGTATGCTAATACATTCTTTAAAAGCTAAAAAATTTACACTAATTTCGCTAGGCATTTTTCTTAACAATCTTAAACCTAAAATTTGAAAAACCTGGTGACTATGCACAAAATGTAGTAAAAGGTAAGTCAGGTTTTGCCATGCAGAAGAAAAAGTTTGAAGAGCACTTCTGCCTCCGAACTCCTTAGAGGATTAACATCTGCTCTCTAAGCCACACATCGTCTATAAGCCCAAGAGTGGGGCGGAGAATGCTCTACTTATTTTAGGTTGGCCACTCCGAGAAGGCTCAGAGGTGTCTTGTCTCTCCCGTACTTCCAGGCAGGTTCTCTGATGTCTCCAGACTGGCTCTCAAACGTGCTACTCTTTGAAATGGTCGGCTGCTTCCACATAAAGGGCTGTACCACGAGCAGTTGCAGGTTAGAGTCTTGGAATTTCTCTTCCACCTTGACTCTCCTTCACCTGGATTCGCAGCTGGGGAAGCGTGTGAAAGCACTTGGAGGACCAGTTAGCATCCTCGTCAGAAGCTGGGAGAAGTGCAGGAGCAGCCTGAGGCGCCCCGGCACCAAAGCGGGCCGAACCTCACGACGGATAATACTGGGGGAAACTGCCTCAGGAAACGCCCTTCATCCGCACGTGCAGCCGCACACCGCCGTGGTTTTCTCTTGCGGAAAGGGCGTTCCCGTCGGTTAGCACCACGCCCCGCCTCTGGCGCGAGCACGCGGGAGGTCCTCCCGGAGGTCATTCCGGGGCGGGATCTCCAAAATCTCGCAGCTCTTGACTGGTGTCCCGTTGCTAAGCGACGGGTAGTAGGCGGGGCCGGCGGGAGAGGCGCGGCGCTCGGCCCGCGGGGCCGGCGGCAACGCAGCGGTCGTCCCGCCCTCCCTCCCTCCCTCTCCCCGCGGCCGCGCCTCCCGTTCCGCGTCGGCCACGCCCCCACGCGCAGTTTGCGCTGCGCACGCGCGGTGCGAGCGGCTACCTTCCTTCTGCGGGGCTCGCGGTGAGGCTGGGTGACCCGGCAGCACTGGCGCCGCAGCTGGAGCCGGCCGGGAGCCGGTTAGCCGAGCTGTCTCGAGGGAGGAGCAGCGTGGGTACTGCCGCGGCGCCGTCCGCGCCTGAGGAAAATGGTCTTCGAGTCGGTGGTCGTGGACGTGTTGAACAGGTTCCTGGGGGACTATGTGGTGAACCTGGACGAGTCACAGCTCTCCCTGGGCATTTGGAAAGGTAACGGGGTCGCAGTCCCAGGGTCGCGGGAGATGGCGGCGTGGCTTCTCGTGCCTTCGGTCCTTGACCAGCCCGGCGCCACCACCTGCAGCTGCCCGCCTCGCCCTTCAAGTTATGTAAAGCGGGGCGGCGGTTCCCGGGCGGGCAGCGCGACATCAGCCTCGCGTTCCGGCGTGGCCAGGCGCTGGTGACCTCTGGCCTCTGCCCGGCGAGGGAGCCGTCGCTGTCAGTTTCCCCCGGGGCTGTAACGAAGGCTCCGGCGAGCCCGCGGCGTGTCGCACGCCGCCCCACACGTGAAGGCCAGGCGCTGTCCCTTCCCGACTGCTCTTGGCCGTGCTTGCTAGGCGAGTTCCGGCCACTGAACCTGGACTTGGGCGTTGCTTGGCCGGGGTAGACTGATAAGGAGGGGGTCGGGAGAGAGAAGGAAATCTTCTTTCAGAGTAAGAGAAGGAGTTGCTTCTGTGTTCAGGTGGCAGCCTAACCAGGTCGGTGTTTGTGGGCCCGAAAAGAAAATGCAGGAAAACAGTCAGAATGTAAATGGGAGTTCAGTGTCTCGGCCAACTTGAAGAAGACATGTTACTTAGATGGGAAGGGCTGTGTCAGCCACCTTACTGCAAGGCTTTACCTTATCCAGTTTCTTATTTTTAGTGCTTCCATTTCCAGGATAAAACTAGGGCTAATTATTTATGTAAATAGTGTGCGCATTCTCGGATATGCCCGTACTTCCAGCTTTCTAGAAATACTCGTTTATCTTGAGCGTTCTCATTTTTGAAATAATGTAAGCAAGAATTTTAGCTTTATTAAACAAACACACCCTCTTGTAGTAAGTTACCGTCAACCCTGATAAAGTGGGCAAACATTGATCCATAAGTGCTAGCACAGCAGTTTTGAGACCAGCTGCTTGCAGATTGCTTATAATCTCTGCTACTTCTCAGGTGCGAAGTGAGAATAACAAAACTGGCCTCTGTACCTCAGGGGGGGAAAAAAAGCCTTTAGAATATCTTATCGGGGGACTGGAGGCTTGGTTCAGTTTTCAAGAGTACTGGCTGCTTTTCCAGATGACTTGGGTTCAATTCCTAGAGACATCTCACAACTATCTGTAGTCCCAGTTCCAGGGCATTTGCCTTCCTCTTCTGGCGAGGGTGGGGTGGGGGCACTGCATACAAGCATGTGGTGCACAGACACACACACAGGTAAAATACCCATACACATAAAAATAAAGGAAAAGATTAAAAAAAAAAAAGAAAAACCTACTTGAACTGTAGTTTGATTTGTAGTGAAATGTTGCTTTTATATTTAATGTGCAGGTTTGTGTAGGATACAGTTTATCACATTTATGTATTTAAAGTTAGAGTAAAATTCACCCTTGTATAGTTTTTTTAAATAAATGTTAATAATATATCCACCATCCCAATAATGATAGAAAAAGATTCTACAAGCCTACAAAATTTCCTCTTTTATTT
The DNA here is from genome assembly GCF_017639785.1 of Mesocricetus auratus. Classification (NCBI taxonomy): domain Eukaryota; kingdom Metazoa; phylum Chordata; class Mammalia; order Rodentia; family Cricetidae; genus Mesocricetus; species Mesocricetus auratus. The sequence goes on from NW_024429182.1 coordinate 43,271,664, forward strand.
CTTTGCAATTGATTCCCCCTCAAGTGGCAACTGCTGTTGTCCCATCTCTATTTTGTTTGTTCTAGAGTGCCATAAATGAAATCCTTTGGCTATGTAGCTCTTTCTTTTTGAGATAAGATTTTACTGTGTATCCCTGCCTGGTGTGGAACTCACAGAGATCCTTTTCTTCCTTTCTGAGACCTGTGACCCCCACCTTTGGCTTCTGTGTAGCCTTTTTGTTTGTTTTGTTTTGTTTTTTTCTAGACAGGGTTTTTATGTGTAACTTTGTTTATTGTCCAGGAACTAGCTCTTGTAGACCAGGCTGGTCTCGAACTCAGAGATTCTCCTGCCTCTGCCTTTGAGTGCTGGAATTACAGGTGTGTGCCACCACCACCCTGCTTGTGTAGCCTTTTGAGCTAGGCTTCTTAACGGAATGCAGAGAAGTCATCCATGTACTGCATACATCAACCTTGTGCTGTCATTCTTTACTTCTGAGTAATGTTTCACTCTGTGGCGTGTTACAAACATAGGTTTGACATTTTTGAAGTTTTTCTGTTTTGGCAGTTAAAAGGAAAGCTGTGTTAAGTTTTAGTGTGAACATAAATTATTTCTTTGGTGTAAATGCCTAACAGTGAGGTTGTGAGTGGTAAATAAATATGCAACTTTATGAGAAGTGACATATGATTTGGTTATAGCCTTGATTGTATCTCCTGAAAGCTCTGTGTTGAAAGCTTAGCCCATAGTCAAGTGATGATAAGAAGTGCTAGGGTCTTTTAGAAATTGGTCTAATGGGGGAAGTTGTTATATAGTGACCCCTTACTGGCTTTTAGCTTCCTTTTGTGAGCTTAATCTACCACAGTGTTGTGTGTGTGTGATCTTCACCATAGCTTGCTATAATGCCTTTCGAATTTTCAGCTTCCAAAACAGAGTCAAATATATTGCTTTTTCTGTAAGAACCAGTCTCAAGTATTTCATTTTGGTAACCTCCCCCTAAGAGTCCACTCCCTCTAACTCAACTAATACATCCTGACACTGTATCAGGTTTTGTACATTAATCTCATGAACATTTAGTATTCTCATTTTGATAAAGGTTTTTTTTTTTTGAAGGGGGTTATGTGCATGTGGTATGCTTGTTTATATGGGTCTTTGCATGTGTGAACATTTGGTCCCTAGTTGATGGAACTGATTGGGAAGAATTAGGAGGTATGGTTTTGTCACTAGGGCCAGACGTTGAGGTTTGAAAAGATCCCCAGTGCCTCTGCTTGATGGTTGTGGATAAAGATGTGAACTCTTAGATGTTCCCTTGCTCTTCCATCATGGACTCTTAACACATGAAACTAACCAGCTCACCATCATCTTAAATTTTTTTATTCACAATCTAATTTCCATTATCAAAATTTTCAATAAATTTTTTAAAGCTTAGGTCTAACTAGAGTTGCTACTTTTGAAATTCTCAGGAGACATTTTTTTAAAGCTTTAATTTCATTTATCAAAATATAACTTGATTTCTTACATTACCACATGACCTAGAAACTCCATTTATACATATTTACCAATGGGAGTTTTATAATAAACAAATAAATAAAACTCCCATTGGTAAATATGTATAAATGGAGTTAAGATGATGGTGAGCTGGTTAGTTTTATTTAGCTTGACGTTATCTGAAAGGAGGGAACCTCAATTGAGAAAATGTCTCCATAAGATTCAGCTATCATAAACCTGGGGGTGGTGGCACACATCTTTAATCCCAGTACTCAGGAAGCAGAGGCAGGCAGCTCTTTTTGAGTTCCAAGGCCAGCCTGGTCTACAGATTGGGTTCCAGGACAGCCAGGGCTACACAGATAAACCCTGTTTCGGGGAAAAAAAAATCCAGCTGTATGGCATTTTTGAAATTAGTGATTGATGAGGGAGAACCCAGCCCATTGTGGGTGGTGCCTCTGCTGGACTGGTGATCCTGGGTACTATATTAAAGCAGGCTGAGCAAGCCATGAGGAGCAAGGCAGTAAGCAGCATCCTCCATGGCCTCTGTATCAGCTCCTGCCTCCAGATTCCTGCCTTCTGAGTTCATGGCCTGACTTTCTTTGATGATGACCAGTGATGTGTAAGTGTAAACCAAAATGAACCAAAACCAAACAAAAAACCTTTTCTCCTCAGATTGCTTTTGGATATAGTGTTTTATCACAGCAATAGAAATCCTAACTATGACAGATGGGCTTAATATTTTATGTTTTAATGTCAGGAGGGCCCATTAATGGCTATAAATATGGTTTCTGTATAATCCAGCTAATTTCACTATTATCGTGATGCTACTAATTAGTTTTGAGGCAGCACTAAGCATTGTTTCTGAAACAGTTCCTTGTAGGCCAGAACCTATCTTCTCACAGAAACAATGTAATACAAGAAATGAGAAGTGTCCAAACATTTATTACAAAGTAGGAAAGGGGTGCCTTAATACTGGATCAACTACAATAAGTAGACTCTGTTAGAACCATCTATTTTGTATAAGGGGGAAAAAGGAATTGGACTTCATTGTTAGACTGATTCTTGGCAAATTTTGATTTTGCTGTAGTTTTTATATACTCATTTACATTTCTTCACCTTTCCCATCTGTCATTTAGCTAGGAATTGTTTTATTTCTTAGACTTGTGTTAGAGTCTTTGGAAATCCACTTGTTTCTGTCAAGATCTAAGCTGTGTTAGAATCAGCCTAGATGCTCCATAGAGTACACAGTTTTAAATCCCCCTCAGCAATTATAATCAATTTGGAGTCAGACTTTTTTTTTCTTTTTTCTTTATTTTTGAACAAATAACTATAGAGTTTATGATAAGAACTACCTGCATTTAAACAGTTGATTTAATTCATTTTTATTTTCTTTAGAGTATTAATTTTGTGTTTGAGTGTTTTGCCTCATGTATGTATGTACCATGTGCATGCCTGATGCCCAGTGAAGGCAGAAGAGGATAACAGATCTCCTGGAACTGGAGTTACAGACAGTTGTGAGCCCCCATGTGGTTCTGGGAAGTCCTGGTTTTTCTGAAAGCTCAACAACTGGTCCTAACTTCTGAGCTAGGTCTCCAGCCCCCCAACACCTACATTTTTAAAAGGACACTGTGCAGTAAGGGTGGCTTCTGTTTTGGAATTATCATTTATAATACACAATGAACCAACAAATAATTCTTGAGACCTTACGGGAAACTTCCAATTCTAATTCCTTAAAATTTATTATTTCATATATGTTCTAAGATGTTTTATAGAATTTTAAATTATAACTTGATACATGTTAATTAATTGTATAAAAGAATGGGATTTACGGTGACATTCCTATACACTCTCACCTCTCTTTTTCTCTCATAACCACTTTTCTTGTATATCCTCTCTTCTCCTTTGCTAATAGCTCCTCTACTATTCTCAGGCCTTGTTTTTGTGTTTTTCAGTTTCTACCTATGAGAGAAGAGCATATGCCATACTTGCCTCTCTGGGTCTTACTCTGCCTTATGAAGTCTTCCAGTTCCATTCATTTTCTTGCAAGTAACATGATGGCACAGTTTTGTTCTTCATCTATATTTATATCTATAACAATTTTCCTATAACTCATCGATCGGTTGATGGATATGTAGGCTGATTCTGTACTTAGACTTTGTGAGTAGTGTAGCAATGAACATGATTATTTAGGCCCTTCTCATATTCTGACTCCTTTGTTTTGAATATATTTATTATATAGCTGAATCATATGGTAATGTTATGTTTAGTGTTTTTGAGGAAGTAACATACTGCTTTCCTTAGAGGCTATCCTAATAGACATTCTCACCACAAGAAATAGAACATGGATTGTCAACAGGAAAAAAATCTCTCCTGACTTTCCCTCCAAATTCCTACTCATCCCCTGAGGCGTTTACTATTTAGCTTCTTAAAAACAAGTCATACACACATCTATTTTATTGAGACAGGGTTTTACTATGTTGCCTAGCCCAGTTTCAAACTAGCTTTATAGCTTGACCGACCTTGAATTCACAACCGTCCTCCTGCCTCAATCTCCTAACAGGATGCATCATCATATCTAACTTCTTTTGTACTTAAATATTTTTTCTCTTTCAAGAATATTTGTTGGATTTTGACAGATTGTTGATATGATTACAGGATTTCTTCTTTAGCTTGTTGATATTATAATATAGATTATTTCCCATAGGTAGAATGTTATTTTTAGGTGTGTTATTTTTGTTTATGCTGCATTTGTTTAACTCTGTGAAGCTGGGTTACTGTGCTTGTCTGAAAAAAGAGCTGAATGGCCAATGGCAAGGCAGGAACAAGGATAGGTAGGGCTGGCAAGCAGAGAGTATAAATAGAAGGAGAAACATAGAAGCAGAGAAGCAAGGAGAGAACCAAGGGAAGGAGGATGTCAGGGGTCAGCCACCCAGCCAGCCAACAGAGTAAGAGAAAATAAGATTACAGAAGTAGGAAAAGAAGTAAAAAAGGCTTTTTAATTTAAGAAAAACTGGCAAGAAACAAGCCAAGCTAAGGCCAGGCATTTATAACTAAGAATAAGCCTCCTTGTTTACGTTATTTGGGAACTGGGTTGTAGGCCTCCTCAAAAAGTCAGAAGAGTAAAACATCACACTACATTTTCCACATGTTGAATTAGACTTGCATTTGTGGTATAAGTTACATTTCATTATGGTTTTTTATATTCATCTTACTTATATGTTGATGAGAATCTTTGCATCTGTTCATGAACGGTTAGGTGCTTTTGGTTTTAGGGTAATGCTGGCCTCATAGAGAAAATTTGAATGCATTCCCCTCTCTTTCTATTTATTGGAGCTTGCTATGTAGACCAACTCACAGAAATGTGCCCACCTCTCCTTCCCAAGTGGTGGGATTAAAGGGGTACACCACCATGCCTGGGCTGAAGTGAGAGTTAGATTATTGATTTTAGGCTTTTCTTTTCTAATGTCTTCTTTCAGTGCTAAAGTTTTCTCTCTAAAGTTTACCTTTACTGTTACTTACATTTTTTGTTAAGTTGAAGTTCCCTATGGTTGAAAATATTCACCCGGGTGTTTTGTGACACACGCCTTTAATCCTAGCAGAGGCAGGCGGTTCTATGTGAGTTTGAAACCAGCCTGGTCGACCAAGTGAGTTCCAGGACAGGCTCCAAAACAATACTGAGAAACCCTGTCTGGAAAAACCAAAAGAAAAAGAAAAAGAAAAAGAAGAGAAAATATTCAACAGTTCCTTTCATGACTTCTTCAACCTAGCAGTATTCAAAACTAGAACTCTGAAATGTTTTGTAATCCCCCTTCCCCATCCAGCTTTCTTCCTTTAGGCTGATTTTAGTTCAGATTGTGATTTTAGTATAATTTCTATTTTTTCAAACTTGTACAGATACAGATCTGTTTTATAAATTGGAGTAAATCTTGTCATTGTTGCATATATGCTCCAGAAGAATCTGTAGTCTGTTATTGGACGAAATGTTCCATAAATGTCAGTTAGATCCACTGTTGGAATGCTGCTCAATTCAATTGTGTCTGTATTTTACCTCTTAAATATGTGTATAACTGATACTAGTTATCTAAGTCTGTTGCAGAGTGCTTGAACCCAGGGAGTTGTGCATGTTGAGCAAGTGCTCTACCACTAAGCTGTATCCCAGCCTTTTTACTGTTTTGAGTCTGGGTCTCACCATGTATCTCATAGTGGTCTTGTGTATTCGTACTTCAGCTTGTATATTGGTACTTCAGCCTCAGACCTCTAAAGTGCTAGATTTACGGATGTTTGCTCCTTGCTAATCTGTTTAATTAAAGTGATAGAGAGTAAGTTTGCGTTTTTATTTTGCTATTACATTCTATATGCCATAGCTTTCTTTATATGAGTGCATATTGTATATATGTGTGTACAGTGTATGTGTGTGTGTGTGTGTATTTGTGTATGCTTGCGTGCGTACACGTGTGCTCAGAGGACAGAGGAGGGCCTTAGGCATCCTTTCCTATTGCTTTCTGCCATTTTCTCTTTAATTTCATGGAGTCTGGAGTGTTTTGCATTTGGGCAAAAGATTCTCCTGTCAGACCTTCTTAGACTGTACAGAAGAATGAACATGGGCTAGTAAAAGTAAATTCTAGTTTGTTATGACATTTATTTTTCTGTTGTCATATTTAAAACAAAGCATATTTAATTTAAAAATGAAATGAAGTTAAATATATTGTTTTCTTTCTTTCTAAAGGAGCTGTGGTCCTCAAGAATCTTGAGATTAAAGAAAATGCATTGGTAGGTATTGCCTATTAGAAACTACAAATATATCTCAGTATTCTTATATTTTTTATTGTGAGCCTAGCCTCTCAGTATTCTTAATTCTATAGGCAAAGATACGTTTGCTCCAAATATTTTTATGTGGCTACAAAGTAGAAGGAAAATAAATAAAATACAAATATTTTAAATAAGAAAAAACTACACTGTCAGTTTCTATCTTTAAGAATTTAGATCTACTTTGCCAAATTCATATTTTATGAAAATAACTTTCAAGTTTTTTCTCATAGGTAAGTAATTTAAGATGGCATATTAGAGATGAGTGTATTAATTAAACGCACTAATATAAATTGGCTAATCTGTGATTGTGTCCTTTGATGTATCAATGTTCTTAATTTGATAAAGGTCAATTCACCCAGTTTTCCATTGCCTATGTTTTGTTTTCATTTCCATGGCATCTGTCATAAAGACTTTTTTCTTGTGTTTTCCTTTAAATCAGTGGTTCTCAACTTTCCTAATGCTGCAATTCTTTTAATACAACACCTCCTGTCGTAGTGACCTTCCTAAAATTATTTTGTTACTACTTCATAACTGTAATTTTATATTATGAACTGTAATGTAAACCTGTGATACATCCAGTGGTTTTAGGTGACCCCTATGAAAGAGTGTTAACTCACAAAGGGGTTGCGACCCACAGGCTGAGAACCACTGCTCTGAACCATGAAGTTTTAGGGTATCTGTTTAGTTTTGATTTGTGTTGAGTTTTACATATGATATAATACAAAGACCCAATTTCCTATTTTTACTATTTGGCTATCTATGTTCTCCAACACCAGTTATTGTAAAAACTGTTCTTTCTCCCAAAGATCAGGAAAAACAGTTTTGAAATTTTTTGATAAAGTGCCAACTTTGTGCAATAAAGTTTTAATTTTTATAGTATTAATTAAGTATATGCTTAACCATTTACTTTAAAAAGAGAGACTTTCTATAATTAAACTATTAAATTTAAGTGAACACAGAAGATAAAAACAATATGCAAGGTAATTAAAATACCCATAAGTGGTTTTAAGAAGTAAACATTATTGTTGAACTTTATGTGGATTAATACATATGTTTGGTTTTTTTTTTTTTTTTTTTACAAATTTACTTTTCTTTATAGAGTGAATTGGATGTACCATTCAAAGTTAAGGTTGGTCATATAGGTAAGCCATATTTTCACTGCAGTGTTCTTCTAGTTGGGCATGCTGTACTGTGATCTTCCTAATGTATATCAGCATTAATTTGAAATATATTTGTGTTTTTTGTTAATGTAGAACTTAGTTGTGTAACTTGAAAATATTGTGGGTTAATGTACTACTTGAACAGTAGGTCTTGAAGTTGAGATCAGAATCAAAGCAGCATTTAACAGACCTGAAGTTTCTGACTAGTTATATTTGCTCATGTAATAAGTACGAAATGAATAACAAAGGGTTTGTGTTACCCAGACACTGTAGCTAGGGACCAAAATGAAACCTTAATTATATGTAGAAATTGTTCCAGGTTTTTTATTCTAGAAAATAAAGTGCTTTTTGTTTGTTTTGTATTATTTTACCCATGCTTATAATTTGTTAAAGTATGAATTTAAATAAAGTGTGAACATAAAGTAGTTCATATATTGGTAGAACAGAACAAACTAAATAAGAATTTAACATATTTGACAAAGTTTCTTTGGATTCTTAGTTTATGCTGTTGTGCATTTATTTAAATGTCATAAAGGTTAATTGAGAGCATAATAGTGTCTTAAATTGAATATTTCTTTCTTCCTTTCTGTCTGTCTCTTCCTATAGTAGAATTTATAAAGTGTTACTGAAGCTGTGAGAAACAGACATTTTCAAAGCTTACATAAAAATATTGTGATGATGGTCTTTATAATTTTGTGTATTGTACTTACAGTTGGTATTAGACCATTTAGCATAGAAAATTTTTATTTGACATTTCTAGAATCTAAATTCTGTCTTGTCTCTCTAAAGACAGTTTAGCATAAGTAAGAAGTAGAAAATACCACCAGGTATTTTCCTTCTGACATCTTAATTATTGTATGTTTCTGATAGTTTGGATTGGTAATTTTTTAAAGACTTGTAACCATGGTGTAAGAATTTTTCATACTGACTTCATTTACTTCTTTACTATAACACAATCTGAGAAATACATAGTTGGGTGGAATAATCTTATTATATTGTAAAACAATTTTATAATAAATTTCATGTGAGTTGCTTTTAGACATTGTCCAGAAGTCACTTAAGTTTTACACTGATTATGATTGAATTTAGTGTATGTCAGTGTAACCTCAGTTTAAGAAGTTAAAAATATACTAAGAGGGTTGAGAGTTTCACTCGTTCTTTTTCTCATTGCTTTGATAAAGTGCCTGATACAAGCCAAGGGAGGGAGGGAGGGAAGAAAGGAAGGAAGGAGGAAGGGTTTATTTGGTTACATTTCAGTGTGCAGTTGGTCATGATGGGGAAGGGATGGCAGCAGGAAAATGAGGTGGCATGTCACCTGTAGTCAGGAAGGAGAGAGTACTGCTGGAGCCAGCTCTTTCTCTGTTATTCAGTGTGGAACTCCAGCCCCTGTGGTTGTACTGCTCACCTTTACCTATTAATAGGTCTTCCCTCTTCTGTTAAATCTCTCTGTTTCATAGGTGATTCTAAATCCTGTCACATTGGCAGTGAGAATTAATCATCACAGGTTTGATCCCAGCACCATCGTACAAAACTATATAAAAACAAGTATTTTATGTTTGACTTCTTTTGTTTTTCCTTTTTAAATGGCAATAAGTTAATTTTCAGATACTAGAAAGGTCACTAGACAAAGAGAATCAACTAAGGTGTTATTTGTATACTTTTCATATAGTTCCTGTCATTCTCTAATATTATATTTGTATTTTCCTTTTATTGTGTTCTTACTACTTAGTATATTTCCTGATGTATTTGTTGAATGAAAAAAATAACCATTTTAAAATGAGTTAAATAGAAGTACAGTCAGTTTTATAGGACTGTATAGTTCCTTCACACTGTTGCTTGTTTTACTGATCTTTCAACGATTTCTTTTAAATTGTTATAGAAAGTCGATTGGTGAACAATATTCTTGTCTTTATTATTTTAATGCAGGTAGTCTTAAACTTAAAATTCCATGGAAAAACCTTTATACACAACCAGTTGAAGCTGTTTTGGAAGAAATCTATTTACTCATAGTGCCTTCTTCTAGTAAGTCATTTTAAATTTTATAATTTAAATTATTCTTAATTTTAGATCGAAACATCTTCATTATGTATTTTTACTTCAAGTACTTTTAGTGAAGATAATTTAGGACTTTAAGGTTCAAATTTAATTTGTTTTTTGTTTTAAATTTCAGTAAATTTTGTTTGGATTATTGATTATTTTCAAGGTTAATTTTTGGAATGAGTCGATTTAAATTTAAGGTAATAGAAATTTTTCCATATGTTTTCTGTAGGAATAAAATATGATCCTATCAAAGAAGAAAAGCAACTCATGGAAGCAAAGCAACAGGAACTGAAAAGAATAGAAGAAGCGAAACAAAAAGTAGTTGATCAAGGTAAAATATCAATAAACAGTGGTAATAAAGGAATTAAATACTATAGAAGAATATTTCTTTTCATTTCCACTTGATATACTAAGATTATGGTTTTTTATTTTTACTTTTGTGTGTTTTTTCAAGACAGGGTTTCTTTGTGTAGTCTTGGCTGTTCTTGGAGTAACTCTGTCCACCAGGCTAGTCTCGAACTAGCTCTTCCTGCCTCTGCCTCCCGCGTGCTGGAATTAAAGGCCTGCGCCACCATCGCCTGGCTCTGAGATTATGTTACAAGTAGGAAACCATCTTATTACCTGGAAAGTTACATGGTTTGTGTGTTTTGTTACATGTACAGAAATTTACCTTGCAGAAATTTAAGGCAAATAGTAGTTTCTTGTGAGGTAAAGTCAGTTTTATTTGTTTGTTTGTTTTTGGTTTTTCAAGACAGGTTTCTCTGTGGCTTTGGAGGCTGTCCTGGAACTAGCTGTTATAGACCAGGCTGGTCTCGAACTCACAGAGATCTGCCTGCCTCTGCCTCCCGAGTGCTGGAATTAAAGGCGTGTGTCACCAACGCCTGGCTGTAAAGTTAGTTTTTTGTTTTTTGTTTTTTTTTTTTGTTTTTGTTTTTTACGAGACAGGGTTTCTCTGTATTGTTTTGGAGGCTGTTGGTCCAGCCTGGCCTCAAACTCACAGAGATCCGCCTGCCTCTGCCTCCCGAGTGCTGGGATTAAAGGCGTGCACCACCACCGCCCGGCTGTAAAGTTAGTTTTTATTATTAGCAAGTTTGTCAAGTCCATCTTCTTACCTTTCTAGCCTTTGCCTTGTATGCCCCTTAATATTGATTATTTACTCTTGAATATGCTTAGTCCTTTAATGTGTTAATATTTGCTTTAATCTGCACCCCTCTTTGGCCTCAGTTCAACCTAGGTCACGTGGCTCATTATTACAACCCATTGATCATCAGTGGAAGTGTGTGTGTGTGAAGGAGGGAGGGAAACAGAGAGAGAGAGAGAGAGAGAGAGAGAGAGAGAGAGAGAGAGAGAGAGAGAGAGAGAGAGAAAGAGAAGGAGGGAGGGAGGGAGGAGGGAGGGAGGGAGGGAGGGAGGGGAGACAGATAGGGTCTTACTATATATCTTTGACTGGTCTGCAACTCATGTAGATTTGCCTGTCTTTGCCTCTTGAGTGCTGGGATTAAAGGTGTGTGTGCCACCCTGCCTTGCAAATAAATTTTAAAAACCTTAACTTTGTTGTTTACTTAGTGAGTGAATACAGATGTGACTTCATTATGAAGCCTTTTACTTATCTCTGTTTTTGTGTAGTCTCATCCTGTTCCCCATGTACTGTTTATCAGATTTTGGAGCCTGCTGGGTCTGTTTTACCTGTGATAAACTCTTACATGTTCAGTAGGCTAAGCAAGGGATAGTATCTTAGCCACTGGGCTGGGAAAGGGTGGAGTCCTACACATTCTACTGCTTACTATACAGATTTTAAACCAATTCCTTAAAAAATGTTAAATTTATATTTTATGTGTAGGAATATTTCGTCTGCATGTATGTCTGTGCACCATTTGCCAGTGTGGTGCCTGCATATGTCAGAAGAGAGTGTTGGATCTTCTGTTACTGCAGTTACAGACAGTTGTGAGCCACTGTGTGGGTTTGAGCATTGAACCTGGGGCCTCTGGAAAAGGACAGTGGTCTTAACCACCTGTTGCCAATCCTCCTCTTCTGTTAAGGATGTTCTTTGATTATTGTCTCTGTTCTGTGTGACTTCAGGTCCCTGAATCTTTCATAATCCTGATTTTAAACTCTTATGATCATTGACAGCCCTATCGTGGGTTGTTTAGGATTTAAGTTAATTCAGCTTGGCTGAGCTACCTGCCTTTTTGTTGCTTTTCCCCAAGTCTTTTACCTTCTTCTAGCCTTGGGATTTGCTTGTTTGTTTTTTCTTTTATATTTCTTTTTTTTTTCTTTAATGAGGTCTTACTGAGAAAAGGTAATACATGCAATATAAACCATGTTTAATGATAATTTTTTATTTGTACTTAGGTCCAAAATATGAATGTTTAGTCATGTCTAAAATTCACTGGTGACACCTGCCATCTTTTACCGGATGAAGTTTAAGTGCTTCTATAAAATAGATTAAAAGCCTGTATTGAAGTGCTGTCTATTTCCCCTCCTTTGTAACTGGCTGTGAATCCTGTTGCATTCTTTTTCCTAGGCATATTGACTACTTGGTTGTTTACGAAATGTGTCAGAGTCTTGTCTCTCCACTCTGCATTTTACTTCTTCCTTTGTTTATTATTGTTGTGAAAGTTCTCAACATTAGCGTAGTAGTTAAATATTTTAGGATGTGAATGAGGTTCTCTGCAGCAACAGTATAGAATGAGAAAAGAAACAATTCTAGGATTGAGTTTTAAGGAAACCTGTCATCTGGTGATTGAATAGAGGAAGAAGACACACAAAAGACTCTTCAAAAGGCTGGTCAGATAGTAGGAGGGAAATTGAAGTTTATGGTTTCATGGGAGAGAGGCTATATTAAGAAGCAAATAGTATACCAAACCCTGATGGGATATCAGTTGAGATGAGGATTATGACCTTAATTTTGATATCTGGATCGTTGGTTAACTTAACAGTAGTTAGAATCAAGGGATGATGACAGAATAGTTTCTTATAGTTTTACTTAAATTTTGAAGGCAAAGTCTGCCAGAAAGAGAGAGCTGTGGGGGGCGTTTTTAAGCTTTGAGAGAATGGATGGAAATGATATACAGTTCATGTATGAAATTTTCAAATAAAATGACTTTAAACATTATTTCCATACCTCCTTCAGCTCTTCTTATGTTCTTTGTACTCCCTCTCAAATTCATGACCACTTAATTGTTATTATTAATAGTGTGTGTATATATATATATCTGTATATGTATGTATGTACATACGTACGTACATACATACATACATACATACATACATAAATTCAACCTGCTGAATGCAGTGAGTGTTACTCTGAGGTAGATGTGTTCAGGGCTGACCCCTTTAGATTGGACAACCTTTCATGAGGCTTATCCCTGGAAAAGACCGATTCTCCCTTTCTTAGCAGTCATTAATTATCTATGGGTAAGACCTTCTGACTTTTCCCCTGTTCATGTTGTTGACATGTTTACTGGTGTCATTGAGCAGGCTTTGTTTAGGTAACCATATTGTTAATGATTTTATGGCTGCAGTATTTTGACATTTATAGAAGACACTGCCTCATGGCAGATGTCCTTGTCCTCTGGCTCTTATCAGGTTCTAAAATTTAATACCAATGAACTTAGCATAGTTGACTGTAGTCTTCTGAGACAAGAAACTAGCTTTTAAACATTGTTTAAACATTTAGTTGCTTTGAAAATCATCTGATAATGAGAGATTTTGGAAATCTTAAGTGATTTATTTAAAATGTTACACATTTTCTTTATCAAGGAAATTTGTTACATTAATATATTTATATTATAAATATAGATATGTATAGGGTATGTGTTTCATTCAATTTAAAAATGAATGTTTGCAATTTTAGAAAATCCTCCAAAGGAGAAACAGGACACTTTCACAGAAAAATTAGTTACTCAAATCATAAAAAACCTTCAAGTAAAAATTTCCAACATCCATGTTCGTTATGAAGATGATGTAAGTATTTTTTCCTCATATTTGTATTTTACTGTGACTGGCTTTTGCGCTTAAGTGGCCAGGCTAGTAAATACTGGGAGATGGAAGGACAGATAACTGAAAACCATATGATCTTTTATTGTTATATTTTTAGTGAGTGCTTGATTATACTTTGCTTAAGTATTCAAACTTTGGGTTATGAAGACAACGTCTTGGGAGTTAATGAATTTCACAGATTATTATTTTTTTTAACCTCCAAGAAAGAATACTGGTTTTGGGATAAGTAGAGCTAACTTAACTTTTGCTCTTCAATAGTTTATTGTTTTCTGAAATGTGTAATTAGTTGCTCTTCTAGGTTTTGGTTTTTCTATTGCTGTGATAAAATACCCCAACAAAAACATTTTTACGGGAGAAATGGTTTACTGGCTATAATTCAGGTCATAGTCCATCATTGCAGAAAGTCAGAGTAGGAATGTGAAACAGAGAGTCTCATCCATAGTCAAAGTAGAGAAAGAATGGATGTGCATGTCTGTTCTCTGCTTGCTTCTGCCACTCTTACACAGCACAGGAACCAAAACTAGGGAATGATGCCACCCACTGAGGGCATCATCAGACTGTCATTCCCCCTCACACACCTTGACCTCCCAGACATGCCCATAAGTCAGCCTGATCTTAACAATCCCTCATTGAGACACCCTGCTCTGGTGATTCTAGATTGTGTCAAGTTTATAATTAAAGGTAACCATCCCGTTTGCTTTAATGTTATCGTTTTTTTTTTTTGTTGTTTTTTTTTTTTTTTTTTTTTTTTTTACGAGACATGGTTTCTCTGTATTGTTTTGGAGGCTATCGGTCCTGCCTGGCCTCGAACTCACAGAGATCCGCCTGCCTCTGCCTCCCGAGTGCTGGGATTAAAGGCGTGCGCCACCACCACCCGGCTATCGTTTCATTTTTAAAAAGCATACTTCTGACAAATTCATCTGTTCCTGTGTGATAGAAAAGGCACAACTCCAGTACATGTGTCATAGAAAATTATGTCATTAACCTGGCTTGGTCTTGGTTCTTGGAAGAAACAACTCCTTTAAAGAGCCTCCTTAACTTCAAAATTATTTTTTAACAATTAAAACGTAACAAAAAGTTGGATTTTTACAATGAAAATATACATAAATTGTTGAGTGTATACATTCCTTTCCCCTTTAAAATAAAGTTATGTCCATAGTACAAGTTTCTTGAAACAATGCTGCCACAGCTTTGAGAGGTACTCAACATCTGTGGATGTGAGAGAGCTTCCAGATGCTGCTGAAAAGATGACAGAGACTGAGATTGAAACAAACCCAATATATACATGGTAAGATCAAGTCTGTAAAAACAATGCTCAAAGTAGGTAGGTCTTTGAGGCTAAAGTATTTACAGTTATTTTGTAATCTAAAGTGCATAAGGGTTGGTATTTTTAAACACATTGCTGGAGAACTTATGTAAAAATAGAATTTTTTTTCTGGTAAAAGTTGGTGCTTAATGCATTGGCTATTTCAGTTAAGTTTCAGTCTATCTGAGGAAGAGGCAGGTCCTTCTGGACTGTGCTGGTGTAGGTGATAGTGCTGAATTCCTGGGTTTGCTTGGGTGTAATCTGGTGCTGAGACTGGGGCCTTACATTTTACCTTATTTGTCCTTAAGGAGAAAAGTAGTTATCAAGACGGAGCTACTTACATGTAAGAGTCAAATGTCTCCCTGGATTAAAGGGTTGTCTAAAGCTTCAGATTAAAGCAAAGCAGGGCTGTACTTTGTCTTTGTCACCTGACTTTCTCAGTGACACACAACTCAGTTTCACTCACATTTTAAACAAATTACTGTATCAGTTTTAATGTTTTTATACATTTAAAAACATTCTACAAATAGCATATTCTATGCAACATTAATACATTTTTAAATTTATTTATTAATTATGTATATAGCACTCTGCCTTCATCTATGCCTGCACACCAGAAGAGGACACCAGATGTCATTATAGATGGCTGTGAGCCAACATATGGTTGCTGGGATTTGAACTCAGGACCTCTGGAAGAGCAGCCAGTGATCTTAACCTCTGAGCCATCTCTCCAGCCCCCCACCATTAATATATTAATATTTAGCAATTTGTTTTTAGAAAAAATAGAGCAAAAATTATTCTGAAAATGTTTTTGAATATTTCAAATAAGATACTTCTCAGATATTTGACTTTTTCTATGAAGTGAATTTTGTTCAACTGATAAACCATCTAAGTAGTTTACTTTGTTTTTCTTTAGATCACAAATCAAGATAAACCACTCTCGTTTGGTATATCCCTTCAAAATCTCAGCATGCAGGTACTTTGTTGAAAAAAGAAATGTAACTTTTAAACTGTATAGTAATGATTATGTTAGTACAAGAAATATATCAGGAATGTGTTTGGTTGACTGTGTAGAACTGGTCTGGGAGGCTATCAGACTGGATTGGAATTGAGTAAGTAGGGGCTCATCTCTGAAACTGTTGATTTTTTTTTTAAGTGAATTCAGATATTTTGTATGGTTCTTATGTAAAATACCCTTTTCATTTTACTGTGTTTTTCACTTTTATCTTTGTAGCTACATAGGTACAATCCAACTTAACTCCAGTTCAGTATTATATCTTCTATTTGATTTTATGTATAGTTTCTTTTAAAAACAGTTCCACAAGTGAAAAAAAAAAAAAAAAAGAGGGTGGGAGAGAATGGGAGAAGCCAGAAATTTATCATTAAAGGTGGATGGTGTCTGTTGTCAGGGCTGCTGGCAGATTGAAAATTGTAGAGAATCACTATTTATTTTTGGTAATGTAAAAATCATTGGCACAATAACACCCGTGGATTTACTTATTTAAAATACGTTCTGTGTATTTGTGTGTGCCTCTGTGTATTTCTGTGCACCACATGTACCTTACAGGAGCCCACAGAAGTCAGAAGGGAGTGTTGGATCCCCTGGAACTGGAGTAACAGGTGATTGTGAGTCACTGTGTGGGTGCTGGGAATTGAACCCTGCTCCTTTGTAAGAGTCATGCTTGTTTCTAACCACTGATTCGTCTCTAAAACCCCATAAACAGTGGCTTTAAGGATTACCTTTAGCGGTTCCTGGAAACTTGTCAGCCATACCAGACACACCAAGTTACTCTTGGGTTGGCATCCTGATATATACATTTTTACATTTTTATTTTTATTAGTTTTTGCAATGCTGGGTCTCTGGTGTGTTAAGTAAGCAGTTTGCCACTGAGCCACATCTCCAGTGTGAAATCTGTGCTTTAAAAGTCACTCTTGAAAAAGAAAAGTCACTCTTGGTGATCATAATACATATCGTAATACATGGTGAAGTTTGGGAGCCACACTTGCCATCAATTCTTTACACAGCAGTGTGAACCATCTTTCTAAAATGAAGAATCTGGTGAATCCAGCATTCTGGGAGCTCTGAGGTAGTATCATGATTCCAAGTCCCTCTGGGATACATATCCAACCCCATTAAAAAAATTCATATGCAAATAAAAATTTGATTACTATAGTTCCCATTTTTTCTTTAATTTTTAAGTGTTTTGATTTGAACCTGGGGCCTTCTGCAACATTCCTTGATAAGTATTCTTTATTGTTCACTTGTCCTTGTCCTCAGTGACTTTGAGTTTAAAATCTGTATTTTGTCTTTATATTGTGTATAAAATCTTTGAAATCTGACCCTAAGTAACATAGATGGTTTTTCCTTTTTTCTTCCTGTGTTTAATTCTTTGACCATATTTTATAAAAAAATAAATCAAAACAAACATGCAAATGAACCAAAGTATTTATTCTTGCCTGAAATTGTAACCTAACAATGAGTATCTTTTATTCATGGTAGATGAACTACCGTGATCATAAGGCTGTTCTTTCTGGAGGTTTCTTAACAAGTATACTATTTTATCTGGCATACCTCTGAGTTGGATTTGCTGTATTTTGCTCCTCTAAAATTACCTGTTTGAAATTATTTCTGCTTGTTTTTCCACCAATGAATTCCTTGAAAGTAAAGGCTTAGGGCTAGTCGTCTGATAGTAGCATTTTTACTAAATGATATATTTTCAAAGACATTTTAATGAGAAATTGGTCTTAGGGTGTGTGTGATAGATAATGACTTGCTTATTATGTATTTAATGATCTAATTTTTTTCCCCTTTTCCCTCTGCAGACAACTGATCAAAATTGGATTCCATGTTTACATGATGAAACTGAGAAACTAGTTCGTAAGGTAAAATAATTCTAACCAATAAAAGAGTGAAAGAGGATTTTGGAAAGATGTCATGATGATGATGATGATGTTGATGATTATTTTGTGTGGGTGTGTGTTTTTGTGTGTGTGTGTGTTTTGTGTGTATGTGAGCATGCACAAACATGTGAATTATGTTTATTTGCTTTATTTAGGGTAAGACTCAAATACTTTAGACTTGTGAACATGGTAAATGTTAAAATTTCTTTAAAAAATTAAGATATTACACCGTCCACTGAAGTCCGGCATCCCAGAGCTATCCTCATAGCTTTCGGGAATAGGCAGACCTAACTGTGACTCTACTAAGGCTAACCCAGAGATCATCAGCCATGACTAATGTTCAGGCGGTTTCTGAGGGTGAGAAAAGGTGCACTCTCGTCGTGGTTTGTGGTTCAGAGCAGCAGCTGCCCTGTGTGCATGCTCTTGGAGTGAGCCCAGAGTGTCTCAGGTCATTCCCATAGCCGTGAAGAGGTACTGGTCCTACCCTGCCTTCTAGACACAGAGTCAGTCCCCCAGCCTAGCATTTACACGCAGGTCGGATGAATGTGCTCAGTTCTCTGTGCCTCTGTGCTTGTGCTTGTCCCTCATTATGTTCTTGTATTGTTACTTTGAATTGTACAAAATTATACAAAAATAAAGTATATAAAGCCAAAAAAATTAAGACATTAATAAACTTGATTTGTTTTCAGCTAATCCGATTAGATAATCTCTTTGCTTACTGGAATGTGAACTCTGAGATGTATTATCTGAATGATTATGATAAATCACTGGTAAGTATCTGTATGTATATTTGTTGTATCATATTTTGTATAATGATTAACTCCCAGTCACTAATCCATTTTTTTTTTTTTTTTTTTTTTTTTTTTTTGGTTTTTACGAGACAGGGTTTCTCTGTATTGTTTTGGAGGCTGTCGGTCCAGCCCGGCCTCGAACTCACAGAGATCCGCCTACCTCTGCCTCCCGGGTGCTGGGATTAAAGGCGTGTGCCACCACCGCCCGGCCACTAATCCATTCTTTTAATCAGTATTGCTTCTAAACAAAATCCAATAGGATTCTTTTTTTTTTTAATCATTTTTTATTTTAATTTTAAATAGCTTGTTTTACATGTCAATCCCAGTTCCCTCTCCCTCCCCTCCTCCCACACTCCCCTTCCCCCCCTCCCTCCCACCCTATTGCCAAATCCTTCCACATAGGGGATATCTAGAGTCTGTCATTTTACTCTTGGAGCACTGAACTGAATCCAATAGGATTCTTAGAAACAGAATTAACTGGAACATTCTTTCATAGTAGTTAATAATACACTGCTTAGCCATCTTAAAATTTTATCCTGGTGAAGTGTGATTTATTTACTTTTCA
Organism: Mesocricetus auratus; assembly: GCF_017639785.1. Classification (NCBI taxonomy): domain Eukaryota; kingdom Metazoa; phylum Chordata; class Mammalia; order Rodentia; family Cricetidae; genus Mesocricetus; species Mesocricetus auratus. The sequence goes on from NW_024429182.1 coordinate 43,290,699, forward strand.
TATTAGAAAACTTAAACTTGTAGGATGATGGTATATTTGATTAATATAAATAAAAACAATTTATCTTTTAATAGGAAGCCTTGAAAAATGGTATTGTCAATGAAAATATTGTTCCAGAAGGTTATGATTTTGGTAAGTTATTAGATTAGCACAAACTATTATGTTAACATGGTTAATATACTGTATTATTTTATTATATATTAAATTTCCTCCTAGAAAATGTGTGTGTGTTTTTGTGTGTGCGTGTGTGTGTATGACAATCAAACTATACTTTCAACATATTTTTATTGTTGGAATCTTTGATTACATTACAAAACTATAGGAAAAATGTCTAACCAAAAATGTTAATGAATATATTAAAACTTTAGGATTATCATTATCAATTATAGTGATGTTCATTAAGACATTTCAGGGCTGGGTGGTGGTGGCATACACCTTTAATCCCAGTACTTTCGAGGCAGAGGCAGGTGGATTTCTGTGTGTTTGAGGCCAGCCTGGTCTACAGAGTGAGTTCCAGGACAGCCAGGACTGCTTCACAGAGAAATCCTGTCTTCCGAATCACAGTTACAGTTTAATATAGCTACCTGGTATAGCCATAGTGGTATGATCTTTATAAAGTTGGTCCTAATAATTTTTTCTTCAAATGAAGGTCTCATTCAGTAACCAAGGCTTGCCTCAAACTTATGACAATCCTCCTGCCTTACCCAAATGCTGAGATTAAAGGGAGGAATGACTTTATCTCAGTTCAGTTATTTTAAATGAGCATATATTACCCTCACTGTGTATCAAATGAACAGTAGATAGCTCCTCCTGCCTCTGCCTCCAAAGTGCTGGGATTAAAGGCATGCACCTTTTTGTTTGGCCGATATATTAATTTTATAATAACAGGATAACTACTAAAATACAGTAGAATGGAATGATTTTAAAAACAATTTCTAGCCTTGAGATCAATTTTTAACAGTTGACATCAATGAATGTGTACTGTTGATGTTTAATTTAGTTCTTGAATTTGGCTTTCTGACATTGTAAGTCATAGAATATTTTTCTTATAAGTTTTCTTGGCATCAGTGAAAGTTTTCCTTTTTGTATTGCTATGTGTTATGTGTACTATCTAAAGGGCACTTCTGCCCATTCTGGTGGTTTTGAAGTTGGTTTTATTATTAATTCCTTCTTAGAGGAAGTAGGAGGTCAGATAATTATCATGTTTATGATTCTCAAATATATTTAGATTTGACTTATATTTTCTATGTATTAGTTAGAGTACATTGAAGAAAGAAAATAATTTGTTAGAAGGGGATTGGAATAAAGGTTCAGCTGGTGAAAAGTAGAGCTTTTCTGTTGTGCCCTGGGACGGGTCCATACAGTGTTGTTCTTGATTCCCGTCGTAGCTTAAAAGGGAAACTTATACAATGTCCGGAGCCCTTGATATCCTGCAGATGTAGGAGGAAGATGTCCTCAAGTTCCTTGCTGCAGGAACCCACTTGGGTGGCACCAACCTTGACTTTCAGATGGAGCAGTACATCTACAAAAGGAAAAGTGATGGTATCTACATCATAAATCATCGGAAGAGGACGTGGGAGAAGCTGTTGCTGGCAGCCCGGGCCATCGTTGCCATTGAGAACTCCGCTGATGTCAGTGTTATCTCCTCCAGGAACACTGGGCAGCAATCTGTGCTGAAGTTTGCTACTGCCACCAGAGCCGTTCCAGTTGCTGGCAGTTTCACTCCTGGCACTTTCACCAACCAGATCCAAGCAGCCTTCTGGGAACCACGGCTTCTGGTGGCACTGACCCCAGTGCTGACTACCAGCCCCTCACAGAGGCGTCTTACATCAACCTGCCCACCATTGCTCTGTGTAACACAGACTCTCCTGTGTGTTACATGGACATTGCCATCCCATGCAACAGCCAGGGAGCTCACTCAGTGGGTCTGATGTGGTGGATGCTGGCCCGGGAAGTACTCCGCATGTGTGGCACTTCTACAGAGACCCAGAGGAGACTGAGGAGGAGGAGCAGGCTGCTGCCCAGAAGGCTTTGACCAAGGAGGAATTCAGAGCGAATGGATAGCGCAAGCGCCTGAGTTCACTGCTGCTCAGCCAGAGGTGGCCGACTGGTCTGAGGGTGTGCAGGTGCCTTCCGTACCCATCCAGCAGTTTCCTACTGAAGACTGGAGTTCCCAGCCAGCCACTGAGGACTGGTCAGCAGCTCTCACAGCGCAGGCCACTGAGTGGGTTGGAGCCACCACTGAGCGGTCCTGAGTTGCTCTGCAGACATCCGAGCAAAGGGAAAAAAGGTGGAAGGAAAATAAAAAGTTTCTACAAACTGAAAAAAAAAAAGAAAGAAAAGTAGAAAGAATGAAGATGTAGGAATGTTAAGATGAAAGGAATAAACCCTATGTTTGAGCTAAGGATAAGTTTCTAAAAAAGATCCTCTGCCTCATGAGACTAAAACGCAGACCTTGATAAAAATGACATGAACATTATTGAGGTTCAGAATATTCTGTATTATTGTGTTAGCAAAACTTGTTGCAAATCCAACTCTGATGAGACTCATGGAACTCTATCTGCCTGTCTGTGCTCAACTTGGTAGGTCCTGGGGAAAGTTGTTTGCCTGCTACCATTAGCTGCTATGCAGTACAAAAGGCTGATGCTGAAGAAGTCCTTTATGCAGTAGAATCCAGACACTGAAGAAACCATCTTATATCAGGGCCAGGGCCAGGTGTTAGTGAACTTTGCCTCTTTAGAAACCTGTTAAACGGACACACTGGGGGACCTGACAGTGTAATTCCCTCCTGTTGGTTCTCTTAACATAGCATTAGGCCAGCTGGTAAAGGGGGGAGAAATTATAAAATACTAATGGCCTAAAACTATGTTTGTTTTCCTTTTTTTTTTTTTAAAGTAAGCATTGAAAAGTGAATTTGGTGTTCATAAGTTGATAGCTGCATACTAGGGAGGCAAGGAGGACTGGCCTGGGTCATTCCTTCTTACATTCTACCTCCTCTCCTTTCCTTTCCTTCTAGTCAATGGGAGAAATAATACTTTTTATATGCTGAGGTAGGAATATTCCCAGTAGAACATGAAAAATTAATGATATAAGAGATTTGGGAGGATGTCTGTATTGATGTGGGAGAAGGGATTGGTGTTTGTTGCATAAATGTAGAGGGTGTTTTGGTTTTTTTTTGGGGGGGACAGGATATAGTTTATCTTCAAGACAATTTTGTTGTAAGAGAAGAACCTTAGGATTGACTGGATCAGTAGGGATGGTAATAGGAGTTAATAGTTTCTCTTCAGAGTATGTTTGCATTCATGCATGTATTTTTAAAACGTCTGAGGTACTAAAGGCATTTGAAGAGGAAAACGATGAAATTGTGTGTAGAAGAGAAAATAGACTGAATTCAGCATTGTTTTTGAAGTATGGTTCGAACTAGCCAGCACTATCATCACTTGGAAAGTTGTTTGAAGTACACATTTCTAGGTCTTTCCAGGGCCTTTTGCATCTGACTCTGGGGTGAGGCTGGCCACTAGAGAGGGTAAAACACTCTACAGGTGATTCTTATGAGTTCTCTGGTTTGAAAACCTTTGGGCCTAGAGTAGGTTAGACACACAAAAGGCCATGTAGTCAGATATTTTACAAAATTTGCAGGCCAAAGATAATCTGGCACATATCTCCCTTTGTGTTTTTTTTTAAATAACCCTTTAAAAATGGAAAATTCATTCTTGATTAACTGGCTATCAAGAACAACCTGTGGCATGGATTTGGTCAGTGCCAATAGAAACAAGTCAACCTTAAAAACAAAATTTAAAAATTAATTGGTGATGGATCTTTAGCAGGGTAAACATGGGCACAGGAAGTGCTGTGTGATCCCCTCCCCCCAGCATTAAGATTTTACTTCATATTTACAGTATTAAAGTGAGAATAGTGAATATGATTGTGATCTTTAATAGCCACACTGTGCTATTAGGTTCAGGTGTGGAGCTGGGTTTTGCTGAGCAAGTACTGATGTAGTAAGAAGGCCAAGCTTGTTGAGGGAATGGTTAAAAATAACTGATAAGAGAGTAGAATTGGAGAAGAAACAAGTAAAGGATCATCATTGGGTATGAAGTTACATTTAGTTGAAAGAAAAGTTTCCACAATAAACTGATTATAGGTAGCAACATGTGTTTTTCAGAAGCTAAAAAGTGAGGCTAGAGAAATGGCTTAGCCTGGTTGAGAATGCTTGCTGTTTAGCCATGAGGACTAGAGTTTGGAACCTAGCACACATATGGGGCAGCTTACAAATGCCTCTAACTCCATCTCTACAGGATCTGATACTTTCAGCCTTGCTGGGCATTCCCAAACCCCCTCAAATAGTTTTTTAGAAGCAAGGAAAAAATATATTCAAATTTTAAATTATATACCAATGTATAATTTCAATGCATGCATGTGTGAGAACAGTACATGGATCCCATTAATATGTTTGACTTATATTTATATCTATTAAAAACAAGGAGGTAATAAAATAAGCCTTATTTTTAGTAGTGTACTATTGGAACTAGGGAAATATGTCAAAGGTGAAGGGTTGAGGGGAGATGGCAGATCAGTGACTTATTTTTCAAGTTCATAATGTTTAAGTATTGATTTGTTTTCAAACAAAATTTATGTTTAGTATGTAAAAGATATTCTAGAGGTGGTTAATACATGCATATTATGTTATCTTTATATACAACTTAGATTATAATTCAGTAGTTGATCCTTGACATTTATTTCTTCTTCTGCTATCATTTGAACCAAGCAAATAATCCTGGACAAATTAATATTCTCCCATCTACTTGTGCAAATTGAAAGTAGAACTAGTTTAAGAGAAATTAGCATAAAATGGAGTCAGTGATAAATATAATCTTAACATTTCTAATATTTTTAAAAACTAAGTTAAAATAGAATTAAAGTTGATTCTTCTCTACTAATTCGTGAAGAATTTATCTGATTAAACTCTCAGCAGTGTGGGCATTTGGTACTGTGGAGAAGCTCTGAAAGAGGAGTACAAAGGAGTATTTCTGGTTGGTCTCTTAGTGCTTGAACATGTTTGAACTAAAACACTTTTTTCAATTTGTCTTATTTCCCAGTCTTTCGACCTATATCCGCTAATGCCAAACTTCAGATGAACCGGCGATCAGATTTTGACTTTTCTGACCCCAAAATAAACCTGGATGTTGAGTTACATACCATAATGATTGAGCTTAATAAACCACAGGTGATTTTCTTTGATGCCATTTAGACTGTGAGTTATTGTTTGATGAAAGCAAAGAATTAAGTATTTTCTGAAATTCTTAGTTATATAAACATTCCCTTAAAAACTCGACAATTTAACTTTTGCCTTCAGTAGTGAACAGGAACCCTGGAACATTGAAAAGCTTTGTTTAACTTTGTTTCTCTAGTATTTCAGTCTCATGGAGCTCCTTGAGTCAGTTGACATGATGTCACAAAACTTGCCATACAGAAAATTCAAGCCTGATGTGCCTGTTCACTACCATGCCAAAGAATGGTAAATGCTTCCGTTGTTTTGAAACATCTAAAAAATGTGAATTAATTTTATTATTTCTAATATTTAAGATTGTATCACAAAACTAAATTTGCTATGCTTTTTAAAGCTATTCTAAGATGTGGTGCAAACTGATTTGGGGCTAAGAATATATGTTGACTCCAGAAAATTTTAAAAATGCAATTTACCCCTAAAAATCTTAAAATACTGTAGTTTCACATAGTAGAAGGATCAGTATTTTGACACCCTCCCACCAAACCTGGGTGACAGAGAGGAGACCTTAGCAATCTGTGGAACCTTGGAGAGTAGAGCAGTATTTATTCCTGGCATACAGATGGACTCTGGGAACCCATACCACGTGGAGGGATGATTTCTCAGTCTGGACACATGAGGAAGAACCTGGGCCCTTCCTGGGATGGTGTGACAGACCCTGAAAATCCCTCATGGAGGCCCTTGCCCTCCCTGGGGAGTGGAGGGGGAGTGGAGTGGGGGTGATGGGTTGGGAGGATTGGGGGGGTGGGGGAGGAGGGGAGGGAGAGGGAACTGAAAGTGACATGCATAAGAAGTTAAATAAAAAATATATGGGGAAAAAAACTTACCTTGACTTGTCTTCTAGTAGTATCCCATCTCCTCGCCCCTGACTCCCCTTTTTTCCCCAAGCTTTCTTATTTGACTCATTAGACCTCTATTGACTCAGATTGAATTCTAGTACATGAGACAGATTTGGGAGGCTTATCCATGTAACCCCATTTTTAAATTAAATTTTTTTTCAGTTGTTGTTCAGTTTCTAGAACTTGAAGGACTTGTTTTCCAATTATGCCTTAAGTTGTGCAGAGCTATTTTTTTTTTACAGAATTTAATGTTTATTTTTATGTTGTAAGATATAATGATAATTAATGGAATAATGCTATAAAAAGACTGTTCTGATGGAATACTGTTTTAATAGTCTCCTTATTGTAGTTACTCTTGTTAGAGAAACAGAATCAGTTGTTTTAGGTTGTTGATATCTGTATAATTATGTATCTTTTTTTAAAATAGGTGGGCTTATGCTATACACGGTATTCTTGAAGTAAATGTTAGTCCCCGTTTACGGATGTGGTCATGGGAGCATATTAGAGACCATAGACAAAAAATGAAACAATACAGAGAATTTTATAAGAAAAAGTTAACAAGTAAGAAGCCATCTCCTGAAATTCTCATGTCTTTGGAGGTTAGCATTTTAAAACAATCATTGAGTACTTTGATGTGCATAATTTCTCCTTAGTGTTTTGTTTCTTTTTTTTTTAACATTTATTTGTGTTTATGTGTGCATGCTCACTGTGATATGTGAAGGGAGGTCAGCGGACAACTTGCAGTCTGTTTTTCCTTCCCACTATGTAAGTTTAGATAGTCAGGCAAGCACCCTTACCTGCTGAGCCATCCCTATGGCCCCTTTTCCAAGTTTTTAGTGACTGCTACTTTTTAATTACTTAATCTTCTTTTTACTGACCATATTCTGTCTCTTATTTGGATATTTTTGTGCTTTTACTCTTTAGCTGTGTAATAAAAGGCCTGATGACATTCTCCAGTGAGCTTTTGAATTTAGATTATTTTCAGTTCAAAAGGAGTTGGGTTCATATACATCGTAATGTGAAGCTTCATGTTATATCTTTTGTAAGTCACAGAAGTGATTGCTATATCACTGTTGATGATCTGGTATATGATTTTTCTGTTGCTATCATCTTACTGTGCCTCAGTGGCATTTGTTCTGTATGCGTAAGCTCCTCCTTATCTCTGTGTCTGTGTAGCCCTGCTTAGCCACCTTCCTGTTGTCTCTCTGTACTTTTCCCTTAGTCTATCATCCTTAAATGAACTTTCCTGATTTTCTGCCTGTACAGATAATTTGTGTCTTATATTTGTAGTTTTTATCAGCAACATATTTAATTACCTGCCTTGAGCTATAATACTTTTATATTACTCTTGTCTTTTAACCTTATGGTGTAATCTAAAAGGAACCTTTTGAAAAACAGATAAAGTATAGTTTGGACAGACCAGGGATAACTAGTTTTTTCAATGTAGTATAGCCATTTGGAGTCCAGCTGGATTTTTAATGGAAAATTCTGAAAAGATTACATTTTCAGTTTTTTGGTTTTTTTTTGGTTTTTCGAGACAAGGTTTCTTTGTGGCTTTGGAGGCTGTCCTGGAACTCTCTTGGTAGTCCAGTCTGGCCTCGAACTCACAGAGACCTGCCGGCCTCTGCCTCCCAGGTGCTGGGATTAAAGGTAGATGACGTCCGAAACTAGGAATGATGAGGAATTTTGGAGTCTAGAGCCCTTTTGGGTGGTTTTGTATTTCATTACTTAGTTATGGTGTTAACCAGAATCTTCTGAGTATACTGGGTAGCACAGTTCTGAGCTATGCTGTTTTCTAGAGTAATAATAAGTCCTTGTTGCTTCTTCTGGAGGAGAAAGTTTGAACCTAAAACTTGAAAGTAATCATGGGAAAGTGATAGATGTGTAACTCTCAGTTTGTGTCCATACCTGTAACAATTTGAAATAACAGAAAAATTAGAGTAGTTTTTAGAAGATTTCAAGTACATGTAAGCCTACTTGAAATATCTTAATAATCATATAAACTATAAGATGGATTTATTTCATTATTAGTTAAAAATGGTTCTGATATGTTTGCCTTTGTAATTGAAACCCTGATGAAAGAGATTTTAAACAATGCACGTGTGTATCTTTTTGAGTGTATCTCTAACTATATTTATAGAGATTACAATTATATTCATTTTTTTTTGGTTGTGAGCCTAGCCCTTAACTGCTGAGCTCTCCCTCCAGCCCTATAATAATACTCATGACAGGGATTATTTCTCTGTTTACAAGTTACTCTGTTCTAATTCCCGAGTTCCTACATGTGCATATGTGTTTAAGTAAGAAATCATTGCATCTTAGAATGTAAGAGATAACATATTGATTCAAGTGGTCTGTTTTTTCTCACTGTATTTCCTTAATGTAGTAGCTTATATTCTAAAGTTGAATATATAAAATTACCATACAGTTAACACCTTTTTTGCTTACATTTTTAGGAGTTGGAGAAAACCTTGGATGTTTTTAATATAACCATAGCTAGACAACAAGCAGAAGTTGAGGTAATTTCAGATCATCATTAAATTAATAAAAATAAATCAAATGTATTGATATGACAGGTAACTATCAACATTGTGTAAAATACTGTTTTATGAAGAGTTCAAATGTGCTTTTTGTGAGTTAAGAAAATTTGATATTTGTTTTTGTATTACTTGTTTAAATAGGATGAAATTATTTGTAAGTAATTGAACCTATGAAAATTTCAGAGTTCATGTAGTTCAAAGCTAATACCGACTGCCTGCAGTTTCTGTATCTTGTTAGGTCACAGGAAGAATTATCTGTTATTTCAGAGTCCTGTTTGGTAAATGTTACAGTTAACATGTTATGTTGTTAGTACAAAATTTGTTTATATTTATTCAATGCAAAATAGATTCATTTTGGAAATTTCCTGCTTCCATTTCTTTTGATTTCTAAAACAAGGATAATTTGTCATCTATTGGAAAACTTATTTTAGGTAAAGAAAGCTGGATTCAAGATTTACAAAAAAGGAATAAAAGATCCAGAGGATAATGCAGGATGGTTTAGCTGGCTGTGGACTTGGTCAGAATCAAATGCTAAACAACAACTAGAAGTTAAACCTGGAAGTATGTTCTTTTCATTTTACATTAGTATAGTTTATCATCAAGTGCATAATCATAAAGCTTTTCAAAAATTCTAATTAAAACAGGTAAGTATATGTTCATATTTATAAATTGTTTAATTTATTATCAAACTTAAGAAGTTACTGTTATTTTCAAATCTATGTTCTTAAGTAGTTGAAACAACCCTGATGCTGCAGAAGTACTTTACACTGGGAACTCTGAGTACTGCACATGTGGCATAGTAATAGGTAGCTAGTAATCGCAGAGTGCTTTAAGCCACTGGAAATTTTTCTTGAAGTTGCTTCTTGGGAAGACCTTTTTTCTTCTTCTCTTTTTGGGAACTGTATGTGTGTATGTGCCATGGAGTAAGCCCAGTCAGGGTCTTGCTTATACTTAGGCATATACTGTACCACTAAGCTGCTGCCTCAACCTTAACCACAGCTGAGTTTAATTTCTGTGTCTTTCTGACTCAGACCATGGATAGCTGGGATTACAGATAACATGCTGTGGTGCCCAGTCAAGACTTTATATAGCCTTGGAGGGTTATGACTGGACATAAGATACATCTTGGATTTGTCCCTTTTTGGTAGTGTGGCTAGGTTAGGTGTGCTAAATCTGTTTTATCCATCTGTAAATTGAGAGAAAATTAGGTTAGTATATCTTCTACTTTGTATTGATTAACATAGTGCCAGTAAGTTCTTGCTTTATATGGAGACTGGAAAAAATTATATTGCCAAATTTTTTTTAGTAACTTATTCAAAAATCATTCCTAAAATTGCCAACACGAATCTAGTAGTTATTACTTGTAAAAGATACTACAATAACAATAAAATTTGTGGGCTGGCAATATGTCTGAATGGTTTTTGTTTCCAAATTTGGCCATCTGAATTTGACTCTTGGGTTCCATGTAGTAGCAGAAAATCAGCTTCTTAAAATTGTCTTCTGCCAGCCACTTAACATGTAACACATATAACTCCACATAATACAGTTTGTAATGTGCATGTACATACACACACTAAATAAAACAAAATTATATTTTCTTGTTTTTTATATAGCCAGGTAAATTATATTTGTTAGTAGCAAGACTATAAAACATTTATTTATGATTTATAGTTCTTGAAGAAATGTTGACACCTGAAGAAAAAGTTTTACTTTATGAAGCAATTGGTTACAGTGAAACAGCAGTTGATCCAACCTTGCCAAAAACAGTAAGATTTTTTTTGCTTTATATCTTTTCATGTTAGATGTGCCTGCTGTAATTATCTAGAAATTATATGTTGCTGATTTTTTTCTGTAATTTTTATTTTGGGGGGAGGGACTATAAATAGAGCATTTATCTTAATTCCAAAAATATGATTAAAAGTATTTTTTTAATTTTTAGGGCTATTGTGATTCTTTGGTAAATCAAAGATTGTTTTAGAAGTGTCTTTGGATTTGGTAATAAAGGAATTGCATTAATAATTTTATATTTATATATCTCCATTCCCATCCTCACCTCTATCTTATTCTGCATGTTCTCTAGTTTGAAGCCTTGAAGTTTTTTGTTCACTTGAAAAGTATGTCTATTGTTCTAAGAGAAAATCACCAAAAGCCGGAGCTGGTAGACATTGTAGTAGAAGGACTTAGTACTTTGATTGTGCAAAGACCAGGAGCACAAGCCATAAAGTAAGTATAAATTTATTTTCTTTCACAGGTTAAATAGCACTAATTTCAATCTGAAATAGAGAATTTCAAATGTTTGACTATTGACAGGAAAATTCCACACCTGCTTTGGTGTGATAGATTGAGGTACAAACACAGGCACACTAAAAACATTGTATATGGTTACTTTTAGACTATATATGTGAGGAATATATAAAGTATAAATAAATTCATGTTTAGATCTGGGTCCAGTCCCCAAGAGACCACATCATCTGCATACAAATATTCAAAAATCCCCCAAATCTGGAATCAGGTTTCAAGAATTTCACATAAGGTGGATATTCAGCCTATGTCTCTGTGTGTGTGTGTGTGTGTGTGTGTGTGTGTGTGTGTGTCTGTCTGTCTGTCTGTCTGTCTCTCTCTCTCTCTCTCTCTGTCTCATCTTGAAGGCAGGGGAGTAGGCCCATTTCGTGAACCTCAGGAGTACAAGTTTTCTAGCTTGGATCAGTTGATAGGTGGCATAAGTGACTTTAAATGATTTAATAATGTCATGTGTTCTTCTGGTGGCTAGAATGTAAACTGACAAGAATGTAGCCAATAGGCTGAAGGTGAGGCCTCATCCATGTCTTTGTTCAGCTTATCAAGGATTGCACATGTATGTTGTACTATGAGCATCCTGGCCCATTCAATATAGTTCTGGTGTTTAAACATAGAAAAAAAATGCCTTATTTTGTGGGGGCACTTAGATTTTTGAAGGGCCATTTAAACAAAATGAATATTTCAATTATAGGTTAACTTTGAAACAGTTTAAGTAGGGTAAGAATTCACTATGCCACTAACAGAGTTCTCAAACTGACCAGCAATTTAAAAAACACACAAAACAACAACAGCAACAAGCATAATGTTGGGCAAACAGATTAATTGCCAAAGTGTGCTGCACAAGCGGGAGGACCTGATTTGATTCCCAACCCTTTGGAGAAAGCCGGGGGTGGTAGCAGCAGCCTGAAATCCTAGTACTGGGGAAGTGGAGACAGGAGCATCCCCAAAACTCACTGTCAATCCAGTGAGCCTGCAGTGCCAATGAGAGACCTTTTCTTAAAAAAACAAGGGGGACAGTGGTTCACCTTTTGTCTTAAAAGCTTCACTTTAAGGTTGGAATTTAGGTTATAGACTTTACAGTCCTTTGTCCTGTGATTTAATGCACTCTTTGTGTGTCTAGGGACTTAGACTTTCCCCTGTATTATGTAATTTTTTGGAATTGTTAATGTATTATATTTAGTAAGAAGTAACATGTTATTAAAACAGAGCACTAAAGAAAAAATTAAAATTAGTATTTGACCCTACAGAAAGAACCAACAAATGTTGCCATTTCTAGCATAGTTTCAGGGACAGACCTGACTGAGGTGATAAAGGAATAAAGAAAAGGCAGACACAGACAGACAGACAAACTGGGGTTGGGAGACTGGGCTTTTTGGTGGAGAAACTGCAGCACCCCAGAAGCACAGTGCATATGTTGTATACAGATTCCTTCACTCTCTGTAAAATATGGCTTTTAATCTGGGTATACCTTTTTTTTTTTTCTTTAATACTCTTTCTTTTCCTGTATTCTTCTTGTTTAACTCTGTCTTGGTTTTGAGATAGAGTGTCTTTGAATTCAGTGTCTCCTACCTCAAACTTCTCAGTTTTTCTAGATTTCAGGTGTGCATCACCATGCTTGGTAGAGTTTATCTTTTAAGAAGAAGTAAAGTTCACATGCCTATAACATATATTTTAATAGATAATTTATTGGGTTTTTGCAACTATATTACATATGTATATTTTACATTGATAATATTCAAGGTTATGTAGCCACCACCTGAATATAATTCCAGATATTACAACATAACCATGAAGAAATTATATTCTATACTGGCAGTCTCTTCCCAGTGCCTTTTCCATGTTTCTGACAACTAACTTCTTGTTTTCTTTCCTTTTTCTTTTTCTTTTCCTTTCTTTTTCTCCCTCCCTCCCTCCCTCCCTCCCTCCTTTCCACCCTCCCCTTCCTCCTCTTCCTCCCTCCCTCCCTTCCTTCCTCCCTCCTTCCATTCCTTCCTTCCTTTCTCTTTCTTTCTCCATCTATCCTTTCCTCCCTTCTCTCCCTCCCTCCCTTCCTCCTCTCCCTACCTCTTCTCCCTGAGTCCTCTTAACTCCCTCCCTCCCCCCTCCCTTCTTCCTTCCTTCCTTCCTTCCTTTATTTTGGGGTTAGGGAGATAATTCAGTGGGTAAGAGCTTTTGATATGTATGCACAAGGACCTATGTTCGAATCCCCAGGAACCCACCAAAAGGCAGGTTGTGAATGCATGTCCCTGTAACTCCAGTGGAGGCAGCAGGAGGACCCTAGGAGCTCACTGGCAAGCCAGCTTAGCCTGAATAGTGAGCAGCTAGCTGTTCAGTGAATGCCCCTGTCTTAAAGGAATATGGAAGAGAGTGGAGGAAGATGTCTGGTCTTTTCCTCTGGTCTTTACATGCAGTTACATGTGCCTGCACACCCATACATGCAACACAGACAGACAGACAGACAGACGCGCGCACACACACAGAATTAGTATTTTTTTTAACATTTTATATGAAATCATCCAGCATGTGGGATTTACTGTTTTTTTTCCTTTTCCTGTTTTTTGCTTAGCATGATGTTTTCAAGGTTCATTCATGTAGAATAAATTTGTAATTTTTATTGCCTTTTTTTCTGTTATTGGAGACACCCTACACCTTATTTTATGTGTCCCTTATTTAACTGACAAATACTTAAGTTGCTTCTATCATTTGGCTGCAATGAATACTTAATATGAACATGGACAAAGTTTTATTTATATATGGGTTTTAAATTTTGGGGTTAAATACCTAGGAGTAGACTTATTATCTTATATGACAACTGTTAATGTTTAACTTCAGTAGGAACTACCCAAAGCAGGTATCATTTACATTCCTACTACCAGTGAATGAAATTTCCAGTTTCTCCATATTCCCATGATGCTTAACTATTATTTGTTCTTCTGATTATGCTATCTTAGTAAAAAGTGGTATCTCACACATGGGGCTAATTTCAATACATGGTTAATGATTTTAGACTGTTTTCTGTATTTGTCCATTTTATGTTCATGTTCATACCTAGTTTAGAGAAATGACCTTTAAGCTTCCTCTCCCTTTTGATTAATATGTCTTGATTTGAGTTCTTTACAATTCTTTATACATTATTGATATGTGTCTTTTTCATAATCTCTCTGTGGTAGGGATCTAATTCAGGGCTATATTTATGCTAGGCAAGTGTTTTACAGCTAAACTATAGCTTCTCCCCGTTACTTTATGTATGTATGTTGTATGTATATATACACACACAGACACATGTATATGTATGTTTTGGTGTGTGTGTATGGGTTTGGGAGTGCTAAGGATTGAACCCAGGGTATTTCATATGCTAGACAAATGCTGTAACCACTCAGCTATATCCTCACCCTTACAGTTAAAATGATCTTTTTTTTTCTCTTTAGTATATTTTCTCTACTATGACCCTTGCAGCAAAAATATTTTAAATTTTGATCTTTGATTTACTTAGACTTTTTGTTGTATATGCATTTTAGTATATCCAAGAAGTTTGCTCAACCAAGGGGTATAATGGATTATCTTATATATTTCTATAAGTATTTTATAATGTTACCTCTTCAAATTTAGGTTATGTGCCCTGCTTCAAGTGAAGATACCAAATATTAGCTATCATAGCTTTTAAATATAAAATTTAATGTGAATATGGTTCTTAGTGAAGTAATCTATTTAAATTCATAGGAATTATATATTTTCTCTTAAGTGATCTGAGTTAATAGGAAATGCAAGAAAAATGTGTTTACTGTGTTTTATAATTTTCCAGTTTGAGAAATTATTTAAGATTAATTGACTCCCAATTCCTGTCCTTTTCTCTTATACAGATTTGAAACCAAAATTGATTCATTTCATATTACTGGCTTACCAGATAATTCAAAAAAACCCTATCTGTTGTCTTCATTGGATGATATGTCCCTCTTCCAGATTACATTCGAGACCAACCCTTTAGATGAAACTGTTGCTCAGAGGTGTATCATAGAGGCTGAACCTTTAGAGATAATATATGATGCAGTAAGCTTTTTCTGTGTTATTCATTTCATGTATTTTTATTTGCTTTAAGTTTGTGTTTTATGTTAGTGGTGCTTATTTTAACAGAGGACAGTCAATAGTATAGTGGAGTTCTTCAGACCTCCAAAAGATGTTCACCTAGCACAACTAACTTCAGCAACTTTGACAAAACTTGAAGAATTTCGAGATAAAACAGCAACAGGTAATTTGTGAATTACATAAAATACTAAAATTTTACTTTAAATGCATTTCTAGACTGGGCATAGTTCTGTAGAAACTAAAATAATGCTTTTGTCAGGTAGTTATAATAGTAATTATTTTTTATATACATCTTATATTTAATAATCACATTTAAGTGAATTGAAAAATTTCATTTAATTATTTAGATCTCTTTTTTATGATAGTGGGCTTCCTGTTTTCGTTCTTTTACTATGAATTCCAGAGTTTGGTAGATTAGGCTGAGAAATAAAAAGTCCCATCTTCTGTCCTCAAGATAATGAAAGGTTGAACTGTGGATTTTATAAGATAGCTTTTAGTTTGAATTCATTAATACATTTTCATGTTTGCTTATTATTTATTTGTACTTATTCTTATAGTCTTTCCTACAATCTCAGATTCCATTTCTAGTTCAAATTCCCGAATTCCATTCCAGCTCATGTACTGGTTGGTGTATACAGTAGAATCCCAAAATAGTGTATTAAGCAAAGCCTCTCTTTCCAACAGTTCCTGTTATATAGACATATACTTACAAGTAAATGTGAATTCATTGCAATTAAATACAGTAGCTAGTCAGATTGAGATTTTTTTATCTTCAAGACATTTTCCTAAGTTCTTACTACTCAACAAAAAGTACTAAAACAGTAAATGTTTGCTGTATTAAGTTCAAATGTTATAAAAATATATCTTAGAAAGTACAAGTCTCCTTTTTTTAAAAATTTAATCATGGAATGTTTTTCCTTTTCCATCTATTGTGATTAAAAGTTTTGCAGATATAGCTTGGGCTAGCATGTGTAATATCTTTAGAGTTATATTATTCTCATGGGTCTGTCTTTATATGTTACTTGGTCTTTTGATCTTGAAACTCTTAATATTCTCCTTTTGTTCTGTATGATAAATATTTTGAATATTATGTTGTGAGGAATTTTTTTTGATCCTATTAGGTATTCTTGATGCTTCTTTGATTGGTTCCTCCTTTTTTATGTTGAGAAAATTTCTTCAATGGGACTTTGTTTAAAATATTTTCTGTGCCTTGAGGTCGGTTTCATCTCTTTCCTGTTTTTCTATTATTCATAGATTTGGTATAGCATAGTGTTGCAGATTTCCTGAAATTTTTATTCTTGTAGTTTTTTAAATAAAACTTTTTTCTTAACTGAGGTGTCCATTTCTTCTACCTTGTCTTCTACCTGAGATTCTGTCTTCCTCGTCTTGTACTCCATTGGTGCGTACAAACCTTGCCTCTGAGATTTTTGTTTAACTTCCTAAATTTTCATATCAGTCTAGGATTCTATTTATACTGTCCTGTGTTGAACTGTTTTCATTATTTCATTCCATTCTTTGTGTCTTCACAGACTCTGTTAAGGGACTCATTCATATTTTCTTTAAAATCCTTGAACGTATTCATAATTGTTATTTTCAATTCTTTGTCTTATTTTTCAGCTATACAACATTTCTCAGGTTCTGTTGGAGATATGGCGTCTTGGCCATTATTGTGTTTTTGTGCTAGTGTCTAAGCATCTGTGGTTATAACAACTGAGGTGATTTTAGGTGTTGAATCTTGTTTTGTCTTTATTGGGTGGTTATTGTGTTTCTTGATTTCTATTGCCCTCGCTGGATCTTAGGAATGTATGATGACTGTATGTGGTGATATATTATTTATGATTTAATAAAGCCACTGGAGATCAAAATACAAAGCTAGCCACAGCCATAGAGCCAGGCAGTGGTGGTACACCCTGTAATCCCAAGACTTGGGAGACAGAGGCAGACAATGTATCTCTGTGAGTTCAAGGCCACACTGAGCTACACAAAATTGATCCAGTCTAAAAGAGAAACAACTCACACAAAGGTGATCTCAGAACTTTGGATCACACACCTTTAGTCCCAGCACTAGGGAGGTGGAGACAGGAGTGATAAGGCTAGGTGGAGAGAGGAATGTAAGACAGGAGGAGACAGGAACTCAGGATTGCAGTCTGAGGCTAATGATTGCTATATGATACTGGGTATCTGTTTTTTAAGCTTTATTTTTCTTTGTCATTGTATTTAAAATATATATTTATTTAGTAAAGGTACTGACTTTAATTCATACATTCTTAGCAAATCCATGGTCTTAAAAAATTACTAAGTAGGCTGATGTTACTACGCTTCTTACTTTAAACCTTCATAATGATAAATATGGTTTCACAAAACATCTAAGTGATTTCTTTGGAGAATTTGCTTTTGAGAAAGGAAGTAGATTATGATAATAGGAGATAAAGGAGTTCCAAATACAAATGTGAGCTGCTCGAGTGTTGAACTTTCTGAATCAGTTCTTTTATGAAAATTGTAAGACATCTCTGAAAAATGCTGTGTGATTTAATGATTTTTCTTTTCATCTCATATTCTGGTAATATTCCCGAACCTAAGCATACTCTGACAAAAAGAAATTACATCTACTTTTGACCTGAGTAGCAGGGCTTACACACTAAATAATCTGGATCACATTATTCTTTTCTATATATTATTTTTCATTATTAATTAAGGTGAAAAATCTGGTTGTGCTGACTAGTTTTATATTAGCTTGACACATGCTAGAGATATCTAGGAAGAGGGAATCTCAATTGAGAAAGTGCCTCCATAAGAATGGCCTAGAGGTAAGTCTGTGGGATATTTTCTCACTTGGTGATTTGTGTGAGAGGACCTAGCTTACTGTGGATGATGCCACCCTTGGGCAGGTAGTCCTAAGTGCTGTAAGAAAGAAAGCTGAGCTAGCCATGAGGAGCAAACCAGTAAACAGTTCTCTCCATGGCCTCTGCTTTGGTTCCTGCCCCAACTTTCCTTCATGATGGACTTTGATAAGAAAAATAAACCCTTTCCTCACCAAGATGCCTTGGTCATGGTGTTTTATTACAACAACAGAAATGTTAATAACTAAGACATCAGTGAAATATTTCTGTTGTAGTTTTGTCTTTGTGAGCTAGGTTTCTTTCTACCTGACTGCCATATCCTAAATTGTTATAGATCAGAATGTGTTTATTTACTTAAGCTATAAGTAAGTATATTGTACACAGAATATAAATAATTAGGCTTATAATATGATATTGGACTTATAAAAATAAATTAGATAAAATTAGTATGCTAATTACACGCATAGTAGTGAATTAAACTTATTAGCATATGATGACCTAAGTGAATGAAATATCTAAGTAATAGCTAGATTTGTTGCCTTTTCTGGTTTACATGTGATTTTGTTGAAGATGAATTAATGACTGAGGGGTTTTCATTGTCATAAAAATCATTAAGCTTTGTATTACTGTTCAGTAGATGTTATTAGATTTGTGAGTTTGGAAGAAGCTATACAAATTCTAATAGCAGATACCAGTAAATGTTTTCTACCATTTAATATTAATATATTTTAAAAAGGTTTGTGTTTTTCCCTTCATTTCTATCTGGTTTAAACCCCCCCCTTTTTTTTTTTTTGCTGGGCATGGGTGGCGCATGCCTTTAATCCCAGAACTCGGGGGGCAGAGGCAGGCAGATTTCTGTGCGCTCGAGGCCAGCCTGGTCTACAAGTGAGTTCCAGGACAGGCTCCAAAACAATACAGAAAAACCCTGTCTCGAAAAACCAACACCCCCCCCTCTGTTTTTTTGGGTGTCTGTAGATGTGAATTAGTTGATTAAACACTTGCTTCACATGCATAAGGACATGTGTTTGAATACCCAGAACTCATTTAAAAAGCCAGATGTGACTCTGCACCCTTGTAATCACATCCGTAGTGAGATGGGGTGGGGGAAAAAAAGATGGCCCCTTAGAATCTAGCCTAGCCTGCTTGGTCATGATATGGGCCAGTAAGTGACCCCCCCCTCTCAAAAGTAGAAGTTGTTGGTGGACCAGTAGCAGAAATTGTCCTTTAAACCTCTTCAATGAATACACATGCTGTGAACCAATCCCCGTGGCTCAGAGGTTAAGAACACTTGATGGTCTTCTAGAGTACTCGAATTTAGTTCCCAGCACCGCTTGAAACTCTAGCTACAGAAGATCCAACACCCTTTCCTTGCCTCCATGGGGACCTGGAGGCACACATTCACACTGACATATAAACACAAGTAAAAATAAAATATTTTAAAAATCCCTTCCCAAAGCCCCCATTTATTTGAGTGGAGGGTTGCTTCAGTTCTATTCTTTGATTTAATTAGTTTTGTGAATCTATTGACCAGTAAAAGATGTAAACTTATATTGTAAGTTCTTTGCTCTGGGGTGTTAGTTGTTTGTATTGTTTTTGACATTGGGTCTCATTGTGGAGCCCTGGATGGTTGGGAACCTAACTTGTAGAGCAGGCTAACTCTGAACTCAAGAGATCAGCCTCAGTCTCCCCAATTAAAGCTACCACACCTGGCTTTTTTCTAAGGTTTGTTAAAAATCAGTACTGACTTTATGGATTTTTAAATTGCATTATTCATGTTTATTGATTTTCAGTTTTATTTTCATAATGTAAGTTGTGAAAAGTACTCATTGCAAGGATTTGATCTTTTTGCAGGTTTATTGTATATTATTGAAACACAGAAAGTTCTCGATCTCAGAATTAATGTGAAGGCTTCATATGTTATTGTCCCACAATATGGGATTTTTAGCCCTACATCAAATCTGCTTCTCTTGGATCTTGGTCATTTAAAGGTATACACTAATAATGTTTGATTGGTGACAAGCCATTTGTGATATTTTTAATTTAAAATGTATCTTGATTTTATTAAGATTGATTTATTTTTTATATGTGAGTGTTTTTCTGTGTGTATACCATACCAGATTTGTACACTGCTCAAGGAGGGCGGAAATGGGTCCTAGATCTCTTGGAACTAGGGTTACAGGCTGTTGTGAGCCACCATGTAGGTACTGGGAACTGAACCCATGTCCTTTACTAGAATAGCAAGTGCCTTCTTCTAGCCCCTGAGTATATGCTGGTTTTAGATAGTTTGATTAGGTTCATTGATGTATAAATGTATAGCAGTACTAGGATCTGAGAAACAATCCTTTTTGTAAAAATGTATTATTTTATAAGACTATCTTGGGCCCTCTCTTTTGACACAAGTACATTTAAAAAATATAACTCATTATATGAATGCCATCTTATGCCTGTCTTTGTTGCACATCTCTTTTTTTTTTTTTTTTTTTTTTTGGTTTTTACAAGACAGGGTTTCTCTGTATTGTTTAGGAGGCACATCTCTTTTTAATAGCTGGGTATGTCTGTCAGTGTATCCTATCCTGGTAAATTTTTACATTATAGAACTAAACAGTACTTTTATTTTGAAGTACTTTACATGGTCTAAACTATTAAAATTAACTTTAAGGTGGCAAGTAAAAGTCGATCCAGATTACCAGAAATGAAACCAAGTGGGGCTAGCCTTGAAGAGATAATGCATAGAGCTTATGATTCTTTTGATATTCAGCTTACAAGCATACAGTTGCTTTACAGCAGAGTGGGTAAGTACAAGAGATATAATGATTGATTTTCTTTTAACAAGTGATTAATTAGGTTTTTAGACACTCTGAAAATATGTCTGAAAACTTTCCCTCTACATGCTGGGAACTTTCCTGTATTTGTGTTAAAATTAACAGTTAATATTGCATAGTGAATGCAAGATAGTTGATAGTGAAAGTGTGAAACCTTAAGCACAACTCCACTGCTTCAGAAAGGCTATTCACTAAGATACATGACTGGATTCATGTGTTTGATTGGCTCTGTTAATTTAGCTGAGTGATTGATGTTTTTATTTGTAAGATAACTACAGTGATTTATTTTAAATAAAAAAACAGACATTGACTATTAATGAACAAAAACTGACTACTAATGTGTTCCTGGTTTAAAACCAGGAAATTTTGTTCCCCAGTCCATCTAGCTAAAATTTTGTCTCTTACTGGGAACTGGGGCTTGCTCTTTTGGCTAAGCTGGCTGATGTTGAGAGCTCTAAAGATCTGTCCATTGTCACCTTCCTAGTGCTGGGATTTTAGTCATGGACTGACATCCTTTTTTTTTTTTTTTTTTTTTTTTAAAGAGGGTACTGGGAACCAAACTTAGGTCCTCATCCTTGATGGGCAAGCACTTTACAAAATGAGTTCTTTTTCCAGACTTGCTACATTTACTTAGAGGCTGTAAATTAACTATTCTTTCACTCACCTGTGGCTGTTGACATTACAGTAAATGTTTCAGGTCATGTTTTCTAGGTTTCTGTATGAATTTCAGCTTTTGTGCATTTTCACTATAGGAAAGTTTTGATCCTGTTTTCTAAAATGAAATAATTACAATTCCTGGGAGAATTGAAAATCTTGACTAAATGGTGCTATTTGTTAGTGGCTATCAAATGCACTTACATTTTTCTCCCCTTTTCATTGCCTCATAGTGGCATTATTTTGGTGGTAAAATGTCTGGTTGGCATAGTGATTTTTAGTAGGTACACTATGTTTGATTAAAACTATGCTGGCTTTTAAAAAAACAGGCCTTTTTCTTTTGTAATAGAACATAGTCTTGTAAAGCAGTATAGGGGAAAAAATGAAACGTAAGGACTTCCTGATTGTATGTTCTTTAGATAATTTTAGGTTTTGTATGTTATAAAAATTAATGATAATAATAAATATGAACTGTTTCTGTGTATAGGTGATAATTGGAAAGAAGCACGAAAGCTCAATGTATCTTCACAGCATATTTTGACACCTATGCATGTCAATGTAGAACTCTCTAAAGCCATGGTTTTCATGGATATCAAGATGCCCAAGTATGTATTATATATTATCTGTTTCATGTAATTCACGTAATTGTGTATTTTCTCAGTGAATCTCTAATGAAAGAAACACTATTTCATTGACTGTATTACATATTGTGCATATTACTACAATTTGCTACTGATGACATTTTTAATATGGTAGTTCAGTGGCATCTCAGTAAATTGACATTATTATGCAGCATCACCACCATCTATCTCTAGAACTTTATTTGACAGTCTTCCAAGTTGAATGTTATACTCACTAAATAATAGCATTCCATTCTACTCTGCCTTTTGCCCCTGGCTACGCAACCCCCTTTACATGTTATCTTTATGAATTTGATGGTTTTAGGTACTGGAGAGAAGTAAAATCATATAATATTTGTCTTTAATGGTATTATTTTACTCACAGTGTACTTAGGATTCATCTATGAAATATATGGTGAATAGTGTTTTCTAGTCCTCTTTTAAAAACAAAATTTTTACTGAGGCCTGCCTGCTTCTTTCTATCCATTTTTGAAAGTAGGATGGAAGTTTACTACTATTGCTAAAAGTCCTTTTCTTCTCCTTAGTTCCTTTAGTATTTAATTCATTTAACTCTGTTGTTTAGAATTTATGTTTTTAATTGTTAACATTATTGTTTAATTTGTCCATTTATTTCATTAGATAGCATTCTTTTTAAAATCTTCAGTAATAGTTTTTGACTTGTAATCTGTTTTTACTGCAAGTATCCCTCTCTTTTGTTGATTGTTTAGGATATCTATTTTAATTCTTTACCTTTTGACATACATATTTTCTTTATAGTGAATCTTCTGTGATGACAGCATATAGTTGGATCTTGATTTTTATTCATTCTGTCAACTTTTATGCCTTTTGATTGAGACGTTTAAAACACTTAGGTCTATCCACTGATATGGAAGGGCTAGTTAATTCGTTTTCTGTATGTTTTATATCTTGTTTTCCTTCATTTCCTCAGATGGCTTTCTTTGTATTTGGTTGATAGGTGTTCTAACATGTTTTTATTACTTTCTCATTTCCATTTTTGTATGTTTTGTGAATGTTCTATTTGACTATCATAGAGATTATATGTAATATCTTAAACCTTTTACCATTTGTTTAAAATGGTGCCATGTTAGTCTCATTTACATGCAAATTCTACTTTTTCTGCACCATAGACTTATTTTTATGTCTTAATTTCTGCAGAAAATGAAAAGTAGTCAAAAACCAAATTATAACCCTTTTTTTGTATTTGTCCATGCAGTTAACTGTACTGTGATGGTTCACTAGAGAGATTTAAGATAATAAAAGGAAGCCTGCTATTTAGTGGCATTTTGAAGCCTACCCTCTTCACATTGTGCATCTTGAATATTTTAAGAAAGGAAAAGGTTTTGATGCATTAATTGAACTGATCTATGGCTGTGCAATTAAGTTAAACTACAGTGTGTGGAAATAATTACAAATATTTAGGTTATTAAAAATAAAGTTTAGGATTATCTGAAGGAATTCAGGTAACATTTTTAGAGACAGATGTTTGACAGCAATTGCTGCGCCTGTGCAGCCTGTGACCAAGAATCTGAGGAAGGTGTTGGGATATGACACAGAGACCAGTCGGTGGTAAAAGAAAGCTTCCCTTTATTCTTAACCCTGCTGGTTTCACACTCTGACACCAGAGGCGGGGGTGGGGGTGGGGGGGTCAGGAAGAGGCGGTTAGTCATTGGAAAGATCAAGGTAAAGGTGTTCCCGTGGGTGAGCCCTTATCAGGAACTTACTGCTCAGGTAAACATTTCTTACAGGCATGTTTTAGTAAACATGTTTTCTCTGTGGTCAGTTATAGCTGTCTGCTCTCAAGCTGATGGGGAAGTGGGTCTCTGGCCAAGGTCTCTTGTTCCCACAGCAATAATGTATCATTTGAAAAAAAAAAATCAATTTTAGGGAAAAGGGGAGGTAAAACCAATGAGTTAAAATATTCTGTGTAAGGGACATTCCTTTAAAGAAAATTCTTGTGTGAGAGTACATGCGCATGCATGTTTGTACATGTGGGCATGCACATGTGTGTGGAAGCCAGAGATTGACATCATGAACCCAAAGCACATCAATTGGCTAGACAGTTTGGGAGCCCCACAGATGCACTTGTCTCCCCTCCCATCTCCTTCACGTATTGTGATTACAGATGTGTGTCCCTATGTACATCTTTTAGTTGGTACTGGATGTCTACGTTAGGTACTTGTGTCTGGTGGTAGGCACTATTCCAATGGAAACGTTTTTCCAGCCTCTCTTCTTTTTTATTTTAAAATTGTTATTCTTACCCCGGCTGGTTATATTATGTGTGCATGTGAAAGTCCAGAGGATAACTTGATGGAGTCAGTTCTTACTTCCACCATGTGGGCTCTGGGGAATCAAACTCAGATCACTGGGCAATTGCACCTTTACCCTCTGTGCCATCTCTGGACCCAGCCCCTGTTTAATTTGTTGTCTGTAAGCAAAGGAGATTGGCAAGGCAGAAGAAAAACAACTGAAATTTTGTTTTGAATTGTGGTTTTGGAAATAAAATCTCTAGTTATTTGAAGTTGTTAAGCTTCAAGTTTTCTTGTAGGAACCATGGACATATAAGAACTTACACTTAGTGGGGGTTAGATATAGGCTATGATCTTCACAGATATGAGTACACAACAATGGCATGTAGATACTGTAATGATAGTAACATAATAAATAGTTGGTAATTAATATTGTCATCTGTATTTGGCAAACACTAGAGAAACAATATATGAAATAATACTGGAAAATAAGCCTTTGATAAATGTTAAGGCTGGTCCATCGGGTTTATAAAGTAAGCTGTAAATTGTAGTGATTTGTAGTTTTAAATTTTTGTTTTAAATATTAGTTGAATTTAAGGTTTTCCATCTATTCCTAAAGAGGAATAGTTTTTGTTTTGTTTTAGGGATTAGTTCAAGGCTAATCATTAAATTCAGGACATTCTGCTTGCTCAGCAAGCCGTCTGCCACTGAGTCACCTCCCCAGCTCCCATTCTTTGTTCAGAATGAAAATTACTCTGTACATTCTTTATACTCCATATACTCTATAATGATTCCTGTGTCTACACAATAGATTCAAGATTTCTGGAAAATTGCCTCTTGTTTCGTTACGAATCTCGGATAAAAAACTGCAAGGAATTATGGAGTTGTTTGAAAGCATTCCAAAACCTGAACCCATAACTGATGTATCTGCCCCTGCCAGATCATTCCAGGTAAAATATTTTTCAGAATTACTGAAAATTAAATTGAAAAATAGATTTCAAAGTAGTAAATAAAATTACCATAGGTGAAATTGCTTATAATCATTTTAATTTTACTTAAAATCCCCATGATGTCCATTTACATTGTGGATATTTAAAATTATGGGGAAAATCACTACTTTGACTTCATTAAAAGGAAACCTGGGGAAAAAAGACACTAGAATATGTGCACACAGAAAGCCACGTGAGGATGCAGCAAGAAGGCAGGTCTTTGAAGGCTAAACATAGATGCTTCGAGAAACTAGTTTAAAATACTTTAATCTTGACCTTCTGCCCTCCAGAATTATGAGAAAATGCTGTCTATGGTTTTAACCCTTTTTTTTTTTTTGTGGTCTTCTGTTATGGTAGCTTTGGCAGTCTCGTGCAGATTTTGGTACCAAGAAAGTGGGATTGTTGTTGTAGTAACACTTAAAACTGACATTAGAACTGTGTAACAGGTAAAATTGGAAGAATTTCAAGGTATATGTTAGAAAAATCCTACATTCTCATCTCAAAGAAATTATTAATAGACACGCATTTTAAAGCTCCTTCTGGTGAGAACTGTAATAAAACTACAAACATGTTTTTTTTATATATATATATATCTTTAAAAAAATCCTCATTCTGAGCTATCTCCTTTTTTTGTGGTGGAGTGTAGAACTTGTAAGTGATGACCTTGAATAGTTAGCTGATGTGATTACTAAATTATGAAGGGTGCAATATATTTTTTCTCTACATTATTAGAACATTTGAGAAGTGTAATGAAGGAAACTAAAACAAAACCACTGTGACCACTTGTGTGAATGTAAAAAGAATACAAACTTAGGGATTTGGGAAATGGGTTAGTTTACCCATAATGCAAAAAATAAGAGCATGTTATTTGATGGGGCATCAGGAGTGTTCTGAGATGATGATTTGATTAAAGAAATTATGTCACAGATTCAACCATTCATCTCCTAGCGTGGACTAAAGGGAAGCAACATGAAGAAAGGTGTTGGACTTTAAAAATTACATAGAAAATGAGAGTACTGCTAAATAGCTGTAAGCACATATTATCCTTGAGCAGAAGAGGAGAGTTATGTCCTCTAGGTGATTCTGAGATCGTGTATCACAGCCCTTTGGTCAGGATGGTGGTAGATTCAAGGGATGAAGCAGTCTCATTATCAGTGGACTGGACTGCTGCTGATCAGAACCTACAGACAGGGCTGCATTTAGTAGATTTTTCTTAGACATTCTTACCAAATTAAACTACCATCTATTTCTAGTTCTCTGAGCATTTCTCTTCAATAGATATTGGGATGGTATTTTTGCATCTACTAATATCTTACCATTTGTTCCTTTTGTCTCTTAATATGATGAATTGATTAGTTTTGCATTCTCAATTACTATCTCATCTTTGATGATATATTATCTTCCTATATATTACAAGATCTATTTGATAATAATAAGGTTGAACATCTCTTATTCTAAGTTGGTTAGGATTAGAAATATTTTAAATTTCAGACATGGTTCTCTTTTTTGAATGTTGAAATATTTCTTTAGACTTATTCAGTTGAGCATTCCTACTCTTAAAAGTCTAAAATGCTTCAAAATCTGAAACCTTTAGCATCATCCCACTACTCAGAAAGTTTCAGATTTCAGAAGAGGAAAGTGACTAGCCAGGAGTGTGAGGTATGTAGGAGAGAATAAGGGAATGAAAAACATCAAAATGTATGTGACATATGTGTCTATAAAAATATAATGATATTCATACTTTATATAGTGAATATACCCTATAAAGTGTAAAAATCTTTACTGGTTTATGCATTTGTCAGTTACTAAGAAAAATAATTGAAATTTCTAATTTTAGGTCAATTCAGATACTACATTTTTAGATTAGCGTATGCATACTTTATCTGAAGTACTTGTGATTAGAAGTGTTTTGAACTTCTTGTGTTTTTGTTTTTCCTTGTGTAGGAATTTATATATGCTTTATATCCATATTATACATATAAGTGGGACTCTTATTGTCTTCATAAATGTTTGGATTTTGAAGCATTTTCAATTTCAAATTAAAATTGCTCAATATATTGCATATTTTGTAGGCATTGAGGCTTTGGTGTTTGTTCATGACAAATATTGGATTCAACTTTCTGTGTGTAGTGTAGTAATATTAGTGTCATGAAATGAGTTGGGAAATGTTTCCTAATCCCTGAGGTTCAGTAATATTGAAACTAGACCAAACAATAATGATATAATGACCTCAAAAATATTAAAGTAAATGTTGCTCATACTTCTTTCTAAGTAAAAGTTTGGAAGTTATTAAAGTTTGTGAAGAGGACATGTCTGAAGCTGATAAGCTAAAAGCTAGCCTACTTTTGCCAGTCAGCCATGTTGTGAATTCAAAGGACACTCCTGAGAAATACATAAATAGTAAGAAAACAAAACAGTCTTGTCTTAGGGCTATAATTATTATGACTAGTCACCATGAACAAAAGCAATTTGTGGAGGAAAGGGTTTATTTGGCTTACATTTCCACATCATGGAGTCCATCACTGAAGGAAGTCATAGTCCATCATTGAAGAAAATCAGGGCAGGTACTCAAACAGGGCAGAAACCTGAAGCATGAGCTTATGTAGAGGTCAAGGAGGAGTGCTGCTTCCTGGCTTGCTTCTCGTGACTTGCTCAGCCTGTTTTCCTATATTAACTCAGGACCCCAAACTCGGGTTAGCACCACCACAAAAAGGTTGGCTATCCCACATTAATCGCTAATTAAGAAAATGCCCTACAGACCTTCTGTTGTGTGCCAAAATTTTTCCTGAGGTGCTGCAACGAACATAACTACTTACCTCAGATACTGAGCAGACCAAAATACAGGTACCACCAAAGACCAGTTTACCAAGTCAAAGTTCACTCATGTGGTACCTGAACTTTGGGTTTATTTGGGGTTTAATTTCAGTTGTATGAGGAGTTACATATAGGAGCAGAAATGACTAAAGATGGCTCTACTACCAAAACCAACCCAGCAGGGGTGACACCTTACAAACTTGGGAAACTCACAGCGGACTGCATAGCCTACAGGCAGCTCAACAGTTTGGAGGGTGTCCTTTCCAGGTGCATCAGTTGATCTTAACTTGGAGGCAGCTCAGCTGTTTCCTGCTTTTTTGGGGGGCAGCTGATCTGTTCTCAGAGTCTTTGCAGCTGGGCTTGTCTGAGAGTCTTTGCTGTTCAGCTCCATTCAGTCTAAAGGGGACTCTCAGCTTCTATTGCTTACTGTGGCAGGGAGTTGCCTAGTGATTCTGATGAGATTCAGGGACTTCCTGAAGCTATTGTGAGTTGTTTACCTTCCTGCTCAAGGATATTTCTGCAGGATGAAATGTTTTAATCTCTTGAGGAAACTGTTACACAATAAATTCCTACAACAAGAACTTATGACATTCTCTCAACTCAGGTGCCCTCTTCTCAGATGACTATAGCTTGTGCCACGTTGACATAAAACTAGCTAGCATAAGTCTCATTGCTGATATGGAGTAAGTTTTGGTTGTTAAGAGTAGAAAGTCAAGCCAGGTGGTGGTGGCACACGCCTTTAATTCCAGCACTCTAGAAGCAGTGAGTTCGGGACCAGCCTGGTCTACAAGAGCTAGTTCCAGGACAGGCTCCAAAGCCACAGAGAAACCCTGTCTCGAAAAACAAAAACAAAACAAAACAAAAAGTATCAAGTCAAACTGACTGCAACATTCATAGAATCAAAATCCAATTTGGAGCAATAGCATGAACTTTTAAAATTCTCTGAAGGCTAAAAGAGGAGATGAAGGTGATGAGGGTCGAACTGTCTTTATAACATCAAAGTGCAAGGTAAAGTCACAAATAATAATGTAGGAGCTGTGTCAAGTTATATAGAACATTTACTTAAGGTAATTGATAGCAGTGATCACATGGAACAATGGATTTCTGTTAATACCCAGCCTTATATTGGAAGAGACTGTCATCTAGATCTTTGATAGCTAGAGAGAAGTTAGTTTCCAGCTTCAAAGGTTCAAAGGGCATAGTTACTTCATTAGATGTGGACGCAGGGACTTTAAGTTGAAGCCAGTGCACATTTATCTTTCCACAATTTGTAGGCCCTTAAGAAGTAGACTTAGCATTTTTTTTTCTGTAAATTAAACAGCAAATACTGAATAATAGCATGTGTGTTTACACAATGGATATAGGTCTTCGGCTGGACCTGACTGCCCCTAAGTCACTGCCAATTTTGATATTAGCTTGAGATAAGACCATGCACACTGCAGTGTGGTTTGAAGCTATTCTTACCTGATCATTATAAACATTTTTCTTATGATGCAAGTTACAGGGATGAACCAGGCTTCCTGCCAACCTTGACTATATTTCTACAACTTCCAACAAATTCTACTGTTCAATTCTTTCCTTGGTCGTATAGTGACTGTTGTCACTTTTCCTTTACTTCATTGTCTCCAGGCAACATTTACTCTTTTGAACATACTTGAGACAAACTGCTCAGAAAAAATGCACCCCCTACACACAGTATTACTGTTCATTTACTATGTCTGTGGTCAACCTTATGGAAATAAATGAACTTGGAGCCTCTAAGTCAAACCATTTAGACAATCAAACCTGAAATGGATCAGAGATGTACACATGTAAAGGTCATGTGGAGTTTTTTCATTTCAAGGAAGACATGTGTACTTGCAATAAGTACCTTAAAAGTACAACATAAGAAAAAAACAATTGGATATTATGGAAACTGAAATTTTCAAAGACCAGAGAGAAAGAGAGGGGGGGAGAGAGTAGAAGAGAGGAGGGGAGGGAAGGGGAGGAGTGGGGAGGGGAAAAGCTGGGAGGGGAGAAGAGAAGAGGAGAGGAAAGGAGAGGAGAGGGCCAGTGAGGTGGCCCAACAGGTAAAGGTGTTTGCAGAGCCCGTGGGACCTGAATTCAGATATTGTTATTGTCTTAGTTACTTTTCTACTGCTGTGACAGAGCACTACAACCTATAGAAGAAAGAGTTTATTGGGAGCTTGCTTACAGTTTCAGAGGGGTTAGTTTATGACTATCAAAGCAAGAATCACGGTGGCAGCAGGCAGGCATGGTGCTAAAGTAGTAGCTAAGAGCTTTTGTCTTGAGACAACCACCACTACCATTATTAAGCAGAGAGAGACACACAGAATGGCGTGAGTTTCCCCCCTCCAACAAAAACCATACCTTCTAACCCTTCTGAAATATTTATTCCAATTGGAGACCAAGCATTTAAACCTAAGAACATATGAGGCTATTCTCATTCCTACCACCACAGTCATGTTGGAGAGATCTAACATTAAGCTGTCCTCTGACCTACGTAAGTACTCTGTGGTGTGAACACACTTGTATACACACACACATAATACTTTTTAAAATTAAAAACAAAAAGCAAGGTCAGGCCATCCTACCTTTCCATGTATAAAAGAAAACATCCTTATAATGTGTTTATCTTACAAATTGCTTATATCCAAAATATGTAAGGAGATCATCAGCTTAACAAATAAAGAGGGAAATAATATAAAAAGATGCTGACTTCATTAGTTATTTGGAAAGTGATACATATTGAAATACCACTAAACAATTATTAGAATGGCTGAAATTTTAAAAAGACCCCCATGGTGAGGTATGACATGATGAGAATTTACAACCAACCATTAATTGGTACTGTCTGTAACCCCTTTGATAATTTTGTTTAAATAAAGTTAAATATATATTTACCAGGTGACTTCAGAATTCTATATTTTTACCTAAGAGAAATGAAAATGTATGCCACACAGAGATGTGGGCTAAAATGATCAATGCAGAGTTATTTGTAATATTAAAAAGCTGTGAAAATGTAATTGTAAGGAAGGAACTGGATAAAAAAATACAATGGAATTTGTGCTGGTTAGCTTTTTGTCAGCTTGATTCAAGCTAGAGTTATCTTAGGAAGGCAATGAAAATGCTTTCATCAACTTGGCCTGTAGGCAAGACTGTGAATATGTTTACCAAAATATCATTAAAAATTAACAGTGTGTGCTTCTCAGTTCTTAATATCAGGCTTTGAACTTGATTCTCAAGAAGTCCTTGAGCTGTTTTCTGGCTAAGTATGTTTTCAAGTTAGAACGGATCTCAGAATCCTTACAGATTCCCAAGGAATTCCCACAATTATACTTACCAACAAACTTTAAAAAGTACTTACTTTAAACGTAATTATTATGCTGGGTTATATGCAGCCATTTTTATATAAGTATATAATATACATTGAACATATTGCCTCTGTAAAAGCCCTTCATCCTTTTTTTTTTAGACTGGCTCTCAGGTAGCTCAAGCAGGCCTAGAACTCTCAGTGTAGCTAAAGATGACATATATTTGTTATCTTTCTGCTTCCTGTCACAAGTGTTAGGATTAATGGCATGGTCTACAATGCCTAGCTTTATATGATGTTTGCGAGTACAAACCTAGGACTTTTAAGTAAACACTCTATACTCATTGAGATACCATCCAAAGGACTTTAGCTTTTATACATCTTATAATTTTCTTGCTGTAGACCTGGTTTCTTCTCAGAATGTATTGAGTAGCTGTTTGCTAAAATTACCATATAAATTTGAATAAAAGGTCTTTATTCTGATTGATAATGAGTTACTTTTGTTTCAGATTCAAGCATCTACTTCTTTGCCAGTATCACATATTTCTCAGAAGTTAATCCCTTTATTGGAACAGCCTTCTCTTACTGAAGATGGTAAAGTGAAACTGCTTAAGAGAATTTCCTTATTTACACATGCATAGTTGAAGGAGTTTAAATTTGAGGGATGTTTTATTTAAATGAGTATGTTTAGGGGTATAATCATCTTTCTTTTAAAGTTCATTTTTCTATAAAGAGTGATTAGTAAGAGAATAATCAACAAATTGTTAAAGTTTATTCCTTGGAGACATTCAGAAATGAGTCACTAAAAGAGTGATTAAAAGTTGGATTTATATAACAATTTTCATTGAACAAAAGAGTTCCACACTACTCAATTTAAAACTGTTTTGAGCAGTTGATAAGTGGAATCTTTATGTATTATTTTCATACTATGGTTGAATACTGATAACAAAAATTACATTAAATGAACCCATAGTTAAAGGAGTGGTTTATTAGCATTTCTGGGCCTGGCCTCTGTTGCTAATATTGCGGAGTTGTAAACTGAGTTCTGTTATACTATCCACCTACAGAGAGCATGGTAGCATGTTGCTTTCAATATTCATAATGGCATAGTTCGTTGTTTTCAATACAAGGTATTGTTTTCTGCTATAAATACTTATCCAACTTTGAAATTGACTAATGGTATTTTTAAAGTTAATTTATTTTTTAAGTTGGGAGAGATAGCTCAGTGGTTAAGAGATTATGATGTGCTTGCATAGGATCATAGCTCAGTTCCTAGCATCCACACTGGGAATCTCACTACTGCCTCTTAGTCCAGCTTAAGAAATGAGTTGCTCTCCTTTGTACTCTGTGAGCACTTGTATTCACATATCTGTACACAGATACACACATATACACATAATTGGAAGTAAAAATGAATCTTAAAAATTGATTTTATACCAAATATTAAATATTTTATCATTTCCACAATTCTTATCATTTGCAATGTTATTTATTCAAAAGTAATTTCTCTATTCTTGTCTCTAGCTTTTGTGTTCAATTTTCTTGTAAATCCATAGCATTTTAATGCTTATGTTTATTTCAGAAAAGTTACAAAAATGTTAAACATAGATTACTTCTGTTGTTGACTTAAAATATTTTATGAAATTTAGACTCAGAGGAGGAATTTTTTGATGCACCATGTAGTCCCTTGGAAGATATTCCTCAAATTCTATGTAGCGTTAAAAGTTTTCGACACAAAAAATTGCAAAAGAAAGATTGTTCAATGAATTTAATTCAACTTAGGATGCGATGTGAAGTAGAGGAGGTATGTACTATGGCTTATGTAAATGTGGGTTGTGTGAATTGTCATTTATACTTTGTGTGGTTTAATATAGTTCTATTAATAGATACTGTTCAAAGTATATGGAGACTAGGGATATGATTTTCCTCATTTTTTTCAAGATCATTTTTCTTAATTAGTGTTTAAGTGGTATATTGTAGGCAGTTTTCCAATTTTTGTGATGATTATTCAATGTAAGTATGTATTGTATGTGTGGGTTAATACAAAATCGATATGAAGTTTAAATCCTTAACATACTACATGTATATCTTCTGTATTCATATATTGTTATCACATAGGTGACCTCTGTGCTTTGCCTTTCTTCTGCAGGCTTTGATTCAGTTTTATCACCTTGTGGGAGACTGTGAACTACCTGTGCTAGAAATGGGTGTTTTAGGATTGGGTACAGAAGTTGAGATTAGAACATTTGATTTGAAAGCAAATGCCTTTTTGAAAGAGTTCTGGTTAAAATGTCCAGAATACTTAGGTAAGACTATTAAAATATATACATTATTTTTATAATTTCACTACCTGTTGTAGAATTTTTATATTTTGAAATAGTCACAAAAAGAAAAGACTTACATAAATTTAGGTTAGCCTATTTTCTTAATACATTTTAAACTAAAATATAATTATATCATTTACCCTTTCCCTTCCCTCTCCAACACTTCCCATATACCCCTCACTCTCAAATCAATAGTACCTTTCTTTCTTTGAATATTACATATATGTATATATACACAGATACATGACTTTTTGTTATGTATGTATGGCTTCAATGCTGACCACTTTGTATTGAGTAACCGACTGAGGGGATCATCCCTGGGAGAGTCTAATTCTATTTCTTTCAGCATACATTAGTTGCCTATAGTTTTTTTGTCTAGGTTTGGGACCCTGTGAAATTTTCCCCTATTCTACATTAGCATGTATACTGATAGTACTATTGTTCTGTTCTTCTTTATGCAGCCATTTCTAGAAGAGACTTTCACAGCAGACTTCCTGGCTAATATAATGTTTCCACTCTCTCTTCCATGATGTTCTCTGAGCCATAGACTTAGGAGCTATCTTATCAATGTATCCATTGATCTCTGTGTTGTGATTTTCTGTGATGGTCTTCATTTGCTATAAATCGAAGCTTCTTGCCAGGCAATGGTGGCGCAACCTTTAATCCCAGTACTTGGGAGGCATTCAGATCTCTGTGAGTTCAAGGTCAGCCTGGTCTACAGAGCCAGTTTCAGGACAGCCAGGGCTACACAAAGAAACCCTGTGTTGAACACCCCCCCCAAAAAAAAGGAGGAAGAAAAAAGAAAAAGAAGTATTGTATCATTACTTAAATCTATACATTTGGCACTAGGAACCACAGATGAAGTCTTGGCATTTGGGACTAGGAGCCACAGATGAGAGTGACCATGCATTCTTTGTCTTTCTGTGTCTGGATTACCTCATTGAATATAATCTTTTCTAGCTTTATCCATTTAACTGCAAATTCCATGATTCACTTATCAACTTCCCTATCAGTGTGATATGCTTTTTATATTTGAATGTATTCACATTATTATCACCCAAAATCCATTATTTGAATTAGATTTAAACATTTGTGTTAAACTTTTTATGTATTTATTTAATTTTTTATTAATTTAATTTTAAATAGCTTGCTTCACACGCCAATCCCAGTTCCCTTTCTCTCCCCTCCTCCCACACCCCCACCCTGCCCCCCAGCCTCCCACCCTATCCCCACTTCCTTCCACATAGAGGATATCCAGAGTCTGTCATCTCACTCAGGGCAGGGTCCAGGCACTCTCCTAAGAGTCCAGGCTGAGAGAGCATCCTTCTTTGTATATGGACACACAAAGTCCATTTGTATGCCAGGGATAAAGACTGATCTACTGCCCAGGACCCCATAGGTTGCCCGGGCCTCCTCACTGACTCTCACACTCAGGAGGTCTGGATCAGTCCCGTGCTGGCCTCCCAGCTGTCAGTCTGGGGTCCAAGAGCTCCCCCTTTGTTCAGATCAGCCGTCTCTGCTGGTTTTGCCAGCCCATTCTTTGCCCATTTGTTCATTGCTCTTCTCTCTCTGTCACTGGGTTCCACGGGTTCAGTTCAGTGTTTAATTGTGGTGTTTGCCTCTACTACCATCAGTCACTGGATGAAGGTTCTAGGATGGCGTATAGTGTAGACGTCAAGTTCATTATCAGGAATGGGCATTTAAGGTGGTCTCTCCACTATTACTTAGCTTGCCAGTTGGTGTCATCCCTTTAGATCACTAGAGGTTTCACTGGTACTAGATCTGTCTTCTAACATATGACTCACTCTTTTATGGTATTTCTCATCCTGTTCTCCCCCTATCCTACCCCCTACTCAACCTTCCTGCTCCCCCATGACCTACTCTCTCTTCCTCTTCTCCCCCTGTCTTCTTCCCAGCTTCCAATCCCCCTCCCACCCCTCGCCATGTTCCAATCTGTTCAGAAGATGTTGCCTTATTCCTCTTCTCTGGGTTACCATGCATATCTCTCTTAGGTTCTTTCCTGTTTCCTAGACTCTCTGTCAGTAGAAGTGCAGACTAGCACTATCCTGATCCATGTCTAAAATCCATATATGAGTGAGTACATACCATGTTTGTCTTTTTGGGACTGGGTTACCACACTCAGGATGGTTTCTTCTAGTGCCATCCATTTGCCTGCAAATTTCAAGATTCCATTATTTTTTTTCTACTGAGTAGTACTCTATTGTGTAAATGTACTACATTTTCTCTATCCACTCTTCAGTTGAGGGGCATCTAGGTTGCTTCCAGGTTCTGGCTATTATAAATAATGCTGCTATGTACATAGTGGAGCAGATGTCCTTGTTGTATGAATTTGCATCTTTTGGATATATGACTAACAGTGGAATTTCCGGGTCTTGTGGTAGATTGATTTCCATTTTCCTGAGGAATCTCATACTGATTTCCAAAGTGGCTGTACGAGTTGGCACTCCCACTAGCAGTGGAGGAGTTTTCCCCTCTCTCCACATCTTCTCCAGCATAAATTGTGCTACTGGTGTTATGTTCAGGAAGCAGTCTCCTGTACCAATTCGTTGAAGAGTATCTCCCAAGTTCTCTTCTAAGAGTTTCAGTGTGGTTGGATTTATGTTGAGGTCTTTGATTCATTTGGACTTAAGTTTTGTGAAAGGTGATAGACATGGATCTATCTACAGTCTTATGCATGCAAATATCCAGTTATGCCAGTACCATTTGTTGAACATGCTTTCTTTTTTCCATTGTATAATTTTAGCTTCTTTGTCAAAAATCAAGTGTTCATAGGTGTGTGGGTTAAAATCAGGGTTTTCAGTTCAATTCCATTGGTGTACCTGTCTCTTTGTGCCAATACCAAGCTGTTTACAGGGCTATAGCTCTGTAATAGAGCTTGAAGTCAAGTATGGTGATGCCTCCTGAAGTTCCTTTATTGTATAGGGTTGTTTTGGCTATCCTGAGTCTTTTGTTTTTCCATACAAAGTTGATTATTGTTCTTTTAAGGTCTGTGAAGAATTGTGCTGGAATTTTGATAGGGATTGCATTGAATCTGTAGACTGCTTTTGGCAAGATTGCCATTTTTATTATGTTGATCCTACCAATCCAAGAAAATGGGAGATCTTTCCATTTTCTGGTATCCTCTTTGATTTCTTTCTTTAGAGACTCAAAGTTCTTGATATACAGGTCTTTCACTTATTTGGTTAACGTTATCCCAAGATATTTGATGCTGTTTTTGGCTATTGTAAAGGGTGATTTTTCTCTGATTTCTTTCTCAGTCACTTTATCATCTGTATATAATAGGGACATTAATTTTTTTTTTGAGTTAAGCTTGTAACCTGCCACTTTGCTGAAGGTGTTTATCAGCTCTAGGAGTTCCCTTGCAGAGTTTTTTGGGTCACTTATGTAAACTATCATATCATCTACAAATAGTGAAAGCTTGACTCCTCTTCCTATTTTTATCCCCTTGATCTCCTATTGTTGTCTTATTGCTCTAGCTAGAACTTCAAGTACAATATTGAAGAGATATGGAGAGAGTGGACAGCCTTGTCTTGTTCCTGATTTTAGAGGAATTGCTTTGAGTTTCTCTCCATTTAGTTTGATGTTAGCTGTTGGTTTACTGTATACTGTTTTTATTGTGTTCAGGTATGATCCTGTTATCCTTGATATTTCTAGGACCTTTATCACGAATGGATGCTGGATTTTTCAGGATCTAGTGAGATGATCATGTGGTTTTTCTTTCATAGTTTGTTTATATGGTGGATTACATTGATAGATTTTCTAATGATGAACCATCCCTGCATTCCTGGGATGAAGCCTACATGATCATGGTGGATGATTTTTCTGATGTGGTCTTAAACCCGATTAGCTAGTATTTTATTGAGTATTTTTGCATCGATGCTCATGAGGGAAATTGGGCTATAGTTCTCTTTCTTAGTTGTGTTTTTGTGTGGCTTGGGTATCACAGTACTTGTAGCCTCGTAAAAAGAGTTTGGCATGAAGCCTACTTGATCATGGTGGATGATTTTTCTGATGTGTTCTTGAATCCGGTTTGCAAGTATTTTATTGAGTATTTTTGCATCAATGTTCATGAGGGAAATTGGTCTATAGTTCTCTTTCTTAGTTGTGTCTTTGTGTGGCTTGGGTATCAAGGTAATTGTAGCCTCATAGAAAGAGTTTGGCAGTGAGCCTCCTGCTTCTATAGTGTGGAATACTTTGACGAGTATTGGAATGAGCTCTTCTTTGAATTTCTGGTAGAATTCTGCACTGAAGCCATCTGGGCCTGGGCTTTTTTTGTTTGGGAGACTTTTGATGACTGCTTCTATTTCATTAGGGGTTATAGGTCTGTTTAGATTATTTATCTGTTCTTGATTTAGTTTTGGCAAGTGATATCTATCCAGGAAATTGTCCATTTCCTTTAAATTTTCAAATTTTGTGGAGTACAGATTTTCAAAGTATGCCCTGATGATTCTCTTGATTTCCTCAGAGTCTGTTGTTATGTCCCCCTTTTCATTTCATCCCAGGAATGCAGGGATGGTTCAACATTAGAAAATCTATCAATGTAATCCACCATATTAACAATCTGCGAAAGAAAAACCACATGATCATCTCACTAGATGCTGAAAAAGCCTTTGACAAAATCCAGCACCCCTTCATGATAAAGGTCCTAGAGAGATCAGGGATAACAGGAACGTACCTGAATATAATAAAAGCAATATACAGTAAACCAACAGCCAACATCAAACTAAATGGAGAGAAACTCAAAGCAATTCCTCTAAAATCAGGAACAAGACAAGGCTGTCCACTCTCTCCATATCTCTTCAATATTGTACTTGAAGTTCTAGCTACAGCAATAAGACAACAAAAGGAGATAAAGGGGATACAAATAGGAAAAGAAGAAGTCAAACTTTCATTACTTGCAGATGATATGATAGTTTACATAAGTGACCCAAAAAACTCCGCAAGGTTACTCCTAGAGCTGATAAACACCTTCAGCAATGTGGCAGGATACAAGGTAAACTCAAAAAAATCAGTGGCCCTATTATATACAGATGATGAAGTGACTGAGAAAGAAATCAGAGAAACATCACCTTTTACAATAGCCAAAAACAGCATCAAATATCTGGGGATAATGTTAACCAAGGAAGGGAAAGACCTGTATATCAAGAACTTTGTGTCTTTGAAGAAAGAAATCAAAGAAGATACCAGAAAATGGAAAGATCTCCCATGCTCTTGGATTGGTAGTATCAACATAATAAAAATGGCAATCTTGCCAAAAGCAGTCTATAGATTCAATGCAATCCCTATCAAAATTCCATCACAATTTTTCAAGGACCTGGAAAGAACATTAAGCAACTTTATATGGAAAAACAAAAGGCCCAGGATAGCCAAAACATCCCTATACAATAAAGGAACTTCAGGAGGCATCACCATACCTGACTTCAAGCTCTATTATAGAGCTATAGTCCTGAAAACAGCTTGGTATTGGCACAAAAATAGGCAGGTAGACCAATGGAACCGAATCGAAAGCCCTAATTTTAACCCACACACCTATGAACACCTGATTTTTGACAAAGAAGCTAAAACTGTACAGTGGAAAAAGAAAGCATCTTCAACAAATGGTGCTGGCATAACTGGGTAGTGGTATGCAGAAGACTGCAGATAGATCCATGTTTATCGCCTTGTACAAAACTTAAGTCCAAGTGGATCAAAGATCTCAACATACATCCAGCCACACTGAAACTTTTAGAAGAGAAAGTGGGAGATACTCTTCAACGAGTTGGTACAGGAGACCACTTCCTAAACATAACACCAGTGGCACAGGCACTGAGATCAACAATTAACAAATGGGACCTTCTGAAACTAAAAAGCTTCTGTAAGGCAAAGGACACAATCAAAAAGACAAAAAGGCAGGCCACAGAATGGGAAAAGATATTCACTAACCCTACATCTGACAGAGGGCTAATCTCCAAAATTTACAAAGAACTCAAGAAACAAGTCTCCAAAACACCAAAGGATCCACTTGAAAGGTGGGGTACAGAGCTAAATAGAGAATTCTCAGTAGAGGAGGCTAAAATGGCCAAGAGACACTTAAGAAAGTGCTCAACATCCTTAGCCATCAGGGAAATGCAAATCAAAACAACTCTGAGATACCATCTTACTCCTGTCAGAATGGCTAGAATCAAAAACACCGAAGACAATTTATGCTGGAGGGGATGTGGAGAGAGAGGAACATTCCTCCACTGCTGGTGGGAATGCCAACTCATACAGCCTCTTTGGAAATCAGTATGGAGATTCCTCAGGAAAATGGGAATTAATCTACCACTAGACCCAGCAATGCCACTCTTAGGCATTTATCCAAATGAGGCAGGTTCATACAACAAGGGCATCTGCTCCACTATGTTCATAGCAGCATTGTTTGTAATAGCCAGAACCTGGAAGCAACCTAGATGCCCCTCAACTGAAGAGTGGATAGAGAAAATGTGGTACATTTACACAATGGAGTATTACTCAGCAGAAAAAAACAATGGAATCTTGAAATTCGCAGGGAAATGGATAGCACTGGAAGAAACCATCCTGAGTGAGGTAACCCAGTCGCAAAAAGACAAACATGGTATGTACTCACTCATATATGGATTTTAGATATGGATCAGGATAGTGCCAGTCTGCACTTCCACAGATAGAGAGTCTGGGAAACAGGAAAGAACCTAAAAGATATGCATATATGCATAATACTCAAGAGAAGAGGATGGAGACAAGATCCTCTGAATGGATGGGGAACAGGGCGAGGGGGGGGGGTAGTGGGACCTGGGAAGAATAGAGGGGGTAAAGAGGAAGGGAGTTGGTCATGGGGGAACAGGAAGTTGAGGGGGTGGGGGTAGAATAGGGGGAAGAGGGAATCATAGGATCGAAGACAGATCAGGCACCAAAGTGACCTCGAGTGATCTAAAGGTATAACATCAATTGGCAAGCTAAGCAATAGTGGAAGGACCACCTCGAATGCCCATTCCTGATAATGAACTTGATGTCTATAACTATCCGGGAGCCTTCATCCTGGGACTGATGGAAGCAGAGGCAAACACACAACTAAGCACTGAACTGAACCCAAGGAACCCAGTGACAGAGAGAGAGGAATGATGAGCAAATTGGCAAAGAATGGGCTGGCAAAACCAGCAGAGACAGCTGATCTGAACAGGGGAGTGCTCTTGGACCCCAGACCGACAGTGGGGAGGCCAGAATGGGACTGATCTGGACCCCCCAAATGTGAGTGTCAGTGAGAAGGCCTGGACAACCTATGGGGCTCTGAGCTGTGGATCAGTGTCTATCCCTGGTATACAATCTGTCTTCATGTGCCTATAGCACAAAGAGAGATGCTCTCTCAGCCTGGACTCTTAGGGGAGTGCCTTGACCCTACCAAGAGTAAAATGATAGACTCTAGACATCCCCTACGTGGAAGGATTTGGCAATAGGGTGGGAGGGAGGGTGGAAGGGGAGTGCGGGAGGAGGGGAGGGAGAGGGAACTGGGATTGACATGTAAAACAAGCTATTTAAAATTTAAAAAAATTAAATATAAAAAAAAAAGAGTTTGGCAGTGAGCCTCCCACTTCTATTGTGTGGAATACTTTGAGGAGTATTGGAATTAGCTCTTCTTTGAATTTCTGGTAGAATTCTGCACTGAAGCCATCTGGACCTGGGCTATTTTTGGTTGGGAGACTTTTGATGACGGCTTCTATTTCATTAAGGGTTATAGGTCTGTTTAGATTGTTTATCTGTTTAGTTTTGGCAAGTGATATCTATCCAGGAAATTGTCCATTTCCTTTAAATTTTCAAATTTTGTGGAGTACAGATTTTCAAAGTATGCCCTGATGATTCTCTGCATTTCCTCAGTGTCCGTTGTTATGTCCCCCTTTTCATTTCTACTTTTGTTAATTAGCATGCTCACTCTCTGTCTTTTGGTTAGTTTGGACAAAGGTTTGTCTATTTTGTTGATTTTCTCGAAGAACCAACTCTTTGTTTCATTGATTCTTCTCAAAGTTTTCCTGGTTTCTACTTGATTGATTTCAGCCCTCAATTTGATTATTTCCTGGTGTCTACTCCTCCTGGGTGAGTTTGCTTCTTTTTTTCTAGAGCATTCAGCTGTGCTATTAATTCTCTAGCGTGAATGTTCTCCAGTTTCTTCATGTGGGCACTTAGTGCTATTATGAACTTTCCTCTCAGCACTGCTTTTAGAGTGTCCCATAAGTTTGGGTATGTTGTGTCTTCATTCTCATTGAAGTCGAGGAAGTCTTTAATTTCTTTTTTTATTTGTTCCTTTACCCAGGGATGGTGCTATTGTGCATTGTTCAATCTCCATGAGTTTGTAGGGTTTCTGCGATTTGGGTCATTGTTGAATTCTAATTTTAGTGCATGGTGGTCTGATAAGATAAATAGCTATATGCAGCTATCAGTATAGACCTAATCTGTCTGTTTCTTTGGGTAAATACTAAGGAACATAAGTGGTAGATTATATATTAAATGTATAGCTTTTGTAATGAACCAACAAACTCTTCCAGCGGTTGTATAATTTTTCTTCTTTTTTCT
This sequence comes from Mesocricetus auratus, assembly GCF_017639785.1. Taxonomy (NCBI): domain Eukaryota; kingdom Metazoa; phylum Chordata; class Mammalia; order Rodentia; family Cricetidae; genus Mesocricetus; species Mesocricetus auratus. The sequence goes on from NW_024429182.1 coordinate 43,332,969, forward strand.
GGAAATAAATAAGATTGCTTATTCTGCATCCTTGCCAGCATTTTGTTAGTGTCTGTGCTTGTGTTGTTCTAATAGGTATATAATGGCAATTTGAATATCCCCGAGGATATATGATTTAGGGAATCTTTTCATGTGCCAGTTTGTCATGGCTTTTTGGTGAGTGCTATCTGCTAAGTTCATTGACTTTTTTAAAATTATGGATCAAATTAAGTAGTTTAACCTAAAAGTAGTTCAGAGGACATACATTTATGTGGTGTTCTCCAGCTCATAGGAACTTGATTGTGGTGCACTATGTGACATTTATCTCTAAGTCTTCAAATTTGAATGTGGAGGATTGTGTCACAGTTATCTCTTGGGTCACCCAAAGCTAGTGTGGTGAATTATGTCACAGTTATCTCTTGTTCTTATGAGTGTGGTGGAGTGTGTCACAGTTATCTCTTTAGTCACACAAAACTGAGTGTGGTGGATTGTACCACAGTTATTGCTTAGTCACACAAAGATCATTATATATAGGTGTTAAATTTTTGTTCTGTTATGTTAAAATTATATTTTGTTCTTTTGCCCCCAAAATAATTTTCTTTGATTATTGGAAAGAGAAATAAACCAACTGGATAGTGTTCTCTAGAAATCCAGAAGTTGTAACACAAATAATAATGACACAGAAACTGATACTGGGCTTCCATGTTTCAAGCTGAAGATCAGAAAAGCAAAGCAGCGTGCCTGTAGCTCTTAGTTCTCCCTCAGCCTGAAAGGATGGTCCTGTCCTCGGTGTGGCTGAAGAATAATTCTTCTAACGTGACTAGCTCCTGTCTTATATACCTCTATAGAGCTGGAATTAAAGGCATGGAATCCTACGTTCTGAGATATCCTTTGTATGAGCTGTTTCTCTTTTACACTGATTCAATATTGCATAGCCTTGGGTGGCCTTGGACTTACAGAGATCCATCTGTCTTTGTCTCCTGAATCTTGGGATTAAAGGTGTGTGCTACCACTGCCCCAACTTCTTTCCAAAGCTAACTAGTATGGCTGGCTTTGCATTCTGATCCTTCAGTAATCTTTATTAAATCATAAATAATAAATTATCACAAGTCGTTGTTAATTTTTTGTTTATGCTTTTTTTCTTTCTCAAAGGCAAAGCATAAGTAAATACTTGCAAGCAAGAAGCATTATGTACCATCATTACAATACCTTTTCCTAAAACAGTTCGTTCTTATTTTTAAGGAATGAGTAGCAGAGTTTTGTGAAAAGCAAATGATCTGGTAAACAGCTGTTCAAGAAGCTAGTAAATGTGTAAATGAAGTGTAGATCTTAAGGTTGAAAAATATAGTTAATACCTAAAATAGGAAGCTGGTTCATGTGCTCTTAGTTTTTACGTTTGAAGGCTTGCATGAACATTGTGCTATATTTTCCTCTGCAAGAACAGTGTAATTAGTTTTTAGTCCATTTTTAGCAGTCATAAATTGGTAATGTAGCATGAATTCTAATTAGTCTTAATAAAACCCCAGAATCAGCTATTGGGCTGAAAGCTGAAGGATCAGAGAAGCAGAGTAGCCAGCCACAAGAGAGTTCTTACCTCTATAAATGCTAGGACCAAAGGGGCCATCCTTTATTTAGATTGTCTTCTCATACTACTTCAGACTGACTTCATTGAGCTCCTGTCTCCTCCTGCCTTATATTTCTGTCTCCGCCTAGCCATATCACCAATTTCCACTTTCCTAGTGCTGGGATTAAAGGCATGTAATCACAAATGCTGGGAACACCTTTGTGTGAGCTCCATTTCTCTCTTAGACTGAGTCAATTTCATGTGGCCTTGAACTAAAGCAGATCTGTCTCCCCAATGCAGGGATTAAAGGTGGTTGCCACCACTGCCTGTCCTCTATGGCTAGCTAGTGTAGCCAGCTCTTTACTCTGATTCTCAGGCAACCTTTATTTCTTAGATCGTTAAATATCACTACATGATGATAGTTTTAGAGGCTATACAGATATCTCTTCTCATGCAGTTCTCATAGAATATCTTTTTAACATAATCAGTAATGTAACTAGTAAACTGCTCTGTATTGCTAAGACTGATTTTTATCTAGAATGTAGAGAAATTTAACACTTTCTTGATGCATCTAAACAACTGACATTTTTAGAGATACTCACTGCTGTCTTTCAAGGCATTGCTATGACTTAGTTCTAGAATTCTTAATGCTTTTTTATTACCACTAAAAGTGATTCTGGTTCTTGAACAGCTTGCTAGTTTTTGTTACTGGCTTGTCTAGATGTAGGAAGGTTTGAGATTTTAGTGTTTAAGTACAAAGGAAGGATACATTGTATGGAGAAATGACACTTTTGAGTTTAAAAACAAAGAAAGGACCTTAATGAGTAGAGTCTAAGGAAATGTTTTTCAATCATAATTAAATGCCTTCATTTATCGTAGTATAAATTTCCTACCAAGCAATAATCCTTAAACTATTTTTAGATGAAAACAAGAAACCAATTTATTTGGTTACCACCCTGGATAACACAATGGAAGATTTGTTAACATTGGAATTTGTAAGGGTAAGCAGTTTTGATTTCACCTAATGGGCATGTAAATATGCTATTGAAATTTATAATTTAGTGTCCTTAATCCTTACTCTAATGTAACTATGTCAGTTCCTCTGTTTTAAAGGTCTTTTTGTTTTGTCATTATTGTTCTGTAGTCTTGATTCACAAATACATTATACGGCACACAAAGTATCCTGTGTTCTGAGAAGAAGGACCTCTAGCCTGACATTTTCAACCAGACTATTGAAAAAGAAACAAATGTTTAGTGTTGATGAAATTTCTTGTTGTATGGGTGCAAGAGGATGAACTCACTTCATTTCTATCATTGTATGGTTACCTGCTTTTTAAGTGTTAACAGCTCCATTCCATTTATATTGACTTATAATGTCTTTTAAAATTTTACTAATCTTCTCTATGTACTGACTGACTTCTGAATTTGGCATTGTGTATGTTTTAATAATTATTTTGTAATGGTTATGCCAAGAGAATATTACCATTACTTAAGGCCATTTTTGCTTCCATGATTGTTGGAGATTTTTAAAGGTTTTTTTTGTTTTATTGGCATCAGGTTTTAGAATATATAAACTCTAAAGAAAATGAATAAAATAGTTGTATTATATGCATATTAAATGGATTACTATTCAAAAAGGATAAATCATGCTATTTGCAACATTATCAGTTTACAGACCATAATGTTAAGTGAAATAATGTATTCATGGAAAGAAAAATACAAGAGGATCTTACTTATATGTGGACTTGAATAAAATTGAACTCATACATTTGTAAAGGAAATGGTGGCTGCTGGAAGATGGGACTACCATGAAAGGATAGAATGAGGAACTGTTGACAAAAGGAAATAGTTTTAGATAAGAAAGGGAAATAGATCTGGGATCTCTTGGATAACAGAGTAACTGTAGTAAATAATAATGTATATTTCCAATGGTAAATTTCAAATGTCTTGCAACAATAGATGGTATGTAAGCTAACTGATGGATACATAAGTTACAGTAACTTAAACTTTTTACATTTTTACATGCATTCATCAAAAGATCTGGTAGTGTACCTGTAAACATACAGTTATGTCATTGTCAAAGACCGTGTATGAATATTTGGAAAGAAAAGTGTTTGTGTGCTTCTGGATAATTCTGTCATAATTTTTTTTTCAAATACTGGAAAAATAATGAAGAACCATTCAGAGCTTTTTGAGGACCAAATGATTGTTCTCTATACTTGATACTATGAAACATTTTTTTTTGCCAGATAATAAGACAGTATATAATGTTAATTGAATACTTGCTATATACTAGAGAAGTCCATATTTAGCACATTTTGTTAAGCCTTGTTCTGGTCAAATAGTTGCTTGTTTGAGTAAATATATGTACATATATAGGTGTGTGTATGTATGTAACATGCTAATCACCTCATTCATAGTTAATTTATGTATAGTGTATAACTCTTGAAAATTTACAACTGTCATGCAATTGTAAACATAGCATGTCTTCCTAACATATTCTAATAGATACATTTTCTCTTGGATAGGCTGAAAAAAATGCACCCAATTTAAAAAGTGCCTATAACAATGTTTTACAACTTATTAAGGTATGCGTATATGATTATTTATTTTCAAAATAGAAACTGTATTTCTATGTCTAGATGTCTTATCAGTAATTTTTTTGTAATTAAAATTGTAAGATTCCTGGGGATAAAACTGAATATTTTAAATCATATGTTTTATACCACAAAATATACGGCATTTTAAAAGACTATCCAATCAGATGTTTTTTTGACCTAGTACTAAAATCAGTTTTGTTCCATAGGTGAATTTTTCCTCTTTGGATATTCATTTACATACTGAAGCACTTCTCAATACCATGAATTATCTTAATAATACCCTTCCACAATTAGGGGAACAGTCTGTCCCAGTGTCTGTTGCAGAGACTGAAGACAAAGGAGATATCATTAAAAAACTTGGTATATTTCTTTAAAACTTAAGGGTTTTTTGTTGTTATTGTTTGGTGTTTTTAGGTTGTTTTGGTTTGTTTTGGTCACTAATTAGAACAGTAATTTTAGACTCTGGTGATGCTTTTAATTAGACAAATATCTAAAATGATTCATCATATACCATTGTTAATTTTAGAGAATAGTGATGAAGGAAAAAGATTACTGCTAAAGAAAATATGTTTATTATGTAATAGATTTGAGTTGAAAGTTAGACAAATATATGATTTAGATTAAAGTTGATATATTATTTTAGGTTAGAAAACTAACTGACAACATTTGAGTATTAGCATGTTTTTTTTTTTTTAATCAGAGTACACATTAAGATTTGAGATCCTTCAAATCCAAATCTTCTCGAGTGTAATGGTATTGCTCAAAAACCTGTGATTTTGGAGCATTTTGTAATTTTGAATTACAAATACTCTCAGTTACTATTTAGAACTGTGGGTATTTGTGCTCTGTATAATGATAATTATCTTAAAGATTCATAGTTATTGGCTTAATTTCTTAAACGCTTAGTCACCTTTAAGAGCAGTCTGATTTGTTTTTGTTCTCATTAGATAATTCATTTTTAGAGTTCTCAATTCAGTAGAGAATGTTTTCTCTTTGCTTATATTTGAATTGTATATCTGATGTTATAATTATTTGTGGTGATATTTTAGCTGTCTAGGTGTAATGTGGTAATTACTAAACCTTTCTTTGTGTTACAATATGATTTTTGTTTTGTAGCTTTAAAGCTACCCACGAATGAAGATATTATTACCTTACAGCTGTTGGCAGAATTATCTTGTTTACGGATTTTTATTCAGGATCAGAAAGAAAACATTTCTGAAATTAAGATTGAAGGTAATACCAGCTCATAAAAATACATTTAAAATCATCACATTGAAGATGAAGAAAAGCAATTATTCTTGTTTTATTCCCTTAGGGCTTGATTCTGAGATGATTATGAAGCCATTAGTCACTGAAATAAATGCAAAACTAAGAAATATAATTGTGTTAGATTCTGATAAAATGGCTGTATACAAAAAGGTGAGTTTTTAAAATTATTTTTACTGTTATTTCATGTGCATTGGTGTTTTGTGCATTAATGTCTATGTGAAGGTGTCAGATCCTCTGGACCTGGAGTTACAGACAGTAGTGAGCCGTCATGTGGATGCTGGGAAGTGAACTCTGGTCCTCTAGAAGAGTAACAAGTGCTTTTAACCATTAAGCCATCTCTCCAGCCCTGAGATTTTATTTTTATTAAGTCTTAATATATCATTAAATGTGTAATTTTCATATTAGTTATATAGGCAATATCAGGGTTTAGAGTTAAACGCAATTGATTTTTTTTAGTTTTGGTATTTAATATTTATGTGACCCTTTCAATTCCTAATCTAGTCTTTTATTTATAAAATTAAGATTATAATAATTTTTTTAAGTAAATAATGCTCCAGGAACAAATAGGCGTTGTATGTGGTTGGAGGAGGGGTGTTGCTAATAATGCTTCTTTTAAAAACTTGTAAAAATGAAAGTGTTCTATTCTATTAAATATCCTGAATTGCCTATTTCAGATAATGTTATTAGAAGGTGTGATACATTTCAAGTGTATTATCTTGGATGCTTACCAGTCTGCATATCTGTTAAAAATAAGAGAATCTTTTGAAGTGATAGAAATGGCTAGATATTTTGTTAGTAATTTTCGAATAATAAGGAGTTTGAGTGATGTATTGAAGACAATGATGACAAAATACTGAAGTATAAGATCAGGAAAACCTGAAGTGCTCTTTTAATCAGGAAGTGAGCATTTAGAGTTTGACAAGAAGAAAGAAAATTCTGTACATGACTGACTGGTCCTAGTGTATTATCATCAGGATTATTTAAACTTTTATGTATTTGTTTTTATTTTATGTGTAAGAGTGTTTTGCTTGTATGTTTGTATATATACTGCATGCACATATTAACAGTGTGTCTTATGCATCATGGAGTTTGTGCTGCATGCATGCCTTGTGCCCTCAGAGGCCAGAAGAAGGTGATGAATCCCTTGGAAATGAAGTTACTGATAGTTATGAGCTGCCATGTGAGTCCTGGGAATTGAACCCAGGTCCTCTGGAACAGCAGTGAGTGCTCTTAATTGCTGAGCCATATCTCTAGTTCTGTCATCATTATTGATATAGTCGTCAACTGATTTTTATGTGAGAAATAAAAATTATATTTATACATACATATGGATCAATAAAGGGTGATATAGCACAAAAGTCTCCAAATATGCATGACTTTATAGAAACAAGGAACAAGATTATTAATAATAGTGACAACAATTTCCAAAGTTGTTATTTGTTCCTCTGTTACTTTTACTTTATGATTTATAGTATATATAGGAAAATGAAGGATAGAGCTTAAGTTTTTCTTTTTCTAAAATGTAATGCTCACAGAAATAAAACTGTCTACTAAACGCTATACAGATAGCAACAGAAATGAATTATATCCCTGGACATTGATTTTTCCTTCTGTATTTTATTTTTAAAATATGGCCAAATTAATATAGCTTAAAAGAGGTACAGATTGAAAAGTCTCTTTCTCCTGTTGTCTTGCTCCATTATCATTTTCCTTTAATTTTCTTTGGATTCCAGTATAGGTAATTTTTTATACGAACTATTCATTGACTAACTAGAGCATTATAAGTTGTTTATTTTTGCTGTGTATTAAAATGTTGTCATCATTATTATGTGATATATACACTATTGATTGGGTTGGGGTGTTATTGATAAACTCAAATCATTACTGTTACAGATTGTAACTGTTAGACCAAGTCATTATGTACTAGAACAGAATTCTTCATTTGCAAGTTTATTGCTGTTAAGTACTATAATTGCTGAAGACTAAAAGCTTCTGGCTTATCTGATATTTAACTAAAATAAAAATGTCTTTTATATAAAGACATTTTGATTATTTTTTTAAATCTGGTTTTGAGTGCTTGTTAATTCTGGGTGACAAATATAAATGTAATTTTAATTAGTTTTCTCTGTTTCTAGATTTGTTATCAGGTTAATTATGACTTCATAAAATTAATTGAAAAACATTAGGTTATAGTTTTCCCTTACCCACCCTCGACACTCCCCTGGTAGTCTCTCTTTAATTCAAACTATTAAAAAGCACTTATTTGCTGTGACTGTAAGAAAATTTCAGCCTCAACTTCTTGATTCCCACACTGAAGGCAACTTTGAATTACAACCCTACCCATATCTAATATTTACTGACTTCTGGTCCATTGGCTAGATCATGTGGAATGCCTTCCCTTTTGTACCCTGTCAAACTTCACTGAAAGTCATTGTTTCCCTTTGTCCTTGGGAATTGATGCCTCCTTTCCTTCAGGATCCTGCCATGCCATTCACAACGACTATCTTTGTAATCAAACTCCTCTTTGGGCATGAAGGCTAGGCCCTCTCTCTTCTGGGCTTGATCATGGTTGCTGTGACTATCATGTTCCATCTATTTCTGGGTAAAGATCTTCTAGAGAATAATTCATGCCAGCTACTTTCTTCCAGAAATTTGTGTGAAATGTTTGCTATTTTGTTTTAAATGTTTGGTATGCATCAACAATGATTGTGTATGTTTAAGCCTGGGGCTTAATTTTACTTTTTTCCTACATGATAGTTTCTGCTACTGCTTACTGATAACTATTATTTTAATTCAAATAGTTATAAATCCCATATAGATCTGAATATTGTTTGTAGCTTTAGGGCTACAAAAATTGAAGCACCTAAAGGTTTACTGGCTAAGGTCACTTAGCTGGTAGAGTTTTATCTGGCAGCCTAAATGTAAGTTCCAGGAATTCTGGGTCTTTTTTTCAATTTTATTCGTGCCTTGTTTTATTTAGTTTATTCTGTTACTATGATAAAGTTCTCTGTACAAAAATATTTTGGGAAGGTAGGGTTTATTTCATCTTATGCCTCAAAAATTATAAACCATCACCAAAGGAAGGCAAGGCAGGAACTCAAGCAGGAAACCTGTAGGTAGGATAACACATGATGAACAAGTCAGTAAGTAGTGTTTCTAGGTCCTCCATGGTTTCTATTTTAGGGATCCAAGTCACAGTAACAAAAAAAATAATTAATATGCTTCCTTTCCCTCAATATATCCATCAAGTTTGCGTGCATCAGGAACATGGGACAAGAGTCTTCAATATGAAGGAAAGAACCAAATGTGTAAAAAGACAAATTTCTGTGGGATAAGAGTACTGGGAAAGCCAAAATGTTAGCAGGGACCAAAATCCCAGCAATATAGCCTCAATTGCAGACTTATTCCTACAACTGAAGAAATGTAAATCAGTGGTGTAATGCTTAGATTTGAGCATGTTGGTACACATTTAATTCCAGCAATCTGGAAGCAGAGCAGGCAGATCTCTGAGTTTAGAGCCAGCATGGTCTTATATAGCACATATCAGACCAGCCAGGGCTACATAGAAGAAAGGGAATGCTGATACTCAGTTGGCTTTCTTATTTTTTCCTTTCTATTCAGTCAAGGACCCTTGTCCATAGGGATGGTCTTACTAAGCCATTTAGTTAATTTTTGATCCCTACAAACTCAGAGTTTCAGAGTTGTTCCTCACTAATGTCCAACACACCCCCTTCTGTCTGTCTATCTCTCTCTTCCCCCTCCCTCTTCACCTCTCTCTTACTCCCTCCCTCTTATCCCCCTCCCAATTGTGGTGGTGGCACATCATGACAACCATGTTGAAGTCCTGGAGAAAACTTGCAGGATTGCTTTCACTTCACGATGTTTGTTCTGAGGATCAAATTCAGATCATCTTCCTGACCTTGTCCTAGGCATTTTTTTAGTTAGATATTGACTGTTTTATTTTGTCTGTAAAAGATACCTGATGTCACTAGCCAGAGTACCTATGCTTTGTGGGTCTCTTCTGCCCTGATAAACCAAAATTAGGAAGGATATTGTTAGTCTTCTACACAACTTCTTTCACAGTTCTCACAAGGAAAGAGATCAGTTGGGAACATGATTGCTGGTTTTACTTTATTTTTTTCTTACTCTTTTTACGTAACCCATTTCATTTTTAAAAATCCTAAAATGACATATTTTTTCTCATGCATATCTGTATCTGTTCCATGGGCATGCAAGAACATCCTTATATATTCATAATACAGTGATCCAAACACTACTGTAGCATGCTGTAAGCTCCTAGGGTTCTAGTACGTACCTTGTCTATTTCTTTCTTTTTTTAAGTTTTCATTTTTTTAATTTAAATTAGAAACAAACTTGCTTCACATGTCACTCTCCCTCCCCTCCTCCCCCACCCCCGCCAATCTCCCCAACTCCCCCAGACAATCCCCCACTTGACTCTCCAGAGAGGGTGAAGCCCTTCATGGGGGATCTCCAAAGTCTGTCATATCATCAGGCCCTGCCCCATGTGTCCATGCTGAGAGAGCATCCCTCCATGTGGAATGGGCTCCCAGAGTCCATTTAGATGCCAGGGATAAATACTGATCTAGTACTCTAGGCCCCAAAGATTGCCGAGGTCTCCTCAGTGGCATCCATATTCATCAATTCTGGAACAGTCTCATGCTGGCCACTCAGCTGTCAGTCTGGGGTCCATGAGCTCCCCCTTGTTCAGGTCAGCTGGTTCTGAGTGTTTCACCCGCCCGGTCATGGCCCAGGCATTTTTAACTGGTGAAATTGACACCTAAAAATAACCATCCCAGAAGACTTTGACAGCCAGGTGATATGAACCGTTTCATTTCTGGCCAAGCATTCTTTAGTCTCAGAAATGGGATGCTCTTGAGGACCTGTTCTTCCTTGGAGCATCTTGATTGCTGTGCTTCTTGACTCCTAGTAACCCTGAATGAATACCTCATTGAACCCAAGCTAAAGAGGACTTCTTGTGGTCTGCTCTAATGACCGCTTCTTGTCCTCCCTTATGTAGAATTTTCTTTGTCCTTATCTCTAAGATTTTGTATCTTTACCTGGACCTGAGGTCAGCAAGGTTTATTACCTCTCTTTTTGGTCAGAGAATAATTCTGGTGATACTTTGGGCCTTTGTAAAAAAAATTAACTGATTTATTTTTATGTTATGGATATTTTCTCATGTCTTTCTGTCTGTGTACCATGCCCATGCCTGCTGCTGAGGGAGATCAGAAGAGGTTGTTGGATCCTGTGAAATGGGAGATAACAATCATTTTTGAGCTACCATTCCGGTGCTGGGAATTGAACTCCAGTACTTTAGAAGAGTAGTAAGAGCTGGTAACACGGAGCCTTCTCGCCAGTGCTTTTCCTTGTATAGGATTGAAGTGTTTTCATTCTTCCAGAACCAATACCAAGTAAAACCCTAATTTCATTCAGACTTTTTTCTTTATACATTCTCAAGAGAGGATAACAAAGTACCTGCAACTGAGGAGGTACTGTGTTTGTAGTTTCCAGGGACTTTGTCTCCAACACTGGTGTCCAGTCAGCCTTTATTTTTTAACTGAATTGTTCTTCCGTAACTTATGTGGTATTTGGTATCCCTGTCTCTTGAAATCTTGTAATTTTCTCTCCTTGAAGGTACCTGATTTCTCTTGGATGATAGAGTACTTTTTGTTATCTTGTTATTTCATATTTCTAGTAGTGTCAAGAAAAAAATTATGATAGTTCATTAGCTGTTTGTCAATTTTAGGCTTTGAAATGGTCTACTCTCTAACTCATTGCTTCACGTTCAAAAGCCTACACTCTTTCTTCTATTTTTCAGCCTTCAAAAGTCTCTAATATACTTTTGCTTCTTGGGAACTGTGGTTGATTTCCTTGGTGGTTTTTCAATCCCTTCTAGAATTTAAGAGTTAAGTTAACTATAAACTTTAAGTTAATACTCTGTTACAAATTTAAGAAAAAAATAGTTTGTTTCTTATACTTTTAACTGATTGTTATAAGCTACAGAGGTGTAAAGTGTAAGTCTTTCCTCTCTCCTACCCTGCTGTTCTTCACTAGTAGTTAAGATGATTCTTAACCAACTAATGAAGAACGGAAAGTTTAAAATTATGATATTCCATTAAAGAATATGAAAAAAAACTAATGTCCTCAGACCTAAAGAAATAAGACAATGAGTTCAGATAAATTGTGCATGTGGTGTGTTTTAGCTGAAAATTACTAAAGACATTTATATTATGACTATAATTGCAAGGCAGAAAATTTAAGTGAGATGCATATCTATTCTCCTCCAATAAAAACATAACACCTAGTCAAGATAGACCTACTTACTTTCATGACCCTTGACAACAAAAAAACATGTTAGGTTACAAGTTCTAACAAAATAATTGGAATTGTTGTCTCACTGACTCAAGTACCAGGAAGATTTTCCAAATGCTAACATATTTTATTATTATTTTGCTTTATTTTATTTTGATCTTGGGTACACTACTTCAAAAATTAATTATAATATTTGGAATTCTTCTCTCGTTAAGGCTGTTTATATCACTGGAAAAGAAGTTTTCAGCTTCAAAATGATTTCTTACATGGATGCCACTGCTGGATCTGCATATACAGATATGAATGTCGTTGATGCTCGAGTTAATTTAACTGTTGGTTGCATTGAAGTAGTGTTTGTCACAAAATTCCTATATTCTATAATGGTAAGTATTTTAATAAATTATTTTTAATTCTAGGTAGAAATTGCTGTGTTAAGCATAGAGACCCTATCTCAAAAAATTATTCATGTATGAAAATTTCAGACTGTATACATAAACAAATACACATATGTATATCTCTGTAGAAAAAACAAAACAAAACATGGTCTCTTAACATGAAAATGGCTGGCCTGGAACTTGTAAGTAGATCGGGTTGGCCCGAAACTTACAGAGACCCACCTGCCTCTGCCTCTCAAGTGGAGGGATTAAATGTATGTGTAGCCATGCCTGCCTAATAAAAATACATTTTACAAATTAACTTTGTCTTACTTGATGTGACCTTTAAAACTGAAGTTTCCATCTATTTTCCCCAAAAACTTTATTGTACAGCAAAAGCAAAGATGAACACTTTTTAGAAATGTTTTGAAATTTTCATGATTGTTATATTTACATCATTTTCATTCCTTCTTCTCCCCTCTCTAACTCCTTGTATGTTCCCTTTCAATTTCATGACCTCTTCTTTATTATTGTTACTGAAGTGTGTGTGCATGTTTTTCTGTATCTTTTTGTACCTGAAGAAATCAGATTCTTCTCTCTCAGCAGCCATTGATTGTAGCTCTTTGTCTAAAGGTAGGGCTTTGTGACAATCCATATCCACATTGGCAGGCCAGCTGGGGCTCTTCATTATGCAAGTCTTATGTAGGTAATCATATTGTAGAGATATCATGGATGCAGCTTCTTTGTCATCTATAGAAGACAACATGTAATAACAAATATCCTGGTCCTCTATTTCTTAGAATCTTTCCACCCCCTCTTGTACAATGTTCCCTGAGCCTTGGGTGTAGAAGTTTGCATTGTAGATGTACCAACTGAGGTTGGACCCCACACCAGTCCTTCAACTCTGCACTTTGGCTGGTTGTGGATCTCTATAATAGTCCCCATGTCTTGCAAAAAGAAGCTTCTTGATGAGAGGTGAGAGATATACTTTTTGTGGGTATAAGGCAGGTATTTAGAATATAGTTAGAAATTACATTAATTTGAGAAATTGGAGGGGCTGGGGTGATGGATCAGCAATTAACAGCACTGAGTACTCTTTTAGGGGACCAAGATTTGGTTCCCAGCACCCACATAGTGGTTAATATCTCTAAATCAAATATATGGGGATCAGACATTCTATTCTGGCCTTACAGACACTGCTTGCTTTTAGTACACACACATACATGTAAGAAAAACATCCATACATATAAAAATGTTAATTTTTTAAAAGAAAATTACAATAGTAGGTTTTCTTGGTGGGTCCATGACTTCTCAAAGTTATGGCTAGAAATACAATATTAGGTATGGATTCCCTACAGCTGTGTAGTTGGACTTAAGGTCTATCAATAGGAGGCAATCTGTGCCTCATATTTTGTTTTTGAATCATAGACTTTGCCATTGGTTAGGATGATTGATTACTTTTCTCTTTAGGCATTTTGTATAGCACCTTCTAATTCTCTGAGAGCAAATGCTGAAAGCATAGGCTTCCAGATCAGTTCCAGCTTGATTTCTTCAAGTCTTATGTCTGAAATGTTTGATTTCTTCAACAGTAGGATCCTCCTGTCTTCAAGTTCTGAGAGGCAACCATATATTGTTCTGGCACTGAATTTTTTGTTAAATAAGCCATAGCTCTTGGGGAAGGCATTATCACATCATGTGGTATGAATCCATTTAAGATACACGTACACTTTAAAAGCTTTTCAAATAATGTTTCTCTATGACTTTAAAATCATCGTTAGTATTATTTAGCTCTTTTTCCTTCCTCTTTTCTTCTGTATTGTCTTCCCTCTCCTATCCACTTAAACACCCCACCACCAATAATTTCCCCTCTTTTGCCTTTCATAATATTTGTATTCCACTGTCTTCCTTCTTCCTGGTCCAGCCTCTTTATACTTTCTTGGCTTCTGAAGTTACTTGCTTTTGTAATTAATCTAAAGATTCAGAGATAGGATTCACAAAAAAGAGAGAACATGGAGTGTCTTTCTGGGTCTGGGTTACTTCACTCAATACAATATTTTCAGGTGACACACATTTAGTTGTAAATTTCATTTTTTTTATAATTGAGTATAATTCTATTGTATGTATTTACTACATGTTCATTACCCATTCATCAATAAAGGACCTTAAGGTTGTTTCCATATTCTTGCCCTTGTCCATAGGGTGATAGTTAACATGGCTGAGCAAGTATAATTATAGTAGGATATGGAGACCCCTCTTTTTTCCTTTCCCTCCTCAGATCACATGTGCCCGACTGTTCCTGTCTCTCTTTCTTCCCCTAACCATTCAGTGCAGCTATTTTACTTTCCTAGTTTCTGCAGTATATTCTTTTCTTTCCTGGTTTCTCCAGGATATGTATGTACTCACATCTGAAGATTTAGAGCTAGGAGCCTCCAGTGAGAGAGAACATGCGATATTTGTCTTTCTGAGTCTGGGTTATCTCACTCCATGTGATCTTTTCTGGTCCTCTCAGTTTACCTGTGAATTTTATGATTTCATTATACTTTACAGCTGAATAGTATTCAATAGTGTATATGTACCATATTTTCATTATCCATTCAGCAAGTTGAAGGACATTTAGGTTGCTTCCATTTGCTAGCTATTGTCAGTAGAGTGCAATGAACATGACAGTATTTGTAGAGTAGGATATCATACATATGCCAAGGAGTGGTGTAGCTGAGTTATCTGGTAGATCTACTTTTTTTTTTTTAATCTTTTTTGAGAGTTTTCCACACTAATTTCCAAAGTGGTTGTACCAGTTTGCAATCCCACCAACAACGAATAAGGGCTCCCTTGCCCCCTCATCCTCACCAGCATTTGTTTTCAGTTGTTTCCTTAATCTTAAACCTTTCTGACTGGTTAAGTAGATGTAATCTCCATTTCCCTAGTTGCTGAGGATATTGAACCCTTCTAAGATTTTTTTTTTTTTGGCTGTTTGCATTTCCTTTGAGAACTCTTTTTAGAGCTCAACTACCCAAGTTTTTTGTTTTAATTGGGTCTTTTGAGTTGTTGTTAGCATTTTGTTTTGTTTTGTTTTGTTTTGTTTGAGTTCTTGGTATACTCCTTTATTGGATGTATAGCTGCCGAAGATTCGCATTTTGTGGATTTCAGCTTTGCTTCCTTTGCTGTACAATTTTTACTTTTAGGTCCCAGTTGTCAGCTTTTGGTCTTCTTTCCTCACCATTTCTTATCCATGAAGCTCCTGGAGGCTGAACTTGAATTTTCATATTGGTAGCAGGCACTTCTACACAGTGAGCCATTTCACCAGTCCTGAGAGTTCTTAAAAACTTTATGATTTTTAAATCTATAATGTAAACTGTAAGAAGTTCTTAGGTCTTAGAGAAAGTGCACCATAAATCAATGGTACCATCGAAACATTTAAGTATCCTTTTTTTGCTTTGTTATAATGACTAGATTTTTTATTTTATCATTGTATCATGTGTTATTTTCCAGCAGAAAAATAATAAGTAAATAATGGGCTTTGTTTTAAGAAGTAAACGTTTTATTTTATGGAGGTAAAATTAGTTAATATAACTTATAAGTAATACATTTAATGTTTTATTAAAGGTAACATTATGTCATTTTATCATCTTTATAGGCTTTTATAGATAATTTTCAAGCAGTTAAAAATGCCTTGGCTGAAGCAACTGCTCAAGCAGCAGAAATGGCTGCTGATGGTGTAATGGAACTGGCTAGAAGGAGTTCTAGGTTTGCACTGGATGTTAACATCAAAGCTCCTGTTGTGTTCATCCCACAGTCTCCATTGTCTCACAATGTTTTTGTTGCTGATTTTGGATTAATTACAATGAAAAATATATTTGTTATTGTAACAGAAACCCAGAGTAATCTTCCACCTGTAATTGATTTGATAACAATAAAGTTGAGTGAAATGAGACTATACAGGTAAGCTTTTCACAATGTATTTGTGTAAAATAATCTTTTTATTCTAAAGGACTTGATATCTTTAGAATTCTCTTTATAGTGTGATTTTATTTTACTATTACTCTATTTTTTTTTCCAAAGTGTCTTCTAGCTAGATCACTTACAGTCTTCCAAAAATCAACCTAGAAATACTGAAAACTGATCTTAGGTAATGATGAAAACTGTAAATTTATCTGAAGGGGGAGTATATTTTCATTTTTTTGTAATTCTCTATAAGTATGAAGTAGAAATGGAGAAATTTGACATGAAATTCATATTCACTTTGCAACACATAGTTTTGCCTAATCCATTCTGTCAACTTTGAATATTTTAAGCAATTTTATTAGAAATAGTTGACTTATAAAACATTTGTACCTAACGACAAAAGTTGTTCAGAGCATTCATTCCCTTTTTAGTCATTAATGTTCATGATGTTCTCTCTTATTTCTTTTTTTTTTTTTGTTATATCCTCTTGCTCATCAGAATCACTATAAGTGGAGTAATTTTATGATTTTAAGGTTCCTGTTTTTTATTTCATTGCTTTTTCTTTTAATTATGTTATATTTACTATTTTTCTATTTGTAAACTTTAGGTTCAGTTTTTCTCTTTGTCAAAGTTTCTTCATATGGTAACTGAGATTATTGATTTTGTTTTCAATCTAAGTCAAACTTCCATAAATTTAGTTCCTCCCCAGCATCGTTGGTCCCTTTGGATTCTCATGGAATTCCCTGGCGTTGCTTTGATTTAACCCTCTTTTTACTGTTAGTAAGTCATATGAAAACAGTAGTAAAATGAAACAATTCATAGGGTTACCACCACCCACACTTCCCTACACCCAATCCTCAGTGATTTTTCCACTCTTTTTGGAGGAAGGCATTTATGGCAGGAATGTGAGTTCATCTCGCTCATCTTGGATAAGAGGACAGCTTCAGTTGAATACTTAAGCATTTTTTCAAATCTCAATGTGTATGAAAGGATAGGACCAAATGTAATCGTGAAAAAAATGTCTTTATAAGGGATCAATAAGTAGTGCCTACTTAATTGGATTGTTTACTATTTAAAGTGTTGGGAAAATCATGGAAAATTGGTTAAAAGGAGACAAAACTGGAAGTCAGACACCTAGGTGTCTAGTGAGATGGAACATTTCATTGTGATATGTAATTTTATTTTTCTCTTCACATAAACAAGTTGCCAGTGTCTCCTATTTAATGAAGAATGATACATTAAAGTTAATCATACATCTGTTTTCCTGCCTGAATATATACAAAGCAATTTATATTTCCCAATAGGTCTCAGTTTATGAATGACACATACCAGGAAGTGCTGGACCTGTTACTACCTTTGAACTTGGAAGTGATTGTTGAACGAAACTTATCATGGGAATGGTACAAGGAAGTTCCTTGTTTTAATGTAAAAGCCCAGCTAAAACCCATGGAGGTAATGTTTTCATGGTTTTTGATTTCTGTTACAGTTGACAGTATTAGCAAAATAAATTTCTTGGCTAGAATTTAGGAATAATCATGTTGGTCAGAATTTTAATAGTAGCTTGTACGCCAGAATTCATTTAATGTTTTCCATTCATTCTCTATCAGATATTTAAGTGTGACTGATATGTGCTAACCTTTATGCTAGATATTAAAGATACAGTGACAGAAATGATTTCTGCCCTTAGTCTTTACCACCATGAACCGGTTTCATGGTGAAGGTAGTCTGGAATGTGTAATATATAGCAAAGAAGTTAAGAAGGTCTAGGGAAACAATGCAGTGAGTGAACCACTTGTGGTGTAATTGTAAGAAAAGTTTTGTTCACTAGATCCAGTGTAAAAAGAAGCTAAGTACGTACTGTGGCCACCTGTAATCTCAGCACTGAGTAGGTAGAGACCAGACTCCTGGGGCAAACTGACTATGTGATTGGCAAGTTCTGTGTTCAATTGAGATGACCTAACCTCAGAAAATAAAGGGGAGAGCTGTAGTTGGTAAATTTTACTCTTTTGGCACATTGCTCTTTGAAGGGGCCCACTATCCACCTCCAAATTAATCATAGGCATGGAGACTTATTCTTACTTTTGAATGCCTGGCCTTTGCTTGGCTTGTTTTTAGCCAGTTTTTCTTAAATTATCCCATCTAACTTTTGCCTCTGGGGTTTTCTCTTTCTCTGTTCCATATACCTTTCTTCTTATTGGCTTTTGGTGTCCTCTCTCCTCCTCCTCCTCCTCTTGCTCCTTGATCTCCTCCTCCCAGATTTCTCCTGCTATTTATTCTCTCTTCCTGCCAGCCCCACTTAATCCTTCCTCTTTCCTAACTATTGGCCATTCAACTTTTATTAGACTAATTAGGTGTTTTTAGACAGTCAGAATAACATAGCTTCACAGAGTTAAACAAATTCAACAAAAAAGGATGCAGCATATCTTTGCATCATTAAACTAATGTTCCAAATAAAACAAATATAACACATCTGGAACTAATATTCCACAAAAAAGAGCAATTGAGAAGACACCTAACATCAACTTTGGACCTCCATATATACATGTTCACTTGTACTTACACATTTATCCCATCACACACACACATACACATATATTTACACATTTAACCTCATCACACACACACAGAGCAATGAAATGCTCAAATCCTTTTTACAATGCGCTTTCATATTAATCTCAGGTCTCAAAAGAAGCAGAAACAAACAAAAGTATATGAGTAAAGAGATAGTGTTTGATATAAGGTATTAATGCATAGGCTAGGAAGTTCAAAATTGGCAAGATAAGTCTCTATGTTATTTAAGGGAAGTATATATTGCAGTCTATTAGCAGAATTCTTGCTTGGGAGAGGTCATGATTTTTTTCCAAGTAAATGCCTTCATATGGTGTTTTGAGTAAGAATGGCCCCCAAAGACTGGTAAATGTGAATGCTTAGTCACCAGGAGTATAGAACTCCTTGATAGGATTAGAAGAATTAGAAGGTGTGGTCCTGTTGGAGGACATATGTCCCTAGGGATGGGCCTTGAATTTTCAAAAGCCCATGCCAGATAGTATCTCTCTTGGCCTATGAATCAGGGTGTAGTTCTTAGCTAGTACTCCAGCAGCATGCTTGCCTCCTTGTTTCCCACCATGATGATAATGGGATAAACCTCTGAGACTATAAGTAGGCTGCCAATGAAATTATTTCTTTTGTAACAGTTACCTTAGCCGTGGTGTCTTCACAGCAATAGAACTGAGGCACTTCACTTGATTAGATGAGACCCACTCACACTATGAAGGGTAATTGAGTTTGCTCCCTCTTTTTTGCATTAAACATTAACCTAACCTTAAAAAAATAACTTTAATAGAAGCATTTTAAGTAATGTTTGATGAAACATAGCCAGCATGACACACAGTTATCCCTCAGTACTACTTAAGACAGGTCTTTGTTTTTGGTTTGATGCTCTGTTCAAAACAAATAATGTGAAGTTAACTTGTTGAATTAGTTTTTAGTCATTGATAAAGATAAGTGTCTTACCCATTTAGCTATAGCTTCTTATAAAATCAGAATTGCATTCTTTATATACGGGACTTTTGTGAAGAACAAAAATTCATATAAAACATATTATAAGCTGTATTTTTCATTATACAAATATATTTTATTCTGTATTTAAAATATGCCTCCTGTTTAAAGTCAAAGTTGAAATGGTTAGATGACTACATAAAAATGAAAGCTCACTTTAAAACGACTGAATTACATAGAATATCCATAACAAATAGTTCATTATAGGAATTGACAATATCTGTATTTTGTAAACTACTAGTTATTACTTGGTCTGCAGAAGACTGACTATTCAGTCAGTAAAAATATTTACAACCTTAAAAGTTGGTTTACAGAAAACCAA
This sequence comes from Mesocricetus auratus, assembly GCF_017639785.1. NCBI lineage: Eukaryota > Metazoa > Chordata > Mammalia > Rodentia > Cricetidae > Mesocricetus > Mesocricetus auratus. Next base: position 43,352,910 of record NW_024429182.1, read on the forward strand.
ATCCAGGAAGTAGGATTTTTAAAAAACAAATCTTGGGGGCTAGAGAGATGTCTCAGTGTGTTAAGAGCATTTCATACTTTCAGAGGACCTGGAAATTCCTGGCACCCACATGGCAGATTATAACTGATTGTAACTCTAGTTCTCAGGAATCCAATGCTGTCTTCTGCCTAGGCTGGAACCAGGCATGTGTGTGACGCACAGACTAAACAGTCACACACATGAAGTAAGTTTTTTTAAAGCAATCTTCCTTCTTTTAGGTGTGTAATTTCTTTTTGTGAAATCTTATTTTACCAGTTCATTCTTAGTCAAGAAGATTTAACGACAATCTTTCAAACACTGCATGGTAATATATGGTATGGACGAGAAGATGCTTATGTCCCGTCTTCTGTAAGTAAAGATGACCAGGAGATTGTGACTAGTGGAACCTCCAGTGTTTCCTACCATTCGGGAGGTTTGTGTTTAACCTGTATTTCTCTCTGGCTTCATTGTGTTCTTGTTTCTCTTGCCTGTCTGTCCCCCAACTTTGTTTTTTCTATATCTTGGTAAAAGAAGACTTAATAATCCTCTAATTAACTAGTCTGACTTAGGCAATTTTAAATGATCTGTTTTTTGTTATTCTACTAATTTCGCATGTATGTGTGTATTGAATCAAAGTTCTTAGTCCCATTATGATAAAAATTCTTAGGATTCTTGTTTATCTTCCCTGTATGTTCTTATTTTCAGTTTTGCAGCATATATATTAATATACTATATATTAATGTTTTAGGAATATCAAAATACTGGGAGCATGACAATAGAATAATCATTGTAGATGATGAATTTTAACAAAAGTTGGAGAGTTGGATGGATGAAAAATAGTAATGTGAATCATAATAGGAAAGAAACTTGTTTCCATGTTGGTGGCAAGGTGCTATGTGAATGTGGCTGATTCTAACGCAGCACCAGCACATGGGAAGTGGACTTAGTAAGGGTGCTAGTGTGATTTTGAGGCTCATAAATAAAATTATATCCTCATTTTAATTGTTATAGGTGATCCCAAAAGTCAATATAATATGAAACCTCATCCTTACTAGGTAGGATAATCAACCCCGTCTTTTATTGTTAAATGTGAGTGGTTCAAAATGAAGTAACCCAATAGAACACAGGCACAAAAGAAACAAAGAAACAAAACACGTATTATCAGTGAAAAGGAGGTGATACACTGAATGCAAACAAAAGGAGGCAAACAAATAAAACAGATATTTTACAAGAATTTGCTAAGAAATGAGAATAATAACTAAATGGATCCTGCTAGTACTGTCAACCTTCCCCTTTCAAAGATAGAAAAAGAGTTCTTAGAAACTTAAAGTGTAAAGAACATGATTACTAATTTTTTAAAAAATAATAACACTATAGTGTTAGAATATAAGTATTCTAGAATACGGCCTGAGATAATACCCTATAGTGTAAAGAAAGAAAGCAATAGGGATGGAAAATAAGATTAAATTAAGAGTGCTATTTCAGTTCAGAAGTTCCAGTCCCAGCATGCTAGGTTTTAACAATAGAAATAACTGAGAGAATGGAAGAAGAACTTGAAAGAAATCCTTCAGATTTATGAAGCCTGTTCTCAGCCATAGAGCACACATACAGTTTCAAGCAAATTGAATAAACTAATAAGACACATAAGTAAACACAATTTCCTGAAACATTAGACCTAAATCAGGTAAATATTTTTTTTAATTTCAGAAAAAAAGCAGGCTTCCTATTACAGACTTATAAAACTATAAGGATAACTGATTTGTTATTTTTATAAAAGACAATGGAGCAGTATTTCAAATTCTAAATGTGATTTTGAAGCTTGGGTTGTATACACAGTCAAATGCTACTCCCAAATGTGAAAACAAAATAATTTGTTCTAGTAACTCATAGTTTACCCCAACCCTTTCCTGAAGAAATTAATCTAAAAATATATTCCAGCAAGGTAATTTAAGAATCAGGAAAAAAGAAACTATGATATCAAACAATAGTAGTAACCTAGAAGTACACTTTATAGGGATCCCAAAATTGTCCATATGATTAGGCTAGAAAGTCAGTTTCTTTGAAAAGGAATTCGCAATGCTCTATGGCTTCAGTAGTACAATGTTGGGTTACACATCTGCCTCACTGAGAATGCATAAGTTGGGGCTAAGTGAAATAATGTCTCCAGAAAAAGACTCAGTGTTGCTCAATGATAGAGTGCATATGTAACATACACAAGACCCTGACTTTGATCCCTAAAATACAAAAAGGGAATGCAGGAAAAAAGCATAGATTTCATAAAATATGTATAAAAAGCAACTACATATGTACATGATAGAGTAAAACAGCTTCTGATTTTAAATATCTTCTGTAATGTGGTATAGAAGTGAAATACACAAAAGTGTACATGATTTAGTATTGAATTATTCAAATGCAAGGTAAGAGAACATGTTTGTATTAGAGAGATACCTTAGTGAAGTTAGCAGAGGCAGTAGTATAATGAATTGTAACATGAAGAACTAAATCACTTGATGAAAACTGTAGTTAGCACATGAAGAACTATGCCTGATACACTCTTTGTAGATGACCTCCTGGACCAAGGAGCTCCTGTTTCCTAACGCTGTTTTCTTGTCCCTGTCTACTGTATGTCACACAAGAGTGTGGGCAATGACAGAGAAAGACTGAGTAAATTTGAATAAATAAGAGTATAACAATCACTAACTATAGATCAAACAGGTGAAGAAAATGAGAGAATTCTTTTAAGGGTCTACAAGGTGGTCTAGTGGATAGATGCTTGCCAAGCAAGCCTGGAATCCCGAGCTGACCCAAGTTCAGTGCACAGAAACCAACATGTACCCATACGCACAAGAATGCCAAAACCGTAGTTTGGTTTTTTGTTTATTTTTTTTGAAAGTCTAATAAAGTTAAGTCTCTCAAGCAGGACTAGTCAAATGAGGTAGAACACAAATTCATATTTATATATACATATATATGTACATGTATATATATATGATTTTTTAGTTACATGCCAACCACAGTTCCCCCTCTCTTCCCTCCTCCAATTCCCCCTCCACATACCCTTACCACTCCTCAGAAAGGGTAAGACCTCCCATGGGGAGCCAACAAAGCTTAACCCATCAAGTTGATGCAGGAACATGCTCCTCCCCGCTGCATTAAGACTGAGCAAGGCATCCCACCATAAAGAATGAACTCTAAAACCAGAGAGCACAAATTCTGAATATCAGTTTTCAGTAGAGAAGTACAGACCACAAGCAGTAGAATGAGTAAATATGAAAAGATGATATGAAATTCCTGAAACATAGATGAATTGTAGAAATGAAAAGGGTTGGAGAGATGCTCAGCTGGTTAAGAGCAATGGCTACTTTTCCAGAGGATCCAAGTTCAGTTTCCTGAACCCACATGACAGCTCACAATTCTGTAACTCAGATCCAGGGAAACTAAAGTCTTCTTCTTGCTTCCATGTGCACATGTACATTATACACAGACATACAGACAGGCATAGCATTCATACACATAAAATTAAAAAGATCTTCTCAAATACTTCACTTCATGTAAATTTATCTCAGTTAATATAAATTACCTGACATGGTGGTCCTTTTTGTCTGGAGTTAAGTGAGAAATATGAATTGTTGTGTTTGTATTATGAACCCAATTAATATATACATGTATATATATTTTTACTTAAACTTGAAGTGTGTAGAAAAATTTTAAATCCCAATTAGAACAAGTTTTAAAATGACATGTAAAATACATTTTTTGCCTTAGTTTCTTTAAAGAAAAAATTTTAATATAAACTTGTAGATGCTGTGTGTGTACTCATTTTATACATTATTTACTCTCTAAAATAAGCCCCATATTCCTGATTCCAGTATTGTGAAAGTTGGGTTGCAATCTCCAAGAGGAAACAGAAACTCTGATTCTTTAATTCTTTCTCTCCAGTTATGGGAGAATTTTAATCCAGACTTCCATTTCTAAATTTTCTAACCTTTTGAATTTTCTTGATTATCATTTTACTGTACTCATGTAATTAATAATTTGATATATCTCATGGATGCTTTAATTACCTGCTCTTATAATTGTTTTCTCTTACTCCTCACCTTTAATTCTATAGCAGCTACTGTGGTGACAGCTGCTGTGGTGGAGGTACACCCACAGGCTTCTCAAGTTAACATGACACTAAATGTGAGTTTCAAGACTGATTATCTCACCATGGCACTTTACAGTCCAGGGCCTGAACAGGTAAGATAAAGAAGAAAAACTGTCTATATTTGTAAAAACATTAAGTAAAGAAAGTATATATGACTATTAAATAATAGTTTTAATATTTTGTGTATAGTTTGTAGTGTGTGTTCTGAAAAAATAATGATATTTTTAGTAATTATTTCATACATTTTCATTTTTAAATGCATTGCTTTTCATATAGCAAAAAAATCAGAAAAACAAAATTTGAAAGTAGTTCTATTTTTGTCCTTTCCTTCAGAAAACCCTTTAAAAACAAAATTTTGGGTTTACAGTATTGAACAGTAAAGGCCATGCACAGCGTTTATCCAGAAAAGAATAAAAAGAGAAGGGCCAGGTATTGTGGCACACACTCTTAATCTCAGCACTTGGCAAGGAGAAGCATATAGGTCTGTGAGAGGTCAAGGATAGCATGGACTATAAAGAAAGATCCAGGACAGCCAGGGCTATACAGGTGATCCTCTTCTGCAACCAAAAAATAAATACATAAAAATTAAAAGAGAAACAGAATAGAGAATTTGATGTTCCATAAGCCAATATCATAACTCATAGTCATATCACAAAGTATACTTTAATCCTATGCTTATGTATAATTTTTATGTGGATTTTTTTTCTCCAGGCCTTCTTTACAGATGTTCGTGATCCTTCTTTGAAACTTGCTGAATTTAAATTGGAGAATATTATAAGTAGTTTAAAAGTGTATACAGATGGCTCTACATTCTCTTCTTTCTCATTAAAAAACTGTATTTTAGATGATAAAAGGCCTCATGTCATGAAAGCCACTCCTAGGTGTGTATTATCATTATTTTGAGCTATTGAGGAAAGATTGCTTAATACTTATAGAACTTATACTCAAAATTGCCTTTATGTGTATTCATGAGTGGTCTTGAGAACTTCAGTTCAGTACATCATGGTATCTGTTCATATTTGAAATGTTGATGGATTTATTGAATACATAGAAATAAATAGTGCAGTTAGATGGGAAATGTATGAAATCAAGACGAAAATATAAGCTGATGAACTCTTATAATTTCTTAGACATCGATTTTTTTTTCTGTATGCCATAAGTTTTGTAAGTTCTTTGTTCCCAAGAGACATGCTCTCAGGATATCTATTTGCTGTCTGTAAAAGGATAGACAGGTGTTTAAGCTTTATTGGTATGTTTGGTTATTATCAAACCACCCGTACATACGAATTGTCATTATGTTTTTCAGAATGATAGGACTGACACTTGGGTTTGACAAGAAGGACATGGTGGATGTAAAGTATAGAAAAATCAGAGATTCTTGTGTGACTGATGCAGTTGTCCAAGAGATGTATGTCTGTGCAAGTGTGGAGTTTCTGATGACTGTTGCACGTGTCTTTTTTGATGCCTACGTGATTAGTACGGAATTGGAAACCAGTGTTCAAACATGGCCTACTAAAGAAGGTTAGTTACCAAATAAAAATAGTATTGCTGCAACTATATTTGTCCTGATTAGTCTTTTCCATTTTCACAGTAAATACATTAATAAATTAGAAGTCCATATGTACATATGTAAATAATAAAAATTAGCAATAAATAAATTGAAACTATATGCACACAATTCTTTTTTGGTTTTATTCCAAGACAGGGTTGCTGCTCAGTGTGGCCTTGGCGATCCTGGAAATCCCTCTAAAGACCAGGCTGCCCTCAAACTCGGAGATTCACCTGCCTCTGCTATTGGAGTGCTAGGATTAGAGACATTTATCACTACCACTCGGCTGCTGTTCATAGTGGTTTTATTTTGTATTTTTGAAACAGGGTCTCATGTAGTTCTTGTTGTTTTAAACCTGACTTGTGAAGCTGAGGAACTCCTAATCCTCCTGCCTCTTTCCTCCTCACTGCTGGGATAAGCAACATGTGCCACTCTGCTGGCCTTCATTGTTTGAAAGTGTGCCTATGGGATTTGAAATTATGAGACTTGAGTAATTGTTCTCTGCAGTTAGTAACAAGCAGGAAAGATAATGAACCAGATGTTCTTCTTCACGTTAAACATGATGTTTTTATTTAAAATACTCATTAACTTTTATATTCACTTCTAGATTTTAGTATATAGTTTTTCTGTTATCTTTTACATATTAATTATGATATAGTTGAAAGAGTGTTGAGAGTTGGAAATTGATTTAGATCCAATTCTACCATTAAGAAGTAGAGTCTTTTCCCCAGACTCTGATTCATATTTCTGTAAGTAAATGGAGGTTTGATGGTGGAGCATCTGCATAGCATATACAAGGTAGTTAGTTCTGTTTCTATACCTGTCCGAGGGAGGGCAATATTGCCTATCTCAAAAGGAATACATAATAAAATTCTTTTGGGATAGCTGATTTTTTTAAATTTTATACTTGACTTTGAATGAAGTAACTAACTGTTCCTCTTCACTCTTCATAAGTAATGTATGTATTATGTATGTGTTTATTTCTGTTTTAGCACCTGTACAGGATTTAGGGACATGGGAAATAAATATTCTTATAAAAAACCCCGAGGTTGTGTTTGTGGCTGACATGACAAGAAATGATGCTCCTGCCTTAGTCATTACAACACAGTGTGAAATTTGCTGTAAAGGTGACACTGACAACAATACGATGACTGCTGCCATTAAAGATCTCCAAGTCAGAGCATGCCCATTTCTTCCAGCCAAGAGAAAGGGAAAAATCACCACTGTGAGTTCATTGCCTAATTCAATTGCTAGTTATTTGGGGATTACTGTAACCTCTTCAGGAAGTATTTTATTTTGAGGTTCTAACTATGTTAGTATGAAGATGCTGTTTGGCCTTTAAGTTAAACCTATTAGTTTTAGTTTTTATTGTTTCAGTTTTATTATTTTAATTTGGGGATGAGTTTTTTTCCTCAAATAATGTGTTTTTTTACTTATAACTTGTTTCATCTTTCCACCATTTGCTTTTACATATTTGATAGTTGAATTTTACTCTCTAATGTATTCTTTGGTTTTCCAGTGTTGGAAGTGAAATTCAAGTACTCGGCAAATACACTTCCACTGATCTGTTTCTCCAGCCTGTGAATTTTATTCTCTTTGTCTTCAAAACTCTTCAAAGACTCAATAATCTTAAATATACCCATGCAATGTTTAGACTGCTAAAGGAAGAATGAAAGCATAAATACTCCTAATATTATCAACCAAAAATAAAAAAAAAACTTATTGTAGGAGCATCTTACCATATAGCCCAGAGTAGTCCTGGTCTCACAGGTCTCCTGCTTTAGCTTTCTGAGTGCTAGAATTACTAAATGTACTGCCATACCCAATTAATTTGAAGTCAATGTCTACTTATGGTTATTATTGAAAATTGACTGTTGTTATAATTCTCAATCATCACCAGGAAAAACGGGAAAATAGAAAGTGGAGTCCATATTCAATTCTCTTTAGATTATGGCATAGTCTTCTATTCACCATGCAATTTTTGCATGGATGTAACTGTATAATCTTGAATTACTACGAGTTAGACTCCATCGTAAGAAGGCAGATAGAAAGATAGTTCATGACTGAGTAGTCCTCACCCTCTTGACCTGAGCAAAAGCCTGGCAGCATAAAACATAAAACCTCTGCTTATCGGCCGGGCGGTGGTGGCGCACACCTTTAATCCCAGCACTCGGGAGGCAGAGGCAGGCGGATCTCTGTGAGTTCGAGGCCGGGCTGGACCGATAGCCCCCGAAACAATACAGAGAAACCCTGTCTCGTAAAAACCAAAAGAAAAAAAACCTCTGCTTATCGACTGATTCAGTGAGTTTTAAGGCCAGATTGGTGCATGTTTCCACAGTACCTGTGAACCAATCCAGTATCTGTAAAAGGGGAAGGGCAGGTGCAAATACGGTGATCCAAACGGCAACTGGATTCTAACATGGCATTCCTACTCTTTGCTCATCTAGTCAATAAATGAATCACAGAAGTCTTGATCTTGATTTTTAAACATTAGGATGTAAAATAGTTATTGAACAAGAAGCCTGTCCTCCCCTGGTATTAAACATGCTAGAGATACACCTTTCTTGCTAGGAACATAATAATGATGCTTACTGCTGAAGCAAAAGTCACTCTTGGTAGAACTTTGAATAAGAGCACTTCCCCTCTCCCCCCAAAAAAGTATACAAAGAACATTGCATAGGAAAGTTCAGCAAAAATGAGCTCCATGGCAGAAAACTTGAGAAAATAGATATATGCTTTGAAAGTGCCACACTTCTCATGTCTATAGTTAGGTAGATTGCCACGTTGCCTGGTTTCTTGCTGTGAACAACAATATGCTGAGGAGTAGGAGAGATTTAAACTGGAAAAAAAGGACTTAATGCCTTATAGCCTTATATAATTCTCAGCCTTTTTAAGTTGCAAAAATACCTGAAAATCATAAATGGATGCTGAAAGTGTAAATATATAGTATAGAAAATGAGTATATATCTGTGTAGTCTTTTGCTAAAAATTCCAAAATATGAAATGACCATTATCATCAGTCACACAAAAGTTGCTTTTAGAATATTAGTGTGTGTTGTTGAAGGCAATGTGGAAATAAAAGAAAGTGACCTGGTATCTTCAAAATGAGTTATTCTTAACTCAGAAGAACTGAAGAGCTGCAGTCTCTCTGGGATTAGAAACGGTGCACGTGTATCAGGATGTGTATTGGTAGGAGGGAAACTTGGATATTTTGTAGGGTGAAATTGGTGATTTGGGGCTGTAAGATTCCATATGCAGGTCAGTTCTTCTGCATCTCAAAGTGGTAGATATCACTCGAGTTATCTTGATCCTATTATCAGAAATGTTCCAGAACCTAACAACCTACAGGTGTTATCAGTCAACTTTCATGTCCTGATTAGTTATTAACCCTTCAGGATGTTTTTCACACATGTTAACTCATTCAAATATTCTAGAAACATAAACTGTTCCCTTACTTAGTTGAACATAATCTCAAAAAGATAAGTAGATGTGACTTTTTAACTGACAGAGTGAATCTTCATGAAATACACATAAAGCCTTTAAGATTCCTGTTTAAATTATTTTATCAGAAGCACTGCCACCTTGGACAGATAGGAGATGAGGATACAAAATGAAGAGAGACTCTTGAATCTTCAGAATTTCATGGGAAGTAGGCTGTAGGTTTGCATTACTTCAGGATAGAGGATGATTTAAGAGTAGAACAGAGAGATACAAAGAATTATTCAAGAAATTTGTTTGATATAAGAGTCACTTTGAGTTGAACTGCCTATAACTATTGTACCATGTAGCTTTTGCCTTTGTTTGTTACCAGTAGTTGGGGCAGACTACCCACCCTTAGTGTTACAGTTCCATAGAGAAAAGGTCTTCCCCCAAGTCATACCTAACCGTATGTCCAGGAATTGGTAAAAGATAATTGAAAATTTGCATTTAGAATAAAGGGAAGGTATAGATGAAGATATATAATGAGATATCATTACATCTATGAAGAGATTTGAGTCTTGGATTGTGTTAGAATGAGACCCTTAAGAAACTTTGGACATGGTGAAATATCACTTGTGAGAGAAATGACTATCAAGAGTCTAGTGGTTACAGTTCTGCTTTCCATTATTAGGGAAAAGTTCATTTATAATCTCAGAATTTCTTAGTGATTATTTATACTCATTATTTTTCTTAATGCTTTGCAGTTTTAGCTTTTCCTATAATACTGACTTTTTCACACCTGTTTTCCTGTGGAATAGATAGCATGATAGACTTTTAGTAAAGTAAATGACATAGCAAGAGCTTCCCATGTTTTTCAATTTTTTTTTTTTTGGTTTTTATGAGACAGGGTTTCTCTGTATTGTTTTGGAGGCTCAAATATTTAAGAATATTTTTTAAATGTTAAGGTAGGTGTGTGTGTGTGTGTGTGTGTGTACACTCCTTATCTATTGACGTGTGATAACATGTGCTGCCTAGGGACCCTGCCAGTAAAAACATGCCAGCATTATTCCCTTAAAGTTCTAAGATTCTTATGGTCAAGTAATGTTTCATGGGAATTGTCAATACATTAAAAAATAACACCACAAACTCTCAAAGGGAATAGGAGATAGTTTATCCTGAGCTATACTTTGTTTTTATATCAAATCATAGTGTATTGATTCACTCTTATATAGGTATGATTATTTACTTTTAAATCTAATTATCTATTACTAGGAAAGACTTTAAGCAGAAACATTTTAACTTAAATATTAGTTTAATAATGTTTTGTATTTTACAGGTTTTGCAGCCTTGTGACTTATTTTATCAGGCAAGTCAGAGCAGAACAGATCCACAAACGATTGACATATCAGTAAAATCACTTACACTAAAGGTAAGTTAAAACATAAGCATTTAAAATTGAGTTGATGGTAGATCTGTCTTAGCTGCTCAAGAGGCTAAATATAAGAATCATAAGTTCCAGGACTGCCTGAAGTACAGAACACTGAGGTTTAAGCCAGCCTGGGCATTTTAGTAAGATCCTGTCTAACCATCACGATTACCACCAGAAAAACGCCTGAGCTCCATGGTAAAGCATTTCTGTAGACGTTCACAGAGCCCAGGTTAGACTCCTGACTCACAAAATGAATAATTTTTTGGAAGTATATATATTAAGTTTATAAGATATTATTGTATTTTATGATGAATCCTATATTTTATTGACATATGACTTTTGTAGTTGATGCCTAGGATACATGTAATTGTAGTCATATTTAGTTGGTTTAATAGTAACAAGATTTACAAATACTTTGACAAATTTATCTAAAAATTTTTGTAGTCGGAAATTATAGTAGGCAAAAAAACAAAGAAAATTATATCTATTATCCTGTAGTGCCTTTCTAGTTTAGCCTTAATTTTTCATGTTTATTCAGCAAATGTATGTAATCCATTTTTAAATTGTTTTCTCCATTTAGGTTTCACCAGTTATCATAAATACCATAATAACTATTACTTCTGCGCTTTATACAACTAAGGAAACCATCCCAGAAGAAAGCACTTCTTCTATAGCACATTTATGGGACAAGAAGGATACTAAGAATCTGAAAATGTGGTTTCTTGAGGAATCAAATGAAACAGAAAAAGTAGTTCCCACAAGTGAATTGATGCTGGCAGGAGAGTCACTGAACTTGAATATTGATTCTATTTTTATAGTTCTCGAAGCTGGAATTGGTCATAGAACAGTGCCGATGCTATTGGCAAAGTCACGCCTTTGGGGGGAATGTGAGAACTGGAGTACTTTAATAAATCTCCACTTTCAACTTGAGCTGGAAGTAAGTGTGTATATAATTTTTCAGGTTTATGATGCTTCACATAGACTATTCTGGGATGTTATAACACTATTTAAATTGAGTTTATTGTAAATACTTATGCTGGCTTCATACCTTTTAGAAGAAAGCTTACACATTTATGCCCTTGAGTAGTTGCTTATATACTACTTTAAATTTCAAATTACATACTCATACTTTATGTTTCAGCTGACTTTTACAAGCTGACAAGGTGGTGCATTAGGGTCTAAAGAGACAGCCCAGTATGCAACTGTAATGAGAGGTTCTTTGTCTGGCAAGTCCTGTTGCCCTTGAACCCCAAAATAAACACACAGAGACATACATTAATTATGAAACTCTTGGCCAATGACTAGGGCTTCTTCTTGGCTAGCTCTATCTTAATTATTAACCCATTTCTATTATTCTAAGTATTTCCACGTGGTCTTGGCTTACCAGAGAATGTCCAGACCTGTTTTTCCTCATTTGGTGTCTACATGGCAACTCTGCCTGCCTACGTTTCCCAGAATTCTCCTCTTCTAATCTGCCTATCTTCCTGCCTATTGGCCAACAGTGTTTTATTCATCAACCAATAAGAGAAACATATATACATAAGGACTTTCCCTGTCACTTAGGGGTTTCTTGCTCTTCCAGAAACCAGAGTCTGTTTCCAGAGTCTATATTAGGCAGCTCACAACTGCCTGCAAGTCTGCCCCACCCTCTTTGGGCCTCTGAGCACAGGCACATACACGGCAGACAGACATACAACCATGTATATGTTTATATAAACTTTTTAAAAGTGATCTATCAATAGATAGTTGTTAAGATTAAAAAGTCTGAATTTTTTCTTTGGAAGGGTAGATTAAATTTATGAATACCTGGGTAAGTTCTTCCAATTTTAAAGAGTCTCTACTGAAGGTATACTTGAAGTATAGAGTGGTTGCTTAGCATGTGTGAGACATTGAACTCTAATCCCAAATCCTCCCAAATTTTTTTAAGAGAAAAAATGAATCAGAGTAAACATGTTTTCCTCATAAAATTATTTACATGGATATTTCAGATAAAATAAATTTAAGAAAGAGGCTGGGAGTATAGGTTAGTAATAGGATGTATACTTAATCTGTGTATATCACTAATTTTGATACCAGTACTGCAGAAACAGAAAAAAGTCTATACAATAATATTCAATGATGCTTAAAATTATTGTTCCTCATATTTTTTTGAAAAGCTATCTGGTAATCTACCTTATAAGAGTGAGGGTGGATATTTAAAAGCCTCTATTTTTACATGAAATGATACAGAATTATGTACTAACACAATGTAATTGATTATGACTACACTGCAGACTTTCAAATTGTGTTTAGAATTATGTGTATTTTGTACAGGACTTTATCTGAGGTATCCAAGAAGTGCAGGGCATTCAAACCCTAAAATTGTGTAGAATGTAGGAAAGACCACAATGATTCCACCAACTTTGAATCTTGTCGTGTCTGCCATGAAGGGATTTTAGTCACTGGTAGTAGGTTGGCAAGTTTTCAAGTGTCAGTAGTATGTGATAGATGAATGCAGGGTTTGCTGCTTGGTTTAGGAGAGAGACCAAGGAAAGGTGCTTTAGTAAGGGTTGTTAAGGTTTACAGGAAGGCACTGTAGATAAAGATGCTCACCACCATGCCTGCAGGTAGAGTTTAATTCCCAGGACCCATGTGGTAGAAAAAGAAAGAACTGACTTATACAAGTGTCCCCTGATTTAAATATGTGTACACGTCTGTAAATAAATAAAAATATAAATGGGATTATACTAAATTACAAAGACAGAATTTTATCTCTAAGCCAGAAGAAGAAAGTATGTAAGGTGTACAAATAGAAAACTATTAATTGACATATAGAATAGTTCTTATACAGAAAAAAATAACACAGCTAAAAGGCATGGTGGTAAGAGTATCATTTAAAATGTCATTTTAGATAGTAGATGCTTTATTTAAAAGAACTAAAAATTCTCCTTTTAGGTTCACTATTACAATGAAATGTTTGGTGTTTGGGAACCTTTACTGGAACCATTAGAAATTGATCAGACTGACGATTTTAGACCATGGAATCTTGGAATCAAGGTATGTATGTGTGTGTTATTTTCTTAAAGTAGTTTTGGGTTTACAGTAAAATAGGTGATGTGTACTTTATCCATATATCCTCTACGTGTGTGTGTGTGTATATACTCAAAGTATATCTGAAGTCTGAAAAAGAGTTTAGAAGAAAAGCCTTCCAAAGTCTTAAGGATATCCATACTACAGTATACACTTTTAACTTATTTATTTATTTGTGTATGCGTGGCTCTTTTTCTGTATGAATGTCTGTGCACCATATGCCCGCGGTGTCCACAGAGGCCAGAAGAGGATATCAGAGCCCATGATACTGGAGTCACAAGCCATTGTGAGCTACCATGTGGGGCCTGGGAGTCAAATTGATGCCCACTGCAAGATAGGAAATGGTCTTAACCACTGAGCCATGGCTCCAACCCCATGTAGTACCAGAAGTGTAAAAGTGAAAGTAAAAATCATGACCTGAGACTGAACATCGGAGATCCCATTCTTAACTGTTACCTCACACAATAGGGACGTTCTTTTATGTTCTTTTGTTCTGTGAATGGACTTCCTTTCCTTTCCTTTTTCCTTTCCTTTCCTTTCCTTTCCTTCCCTTTCCTTCCCTTCCCTTTCCTTTCCTTTCCTTCTTCCCTCGCTCCCTTGATCCCTCTATTCCTTCCCTCTTTCATACCTTCCTACTTCTCCCTCCCTTATCTTCTTCCCTCTCTACTATTTCATCCTCTCTATAATCTATTGAAGGTTGCATGTTATTTGCTTGAAATATGTTGTGAATTTATGTAATCCTGAGAATCAGTGCCTTTAAAAAGTCAAAATTGTGTTTGTGAAGCAAGGAATTATCTTTTTTTTTTTTTTTGGTTTTACGAGACAGGGCCTCTCTGTATTGTTTTGGAGGCTGTCGGTCCAGTCTGACCTCGAACTCACAGAGATCCGCCTGCCTCTGCCTCCACAGTGCTGGGATTAAAGGCGTGCGCCACCACCACCCGGCTAAGGAATTATCTTAATGTACACCATGCTTCTTACCTAATGATGGGCTCAACTTATAGACTTTGAGACAAATTTTCAGGGAAATAAAATATCTCTGAGTTTGAGGCCAGCCTGGTCTACAGAACAAAATCCAGGGAAATCCAGAGATACACAAAAATCCTTGTCTTGAAAAACCTAGAAAAAAAAGTAAGATAAAATAACTAAATGACTAACTTGGCATGTCTACCATATTATATTTAAATCGTTTAATTACATTCTTTAGGTTATACAAAAGAAGGATTTGAATAAACTAATTTAATTGGTAGTTTTTTGACAGTAAGTCACTGAATTCTGGAAAGAAGCAAATAGTACTTCTTATGAATTCCTGCTTCATAACATTGTTCTGCCACTTTTATTGGACTTTTTTTAGTACCTGGTTCTCTTTCTGTTAACATGACCAATACACTAAACTATTCTTGACTAATTTATTGTGGAGTGTATGCTTTTGATTCCATTATATACTTAGTAATTTTCAAAGTTTTTCTTTCTTTTATGGAAGAGGATAGAATTTATTTTCCTTTAGTATTTCCGCTTTTTAGCTTTGTGACGGTACTTGGCACTTCCAAGAAATGTTATTGGGCATATATATAACCCATGGAATTCATAGCTCTCTACAGCAGTGTAATCCCTGGAATTCATAGCTCGCTCCCCTCCCTCTCCCAGTGGTGTTTGTTTTTACTTGCAGATAAGTTATGTTATACTATTAAATACAAATTCTTTTTTCTCATATCTAATTTTAATTTCTCATTTTAGATGAAAAAGAAAGCAAAACAGTCCATTGTTGAGTCAGAAAGTGAAGAAGAAAACTACAAAGTACCAGAATATAAAACTGTCATAAGTTTTTATTCTAAAGACCAATTAAACATTACATTATCCAAATGTGGCCTTGTTATGTTAAATAATTTAGTTGAGGTAAGAAAAAATAAATACTTGACACTTTAAATATTGAAATATTTTGCATTAACCCTTAAATGAGTACAGTCACTGATCCAGTTACTTTTCTCATGTACTATAGTGTTTTTCTCATTTACTACAAATGTTCCCTGTTAGGCATTTACTGAAGCTGCTACTGGATCTTCAGCTGTCTTCCTAAGGGATCTAGCACCGTTTATGATTTTAAATTCTCTTGGACTTACTGTATCTGTTTCACCAAGTGATTCTTTTAATGTACTCAATGTTCCTTTGGCAAAATCATATGAATTGAAAAATGGAGAGAGTTTAAGTATGGATTATGTACGAACTAAGGACAATGATCATTTCAATGCAATGACCAGCCTAAGCAGCAAACTCTTCTTCATTCTCCTTAGTAAGTAATACATTCACTTTCTGGGGCTTTGTGAAGTTGTTTTGTGAAAGCAATCTTATTCATTTGTAGTGCCTTAACAGCTTTTTAAAAATAATAATAATAGGTTTTCTAGTATAATGGGGACTACATTAATTGCTATTCTGAGATAAAATATTATGACCAAGGCAACTTATAGAAGAATTTGTTTGGCTTATGGTTCCAGAAAGTTATAGTCTTTGAATGACAGAGTAGAGGCAGCAGGCATGGTGGTTTGAATAGTAAGGAGAGAACTCACACCTTGAACTGCAAGCAAGAAGCAGAGAACAAAATGAAAATGGTGGGAAGCTGTGAAACCTCAAAGCTCATGCCCAGTGGTGCACTTCTTCCAAAAGACCCATTCCTCCTAATCGTTCGCAAACGGCTCTGCCATCTGGGGACCAAGTATTCAATGCTAGAACCTATGGAGGGGCAATCTCATTCAAGCCAACATGGGAACAATATTTTCCTCTCCAGTATGTAGACTTCTTTTTTTTTTTTTAGCTTTTTTTTATTACTTTAATTTTAAATAGCTTGCTTCACATTTCAATCCCAGTTCCCTCTCCCTTCCCTCTTCCTGCACCTCCCTAACATCCCCCAGCCTCCCACCCTATCCCCACTTCCTTCCACATAGGGGATATCCAGAGCCTGTCATTTCACTCAGGGCAGGGTCCAGGCACTACCCTAAGAGTCCAGGCTGAGAGAGCATCCCTCTTTGTGCTGTGGACACACGATGTCTGTTTGTATGTCAGGGATAAACACTGATCCACTGCCCAGGGCCCCATAGGTTGCCCAGGCCTCCTCACTGACTCTCACACTCAGGGGATCTGGATCAGTCCCATGCTGGCCTCCCAGCTGTCAGTCTGGGGTCCAAGAGCTCCCCCTTGCTCAGATCATCTGTCTCTGCTGGTTTTGCCAGCTCATTCTTCACCAATTTGCTCATCACTCCTCTCTCTCTCTCTGTCACTGGGTTCCATGGTTCAGGTCAGTGTTTAGTTTTGGATGTTTGCCTCTGCTTCCATCAGTCACTGGATGAAGGTTCTAGGATGGCGTATAGTGTAGACATCAAGTTCATTATCAGGAATGGGCATTTAAGGTGGTCTCTCCACTATTACTTAGCTTGCCAGTTGGTGTCATCCCTTTAGATCACTAGAGGTCTCACAGGTGCCAGATCTGTCTTCTAACATATGACTCACTCTTTTATGGTATTTCTCATCCTGTTCTCCCCCTATCCTACCCCCCACTCAACCTTCCTGCTCCCCCATGACCTACTCTCTCTTCCTCTTCTCCCCATGTCATCTTCCCAGCTTCCACTCCCCCTCCCACCCCTTGCCGTGTTTCCAGTCTGTTCAGAAGATGTTGCCTTATTCCTCTTCTCTGGGTTACCATGCATATCTCTCTTAGGTTCTTTCCTGTTTCCTAGACTCTCTGTCAGTGGAAGTGCAGACTAGCACTATCCTGATCCATGTCTCAAATCCATATATGAGTGAGTACATATCATGTTTGTCTTTTTGTGACTGGGTTACCTCACTCAGAATGGTTTCTTCTAGTGCCATCCATTTTCCTGCGAATTTCAAGATTCCATTGTTTTTTTCTGCTGACAAGTGATATCTATCCAGGAAATTGTCCATTTCCTTTAAATTTTTGAATTTTGTGGAGTACAGATTTTCAAAGTATGCCCTGATGATTCTCTGGATTTCCGCAGTGTCCATTGTCATGTCCCACTTTTTATTTCTGAATTTGTTAATTAGCATGCTCTCTCTCTCTCTCTCTCTCTCTCTCTCTCTCTCTCTCTCTCTCTCTCTCTCTCTCTCTCTCTCTCTCTCTTGGTTAGTTTGGACAGAGGTTTGTCTATTTTGTTGATTTTTTTCTCAAAGAACCAACTCTTTGTTTCATTGATTCTTCTCAATGTTTTCCTGTTTTCTACTTGATTGATTTCAGCCCTCAATTTGATTATTTCCTGGCGTCTGCTCCTCCTGGGTTAGTTTGCTTGTTTTTGTTCTAGAGCATTCAGCTGTGCTATTAATTCTCTAGCATGAGTGTTCTCCAGTTTCTTCATGTGGGCACTGAGTGTCTTGAACTTTCCTCTCAGAAGTGCTTTCAGAGTGCCCTATAAGTTTGGGTATGTTGTGTCTTCATTCTCATTGAATTCCAGGAAGTCTTTCATTTCTTTTTTCATTTCTTCCTTTACCCAGGGATGGTGTAATTGTGCATTGTTCAATTTCCACAAGTTTGTAGAGTTTCTGCAATTTGTGTTATTGTTGAATTCTAATTTTAATGCATGGTGGTCTGATAAGATATAGGGGGTTATTCCAATTTTTTTGTATCTGTGGAGGTTTGCTATGTTTCCTATTATGTGGTCAATTTTAGAGAAGGTTCCATGTGGTGCCGAGAAGAACGTTATATCTCTTGTGTTTGGTTGGAATGTTCTATAGATGTCTGTTAAACCCAGTTGGGTCATCACTTCTATTAGTTCTTTTGTTTCTTTGTTATGTTTCTGTCTGGAGGTCCTGTTTAGCAGTGAGAGCGGAGTGTTCATTTCTCCTACTACTAGTGTGTGAGATTTTATATGCGATTTGAGCTTTCGTAATGTTTCTTTCACGAATGTGAGCACCTTTGTATTGGGGGCATAGATGTTTAAAATTGACACTTCAACTTGATGGACTTTTCCTTTGATGAATATGAAATGTCCTTCATCTCTTTTGATTGATTTTAATTTGAAGTCTAGTTTGTTAGATACTAGGATTGCTATACACGCTTGTTTCTTGGGTCCATTTGATTGGAACATCTTTTCCCAATCCTTTACTCTGAGGTAACATCTGCCTTTGACGTTGAGATGTGTTTCTTGTATGCAGCAGAAGGATGGGTTCTCTCTCTGGATCCATTCTGCTAGTCTGTGTCTTTTTATAGGCAAGTTGAGACCACTGACGTTGAGGGATATTTAATGACCATTGATTGATGATTCTTGTTTGTGCTTGATTTATTGATAGTGGAGTTATTGTGTGTAGGTTCTCCTCCCTTTTTCTTTTGGTGTTTGGTAAAGTGGGATTATCTATTGCCTGTGTCTTTGTTAGTGTAGTTATCTTCGTTGGGTCTAGGTTTTCCTTCCAGCACTTTCTGTAGAGCTGGATAAGTATTAAATCTGGCTTTGTCATGGAATATTTTGTTTTCTCCATCTATGGTAATTGGAAGCTTTTCTGGATATAATAGTCTGGGCTGGCATCCTTGTTCCCTTAGCGTTTGTAGGACATCTGTCCAGGATCTTCTGGCTTTCATAGTTTCCATTGAGAAGTAAGGTGTAATTCGGCTAGGTCTGTCTTTATGTGTTACTTGGCCTTTTTCTTTAGCTGTTCTTAATATTTTCTCTTTATTCTGTAGGTTTGATGTTTTGATTATTATGTGGCAAGGTGACTTCTTTTTCTGGTCTAGCCTATTTGGTGTTCTGTAAGATTCTTGTATTTTCATAGACATATCCTTCTTTTGCTTAGGGAAGTTTTCTTCTATGATTTTGTTGAATATGTTTTCTGTACCTTTGAGCTGTATTTGATTTATTTTATGTGTACAAATGTTTGCTTTTTTGAATGTATGTGCACCATATGCTTGTTTGAGTCCGTGGAATTTAGGTTATGAATGATTGTGAGCTACCATTTCAGTTTTGGGAATTGAACCCAGGTCTTCTGAAAGAGCAACAAGTACCTGTAACTACTGAGCCATTTCTTTAGCCCCTTGTAAATTGTTCTAAATATTATGCCTATTTTTTGGAAATCATTTCTGGTTTCCACGAGTTTTTTTATATTTATTGGAGGTTAAAAATCTATATAATTTTTAAATTGCCATACAATCTTGCTTTCTTACCCATATTCACTGGTACTTTAGTCAAATACTGAGGGCAGTGTTTGTGCTGTCTGAAAAGCTCACTAGACACAGAAGGCTACTAATATATTAGTAGATATTCTCATCTGAATTAGTGCTTCATAGATGGGTGTTATCAGGAAATTGTCTGTGGTGTGTACTTATTACCTTTACTCACTGTGAGAATTAATTTAAAACTGGGGACTCAAATTTATGTAAATTAATTTCACTCCCACTATAATATGTTCATTTTTGCTGAGTTTATGTGAAATTTTCTTTAATCAAATGTAAGTTATATCTTTAAAATGACATAGAGAGTTAGAAAAGTAGAGGTCTATATTCACCTTGGTATCTTCAGTGGTTATTATGACAGTACCAATAATTGCTCTTGAATATTATATTCCTCCATTTACTGTTTGCTTTCTTAATTGTGATGATTTTAGGTTATTTAGATTCCTAAGTGAAAAATAAACCTTTCAGCTATGTTTTTGATAAAATGCTTTGAAGGATTTATGTGAATAATATCCTATAATATTGGTTATATTCAAAGAGTTTTTTCATTTAGGAGACAGTCATCTAGTGCTTACAATACATTTGAAATTATCACATAGTGAATTCTCATTAACTGAGGTTGTCTGTATTTGATTTAGCACCTGTTAACCACTCTGCTGCTGACAAGATTCCTTTAACAAAAGTGGGAAGGCGTCTGTACACAGTAAGACACAGAGAGTCTGGAGTTGAAAGATCTATCGTTTGTCAAATTGACACATTTGAAGGAAGTAAGAAAGTAACAATCCGCTCACCAGTGCAGGTATGAAGTAAGGAAACCTGTAGACGCTCCATGCATGTGTTGGAAGTGGCCCAGAGATGTAGCTCAGTTAGTGGAACATCTGCCTGGATGTAGGAAGCTCTGAGTTGTTCCCTGGCACCACATATGCACCACACATACTGTATATAGTGGCATACCTTTTTTAATCTCAGCACTCACGAGGTGAAGTCAGGAAGGATCATACTTGACTACTCAGTCTGTTAGATGCCAGCCTGGGCTACATGAAACCCTATCTCAGAAAGAAAAGAGAAATATTCAAGTAAATCATTGCCAAAAGAATACGAACTGTTGCAGAAACAAAGATTCTCATCAATAGTAATAGTACTCCTGTGACAGGAGCACTAGAAGACCATCATTTCTTGTAGAACTGCTTTGTACAATGCTTTTAGTATTTTATAAATATATGCACCATATTTTTCTTAGTCTTATAGCATGTTTTTAATAGTAAAACTATCAAGAAAATTACAGACTTTTTGAGATATATACAATGAATAGCATATAGAGTTTAGTTTTGATATTAATATTACATTGTTAAATGAGTTGCATAGGTACAATATGTTTAGAATAGAAACACATATACAGTATAACAAAAATAACTGGTTGAAAGGGCAGGCTGAAAGAATATAAGAAACAGAGGAGGGAAGAGTATTGTGAAATGTCAGTGTCTAGATATGGATATGAATTCATAACAATAGTTGTTTTATTTTGCCAGTTTTGTTGGGAAAAGTTTGCCTGTGGTTATACTTTGTATTTTCTTGCTTTCTAGGAATATTGAATATCTTTTTGTCTCTATTTGTTATTAGTTAGCTTTTCCTTCTGTAGATTCCCTGTTTATTGTTTCCATTTTCATTGTGCTTGTAACTTTTATAATTTTCAAATTTTTTGTGTATGCACTCTTCTAGTCCTTTTGTTAAGTATGGTACTAACATTTCCCAGTCTGACATTCTATATGTTGACATACTTGATTTCCTTTTTATTTTTGAAACCATTCACAGAAAAACCCTTCTGAAGAAAACTGACTCTCCCTCCCCCAGCAGCCATCAATGGCAAATTGCTCCCCAGCTGGGATGGTGCCTTATACATCCCTCCCTCATCTATGCTGGAATGTTGGCTTCCTTAAAGTTGTATTTTTCAATAAAATATAAACCTGGAGAGTTTCCTTTTGTTTTTAAAGATTTTCTTCTATTTTATATGACCAAGCTGAATGTTGCCTGATAGATTCTTTGTTAAGATATGTACATGGGCATATTTTAAAAATATCTTTTCTTACATTAATATTAAATATGTTTTTTTTTCTCAGATTAGGAATCATTTTTCAATCCCAATTTCCGTTTTTCAAGGGGATACTTTATTGGGAAGTGCTTCACCTGAAAATGAATTCAACATACCTTTAGAATCTTACAGGTGAGTTTGTTGTTGTTGTTGTTATCTTCTTACTTGCCCTAAACTGTTAAGAGATTTTCAGTTTCAGATTCTATATAGGTAATGTTTTTAAATTATCAAACTTTGATTCAGTCTACACTGTTAAATATCTCAGCTAGTGTAGATTTCAAGGTACTAGGTATCTTTTCAAAACTAAAAATTAACTATTGTATTTTAAACTGTGCATTATTTATACTTATACTAATTAATGTAGTTACTACATGCTTGTAGTATTCCCATCAGGACCATACTCACATGTTCATGTGTTTTAAAATATCTAATGGAATATGATTTGCTTTCTATATTTATAGAATTGTTTTATAATCCAAGTTTTGAAAATTGTTTTAGAAAACAGTATCTTTTTTTTATTTTTGCTTTTTAGAAAACAGTGTCTTTTGTGTATATGTATTTTATTTGTTTATGGGTAGAATTGTAATCTTAAATATGTAAAATACTTGAAATAATTAAACTTGATGCAAATATTATACTTTAAGAAAAGATTAAGTGAAACGTGTTAAATTAAGACATAATATTTTTGTATCATAATAAACAATGATCAGAGTATTTAATTTAAAGTACTCCTTTATGGAGAGTTCAGTACTATAGTTTACCATTTCAGAAAGCACACTAGAAGTTGACTGAGCAGTGCTACAAGAGGAGAGAGGCAATAATGTAAGCAGATTCACATGTTCCTTTTCTAGTCCCTCTGACCTGTGGTTAGAAGGTGAATATGTGGGATGCACTCTCACCCTTAACTCCTGGGGGGGAGGGTCTAGGCCCTGCCCTGGATGAAATGACAGACTATGGACAACCCCATGGAGGGCCTCACCCTCCCTGGGGAAATGAGGGGATGTTGGGGGGAGGGAAACAGAGAGGGACCTGGAACTGACTTGTGAAGCAACCTTGTTTCTAATCTAAATTTAAACTTAAAAATAAAAAATAAAAAAAGGTGGATATGAGATTTGTAAAACTGAGAAAACAGGTTAGCAATTTGTGGCACATATTTTCACATAAACAGACCAGCCAACTCCTATAATCCTTCAGACGTGCTGCGGGAAAGAATTATATTGTTACAGCCACAACAGAATTACCATGGTATCTCTCTTTGTTTTATTTATTTATTCACTTACTTATTTATTTATTTTAATTAAGCAAATAAACTTTTTATTTAAATTAGAAACAGTCTTATTTTACATATCAATCCTAGTTCCCTCTCCCTTCCATCCTCCCACACTCCCCATCGACCCCCATCCCATCCCCCATCCACTCCCCGGGTGAGACCTTCCATGAAGAATCATCAAAAACTGTCAAGTCATTTGGGGCAGGACTTAGGCCCGCCCCTGTGTATCTAGGCTGAGACAGTGTCCCTCCAAGGGAAATGGGCTCCCGAAGTCAATTCATGCACTAGGGATACTTCCTGGTTTCACTGCCAGAGGCCCTATAGACTGCCCAGTGGTCCTAGCTGACACTCACTCAGGGGGCCTGGTTTGGTCCCATGTTGGTTCACCCACCAGCTGTTAGACTGGGGTCCATGAGTTCCCACTTGCTCAGGTCAGCTGTTTCTGTGGGTCTCCCAGTATAGTCTTTACCCTTTGTTGGTCACTCCTCCCTCTCTGAAACTGGATTCCAGGAGTTTGGCTTAGTGTTTAGCTGTGGTTGTCTGCTTCTGCTTCCATCAGCTCTTGGATGAAGTGGATGAAGGCTCTAGGATGGTATATAAGGTAGTCATCAATCTCATTATAGGAGAAGGGCATCAAAGGCAGCCTTTCCATTATGATTTAGATTGTTAGTTGGCGTCATCTTTGTGGATCTCTGTGCAATTCCCTAGTGCCAGATTTCTCTTTAGACCTGTAGTGGCTACCTCTATTGATAGGAGAAAGAGGAGGGAAGAAGAGGAGCGGGGAGGAGAGCATGAGAGATCAGGAAGATTGAGTGGGGAGAGGACTAGATGAGAGTGAGAAACTGACTTTGTTTTAAAGACGATTTCATTACAAACTTGCAATAAAAGGTAGAGTTAAAATGTTTAAAACTTTAATTCTAGTCTTTAATGATGGAAATTAATAGCATTCTGCTAAATTCTTGTATATTTTGTAATAGTTTACAGTAAAGAAAGCAGTATAATCACACTTTTTTGTTCAAAGTTAAGTATTAATTCATTACCAGCCAAAGAGCCTTTATAAATTAGTTATTATGTGACTGTTCTGTATGGGTTTGACATTGACCTAGTGTTCAGGGAGATGTACACTTAATTATTTAAGCTTTAAGGTCTTAAAGTAACACATTGTTATTTCTCTATATAAATTTGAATATTTTGATTTTTTTATTTCTTTACCAAGTAGCAAGTATTTTCTTAATATATAAGACACTGTATATATACCAAAATGAATTGGATTTTGCTGTTACTGTTGAAGCACTGATAAATATGTAAGGTAAGAGACAGCTGTAAAGAATTACAAAAAGTGTTAAAGTTATAGGAAAGCATGAAAACACAAAAAGAATGACTGACTGGATGAAGGTACATGAAATTAAGTTAAATAGGTGTATTAGTCAGGGTTCTCTACCTCTACAAACATATAAACGAATGTATACATACTCTTTCTATATGTACATATATGTTTTAATATATAGTTTATAATATGAAAAGGATTAGAATGACTTACAGGCTGTGGTCCAGCTACTCCAACAATGTCTGTCTACCAACAAAAGATCCAAAAATCCAGTAGTTCTTCAGTCCACAAGACTGGATATCTCAGCTGATCTATAGCATATATTGGAATCCCAAAGAAGAAGGCTCCAATGCCAGAGAAAGAAAGGACTTGCTCATGAGAGGGAGAGAAAGCAGACAAAGAGGGCAGAAAGTGTGGCCCAGATTGAAGGTGGATCTTCTTACCTCAAGCAGCTAGATTAAAGGTGTATCTTCCCACCACAAAGATCCAGATTAGAAGTGGGTCTTCCCACTTCAAATGACATAATAATAATAATAATAATAATAATAATAATAATAATAATAATAATAATAATAGCCTTCACAAGTATGCCCACCTATTTGGGATTTAGTTATTCCAGTTGGAGTCAAGTTGCCAACCAAGAATAGCCATAACAATAGGTGAAGGAGAACATTTTTACAGTTGTTTTTGTTGTTGTTTTATCATGGTTTTCTCTCTAAGACTAAAAATATCACAATCATTTTTGTATTTCCAGTTGTATCTTTTGATTGGTATATAATAGGGCCTATAAATATTTTGGTATCCATGCATACATATCGTTTCATCCCTGTAATTCCAACCCTTAGAACTCGAGGCAAGAATACTGTCATAAGTATGAGGGCATCTTAGGGCACACAGGGAGTTTCAAGCCAGCCTGAACTACAGACAAAAACCAGTTTCTATATTAACAGAATTTAATTTAAATAAGCTAATAGAACAAACAAACGCTTTGACAAACTGCATGAGTTTGTTGGCCTTAATTTGAGGAGAATTAATTTTTATGTAATAGTAGAAATCAGAATGTAAAGTAGACTAAAAGTTATATGGACACTATAGAAGTAGCATAGGCAGAAATAAACTGTTTTGACAGTTTTGTGTATGGGTCAGAAGGCCATCGTTTAACGTGACCTCTAACTCCAGAGCACTAGCAGATGAAATTCACAAGAAAGGACAATAGGTGTGAGCCAAGTTACAGTAACATCACATGTAATATAGAAATAGATAGAAGATATTTAAACTTAGACTAAATGTTAGGAGAGTAAGGGATAGAGATTGTTTTGACACCTCATCTATAAGAGATAGTTAGAATCATAACTAGTTTTGCAAATAAAAGATACATTCAGATGATTCCTTCAAAAGCAAAGTGCTTGCCTAAAAAGTGTGAGGATCTATCCCCAACACTGGAAAAATGGTTACTTAATTAAAAACAATATGTCCATACAATGACTATTTCTTTTTTTAATTTTTTACATATATAATTCTTCATTGACTTTTTAGAAATTTCACATCATACACCCAAATCCCACTCACTTCCCCCTCCATATCCACACCACACTCCTGCAGCATGCCCTCCAAAGTTGATTCAAAACAAAACAAACAATAAACCCACCTTGCTCCTCCATCTTTCCAACACCTAGTAGCATAGGTTACTGTAGAGTGTTACTTTTGTCAAATCAGCCCCATTTGTCAAATGTTCATTATACTGAGTCATTGGTCTGGTTCAGTGTACCACCATAACTGAACTCTTACTGTAACCCTTCTTAGATAGTTCACCCTGAGTCATGGAGATCCTGCAGCTGTTGTTCCACCGCCATGCACTCCAGCAGGTCATAGGTGGGATAAAGTTAGAGTGGGCCCGGGATGTGGGTCTTGGTGATAGCTGAGTTGATCCGTCTTGGCCATTGTGACTGTTCCCTCAGGCAAGAGGCAGAGCCAGCTCTCCTGTGCCCATGCTCTCCTGAGTACAGGGAGTGGGGTTCAGCTCTCCTATGGGGGAGCAGGGCCAGCTCTCCTGCAGTGTCCAGCAAGAGGCAAGACCAGCTATCCCAGGGTCAGTGAGGGGCAGGTATGGATCAACACAACCCTCAAATCTCAACATGCATGGTTCCTGTGACCCCCTGTGGTAATAGGAGCCATGGACATCAGCCCACACGCTGGCTTCTGTTTTGCCATGGACCTAGACATGGCCCACAGCAGTAGCCCAGGCCCCAAGAACACCATGGCCCTGTTTGGCTGGACAGGCCACCCAGAGCGGCATGACCCTGGTGGCAGCACTGTCCTCAAACACCAGTATGGCCACAGGTTGTAGACCAGACCCCAGGTATGTGTGTGGTGTTTGGTACAATGGGCCACAGACATCAACTCAGTCCTGGGCTATGATAGGACCACACACTCATACATAGACCTCAGTAGGAGCCCAGGCTTGGATATCACCATGGCCCCAGGTGGCAGCATAGGTCTCTCAGATTGCCATGGCTCCTGTAGCAGAGTGGCTCTCAAACACCAGCCTGGCCCCAGGTAGCTGCCCAGACCCCTGGCATCAGCATAGCTTCAATTATATCAGGAGCCACAGACATCAACTCAGACCCTGGCTATAGTAGGGCCATGGAATCTGACATGGCCCTTATCAGTAGCCCTGGCCTGGATGGCACCGTGGCTCCAGGTGGTAGCAGGGACCACTCAGAATGGTATGGTCCTCAGGTGCCAACAGGATCATGGGTTGCAGCCTATAGACCCCAGTCATCTGTGTGGCCTTTCATGGTACCACAGGCCACTGAAATCAATGACACAGTCATGTTAGGGCTATAAACCCATCATGGCCCTCAGCAGTAGCCCTGGTCTGGATGACACTATGGCCACAGCAGCAGTGCAGCCTTCAGGCACCAACATGGCCATAGGATGCAGCCTAGGTAGCCTAGGTCTTCACATGCCCCCTGATGCCATGTGGCTCAGGCAGATGAAAGAAATCCACAGAACAGCCTGGATCCTTACAGTCTGGCCTGCCTGAAGCATCCACATGCCTGGCTGGCTCCTTGTCACCCAGGCAGGTGAAATATAAAGATACTTCATAAGAATAATTCTTGGATGTAGCTTAGTTTAAAAGCAATTACTTTTAGGGCTAGGGATATTGATCAGTAGATAAAGTATTAAGATTTGAATTCTCCACAGTCATGTAAAAGCTGTGTGTGGCAGTATGCCTGTAATCACATTGGGGAGGCAGAGAAGTGATTCTGGGGCTTGTAGGCCAGCTAATTTAGCCAAATCAAAGCTTCAAATTTATTGAGAGAACCTAGTCTTCCTGTGCAAATTCATATACCCTCACGTACCACATAGAACAATATGTTTCAAAAATACTGAAATTTAAACATGTTGAGTATATATGTATTAAAGATTGTAAGAATAATCATGATCAAAATGAAACTAGGTGAGCTTCTGAAAAATTGGGATTGAGACTACATAGCTCTGAAACATAACATATGAAAACCAGCACTCTTTATAGTAATAAGCAGTTGTCTTCTAATTTAAGGTTTTTAAAAAGACTTTTAAATTATATTTAATTTTTTTGTGCAGATCGTCCCTTTCTTTGAAGCCAGAAGATGAGGACTATCAGATGTGTGAAGGAATTGACTTTGAAGAAATCATTAAATATGATGGACAACTTCTAAAGAAGAAATGTAGATCTATACACCCTTCTAAGAAATCATTTGTTATTAATATTGTCCCCGAAAAAGATAATTTGACTTCTCTGTCAGTGTATTCAGAAGATGGCTGGGACTTACCATATGTAATGCACTTGTGGCCACCTATCCTCATTCGGAATCTTCTTCCCTACAAAATTGCTTATTATTTAGAGGTACTTGATACCTTCTGCATGTCTCCTTGTCTTTGTAGCTTGATTTATTTAAAGTTATAAACAAATTTTGTTAAAGCTGTAACCAAGATGATAGCATTACTTCAAATTAATGTAAGTACTTATCAAAATGAAAATTTTAATATCATGCCTAAAAAGACAATTTAGGGCCTCCAGCCCTCAGAGCCAGAGTTGAACCTCTACAACTCACAACTCCCGTAAGTTGTTCTCTGACTCTACAGCAGGCCTTAGCATTCTTTCCCACATATAATAAATAAACAAAAGAAGTAATTTTCAAAACAGATAATTTAAAAGAAAATATTTTCATTAATTTATCTTAGAAGTCTACTAAGCTGTATATAATTATATACAAATAATATGTGATTTGTACAACTATAAATAAGCTTATACAATAAATAACATAGTCGGGCCGGGCGGTGGTGGCGCACGCCTTTAATCCCAGCACTCGGGAGGCAGAGGCAGGTGGATCTCTGTGAGTTCGAGGCCGGGCTGGACCAATAGCCTCCGAAACAATACAGAGAAACCCTGTCTCATAAAAAAAAAACCAAAAAAAAAACATAGTCACCATCTGATAATACCATTTATTTTATAGCCCTTTCTCTTCATATGCAGTTCATATACAGTGTGTTTGAATGATGGATAATGACTCATGAAACAAACAAGGAAAATTAGTATGTGAAATACCATTCAAGTGCAATACCTATACAATTAAAGTTTGTATTTTTTTTCTATTAAGTACTCAAATTTAGATAATTTTGTCAATCCCAGTTCCCTCTTCCTTCCCTGTCCCCACTGATCCCCTCCCTATTCCATCCCTTTTCTGCTCCCCAGGGAGGGTGAGGCCTTCCGTGGGGGATCTTCAAAGTCTGTCATATCATTTGGAACAGGGCCTAGACCCTCCCCCGTGTATCTAGGCTGAGAGAATATCCCTCTATGTGGAGTGGGCTCCCAAAGTCCATTTGTGATTCACTGCCAGAGGCCCCATAGATTAACCATACCTCCAAACTGACATCCACGTTCAGGGGGTGTGGGACAGTCAGTCCTATGCTGGTTTCCCAGCTATCAGTCTGGGGTCCATGCGCTCCCCCAGCTCTTTCTGTGGGTTTCTCCAGCATGGTCTTGACCCCTTTGCTCATCACTCCTGCCTCTCTGCAACTGGATTCCAGGAGTTCAGCTCAAGTTTAGCTGTGGGTGTCTGCCTCTGATTATATCAGCTGCTGGGTGAAGGCTCAAGGTAGTCATCAACCTCATTATCAGAAAAGGGCATTTATTGCTTAGATTGTTAGTTGGGGTCAACCTTGTAGATCTCTGGACATTTCCCTAGTGCCTGATTTCTCTTTAAACCTATAAAGGCTCCCTCTATCATATATGGTACCTCCTTACTTGCTCTTCTGTATTCTTCCCCTGACTCAATCTTCCTGCTCTCTCATGTCCTCCTCTCCCCTCCTCTTCCAGATTCTCTTTCTTCCAACTCCCTCTCCCCTCCCCCCATGCTCCCAATTAACTCAGGAGATCCTGTCCCTTTCCCCTTCTCCGGGGGACCATGTAAGACTCTCTTAGTGTCCTCCTTGTTTCCTAGCTTCTCAGGCGATGTGGATTATAGGCTGGTAATACTTTTGCTCTATGTCTAAGATCCATATATGAGTAAGTACATACCATGTTTGTCTTTTTGTGAAGTAGGAAAAATTAACTTATTTTTTGTTTTGTTTTAACATGTGACAAATTACCATAATGATAAGTAGTTGGTACTTGGCCATCATGACTTGAAATTGTATCCTACCTCTACCACTTACTAACTTATGTTTTTGGGTAGATTAAACATTTTTATATTTTATTAAATGAAAATAGTGATAAAACTTATATGATTAAGTCATGGGAAAAATCAAATTAGTGAAGTATATAAGGAATTTACTACAATACCTCACAGGTACATGGTTGCCATTTATTAGCCTCTTAAGCACTACCAACATTGTTTTGTGGAATATTGTATGTTCCATGTACAAGTTCACCAATTGATGTTATTTAAAGCTTAAGAAATTCTGTTGTAATGGTAGGAAAGAGCTGGGAAAAAGACACTAGAAAAGTCTTAGAGATAAGAACAAGTAATGAAGGTGTGAGTGGAAAAAATTAATGATTTTTTTGATATCTAATAACATGAACTGATAATTAATGAATAGATAAAGGCATTGTTTTTAAAACTGGCAGACAATATGTGGGGTTTTTTTGCATTATAACAGCTTTCGTATATTTTTTTTGTTTTTTTAGTTATAAAACTACAATAACTAGTAGGTAAGTTAGAGCTTATTTTAGTTTTATTGATTACGGAATTACAGTTACAATGTACTGTGACGTTTCTCTTGTCATTTAATGTTAGCCTTTTATAGGAGTTTATCTAGAGCCTTTTAATAAGGATAGTTACTCAAATGTAGATCAAGCACTAGGGCAGAGTTTCAGCTTGAAGAACACTGGTGACTAGCTGACAGTTACTTCAGAAGAATTTTGTATAGTATGTGGAAAAAATAGGTGTATTTGGGAGTGTATTTTTTAGAAGCATATTTAAGTTTGTTTTCATTTTTGCTTCTTATTCCAGGGCGTTGAAAGCACAGTTTTTACTCTAAGTGAAGGACATTCATCACAGATTTATAATGTTCAAATGGACAAAGCCAAGCTGCACTTAAAGTTGCTTGACTATCTTAATCATGATTGGAAAAGTGAATTTCATATAAAACCTAATCAACAAGACATCAATTTCATCAACTTTACCTGTCTCACAGAAATGGAAAAAACTGATTTGGATATTGCTATCCATATGACCTACAGTACTGGTCAGACAATTGTGGCATTTCATAGTCCATATTGGATGGTCAATAAAACTGATCGGATGTTACAGTACAAAGCAGATGGGATCCACCGAAAGCATCCTCCTAATTATAAAAAGCCAGTTCTCTTTTCCTTTCAGCCAAATCACTTTTTTAACAACAATAAGGTATGTGTCATTTTTTCTAACTTTTGCTCTTTAAATAAAATTGTTTCAGGTTTTAGAGCTCTGAACAATAAAATGTATAATTTAGATAGAACTAACATTTGTTAAATATTTGAGGTTAAAAAGGTTAGTATAATTGGGTACAGTAGCATGTGCCTGTAATCCCAGCAGCTGGGAGGCAGGAGAATGTTGATTTTTGAGGGCTGTATATGTATATAGTAAGTTACGTCTAACCTGAGCTACATAGGAGACCCTGTCTTGGAAACATCTAGCCAAAACAGTACAGTAACCATTAAATGTTAAGAAAGATTTATTACATTGTCAATATAAGGGTTTTTTTTTGTCTTACATGCAAAGCTTCCATACCATACACATAGAGATGGTATCTAAATTGTAATTTATCTCTATTTCTTTCCCTAGGTTCAGCTTATGGTAACCGATAGTGAGCTCTCTGATCAGTTTTCAATTGACACTGTTGGTAGTCATGGAGCCATTAAATGCAAAGGCCTAAAAATGGAGTACCAAGTAAGTTTCTTCTGTACTAAAGAAATCTTCGTAAAAAAATATATTTGTTGGCCAGGCGGTAGTGGCGCGCGCCTTTAATCCCAGCACTCGGGAGGCAGAGGCAGGCGGATCTCTGTGAGTTCGAGGCCGGGCTGGACCCTGGACCGACAGCCTCCAAAACAATACAGAGAAACCCTGTCTCGTAAAAACCAAAATATATGTTTGTTGGATACTTAAATTATATAAGTGTACAATAGTAATAGTTTTCAAACAGTCTTATTTGTTTCCTTAGGTTGGTGTCACTATAAACCTCAGCAGTTTTAACATTACCAGAATTGTGATATTTACTCCTTTTTATATGATTAAAAACAAAAGCAAATACCATATATCAGTGGCTGAAGAAGGAAGTGATAAATGGCTCTCTCTTGACTTAGAGCAGGTATGTAAATAAATATCATAATGTATTTATATTGCTTTGTTGAGTGCATGATAGAACATGTGAAAATACCACAGTGAAACCCAATTTGTAAAGTCAATATATGCTTATTAAAATGTACTTTTAGTTGTGATTTACTTTTGATGTTACATTCCTTAAATTATCATACACTGTTTTAATTCCCTCATACCCTAATTTTGTTTCAGTTCCATCAAACTTTATTGACTTTCTTCTAGGTTTTTTTTAATTATTAAAAACTAGTCATTTGCTCTCTAGCTTAATCAGGATAGTAGATACTGCCAATTCTAATAAGTTTGGTTAAATAACTGCATTAAAAATTTGGAAATAACAGCACTAGTAGTGTAAATATTATTAAAGAGTTGGAAATTATTCATTTCCTCACGAAGCTGTTGGGAATGCCTTTATATGCTAAATCAACTTGCTTCTTGGAAGAAAGTAAGAGTCACTTAAGAGTGAAATGTGTGTTTTATGTCAGACAGGTTTTGTAAATGATGGACTGAGGTTGATATATTACCTAGTTTGGAAGAATTATTATACTAAAATGGTAAGAGTTTAGAAAAGTATTTGCTATTCATGATTTTTTTTTCCTATACATAAAATCAATCCTTGGATATATTCTTGAAGTTTTAGGGTTTCTATTAGGGTTGATTTTGAAGTAAATAACATCAGTTTTTTTGTCCACTGAAGTTTTATTTTATCTTATTTTTTGGTTGTTTTTGATGAAAGTTAATTTAATTTATTCAGTCATCTTCAAATATTTTTTCTTTTTTATCTTTTTTTAATTTTAAAACAATCTTTTCTCATTTTACATACAAATCCCATTTCCCACTCACTCCCCTCCTCCTGCTTTCCCCAATTTCACCCCACAACCCCCACTCCCATCCACTCCTCAGAGAGGGTTAGATTTCCCATGGGGAGTCAAGGAAGTCTGGCACATCTTTGAGACAGGACCAAGGCTCTTCCCCCCCCTATATCTAGGCTAAGCCATGTATTCCTCCAAAGAGAAGAATGGGCTCCAAAAAAACCAGTCAAGCACTAGGGATAAATCCTGGTCCCACTGCCAGTGGCCCCACTGGCTGCCCAAGCCACATAACTGTCATACCTATGCAGAGCGCCTAGTTTGGTTCTATGCAGTTTCTTCTACCTCAGCCTAGAGTCAGTGAGCTTCCACTAGCTCAGGTCAGCTGTCTCAGTATATATCCCCAAAATGGTTTGACCCCTTTGCTCATATTATCACTCTTCCCTCTCTTTGACTGGACTCTGGGAGCTTATCTTTTATAACAGTGTTTTTTGTTTTGTTTTGTTTTTATGTCAAGTTGTGGGGGGTGTTGGTTTTTTGTTTGTTTTCGCTTGTAATGTCTTATCTTTCCCACCAATATCTTTGGTTTCCATTTTCTTGAAAATTACGCTATGATTCCGTCATTTCTTTGGAAGTAACTGGGCTTTCTTCTCTAATTGCATTATAGGTCTTTTTTTCTCTTGTTAATTGATATCACATCACTGTGTCTGTATATGAATTACTAGTTATTTTCTGAGGTACTTATTATATCTATGGATTATTACTTCTTTCTATAAAACTTAAAACTAACGACTCTTTAAAAAAACTAATGACTCTTTAAAAATTAATTTTACTTCATTCTAAGGTATAACAAGTTAAACTTTTATATTACCTAAATCTTCCCTGAAAACTTAGTTTAAGTATTGACCCATGAGATTGATCTCTCAATAATGTGGTTATCTAGGGAGTGATAACACAGAATATAGACAAACTCTAATGAGAGGTGAGTTTTTGACACTTTTGAGAGATAGTAAAAAAGACAAGTATTACTGGAGAAGGGAAAAAAGACAAAGCCATAATGGGAATAAGGGGTAATTATGCAGATTTTTGTAGCAATCACAAATATTTTACTTTAAATTGAAATAGGGATCTGTTCAAAAGTTTTGATCAGTCATTAAAAATATTAGAATTTTCTGGCAGTATACTGTGTAATGGCTAGCAAAATATTTCTTAAAAAATTAATAAATTAGAGCCAGGAGTTGTGATTGACTCCTTTAATCCCAGAATTTGAGAGGCAGAGACTGGTTCATGTGAGTTGAAGCAAGCCTGGTTTACATAGTGCTTTCTAGGACAGCAGGGAGTAAGACAGGAGGGCCTGTCTTAAGACACAAAAACAAAACAAAAAAGATTTTGATCAGTGATTAAACATAGTAGATTCTCAATCAGTGTTTTCCAACTTAACTTTTTTGTAAGTTTTCAACAGATTCTCAGTAAGTTTGTTCGTAGTTTTTCTCAGTCCTTCCTGCCAGCTCCCAAATCATGACACAGAGACTTCTTACTATGAAAACTTAGCCAATAGCTTAGGCTTATTTCTAAGTAGTTCTTACAATTTAAATCAACCCGTATTTTTAAATATACCTTCTTTTATGTGGCTCAGTTACCTTTACTTTGTAAAGCCCATGGTGCTTGCTCTGCATCCCTAGCGTCCCCTCAATATCTCCACCTTCCTCCAAGCATTTCTCTGCCCCAAAATTCTGCCTAGTTCTTGACCATGTAAGTTTTTATTAAGCCAATTCCAGTGATAGGTCTTCACACAGTATAAAAGATTATTCCACATAATAAATAAAAAGGAAAAGTTTTAACTCTAGTATACAGTAAAACTATATATAATAAGAACAATTATCAAGTAAAAATTATATTCATTATATCCAGCCCATTGGTATTTGGAAAATTTAGAGAAAATATTTCATTATCTATACTCTCTTGATGAGTATAAACTTTTGTACCGAATTTGCTTTCTATCATAACTAAGGAAAATATAATTATCTAGTCTTCAACTCCATCAAAGACCCCTAAGGATATATTACCCTAGTAAACAGGAAGTATAGTACAAGCCACTTCCAAAACTATAGAAATGACTGAAACAACTGTCTACCTGGACAGTCACCCGAGGTTCTTCTGTAATGTTGGGGCATCCAATCTTGGGCCTTATGGGCATAGAATATCTGACAGGAATTTTAAAGGACTGTCCCACCTTATTTTGGCAAAGTTCAGCATTCATCTTCCTGTATGTCCTGCAGAATGTCTGGCAGACTTTTCTATGAAGGGTATTTTGAAGGACTTCCATCTTGTTTTGGCAAAGTTCAAGAGTCACTTTGCTGTGTGTTCTGTTTGTCCAGTTTGTATACCATACTGTCAGCAATAGAGGCAAGGACAATTCTTTGTCCATTGGCTAGCCTTGCCACAATGAAAGGAAACTTCACATGTAGTTCCTTTGTTGCCCATCATCGTCACTGAAGTAAACTGGTGCAATCTCTATAGTGTTTGAAGAGCACCTGTCTATCTAAACTATATCTCTGTTTTACCTTGAAAGCATATATAACATGGCCACAAATTTTTAGAAGACTATCTACTAACCTGTATTTCTTAATTATCCTAAATTGCTTGTAATAATAAGTTTCAAGGACTAGAAATTAACATTACATTGTTAAATGAGCTGCATAGGGTGATGATAGCAAGTGTGAACAGAATAGTTTACTTGCTACTCTCTAAGATTTAAATATGTACGTTTTTAGTGTATCCCCTTTTGGCCTGAGAATGCCTCCAATATTCTTCTTATTCGCGTTGAAAGCAGTGAAGGTCCTCCCAAAAGGATACATCTTAACAAGCAAGACAGTTGTATTTTATTGCGATTGAATAATGAGGTGAGTGATTTTTCTTGATGTTCATGACTGTTATCTTGTGTGTATCATCAGAACAATTTGTGTGTGTGTGCGCGCACTACACTTTGCTTTCAGTAAAGGAGGAAAATCATTTCCCAGTGAATTTCCTCCTTTACTGAAAATTAACCACCATTTTAAAAAGGTAAAACAAATATAAAATAATTCATTATATAGAAAGCTAGTGGACACATTTAGAATAAACACTGGAATATACTCAAATTTGTTTGCATACAATAGTTTCATTGTTTGCCAGAAATGACAAAAGTCTGGGTTGTCTTCTAATTCTTCATAGAAAGTGAGTCAAAAACTATTCTATGATGCTATACCATAGTGAACATACATAGAGATATTGTGGAATATTAACTAGGCACAGATGTGTTACATTTGTTTATGCTGTGGAATATTGCCTTAATTGTGTAAAGATTGTTACGTTTGTTTATTCTGTATTTTTTAATTGTGTAAAGGTGTGTTACTTTTGTTTATGCTGCATTTTTATTTAATTATGTAAAGATGTGTTGCCGTTTTACCATGACTGCCTAAGGATAAGCAGGAAAGGGGTAGGCAGGGTTGCAGGCAGAGAGAATAAACAGGAGGAGAAATCTAGGCTGGAGAAAGAAGAATAAGAGAGGGGAGGATGAGGGACAGAGAAGGTGAGATACTTGGGGCCAGCCAGGCAGCTGCCAACCAACAGACACAGTGTAGGACATGCAGAAAGGTAAAAAGCCCCAAAACAATATGTAGGTGAGAGAAAAAGATTAAGTTAAAGAAGGAAAGCTAGCAAGAAACGAGCAAAAAAGAAAAAGCCTGCTACATACATCCAATGAGTAGTTTTATTATTAAATGCTACCAGTTAATATTCTTAGCAAGATGATCACATTAATTTTTTTTCTTTCCTTTAAGCTTGGAGGAATTATTGCAGAAGTTAATTTGGCTGAGCACTCTACAGTTATCACGTTTTCAGATTACCATGATGGAGCAGCTACATTCCTACTAATAAATCATACCAAGAATGACCTTGTTCAGTACAATCAAAGGTAAAACGATTGCCACAATATAGTAATTTATGATTAGGAGATTTAGTTGAGTAAATGTAAATTGCTTGTAATGATTCCTTAAGATATTGCCATTAGTTTTATTGAATTTATGTTAAAGCGATCTCTTTTTAAAACATTGTATTCAGTTATATAGGAGTAGAACTGACTTGGTATTTATAATTATTTTTAAATGAGTCAAAGACACATGGAAGAACTAAAGCCAGTGCCACAGCAGATTTTGAAATCTGCTGAGGAATACATTAAAGTCAGTCATGAGTCCCCAGATTTTGAATTTTGTCTCTCTCTCTGTCTCTCTGTCTCTCTCTGTCTCTCTCTCTCTCTCTCTCTCTCTCTCTCTCTCTCTCTCTCTCTCTCTCTCTCTCTCTCTCTCTCTCACACACACACACACACACACACACACACACACAAACTAAACATATTATGTAGTGGTCTGTGAGTACCTCTGCTGTGAGAACCAGCCTCTAGCAGTTCAGGGTTTAAGGGGGAGCCAACAGAGTTAGTATACTATCATTCAACTTGACTTTTCTATTTGAGGTATAAAACTTAGTTACATGGGGCCAGCGAGGAGGTACAAAACTTAACTATATGGGGCTGACAAAAAAGGGAAAAACACACATCTCAAGCATTCAAGCATGTCATGATCTTCATCTAAGGAGCTGATGAATGGCAAGCCTTCAGCAGGTCAGAGAAACTGAAGAGATGTAGAGTCAGTAAGCTACTGGACAGATAAACAGATACACAAGGACTTTTCTGAGGGCCAAAGCTTAGTTCTTCATTTTATTATTCTTGTTGCTTGTTGTACTTATTCTTTTTCTGTTCTGTTCTTCTACTCTGGTGTTTCCCTTCTGTCTCCTTTGATGTTTTCCTTTTAACTTTCCTTCTACATCTTTCCTGGTGTTTTCCTTCTCTCGTGTCTTTATTTTTTTCCCTTACAGCTTATATACCCTAGTAGAATATTTCAAGCAATATAAAAATTATGTTGTTATATACTATTTTTCAAGTGAATGATTACATCGAATACAAGTAAATGGGGTATGTTTTCCATATACCTTATATGGTTAGATATTTTACATATTACAGGTGAAAAACATGTTCCAAGAACTGACATGCATTTATATCCAAGCGAGTTGTTAGAGATTAACAGAATGTAAGCAAGCAAGTATTTTTCTCAGCCAGTTCTTTTGCTGGCAGGCTGCATTTTGCAGTTTCAAAGACCAATGATCTTATTATCTCAAAAGGTAATCATAAGAAATCTTAGAAGCATCACAAATCTAAACTTTTATATATGAAAAAGAATCAGTCACCTCTGCTTTAAATCCTCAGGGTGCATACCTATTCATCAGCAGTTTTTATATCAGGAAGCTGGGGGCAGAAATGGGTACAAGGAATTATGTGTCATCTCTGATGGTCAACCTCACAAGAAAGGCACACCAGCTGATAATAAATGGACTGCTTTGTTCTTGTCCCTAACATTAAGGAGTCCCTCAACTGTGTACCTTTCTAAACTTTATATTGTTTCCTTGAATTTTTCACCTCAATGCTATTAACAAAAACATCATGAAGCTTTGTTTTGGCTATGATATATGCCAAAACCTGTGAACACATCTCTCAGCATTAAAATTAAAATAACTTGAGCTAACAGCTTCTGGGACTCAATTGTTTTTCTTAATCATTATCCTAACCTACAGTCTATATGGCCCCTCAAGAGAAACTAGTATGACATTACTTTCCTGTTTTCTATCCTGTTGAGCCCCTACTTTATCAGGGGCAGGGGGCAGCAGCATATCTTGCTTTTACTTATATTTGTTTTCCCACTAAGCTAACCTCCATCATAATTCCTTACTATGTTTATTGAAGATCCTCAATCATCTAATTATATTTAAGCTAACACTATTATTTTATAAAATCATTACTTCAATTAAAGAGTACATCTTAGGAGAAAATCATCTTCATAATAATCCACAGGTAAAAATGCCCAGTGGAACAGGGTATTTCCATGATATAGTCACACCACATTAAAGGCGGTAGGGATCTCTTCACATCCATTCACACTATGCTGGTTACCAGAGACAAGCATGCAAAGACACAGCTGAAGACAGAGTTATGAGTTCGCCAAACCAAGATGAATCATAAATAGATGTTTATCGGTATGAACTTATACAGATAACATAAGTAACTGTCATGGTGTTCCTGCTCCAAGATTGCAGACCCCTCCCCGATGCTCTCTGCCACCCAATGGGCTTCTGTCCCCTGCTCCTCTACCTTAAACAGGTCACATCTGGACCTATAATCACACCCAAAGGACATGGCCACTGTTAGAGGTTCACAGGCAAGATGTGGCTACAATTTCCCTTTAGGTCTAAAGAAGGTTTGGGCTTGATACGAAACTATATACAATGATAGCAAATATCAAGTGTGCTTTAAGAGAAGGAAAGGTAAAAACATAAATAAATTAGACTTACAACCAGTAAAGCTTCAACACAACAGCAGCAAGAGACATTTCTGGGGCTGAAGCTCTCAGGGGCTTTTCCTGTCCCAAGATTCATCCATCAGTGTCTTGTGTGCTGATGGGCCAATCTCCTGAAGTCAATAGCCACAAGTCAATAGCCACCTGCTGCTCCTCCTATAAGCCCACTGGCATCTGTGTGTGTGTGTGTGTGTGTGTGTGTGTGTGTGTGTGTGTGTGTGTGTGTGTGTGTGTATACACACACATGGTTGTTGTATTTGCCTGGGGGCTAGAGGCAGATGTTGGTTACCTTCCTCTCTGACTCTCCTTATGGACAGGGTCTGTTAACGAATGAAGAGTTCATTGATTCATCAAGACTGCCTGGACAGTAAGTACCAGGAATACTCCAGTGTCTGTTCCTTGGTTGTTAAGATTACAGGCTCATGTCACCATGCTAGGCTTTTACATGGGTTCAAGCAAACCAATCTCAGATCCTCATGATTGTAGCAAGCACTTTACTAACTGAGCCATCTCCCCAGCCCTGAACTGTTTTTTATAGTTTTTAAAAATATGATATGCCTAATTTTCAAATTTTTGTCAAACAATAGATACTTTTTTTCCTTGCTCCCTAATACCAT
The DNA here is from genome assembly GCF_017639785.1 of Mesocricetus auratus. NCBI lineage: Eukaryota > Metazoa > Chordata > Mammalia > Rodentia > Cricetidae > Mesocricetus > Mesocricetus auratus. Next base: position 43,393,107 of record NW_024429182.1, read on the forward strand.
AATTAAATATCAGTGGATTAGGATGGCTATTAACATCATTTATTTAGATTTTCTGTGAAGCTTTGTCTCTAAGTGCTGCTAAAGTTTCTAAAGCTGTATATTCCTCTACTTAGTGACTCCAGGCTACCTCAAATTTGCTTTTTCTTGTTTTTTTATTTTTATTTTTATTTGTTCAATTAGTTTCAGTGCACTTATGCACACATCCTTCCCCTGATGTTTAGTTATAATTGTTGATTAAATAAAAAAAAGTGTTTCTAGACTGCCTTTCTAAACACTTCTTTCCGTGGTGTGCCTATTACACTACAAAGCTAAGGTCTTTATTTCCTGAACATTTGGAATCTGTCCCTAGGTGTTTCCCTGTAAGATGAGCCTGACTGCTGAAGAAGTTCCTTGTGACCTGTAATTGCTATACATAGGTTTTTATTGCACCTTTGCAAGGTGCATTTCTCCATGTTTAAGATACATACAGATATATAACTAACATTCATAGTTTTCTTTTTATTTGAATCCTCATTGCTACCAAAGATGAACTAGATTAATTTTTTATAAGGAGTATTTTTCAATTAATCAAACATTAAATTTTTCCTTTGAAGACAAAGTTATCTGCTAATCAGCACATTTGCCCTTGTTTTTTTTTTTTTTTTTCCTCTGATATATGAGGAATACTAGTGGAGGTTCCCTCTCGGTGTCTTCAGTTCCTTTTTAAAAAGTGATAAGTGGCTGGGCTTTGGTGGCGCACGCCTTTAATCCCAGCACTCCGCAGGCAGAGGCAGGCAGATCTCTGTGAGTTCAAGGCCGGGCTGGACCCTGGACCAACAGCCTCCAAAACAATACAGAGAAACCCTGTCTCGTAAAACCAAAAAAAAAAAAAAAAAAGTGATAAGATAGTTTTGTGAATATTTAAGAATTTGTTGAATAAGTCTGTCATGTCCTATATATAACAATTGTTCATTTTAATTCTCTAGTAAATAAGCATTAAAGAGAGATAATCTCTCTAATCCCAGCACTTCCATGGTTTGATATATTCCTTTCCATGCTCCTTTTCTCTTTTACCTACCCATTTACCGATTGAATTTTTAGCACTATGGCAAACATAAATTCTTTCAAAACATAATTTTTGGTGAATATATATTTAGAATTTTGCTCATTTTCCAAGTCTATAATGTTAATATTTTTATTTAATGTTTTTCTTCTGGTGTCTAAACATAGTTCATTTAGTGACCCAGGCTAGCCTTAAATTCAAAACTATCTTGCCTCTTCTTCATAACTACTGGAATTACTCAGTGCCATTAGGTTTGGTTATTTGTCTTTTAATAGAAATATTTAACCCATTTTTATAACTGAATTTTATCTCTTGCCTTGTTCGTGGGTGTGTATGTGTGCATGACTGCATGTGTGCTATGTGTGGTGTTCCCATGAGTGTGAATGCATGTATACAGTGTGTGTATATGAGCCCAAAATACTTGTTTGGTGTCTTCAATTTCTCTTCATTTTATTTGTTGAGGTGGGCCTGTGGCTGTACCAGGAACGCATAGATTCTGGCTGGTCTTGCCCAAGGGATCGCTTGTCTCCGCATTCTGAGTCTAGGTTTTAGGATACTCTTATCTAGGGATACAAACTCTGTTCTTCACACTAATGCTACAAGCGCTTAATCCGTGGAGTCATATCCCCTGTCCTTTACCACAATATTATTTCATATATTATCTAATAATTTGGAAAAAACTTGTCCTACTTGTGGATATATGAAATTAACATCATATCTAATAAATTTTCACTTTTTGTTGTTATTGGTGATTAGTTTTGAATCTGGGTATTAAACTCAGGGTCTGCACTACTTTTGAGCTAAATAACTTTTGTCTTTATGTGTATGTGGGTGTGCATGCCGTATTTGTACAGTTGCCCTCAGAGGCCAGAAAGGGTTTCAGGCTCTCTAGAACTAGTTAGTAGTTGTTATAAGTCTCCTGAGGTGACTGCTGGAAACTGATCCTGGGTCCTGTAGAAGAGCTACACGTACTTTTAACATCTGAGCCACCTCTCCAGCCCCTGTGTAGTTCTAATTTAAAGTAAAGCAAAAAGTAATTTTAGATTCTTGAAGATCTTCATTTTCTCAGAAAAAAAAAAGTTTACCTTGAATTTTCTTGTTTTCCTAGGGAATACATTTTTTTATTATTTTCATTTTAAATAGCTTGTTTTACATGTCAATCCCAGTTCCCTCTCCCTCCCCTCCTCCCGCACCTCCCCACAATCTCCCCCAGCCTACCACCCTATATCCATTTCCTTCCACATAGGGGATATCTAGAGTCTGTCATTTCACTCAGGGCAGGGTCCAGGCACTACCCTAAGAGTCCAAGCTGAGAGAGCATTCCTCTTTGTGTTATAGATACACGATGTCTGTTTGTATGCCAGGGATAAACACTGATCCACTGCCCAGGGCCCCATAGGTTGCCCAGGCCTCCTCACTGACTCTCACATTCAGGGGATCTGGATCAGTCCCATGCTGGCCTCCCAGCTGTCAGTCTGGGGTCCAAGAGCTCTTCCCTGTTCAGATCCAGCTGTCTCTGCTGGTTTTGCCAGCCCATTCTTTGCCAATTTGCTCATCGCTCCTCTCTCCATGTCACTGGGTTCCATGGGTTCAGTTCAGTGTTTAACTGTGGATGTTTGCCTCTGCTTCCATCAGTCACTGGATGAAGGCTCCAGGATGGTTATGGACATCAAGTTCATTATCAGGAATGGGCATTCGAGGTGGTCTCTCCACTATTGCTTAGCTTGCCAGTTGGTGTCATCCCTTTAGATCACTAGAGGTCACACTGGTGCCTGATCTGTCTTCTAACCTATGATTCCCTCTTCTTCCTATTCTACCCCAAACTCAACCTTCCTGTTTCCCTATGACCTACTCTCTCTTCCTCTTCTCCCCCTCTCTTCTTTCCAGCTCCCACTCCCCCCCCCCACCCCTTGCCGTGTTCCCCATCTGTTCAGAAGATCTTGTCTCATTCCTCTTCTCTGGGGTACCATGCATATCTCTTAGGTTCTTTCCTGTTTCCCAGACTCTCTGTCAGTGGAAGTGCAGACTGTCACTATCCTGATCCATGTCTAAAATCCATATATGAGTGAGTACATACCATGTTTGTCTTTTTGTGACTGGGTTACCTCACTCAGGATGGTTTCTTCTAGTGCCATCCATTTTCCTGCGAATTTCAAGATTCCATTGTTTTTTTCTGCTGAGTAATACTCCAGAGAATACATTTTTAATTGGAAGAGGCATAATATTCTGAAAGGAAATATAGATGTTCTCTTTTTATCGTGTAAGGGAAAAAAAAAAACCTCTTCTAGTCCTAATTAGAATTTTTTACAAATCTCAACTAATGGAATAACAATGAAATATTATTTAGAATTTTATGTTTTTATCAATTGTGTATTTAATTTATTCATATCTTTATTACTTATTGTCAGTTCTCTCAATGAAATCGAAGATTCCCTTCCTCCTGGAAAAGCAGTATATTACACATGGGCTGATCCAGTGGGCTCGCGAAAGCTGAAGTGGAGTTGTGGGCAAAGCCATGGTGAAGTAACACATAAGGATGTAAGTGCTAAGTTGATTATTATGGAGTTCTCACCTGCCTTTCTGTTTTTTATGCAGGTCTTCTTTTACTCCTAGTTGATTTTAAGGCCTGCTTTTTGCTATTCTGTAAAAGCTAGCAAAGACTTTTAAAAGCAGTATTAAAGTTATTTTTAACTTTTGCCAATTTTATTTAGGTTTGTCTTTTTCAAATTCTAACCAGAAGCTAAGTAGAAATGGAAACTAGTAACCAGTCTGTTATTTCTCTAAAGGAGTATGCAAGGCCATAGCAAGAGTTGGCATTTAGAAGAACAGCAAAGTGTAGTCTTTTCTTGTGGCCATTGTGCAGAATTTAGTACTATCACACTTGGTCTTCTCCAAAAATACCAAGAATTGCAAGTCTGATTTTGTCTATATCTTCATTTGTTATTACTGTAATAGAGTGGATGTGCTTGAAGTTTTTCAGCATTTGCTTCTCAAGTATCTTTGCACCGTACTGACAGTCACCTTAACTAGATTTCAACTCTGCAAGGTACCTAAACTAAAAAGAATTCATTTCTCAGTGGCAAGCTGTAAAAAAAAAAAATGGTGATCATTTCAGGACTGAAATTCCTGGTTTACAGCTCTTAACCACAATCCATTTTCCAGCCTTCTACAAATAATTTTATTTTGCATTTTTCTTCAATAAAAAGTATTTTTACCAAATAAGAAATTCTGTGTTCGGAGTTTTTGTCTTTTCATGCTACTTGTACCTTTTTTATATTTTAGTTTATTTTCTGTGTTAGTGTATGTGTGCCTGAGTACTACGTGCATGTAAAGTAGGCGTACAGGTTCCCATGAATGTCAGGAGCCACTGTCAGATTGTCTGAACTGCATGCGTATGATACTTGTGAACTGCTTGATGGGGGTGCTGGGAAATGCTTTTAACCACTAGCCACTTCTCCAGACTGCCTGTCCTAGCTGGGTTTTCTTTTTCCTTGTCTATCAGTATGAACTTTAATGGATTTGATTTTGTAAGAAGATTTCATATAATTAACTTTAATTTTTAAAATTTTTTGATTAGCAGGTTTTGTTTTCTTTGTTTGATTTGGTTTGGTTTTTGAGAAAGGAGCTCCCTAAATAACCCTGGATGTTCTAGAACATGCTATGTAGGCTGACCCCAAACTAAGGAGATCTGCCTGCCTCTGTCTCTCTGCCTCTGCCAAGTTCTAGGATTAATGGCCTATATGAGCTCTTGATTATTATATTGCATAGTTAAATAATACCAATAGTTTGAAGTTTATAAAGGTAAGTCTGAAACTTATTATATTAGAGATTCAGATCATTTTGAAATACCTGTTTTCTTAATTCTCTGTACTTCTAGAATGGGTTATTTTAGAAGTTTTTGTAGGTAGTACTATGATACCTAGGTAATAATTTTGTGGTAACTTCAATTTTTAATTTCTGTGTATTATAACTAAACATGAATTAAATATTAAACTTCTCTATTAATCAAAATACGTAACTAGATTTCATAGTTGAATATTAATTTGTTACATTTGTTTTATCGTTGAATCTAAAGATCTGATATAAGTACAATGTTCATTAATTTAATTTACTTTTTATCTATATATTATTATTGTATGTGTAGATTTGTGTATATGTACATGCATACAAACATGAGTAAAAGTGTACCATAGGCCAACTTGAAGAGGTCAGAGGATAGCTTGTGTGAATCAGTTCTCTCCTGTCATGTAAATTATTAGGCTTGGCTACATGTATTTTTACGCACTGAGTCATCTCATTGGCTCCTAACACAGTTTTTATAAAGGAGATTCCCAAGTAACCCTGTTGAAAAATCAGTGCTTTATGTTTGTGATTGCTATATACGACTTTTGTTTGTCTTACATTTTGAATCAAGGGATCCCACTGTAACCCAGGTTAGCTTAGCTCAAGGCAATCCTTTTGCCTCGGCCTCTCAAGTCCTGTGATTGTAAATGTAAGTTATTGCACCCAGTTGCTTCAGTGCTTTATAAGGTTTGTAATTGTGATAACAAATACCTTTGTCTTACTCTGCTATGTAAGGAAATGTGAAGTTGAGGCTTAAACAACCTTTATTATGTACTATATTTTCCATATAGTTAAAATGCAGTAAAAAAAGTATACTATTTTGTGTTGTTGGTTTAGCTTATAGGACTTGTTTGTATTATGATCTAAAAGTACTTAAACAACTGATTTTACTTCATGATTAACAGTATCATTATCATGTAACAGCTGACATCAGGTTATTTTAATGAGAAAATTTTCCAGGTATTGTAAAAATATTCATTCTGTGGATTGTCACGAATTGTCTGAACTAGCTCATATGAGTGATAACTCTCTCCAAGTGTTATGCAAGTGTTCATTTAGTTTGCTTCCTCAGCTTTAGGAAGAAAAGCTATTCATATTTTATGATATAAATGTCAAATACAGATTTAATGTTTGTTGGATACAAACTGATTCCCTTTTTTGTTTATTTTTTTTGGATGTTTTCTTTTAGGATATGATGACACCTATAAGTGTGGGAAGAAAAACTATTTATTTAGTTTCATTCTTTGAAGGCTTACAGCGTATTATTTTATTCACTGAAGATCCAAAAGTGTTTAAAGTAACATATGAAAGTGAAAAAGCAGAATTAGCAGAGCAAGAAATTGTATTGGCATTACAAGATGTTGGAATTTCACTTGTCAATAATTACACAAAGCAAGAAGTAGCCTATATAGGCATTACAAGGTTAGATGCATTAATATTAGAAATAATGTTTGGAATAATATTTGAAAAATAAATCTCAGAGTCTGTTCCTAAAAGACTTTACCTTATTTGGCTTCCCACTTTATCTCTACTCCTAGTGTGTTCCTACCATGCTGGTAGTCCCTTTGTTCTTCATGCACCACAGTTGTCTACTGCTCTAGGTCTTGTTAAAACTGGTCACGTGTCTGAAATGTTGTTACCCTCTTTGCCTCCCTAAAGGCTGCAGAAATTTCACCTTCTCAATTCAGCCCTACTGACCTTAATATGGTGTTTCCTACCATTCATGGTACCCAACACTGCAGATCTGTCTTAGACAATCTACATTTTCTTATGCCAAAAAGCATTTTCCCCTCCTACATAGTCAAATTGATTTATTCATGTCTACTATTATCTGTAACCACCTAGTGAAAATGAACAGTGACGGGAGCTCACTGGTATTTTCCTTCTTCTTGCAAAACTATAAAAGCTAAAAAGTACTATTTGAGTAATTTTATGCTTTACTGTTGGCAAAACTTGGGAAGAGGTTCTGTAGTTTATATGATACACAAATTTTATTGTTATAAATTAATACTGTGATTTCTGCTTTCATATGTAAGTTCTGATGTGGTTTGGGAGACAAAACCAAAGAAAAAGGCAAGGTGGAAGCCAATGAGTGTAAAACACACTGAGAAGCTGGAGAAGGAATTCAAGGAATACACAGAGTCTTCACCTTTGGAAGACAAGGTTATTGAGTTGGACAATAATATTCCGGTAAATTTAAAAAGTACTTGTGTGAACTTTTAATTTTACATTCTAATTTGAATTATTTCTGAATTTTAAGGAGAAACTGACTTCTTACAAACATAATGAATGTAGTTAACACTAATGTACTGACTTCATCTGACCTATTTTTATATTAAGAATAAATATTCTCTCAAGATACCAGATGCTAATTATTTTTAAAGTAACAAGAAGCAAGGTTATTTTTATTTTAAGATTTGCATTATTTTATTAAAGTCAGTTTTAGTAATTAAATATGAAAAGTGATACATCCAAGCTATAATCTTTATATGTATATTTATATTAATTTTAATATGAACATAAAGATTTGAATATTAAATTTGTATTTTAAAAGCTTCCTTTTTGTTTTGGGTTTGGTATGGTTTGGTTAGTTTTGCCCTGGATGGCCTAAAACTCACCATACAGACCATGCTATCCTTGAGGATGGCAATCCTCTGTGTATGCTTCCAGAGTACTGAGATTACAGACATACACTAGTGTGCTCAGCTTAATTTATTTTTTTAATTTAGCATATAAAGTAATGAATTTCGTGAATATATCATTATACTTTGCGCCTACTCATTCCCCTGACTCTACCATCCTCTTCTGTAGTCTTTACTTTTTAAATTACTGTATCCTAAAGGTATTTTCATATAAATTTATAGTTTTAATCAGTGGTTGAAAAAGTCTCATTGTTGGGTGTGGGTTAATATTTTTTTTTTCAGGTTCGCTTAACACCTAGTGGCAATGACATGAAAATTCTTCAACCACATGTGATAGCTGTACGGAGAAATTACCTCCCTGCACTAAAAGTAGAATATAATACATCTGCACACCAGTCATCATTAAGAATTCAGATTTATAGAATACAGGTGAGTCTGGAAATGAAGACCCAGGCACATTCCCCTGGTCTGTTTTATCTAGCACAAAACCAAAGAAAAAAGCAAAATGGTAGCCAATGAGTAGAAAGCACATTGAGAAACTGGAAAAGAAGCCAGGGTTACACATGCCTGTAACCCCAGCACTTGACAAGCTGAGGCAGGAGGATCACCATTAGTTCAAGGCCAGCCTGGGGTACAAAACATGGAGTAGGGAGGGATAGCTTGGGAGAAAGAGAGAAAGAAACTAAATACAGAAAAGATAAAGAGGGAGTGAAAGAAGGGAGGGACTGAAGTTGGAGATGTGAAGGTTGTACTGAATCCTCATGTTGTATCAGCTGCTTGTTGACTAGTCTGAATCTAGTTCTGAAATTCTGTTATTGTGGTGGGGTTGAATACGTGATCTGCTGTGTACTGATTCATGTTTCATTTTCTTAGATCCAAAACCAGATTCATGGTGCTATTTTTCCTTTCGTGTTTTATCCTATTAAACCTCCAAAGTCTATCACAATGGACTCAGGTGTGTGTTAATTTTTAGGTTGTAGTATAGTTGTATGGCTAATTGTTTTGTTGTTGTTGTTTTGGCTATAAGGTAGCATTCTCAAGTTTAGTTTTTCAAGATCATTAGATAATAAAACTGCTTACTGAAGAAATAGGAATTATTCAACAGAGCATCCTGTGAATGCTGAAAGGTTACTTAGAAAAGTATGTATTGGCATTTTTAGAAATAGGAAGTTTAACCATATTGCTGATATGTAAACTAATAATCTATAATATTTAAAATATTAGGAACTGAATTAAACAATGAGAAAATTTTGATTTCATTTTTTAAGAAGATTTTATTGTGTAGTTTATGTGTATGCCTGAGAGTGTATATATGCACTCTGTGAATGCCTGGTTCCTAAAGAGGCCAGAAGAGGGCGCCAGATCCCCTGCAACTAGAGTTACAGATTGTGTGCTGCCTAGTGTGGGTGTAGGAAAGAGCAGCAAATGCTCTTAATCCCTTAGCCATCTCTCCAACCCCCAGATTGAGCATTTTTCTGACTGGTTCTGTGTTCTCCAAATGAGAATAACTGACACACTTTCTTCAGCCCTTTTCTCCCCTCTATGCTTCTTCTGTCTTGCTTATTGATCCCTCTTTACCATCCTTTCTCTTTGCTCCCTACCACTGTTACCCTCTACCTCTCTCTGCTCCCTTTTCTGTTGTTCTCAACACAGACCACCCCATATCATGAATTTCACACTTTTGAGTGGCTTTTCTTCATAATTTCCTGCACATCTTTAACCACCTTACATGCATTTATGCTAATCTCCTTAGAAGCATGAACCATGCTAGTCTCTAGAATATGTTTTCACAATTTGCTGATGATTCTAGTCCATACCTCTAACTTAAAGTCATTAATTTTTGTAACTAGTTATCCTTAAAGTGGCTGCAGATTAATAAAAAGTAATCTGGGATCTGAAATTAAGACTAAATGACCTTGTATATGTCATCAGTTTAATTGCTGCTGCTGATTTACTACATTGATTTTCCACTGACATGTATATTAAATTGAAGGGAAACGCCTATTCTTTGGTTTAAAATGTGATGAGCATAATTATATTTTTAATCTGCACAGCACCAAAGCCCTTTACAGATGTCAGTATTGTCATGAGATCTGCTGGACATTCCCAGATATCACGCATTAAGTAAGTGTTTCATGTATTTCTTGTGTGTTTATTTAATTTTTTATGTCTAAACATTTGAATATTTTTGTTCTTGTTAAAACTTAATCTCAGGTGAGTCAAATATTTAAGTATAATGTAATAAATTTTAAAGGAAAAATGAAGTCTGTTGAGTATTTGATAATCTTAGTGAGAAGAATACCTAAAGGCTAACACAATAGCTATTTCTGGATCTTGGGTATTTTATTATTTTTATATGCATCTTTTTCTGTTTTAAGTTATTTATACATGTTTTAGAAACAGCAACAAAAGTAGCATTTCCATCTTTACACACAACTTATTCATTCCAAGAAGCAGACTATGGACCACAGTATCCATCTAAGTGATACTCCCTTTTTATTTCTTACTCCTTATTACTGAGATAAATAATATTCATTCACCTGCTATAAAAACCAAATGGAGTATTTTAGAGCTGATGAGAAGTTTTAGTGGATAAAAACTGTAGCGCAAACCTACTAAAGCCTGAGTTTGATCACTAGCATGTTCATAATAGTGGAAGAAAAGAACAGCCTACACATGTATTGTGTCATACATCACACACACACACAACAGATAAAATTAAAAATAAATAATATATTGTTACTGTGTATGTATGGCTAAACTGCTGTTATCTTTATTTTCTGATTTTCTTTAAATTTTTTACATTTATTTCTACTTAATGAATGTCTTGCCTGTATGTGTGTCTGTATACCATTATACATGCCAGATGCCTGCTGAGGCAATAGAGGGCATGGAATTCCATAGGACTAGAGTTACAGACAGTTAATGAGTCCTCAGGTGGGTGGTAGAAATCAAACCCAAATCTTCTAGAAGAACAGCCAGTGAGTTCTCTTAACCACTTAGCCATCTCTCTAGCTACTTAGATTGATGTTCAATTTTCTCAAAAATTTTAAAACTAAAAGACTTTTAGGATTTGCTTGTTTAATTAAAATTTTTATTTAAATATAATGATTTGTCACATATAGTTTTAGTTTGCTCATCATTGTTGCTATGAAATGGTCTTTCATAACTTTTTGTCACAAGTCAATTTCTTTTCTGTGGCCACTTTCCTATTTTTGAGTTTCTTGCTGTTATAGCATGGTTCATTACTTTCATTCCTTTAGTCCCAAGTTTCAAAGTTCTTATTTATTTCATCTAATTCCCTTAATGTATTTACATAAAAAGGTTTTTAATGTTTCCTTCATTTTAATATAGGTATTTCAAAGTGTTGATTCAAGAAATGGATCTCAGATTGGATCTTGGGTTTGTGTATGCCATAGCAGACCTTATTCCAAAAGCTGAAGTGTCTGAGAAAACAGAGGTAAGACTTGCAGCATTTGACAGGAAAGGATGTTAAAAGAGAAACTATATGAAAATGTTACCAAACTTTGTAGATACAGTTGTAGTCATTACCTGGTCAAATTCAAGAATCTCTCATTACATATTAAATGTTTTATACATTTTTTTATATTTAAATTTAAATTAGAAACAAGGTTGCTTCACATGTCAATTCCAGGTCCCTCTCCGTTGGCCTCCCCTCCTCCCATTCCCTCCCACCAACCCCCCAATATCCCCTCATTTCCCCAGGGAGGGTGAGGCCCTCCATGGGGGTGTCCATAGTCTGTCATTTCATCCAGGGCAAGGCCTAGACTCTCCCCCAAGAGTTCAGGGTGAGAGTGCATCTCACATTGTTGGATGGGAGTCCAAAGTCCATTTGTATACCCGGGATAAATACTGATCTACTACCCAAGGCTCAACAGATTACCAAGGCATCCTCACTGATACCCACATTCAGGGGGTCTTGATCAGTCCCATGCTGGATTCCCAGGCATCAGTCTGGGATTCAAGAGCTAACCCTTGTCAGGTCAGCTGTTTCTGGTGATTAAACCAGCCCAATCTTAATGCCTTTGGTCATCAGTCCTCCCTCTCTGTCACTGGATTTCTTGAGTTCAGCTCAGTGCTTATCCATGGGAGTCTGCCTCTTCTTCCATCAGCCACTGAATGAAGGTTCTGTTTCCCAGACTCTCTGGCCATGGGATTGTAGGCTGGCACTCCCCAGATCTATGTCTAAAATCCATATATGAGAGAGTACATGCCATGTTTCTCTTTTTGTGACTGGGTTACTTCGCTCAGGATGGTTTCTTCTATTGCCATCCATTTGCCTGAAAATCTCAGGATTCCATTGTTTTTTTCTGCTGAATAGTACTCCATTGTGTTAATGTACCACATTTTCTCTATCCACTCTTCAGTTGAGGGGCATCTAGATTGCTTCCAAGTTCTGGCTATTATAAATAATGCTGCTATAAACATAGTGGAACAGACATCCTTGTTGTATCAATGGACATCTTTTGGATATATGCCTAAGAGTGGAGTTGCTGGGTCTTGTGGTAGGTTTATTCCCATTTTTCTGAGGAATCTCCATACTGATTTCCAAAGTGGCTGTACAAGTTGGCACTCCCACCAGCAGTGGAGGAGTGTTCCCCTTTCACCACATCTTCTCCAGCATAAATTGTCCTTGGTGTTTTTGATTCTAGCCATTCTGACAGGAGTGAGATGGTATCTCAGAGTTGTTTTGATTTGCATTTCCCAGATGGCTAAGATGTTGAGCACTTTCTCAAGTGCCTCTCAGCCATTTTAGACTCCTCTATTGAAAAGTCTCTATTTAGTTCTGTAGCCCACTTTTTAATTGGATCCTTTGGTGTTTTGGAGACTTGCTTCTTGAGTTCATTGTAAATTTTGGAGATCAGCCCTCTGTCAGATGTGGGGTTAGTGAATATTTTTCCCCATTTTTTGGGCTGCCTTTTTGTCTTGCTGACTGTGTCCTTTGCCTTACAGAAGCTTCTCAGTTTCAGGAGGTCCCATTTATTAATTGTTGATCTCACTGTCTGTGCTACTGGTGTTATGTTCAGGAAGCAGTCTCCTGTACTAATTCGTTCCAGGGTACCACCCTTCTCTTCTAAGAGGTTCAGTATGGCTGGATTTATGTTGAGGTCTTTGATCCATTTGGTCTTAAGTTTTGTACATGGCGATAGACATGGATCGATCTGCATTCTTCTACATGCCAGGATCCAGTTATGCCAGCACCATTTGTTGAAGATGCTTTCTTTTTTCCATTGTATATTTTTAGCTTCTTTTTCAAAGATCAGATGTGTGTTTCTGTAGTGTAGTGGTTATCACGCTCACCTCACATATTAAATGTTTTAATTTTGTATAAATGTTAATGTGCTTTCTATCTTTAACATTTATAGCCACAAAATCATACTGTGTGATGTTGGCTAAGGACATACTTCATAATTATTCATTTATAAGAATTTCATACACATATATAATGAAATACATTCACCCCATTTCCCCTTCAACTCCCCTTGAATTCATAACACTTGGCATGTTTTTAAGGCTTGTCCGTGTTGTAACATATATCAGCATTTCATTCTTTTTTATGACAAAATAATAATTTATTACATGGGTTTACTATACTGTATCTATTTATTTGTCACTTAATTGAAATCAGAATTGCTTTTGTATTTGGATTAGGATGATAATGCTCATTGTGTACAAATTTTTCTGTTATCTTATTCTCTGTCATTTCTCTTATATATACATGTCTAGGGGTAGAAATGCTAAGTAACGTGGTAATTATATTTAATCAAATTTAATCTTTTAAAAATTCACTCTCTAATAATTTCATATGTTCAATCATTTCCACCAGTTTTCATACTTATCATTTTTCATTCCAGCATGTGTAAGAATTGTGATTTCTCAACCTTCCCTACAAAATTACTATTTGTGGATTTTTTTTCTGACTATCCTTGTGGGTGTGAACCGACTTCTCACTGGGGTTTGTACAACTGATAAGAACGCTATTTTTTTAAACATTTATTTACATGTGGGGAAGTAGGAGTATGCCATAGCATGCTTGTGGAGATCAGTGGACAGCCCACGGCAGCTGGTTCTCTCCTTCCTCCATGTGAGTGCTAAGATCAAATTTGGATTGTCAGGCTTGGCAGTAACTTTACCCACTGAGGCAACCTAGTCCATTGCTGAGAATCTTGTAATGTGCTAGAGATGTGTGTATCTTTAGTGAAGAATGTCTGCTCAGGATCTCCAGACTATCTTCTTACTGTTGAATTTCCAAAGTTCTTTGTGCATTCTGATTGGTCTTTGACAAACTATATGATTTTCAAATGTTTTCTATTGTTTTGGTAGGTTTTTTTTTTGAAGCATAGAAATTTTGAATGTTAATAATGTACAATTTATTTTTTCTTTTATTTATTACTATTCATGCTTTTGGTATGCTTCTAAAATCATTTGTCAAAGCCTGTGTTAGGAATATTTTAACATGTATCTAAATCTTTAAAGTTTAAACTTTTACAGCTAGGTCTTTGATCCATTTGTCTCATTTCTCTGTATGTGTGACATAAAGACCACTGTTCTTTTGGAAGTGTCAGCTGTGTGAGAAGCACGTCCTGAAACACTGCTTGCTCATCTGTTGCATAGTTAGCTTCTTTTGTGGAAAAAAAATACATAATTTTATTCCTGAAACCTGTATATCTATCCTTTTGCCAACCTTAATTGTTATCATCACCAGTGAGTTTTATAATTGGTGTATGATCCAGTACTTTGCTCTTTTTCAAGATTATTTAGATTAACTTGAACTCTTGAAATTCAAAAAGAATTTTAAAATTAGCTTGTCAAGTTCTTCAAACAATACATTCTAATTTTCAGAGTATAAGTTTTGTGGTTTAAATTTATTCTTTGGTATTTATTTTTGTTAGATTGTTATGCACGAAATTGTTCATATTATATAGTTTCAGTGTGGGATTATAATGCTACTTACTATAAACAGAAACACAACTGTTCTTGATATTTGCTCTTGTCATTTGCAACTTACTGAGTTCACTTGTTGCCTCTAATTATGTATCTTCTTTTGGCTTTTTGTATGCAAGATCAGATCAGGTGAGAAAAGTAGTTTTCTTTGGTTTTGATGTGTGTGCTTTTGTTTTTTCATCCCTATTTGCTTTCTTTGAAGCTAGTGAGATGTTGTACAGCCCTGAGAGCAAGCATTGCTTGGTTGTTTCTGATTTATAGGGTAAGATTTTCAGTATTAGATTACCCTGAGTTCTTCTCTGTTTTTGACAGTATATTTAATACCTACATTTATATGGTATAGTTCTTATACCTATAGACAGAGAGATTTGGTTTCCTATTATTTTGCTAAAGACTTTTATGTACGTATTCACAAAAGATATTAATCTGTGGTTTTCTTGTGCCTTTTGTTTTGGTTTTGCTGTTGAAATAGTAATGGCTTTATAGTACAGGTTGAGAAATGTCCCTTTTTCCTCTATTTTTTTTTTTTTGGAAGCATTCGTGAAATTTGATACTCTGAAATGTTTACTAGAATTCAGTGATAGTAGAGCTGTTTGAGCATTTCCCTTCCAGACAGTTTTGGAATCACACCTCACTTCTTAGAGATCATTTTAAATGATCAGTTTCTTCTTCAGTCAGTTTTATCACTTTTCTGTGATTTTTAGGAATCTGTCGATTTCATCTGAAGTTTCTAGTGTATTGGCATAAATTATGGATGGTATTTCTTCATAAGCCATCTATTTTGGTAAAGCCAGAAATAAAATTCCCTCTATGGTCCTTTGAAAGAATCAATTTTTCATTTTCATTGTTTTACTGTTACACTGATGAAATGGAGTTCCTGCCCTCCCTGACTGGGAACTCTTACATGAGACCCTTTGCGTCTTCGTTATATACCTCTCTAGTGCTGGGATTAAAGGCGTGAGCTCTGTTACTCATTTAGACTGGTTCACGCTCCTGTAGCCCAGGGTGGTCTTGGACTCACAGAAATCCATGTATCTCTGTCTCCTGAGTCCTGGTATTAAAGGTGTGTGCCACCACTGCCCAGCTTCTATAGCTAACTAGTGTGGCTGACTTTGCATTCTGATCTCCAGTGGCTATATTAGATCATAAGCAATATATCACCACAATTCCCCTTTTTTGTCTAATACAAAAGGAAGGCTATAACTAACATAAGAAAAACCATGTACAATAAGTACAATAACTATACAGTATATACAGGCGATAAGTACATCAGCAATGTTTAGTTCATTTGGATCAGACAAATTCAGAGAAAATACTCCCCTATCCTATCAAATTATCTTTTAATGCCTCTCAACATGTTGCTTTAATTATTCTTAAGGTCATAGCCCCCTTCCTTCTTGCTTTTATGTTTGTTCTTTTAATTTTCTAAGCTAGATTAGGTTATTGTCTTGAGATCTGTTCATTTCCCTTTTTAATTATTGGTCTGTGCACATGTATATGCTTTCACAGATGTGGCAGGGTGTGTATGTAACATATCTGTGGATGCCAGAGTTTGACAAATCTCAAGTGAGCGTGGTGTTCACTCATTGTCTTAGATTGACTCACCAACAAGCCCCAGGGATCTCTCTTCCCCGATGTGATATTCCAAGCACACACCATCGTACTTGACTTTTTACCTGGGTTCTGTGAGAATCAAACTCTGTTTGTATAGCAGTCTCTTTTTGATATAAGTATAATACATTACCTGGTTGAATCATGTATGAAAAGAAAAGAAAAATATACATCTATGACAGATACATAAATCATTGCTTACACATACGAGAACTTGAGATGTTTTGCCTTTCTCCTCTCATTACCCCATCTTGTTCTTCCTTTAATTTAAACTTCTTCCTCCTCATAATTCCTCTTTTCACATATTTGCTATACATGTATACTTATAATATGTAATTAAAGTTATAGTTACATTAAATATTGAATCTGTATGTGGGAAAAATATAATAATGCTTACCCTTCTGAGTCTGGCTTATTTTATTCATCATTTCCTGGGTTTTTTGCTTTTTTGTATGGACTCAAATTAAAGTCTGAAGTCACCTGATGACTAGTTTAATTTGTCAGCTTGACACACTCTAAAATCACTTGTAAAAAGGGACTGCCTAAATTAGGTTGGCCTATGCTGTCTGTGATTTAAAAGGTGTTTAGATAACATGAACTGATGGCAAGAGACCAGCCAAATAGTGGAAGGACCATTCCCATCTTTGGGTCCTGGGTTGTATAAGGGAGGAGAGCATGCTTTCTCTCTCTGTGCAGTCACTTGCTGCCTGTTTGTGTAGGTGACTCCCTGCTTAAGGTCTTGCCTTGGCTTCCTCACAGTGATGTGCTATAACCTGGAACTATAAGCTGAGTAATCCCTCTTTCCCTTAAAATTGCTTGTGTTGAAGTATGTCATAGCAATAGGAAACAAAATTAAGTCAGGTCACTTGCTTTCAGTTTCAGAAACTTCCATTACTACTTTGTAACTAGTAGGTTGGCTAGCCACAGATTCTCAGATTTTGTTTATATTGGAATATTCTTTATAGCTTCTTCACTTCCAAAAGTAGTTATGCTGTATGTGGGCTTCTTGGTCTGTGTTGCATTACAGCACTATGAGTGTTTGTTACCTTACTGTCTTTTTACAAAATCAGCATTTATCTTACTGGTTTCTATATAATGAGCTTTCTGCTTTTAAGTTTCTTCTCCTGTATCTTTGAGCATTTTTAGTATTATTATTGTAATTCTGTTTGGATCTCCTGTACTTAGACTGAGTTCACAAATTCCCTGGATATGTATTTTATTTTTCAGTAATTTAGGAAGAATTTCAGGCAGTATTTAGAGAATTGACTTTTTTCCCCATTTTTCTGTCTTTGCGTCTTGATACAGCTATAATAACCTATGTGAATATGTTTAATGGTATCCAGCTTATCTTAGAATCTGTTCTTTTTTTAGCTACATAATTTCTGTAACTTCAAGTTCTTAGGACAGTTGTTTTCAGCACACCGAAATAACTTAGGTCTGTACATATTTGGGAAAGAAGTGTTGGTAATTACCAAAAATAAAGACAATACTACCTTATGCAAAATTATTTAATGCCTTTTCCTTTAACATTTGTATTGCTGGCCTCTGTATTTCAGCAGACTGTTATAGAACTGTGTTTAAAGAAGCTAATATCCACAAAAATTTGTTGCTGGAATGTATTGGTACTCTTTGAAAATAGGATCTATAGTCACATGAAGAAAAGTTGGGTACCATTTCATTGAAACTTAAAAGATATGTTTATCATGTGGTTTGTGACAGACTTTCTAACAGTAACAATACAAGTTACTTCTGAGGCAGTAACTTCCAGTTAAGGATAATGCTGACTCTGAGTGTTAGGAATTTTCTTCAGTCTATGAGACATTGCCTTTAAATATCTTACATAAACAAGTCCTTTCAGTGTTTATATTCCCTGTATAGGTTGAATATTTTAATAAGGATGTAGAAACGTTTGAACAGGAGTATGAAGCAGTTTCGTCAGTAGATCAATCCCAGATCAATCTCTTTGAATATTTTCATATATCGCCTATCAAGGTAAGGAAATACATAATTTTTGTTTTATAAACTAAGTAATTATAAATTAATTTAATCTCTTTGAGGAAATTAGTATCTAAATTATCTCCTGTAATAACATAGTAATTGTATAGTTTTACAGTTACAGATAGAAATAACAGAGAAGTTGATCCCTCTTTAGTAAAAAAGTGTATTTTACTATTTAGAAGTAGTAAAACCACCTACATCTTGACCTTTTGTTATATAACTTTATTTTTTCATAAATTGTGATAGTTTTCAAAGTTTCCTATATGGTGGAGGTTGTAATTATAGGTTAATTTATAAAGTGGACTTAAGAGTCACAGGGCTATTATTTTCTGACTCCCACATGTATACACATGTGTGCATGCACATGTGCATACTGCAACACAAAAAGAGTTGAACACAAAATTATTGTGTGTGTGTGTGAATATAGGCCTGCCTTTTTCACAGTGGATAGGAGATTAGAGGATAACCTTCTCTCCTTTCACCATGGATTCTAAGTCTGAACTTAGTTTGTCAAGCTTGTATAGTAATTTTACCTGCTGAGCCATCTCAGCAGCCCAAATCTAAGTTTTGATTTTGGTTTTAATGTGCGTGCATGTACTTGTCACTGGAAGCATGGAGTCATTTTTCTCCTTTGTCCAAGTGGTTTCCAAGGATTGAATTCAGGTTGTCACTTGCCACCAAGCTCCTTTATCTATTACTAAGCCATCTTGCTGGTTCTAATCTAAGTTGTGAAAATAATTTCTTCAAGTTACTTATAGCACATTAAAATTGTCTCACAGTTATATACATATGTGTATGTGTATGCATACACTACAACACAAAAGTGCTTTTAAACTGACTTTATTGTGCTAACTTAATTCTAATAACTGGATTGTAAATTTTGGGAAATATGTGGTTATTATTAACAACTTCAAAATCTAGGTTGTTAATGTTACTAACAAATATATTATAGTATTTTCCTATGTTCAGCACAACACCATGAGAATAGAATTGCAGATGGGTGTGATAGTGTTTGTGAGCTCAGCATTCATGATGCTGAGGCAAGAGTAATTCCAAGTCCAAATAGCTTGGGCTATGTAGTCAGATACTGTCTCATAAAAATAAAAAAGGAGTAGAATTCAATTATAAATCTCAAAACTGTTGACTTTTAAACAGTGCTATGTTGATTTTGACTTAAGGTTCTTTAGTTACTAAGTTTTGTCATAATTCAGGTAACTTTGAGATCTTATTTATGGTTTTATGAACTCAGAGAATTAAACTGTTTTGTAAAAGTTAAAAAGTTTCCACTATGGGGCAAGTGTTTCAATGTATTTCTTTGTCTCTTCAGTTGCATTTGAGTGTTTCACTGAGCTCTGGTAGAGAAGAAGCTAAAGATTCAGGACAACGTGGAGGACTAATTCCTGTTCATTCTCTAAATCTTCTGCTGAAGAGTATTGGTGCCACCCTTACAGATGTACAAGATGTAGTTTTTAAGTATGTTTAATACTTAAAATACATCTATAGACTGATGAATGGACCATTTATGTTTACCTAAAATTTTTGTAAATTTGAAAATTATGGCCAAATTGTGGTTTCTGTCTTTAAGTGTGTTATAATCAAAATAATACCAAGTGTTTTGTCTGCCATTAATGACTTAGTTAAGAATAATTTTTAACTAATTTCCTTAAGAAAAGAAGATGTAGGATATTCAGTTTTATGTACTTTAGAAACTCTAGGCTGAATCAAGATTCCCCAAAAGAAGTGAATACTTAAATATTAGACTGTTTAAAAGATAGGGCTTTCAAGCCCATAAGATGAAGGCTTTTCAATGAATATGTGACTGGACAGAATACAACAAAATGGACAATGAAGGGATTAATTTAAATGTATTGTAGTCAAGCATTTATTTTTAGACTGGACATTGTGGAACACATATATAGTCCTGGACTTGAGAGGCTAAGGTGGAAAGATGACTAGAATTCAGGACTTCAAAAGGAGCACATACAACATAGTGAGAGCTCATCTCAAAAACAGACAAAAGCAAAACCCGTATTTATATTTGAATGGAGTTATAATGGAAACTAATTGAGTATCTGGCCAGTAACTCAACATGTCTGAGTAGAGACTATTTTAGAGAAGAATGATCTTCCCAGGTAACATGTCTTAGCTTGCCTGCTTAATTCAGAGGCAGTTCTGAATCTAACTAGGAAACAGCCAAACACAAGAACACGGGTCTGATGGCATCAGAATAAAGTGAAATGTACCTTCCTGTTCTCGTGGTCAGCAAAAAGAGCCCTCCAGTTACTGAATCAGTTGCTGCCTCTGCTACAGTTCTGAAAGAAAGACCTGCAGAGACAGAAGTCTGGCTATTCCCAGGCAGCCCCTTCAATCATCTCAGCTTATCAAAACATTTTCTTTTGGGGCCTTTATAGAGCAAAGTTGGAAAATAGTTCTTCAGATCCATGACTGAGATCTTTGTTTCAGTCTTCGATAAGAGTTAAGATTTTATCAAGAGAATTTCTTTCACTACAGTGTGCCAAGAATTAGTATTGGGAGAGATATGGAGAGGAAATTTCTAAAAAAAAATGTAACCAGTCATCAATATTAAATTCTTTCCCTCCATGCATACATATGTATATGTATATATAAATATATTTACTAAAACTAATAACATCTTTTATAAGACCATAATATACAAGATAGCATAAAACGTTTTCCCTAAATGGACAATAGAATCTCTATTCACACTGAAAGCTGTGTTTGCTCCCCTTGATTGGCACTCATACTAAGATAGAAACAATTTTCCTGATAACCCTGGAAGATTAGAGCTGGGGAGCCTGCTGCTGTTGCTCAAATCCTGGATTAGCATACTCCAAGCATAATCTGTCCTCTACCTGTTTTTTGTTTTGTTTTGTTTTGTTTTTATTTTCAGACATGAAAATAAATTATAGGATTTATTTAAAATAAATAAATAAATAAATATATTTACTAATATGTGTTTTCAGACTTGCCTTTTTTGAACTCAACTACCAGTTCCGTACAACATCTGAACTGCAATCTGAAGTAATAAGACACTATTCAAAACAGGTTAGTGTAAGAGTATCTTACAAAGTGATAGAAATATGTAAGCTAGTCAAACCTTATGTGTGTTCATGCATGTGTACTGTATATTTGTCAGTGTGGATTAGAAACAACATAGATTATTAATAACATATTAATTCATTATACTTAGTTTCTTGAAACTGTCAATCACTGATGAGCACGAATATTTTTAGTGTGGAGTTATTGAGTCAGCTACACACCTTGTTTCTGTGAATCTTTTCAGCTCTAGAGAGAGTCCTCTCTGTCAGGATTTATACCTGAGTTCCGGGCATGCATCCCACTTTTGCCGTGTACTTTGAGACTCTGGGAAATCTATAAGATGCTGATAGTAGTAACTCACAAGTAATGCAACACAGAAGACTTTTTCTGTATTCTAGACTCTGAAATCTAGAGTTTCATTTTATATCTTTTACAGTAAGGCCAAGTTGCTTTTCAAAACCTAAGTATAGTAGGCTGTGGGAAATGGCTCAGTCACTGAAGTGCTTGCCTTGCAAGTTTGATAAGCTGAGTTTGAGCCCCAGAACCCATGTGAAAATGCCAGGAATGCTAATATGTACTTATAATCCTGGCACTGACTAGTCAGAGACGAGATCACTGGGGTTTGCATGCCATCATTCTATGCTTGTAAGACCCTGTCTCATATAAGAATAATAGTGTTCTTCGAAATATGATACCTGAGGTTGAAATCTGCCTTCCACAGTTACCCACATATAGTATGCACCTCCACACACATTACACAAGTATGTATTGTTATTAATTATATTTTTAAATGAAGACTAGAGATAAGGAGGCTGGAGAACACTTGCTGCTCTTCCAGAGGACTGGTTTTATTCTCAGGACCCACATGACAGCCCACAGCCTTCTGTAACCCCAGGCCCAGAGGATCTAACACCTTCTTCTTGTCTCTTAGGGCACTGCTTGCATATGGTACGCCAACATGTATGCAGGCAAAACACCCATACACATAAAATAAAATTAAAACAAAAGGAATAATGATAACCTTTGGGTCTTGAAACTTGTAGTAAAGATGTTAGCCTGAGCAAACTGGATGTATGTACTATGTAATCTGTAAGCATAGTAGTCTCATGTTGTTAATTGATACTCATTTCATTTTTAGGCTATTAAGCAAATGTATGTACTTATTCTTGGACTTGATGTTTTGGGAAATCCCTTTGGCTTAATTAGAGAGTTTTCAGAAGGTGTGGAAGCATTTTTTTATGAACCTTACCAGGTAAAATATTTATCTTTGTATTATGTAATGAATAATATAATTTAATGATTTCTTAATTTATAAAACATTTCAATTGTTAACAAGCTGTGCGTATAACAAATTTTGAGAGACCCACAAAATTACACCCTTCTACCTCTTCCTTCAATATTTCAACTTAAGATTTTGTTAAGATCCCTAACTTTAAGAGTTGCTTTGAAATAAAAACTGTGGATACAGTTTAGACTATAGGAAAAGGAAGCTCACCATGTATGATAATTTTGTTTTGCCCAAAAGTATGACTGTAAAAATAGCCATATAAGCTGGCATTGTGCACAGCAGTCTTAGGGAATAGAAAAGAATTTGTTCTACATCTTTTCATAATTTCCATAAACACATTTAGAGTTTAACCACTTTACTAATGAAATGCATAACAAAACCAAAGTAGAACTAATTTTTGTTCTATACGTTATGATATAAAATCAGAAATGGTAAGAATTTTCTGTTTTCTAAAAAATTATCAGGAATATTACATAAACTGTGCATACAGTTTACAGTGCAGAGCAAACATATTTTCTGTTTTCCTTTCTTCATCTGGAACCAGTTCTATTGTACCCTTTACACTTTGAGTGTCATGAAATTACTCTGGGAACTGAATGTGAAGTTTTTGCTGGTATCATTCCCATTGTTCTTTCAATCACCATCACATTCCATGTATCAGTGAGCTCATCCTTTTATTATGACTCTTCCTGTTACCTTAGGGGGCCATCCAGGGTCCTGAGGAATTTGTGGAGGGAATGGCACTAGGACTCAAAGCACTGGTTGGCGGAGCCGTTGGTAAGCAGCAGAAAGCACAACAGCACTGCTAGAAACCAATGACAGTTGATCCTTCACTTAACATATTACTCTCTCTGTTAGGTGGGCTAGCTGGTGCTGCCTCCAAAATCACCAGCGCTATGGCTAAAGGGGTAGCAGCCATGACAATGGATGAAGACTACCAGCAGAAGAGAAGAGAAGCAATGAATAAACAACCAGCTGGCCTTAGAGAAGGCATCACTCGTGGAGGAAAAGGCCTGGTTTCTGTAAGAAATTTCATAGGATTATGAACATGTGAGGGAATGGCTTTTAAATCAACATTTTATGAATAAAGAAGTAGACATATAAATCTACTTAAATTGCTTTTGAACATTGTAATGTGGCATATAAAATATTTAATCTCAAAATATTTTATTTAAATAAAATACTTAGGAAATAAATATGTTAATTATTATGATCTAAAAGAAAAAAAACTCTGAAATTTTTTTGAAGCAAAATGGTCTTGTAAGCATCATATAGAAATATAACTTTTCATTTGTGCTTTCCCTCCAGGGCTTTGTAAGTGGCATTACAGGGATTGTTACAAAACCAATTAAAGGCAAGTGTTGTAGTTGCTTTGGCTATCACATAGCTCACAAGTTGCTTCCATTTTCATTTTATCCAATTGCTTAAGCTGGCTATGTTTTATAGGTGCTCAAAAAGAAGGAGCAGCAGGTTTCTTCAAAGGTGTTGGGAAAGGTTTAGTTGGAGCAGTGGCAAGACCAACAGGAGGCATCATAGACATGGCCAGCAGTACCTTTCAGGGAATCAAAAGGTAAAATCCTTTGTGAATGACAGATGAGTAACTTTCTGAAGCCTTGAACAATGAAGTGTATTTACTGTTGATTTTCAGGCTCCTAGTTAGGAATTTTGTGGTATGGCTGATAACGTCCTAATTTTGATGCCTTCTAAGTTGCTGATGTTATGTGACTTCAGCGTTGTAGAGTTCTCCTTTGTCATCTATTCCTAGCAGTTGTTGTAAGGAATGACCTCTTTGTTAATACTCATTATTTTCCATTTTGCCCAGGATTCACCCCGCCCCCAAAACACTGTACTACATGGATTCTAGTTCTTTATATAAAGTAGATGCTCATTACCTTCTCAGAAAAGCTTTTGATTCCTCATAGGCTACCCTCAGACGGGTAGGTGAAGATGGCCATAACATTGTGAGCTTAGTGGTTGAGGTAGTGGCCGAATGAACAGAGGTAAAAGATTGGGGCTGGATTAGTGTGGGAAAACAAGAAGGGGCACACAAGGGAAGTACAGGATACTCACTCATTGGATTAGGTTTCCCCTCTCCAGACATCAAATCCCTGTAAGTGATTATATAATAATATATAAACTCCATTGGAGAGTTAGCAAAATTGTAGATTATAAAACCATGACAGAAATACTTAAGGTTATAATATGAGCAGGAAACTAGCCACATATTAACTGGATTATACTTTAACATGAGGGTGATAAGTTTCCCTTCAAGTAATTAACTGAGGGAAATTGCATCCCCAAACTTGTGGAAAGACAAGTCCATCTGCTAGTCCATCTACTCACTCAGTCACTTCCTTCTTTTCCTGTTCTTCTATAAAATGGTCCTGACAAAAGCAGGCTCTGTCATTGCACATTCACAAAGCAGACATTTGTCACCATATGGAGCACAATTTGACCTTGATGTGCTTCCTTATAGAATTTTTTTATTTTGTCTGGTTCCGGCCTTCCTCACCTGTGCTCAATGCATGCTTTTTAAGTAGCTGTTGGGTATAAAGTTAGTATCTCATTTGTTTAATGGCATATGATGTTGAACATCCATGTGGTTTTGACCACATGTATATCTCCCACTATAAAAAATAATCTCTTTTCTTATTATTACCACAAATAAATTTCAAGGGGATTAATTTTTTATAGTTTTATATTTTTCTGGAAAATTTATATTAATTATATAATAAAAACATTTAAAATAGAGAAATTATATGGTATTCTTATCTAACATTTTACTTTTCTTATTTTTACTAAGGTTATTTTACTAGTTGTTTTATACTGTTTTAAGAGGTTTTTGATAATGTTTTAATTGAAATAGAACTGCAATACTTCCTTTCCTCCAGCCCTCCTCAGCTACCCTCCCTCAAGCTCCTTCCATGTCCCCTACTGTCAAGTTGATAGCTTCTTTTTCTTTGATTGTATTTGTTACATACATTTGTTACATACATATACTTATATGTATGAACAACTAAATATAAATAGAACTTACTCAGTTGTTTGTGTGTATCTGGTTTTAAGGCTGAGCACTGTGTGTGGATAACCAATAAGGGGGCTCATCACTGGAAAAGGTTAATTTTCCTCCCAGCAGTCCCCTGCTGTCAGTAGCTGTCTGTGATTCTTTGTCTAGGAGTGGGACCCCCTGGGAAATCTTTCCTGTTCCATGTTAACACGTCCATTGGTAGTGCCATTGTTTCAGTCTTTTTACAGCAGTTTCTAGGAGAGACTTTGGATGTTCTGACCATTCTTCCCATATCTTCTTCCACGATGTTTACTGAATCATATGTGCAGGCTTTGATAATTTTTAAAGTTTGTGTGTGTGCAAATTATATTTTATTTCATTTTTTTAGAGCTACAGAGACTTTTGAAGTAGAAAGTCTAAGACCTCCTCGGTTCTTTAATGAAGATGGAGTTATCCGACCTTACAGGCTGAGGGATGGTACAGGAAATCAAATGTTACAGGTAAGTAAAGAAATGTCCTACAAACTAAATCAAATCTCACAACTTAGGGTGTTTCAAAATAATTACACAATACCTTAAAAATAGATTAGGCTTTTATTTGTCTTATTTAGCTTTACTTATACTTTCTATTTAGACTTTAAAGTACATTTATTTACTATAAGATTTTTTTTTCTTTTTTACAGGCCTCAAAAAGTTTGATATGAAAACTGTTAATGCATGACTTTGCAAGTGAAAGCCAACACTAGATTTTAGTCTTAAACTTTTACAAACTCTGTGCAGCTGTTTCAGTATTTGGTTATAAAGAAAAGATTTTGTATGGGTAACTTATGTTAGGATGTGAGTCAATCTAATCTTTCCATAGACTATTCTTAGTTCTGCTTTGGGTATTCTAGATCTGGTAAAAACCAATATACCTTGTTTGCCTTTACAGTTGATAGTACATACTTAGCTAATTAGGTTTTTCTGTTTGGGGTACTTCTTCCATCTTTAATATCACTACTAGTTTTATATTAAATATAATCTTCATTTCTAATTTATTGATGAAGGAAGGAAAAGCAAAACTCAGGTACACTACCACTATAGATCATCGTGGTTCTTAAGCATTTTTGAGAATGTCATGTTAGTATGCGTAGAGTCTCGTGGGATTTGATGCACAGTTATAGTAAGCAGTGTCTTTTAGAAAGGAAATACAACTTGGGGAACAATAGTCTAGGACAATAGTCTGAAGCTGGAATGATTTGTCAGTTTAGACAACTTCATTCCTTGATAACTCAAGTTTTAAAACTTAGATTATGGTAGAAGTAACAGCTCATACCCCAGGCCATCCTATTGTAAAGTTTTTTGGTGTTTCAAATAAAGTAAGCCATTTATATGAAAATAAGGACTCAGAGTTTTTATAGTTTTAAAAATATCCATGATAGTAATAAACTGGAGCTCCTCAAGTTTAAAATAGCCAGGGTAAAAATTTAAAACTTTTACTATTTTACCACTACATGTATAGTATGTATTTCATTAAGTGTACTTTATGTCTTCTCTGGATCTTCTGTTCAGTGTATTATAATGTAACAATAGCATTGAAGTACAGTAAAGTAGCTCTTACCTTGAATTTTAATCTTATTAACATGCCAAAATACTTCAGATTATAATAGAATTGGCAGTCACTTGGGAAGTGTACCTAAAGGACATGTTCTGCAATCTCTACAACAGAGATGCTCTTGTTCTTCAGAGACAGAAATGTTGTAGGTGTCACCTCTGTCTAATCCAGTTGAAGCCTTTTCACCCTATATCTGCCTTCCCCTTTTAAAGAAGAATTAACATGTTAACTTTTTACTATATAATTGAATTGTTTTCAAAACATAATTAGAAAATAAGAATATTTCTCAAGAAATAGTTTAATACAATTGCTTACAAAATAGGGATTCATAGTGAGGAGAATTTAGAAATAAACTATCGTCATTATCCAGGAACAGATTATATCAAAAGTTTCTCATAATTGATAATTGGATGTTATTGGCAAGGAATTTTATTCCACACCTCCACCAATTGTTTTCTTTGGAATTTAAAACCATGAATTTCTACTCATATTTAAACATGCATATATTTTTAGGAGACCAATCTTTGCTAAAGGTCTGTGTCTGTAAAAAAAAAATCTCATGATCTTTGTCAGCTTTGTGTATTTTTCAGCAAGAGTGTTAACTTGAATACTTAAAAATATTTATAAGATGTCTTGGTATATTTACAGTTAGCATTGTTTGTTTACAGATGTAAAAAGTTAGTTCTGGTAGTAATACTGCTTTTCTGAAATAAAACTGCTATATTTTTAGTACATTTGTTAAAATATAATGTAATAAAAATACAGAATAAAAGTGGTAGAGTTCTTCTGTAGCAAACAAGAACCCCTAAATTTGGTCCTGAGTACTGCATAATCCAGCATAGTGGTGCATGCCTGTAATCCATTGGTTGGGAGGTGGAGGCAGGAGGATCAGAATTTCAAGGTCATCTTAAACTACATAGCAAGTTTGAGGTCAACCTGGGATAATGAGACCCTGTCTCAAAAAATGTGAATGTAATCTGCCTAGATTTCACCTAAATGATTTAATGACAGAGCTTTATAAAATGTTAGTTACTTTCTAGTTTCTAATGTTTATACTTTTTTCTGTGTTTCTACAAAAAAGGGGTTATCTGTGATTATTAAATGACATATGCTTATTCATAGTAGTTAAATATAAAATATAGTCATTCTATGCCATTCTATCTAAAAAGCAGAATGTTATTTCGTTGCTTCCTAGAGGTCAATTGTAAAGAAGTAGAATACTCTTAATGTATTCCTAGAATACCTTATTGATAAATGAAACCATGTCTGACATGAGTGTGTATGTGGAAGTTATTTTTAGGCCTGTTAAGTTAGAAAGAATTATATCCACAGTTACAGCATGAGTCACAGATGAAAACTCTGCTTTAAGATTACTATAACACCTAAACATTTCATAATTTTAACATGCTTTCCCTTCAGTTTTCCATACTTAACTAACCTTTATGCTTCTTTTTCCTTTACCATGCTGACAGAAAATTCAGGTCTACAGGGAATGGATTATGACTCACAGTAACAGTAGTGATGAGGAGGAGGAGAAGGAATCTTAGCCAGGGCCCGATTGTTAAAGTTCATATGCTCCTTATCATTTCATTGGAATGTTTGTGTGACTGCTGTCATCACACCCATGTGTCCATTTTTAGAAACGTTAAACACTGTTTCCTTATAAAATGTGTTCTGAACATCATGATGGAGCAAAGTAATTTATTTACACACAGAAAAATGTATTTTTCAAAGTGTAGAGTATATCATATATTATAAATTTACTTTGATATATCCTAGCTTTGTATTGCCCACTTTGTCATTAAGATCTGAAATTAGACTTAAATGAGGTTTTTAATGTTCATGAGTTCTACTGTAAATTAACTGTCTGTTGGCAAAACACCTTTTTAAAATAAAAATGTCATGTGACTTTTCTGGGATGTAATAGAATACCATTGTTAAGAGAAACACAAGCGGGTGGGAGGAAGAACAGGAGTACCGTTTAATGTTTTGTGTGTATTTAACACTTACAAGTATTTTTGTCGAATTTCTTTTCGTAATAAACGTACATAAATTGAAGCTGTGTGGGTTTGTTCTATTCCAGAATCATCTATTATATAAAAATCCATGATTTGTCATAGAAGATTAGTTATAAGTGTAATCTAAAATCTTTAATAGTTATTTTATGATTGCTTATTTCCTTGTATACTCTGAAACAGTGAACAAAGTCTATTGAACAGTCATTTGTTATCTAGCTTGCATATTCATATGTTATATCTCTATTAAAATGTTATAGATTAATTCAGAGCAATATAATTTGTATAATAAATTATAAATTTAGACATTTTTCTGAATGTTATGAACAAAGAGTATCTGTCTATGAGTTTTACATCAAATCTATTTCATGTTTGGGTACTAAATTTTTATTTTAAGCATATATGATTCTCTTGTCCTACTTTGCAAGACTATTAGATCAGGTAAAAACAAGAAATAAATACCCTAAAAAAGGTGAATTGTTAGTAGTCCTTGTAATACATAATCACTTATGACTGTTATGTCTTTTGATTAGTAAAGGAATAAGGAGTGTTTACTTTAACTTACAGCAAAGACTTTACTTATATTGAACTTACATTAGATTGTATGAGATAATTTACTAATTTTTGAGTTTTCTTTTCAACTCATGTTTTGATTTCTGCATTTAATTTTTGCACTTGCCAAATTTTTATTCCTATAAACTATTACCTCCTATGCTCTTTGAAAATGGCCATCCTACAATAGCAGAAAAAGATTATGCAGTAATCACCTCTTTGGAGATTAGTCTTTCCAGAATTTGGTCACATTAAAACAAGATCAAGGACATGTATAGCTAGACCCAAAAATAAGCAAATATCAGAGACTGTTTTATTTTTATTACAGTAATACTCACAAAACCATGTAGATGAAAATAGTGACTATAAAATAATGACCACTACATCACAATGAATTTGTCTTAACACCTACTATTTTCTAACCCATGGCCAACATCACAAAGCTAGAAAAACACAATTGCCATACTGTGTGTACATGAGGAAGCAGAGGTAGAGAAATGTCTTGATTTCTGGTATTGCAAAGCATAAAACTTTTCTCAAACAGAAAGTGCCAAGCTCTTGGTTTGTAAGACATTTACTGAGTTTTCCTGTGGTGAATACGTGGTGTCTATTCTGTGGTCCCAATTTCATGGAGATGTTCTAAAGTATTAAGAATGTATTGAACTGGAGAGATGGCTCAGAGGTTAAGAGCACTGACTGCCCTTCTAGCAGTCCCGAGTTCAATTTTAGCAGCCACATGGCAACTCACGACCATCTGTAATGATATCTGGTGCCCTCTTCTGGCATACAGACAGAACATTGTATACATAATAAATAAGTTTTTTTAAAAAAATAATTTATTAAGAAAAAACGTTCTGATTAGTTTGTCAGTGGCTTGCCATTTTAAGTTAAAGAAAATTAGTGGTAAAATCATTTATTTAAGTCTTTTCAACAGTAAGATCATCACAGTCATGTGTAAGTTTTATTAGGTGTTCTTATGGGTTCCTCGTTACTTGGTTTAGCCCTTAGGAGTATCACATGTTCTTAGCAATATAATTGCCCCTTTCTGGTTTTCTGCCACTGGGAAACATTTTAAAACATCTTTAACCACAAGTACTAATTGGCTTTCCAGTTTTGCTTTTTAAAAAACACTGCATTTGTCAGAGAAGAGCTTAACACTGAAAATTGCTTTGTTTTGTACTGTTGTCATCTTGGTTGGAAGTGTAGAAATGGAGACATGTACTTTATTGTTCTGCAACCTACTCAAAGGAAACAAAAAGACTTCACATTTGAGAGTCTTATGATGTAAATAGTTCCTTTCTTTATGACTATAATTAGCAAGTTTTTAAATGGTGTCTGTCTAATAGGGAAGTCTATGGAAAAGCAATATTTGGAACTTATTTTGTAGTAGTGTCCCTTTTTATGTAGTTTAACTTTATATTCTAAATTTCTACATGGTCTTTGCTTGTGTGAATAAAGTAGGAATAGTTTCTCTTCCCTGAATAATTAATATTGGGAATTCTTTATTTCCAGTTGTTTCTCCCTTGTACTTGAATAACATACTGAAACCTGACAAAATGAAAAAAAATCCTAAAATTGTATCCATCATAATCATGTGTGATTGATTAAATTTCTAAGAGCTGTTGAATAAAATCAGTTAGAGCTCAACGTTATAGTTAGATAAATAGAAATCCAGAATAACATTAGCTTTAATATTCATTTGAACCAATAAGTCAAAATAAATCTTAATTTAGTCAAACTGATATAAATTTCAGCCTTGGGGCCTGCCAAGATGGCTTAGTGACTAAAGGCCCTTGCTGCCAACCCTGATGTCCTGAGTTAGATAACTGGAACCCACATGGTGGTGTCCTGTGGTCTCCACACATGTACCTGGGCCTACAAATAAACTTTAGCTATTTTGTAGTCATTAAAATAGTTTTCATTGATGACTATTGGCTTTAAGGTCATGTTATAAAATGTACAAACCGGAGACTTATAGATGTCTTCTGACTGTGGCATTTCATACTTGGTATGAAAATATTGTATTTATGTCTCAGCCATATACACTGAAGAATATTACTGTCATTGCTACTATTTTGTCTAGTTTAAATTGTATGGTAAAAATTCTATATTAAGTACTAATACAAAGAGGGTCAAAACCAGCTACTCTGTTACTGAGTCTTTTCTGCTGCATCTTCAACTGCATCTAAGTTTTTGTTATAGATTTCATTGGAAATGAATGTATCATAGCCTCCAAATATTAAAGACCCAAGAGTTTTGAATAAAATGTTATCAAGTACAGACATTTAGATAAGTAATGATGATCATGTAAAAAGAATGCCTGGCTTATTCATGATTATCAGCGCCTTTGCAATAAATGATGATCAATTAAAAACATGTACACTTAATTTAATCTAAGTTCAGTGAATGAATGAGTAAAAAGCATCATAGGGCTGGGCGTTTGGTGGCTCACACCTTTAATCCCAGCACTCGGGAGGTACAGGCAGGCGGATCTCTGTGAGTTCGAGGCCAGCCTGGTCTACAGACAGAGTTCCAGGACAGCCTCCAAAACAATACAGAGAAACTCTGTCTTGAAAAACAAGCAAACAAACAAAAAAGCATCATAGGAAATTTTGAGTCAAAAGATAATAAAGTACATGAGTCAGAATAGGTCTGAATTAGAAAACAGTAATTTATGGTTTTCATGAATTTATGGTTTTATTTTAATGTGGTAAAGCATTTTCATATCCATAATTATTATCTACAATGTGCTTTCTAATATCAGCAAATGTGTAATAATTATGTGATACTCAATTTTAATGTAGTCCTCAATACATACGTATATTCTAAACAGTGAAATAACAACAAAGAATCTCTCTTGATTGAGCTATGTCATTCTTGAGGATCTTATATAGTGTTCAAATTTAAGCCAGAGAATAGTAGATAGTATGTTTTTTAAAAATTAGACTAGAAAAAAATTTAAAAATCAGACTAGAGATTAAGATAACTATGTATAATTTGTATTCACTGAGAATATTTTATATTAGAAATTGTCATTCATCAATAATCTGTTGTCTGTATTATATCTACAAAAATTTTCTTACCATATTGAATAAAACTTGCCAATTCTATGAATGTGACCAGGTGAGAGGCATCAGAGCCTATGTAATCACAGCACTCAGGCCAGCCTGGCTAAAGAATGAGCTCTTGCCTCAAAAATACCAGGCTGGTAGGTAGAAGATTCAATTACATTAATAGGTTTTTATGTGTAACTGAGCCTATAAAGCCCAAAGTCATGCTCATGAATGTTTTCACCAACATTGATTGTGATGTAAAACTGTATTTAATAACTGATATAGAAACTTTCAAAAATTATATTTTCACATTTATTAAAATATTTGTTCGTTAAAGACAAGTGGGGGAATGGGTAAATAGCTCAGTAGGTAAAGGTGCTGGTTGCACAGCCTGGCAACCTGAGTACAGACCCCCTAGGACCCACAGAAAAGCTAGACACAGCAGTGCAAGTCTGGTCTGGCTCACAAGGTGGCATAAAGACCCATATTAAGCAGGGAAGAATGACAAGAGCAATTCTCAGAAGGTGTCTTCTGGTCTCCACACACACCGTGACACTTGTCCCTCCCCCAGACAGTGTGTGAACACACCTCACACACTTCTAAAGTAAGAATTGACAGAAAAAGGTTATCATTTATATATATATATATATATATATATATATATTTTTTTTTTTTTGGTTTTTACGAGACAGGGTTTCTCTGTATTGTTTCGGAGGCTATCGGTCCAGCCCGGCCTCGAACTCACAGAGATCCGCCTGCCTCTGCCTCCCGAGTGCTGGGATTAAAGGCATGCGCTATACCGCCCGGCTGTATTCTTAACCACATATGGGTTATTTTCTTTTTAACATTTTTATTCATATAGTTATGATTTAGATGCATGAATTCTATTTAATGTTTGTATTACAAATTGTATAAGCAGGATTATTAACTTTTAGTGATTAAAAAAACTTTCTACTCATAGTGTAATTCCCACATGTGAGACATAAGACTTAGGGACACAAGTGACTAGTTGACATTTCTGTTTTCCTTTTTCATTGAATGTATTTTCACCTTTTAATATTTCTTGTTCTAAAAATATTTCTTCCTTTAAAATTAAACCTCCTGAACTGTATCTGTGAGAGTGCCTGTGAGAGTTCCATTGAGAGCTGAGTCGTCCCAGGACAATAGCATGTTCTTTACCATTTCAAGTATTTTTAGTTTGATCCATATTGTCTTTGGATTCTTTACAGAGTTATGATAGTTGCTGTTGTGCTAGTTGTAGGAGGGAGGCTGCTTTGTTTGTTATATGTCTTTTCTTTCAGAAATTACAGATGTTTAATTAGCTTCAAACCCTGCCTTGCTAGCCATGGAGGATAACTACCTTCAGCGTCGTGGTCTTTCATTTTACTTCAGGAAGAGAAGGACAGTTTTTCTGGAAGAAAGGGCTTAAAAATAGCAGTCAGACCACAGAATAGTGCTGGACACTCTTCTTCTGACTTCATCTAAAGTTTTAAGTAAGTGGACAAGAAGTAGGAGACATGGCTTATTTAATTCTCACTCTTTATTTTGTAACTTTCCCTCTCGAGAAAAATATTTCTAAATGGAAGGAGAAAACTGAAGAGAGCCACATTTTTATTTATATATATGCATTTATATGCAAATAAGAATTTGTAGTGCCTCAGAAAAAACAGAGCTTGTGGGAAGGGCACTGTCTAGCTTGGATGGATTCTGAGTACTACTCTAGCAGACTGTGTCACACCAAGTGATGGTAAAAAGTACTTTCTGAACAAGACTTTGAAGTTATTTGTGTCTTCTTCTGAAGTGATGGTTCTCCTTAGAAATTGTTCCACTTTTTGTTCATCTTAATTGAAAATTTATTAATGTAAATCCAGAAAATAAGACTATTTGACTTCTAAGTATATTTTAAAATGTGTTACCACTACAGTTGTTACATTTGCAAATATAATAGGTAAATAGCATTATAATAGAAATTCAGTACATATTCATAATTTTTAAACCCTTGAATGTTAAGCTCAGATAGGCTCCATTTGAACTTTACTCTCTTTTTTACCAAGGAGAATATGAATACACACACACACACACACACACACACACACACACACACACACACACGGTTAAACACTATAGTAAGTACTAGTTTAGAAAATCTTCAGTCCTAATTAGGCTTAATGTGCTAAATTTTGAGGTCAGGTTTACAGCCCATGATGCCACTATTTACTTGCTAGAACTCTTGCCTTTTTTTATTCCCTAGTTTCTGTGAACAGACAAATTCTCCCATGGGGGAAGCTACCACACTGGTTGTCAGATCATTAATATTATGAAAGGTATTTTCATTTACTAAATAATTTTTATATGGGCCTCTGTATTCATTTAAAAATTTGTCATATGCTAAAAAATACCATTTTTTATTTTTCAGTTAAGTCTTTAAGAATCAAATGATACTTCATGAAGTGATACTGATATCTTAGTAACTTCTGATAATTCTAGTGGATTACATAACAACCTACCACATACAGGACCCTTTGGGAAGTACTGTAGAGAAATATACACTTAAATTTGTCTGAGGCAGTTACTGTCATTAGAGATGTAGTGTAGAGTACAAGGATGAGAAGCTGGATATTTCATGTGAAATTAACTTTTCTAGAGTAAATTATTAAGCTACTCTGAATTTTAAAATTTCACAAACAAACAAACAAAAAGATGCTACTTAACATATAATTTGATTTTTCTCAGCCTGACTTGGGCCATGGTTTATGTTAAACTACAAACCATGGTTTTAGTACTGTGAGTTCGTTTGTCTTTGTTGAATCCCTATTATTAGTATCTTAGGTTTTGGGTTTTTTATTGTTTTTTTTTTCCTGAAAGAAATTAGGGTTACAGTGCTTAGGATGATAGTTAAGTTTCACTCATCCCTCATAAGCTTAATAATTCAAGTGATGGGGATTAAGAACAACCAAATCCCTCTTCCTCACTAAAGTGCAAGGCTCTCCACAGAACTATAGGAATTGGGCACAAAGTACCTATCTCAAGAGAATAATCGCAGATACTTATGAACTTCAAAACTAAAGAGTCCTCTCTGAATTTGTAGGATACCTAAACTATATCTTAGTGAATTGCCCAAATGAGATTCCTCAGCATCTGCTGTAATATTCTGTAAAAATACAGATAGTCATCTCTTACTATCTGCAGGGGATTGGTTCTAGGACCCTCAGGGATGCCTAAACCTCTAGATGCATCAAAGTATTTACATACAACATTTATATTTTCCTGTATATTTTAAATCATCTGCAGATTACATATAATCCCAAATTCCACATAAGTGCATTGCAAATATCATATTCCTCAGGAATACTGATGTAAAAGTTGGTATGTCATAGATATAATTGCAGTTTTTAAAAACTACTTAGGATCCCAAGGATGACTGGGTTCTGAAACTACAAAACCGAAGGTTAACTATAATGCTGTGGTCACTCATTTTGATATTAAAAATTGTTACATGAGATTTAGCAAGACCTTGTGGGTCAAGGCTTGGATTCTTGAACCATATAAACCTTAATTTAGTTTTAACCTTTCCTTTTACTAACTTTAATCATTTGATGCCTGTCTGGCCTCTGTTCCAAAAACGGATATAATTTGTAGTTTCACTTGTCTTGATATTGTTGTTAGGATTAAAACAAGTAAGACAGTGGATGTGATTATTATTAGTATGCCTAATAAGAACTCTATTGTA
This sequence comes from Mesocricetus auratus, assembly GCF_017639785.1. Classification (NCBI taxonomy): domain Eukaryota; kingdom Metazoa; phylum Chordata; class Mammalia; order Rodentia; family Cricetidae; genus Mesocricetus; species Mesocricetus auratus. The sequence continues at coordinate 43,429,507 of NW_024429182.1, forward strand.
TTTTTATTATTCCAGATGAATACCAATTTATGCTAGCTCTTGGCCACCATTAATAAACTATGTATTCCTCATTTGCCTCCTCTTTGCGAGGATAAAAGCATCATTAAATCTCATCCTTTTTCTTTCCTTTCAAGGTTAGTAGAATAGTTATAATACCATGATAATTTCTACATACTAATTGTTTAACATAGAAACAATAAACTCATTTGGACTGTTTCTCATTATACAGTATTGGAAAAGAAATGCTATTGTTATTTCAAGTATATATAGGAGGGATAGATAAATAGCGATGAGTAAATATTCTGCTTGAAATGCTTTAGTAACTGCACTTCATGATACACATGCACACACACTGATTCTAGAATGTGTTAGTAGTCATCTGGCAGCTTAATTCTTCGCTTTTTCCAGGCTGTTTTTTGGCTATACTAGTTGAAAAGAGTTCACATCTCCTGAGATTTAACATCTTCACTTGATTTTATAGAAATGGGTTATACTCAGCTTTCATACATAAACTGTCACCACACCTATGTTTATGCTTCAGCTGACAGTTAGGATAGCTCATGGCGCATGAAGAGACAAAGGTATGGAGCTTAAATACTTCCCCTTCAAACCCAATGACAAAGCATTAAGATTGGACATTTTAACTGCCTTGCCTTTCTGTTCATTGTGTAAGAAAGCACTGAGCTTTGAGGTCTTTGCTTCTACCATAGTTCATTACAAAGCTTGATTCATACCATTTCTTCAATCATGGATTTAAGTTGCAAACTAAAGTGACTTAGTAAAACTTTAAATTGCTAAATGCTTAATAATTCTTAATAATTGTAGTATTTACTCCAATTTTCTGAAAAGATAAGGTTCCTTTAAGCACAACATCCAGTTGCCTGTATCTTTCTCCCTGTTCCTTCCTCTTTCCCACTCCATTCTTTCATGGGACAGTCTTGCTATGTAGTAGAGGCTGACCTAGAACTTGTGAGGAAACTCAGGCTAGCCTGCATCCTGTTAAGTGATAGTATTTTAGATGTACACCACCTTGCCCATTTTAATTACACATGTTTTTAATCTTTATTTACTTACTATTTAGGTTTTTTTGAGACAGGGTTTCTTTGTTGTCCAGAACTCACTATGTAAACCAGGCTGGTCTCAAACTCAAAGAGATCTGCTTGCCTCTGCCTGCCATGTTTCCAAGTGTTGGTAGTAAAGGCATGTGCCACCATTCCTGTCTCACATGTTGCTGTATTTAACAAACAAAACACAAACTTCCTACGACTATGAAATACTGTTCTAGGAGAGTATTTTGATCATATTTGAATTTGGTGTAGATTTATTTATATTTAGTAAAGTGCCTTGGGAACTTGTCTTTTTCCAAATTCAGACAGGAACTGTCACCAATAACCATGTGAAATGTTGTCTACAGATTGTTACATACACAGTGAATGCACTTTTAGTTGTTTCTGTTTCTTTTGTAAACTCTCTTAATGATAAGTAATTCATATATAAAATTAATGAATAAGGCAAAATTGTTTTTCATTTATCACTGCACTACATAAAAATAAGGGTAACATGTCCTAAAGGTACTGGTTATTGTTAAGTCCTTGGTACTTCAGCTAAATACTTAGTATATAAAGCTTCCATGTATCGATGTCAACCTTTATTGTACTCATTCTTTTATTTTACATGCTATCTGAAGTTAGTGTAGTGGAAAATTTCAAAACTAGCATCTATTTAGAATAAAAACGATGTGGGATTTTGACCTGTTGATCTAAAATAGTCACCTAAATTCAGCTGCTTAACAGCTTGCCTCAGTAACTGGCATCTGCCGGGTTTATCAAAGACATTTTTAAGGTAACACAGAGAAAGTGTGACTGACACAGTGACAAATGTGCATTAATAATCCAGAAAGCCAGTGTTCTAAGCCATGTTTGCAGTTAATCCCAAGCTAATCACTTAGCTGTATTGTTACTACACAACTGTGAAGGGTGAAACACCTGATCTTCAGTATGCAGATTGTGTTGGATGAACAGTTACATTTGTGTCATAGTTGGAGTTTTGATGGTGTTTGGAAAACCATAAATCTTCATAAAGGATGTGTTTACAAAGTCAAATAATGAACCAGAAAATTGTGACTAAAAGTACATTTCTAGACTGTAATGTGGTTGGTAACCTATCAAATTCTCTCCTATGCTTCTGCAACTTTAGATTCACATGTTGATAATGGAAATACCTGAAGACCTATAATGCATGGTGACTTCGTTTATTCAAATATATCAACTGTAATAACAGGGACATAGTTTATGTTTTGAAACATGCTGTGATCAGAATGTCCATTTGTTTTGTCCAGTGTTGCATATAAAGATGAAGTACAGAGAACATTGCATCATTTACATTTGTAAAAGATTTGTGGCTTGCTTATATTAGATGTTGTCGTGACTATTGAAATTGGTTTAATTTAATCAGGCACAGCTTAGAATTGTTTGGTCTTAAGTGAAAAACAATGAAAGATTCAACTTCACTACCATGTCTTGATATTGACATAGAAGATACTGGGAGATGAACACTGGCTTTTATGTGGTTTGAAGGTTATAATTTACTAATGAGCTGTATAGACTTTTAATTTTTATACTGTGGTCTAAAGAAAATAGATTTTTGTATTCTTGCTTTCAGAATTTGGCCATAAAAACAAAGAACACTTTCATAAGCTTATTTATTTCAAATGAAAAACAAATGGAATTAAAGGGTATACAGTTAAAAGATGAACCACTTCTGCTGTCATCAGTGCTCTGCCCAAGCCTGGACAAAGAGGAAAAAGAAAGAATAAATAAAAGAAGGAAAAGAGGTGCATGGGGACCTCACAATGAGTGATAACATCCAGGAATAATGTGTGGATTTTCACTTTTCAAGTTTTTTCATCAAAATGACTGCTGGGCTTGGTGGTGCACACTGAGGCAGGAGAATTGGGAGTTTGAGGTCAGCCAGCATTACAAAGTAGAATCTCTTCATCTTAGAGGGGTTTTGGTAGCTTTATCTTATAGGTTGTACATAGTACTTATAAAATGAGAATAGATAATCTTTTCTTTACCATTGTGAAAAGGAACTTTTTTCCTTCCATTTTGAAATGAGTTACCAAGTTTTTCAGATATAATATTATCTGAAAATACCTTCTACCCCTCCTCTGTAAAATTTGATGCTGCTTTCTCTTAGCTTACATTTATCTCTTTCACCTAAGTTTTCAAATTTACTTATAGTTTGTAAATTAATAATCCTCACTAAGTTCTTCTCAATCTGTGACTTTTTCCCTTCACTTTGTGTTTAATTGCTCTACATATTACAATAGAGAATAAAGATGTTTTCCATAATATTTTATAATCTCAAAGTTAAAAAAAAACATGCATGTCATTTACTTCCATGAAAGTAATCTGGTGTTTTATTTCTTTCCTTTTCCAATAAAGGTATAAAGGTAAAGACTCTCCTTATCATCTTGGTACAAAAGACTAAAAAGGAGAGTCTTCACCAAGATGCTTAGGAAGTCAACATTTTTTCTAAACTAGATGATTTTCTTTAATGTAGTTTCATGGGGTGCAGTTTTTTAAAACTATTTAACATCTTTGGAATTTCTCCATGGCTCCTAATATGCCTAAATTCTCTCCCCACCCATTTGGTTTTTCGAGCCAGGGTTCTTATATGTGACAGCTCTGACTGCCCTGAGTCTCACTCTAGACCAGTCTAGTCTCGAACTCACAGAGATCTACCTGCCTCTGCCACCATTGTGCTGGGATTAAAGGCGTGAGCCACCACTTCTGGCACCTAAATTCTTAATATGCATCATTTTTTACTATTCTTAGTCACAAGTTTTACTAAATTACTTGCCTTTAAAATACAGTCTGCTTTTATTTTAAATATCCAAGGTACTTGCTTCCTAAAAAAGTGATATTGAAACAAATAATAACTGTATGTATGGTTACATTTGTATTTTCTAGAGCAAAGAATTGTTAACAAATGTTAGTGTTTTAACAGTCCTGAAAGTGAATTTACACATTGTCCGTTGGCTTTGGGTTTATTCAAAAACTCTGCTTCTTATTTTTTTTAACTAGTTCTGAGGCTGGCAAAGAAAATGACTTTTAAACAGAAAGGAACCTGTTCTTCCCTAGTAGTTCCTACATTTTAATGTGTATACTTACACGTTTCTATACAAGTGTGATAGGATTCAAAGATTAAAATGTCTAGGATATTTTAATCCCTAGTAGATTGAGTTTGAACATGTAAGCTAACATCTTCTAAAAGCCTAATACTTAAAAACTGTCATTTCTGCATTTGTATAACCTCAAAGCAATGTGATAAACACTTTTACAATGGAAATAATTTGCATATTTAATTCAATTTTGGTGTGTGTATTTACTATATTAAGAATGTTAGTTATTTGCCTCCACTAAGAAATTTTTTGAGAATAATAAAATAAAATGGAATATTTCAACTTTATTCTTTTTTTATAGGTCATGGAAAATGGAAGATTTGCAAAATACAAGTATTTTACCCATGTCATGATCAATAAAACAGATATGTTCATGATAACAAGACGGTAACTTCTTTTCCTTCTCTAATATAATTGATAAGGATGACAGGTTCTTACATTCCTCGTGTCTATATAGCCACACTGATTGCTATAAACTCTGGTCGTACATTTAAGTTCATTTTTGTGTATGCTTATAGATAAACACAATCATAAATACACAGAATTATAAGTTAGTTTAGTATCCCAGCTACTTTTGTGTAGAACTGACCTTTCAGATAGACTTTACCCTCTAAATATCACTCAGGTTATTCTAGAAGTCAGCAGTCCTCGTAATGGCATTTCTTCATAAGAATGCATAAGTTGACTGTCATAACTGGGTACATCAATGTGAATAGGACAAGATACTCCCAGCTATGACATCTTCAGAAAGGCATGTAGACTTTTTCAGTATCTCCAGCAATCTCAGACATGATTGAGAGCAAGAGCCTGACTGGCTTGTGTCTCAGCCACATGCCATTTATAAATCACTTTCTGAAAGTGTGTGCTATCAGTTTAAAATTGGTATCTCAACTACAAAGAACATCTGTGGGAAAGTGGTCTTTGAAGGAAGGATTAAGTGGAATCATAGGTGAAATGCATTTTTCTTATTTCTCCCCCATGAAGTCTCAGATGTGACTTCTCTCTGATTTTGACAATAACAGGACTTGATTTTTCCTGGAAAACCCCAAGGATTTTCAGTATGTTGATTCTGTTCAGTGTGGTCAGAAAAGCCTCTTTCTGACGGAGGGTGCAAAGTACATTATTCTAATGTGTTACATGTTCTTGAATATTTTCTGGTAATTGGTTGTGTAAATGCTTAACATTCCTTTAAAAGTGCCTTATTTATTAAGACTTCAGCTCAGTTTTCCATTATAGCTCATGCTGTACATTTTCCACTGAGCATTGCTTCAGCTACATCCTATATAGATGTTGTATTTTCATTGTCACACTCTTACAATTGTTTTTACCATTTGAGATTCTTTAACTCATAGCTTGTTTTAGAAATGCCTTTATTTGTAAACATTGGGGAGTATTGTCATTTTTTCATCTTTCTGTTATCCAGTTTTTAATTTTAGCCCATTGTGGTCTGAAAACAGATACTTTTATGGTTTCTATTGTCTTAAATTTATTGTCTTTTTTGGTTTTGTTGTTGTTGTTGTTGTTGTTTGTGGTACTGGAAATCAAGCCCAGGGCCACATACTTTTTAGGGAGGTAGTTTACCTTTGAGCCATACCTCAAACCCTAAATTCACAAAGGTTTTTGTGGCACTATAGAATGGCTCAGCTGTTAAGAATACTTGCTGTTCTTGCAGAAGATCCAGGTTTAGTTACCAGCATCTATATAGGATGGTGCACAGTTGATAGGGGAATGTCCTTTTGTATGCTGCAAATATATGTTCTCTTATTGGTTGATGAATAAAGCTGGTTTGACCAATGGACAAGCAGAATATAGCCAAGCAGGAAGTATAGGCAGGGATACCTGACTAGGAGGATGCAGAGAATAGGGACACAGGGAGTGAGTCTCAAGGAGACACCATGTAGCTACCATGAAGATAGGACCCCTGGGCATTCTCTGATAAGATAAGGTCATGTAGAAATACACAGATTAATAGTTATGGGTTAATAATTAAGAGAGAGCTAGGCAATAAGAAGCCATCAGCCAAACACACTAAACAGCTACAGGCCCCAGTGTGACAGAAACTTCTGTCTACACACAGTCACCTGTAACTCTGGTTCCAGGGGATCCCATGACTTCTTCAGGCCTCTCTAGGTACCTGCACACATGTGCACACACATACATTCAGGTCATCACACATACACATCAAGTTTTAAAAAAATATGATTTTAATATTGCTTTGTTTATCTATATGAATATTCCCTGTGTGTGTGCAAAAAAATAAAAATAAATCTTGTGTTATTGGCCTACGTTTCTCAATTCTCAAAGTGAATCCTTTTGTCCCCCTAACCTAGTGGTGTGTTGTTTGTAACAAAAGGAACATTTGGACAGCTGACATGTGAATGGCAGTATAGTTTTGATGAATTTACCAAAGAGCCATTTATTGTCCATGGAAGAAGATTGCGCATTGAAGCAAAGGTATGTAGAACAGACTGTTTCAATACTTATATTTCTCAAATAGTGCATTAAAGTTGACCCTTTGATCTGTTTTTTATGAATGCTGCTCTCAGGATAGTTTCCCTGAGACAGTGTAATTGTAGCATCTGTAAGGGGGAGAAGTCATTTCTTTATTGTATTTCAACAACTGGGTTTTCTTTTTAATGAAGTTATGAACTCTGTTTATAGGAACGGGTGAAATCTGTATTCCATGCCAAAGAATTTGGAAAAATAATTAACTTCAAGACTCCAGAGGACGCTAGGGTAAATATAATTGATCTTTATTTAAACCACATAGAAACATCTCACTTTGAAGCCATGTTTTGCGGCAGGTAAATTTTTTTAGGGTGTTTGTTTTTAACAGCTTTAGTACATATAATTAATGATCTTTTCTTCAAATATTTTTCAATATATTCAACACTCTGGCTTTTCAAATAAAATTGCTCTTTTTTTTTTTTTTGAGACAGGGTCTCACTATATAGTCCAGGATATCCTAGAACCTACTGTTTTCCTGCCTCCGTCTCTTTAAGAGCTGAAATTACAGGTTTTGGCATGTTTTCAGCAAACACCAATAATCATTGTGTTCTAGTATTATACTTTCTCTGCTGGAGTGGACAGATTAACTCCGCATTGCTAACTTCTTTACTACACAGTTACAATGGTGTAACAAAACAAGTATGAAACCAAGGCTGTAGTCAGAAAAGGCAGGTTTCAATATTTCCTCTCTTGCTCACTAGTAGAACTTTGTGGGAAGTCAGTTAACCCAGTTTCTTTGAAATGGGAATGGAGAGCAGTGAACATGCTTTTGGGATCATGGCAATTACAAGAAAATGAATCATATGAACTTACATCACATTAATCATAGCCAAGATGCTGTTCTTGATGGAGCATTGTACTACTGTTTGGGGTAACTCATTTTAAGAGCACTGGACCTTTCAACTTCATCCCTGTACCTCTGCCTTCTTACTACATTGCCCATCAAATATTACTTGATACCATTGTGGACAGAGGTTTCTGTCCTGCTTGGTCCCACAGCCACGGAATAAACACAGAGAGACTTATATTGATTATAAGTTGTTTGGATGGTGGCTCAAGCTTCTTATTGGCTAGCTCTCTCTTAATTATTAACCTATGTATTATCTTGAGGCTGTGGCCTCCTGCAATGCTCCTTTGGCGGCTACTTGGGGCTCCCTCTGGTGACTGCTTCACTGTCTTTCTTCTTCCCAGAATTCTCCTAGTCTGATAGCCCCACCTGTACTTCCTGCCTGGCTACTAGCCAACCAGCATTTATTCATCAACCAATAAGAGAAACATATTCACAGCATACATAAGGAATCTCTCCCATCATACCAGTTCACTTGTCACATCTAGACACTAATTGCTTCCCTCCTATGTATACCTTGAACCAGTTAGCGTATGCTATGAAATTTCTATCAAGGTAGTGTGATTAAAGGTGACATTGGCATAATCATAGGAAGGGGGAATGAATTACCACAAAACGGGAATAAAGCACTGAAATGTTTCTTCCAGGAACTAAGAGACAGAATATGCTAACTGGGCTTTTCTTTGAGGATAGACTTTATTACTGCTTCAGTTTCATTAAGTTTTTTTTTTTACTGTGTATGTGTGTGTTTCAGTTTTGGTAAGGTGCATGCATCTAGAATTTGTTCATTACCAATATTTTGGCACATAGCTATTCATAATAATATGATGATCTTTATTTCTCTGGTATCATTTTGTAATGTCATTTCTGGTTCTGAGTCTTTTTATTCCAACCAAGAGCTTTGTCTCATTTGTTTATGTTTTCAAAGAGTTACAATTTCATTGGTTTATTTGTCTCCCTGACATTTAATTTTGAGTTTGTTTTGTTGTTTTTCTAGTTTCTTAAAGCACTGTGAAATGGTTTATTCTCTGTGACTATGTTACTTCGGATCAAATTTTACTCTTTCTACAACTTTTGTTCTAAAGTTGGTTTTCTATAAGTATGATTACTCCTGATTTCTTCTGCATTCCATTTGCATGGAATAGCTTATTAAGTCCTTTCACTTTTAGCTTATATTTGTCCTTAGAGATAAATGCATTTCTTATAAATTGCATAATAGGTTTGGGTTTGGGGTTGTGTGGGTTCTTAATCTAGTCAATCATTATTCATAGGTGAGGTCTTAATGCAGCCCATGTAGAACCTGAGTTTAACTCTGTCATGGCCTTGCCCTGTTCCCCAGAAGATGATATCTTGCTTTGTGCTCTGCTGCCTAGAGTTAGGAGGGTGGTAATTAGCTTAGTTCCATTGAAGTTGGTTGTGGTTTCACTCAGGCATGGCATGGCTGGGTTTCAAGTCTAAGACCTGTGGTTAATCGACTGTCTTGCCTCTGGGGGTGGGAGCATCTTTCCATGCTTATTTGCTTGAGGTTGAGTTACAGTGTTTTATGGACAACTCTTACCTTCCTTCTTAGATGTCTTTTTGTTCTGAGAACTCAGTAAGCAGGATGTGGTCTCACTTGATTTCCTTAGCTCAGTTTGATACATGAGTAGCTGTTCAGATTGGTGTGTCTGTGAGGAGACAGTCACCAAAGCATCTCATTTAGCTACGGTCTAAATCTTTTGGAAATGGTACACAACTATACCACAGCTTTCATTCATCAGACCGATCCCACAATCATGGACTTTGTTGATAGAAAGGTTTATATTCGTTTCATTTTAATAATTTCTAGTTCTTTCAGCATAAAAAATGATCATGAGAGGAACAAAACTGCTCAAACATATACTATGTTACTACCAACTACAAAATTGTAATTGTTCCTACTCAAACTGAATTCCTATATGTAGAACTGGTACAAGATGGAAAGAGTTTTGCAAAACTGAGTTTTCTGGCAGAATAGTTCATTGTAATTTTCTTATTCTCAAGAGGAACCTTTAATTCCCAAAATGTAATTCTAATTCCAAAGACCTTAGAGAAATACTATTCCTCTGACATCTGGGCTATGTCAGTGTTCTCTTGTACCATATATAGGCTAACTATTGGCTATCAGTTTATGTCTAATGTTGGCTTTTAGATTTCCATTCATTCTGTTTTGTTTAACCACTAGTTCATTGAAACTATTAAGCATTGCTCTATTTCTCCCCAACAGTGGATCCTTACAAAGCTGGAAGAAGCAAGAGAACCATCTCCAAGCCTATGAGGAGGGAACGCTGCCTGGAGGCACAGCAAGCCGTTATTACAGTTCCCATAATGTACCTTCTAACCCCTGTGGAGAATAGGAGTCATTTCAGGGAGGGCATGCTTTTAAATGCTTAAAAAAAAACAAAAACAGTCAATTGGGTAAACACCTATGTGATTAAACTACTAGACGGTTCATTCAGTTTTCTAATCTGAATCATGCATCTGGTTATGATTCTTAATAATTTTTTAAAAGAAGGGTTTACTCGGGGTATTCTCAGTAGTGATAGAGAGCTTGCTCACAGTATCCCTGTCAAACAAAGTATAGTTTCTCAGTTAATATTGTAAACTTCTCTCATGCTTACTTCGTCTCCCTGATTGGTGGGAAATGATCAGATTAAGCACTGCCTCAGTAGCGACACAAAAAACCTTGGTAATTTCTTCAGAATCATGAATTTCTTTTTACAAAAAAAATTGGTATTTTTCTTATTTTTCAAAAAATGATTTGATTTCAAAAATACTAAAATGTATAGTATAACTGTGAAAAACAATCTTTTTTGAGATTGGACATAATACCCCTTGTATCACAGACTTAGGGACTTTAAAAACTAAGTATATATCCAAAAAGGTAAAGTCCCTCCAGGTCTTTAGAGCCTTGGAAATACTTCCTCAGGGAAACGTCATGGATTTATCCAGTTTGTGGTGTTAATGGACGCTTGTTTTCAAAGTAAAAATTTAAAGCCTTAATAGTCCTTACCTTCTGTTTACTGGTAACAGGAATTTAAAAATATAAAAAAAGAAAACCTTTCTAATATTAGCTATAATAAACTATACCCTAGAGTAAAGAGCTCCTCTCATGAGTTAAAGTGCAAACCCTAAGATCTAACCAGTAATCTATCCTATTGCTTTGGATTAAGAATTTCAGGTTTGCCTACTCTGTAGTTATTCAGGTGATAAACACTTAAAAATATAGGCTCATCACTACAAAAATTCTGAACTCCATCATAGTAAAAAAATAAGGTTACAGGTTTTCCCCCCTTTGGTTTTTGTTCAACATCTTTGCTCTTTACTATTAATGGACTATTTAAAGTGAAACAGAATGTCTCAATCAGTTATTGAATAACACAGTGTTCAATCTGTATTGTAATGTTACCAACTTGTTATAAACTGGTGTTGAAATCTAAGAGTCTGTTTGGTCACTGGGTGTTTAATCTGCAGACTTGTTAAGCCTTTTGCTTTGCTGTGAAAGCTGGAATGAACAGCTTGCCAGATTGTAGCTGCATTTGTGCTGCCCAAATCCTGCTAGTGTTACCATCTGATTTCAGAGAACACACTGATTGTTATTGGTGGCAACCTCCAGAATGCTTTTTCTGCTAAATGTAAACTGAATCAAAAGATGACACATCACAAAGTGTTGTAGTTGTGCATCCCCAAGATGACCTTCTTCAAGGTAAGGTACAAGCTTTCTCTTGCTGAGCCCCTCCAAGTTTGCAGAGTCAACCTGTGAAGAGAGGTGTTAGAAGGTTGGTATTGTCGCCTTATCTGGAATGTTGCTTTCCTGGCATGCCAGTCACTGCCAACAGTTAAATACCTCATTAGTTACTTCTTTCATGAGTTCAGAAAAATTAGATTCCTAATTCCCCAGGTTTGCCATGATGAAGTGCAAAAGTAGTAATTAGCGTAGCAATTCTGTAGCCTCTGGCAGCCAGCAGGATGGGCTTTATTACTAGTGCACATGCATAGCTAATGTGCCTGTCCCCCTTGTTCCTGCATCAGTCAAAACTGAGAAACAGCTCCTGTTCTTTATGACTTGTGGACACATCACCTCCTCCCTTTACTTTCTGACTGTACAGTAGAAAGACACCTAAACAGTGAAAATGAAGAACATTAACCACCTTTAACATAGATGAGATATTACATAACATTTTATAATGTACGGTTACATGTTTGATTCGATAGTCTTTTTCAGAATCCAGACTCCTTTGAGAAAAATCATCCATGAATCATAATGTTCATATTTTTCCAGTACCTTTGCTTTCATAGTGTTTATATGTATGTGGGGGGGGGCTTCAATGATCTCTATCATAATCCCATTTTTCAGATATGTAGCAGCAGTAGTATCCCAGTGAGTATTACTGTGCCAGTATCTAATCTCTTAGAAGCACCCACAAGTTGGTGCCCCATTCCTACCAAGTTTTAAAAAACAAAACAAAACAGAAATAATCAATGCTGAATTTCCTGTACTTTGGTATTACCATATTGGCTCATTCTTTAGCCTATGCCAATTGCTCCCTTGTATAGGCCTCTGCATTACAAAGATCGAGACAAAAGGCATGTGCTGTGTGTACTTATAGGTGTCTAAAACTATCAGACCTGCCTGTATGCCAGGTCTTTGCTTTTTGTTTATCTCTGATGCAACTAAAATCCTCAGTGGCAGTGTTTTTCAAATTATAGGTCTTAACCATTGGGTCATGAAATCAGTTTAATAGCTAAAGACAACCATATTTCAGAAATGGAATAGTAAAGAAATACAGGAATAAGAGAACACATAAGAACAAATGCTCTTTCTATTTATAATTTAAAACATTAACACTTTGTAGTATTAGGTTTTAAAAATGAATGAAAAAGGTCTGAAAGACTAGGGCTATCCATAACTGCTGATCAATGGAACCAGGAAATGCATAAAAATTAACTCTTCATATGATACACAAAAGACCACAGGCTGTGATAGAGCCCCCTCGCTACAGGGCATCTTACTTCCATCTGCTTTCTGTCTGACTCATACAGGTAGCAAAGATCCTGAAAACCTGGTAACTAACCATGTCAGGGCCATTATTGTAGAACCTGAGCACTCACCTGTTGAGGGTGCCATACAAATAAATATCAGTACATTTTAACTAAAAATACTGCATTTCCTCATTTCCATAAGACCTTAGTATAAAAGGAAAACTGGATTGAATCTGATAGAAGAAATCCAAAACTTCATCCATCTGATTTCCTCTGGTGCTGCATAGAATGACATATCGGTCCTCACTCTAGAAAAGAACCCTTTGCCTGTTCCTTTGGGTATGTTTTTTGAAATCTATACTTCATTGTTAATGCTAACCCACCTAAGTTTACATTAGTTGGCTAAATGGTGGTTTTTATATCTGTGGTTTGTAGCATGGAGGGGTGAGCATTATACCCAATTGCATGATTTTCCTCACTAACCTAGAAGGAGGTGCTTGGCTAAATAAGAAGAGGCTGTGTCTTACTCGGAAGCCCCTGCTAATGTTTCTTCAATTAAAACCTTTTCTACTTTATTGCCTCTTTTGTAAAATAATCTCATGTCATTTAAAAGTATGTTTACTTTAGCATTATGGGTTCTTGATTTTTTTTTAAACAGTATAGCTTTTTTTAAAAGAGGAAAATTGGAGTTACCCAAAGCTTGACACAAGAAATGTAACTTCATATTTTATAGGTCAATATCAGTATTTTTTAAAAATTGAGTTTTTTATACAAATATAAATTTGAGTTGTAGTTTAATACCTGCTGTGATCCATATCAAATTACCTTGATTTAAAATCTCTGTCACTGAACATATTTCTGTGATATCAGTGCTTCCTTGTAGTAAAATCTTTGTAACAAGGACCTTCATGAGGCCTTTAAAATGCCTAATGCTTAGAAGTGTTACCTCCAGCAGAGTGATGAAAGCCTCAGTGTTTATGATGTCTTCTACCACCATTATTTAATTGACTATCTAGATGTTGCCAGTATTTGGGCAGAAAACATTTCAGAAAGCAACATAAAATAGCTTAGAATAGAATATCCTCAGTATCAATGAAAATTCCCTCAAGACCACCAATAACTATAAATCATATTTATGACTTGTTACAGCATGTGTATAAATTTTTAAATGATCATCTCTGTATATAAGTGTATTACAATTAATGAAATTGTTGGGGAAGGTGTGCTTTAAAAATACATTCTTTTCCTAGTTTTTAATTGTACAGTTACATTCTTATGAAATTACCAAACTAGTGTCCTTAACTATTTTTATATTACTTTAATAGCCTGTACTTCTTTGGAATGTTTGTTATTTGGTAAAACGTGGCCAATTGGTTACAGGATTTTAAAATATTCTTCATTGCATCAGTATTTCCTTCACTTTTCTGTTCCTACTGTCTATCTTCTCTATGTAAACATGACCTATGACCTAATTACCTATTACACAGTGGCTGCCTTATTTTTATGTATTTTGATATAGTCTATTAACACAAGTGTTTCAAATGTGGTTCTTATTCTTAAAACTGGTCTTAGTCTTTTTCTTTCAAAAAACCTGCTGGAAATACTAACACTTCAAACTGCTTATTTCTTGGAGGTGGTAGATTTCGATTGCATGCTAAAATGGCTGCCTATTTTAATGGTATGTGAGTCCAATAAAGCTTTCTGGTCTTTGGTTTGTTTTAGTTGTTATTGGATAGAAACCAGGAACATTCACTTTCTCTTGCCTGTCTAAAATCTACCCTCTGTGACCTAACTAAGTCACTCGAAGAGATCAGTACTCTGACTTTTTAGTTGAAGTGGACAGCCTTCTAGCCACGCATGCTCACCATTGTCTAAAAGCTTAAGAGAATACTTGGTGAACTCTCAGCCACCAACTTCAGATGGGGTGAGTATATTTTAAAAAGAAAGGCTAGGGGAGAATTTCTGCAGAAAGAATTAATATTGACAGAAATCAACTAATTCACCTCTGATGTCGAGAGTTAACCTTACTGAAACTGAAAGGTTTTGTTACCACCCTTTGATTTATTCCATACCTTTCTTGCCCTGAAACAATTACTTTCTTATATATCAACCAGAGGTTAAATTGTTAATAGGGTACTTGAAAAGAGAGTCCCACATTGTTTAACATCCTTGATTGTGATTCTGTTGATATGCTACTTTTTAGATTAATTGGCTAGTGAGACCCAGTCAGTTAACCTTTAACCATGGTTGTGATGGGGAGGGACTACAATTTGATTTTAAATATCTTGAAGAGCTACCCTTTTGTCTTTGTCTTGATGGCCAATTATTTAAAATAAAATTTAGCATCCATTTGTCCAGTTCATGCCTTAAGTAAAGACTGACTTTCAAAACCTAATGCTACTTTGGTAGAATGGGTTTACACTTGGAAATGTTCCAACAAGTTGACAATCTGGAGGTCCACAACTGGGTGTAAGAAAGGCTTAGTTTAGCTCTAGGAATTCGACCTTGTGGTTCTGCAACAAATGTAGCAAATCTAAGAATGTTTATAAAGACTCAACTAAGTAAACACACAGTGACTGAAAGCATTAAGGCTGAAAATCCACATACTATGCTGACTCTAGAACATCCAATCCAGCAGTGCGCCACAGAGAGGTTACTACTTCCCCTCATGATGGTAAGGCTGACTGGGAGCTGCAGCTTGCAACTGCCCATCATCTCAAAAGAGTACCAGACCAAAATTCAAAGTACAGTTTCTACTTGATACATGTCACTTTCTCACTGTGGTGAAAGCTAAACCATTTTAAGGTGGAGACCCTTTGAAGATTAGTGAGAGGTAGAATACACCCTAAGTGCACACATACCAATGAGCAGTAGAAACAAAACCATCCTAGGCCTTTGGTCTGAAGCACTCCATTTCTCAGGGGTTGGGATCTGCACTTTACTGAGCCAGCTATTATGGATCTCCAACATTACAGAGATAAATCAAGACTTATTTCAAAAGGGAAAAACAGAAAAGCTGCTGAGTTGTTAAGGCTGTAGGATTTTTCTTTTGAACAGAACTATAATCCATGAACGCCAAGAAACACATCATCAATGCTCCTAGTAGAACAGTATATTCTCAATATCCAGAAAGGCACAGCGTACACAGTTCAAACAGCATGTTCGTGATCACCATCAGAGTTTTGGCAAAGCTTACATGACATTAGGTAAACAAGTTATACTTTAGCAATTCCATAAGTTTATAAGACCTGATCATATGCATTAAGATACACACATGCACCATCTAGAGCCCAGTTACCATCTGTCTCAGCTTTGGCTTCACCACAAAATTATGGCAAAATTAAATTAGATATTGGGATATTAATTTGGCTTAGAAAGTTGACCTGAATTTTAAAGAAATTTTTGTCTGGGGGCATAGCTCAGTTGGTAGAATGCTTGCCTAGCATGCACAAAACCCATCGTTCCATCCCAAGCACCACGTAACCTGATCGTAGTGCAACATGCATCCCAACACTAACCTGTAAATACCAGTGTCAAAATCATACAATTTGAGACCTCCTAATGTCAGGAATAACTAGCAACAGGGTGAGAACTCTCCTCTTTTAAATAAGTTATGTATATGAAGACAAGAGAATCAGAAGTTTAAGGTCATCCTCAGCTGCATAGTATGTTTGAGACCAGCAATAATGGAGACCCTGTCTCAGAAAAGAAAAAAATCTTAGCTGAGCATGGTGGCGTACATCACAATTCCAACAAATACTTGGGAAGTTTAGGCAAGAGGATCAAGGTCATCCTCAGTTATGTAGCAAATGTAGATTGGCAGTTAGCCTTTGGCTACTTCAGGTCCTGACTTTAAAATTAAAGAATTAAACCAACCAAAGATGGTGGTGGGGCATAGAAAGAAGTCTTTGGTTGTTGATAGAATGTTAGATGGGAAGAGATGTTAGCAATGTCTTTAAGGTTTTTTTTTTTCTTTTAAATCAAGCCTATTCAGATGTTTTAGTCACCCAAATTAATCCTAGAGGTCTGAAAGCATGATCTATTGAACACTTTAAAGAGCATGGTGGGGGATCACAGTGGCCTTTTAAAGCTCAATAAAATACCAAACTCAAAAATTATACCTAATCTTACAGCCGAAAGGTAAGAAAAGACAATCAAAAATTAAAGACACTTAAGAAGATTGGTAAGCAAGTAACTTTCAAGTTACACTACCCATCTCTGTTCTTGTGGTCTACATAATGTCCTTGGATCCTGGCCCAGGTGGTCAGAAGCACTGGTAGGATAGGCAGGAAGAGCTCAGATCACCCTGTTGGAGGAGTGGGCCAAGCATTTACACCAAGTTGAATTCCCGAAGGTTTAGCTGTAGGATTGTGTCTTTGACAGCAGCAAACACAAAGCGAATATTCTCAGTGTCAGTAGCACAGGTGAAGTGAGAATAGATGACTTTCTCTTTGTCAGGATTCTGGTCTTGATACAGCTTCAAGATAAAGTCCTTGGCAGCTTTCACATCCTGCTTTGGTCCTGGGTCATGAGAGGAATAAAGATTCAACCTCACCACCGTGTCCTCCCACAATCCATTTTTAATGTATTTTTCTTCTAATTTGGGATCCTTCTTTGATCAGTCTTACTTCATATCTAAGTTTACCTAGAGTAGTTATTACATTTCATATGAATACAGTATTTTTAAATATTTTTCCATTTTATGCAGTGTGTGTGCATGTGCACATGCCTGTGACCAGAGGACAATTTCATGTTATCCTCAGGAATGCCATATACCTCCTCTGACAAGATCTTTCATTGGCCTACAGCTTGCCAACTAGGCTAGACTGGCTGGCCAGCAAGTCCCAGTGATCTGCCTGTCTCCTCTGCCCTGGCTCTGTGATTACAAGGTCTCACTGTCATACCTGACTGCTTTAGGTGAGTTCTGGGGATTGTTTGCAAGGCAAATGTTTTTACCAACTGAGCCATTCTCTAGCCCAATGTTTAGTCTTTTTAAAGTGTCTACTGGTATCTAAAAATTGTACTGTAAAGCACTTTGTCTAAAAATAGTGGCCTAGTTTTTGTTTTCTAACCACTGACTTGTACAGACAGGCAGCTGTGGACTGGGGGAGGGAGGTATGGTACAGAAACTAGAGTTAGTAGGTTGGTTTTAAAGCCTGACAGTTCTAAACCACACTGCCAGAGTGTTTAATCAAATGGGGGGAGGGGGTATGTTGAAACGCTAACATGTAAATATCAATGTCAAGAGCATACTGTTTGAGACCTCTTGTGCCAGGAGTGATTAGTGAGCATGGTTGCATATATGGAATACTTCAGTACCAGCCCTATGACTGAGAAGCAGATAACCTGTAACCCCACAAAGCAGCAGGTGCTCTGAAGCTGTGAGAGCCAGCTCTGCCAGGGAAAGCTGAGTGAATGCATATGCAGCAAAGTGACCGGGCTGCCGGGGCAACAGAAAGGAGGTGGCACACTCGCACAAGCTGTAGACAGGTCCAGGAGGGTAAGAAGGGTTTCCTAGGTGAGGCGCCTGAGCTGAGGCCTCACCAGCCAAGTGGAGAAAGTCAAATGACTTAGCAAATGCACTCAGGCCTTGCAGTGGCGGTATCGAGGTGAAAACATCAGGGACAGTGAGAAGTATGATTTGAAGTGAAAATGTGAAAGCCCATCAGGGATTCCCCAGAAAACCATACTGGACACTGGAGACTGCTGCAGGTGAAGATACCAACAAGGTTGGTGTGAGAGCACTGTGCCCCAAATACTTACCTGTGTATTCTGGGAAATAGCTAATTAGATGAGAGTACATGATTTTCTCTTCCAAAAGATCTTTCTTGTTTAAGAATAAAATCACAGATGAGTTCAGAAACCAGGGGTAGGTGATGATGGTTTTAAACAAGGCTTTACTCTCTTCCATCCGGTTCTAGTGAGAAACGAAGTTAGGATAAGTCAGAAAGTAATCAATACTTGGAAATACCATGCTAGGAGGCTGGGTCCCTGTAGGATCACTGCTCTTATGATGGCAAAGAAATGGACCCACCAGACCTGCTTCCATTTGCCCCCCCTCCACACACACACACATACACACACATTGTCTAGTATCATTTTTGGAGCACTTAACAATTCTCTTGCCCTAAACAAAGCTGTTGTGCAGCTTGGTGCAAAAAGTTTATGTCATTAGACAAGGTGTGTCCTGTAACTGCTTGATTAACAGGTCAGGTGAGACACCAGCTGCAAGTGGGTGTGTGCTTCTGAACAGTGCCTCAGGGGTATTGGAACACAGGAGGAAGGAAAGCTCTCCCAGAGGACCATGAGCCCTCAGGCATGCCAGACTGGTCAGAATGGAACTAACACTGCAGAGCACCAAAGCCTTGCTTTACAATTGGGATGTTGTCCCAATTTGCTGGATGAGCAGAGCATCCTAAAGATTTAACTTTCCCAAGCCCATAGAGACACGAGTCCTGTGACAATTATACTCACAAACAGTAATTTTAAACAACACATTTCAAAAAAAAATACTAAAAGCTCTCAAATTTGAGGGGGCAGATACCTGAGAAACAAGTTGTATCTCATGATAACTACTGTTCTTTACAGTATTTTCTCTTAAGTATTTCTAAGGGAAAAGGCAAGAACTTCCCTTTAGAGGAGGAAACAGCCATAAAAATGTCCAAGTTTCACACATGCTCCAAAGGGATGCATCATGAATCTACTTCTCTCCAAGTCCACACCTGGGCATTCTCCCACTCTGCAGGCTGGGGTCCAGAAAGTATTACCAGGAAAGTAACTCAGCCAATTGTAGAGATTCTCTAAAGCCTAGAATTATCTTCATCTCCAAAGGAAAAAAATTCTGTATGGCAGAGTAAGCAGATCCAATGCACATCTACAACTGGAAGGAATGTGTGGGAATAGCAACCATTTATGTGCTCTCCAAACCTGTGATTCCTGTGTTTTTTTTTAAGGAAAGATGAATATATTTAATTTATAAGAATACTGGGCTGGGCTCCTGGTTCTTGAGCACCCAACCCTTTGACTCTTCTCCTAAGAATTCCTGGGTTTTGTTGTTGTTGTTGTTGTTGTTTTTATGTTGAGGACAGTATCTCTTGAAATTCCATTTGGTAGAGCTAGTTACTCTGATGGGAGAAGTAAATAAGTTCACCCTCCACTAATTAACTAGTATATTGGAACTCTTCAGAGAAAAGCTTTCACTCAAGAGTTAAAGATATGGTTTGTTCATGGGCCACTGCCTGATCTTGGGAAGGGCACTGATAATTGACAGTTATGTTCTTGAAACAAAAGCCAAGAAGTCTTGCATACATTCAGAGAAAAGGGCCAGTAGGAGGATATTGGTATTCCTCTGAAAAATAACCTCACAAGTGACCAACAGTCCTGACACTTTCTGTCAGAGCATCTTATGGAACTAGGCCCAGCCAGCACCTTGCAGCTTTGCAGAAGGCACAGTACCTGCCTGGGCTGCATTTGCCCAAATGCCCTGAATGAGACCCTTGCAGGAAGAGTAGCTTCTAACAATTCAGCTAGGAACCTTGTTTGGGAGTGCCATTCTCTGGAGGCTGAGGAGTCCCCTCAGATGGCATCGGTTACAAGCTATCACGTGGGCTGTGGATGCCTAGCATGATGAAGCCGTGGGTGGCACACAGGCATAATCTCAACACATAGGAGGTAGTGTGAGGCTGGAGGATCAGAAGTTGAAGGTTACCCTTTGCTTCATAGCCAATTTGAGGCCAGCTTAGGCTACACAAGACCCAGGCTTGATAAGGGTGGGATTGGGGGAGAATTGTTAGACAATATTTTATGTATTAGGATCTCTGAAGGGACTTGGAAATGAAACTATCCCCATTGGAACCCAGTAAATATAACTGTAGTGCAGGGCAGTATTTTTTCCAACATGCCACAGTAGTAAGAATCTCAGCTTTGTGTGTGTACAGGTTGAATTTTACACGGCTTCTAAGGACCAACTTAGTAAACTGAGCTCCCCTGATCCCAGGACTCTGCTTTTTCCTTGTTTCCACCCTTCATGACCCATTGCATTACCTGGAAGAGTTCTCAGGCCATGGCTCAACTAAGTGAAAGTCTCTGGTATTTGACCTGGGCACTCAACGTTTTTTTACGGTTCCTTAGGAAATTCTACTGGGCAACTACATTAATTAGATCCAGGGTTCTGTTCTGACTCTTGGTATGCAGTAAACTGCACCATCGAAGTCACACAAAGATGAAGTCTCTTCTGTTTCATTGGTTTGTCTGGTGTTTTGTTGTTTCTTGTCTGGTTTGGGTTTTTTAAGACTGTAGACTTAGCTAGCCTGGAACTCTCAGAGATCTGCCTGTCTTTGCCTTCTGAGTGCTGTGACTAAGGGTATATGCCATCTCAGAATGCATTTTGTTGTTAAGTGACATGTGACAGTATTTAAGCTACAGGGGACTTTGTAAATGGGCCTGCAGTGTGCCAGTAGTTGCATTGGTAACACACACCTGAATGTTAGCTGGCAAGTCTAATTTCCTCACCTTGCTAGCTTCTTGAAAATTGAAGAAATAAGACTGTCTTCTACAGTTACCACCCCAACCCCCACCCCAGCAGCATACATCCAAGTTCCAAACCCTCAGCATACCTCATTGTCACACTCAGCCAGAACCTGGTCATATTCACTCAGAGCAACCAAAAAAATGATGGAGGTGACGCTCTCGAAGCAGTGAATCCATTTCCGTCGTTCAGATCGCTGACCACCAACATCTACCATCCTACTCAAAAGAGATAGATGGTCAGAGGTTGGAATGCACAACTCCAGGGAAAGGGTTGCAAGCTATTGCACCGTGGAGTTAGAAGCCTTTGAGGTCCTCGATGACTTTTAGAGGGAAGGGGTTCTTAAGGGTAGTGTGTTAGAACATGCTGCCATGTGCAGTGGAGAACCATTGGTGGTTTCCAAGCCAAGGACTCAGATGCAGCCTGCCTGGATCTACTGGGTAAGAACCCTGCTGCAGAAGTCCTTTACTCCAGCCACCCACATGGAGTCCTAGGACACAAAAGGGACAACAGCAAGCCATCATCCTAGTACCTCTGCTTCCTTCGGGTTCTATATTTAAATGTATAATTTGTATTTTGTTTTTAGGACTGTGTGTGTGTGTGTGTGTGTGTGTGTGTGTGTGTGGTGGCAGACAAAAGTGCAGGTGCCCCAAGGCCAGAAGAGGTCATTGGATCCCCTGGAGCTAGAGTTATAGGTATCTATGAGACACTCAATATAGGTGCTGGGAACTGAACTCTCTTAGCCACTGAGCCACCTCTCTGCCATGTCACTGATGCCACTGTTACTAGACAAAATGCAGGCTCACTATTACCAGGTCTGTGGATATTTTAGGGAAATTGAATAGATTTTAAATAAAACATCTCCGTTTTTAAGTGTCACTGCAGATATTTTTCCTAACATTATGGCAGACTATGTGGGTCAGACAGAGCACATAACCTGCCAGGTCACCCCCACCACCCCTACACCCTCACCCCATCCACACACCAATTTAAGACCCCAAACCAGTGTGTCTAGAGGTTCCACAGACTCACTGGCTCCCATGGCTACCATCTAGAACGGTGCCTTGGAGTCAGGTTCTAGGGATGCAGACATGCCTGCAATGCTGTGTGCATGCTGCCTGCCTCATATTGCAGAGGGAAATAGAGCTAGGATAGAAAGCACAAATATCAAGAGACTTGATGTGAAGACATTCTACAAAGACCTCAACTTCAAGCATCAGAATTCTTCATCCAGAAAGACTGCACAGGGAAGATGCCACGGGCTGTAAGGTATCATCAGCAGCTTATGCTAAACCCAGTCCTAAGGCTCTGAATAGGTAAAACCTCTTCATCAAAGCTTTGGCAAACTCATTCTGAGGTGTTTGGGAGGTTGCAAGCAGCCTTTGAAGTTGAAAAGGTTTAAATCCACAGGTCAGCTCAGGAGAGAGTGACCATTAAATTAGACATAAGTAACAAAAATGCAGAGTACTTTTGTACCATCCCCTTCCATGTGACAGCCATGAAGGAATACTAAAACAGAATTGTAATATTGGATTTGATGTGTAAAATGATCATCATTAGAAAGGATAAGGGGAATAATAGATATACAAGAGCTTTGAGGAGTTGGAGAGGTAGCTCAGTGGTTAAGAACACTTACTACTTATGCAAAAGGCCTGAGTTCAGTCCCAGCACTCACATGGTAGTTTACTACTAGTATCTCCAGTTCCTGGGGATCTGATGCTCTCATCATCTCCAAAAGCTCCTTCATATACCTGGTACACATACATATACACTGAGATACACACACAAAATTTTTAAAGGTGCCTTGAAATTTCCATTGTTTTGTAAATGACCTATATTTATTTTTCCAATACAAAGTTTGGTAAAGATCTGTTCATCCTTAGAGTGTTGTTATATAAATAGACATGTATACATTTTACACCACTATAAGTACTCTATACATATTATAGGCAATACACATATACATGGTTTTTCTTTAAGGATAAATCTCAAAGTAAGGGAAAGAGAAATCTTACTCAACATTAGGGAAATGACATCAGTAGACTATATTATCACAGGAGTCCACATCTGTGTGACTACATGTAAGAAGGCCTTTTCCTGATAGGAAGAGCACAGAAGTCCCTCTGTTGAAGAGCTTGAGATCCCAGAAGGTTATATTGACCAAAGAGCTACTTAGGAGCAGCACGTAGGACTCCACCTCAGGACATACCCCCTGAACAGACTGATCCTTAAAGTCCTCCATCTGGGAGACAGACTTACCGGAAGATTATGTTTTCCAAGTCAAATGGATACTCTATGATGCCAGTGGTGGGCACTCGAACACGAAGCACATCTTGTTGCGTTGGCACGAAAGAGGGCATGGCAATTCGGTCAATGTCAGTCAGGTAACTGTGACATTAAAGAGTTGAGAAACTGAGGCTCCATTGTGAGAAAGGGAAATAGCCTTCCTTACTCAAGGGAAGTCCTCCCTGACCACAGGATCCTCCACAAGACTTGGAGGCCAGCGTAACATTCAGAGGTGACTATGCCAGGCCTCTATCCTCCTAAGACTGACCATCCTAAAGGGATCAGGACTCAGATGCAGATCACTCGGTCCAGTTCCCAGCTGCATCATCACTGTGGCCATGAGGGAAACAGCAGCCTAAAGGCCGAGGAGGTAGGTAATGAAACTGACCCATCACCCAACAGACCTGCCTACTTGCCTTCATATAAGAATGTTATATAAAGTAGACACTGTTCTCTGAAGACTCTGGTGAGTGAATAAGAGCCACTTCTATAAAAATACTCAATTGTCAAATAGGCCATTGAAAAACTCCCTCAAAATAAGATAACATTTTCCTATTAAGTACACTGGGAAATGAGACATCTAAAATAATACAAAATTTGTCTAATGTTATTTGGGGCTGTGTATTAAAGTCCTGACTTTAAAATACATGTATTTTTTTCTAAAAAAAAATGAAAGAATGCCTTTAAAGAACA
Organism: Mesocricetus auratus; assembly: GCF_017639785.1. Taxonomy (NCBI): domain Eukaryota; kingdom Metazoa; phylum Chordata; class Mammalia; order Rodentia; family Cricetidae; genus Mesocricetus; species Mesocricetus auratus. The sequence goes on from NW_024429182.1 coordinate 43,453,555, forward strand.
CTACCAGGCAATGTAGCTCAGTTCTTCAGAGTGCTTGACTAGCATGCACATAGCACTGGGTTTAAACCCCAGCACCACCTACAACAAACATGGTGGCATGTGCCTGCAACCCCAACACTCAGGAGGTAGAGGTAGGAGGATCAGAAGTTAAGGGTGCTGCTGAAATACATGGAGAGTTCAAGGCCAGCCTAGGCTAGACACTGTGCCATCAAAACTTGCTTGATTAAGTCCTTACAAAAGACCCTAGCCAGCAATGGAGTTGATGGCTTTGCAACTTTCTGTAGCACAACCTAAATATCCAGGGCTGAGCAGGTCAGCCTAGAGAAGGACCTCACTGACTCCAAACCGCTGGCCCCGCTCGCATGCGCTACTTTATACCCATTTTCTCCCTTCATGCAGTGTTCTACCCCAGGGTTTCAAATACCTGTGGTCACTTTTGGACCATAAGTAAGAAATGGGAAAATCATGACAGGAATAAGTAATTCCTTTTCTCTTTGCATTGCTTTTGCAAAGCTACAGACAACAGTCCCTAACTTGTCAATCCAGTTCCATTCTGAGAAGCAGGATAAAATCTGTCTCTGGTCCTAGATGTGTAACATACTTCCTAGTGTATCCTCCCCACCTGCTACTCACTCAGTAGCTGTCCCAGCTGTCACACTCACTGTCATGGGATCATGTAGCTGATAACAAAATAGCTCAAATTTTACTTCATGTGCTCCAGGTAATCACCTAATTGTCAGTTTCTATAAAGCTGTTTCTATAATTAATGTTTAAGTTCATCATATCATGCTCTGGTACATATAGAAAAATGGAATACAATACCATCTGTAATTTAGAGTGTTGACTGGGGACTTGGGAAAGTGACCAAAAAGTTATATATGGGAAATAAGGGAGACACACTAATTGTTTTGTTGCCACATAGCCCTTAGCACGCTATTTGGGCAGTATAAATGCATATCTAAAAATGCAGACATTACTAGCAGATGACTGAAAACCAAAGGCTGAACCAAAGAAAATACACAAGTAACTTATGTCATAGAGCCCTGGATTCTCTAGACTTTCTTCCTCTCCTGTCCATTTCCAATGTAACATCTTCTTACTGGTTTCTTTTCTTCTCCTGACATCATGCTTTTCTGCTGATGTAGTTGGACCAGTCAGTTGTGCCAACCTGGAATGAATTGAACACTTCCTGGGACAAATGTCTAGGGAAAGTCATTAAAGGCTACATGAAATAATGATGCCTTTCCTGACAGCTGCTTTATCCTGTTGGAGCTAGCTCAGAAAGCAGCCAACACTTAAGAGGAATTGGGTGGTTTGGGGATGGGGGTGTCATGGACCTAGGAGGAGGGACAGCGATATGGGGGAAGGAGAAAAGACTAAGCTACAGAAACACAAGCAGCAACCCAAGAAGAAATAATCTGTGTGCCTAGTCACCTGGATGGCACACACAGTCCTAGGGGACTCTGAAGAAAGGGAAATGTTGCAATCTCTCCAAGGTAGTATGCAATACAAATTGGGCGGGTTCATGATTTAAAGCTTTATGAATACAAAATATGAAAGAGGTAGTCTTTCTGAGAAGGTCCAATAAGCCAGCTGAGCTCCCCGTGTGTTGCTCTTGCAGATACCTATGTCCACCACTAGAGGGTAGCAAAGATCAGTGGCTGATTTAAACAAGGCCTACACCCGCCCGTGATTTGCAAAGGAATACGGTGAGAAGAAAGCTAACCACCACCGGCAGGTGTATTCCTTGCTTAAGTTATAATTCCAGCACCAAAGTTTAGATCAAAGCTAAGGGAATTTCAAATTTAGTTAGGTGGGAAAAGGTGGGCACTGACCCCAAGGCCTATCTGGGAACCCACAGAAAATTAGGAGAGAAGATGCTAAGAGTCAGAGCCAGGGGTCCAGAAAGACCCCTCCTCTCCTCCACGTAGGGAGTGAAGTCTTGCAATGCGGGTCTAAGAGCAGTGTGGCAGCAGCCGCGGTGGGCAGAGTACTCACTACTTAGCAGAGTCCGACAGCTGGTACTCCCTCCTCCTGTCGTAACATTCCTGGATGCCTGGATCCAGCCACAGCTGCTTGATGGCTGCCACCTGGTCCCTGGAGAGTGCAGAGACTTTGTCTACTTCCACTTCCCTGATGATCTGGGCATTTTCCTAGTCAAAGGAAAGAAAACATTGCATTAGTGAAGGAAAGGCTAAGATGTGGGGATAAGCTTGCCCTGGACCCTGAGTTGGGAGCTCTGATAGGAACAGGACTGTGCACAGCCAAGTCCTCAGAAACTGGTACAGTGAGTGGGCCAGCTTGATTGCTCAGTGTGAGGAAGTGAGCCACAGATGATACCAGACCTGTACCTCTAGTCCAGCAATACCAGAGGCAGCTGCTCAGACCCGGCACTCAGGAGTGAACAGAGACACTCATGCCATGCTCATTCCATCATCTGTGTGGCCAGCTAGATACAGAAACTGCTGTATTGGCACACCGGGTTGTGTGGTAGAAATGGGCCTACCCTGGATAAGAACAGGAAAAGACTATCTCGGAGAATGTAAAATCAATGCCGACTGTCAGCCTGATAGTTTTCTCTCCCCTAAGCCTTTTGCTTTTTTTCAATTGTATTTAGTTGTTTGAGGTAGATTTTACTTTGCAGAGCAGTACTAGCCTCAACAAAAAAACTTCCATTCAGCAGCAAGTTCTCATCCGCCAACTATCTAGTCCCATGAATCACTGCACACCCAGGACCTGATCCCAGAGCACCTACTTTGTACAATAATCACTAAACTGCTTATTACCCACTGCTCTATTATCACACTAAAGGTAACAGTCAGGAACTCTATGAGAGCATATACACAAATATGTCTCATTTGCAAAACTAGCACACATCCACCACACTTGAGCCTCTGCATCTAATTCCTTCCACCGTCCTTAGCCAGAGACAGTGATGGAAGGTGCTGGACAGCCTGTGTGGAGCATAGGCACTGTCCCAGCGTCCTTGCTTCCCACTGACACTCTGTCCTCCCAGACAGGGCCAAATGTCTTCCTTCCTGCCCTAAAGCTGCCTCTACCCTCTACTTTTAAAATTACCATGGACCTCTACCTTCAAACAAGTCTGAAAACTCCCCAAAAGCAGAGTCTGCCTTACTTGTCCTTTTATCCTAGCGCCCAGTGCAGTGCCTGCAAGTGAAGGTGTCTTCCATTGATATGTGAAGTCAGTAAGCACACGTGGTACATATGCAATGTATCCATGTAACAAGTAGAAATCCATAGCCATGAGTGTAACTGCCATAGGACAGAAGTCAGTAAGCACACGTGGTACATATGCAATGTATCCATGTAACAAGGAGAAATCCATAGCCATGAGTGTAACTGCCATAGGACAGAAGCCCATGCAGACGGTGATACATCCACAAATAACTTGGGGCCTCACTGTGATGGCTCTCAACTAGTTATCTTGCTAACTTCTTGTATAGCATGCATCATAGGCTGTTTTCCAGCATAACGGTGAAATCCAGTTTTGCCGCTGAGAATGAAAGCCAAAGAGCTGGCAGAGAATCTGGGGTGGGAGCTACCTTCTGTGTTGGAGGTGGCCACCATCTACGGGTGTCCAGGAAGTAGATGAATAAAGTGGGTGTGTGTTCAGACTTGAAGACAAGTGTTTTGGGAGCAAGCCAACAGATGCAGAAACATCACTGATGACCAGGCTGTCAGAGATCTCAGACATGCATGAATGTGACCTAATGAAACCCATTATTCTGAACAATTTAAATATGCTAATATGGAGGGGAAACAGTGTTCAACACTGACTTTTCTTTTCCTCTTTCTCAAAATCACCATTTTCATAGCTTGGAAAGAGAACTCAGAAGACAGATGGGTGCCATGCAGAAGTTCCCAAGTCACCTATGAAAGGGCCACAGATGAAGTGATACCTTCACACAGGGCCCTGGGGCTGCTGCTGAATTCTGCCAAGCACAGCAGGGCTTCCAGCTGGGACCCACCACGCTGTCCAATTTCTGTCTGGCCTTCATCACAGGGGACACTACACTGTCAATGACTCAGTGCAGCAGCCATCTCTGTAGGACCTTTCATGAGGTAACCATGCGATTATATTTAAAATTCATGTATTTTAGTTGGCAAATTGATTCTACGTAGTTATGGCACATATAACAATGTTGTCTTGACAATTGTAAATAATGTGCATAGCTAAGCCAAGCTATTTAACATCTTTATGTGCATATATATGTATATGTGTGTATATATGTATATGTGTGTATATATGCATACGTGTATACACACACACACACACACACACACACACACACACACACATTGTGCTTGAAGCCAGTGATCTGTTCCAGCTTGCACACACTACAGCTGGCTTTCTAGTCAACCTTACTGGTACGAGGCAACATTCGCAAGCTCCTGCTTAAATTGTGCACCATTTCTACAAACCCTGGTTCAGTTTTACACCCTACAAGACACATGAACAGGTCTGTGGGAGAGTGTGTTTGCTCTAACAAGTCACGTGCACTGCCAAGGTGGAGAGGGACGGGGCAGGTGTGGGTCTAGGCCCTCCTTGTGGAATCGGGTCCACCTGCTTCCATCGCCTCTGTTGTCTCTGCGACTCCCTAGCTTCACATCCAGCTTTTCTCCCCAACTGCCAGCCTTGCTGACCCCTAGGAACTTCACACCGGCTACCAGATACGCAGAAGCAGCAGCTTCCTAGGCCTTCCTCTCCATTGCACAGTAACAACACAATTCTGTAATTAATTTACCGTTCTACAGCACTCTCAGTTCCCCAGTCAAACCCAAACTGGTACACAAGTGCTTCCATTAAAGTTCTCCAATAGCCATGGGTCCAGGTGAAACTAACACCTTAGGCATCAGCCAGGATGGCCTAAATGTCTCAAAATCATCTGCACAATGACAGCCAGTCTCGCTGCCCCTTCTGTGACTGGTCCTCCATGCTGAAGCTGGCATGGGTTCTGGGACTATGCAGCCCTCCTCTTGACTATTCTAGTGTACTGAGGTGTCCTTGGGTGGGAGCCACACCAGACCCTTACACAAATGTTAGGAGATCAAGAAAAAGGAGAAATTAGAGTTAGTGATGAGTGAGGAATAGGCTAGTATTTCCACCAGAGGATACCTGAGGGATGCAAGGAGCAGGGTGCTGTTGCGACAACTCCTCACACCTTTGGCACCATGACCTGACCATGCCAGCCTTTTATGACAGCACTTGCCACGGCTGGGGCCAGAGAGTATCTTGGCTACACATTTCACATGACATTCCTTCTCCTAAGATGTTTGGAAGGCATCTGAACCTTCCAGTCATAGGACAGAGAGACATGTTCAAGGCATAACTTACCACAGACCATCTGAAAGCTTCATCCCAGTCCTTAGGTTTACAGTTGACTCTCAGTGTTCTACAGGAATCGTTTCCAGGACCCCATTCCCCGTGGATACTCAAATCCAAGGATGACCAAGACCTTCTCTAAGATGTCACAGCATCTGTGTAGGACCTACTCATACCCTCTAAACCATCAGTAGATGCTTTGTAAATTGTTATACAGTTTCTTAGGCACTTAATCAAACTGAGGCCTGAAGGCCACATGCAACCCAGAACAGCTATGATTATAGCCTGACACAAAATCCCAAACCTGATTGGTCACAGGTGTGTACATGAGTGTATGGTCTGGGGTCCGGGTCAGGTTCACTCTCTTGGTTCTGGTCAGGTCATGGAGAGCAGCTAGGTGTAGATCCTTGGAGCTGGAACTTGCGGATCATCGGTTTCTAATGTAAGTAACTTCTGAATAAAATTAACCTATATTTAACCTAGTCTCATGTATCTTAATCTGTACATCTCCACAGCTTCACTATGCACTGTTATCCAGGGGTCACACCAGACTCACACCAGTGTGTGGCTCTACCAATGTCCAGGGCCCTGGATCCCTCCACACCTGCAGAAGAGGGAGAAGAGCATGGGACAATGGGCGGGAAGTTCTATGAGCAGGTCTGGGTGGAGAAGACATCACTTTAGTCACAGTTCATTGCCAGTATCGGTCAAAGTGTCCACTGAATGTAGAGGAGGCAGGGAAACCTGGCTTCCTACACTTGGATAGAAAAGTGGAATTGTATGACAGCTGAGCGATGCTTGTGCCACTTACAGACTCACAAAACCTCTCTGCCAAGGTGGCTTCCCATATGATTCCCATGTAGCCGGTCAAACTACAACTGGTGGACCAAATCCAGCCCTCGACTTGGTATGTGAACGACACTCTTCTGGAGTTTAGCCATGCCTGTCACACTGTCTCCTTTCACACTGAACACAACAGTGCCAAGTGGCTGGGTCAGAGTCCAGATGGAGTAGGGCTTTAAATATTCCTTTAGCCACTCACAAAATGATGCTTGCTAACCCCAGAAACAGCTGAATAACTAAATACATCCACATAGCACACCACTGTCCCTCCATTCCTCAGTCTTTCATCTAGGGTCTGTCCGTTTTGCAAAGGAATCATTCTGCCCTGGGTACTAACAAGTACAAGAATGTGACTGAAAAACATCCTTAGCTGTTCTCATATTCAACCTTACAGTCCTACAGAGACAGTGCTAACAGATATCCACATGTAGAAGAAACTTAGAAAAATGGATTCAGTGAGGAGGAGAGCATAGGGAGGGGAGGAGAGGAGGGATAAATACAAATTTATCCACCCTAAGACTTCCAAAGAGAAATGGCCAGCCAGGGCCAAGTTAGACTGGGGCCTTGTCCTGAGACTAGAATCCTGAAGTGAAATGAAACAAAAGTACAACCCAATGGGAAAAGTTGGGAGTTTTCTGATTTTGATGCTTTTTTACAAAATGTAGAGAATTTTCTAATTTCCCCCCCTTAATTACTTCCTTAAGTAAGCCATGATGGTATGTACTAGTTGCCCAGAGGTTTAATATCACATTGCTTGCTTTTTATAAAGTCTGTATGTTGTGTCAATCAGCTCAGGACCAATGACTCACTGTTCACACAAAATATGAAATCCCAGGTATCATGCCAATTCTACCTAGAGCACTGTCCATTCCCTAGAAGCCAGTGACCTGTCTCCAAGGAGGACTTGTATGCAATTCTAAATCCTTCCCAACTCCCTACAGAGGTTTCACACACAAACAAAAGCAAACAGAGGTAAAGACTTCTGTTGTGCAACTACAACTAGGCAGATCCCCCCCAAGGCCACACTGGATTCTCTCTTCATTTTAGCTAGTGTGGAGCGTGAAAATGAAGATGTGGCTGAGTCTTAGTAAGTCATTAGAACTTCATGAGAACTCACATCTCACAAGGCCTCTGTGTATTCCATTCATCTAAGATTCATTCTTCTATATTAGGGTCACTATGTCTGTACTGGCTGCCTTTTATGTTTTATTTTCTTTTTTATTATTTTTAAATTTAAATTTAAATTAGAAACAAGGTTGCTTCACAAGTCAGTTCCAGGTCCCTCTCCATTTCCCTCCCCCCCTCCCGTACCCTCCCCCAACCCTCCCCAATACCCCTCATTTCCCCAGGGAGGGTGAGGCCCTCCATGGGGGTGTCCATAGTCTGTCATTTCACCCAGGACAGGGCCTAGACCCTCCCCCCAAGAGTTCAGGGTGAGAGTGCATCTCTCATTGTTGGATGGGAGTCCAAAGTTCATTTGTATACCCGGGATAAATACTGATCTACTGCCCAAGGCTCAATAGATTACCTAGGCCTCCTCACTGACACCCACATTCAGGGGGTCTTGATCAGTCCGATGCTGGATTCCCAGGCATCAGCCTGGGATTCAAGAGCCAACCCTTGTCAGGTCAGCTGTTTCTGGGGGTTAAACCAGCCCAGTATTAATCCCTTTGGTCATCAGTCCTCCCTCTCTGTTACTGGCTTTCTTGAGTTCAGCTCAGTGCTTAGCCATGGGAGTCTGCCTCTTCTTCCATCAGCCACTGAATGAAGGTTCTGTTCCCCAGACTCTCTGGCCATGGGATTGTAGGCTGGCACTCCCCAGATCTATGTCTAAATTCCATATATGAGAGAGTACATACCATGTTTCTCTTTTTGTGACTGTGTTACCTCACTCAGGATGGTTTCTTCTAGTGTCATCCATTTGCCTGAAAATCTCAGGATTCCATTGTTTTTTTCTGCTGAATAGTACTCCATTGTGTAAATGTACCACATTTTCTCTATCTACTCTTTGGTTGAGGGGCATCTAGGTTGCTTCCAAGTTCTGGCTATTACAAATAATGCTGCTATGAACATAGTGGAACAGACATCCTTGTTGTATGAATGGGCATCTTTTGGATATATGCCTAAGAGTGGAGTTGCTGGGTCTTGTGGTAGGTTTATCCCCATTTTTCTGAGGAATCTCCATACTGATTTCCAAAGTGGCTGTACAAGTTGGCACTCCCACCAGCAGTGGAGGAGCGTTCCCCTTTTACCACATCCTCTCCAGCATAAATTGTCGTTGGTGTTTTTGATTTTAGCCATTCTGACAGGAGTGAGGTGGTATCTCAGAGTTGTTTTGATTTGCATTTCCTAAGGATGTTGAGCACTTTCTTAAGTGCCTCTCAGCCATTTTAGACTCCTCTATTGAAAATTCTCTATTTGGTTCTGCAGCCCACTTTTCAACTGGATCCTTTGATGTTTTGGAGACTTGCTTCTTGAGTTCTTTGTAAATTTTGGAGATCAACCCTCTGTCAGATGTGGGGTTCCCATTCTGTGGGCTGCCTTTTTGTCTTGCTGACTGTGTCCTTTGCCTTACAGAAGCTTCTCAGTTTCAGGAGGTCCCATTTATTAATTGTTGGTCTCAATGTCTGTGCTACTGGTGTTATGTTCAGGAAGCTGTCTCCTGTACCAATTGGTTCAAGGGTACCACCCGCTTTCTCTTCTAAGAGGTTCAGTGTGGCTGGATTTATGTTGAGGTCTTCGATCCATTTGGACTTAAGTTTTGTGCATGGTGATAAACATGGATCGATCCGCATTCTTCTACATGCCAGCCTCCAGTTATGCCAGCACCATTTGTTGAAGATGCTTTCTTTTTCCCATTGTATATTTTTAGCTTCTTTGTCAAAGATCAGATGTGCATCCGTGTGTGGGTTAATATCAGGGTTTTCAATTCGACTCCATTGGTCTACCTGTCTATTTTTGTGCCAATACCAAGCTGTTTTCAGGACTATAGCTCTATAATAGAGCTTGAAGTCAGGGATGGTGATGCCTCTGGACGTTGCCTTGTTGAACTGGGTTGTTTTGGCTATCCTGGGTCTTTTGTTTTTCCATACAAAATTGATTATTGTTCTTTCAAGGTCTGTGAAGAATTGTGCTGGGATTTTAATGGGGATTGCATTGAATCGGTAGATTGCTTTTGGCAGGATTGCCATTTTTACTACATTGATCCTACCTATCCAAGAGCATGGGAGATCTTTCCATTTTCTGAGGGCTTCTTTAATTTCTTTCTTTAAAGATTCAAAGTTCTTGCGATACAGGTCTTTCACTTGTTTGGTTAGCATTACCCCAAGGTATTTTATGTTGTTTGTGGCAATTGTAAAGGGTGATGTTTCTCTGATTTATTTCTCAGCCCTTTTTTCATCTGTATATAGTAGGACTACTGATTTTCTTGAGTTGATCTTGTAGCCTGCCACTTTGCTGAAGGTGTTAATCACCTGTAAGAGTTCCCTGGTACAATTCTTTGGGTCATTTATGTAAACTATCATATCATCTGCAAATAGTGAAAGTTTGACCTCTTCCTTCCCAATTTGTATTCCCTTGATCCCCTTTTGTTGTCATATGGCTCTGGCTAGAACTTCAAGTACAATGTTGAAAAGGTATGGAGAGAGTGGACAGCCTTGTCTTGTTCCTGATTTTAAAGGAATTGCGTTGAGTTTCTGTCCATTTAGTTTGATATTGGCTGTTGGTTTATTGTATATAGCTTTTATTATGTTTAAGTATGTTCCTGTTATCCCAGATCTCTCCAAGACCTTTATCGTGAAGGGGTGTTGGATTTTGTCAAAGGCTTTTTCAGCATCTAGTGAGATGATCATATGATTTTTGTTTTTCAGCTTGTTTATATGGTGGATTACATTGATGGATTTTCGTATGTGGAACCATCCCTGCATCCCTGGGATGAAACCTACTTGATCGTGGTGAATGATTGTTTTCATGTGTTCTTGGCTCCAATTTGCCAGTATTTTATTCAGTATTTTTGCATCAATGTTCATGAGGGATATTGGTCTGAAGTTCTCTTTCTTAGTTGTGTCTTTGTGTTGCTTGGGGATCAAGGTTATTGAAGCCTCATAGAAAGAGTTTGGCAAAGACCCTTCTGCTTCTATTGCATGAAATACTTTGAGAAGAATTGGTATAAGCTGTTCTTTGAATTTCTGGTAGAATTCTGCACTGAGGCCATCTGGACCTGGGCTTTTTTTTGGTTGGGAGACTTTTGATGACTGCTTCTATTTCCATAGGGGTTATAGGTCTATTTAAATTGCTTATCTGTTCTTAATTTAATTTTGGCAAGTGATAGCTACCCAGGAAGTCGTCCATTTCCTTTAAATTTTCGAATTTTGTGGAGTACAGGTTTTCAAAGTATGACCTGATGATTCTCTGAATTTCCTCAGAGTCCATTGTTATGTCTCCCTTTTCATTTCTGATTTTGTTAATTTGCATGTTCACACTCTGCTGTTTGGTAAGTTTGGACAAAGGTTTGTCTATCTTGTTGATTTTCTCAAAGAGCCAACTCTTTGTTGCATTGATTCTTTGTATTGTTTTCCTAGTTTCTACTTTATTGATTTCAGTCCTCAATTTGATTATTTCCTGGCGTCTTCTCCTCCTGGGGGAGTTTGCTTCTTTGTGTTCTAGAGCTTTCAGCTGTGCTTTAATTCTCTAGTATAACTATTCTCCAGTTTATTCATGTGGGCACTTAGTGCTATGAACTTCCCCCATAGCACTGCTTTCAAAGTGTCCCATAGATTTGGGTATGTTATGTCTTCATTCTCATTGAATTCTAAGAAGTATTTAATTTCTTTTTTTATTTCTTCTTTGACCCAGGAATGGTGCAGTTGTGCATTATTCAATTTCCATGAGTTTGTAGGTTTTCTGCAATTTGTGTTGTTGTTGAATTCTAATTTTAAAGCATGGTGGTCTGATAAGATGCATGGAGTTATTCCAATTTTTTTTGAAGCTGCTGAGGTTTGATATGTTGCCAAGTATGTGGTCGATTTTTGAGAAGGTTCCATGTGGTGGTGAGAAGAAGGTATATTCTTTTTTATGTGGATGAAATGTTCTATAGATGTCTGTTAATCCCAGTTGGGTCATTACTTCTATTAGACCCTTTGCTTCTTTGTTGAGTTTCTGTCTGGTATTCCTGTCAAGTGGTGAGAGTTGTGTGTTGAAATCTCCCACTATAAGTATGTGGGGCTTTATATGTGATTTAAGTTTTAGTAATGTTTCTTTTATGAATGTGGATGCCTTTGTATTTGGGGCATAGATGTTCAGGATAGACACTTCATCAAAGTGGATTTCACCTGTGATGAGTATGTAATCACCTCCTTCATCTCTTTTGATTGATTTTATTTTAAAGTCTAATTTCTTAGATATTAGGATTGCTATCCCTGCTTGTTTCTTGGGTCCATTTGATTGGAAAAAATTTTCCCAACCTTTAACTCTCAGGTAATGTCTGTCTTTGAGGGTGAGGTGTGTTTCTTGTATGCAGCAGAAGGATGGGTTCTGTCCTCAAATCCATTCTGCTAGCCTGTGTCTTTTTATGGGTGCGTTAAGGCCATTAATGTTGAGGGATTCTTCTTTGATTTGGAATAGTTGGTGGTGGTGGAATTATGTGTGGAATTTCACCCCTTTGTCCTTTTGGCTGTTGGTAGAGAGGGATTCTCTAATGCCTATGTTTTTCTGGTTGTAGTTAACTTCCTTGGGTTGGAGTTTTCCTTCCAAAACTTTCTGTAGGGCTGGGTTAGTGGATATGTATTGCTTGAATCTAGTTTTGTCATGGGATATCTTGTTTTCTCCATCTATAATGATTGAGAGCTTTGCCGGGTATAGTAGTCTGGGCTGGCATCCATGGTCTCTTAGTGTTGATAGAATATCTATCCAGGACCTTCTGGCTTTCAGAGTTTCCATGGAGAAGTCAGGTGTAATTCTGATAGGTTTGCCTTTATATGTTACTTGGCCTTTTTCCTTAGCTGCTCTTAATATTCTTTCTTTATTCTGGATATTTGGGGTCTTGATTATTATGTGGCGAGGGGACTTTTTTGTTATCCACTCTATTTGGTATTCTGTAAGCTTCTTGTACCTTCATTGGCATGTCTTTCTTAAGGTTGGGAAATTTTCTTCTATGATTTTGTTGAATATGTTTTCTGCCCCTTTGAGGGGGTTTTCTTCTCCTTCTTCTATACCTATTATTCTTAGGTTTGGTCTTTTCATGGTGTCCCATATTTCCTAGATGTTTTGTGTTAAGGATTTGTTGGACTTAAGATTTTCTTTGGTTGATGAATCCATTTCTCCTAGTGTATCTTCAACACCTGAGATTCTCTCTTCCATCTCTTGTATTCTGTTGGTAATGCTTGTATCGGTAGTACCTGACCGTTTGCCCAGCTTTTCTATTTCCAGCCTTTCTTCAGATTGGGCTTTTTTTTATTGTCTCTATTTCAGTTTTCAACCCTTGCACTGTTTGCATTGTTTCTTGCAATTTTTGGCTTATCTTTTCATCCATTTGTTGCATTTTATGAATTTTTTGGCTTGTTCTTTCTTCCATTTCTTGCATTTTTTGGTTTGTTTTTTCTTCCATTTCTTGTATTTTTTGGTTTGTTTTTTCTTCCATTTCCTGCCTTTTTTGGTTTGTTTCTTCTTCCATTTCTTGTATTTTTTGGTTTGTTTCTTCTTTCATTTCCTGCCTTTTTTGGTTTGTTTTTTCTTCCATTTCTTGCATTTTTGATTTGTTTTTTTCATCCATTTCTTTGAGGGATTTTCCTATATCCTCTTTTAGGGCCTCCTCTATCATTTTCATGAAGGTGGTTTTAAGGTCATTCTCTTCTGCTTCATTTGCATTGGAATGTTGGAGTCTTGCTGGTGTGGAGTCTCTAGAATCTGGCGATGTCATATTTGTTTTTCTGTTGCTTAGTGTGTTTTTGTATTGTCTCTTTTCCATCTCTTCTTCTAGTGGGTGCAGAAAGAGCCCCTTACTGGTCTGGTGGTTAGGGGACCAGAGTACCATTTTGGCAGGTGCTAGCAAGTCCAATAATCTGGTAGTTCTTCTATTCATCGTCCTCATTCTGGTCCCGTGGGTGGAGAAGAAGACCAGGAACCTGGGGTGCTTAGCTTCCCACCTGGTCCCCTGGTCCCTTTGCTTGATCTGCTGGTTTCATGGTTTAGCTGGTGAGAGAGAAGACCTGGAATCTGGGGTGCCTGGCTCCTTCCAGGATTGCAAACTCTGTGCAGTTCCCAGGTGATCCCCAGGCACTGGAACACAGGCCAGGATGCAGGGCCTGTTGTACCTGGTCCCACCGGAACAGCTGGTCCCCTGGTCTCCCTGGATCCGCTGATTTCCTGGTCTTGTTGGTGGGAGAGAAGACCTGGAATCTGGGGTGCTTGGCTCCTGCCGGGATTGGAAGCTCCATGCAGTTCCCAGGCACTGGAACACAGGCCCAGATGCAGGGCCTGTTTTACCTGGTCCTGCCGGAACAGCTGGTCCCCTGGTCTCCCAGGATCCACTAGTTTCCTGGTCTCGTTCACTGGCTGCCTTTTAAAAGTAGAAATTTTTATGGTTCCACTGTATTGTGTAAGGAAATTAAAAAGAAAATCATAGCTATCACAAACTGAATTAGTTATTGTGTGACACTCTAGAGTCTATCATGAGCAGTGTCTCATTTGATCATTACACCCCTAAGTAAGTTAATAACTTAATATCCCTACACAAGTGAAGCCTAACAAAGACAAGAGATAGTACTGTGTCTGACCATATGTAGCCATACCACACTCATTTAAATATATTAATATTTTAAAGGGAGGATGTTGTATGGAGGTGGTTGCCTACTAAACCCTCCGGGCTAGGAAGAGTCATGTTTGATAGGACTATGGATGTGTGGACCAGAGAGTTGTTTTCTGCACGCCGTGTCTGGTGACTACTGCATTCTAGTTCTCTGAGGACAAAGCTCAATTTCCCTCTCAAAAGGAGGGATGGGGTCCAGAGAGATGGCTCAGTAGTTTAGAGCAATGCTGCTCTTACAGAGGATCCAATTTTGTTTCCCAGCACCCACATCTGTCTACTCACAATAGCCTGGGACTCCAGTTCCAGGGGATCTACTGCCCTCTGCTGGCCTCTTTGGGTACCTGCACTCACATGCATATACTCACAGGTAAACACAAACATAGAATTTCTCCTCCTCCTCCTAAGAAGGGAAGGGGCATTTGGAGATAAAAGAGGGTCTCTACGGGAGTGAGAAAAAAACAGCAAGGGATCATTTGACACCAACTGTTCTTATAAAGGAGACTTTCAAATATCTACCATACAACCCAGAAGTGAAATACTTTCTTTAAAAGAGGGTGAACGCCGGCCGGGTGTTGGTGGCACACGCCTTTAATCCCAGCACTTGGGAGGCAGAGGCAGGCAGATCTCTGTAAGTTCGAGGCCAGCCTGGTCTACAGAGTGAGTTCCAGGACAGGCTCCAAAACAATACAAAGAAACCCTGTCTCGAAAAACAAGACAAAACAAAACAAAACAAACAAACAAAAAAAGTGGGTGAATACAGCTAAACACTGAAATGAACTCCTGGAACCTAGTGACAGAGATGGAGGAGTGATGAGCAAAGGGGTCAAGACCATGATGCTGAAACCCACAAACGCAGATGGCCAGATAAAGGAGAGCTCTTGAATCCCAGACTGATGACTGAGAGGCCAACAGAGAACTGGTCCAGACTCCATGAATGTAGTGCCAGTGAGGAGGCCACAGAAATCACTGGGGCCTTGGGTAGTAGATCAATGTTTACCATGGTTTATGAATGAGCTTTGGGAGCCCATTCCAAATAGAGGGATGCTCTTTCAGCCTGGACACGTGGGGAATGGACTAGGTCCTGCCCTGGATGAAATGACAGACTTTGGAGATCCCCCCCAAGGAGGGCCTCACCCTCCCTGGAGAATGGATGTGGGGATTGGTGGAGGGACAAGGGAGGGGGGTGGGAGAGGGAGCTGGGACTGACATGTGAAACATTCATATTTCTAATTTAAATAAAAACATATTGAGAAAAAAAGAGGGTGAACGACAAGTTTAGCAACAAACCGCCTGAAAGCACATCCTTGACACCAGCCCACACAGTCTTTAACTTACTCTAAAGAGTATGAACATGTGGTTTTCTTGTTTTGTTTGTTTTAGTCTTACTGTGTAGCCCATGCTGTCCTCAAACGTGTGCTCTTATTGCTTCTGCCTCCCGAGCTCTAAGCAGAAGGCATGCTGTGCTAACACACTTGGTTCAAGAAACAGTCCTTCAAATCAGTCACTAATGTTAATTACTAGTTAATGTAAACATCAGCATCAGTATGTTTGCAGAAAAATAAGCATCAGTGACTACCTGTGGCCAAAAATAGTGCTGGCAGGCAAGAACCCTGGGCTCCAGGTCATGGTCTATGACTCATGTCTCCATCTAGTGGCCTCTTCTGTAACTGCAAATTTGCTGACAGAAACAGTACTCCAAGCTGGTAGCTTTGTACCCTGCCTAAAAAGAAAGTCTCAGCCAGAGCTGCAAGACTGATTTCTACATTACAGTCTCTCTGAGAGACAATAGTAACCTGATGACCCAGACAGTCTCATCCTTTAAGGAAAGAATGAGCTAGATTTTAGTGGAACGCATTCCACTGGGGGCACTTTTGAAGCTAATAAAACAATCCCCCAGATTTAAGAGTCCCTTGGAGGACCAGCTCAAACACCTCTGAGGTCTGTGAAAGCGATGAAGTCTGCTAGCTGTGAAACACTGAGGTACAGGACAAGAAAAGCTGTCCCTGGAATGAAGGCTTCAGGGCGATACTGCTAGCTTTTGGGGGCTGCATGCAAAGCCGCCCAAGAAGGCAGCCATTTCCTTTGTACACTAGGGCCTGTGTGTGGCTATACTGCTCTTTTCGCGGGGACTTAGCATTGTGCTCCTAACAACTGGGTTTCCCGCTGCGTGTCTTTCATTGTGACAACACACTCACGTCCAGGCAGTAGACACTGCCCCACCCTCCGCCCTTCACTCCCATCCCAGCCCAGTGCCGGCTTCAGCTGGGCGGGCTCATCCTCCACAGCAAAGCTAAGACATTGCAACACATCTCCAGAGAAGCATCCACCGGCAGCTCCACCCTCAACCCCCCTTATTTTCTGGTGTTTCACTTTTTCCAGTCTTTTCAATAGGTTGAAAAAATGCTTAAACAGACAACAAATAAGTGGGTCACAGCTTGCTTTAATAATGTGCTTTGGAAATGGTTTCAGTACTGGATGCATGTTTGGCATTTGTTTTCCGTTCGCACTGAAAACCCACAGGCATTTCGGCCTAGGAGCAGAATGGGGGTGGGGGATTGTTTCCCAAGGAGCCCTAGTCCTCTGCTCCACGGGAAGCCACTGTAGCAAAGTATTTCCCTAGGTAAGTTTGGAAGGCACACAGGCTATTGCAACCATGATCAGAGGGGCTGGACACCATTTTGAGCTGGCAGCAGAATATGGCAACATCAGGTGTTGATTTTAACCCCTCCATAAGTTATTGTATTTGAACAATTGATCTGTATTGATGGCGCAGTTTGGAGAGGTTATAGAATTACAGGGAGGGAGAGCCTTGCTGGAGGAAGTACTCAAGATGGAGCCCAGCATCTTTCGTTTCCAAATTGCTTATGCTCATGGCATTTCAACACAGCAAGAGAAAAGCAACCGATAGACATTACCCAGGGAGTATTTGTTTCACAGGCATGAAATATGCAAGAGCAACAGAGCCATGGAGGCTAGAGAAGGCTACTGAGACCAGGCAATGTGTAGCATGGTTGAATTCTCTGCAAGGAGGCCCTGGGGATGTGGGGAACATGAGGATGGCATGTCAAGGACACCTGTGCCTTGGCTTCATGGGGACAGTGAGACCTTCCTCTGATGTGAGTACTGACGTTGACAGTGTGTACAGAAAACATCAACCACAACTCCCTCCTACACGGTGACTGCAGTCTGAGACTGCTCCCCTCCAGACACAGCCTCCTGAGATGAGCCAACCTGCTTCCTCATTCAGCCTTGTCATTCCTGCCATGATGTACTGTGTTCTCAAACTGTGAACGAAATAAACCCTTCCCCAAGTTGCTTTTGACCTAAATGACTTTATCTCCATCTATATCTGGATCCCTTTGGTAACAACAAGGGTCTTCTGACACTGAGGTTGAAGCACACAGTGAGATGAGTCTGGGTCTCCAAGTTTTCAGTCATGATTTTTTTCTGCAGCTGTCATAAAGCACACTACCTCAAAATCCACACTTGTGATGGTCACCAGAGTCCACAGGGAACTGACAAGAGAAGGGGACTGTAATACAGTCTTAATGAGCAGTCTTTAATTGTGGCGTGGATGAAGAAAGCAGCTGTGAGTTCTCTTTGTAACCAGCACATCAACAGTGTACCCCCAAACAGCTGGCATGTGGGTATCCAGACCTGAGACTGCTAATGGAAACAAGTTGGTGTTGCTAGATGTCTTTACATACCAACCACAGCTCTCCCCGCCTCCTCCCACTACCCCCTCCCAGATGTCCTTTTAAAATCCTGTCTCACACATGAACTGGTCAGTTCTGAGGAGATGCTGACCTTTGCTTTTCAACCTCCTCCCCCCTGCAGCTCCAACGGAACCAAGGCCAAGGGATTAAATGTAAAATAAAATGGACCTTTATCCTTAACCTTTAGTTAGCCAAACATTTCTGTCATTTAGAAAGTGCGATTTGCTCTTAGATAAAGGTTCCTTTCCCTTCCACAAAGAACATATGAAGCTTCTCCGGGGACATCAAAAGCAATTAGAAATGTCTCAAAATGATCATTTGGTTCCTATTTCAGTGGTGAGTGGTGGCAGAATGATGCCAACTTCAAAAGCAAAGAGCCCACAGGGCCACCAAGGCCAGGAAATCCAAGATCCAGAGCAGCTGGTCAGCGTGACACCCCCAGCCAGCATGCTAAACCTCAAGAGGGAGCTGGGCTGAAAGTGTCACTGGGCAAAGTGCATGTGCAGATTCTAACATGTTCACAATTGCTCCTCACATCACCAGAGAACAACAGGAAAGGAACCACCAGTGTCCTCCACATCACATTCCCCAGACTCTCCCTTTACATGAGCTTAAATTACTGTTTGCTGTCACTATGCATGTTCAAATTTGTGTGATTACACATATGTGGGCATGTATGTAGCTAAGGGTTTGGTACTGGGATCAAACTCAGGGCACATAGTATACAAGGCAAGTGCTCTACCAAGTCCATAATCTTCCTTTTAATTAAGGGTTTCTGACTACAAGGCCTTTGTTTTATCCTTTTTAATCTTGTAACATTCTCATTTCCCTTTAAAAAACCTTACTGATACATACTTTACATACAATTTACTCATTTGAAATGTGCAATCAATATTTAGACTTATACAACTATGGCATCTACCTTTAGAACGTTTCTGTCGCCCCCTAGAAAACCAACAATAATCCCCAGGTTAAACCGCGTCCTCCACAAGGATGCACTCAACTTCAAATCCCCTGCATCTTAAATGGGACCCTGTTTGGAAAGAGTAATCTGCATAAGATGAGATCATTACAGTGGACCCAAATCTAGTCTGACGGGTACTTACATGTGTCCTCATTTTCAGCTCTGAAAACCACTTATAATCACAAATAAGTAAGTGGTTAACACGGTTCTCTTTCCTACCTCAAGAGTGCATCTTCCAACACCTCATGCGGCTGTACTGCCTGGACACAGGGCTTGTGCAGGGTGGATATTTCTAGTATTTACCAGTATTCCAGGGACTTCTTTGTCTGGGAACACAGAAAGACCATCTTTCCTTTGGGATGGGAGTAGTTTACGAGGCCAGCAGAGGCCCTTACTTTCTGTTTCTCTTCTTTCTCATCTGTTGCAATGAGTCACAGTGTGATGATCATAAAATTGGCAAGTGCCTGTTAGCCTGGAACCCAACTGATAACTGTGGGAAGTGGAGTCCTCGTCCTTCTGGTAGTCATGAGTTAGCATGAGCAAAGCTTCTGTGTCCTAAGCCACCAGAGCTGGGAACTCTTTGTTTTTAAGTTACTGCTCATCTTGACTGATCATAAATCATAAGAACACTATTTTTTAAAACTCTGATGTCATACACACACACACACACACACACACACACACACAGGTACGCACGCACTCATGCACACATGTGCGTGCGCCTGATTCAGGCAATTTCATCTCTCAGCAGCCACATAAAACCCACACTCCACAGCAAGTCCACATGGTATCATGTGACCTACACACACTGTGTGTCCCCGCTTTCCAAATGTGCCCCCTCATCTTTTTCTCTCTTATGACAGAGGTAAACTACTTCTGTGTTAAGACACCAAAATTTTGGATTTTATTGTAGAATCTATTAGTTATATGACTCACCCTGACTGTGGACCACATGAGAATCAATGATTTACAAAATGGAGTATTGAGCAGGAAGACAATATATTCTCTACAATTTGATGTGTATATAATAAACAAGAGGCTAGAAATCTCCATGAATCTAGGCACTTCAGAACCCAATATGGGATAAAGCTGCGATAATGTAGCTGAACTCAAAAGTAAAGCAACTGCCCTGGTCAGTAAGTAGAAATAATATTCTTTAACAGACTGGCTTTCTTCCTGGATAAGTGGTTTCGTGAAAGGAGTAGGGAAGTGTCTGAAGACAGGGAAGTCCTGGGCTTGCTGTGCAAGAAACTGTCAAGACTAGAGAAGTGACAACATGATGTGCTGCTCCACATTGGGATGCTGTTATGGGGATAGTGCATGTCTACACTGCTCTTGGAATCTGTTAGTTTGTCCCCTGAAGATGAATACATAGGAAGGAATTTCCTGGTTTCTCCATTCATTTAGCAAAAAAGACATTTCAAACTGTGATGATGGAAAACTACCATCTTTTTTTTTTTTTTTTTTTTTTTTTTGGTTTTACGAGACAGAGTTTCTCTGTTTTGGAGGCTGTCAGTCTAGCCTGGCCTCAAACTCACAGAGATCCGCCTGCCTCTGTCTCCCGAGTGCTGGGATTAAAGGCGTGCGCCACCAACGCCCGGCACGAAAACTACCATTTTTGAAAAACAGTTGTCTCCCAAGGAACTTGCCTGTGATCTGTCCACAGAAGGTGTGGCCGGTGACTTCAAGACTTTCACTTTGACTGATTCACCGGGCACCATGGGTCCAGTTGCCAAGCTTTCACTGGGCATATGAAAATGCTATAGCCCTGTTACTGAGTCACAGAAAACCTTTAACCTAGAATTTCCTGCTCATTCAGAGCCCTAACCTAGAGTTTTTGTTTTTGTTTTGTTTTATGATGTTGAATTGACTGAGTTATACTAGAGATCCAAGCAGCCTGCATCACGCTCTTCCAATGGAAACCCCTTTGAAGAACACAGGATTTCAAATGGAAATCAATGGGACAGAATGTTTCCACTCTCATAACCAGCTTGTCGCACAAGAAACTACTTCTCTACTGTCCTATAGAACACTAAAACTCATTCCTACCATGTAACTGCAACCTAGCATCCATTATCTAACCTCCACAGATATTCCAACCCATGTTGCCTCTAATGACTGTAGTTCTACACTCCACCTCTATGACATTAACTTTTCATATATGTCATTCTGTACCTAGCTTATTTAATTTAACACAATGCCTTCATGAACTGTCAACTTTTTGAGGATAAGGGTCATGCACCTGTTACATAATAATGTCCTAGGAACACTGGCTGGGTCAAACTTGTTGAACACAAACAAATTAATGATATATTATGCTCAGGTATTTTATGACATATAAAACCCAGAGACAAGTCAGCACAAATGGTGCTGGCAGTCAATGTTACCACAGCTTATAGCAATACTTCTTCCATTGTTATACCTGTAAACGTGCCTCTGATAGTGACAAAGTCCCTCAAAACACTGAAGTCAGCCATCTGGAGTCAAAGTTAAGCATATAGTTCACTTTTCACTGCAAATCATTTGATTTATCTGTTTCTAGGTCCTCATCTCAAAGGAAATGAAAACAAACTACAGCTAGGCAACAATTTATTCTCTACTGTAACAACCTGTAACAGGCCTAGACCCATGACAGATACTCAATGTGTAATACAGTTATTTAACAGGGAATAGATTTAGGAACTACCCTCTAGGTTTATGGCAGAGACTCTGTGACTTAACAGTGCTGCGCATGGTGTTGAGCCCCTTTAAAATAGCAAGCTTGATTAACATTTCATGACTGGAGAAAGGCCTATGTATTAGTCATCCTGTATTTGGGTCTCAATGTCCAGGTCTCAGCTGAGCGTGCCACTGGAATAAACTTTCTCACACTGTGATGATCAAGCTTGGAACCATTGATGGGCTATTATGATTTTAATGTGAAATGTTCCCTATAGGCTCATCATGTATTAAACATCTGTCACTGACAGTGTTGTTTGGGGGAGATTGTAGGCCTTGGATGTGAAGCTTAGCTGGCTGAGTTTCTGTGTCCTGACTCACTGCCACAGTACCAGAGCCGGAACTCTGCCTGACAAGCACTCCCTGCAGTGCTGAACCACAGATTCTGAACTGGGAGGCACTGGGAACCCCTCTTCCTACAAGACACTGACAGGCATTTGTCACAATAATGAGAAAAGGAAACAATATGTGGGTTTCTCTGCCCTCCCAGGCTTTGCAGAGAACATGATGAAACACTGGGGCCCCAGGGAGCAGGTCACTGCCTCTGCACCTTTTCTGCTCTGAAAGGTTCCAGTGCACAGCCTTCTACAAATCCGCAGGCTGCTGGAGAGTGCTAGCAGCTGCCGAAGATCAGTATCTGGCGTGATGTGGGAGGAGCAAATGACAAGCATGCTGTAGATCAGGGAAAATGATAGGGAACGGGTACCTGGTGAGGGATCCCAAAAACATACTGAGAGGCTAAAATGTGGGACAGATTAAGTTAGCCTTTGGATAAATGCCTGTAAAACCCTATGCCAACCACTGCTTTTCTAGTGTTTGTCATTTCCCTGATTTCAAAACATTTCATTTTTTCATGATTACAAAGACTCATTATAAAGCTCTGGAAAATACCAGAGGAATGGTGAAATGTAAAAACTTCACCCCTGCCAGGGATGAGCATTCCTCACATCTTAATTCCTTTTTAAGGTACTTTACAACTTAGAAATTACTAACAGCAACTTGTAACCATATTACAAGCAACTGAGTTTCATTATCTTCACCACCTATAATAGGTATTTCTTACATTTTAAAAACTTGTTTGAATGGAGGTACTCTACATGGAGGTCTAATGCTCTTCTCAGAAGTCCTGGATTATTAAATAGAAATCTCAATGTCAGGTGAGGGATATCTCACTTCTGTTTGTTGGCCTGGGGGTAGAAAGTCCAAGAAAATCCCTAAAACAATATAGGCTATGGCCATTGCTCTTTGGTGGTAAGATTGCTGAAGATAGTAAATCCTTTGGTCTTAGACGTGAGGAAATCAAGCTGCTACTAACTAAGAAATTTCCTTCCTGCTGACTTCCTTCCATACTGCCAGAAGGCACTATGATGGCTACTGACAAAGAAAGGCCATCAACAGTCTTATCCAGCTATGAATCTTGTGAACTACAGTAACAACTGGCCTGCTAACATAGGTACATTGTTTTTATAGTGGCATAAATGGTATGGAGGCCACCAATGACTTTCTGATTGGATTTAAGGCCTCCTCCACAAGAGAAATGCATGTCTGCCTGGTACTATAAAACTGGACAGTAATCCATGACTTGAGAAATCATAAATTCTAGAGGAGAACCTTCTAAATACTTATCTTTATATCTGAAGATCAGTACAACTCTCAGACCTCATTAGAGAATCTAATTCTTGTCTTGTTCTTTAGAATGGGTGACAGGGGTTGGAGAGATGGCTCAGAGGTCAAGAGCACTGGCTGTTCTTTCAGAGGTCCTGAGTTCAATTCCCAGCAACCACATGGTGGTAAGATCTGATACCTTCTTCTGATGTGCAGGTGTACATCAGATAGAGCATTCACGTACATTAAAAAAAATAACAGAGTGGTTGATAGATAATACAGAGACTTACAGTTGGCCAAAGAGCAGAGAATAAGAGACTGTAGAGTCCTTGAGCCATAAATGGTAATCTTTAGCACTCCCACACCTGCTCCAACTTCTTAAAACTCAGAGAACACAATGGGAGAGGTGGTAGGATGTTGGTAAGTGCTGGGGGGGCGGGGAGGGCTGCTCTCATTGTCTTTTGGATTTGGCAGTGCTATTGACTCATGGACTCAGGACAACTGCAGGAGCCTGTATAAGCCCTGCAAAAGATCAAGCCAGTCAAAATCCCAGCATGCATGGGAGAGGAATGCATGAAGCTCCCACACCTGTTGGCAGTTGATGGGTACTGAGAGAGGGAGAATCATTTTTTCTTCAAGGGTGTGGCTCCTAGTAGGCTGCCTATGCTCCATTCAATGGCCACACATCCTGCTCTTATGAGCACCAGTTGGGCTTGATGGATTTTTTTTAATGATATGAAGTTGGGAGAGAAATGTGTTGGAGATGGTCCAAGAGGAGTTAGAAGGCGATGGTAGGGACAATATTATCAAAATATATTCTGTACATGTATGAAATTCATGAAAATGTTTTTAATACTAGATAATTTAAAAGAACACATGACAATATGGTGAATAAAAATGCTTGGTGTAAAGAGTAATTTTCAGTAACTTGGGCATTGGGATGTTAAGCAATGCAACAATATTCTGCTCTAGTGGATTGACTTTGCCCTGTATGGAGAGGGATATGATGTGGAGCCAACTTGCAACCAATAGGTGCTCCTTATTCCTGCTGAACTTCCAAGTCACTGCCATGTCCAGCTGCAAATGTAGAACACACAAGGCAGTAAGAAAGCCCTGTGAGTTCATAAAATGAGTTCTTGGTTCCTGAGGCCTCTCCCAGCCTTCCTTATCCCTTCCACCATTCACAACCTTTCTAACTTTGTATTATATACAATGCCTAGATTTTGGAGTTGTACTTCACTGGAGAAATGGGGGAACTGTATACAGTTCATCGTTCTGGCAGTGGAAGCCCCATTTGCTCTTCAGTGATTAAATATAGCACAGACTATTCTAAAGGGCAGTCCTGGTTGATCACTGTGCCCATTAGGTTGTGATAAACACCAGCCTCATGGGTGATCCTAGGGGTTATTTAGGAGACATAGAATGTGAACATTCAGGAACATAGGCTGGAGACAACAAAATTCCTCCATAGGGAACAAAGCAGGGAGATGGAAAATTATTACTTCAAAAGATAATTTAGCAACCAATAGAAATAGCTAATTGCTAAAAGTGACCTTAGGAAACATGTGATGTCGGTTTCCTCCCTACCTCCCCACTCCTCTTCCTGTGGGCTTTTTGCCGGCACTAATTTCTAAAAATGCTTTGTAGAAATCCAATAATACCTGACTGGCTGAGTCAGTGCATAGGGTCACACATCCCACACAGGCTACAAGGCCGGGGTTCCAATGAGAAAGCGGCAGATGGGCTGTGCCTAGAAACAAGTATGCAGGCTGACCTCTGGCAAGGTCTGTCACCTCCCTACCCAGTCTGGCCTCAGAGTACCACCAAGCAGGCTTCATCACCCACTTTTCTTAAGTTTACTGCAGAGAACAGAGAATTTAAACTATTTCCATCACAGTCAGCTTGTATTATGAGTAATGGAAACAAATCTTTTTCACCACCTTCCACGAGGAATTCTTTTCCTGGGTCCTAATAAACATTGTCATTTTTTAAACCCTTAAATATTTGACCATTTACTCCAGACTATACAAACGGCATCTCTGTTGTACGGGACCTGCTTTCATAGGGAACCTGCTTTTTGCAAAATTCCAGCCTGCTTGGCTACCTCACAAGACCACACAGAGTGTTCTTCCAAAAGACAAACCTCCCGTAGAGACAGGAGCTTCCCAAAGCCTTCTCATGGAATTTTCAGCCCGTTTCTAACCAAGACAAAGAGCAAACTATGCCCCTCCACCACCACCATCACAACAACAAACAATATACAACAAGCTCACACCCACTTCCATGCCTCTGATGGAGGAGCCCATCTACTCTGAGCTATGGAGTCCTGGAAAAAAATTCCATTCCTCGGGTTGTCAAAAGCCAAAAGGCCCTGATCATTTGTGCTCACTGGTGCCTGAGAGGATGCAGCATTAGAGATGTAGGCTCAAAGTAGAAGGTCTCAGGGGACCCTCTCCCTGATGTAAGCCAAGCTCCAGGCACAGCATCACTACACACTGCAAACATGTTTTGTTGGAAAGTCTGGCCAAGGATGTAGTTTAGTGAACAGACTATATGTGAAGGCATAAGTAGACATATTCAGGTGAGGGAAGATTTTGTTATTTTACTTATAATAAGGTTCTTTTGAAATAGGCTATTTCAATGTTTGTATTGGTTATTTTTAATCTCCTTAAGTAAACTTGGAAAAGCCTCTTTGAACAACATCATGAATCATCAATTATGATGATTATGAATTTGGGGGTTATAAATTACCCCCAAACTAAGCCAAGTATTAGTGGCCTTTCTCCTGGCCTAATTACATTTTGCCCAGCCCTCAGACTGAGGCTCATAGGAGCATACAATAAATCACCAGGTCTCTGAGGCCAGCTCTTCTCTTATCTTTTATCTCCCTACAGAGTAGGAATTTTAAAGCCAGGATAAATCATAATTCTTCCTTACACTGTGAGAGCACAGAAATATGTATGAATTAAAAATGAAATGTTAAAATGAATAAATGAATGGGTGAATGAATGAACCAATAAGGAATAAGTTGCAAATTTTGAGTCACATGTCATTAATCAGAAATCTTCAGATCTGAAAAGAGGAACATAAGCCCATATGTGGTTTCCAACAGAGCCATGACTTCAGTGGGAGGAAGGGGCCATTACTTCTGCCTAATATTTTTATGTAGCTTTGAAATATGTCATTCTATATGAACACATACTACCAAAGTAATCCCCTTCCTTCCTTTAGGCAAGAGGTCCATAGTGTTGGGGAAGTCCTGTTATTTGCCTGTGCATTTGTCAATAAAGTACTGTCTGGCCAATAGAAAACCTAGATAGGAGGGACTAGGAGTCGAGGAGGATTCTGGGAAGGGGAAACACAAGAGAGTCAACATGTAACGCCATTGGGAGTAGGAAGCCTGGAACTATTCTCCGGTAAGAGACATACTTAGATTAACAATTATGGGGTAATTATTTAAAGCAGAGCTAGCCAGTAAGAGACAAACAAGGCCAACAGCTTCATAATGAATATAGCCTCCTGTGTGTTTATTTGGGACTCATGCGGATCTAGAACCAGGCTGGCGCGGCAGAGCCCAGGCGACTGGTGGGCGGAACGGTTTCTCACAAGAAAAAGCTTCTCTTAACAAAATGGTGATCAGGAGTGGGATCATGAATTTCCACGCAAAATAGCAAAAGATTTAAAAGAATTTTAGAAACAGAAGAATGGAGAGAAGCACAGAATTTTGTAGCAGCATTTTCTCAGTTGTGCTCTGTTTTGCTATCAACAAGCTGAGATTCACGTGGCTTGCTTACCGGAGTCTTCCTGACTCGGCATAAAAAGAAAAAAAAACCAACAAGGTTGTTTTAAGAGACTCTGCTAACGATTTAAAGGTGTGTACGTACAGCTGGAAGTGGTACTGAGGCGGTAAGCTGGAGTCACGCTTACGCCCGCCATCTTGAGGAAAAACCGGCAGTTTAAAACAGCCGCGGTTTTACAGATAAGACACATGGCCAGAAAAACATAAAGATTTACAGTAAAGTCAGACTTGGATGAAGAAAACCTCTAAAGATTTACAGTGTGTTTAAAAATATACATGAGATTGAGAGAGAAAATGAAACGACAAAGTGGTAAATAAATACAAAAGCCGGCGTCGGTAGGATTGCTCCAGAGGCAGAGGCAGGCAGGTTTCCAAAGAGAAACCCTGTCTCAGAGAAAAATAAATAAAAGTGAAAGAAATAAAGTAATAATAGATAAATAAATAAGCCACGTAAAGATGGTAAATACACAGAGAGTCTGGATACTGTATGCTATTGTGTTTTTCAGTTCTTTGCTTGCTCAGGAAGGAACTGCTATTAAAGTACACTTGATTATAAATGCTGCTGAATTAATCCAACTTCTATCTTTTAAAAATGCCTTGACTTCAAAATTTAAGTGTAAGGATATGTTACTTGGAAAAGGAGTTTTTATTTATGTTTCTACAGAAAATGAAAAGCTGAGGATTCCTTCCAGGCTTCTGTGGTTTCACGAACCAAGACCCCCGGAAGCAGTGGACCAGGTGTTTCAACGACTGAGACAGCTAAGATGATACAGCTCTACAGACCATAAAAATAAGGACTTATACAGGCTTCTGGGTTTTGTCATGATCCCCATGGTATAAACAGCGCCCCCTTCCAGCAGGAAGCAGTTTGGAATGAGCGACGTCCCAATTCCCATCTTGTTTATAAATCTTTGTTTTCATTTAAATGGGATTGTTTATAATTGATTAATGATCACAGCCAATCTTCTTTTAATGGTAAAAAGGGGAATTATGGTATGGGTATTGTTTTTCATTTATTGATACAAATTCAAGGTCAATTTTGTGATATGTATATTTCTCCTCTTGATTAAGTATTGTGCTTATACTGATCTTTTAAAATGTAATGCATAATTAAATACAGATTATAAATAGTTACTTATAATAGTCAGAACTTATAGTTAGGTAAGTTAGGTTTTCTAGATATATAGAGATGTATTTGAGACAGATAGTCTTCAAACCTCACAAAGACCTTCAGAACATGGCATTTAAAATGGTTTAGGGTTTGTCTTGACAATGAGAAATGTCTGCTCCTGGCAGCACCAATTACGTCTGAGAGGAAGATGGGCATCGAAGAAACTCGTTATAAAGTTTGCTTTCAACATGGCAAGATTAGCCATTTGGGCAAGAAACTGCTCTTGCCTAGATTGTTTGACTGTTGTTGTATCATCTGGACATGCAGGACCCACAGGAAAGTGACTAGTGAACTCAGTCTTACAGGGTTCCTGCTTGATGAAGAGTCTACGAGACTTTCTGCAGGACAAAGAAAAATGACTGACAGACTGCCAACGCAGATGGACAGTTTGAAATTTCCTGCTTTGCTGAGAAGTGTTCCAGACACATTGTGGCCTATGGGCTGAAGATGGATGCCCCAACGTTACAGAGGAACTTCGGGTGACTGTCCAGGCAGTAAGATGTCTCTGTCAATCCTAGTGTTTATATATTATCCTTCTGTGGTCTTTGATGGAGTTGAAGACAGATAGTTATAATTATAGTTTTCCTTAGTTATGATAAAAGATAAGCTACATATAGGACTTTGGACTCACAAGGATGGGATGGATGATATTTTCTTTAAATCTTGCTAAAATATTGTAACTATGTTCTTACTTGATAACTGTTCTGTCATATACAATTTGACTATGTTAAAATTAAGACCTTTCTTTTGTTTAAACAGAAAAGAGGAGATGTTGGGGAAGTCCAGTTATTTGCCTGTGCATTTGTCAATAAAGTACTGTCTGGCCAATAGAAAACCTAGATAGGAGGGACTAGGAGTCGAGGAGGATTCTGGGAAGGGGAAACACAAGAGAGTCAACATGTAACGCCATTGGGAGTAGGAAGCCTGGAACTATTCTCCGGTAAGAGACATACTTAGATTAACAATTATGGGGTAATTATTTAAAGCAGAGCTAGCCAGTAAGAGACAAACAAGGCCAACAGCTTCATAATGAATATAGCCTCCTGTGTGTTTATTTGGGACTCATGCGGATCTAGAACCAGGCTGGCGCGGCAGAGCCCAGGCGACTGGTGGGCGGAACGGTTTCTCACAAGAAAAAGCTTCTCTTAACACATAGTAACAAACACATTTTCTTTTATTATTTTAAAAATAGTGTGTGTGTGTGTGTGTGTGTGTGTGTGCGTGTGTGTGGTTACGCTTTTGAGTTCTGTGCCTGCAAAGCTCAGAAGAGGGCATCAGATCCCTTAGAATGAGAGTTATAGGCAGTTGTACACTGCATGTGGGTGCTGGGATCTAAAGTGTCTTCTGGAAGAATAACTTGTGCTCTTAACCAATGAGCTATCTCTTCAGCCTTACTTTTCCCTTTCATGTGAAAACAGGTTAGGTCAACTCTACCTGATAAAAATGTAATGAGAGCCATTTGTTAAGCCTAAAAATTTTAAGCCAGGCACTTAAAGATATAAAAAGAAATAAGGGAATTTATTTTTAATAAAAC
Organism: Mesocricetus auratus; assembly: GCF_017639785.1. Taxonomy (NCBI): domain Eukaryota; kingdom Metazoa; phylum Chordata; class Mammalia; order Rodentia; family Cricetidae; genus Mesocricetus; species Mesocricetus auratus. The sequence continues at coordinate 43,483,053 of NW_024429182.1, forward strand.
ATTTAATCTCAATATATCCAAAAGATAATTCCCAAAGAAAACCAATGTAAAAAATATTCATGTGTATTTTTTACTTTTGTTTAGATTGTCTTTGAAATCCAGTTTATATATTTTATACTTACAACAAACCCAGATTAAATTAGGAGCCTTTCTGGGACTCAATAGCTGTGTGTATCCAGCCCTGGGCTGTGCAACAAAGAACAAAAACAAATCTAGCCTCATCTGATGCCTGTCCCTTGGGTTTCAGATGTCTTCCGCCTATCCCTAAGACTCTTAATCACTTGTCCTGACATCACAACCCTTATAGAAGCATCATGTTTATAAGTCACCTGAAACCCGGTCTGTAGCTTACACATGTTTTAAGTGAAGTGACAAAAAAGTGAGCTCATTCCCACTTCTCAGTTGAATGCGGCCACGTAACTGCCAAGTTTTCAGGCCATAGCTACCATACCACCCCGTGTTTAAGGACACCTCCCTGAATCTTCTGTGACCATGGTTTCCCGTTCACTTTCCTCTTAGAAATCACAGTCTGGTGCCTCATGGCTGGAGAACCAGTTCTCTGATGTCCCAAGGAGGAAGCCTGCTGCTTCTACTACTCTGTGTCCCAATGGCTCCCTGGGGGTGACAGAGAGGTTAGGTCTCAAAGGGAAGCTATTTCCACAACTTGAAAGAGATTTTTGGTTCTCAGCCAAAGGCAGGAGAACCTTTTAAAAATAAATCAATTCCTCATTTCCAAAGAACAGCCATGTAGAGCATGTATGCTGGATCAAATGCCACAACTGAGAAAATGTCACCATCAAAGCCAAGAACAACTGAGCCCCGCCCCCATACCCCATAGAAGCTTACTGAGATTCATAAGAAGCAGCTGTCTTTCCCCCGGTTCTCACTGACTCTAATTGCATGCACTGTTCCTTGCTTCAGGAAGCACACAAAGCATTATCCCAACAATTACAACATTATATTCTGCCTTTTGTAAAATCTTTTTTAGTGTTTGTCTCTTCCTCAGTACCCTCATTCTTTTTCAGCGGATTTAGTCATGCGAAAGTCCCACATGCTGGAGAAGTACCTTGGATCCTCTCTCGCCCGTCCGTCTTGTTCTGCTCTCATTGTATCCCTACAACCCATCACTACCACTACCTGAGCCTCACCCTCCGTATCCACTAATTAGATAAGGGAAATATAACCAGAATGTACATTTAGACGGCTAAGAGTCAGAAAATGTGATGTTATTTCTCTTAGTTTTAAAGTAGTTTGTGATGAAGGGGGTGATCAGTTTGAATTGTCGTCTTGCTTAGTGAACGTATTGTGATCTAGGTTTCACTATAGCAGGGAGAAATATGGTCTGGGACAAAGCTAGGTGGGGAAATAGTGATGCTGTATTTAAATGAGAAATGTCTAAGATGTACACATGTATTTCTGCATGTATGAATGTATTATGTACGTGTGCTTGTGTATATGCCCTCATGTTTATATCTTCTTATCTCTGTCTATAGAAGGGGAAAGAGATATGTAAGAGCCATGCAGCTATGAGTTCATTGAGAGTTTGATTCTTACATGTCCACTGCAGGAGGAACCAAGTCTCCTTGGAGAAACAGCTGTGTTTAAGACAGGGCAAAGCAGAAGCAAAGTGGCCTGAAGTAGCATTTAAAAAATAGTCAGAAACATATGGACAGTTTGACATGGCTAATGCCTACTACAAAAAAAAAAAGAGGAGGAGAGGGAGAGAAAATGGTTACCTTTCAAGCAGCAGGACCTGAATTCTAACCCCAGATCATGTTTAAAATAAAAAACAAAAAAGAACCAGGCCTGGTAGCACTTGCTTTGTAGTCCCAGTGTTGGAGAGGTGAGGATGACAGATTGCTGGGGTTCAGTCAATACTCTGATTTGTGATCCCCAGGTTCCAGAGAGAGACCCTATCTCAAAAGATAAAGTAGATGGCTTTTCTTGATGACTTTTTCCACTGCTGAGACAAAATACCTGACCAGAACCAACTTATGATTGGTCCTGAGTCCAGTCCATCAAGATGGGGAAGGTGTGACATCAGAAGCTTGAGGTAGCTAGTCCCGTGGCATCAGCAGTCAGGAAGCAGAGAGTGATGAATTTTGGTATTAACGCCCTTTCTCTTTATTTGTCCTGCAGTTAGGATGGGTCTTTCCACAACAATTAACAAAATCTAGGTGGTCCTTCATGGACATGCTCAGTAGCTAATCTAACCTAGATAATCCCTCACAAGCTTGGACAGCGGTTTATTCCTAAGTGATTCTAGAGCTGGTCAACTTAACTATCAATTTTAATCAGTCACCACCCTTTAAACTTGACACCGAAACATGTTTAAGCCATAAACTTCTACACATTGTCTTCTAGGCTCATGGCCATCTATTAAAGCAAGGTGTCCTTGCAGAAAGTCTAATCCTGCCACACATGGCCTGGCCTCAGGTGCTCTCTGAAATCACAGACATCTTTCACACTTGCAAAATCAGCGACACACAGATGACACTGCCGTGTTTTGCTGCTTTGGACCACAGCAATAGCAACCTCTGAATGCCCTGGTGGCTCAAAGACAAAATCAGTTTCCTGAGCATTCTTTTGAGAGCAGTAAACTTCTGCTGTGGTATTATCACTTTGGGCTTTCTCCTTTTACCTAAATTTGCATTTTTATAAGTGGGAGCCTTTTATGGGTCTTGCCTTTGGGATATTTCTTATTGTCCCAGTGAAAAGTGCTGGGGTTTCTCTTCAACCTGATGCTCTCTAATCTCCACTCTCCTTCCATAAGTTTTAAATCTGCTCACACAGTTTTCCTCACTAGAACTTCCTCCACCTTCACCCCTACCCTCGCCACACCCCTGTTTTACTCTCTCATTGTAGATCTGAATAAGAATACTGGGAAGTAGCCATGACACAGCCCGAGTTGTGTACTGTTTTGAAAGTTCTTTTTCTCAACTATATTATTGCACCACTCTTGAATTCAGCCTCACTTAAGCTCTCCAGAGTTGGGCAAATTAAATATAGTTAGATTCTTTCACCACAACATCAAACAAACAGCCTATAGTCTAGTCCTCAACAGTCTTTGCTTCCTTCATGGGCCATGTCTCTATGGTCTGTGATTCTTTTGACATGCTGGGCTTCTAAACTCCCACCTGAATGGTCCATTCTACTCTTCTTATTGGACTACAGGGCTTCGATAGCCCTAAGTTCTAAGTTCTTGTACATGCCTCCCATAAAACAGTTTCAAAAGCAAAGGTGTAATAATCCAGGCAGACCTGGCCCCACTGCTTGGGAGCCTAGCATAGAGCCTCTGTGCATGCAAGCTCTGTATGCAGATGTGAGGGTCTCATTAGGGGAAAAACTCTGCCCACTCTTTTGTCTGAGGAGGCAGCTGTCTCTCTCTGTCTCTGTCCCTGCCTATCTTTCCTATCTTTCCCTTTCCTTATTCCCTGACCTCCTCCCAATAACCCTTCCACATAAGTTCTGTCGATAGGTCTCTTGCCTGACTCTCACCCACAGCAGGACTCGCCATGGTCCCACCTTGCACTGTATTATACCAAAAGAAACCATATAGTAGGGTCCATCATTGGACCAACCCCAATCCTGTACAAATTTTCCCCTAGCTCAGTTACTCTTCTTGTTGCTATGACAAAATACTTTGCAAGAATCACCTTAAGGATTTGGTCCACAATACAGTCCACCGTGGTGGTGAAGTCATGACATCAGGAGCCTGAGTCAGCTGGTCATGAGGAATCAGCAATCAGGAAAGCTCACTTTCTCCTGTTTCTTCATCCTGCCTCACTTAACCACCTAAATGATGTGACTTACAGACAGCTCACTTTCTCCTGTTTCTTCATCCAGCCTCACTTAACCATCTAAATGGTGTGACTTACAGACAGCTCACTTTCTCCTGTTTCTTCATCCAGCATTCTCACTTAACCATCTAAATGATGTGACTTACAGACATGTGCAACTTAGTCTAGATACTCTTTACAAGCACAACAAGAAGCATGTATCCTAGGTTAGTCTGGGCCCACCAAAAGTTGACCCCTCCCCGGGAGATTCTCAAGACCCCCCCACACACAGGGTACTTAAACTGTCCTCACAAAAATGAACGTGTGGTTTTCCTGTCTCTTTTTCATCTCCTCTCTGGGGGGCTGGAAAATCATCCGGGAGCATTGTAACCATTAAATGTAGGCTATTTCTAATTCGGGTTGATTTGGTCTGATTTGGATTTGTGCATTGGTGGAGAGGCTTATCAGGGTGCAGAAACTTTTCAATGAAAGGCAAACTTACTAAGTGCTCCTTAAATACCCCAGTGAGAAGCACCTATTGCCATGTAGTTGTCTTTATTCTCTAATGAAGACGACTGTTTAAAGCTGTAATTTACCACCTTTATATATGCTCCCTACAATGTATAGCACACAAATTATTGATTTCAGAACATTCACAAAACTGATTAGCACTGAAGAGATGGCTCAGTGGTTAAGAGTACTGGGTATTCTTCCAGAGGTCCTGAGTTCAATTCCCAGCAGCCACATGGTGGCTCACAACCATCCATAGTGGGAACTTATGCCCTCTTCTGGTATAAAGGTGTACATGCAGATAGAGCACTCCTATACATAAAATAAATAAATAAGTATTAAAAAACTGATTCGCCACAATGATTTTTTTGTTTTTTTAAAGATTATTTTATTTTTGGAGATTATAATATATGATTTCCCCCTTTTCTTTCCTCCCTCCAAGCTCTTCCATATATCCTTCCTTTGTCTTTTTAAAATTCATGGCCACTTTTATTAATTGTTCTTACATTTTCATATATATAGACATATATTCAACCTGTTCAGTCTGTACAGTGTTATTTGTATGTATGTTTTCAGGGCTGATCATTTGGTATTGGATAACCAAATGGTGTGCTCTTCCCTCGGGAAGATTACTGAAGAAAGAGAAAAGAGTACAGAGAAAGATACAGAGGTAGGGGAAAAAGAAAGAAGAAATGAGAGCAACAAAGACAGACAGACAGACAGACAGACTAACTGACATGCTACAGGAATTGGCTTGTGTTAGGAAAATCAAGAAACCCTATGGTTTGTTGTCTGCAAACTGGAATCTGGAACCGAATCAATAGTGTGCTTTAGTCTGACTGTCAAGCCAGAGGGCACAGGGGCTCAATCCATAAACTGATGCTTGCGGGCACAGATGGATGTCCAGCTTGATGTGAATTCACCTCCTCTTCACCTTCCTGCTGTCAGATGGCAGCACTAGCGGTAAAGATCAAAGCAAATGTCATTCCCTTCCAGAAATGTGCTCACTGGCATACTGAGAAATCATGCTTTCGCTGCTACTCAGTCAAGGTGCTGCATAAAATTAACCAGGGGTGGGTGGCACACACTTGTAACCCCAACATTAAGGAGGTGTGGAACAGAAAAATCCAACGTTCAAGGTTGTTCCTAGTTACACAGGAAGTCTCAGGCCAAACAAACACTTCTATAATAATACGATTTTTGATCATGAGTTTCTGTAATATAAATGATCTGAATGCCTCAAAAATGTCTACACTAGTAGAGACAGAAAGAAAAATAGTAAGCACATATCTTACATTTACAGAAAAATAAGTAGAAATCTCAACTGCATGCTTGCAGGATGCTTGCTTGGTTACTGGGTTGAAAAGAAAAACACATGGGGATTTCTGGCTGTTCAATTTGTATTGGAAAATGTCATAGCTAATACCTACATTTTTTTTCAGGTTTACAGAGCATGTGTGGTGATGCAGGGCAATGCCCTGCTTCTAAGGAGGACGTGATGGGATACTTAGGGTGACATCTGATGGTCATAGCTGACTAGTACTTAGGTTGAAAAAGAATGGGTGTATTGCATATATGTGTGTGTTTGTGGGAGGGAAAGAGAGGGAAAGAAGGACAGAAGAAGATATGGACAGAGGGAGAAGGGGAAGAGAGGGGAGGAGGGGAAGGGAGACCAAGAGAGAGGGGACCACAAGATGTTAACAGTGTGTTCATTGTATTTATAAGTATTTCTATAAAAGAGCTGAAGGGGAAAGTAACCAAAAAAGAAGAAGAAAATTAATTCCCTTAGAGAAAAGATGAATTAAGAACTTTTTTAATGTATCTTCCATCACTTTGGAATGCTCTTCATTCTAGGAAGCTCAGTGTATACATAAGGCCTTGTCACTTGACTCCTGACAGTGTAAACACAGCACCTCGTGAGATGCTGTCCAGTGTTCCTCTTCACCTGTCTAGAACACATCCCCAAGCTCTTCAGCCTTCATCTGTCACAACCATGCATGACAAGAGCTGGCTTGACCTGGCAGACACTCCTGTCCTTAATGCTTCTCCGGGATTGCTCAGGAGGCAGCAGACCTGACAAACACCTTCCATATCCTTCAGTCTTGCACTTGAAAATATTCAGCAAAGAATGTGTAGTGAGCATTATACAGAACTTTTTCTTGCCAATTCTGTAAGCAGTACAGTCTAAATTGCATCTAAATCATGTATGCCATATTGAGTAAGAGATACTGGGTAAGATTTAGAGTATGGAAAGATGCATGCCTATTACATGCAGACTACTCCATTTACATAAAACATGTGGGCATCTGTGAATTTTAGTTTGTGTAGAGAAATCAGAATATATATATATATTTTGATTTCTGCATTAGCCAAAAACTTTAGACAAATTTAAATTGAGCCAGAGCACAGTACTAATATCCCATATTCTGCCCACACTGTCCTCAGACCTGTCCTTCTGAAAAAAAATCAGGCTTAGTTCCCACTCTGTGGCCCCTGGGCATCTCACCAAAGAGTAAACCTCCTTCCCTAATCTAAGATACTCCTGGGACAGCCTAAGGGACAGAGATGGAATGTTCTCTTTGGTCTTTTCTATATCAGGCTCAGAGACTATAATTAGTGGTTATGTGGGGAGTGAGGCGGAGAGCATGTAAGGAGAGCAGTGGGTAGAGAGAGGCCATAATGCCTGGGGATGCTACAGGGTTCCTACAAGATCTGTAAGTGATAAAGGCCAGCCCTTGTGTGTGTGTGTGTGTGTGTGTGTGTGTGTATGTGTGCGCGCGCGCGCTCATCACTTGCATGTGTGTGCTTGTGTTGTGGGGAGAGGTGCTCTCAGAACCGTCAAGACAAGGGATTGCTAGGTTCTTGCCGTATTGACAAGATTTCTAAGGGTTGGAGCAATAAGTTAAGAGCACTAACTGTTCTTCCTGAGGACCCAGATTTGATTCCTAGCCCTCATGTGGCAGTTAACAACTGTCAGTTCCAGGATATCTAATGCCCTCTTCTGGCCTCCTTGGACACTATGCTCACAAGGTGCACAGACATACTTGCAGGCAAAATACCCAATCACATAAAATAACTATATAGGAAGCAAATACTTTTAAAATATTTCTCAGCAAAGTTGAAATCAAGCTCCAAAACAGAGTACTAGATGTTTAATTTCAAGGAGTTCTTTTTCAAGCAAGAAAGAATAGAGGATATCTTCACAAAATGACCCTAATCTTACAAATTCCCAGATTATTCTCTAATTCTAAGATAGAATCTTTATTTCCTAAATAGGCAAAGTTCAGACCAACTGGTCACGCTCCTTTGTTTATAAACAAGGAAGCAAGATTTGAGAGCGGCAGTAATTCAGTCAAGTTACCCAACTTCAAAGCCACAAAAAGGCCCAATTCCAATTCCCACTGTGCTCTCTGAACAGGCTTTGGGAGGATCAGTGAAGGCCAGCACAGGACAAACCTTCTGTATGTGGGTCCATTTGCTGGTCTCTTGTGAGTTAGACCCTCTGGGAGATGGAACACCCACATTAGTCCAAATTTGAGGTCACTGTTGAAGCATTAAAAGAATTTTAGCCACTGTGATTAAATTTTAAGCTACTGGTGCTTATTATGTTAAACTTATGTCAAATTTACTTTGCCTTTTTAATACAAAAGAGAGATTTTAATACAGAAGACAGGGGATTTATGTAATTCTGCTGAGATAAACTTAGTTTACATTTTACAAGAAACTTGAACATGATATAAAATTAGCAGTAAGATTTTCCCTTCTACTCCACTTGTTAGGCACACTCCCCAAAGTTAATCATTTCCGCAATTGCTTGCTCCTTCATGAAAAAGTAATCCAGAGTAGCTATTTTATTACTGGGGACAGAACCTAGGGCCTTGAGCATGCTAGTCAAGTGCTCCACACTGAGTACATTCCCAGCCATCATCTCCAAGCTGTTTGCTTTAAAGCAAGTTCTCATGAAGTTATTCAGATTGGCCTTGAACTTGTGATTCTCCTGCCTCAGCCACCAGCCTAGCTCTTGTCACTTTATACACATGCACTTCCTGCAGCTTACTTTTCTCACACCTGCTATGCTGTGCAACTGTTATTGTCAACTGGGCACAACCTAGAGTCACCTGGAAAGAGGGAACATCAATGGATGCATTACCAAGGTCAGATGGCCCGTGGTCATGCCCATGGGGGAATGAATTGATCTGTGATTGAGATATAGGAATTCACCAAGTAAGCTGGGAATGTAGGTCTTGAGATAACCTACGTTCTCATCACTGGCTATCTTCACAGTCAAACTTTATGGGAGTTAATGCTTTGATCCACATGTGAGAGGCATGAAGGAAGTAATAGTTGTGAGAAGCTTGCCTGTCTATCAAGTCACCTGGACTCTATTCATCCCTGATGAATAACTTTGGAAAAGATACTTAATTAACTTCTATAAACCTTAAGGTCTATGAAATAGGGCACCTGAGAGCATCCACTTTAGGAAATCCAGAACCTGGCATTCTATGCCTGGCATGGACTCACTTTTATCCTAGTGGCAAATCAAATAGGGTCCTTGTGGTACTTTGAGTTTAATTGCACCCCATATCCCATAGTCCCATAATCTCATAGTGAGTGGCACTATTGGAGGTGTGGCTTTGAGGATTCCTATGCTCAGGATACAGCTCAGTGACTTCCTTTTGCCTCCAAAATGTAGGACTCTCAGCTACTCCAGCACCATGACTTCCTGCATGCCACCATGCTCCCCATCATAATGATAATGGACTGAACCTCTCAAACTACAATGAGCCACCCAATTAAATGTTTTCTTTATAAGAGTTGCTGTGGTCATGGTGTCTCATCACAGCAATAGAAACCCAGACTATGCAATTTGGTAAAAGGGATTGGGGCATTGCTGTGATAGGCCTGACCATGTTTGTGTTTGGAGGAATTTGGATTTTGGTACTTTGGGTTATGAGAGCAGTGGAATACTCTAAGTGCTGCTTAATGGGCCACACTAGTAGGAGCATGGAAGACAGTGTTGCTAAGTGTGATTTGATGAATTGTAGAGGATCATTCAAAATGTTTCAGAGGAGAAGAATTTTAGTATGTTGCCTAGAGATGATTCTTGTGATACTTTGGTGAAGAAAGTGGCTGCTTTTTGCCCTTGTCTGAAGAGTCTGCCTGAGATTAAAGTGAATAGTTTTGGCTTAATTCCATTGACAGACGAAATCTCAAAACAGCCTAGTGTAGACTCTGTTGTGTGGATATTAGTGTTTACTCTAATGAAGGTTTATAATGAAAAGGAGCAAGGTGAGCAGGGTAAATTACAAAAAGTAAAATTCGAGGAGGAAAAAGAGCACCAGGAAGTAGAAGGGAGCTAAATCCTGTGTTCAAGGAGATAAACAGATTAAGAAATGGAATGAAAAAGGTGGTGACCTCAGGGCAAGGTCCAGCCCAGTCAAGTTCCTAACTTGTGGAAAGAAAGTAATGAAAAGCTAGAGCTGGGTGTGGTGGGGGCACACCTTTAATCCCAACACGGGGAAGGCAGATGCTGGCAGATCTCTGAGTCTGAGGCCAGCCTGGTCTACAGAGCGAGTTTCAGAACAGCCAAGCTTGGACAATGAAAGACAGGAAGCTGTTGAAGATGTAATTGTACGAGGGGACCATGTTCCAGTCCCGGCAAGGAGCAGAGGTTGGCAACTTCAGCTACATGATTCTGGGCTTAGTAAGAATAGAAGAAAGGAGGTATGGAATAAAGCAGCTGAGGCCAGGCATGTATCAGGGGTATCCATGAATGGGGCCTAGTAGAGAGCTCATTGCTTGAAGCTGTGAAGTTGAAGCCTAGATTGTCTGGGAGAACCCAAGCTGTTAGAGATACTAGAATAGTGGAATATCTGTGAGGAGAGCTGCTAACAAGGAGTGGAGCCAGCCCAAGAGGAAGCAGTGTGTTGCAGTCAACAAAGCTGAAGGGAGTTGGAGAACTGAAGAGCATCAGATATGGAGATGCAAAATTTGGAGTTTGCCCAGCTGGTTTTCGGTCTTGCTTTGGTCCAGTATTTCCTCACTACACTTCCTTCCCTATGTTTTGGAATGGTAATGTATGTCATGTGCCATCATATGTTGGAAGTATGTGATCTGCTTTTTGATTTTGATTTTAAAGGGGATTGCAGTTAAGAGACTGGATGAGTCTCAGAAGGGACTTTTGACTTTGAGACAAGTTTGGGACTGTTATTGACTATGGGGACTTGAGAAGTCAGTCTAAATGCATTTGCATATGATATTGTTACAAGCTTATGGGGGTCAAGGGGAGGAATGTGGTATTTTGAATGCAATTGTCCCCCATAATCTCACAGGAAGTGGTACTATTAGGAGGTGCGGCTTTGTTGACATGGGTATGACCTTGTTGAAAGAAGTGTGTCACTGTAGGGGTAGGCTTTGAGATTTCTATGCTCAGGATACAGCTCAGTGTCTCAGTTGCCTGCAAGATGTAGGACTCTCGAGCTCCAGGACCACATCTATCTGCATGCTGCCGTGCTCCCTGTCATGATAACGGACTGGATCTCCGAAACCATAAGCCAGCTTCAATTAAATGTTTTCCTTTAATAGAGTTGCCATGGTCACTGGCCACTCAGCTTGCGAATCATCGCCATTGACTTAACTTTCACAGAAAGACACATTTGCCCCTCACCGCACATAGCCTAAGATACTGGCCACAATAAATCTCCAGCTTCCCACACTGGAGTCAGAGCCCCTGGATGCACAAGGTTTCTGGGTTAGCTTGCAACTCAAAAGCCATATTCCCAATTACCAAACAATTCTGTGGAAAAAGAAGCTGTTGCCATGTGAACTTCCAGGTACTTCTTGCCCGGTATCACAGTTTCAGGGTCAAAGCATGAAGTTATAACATGCTGGAGGGCAGCAGAGCCCACCTAAAGAGTATGCATACCCTTTCTTCAATGGAGGGAGAAGACAGACATACCGAGGACTCTGAGGACTCATGTACATATAGATGATGGCAGGGACTTAATTTCATGCCAATGATGTCCATTCTAGTACATCAAGAGTTAACCTGACCTAGGAAAGAAAGACTTTCTTATTTAGGGCTAATTATTAACACTGCAGAGGGCCCTACACATCAACTAACCCAGATCATGAAGGAAGAAAGGGAGGATGGAGAGAGGGGAGGGGAAGGGAAGGGGAAGGGAGTAGGGAGAGAGGGGAGAGGGGAAGGGAAGGAGAAGGGAGAAGGGGGAGAGGGGAGAGGGGAAGAGAAGGGGGAGGGGAGAGGGGAAGAGAAGGGGGGAAGGGAGAGGGGAAGAGAGGGGAGAGGGGAGAAGCAACAGCAAAGTGAAGGAATGCCTCAACAGAGACCAGCAGGAGACAGATGTCCATGCCAGCACAAAGCAGCAATACAAAGGCTGGGGCCGGCGTTCAGGAACCGGGCGGAGAACTTTTGGGCACCAGGCGAGGATGATGGTCTCACATCCATATTTTCAGTCAATCACTTCTACCGACTTCAACAAAAAGGCAAGTGAGCTAACAAAGAGCCACCTAAAAGGCAAGCAAGGCACCTTTGCCAACTACACAATTACTTAAGTTAAATATGATGTCTAGTTTTAATTGTCTGCAACAGGACCTAGAACCTCCTGGGATGAAAGACTGGGGTTTCCTAGGCCCGTGGGCACACCTGTGAAGGATTCCTCTTACTTGAGTTAACTGAGATGGGAAGTCCCACTTTGAATACGGGTCACCCCACTTCTTGAGCTGGGCCCTGGACTGCGGATGAGTTAACAAACAAGGTTTCCTAGTAAGGGTGCACACATGCATCTCTCTCTGCTCTAGGCTGTGTCTGAGATGTGACTAGTTGCTTCAGGTCCCAACTCCCTTGACTTCTTGACACAGTGGACTATAACCTGGAACTGTGAGCTGGAATATACCCTTCCTCCCCTCAGCTGCTTTTGATCAGGGTGTTTTTGTTCCATAGCAAAAGAAATAAAATCAGGGCAACTAAGAGCCACTCATACAAATGATTAGGAAACCAGAGGTGCTTTAAAAAATTAGAAAAACCAGTTATCTTTCTGTCCTTGATAAATGGTATGCTCATACATGGGCAAATGGTTTCTAACCAGAGACTATTAATAGCCAAGTTAGACAAAGGCATCCATACGTTTTTACTAACTATAGGAAGAACATGCCAAAATATTTTAAAAATTGAAAAATAAAAAGCAATAGATAAATGTGAAAATTATTTTTATATTAGAGTGTTCTAAATTGTGCTTGACACAGTTTAGGGTTCAGAAATCCCAATCAATAATTTGATTTCCTTGGATTCATTATTATGTCCCATTTGAAACAACCCTTCTCCATGCCACTGCCTTGAGAAAAGATTTTAATGCAGAAACAAAGCTTTCTAGTCTTGCCCAAGATGCACTCATCTAAATTCAACCTGGGCATGACTCCAAACCAACCCTAAGCAGGGAATTATGCCCTTGGCTTGTACTCATCAGAAAACCACTAGGGTTCAGAGAAGACAGTCCTGTGGAAAGCGCTGACCCAATGACCACCAGCAGCCACCTGTACCCACCACTACCAAACACCACCCACTACCATTCACCACCACCCACCATGACCACCACCCTCCAAGCACCACTCACACCACTCACCACCCGCCACCACCATTCGCCACCACCACTCATCACCAGCACCCACCACTACCAACCACCATCCACCAGTACAAACCACCACCAACCACTACCACATACCAGCAACAAGCAGAATAGCTCTGTCATGGGAAAAGCAGCTGCAAAGAGTTTGGGGCTAGCATGGGTTTTATGGTCATCTTGAATATTGCTATTTTCATTAAATATTATTCAATAGTGAGGGGAGTTCACATGTTCTCTTTCATATCTTGGATGAAATTAAATTAGATTAAAATCATATAATTATAATCCCCCACACTAGTTTGATCATTTGTGACCAGGATATCAAGGTATTTTAAGGCAACTTTATAGAAGAAATTAATATATCCTACATTATGTAAATCAATGCATCAATGATCAAACAACACTTGCTGCTCATCATTTGTCCTTATACTTCTTTGCTCACCAATCAGGCTTAAAAGGCTGCATGGTTTAGTTGTAATGAAAAATTCAGAGAGAGCCACTTACTATCATCTTATTCTTTATTTCCCAAACTCACACACTTCAAGTGACAACCATGCCCACCCCAGGGAAAACATGGATTAATCTAATCCTCCGCCTGGGATTCCAGTGGAGAATTTCTTGTTCTTACTATACACCAGGTAGAACTCCAAGTTCTCAGTAAAACTATACCGTGTGGTTTTTAATATCCAAGGGGACATGGGAAGTAGGGCCCTGAGGTTAACATTTAACTGAAAACCAGCAACTCTGGGCCGCAGCCCAAGTCAGAACATCGGCCTTGCTGTTCCCAAAGGTTTGCAGAACCCGACTTTTCGAACTGGATGAGGAAGTGGGACAGAAAAATATATTTAAACAGATGTTTTAGAAATTAGAAAATAAGATCTTAAAATACTCTAAGCCCTGAGAAACTGTCCCGCTAAAATGTGACATAAATTCACCATGTTTCCTGAACTGTGCCTGGCTTCCTCACACAAGCTTTTAGGGTCTGAGACCTGGAACTGTAGGTGGAGGACACACAGACATGTATTTGTATGTATGTAAATATGTATGTACATTGTGTGTGTATGTGCATGTGTGTACATGCATGTGTATATGTGTTGCTCATCAACAGTTAGGAAGATTTTGAGGTCAGCAATTGTTTCTAGTGAGAGGCTGATGCCTCTCTGTAGAGATGTAGAGATGTACATCTAGAGTTTCTAGTTACTGCAATAATGGTTCAGTTAAACCAAGGACAAAAAAAATCCTTAATTGGCTTTTATTTCATAGTAATGAAGCCTTTCCTTAATTTATTAATGAATTTCTATTTTCTATTTCTTGGGGTGTATGTATGTGTTTCCATAGCTGGGAATTTCCATGAGTTTCTATGACTTTCCCCTTACTGCTTAGTCATTAACTCTCCTTATAAAAACTTGTTATTTATTTATGGCTCTGATGAGCTGTCACTGGAGGTAAGTTACAGGAACCTGGTCCACTGCACAGTTTCTGTAAGCCAGAGGGCAGGGAAGCGGCTGGGGCTGGCTTCTGAGGCAGGTGGCAACCTTCCCTGTTCCTAGGAAGCTTCAAATCTAGAAGTAAAGGGTTTGTGAGAATCTAGGTGGGTTGTCCTGTAGGAGGCTGTTTCTAATTATGCATGCAGGTCTGTAAACCTTAAGGATGAAAACATTTGCTTGTGAGTAAAGATGGCCTGTGATGAGGGCTCCAAGCTCAATGCCATGGACAACAAAAAGCACGGAACCCTTCTGATTTCACTGAAAAGTCAAGAGGAAAATGAGCAAATGCCTGTGGACTATTTAGTCCAGGAGTCACCTGTTCTAACATGTTTATAAAACACAAAGCCTATCAACAGAGTGAACAAACACATGGGAATCATGTCTCTAAAGTATGTAAGCTTTAAGAAAGTAATAAAGGCTATCTCTGAATTTCAAAAACAAGTTTGTTAAAAAATAGTAATCTAAATTTCTTAAATAAGCAGTCTTTCAAGCACTAAGCAAAGATTTCAACAAACCAGAGTCACAGTGATCTCACTAGCACTCAAAACCTTCTGCAACAGCCTTTAGTTCACATCCACAGACTTCCCAGCTGTGAAAACACACACACACACACACACACACACACACACACACACACACACACACACACACACCAGAGGCAACAAGAAATGGAAAATATTCATAGAATATTCATCAATAAGAAATGAAGGAAAGGTTTCATACTGTGAAATGAAAGCTAAGTTCTTTTTCCTTTGTCCTTGGTTTAACTGAGCAATTATTTCGTTATCCAGTATTTTGTAAAGAAGATAGCACATATCTATTTTTTTTCTTGAGACAGGGAATTATGTAGTTGAGATTGGCCTGGAACTGGGTATGCAGCCCAGGATGGCCTCAAACTCATAATCTTCCTCCTTCTGCTTCCCAAGTGCTGGGGTTACAAGCTTGTACCACTCCAGCAGACCAATCAGTTTTTCATTTTATGTCTTAAACATGGGTATTTTTTATGGTTTCATTTTCAGATTCAGGACTAGCTCATAATAACAGACAAGAGAAAAACAATAAGGAAGGGATGGAAGAAAATTACCTAAACAAATAATAGAATAAACGAGAAGTGATAAACTTATATCACTTAGGTAAAGTTTAACCTGGAAAGTCTTTATTTTGTTCATGTACCCTGCACACAGGGAAGACTGCACTGCTGAATAGTGTTGCCACTAAATATCATGTCTACCTAGAACTTCAAAGTGCAATCTGTCTTTTTAATTTCTTACATTTATTTATTTTTACATACATTGGTGTTTTGTCTGTTTGCATGTCTGTGTGAGGGTGTTGGATTTCATAGAACTGGAGTTACAGACAGTTGTGAGCTGCTATGTGGGTGCTGGGAATTGACCCAGGTCCTCTGAAAGAGCAGGCAGTGCTCTTAACTGCTGAGCCATCTCTCCAGCCCCTCAGTGTATAATCTTATTTGGAAATGGTGTCACTAGGAGGTAATTAAGGTCATCCTTGATTAGAGGTGGCCTTGTAAGGGGGAGATTTGAACACAGACAGAGAAGACACTACTACATAAGCACACGGATACACAGGGGTACCACGTGCAGATAGATGCAGAGACTGGAGTAACACATGGACAAGCCAACACCGGCCTTGGACTTCTAATAACCAGACCAGGGGGAAATAGATTTCTTTCTAGTGCCTCCAGTTGGTACCAATTAACCTTGACTTTCAGCATCTAGAGCTGCAAGAGAACAATCTTGTTTGTAGGCACCCTGATTGAGATATGTAGTTGCTGCAGCCTGGGGAAATGAATGGAGACATGCAGGGATGGTATATGGAAAAGAGTGTAGACCAAGCAAGCAGGAGAAAGTAATGGAATGTCAAAGCCCCATACAAACTTTTTGTTTAAAATATAAACTCAGAGCACTGTTAAGAGACTACAAAGGAAAACCAAACAAAAACTGAAACCCAGAGGTCTTGACTACCAAATTTGATTAGGTTTCTAAGAACACATTAGCAAGGGAAGCAAAACTGGTTTGCACTTGAGCCTTCTCATCAGTTGTTCTATTTATAAACCCACTCCTGAATCCCAAGCTTCACCAGCTACCTTACTATGACCAACAAAGAAACTGCAGCCTGCAGCCAGGGAAAACAATATGACAGGAATCACCGGGAGGCCATTCCCACCTTGCTTCCTCTCTAAGAGAGTCAGAGATCTCCACAGAAAGCCCGGCTTTAGGATGCTATGTAGGGTGTCAATAGACTGTTGTACTGAAAAGCCATGGATGAGTGGATTTTCACAATCATGTGCATTTACAACATCCCAAGTGGCTTAGCATGCACCTTGCATATGTATTTCTGCATATTAGTTCACTCCACATGCTTCCAGTGTGACTGCTAGAAGTTGAACTATATAGTCAGGACATAGTCCTTCATGGGACCTTTGAGACTATAAGGAAATGATGGTAAATGAGTGAGTTGTACCAACAATGTGACAGTGTCAACAATCTGATGCATATTGAGTACTAAATAAAGAATTGCCAAAAAATAGAATTTTAAATTCTTTAGTTGCTTTGGAATTTTCTTTGTCGTATATAGAAGATGCACATAAGTACAGGTGCCACAGTGCTGATAAAATTATCCATCCTGAAGGGCATACCGTTTTGCACTATTAGCATCAACATCATTTTTAAATAGATTCTTGTGAGGTTCATTTGACACAGAATTATTTTTATCCTCATACAGTATTGGTTATTTGAAATAAAAACATTTGTTTTTCATTTTTAAAAGTCAGGGTGTTACTATGTAGCACAGGCTGGCCTTAAACTCATGATCCCACGGTCTCTGTCTCCCAGCTGCTAGAATTACAGGCACCTGGCTAAACTCTTATGTCTAATCTGGATTCAAAATAAACTCCAATGTGTTCCAGTGTAGTGCAGGCAATTCTATTTGCCACCCCCACCTTCCTTGCCTTTTCTTTTTCCTTCATTGTTAGGAGATTTGCATCACTAATGACCAGTGACAGAAAGCAAGTTTCAGCTTGGCATGCTCACATCATGAGAGCACTTGACTAGCTGGGACACCAGAACTGCTTTCGTAAAATGTCACTTAGTTCCCAAGAAGGGCCAGCTCCCAACACAAACAAACTCAACCAATTTCTCTCAGTAGTCTACAGTGCCTTAGTGAAAATATTTCCTGAGACTGAGAGTTCTTGAAAAGTTAGACGCTGTAAAATCGGCATCATCATTTCCCCCACTGAGGCAAACAATGGGTCTCTTGACTTAAATGGAAAATGGCATCTTCTTCTAGTCACTGAAATGAGCAACCTCAACAAATGCCCAAGTTTCAGATTCCCTATATGCCACACAACACCACAGCCTCATTTCCTACAGAAAATTTCTGGCAGACATAAGATCAACAGGACTAACTAAATCCATCGGATGCCCCAAGTAGCTCTTCCACTACAGATGCCTCAAGTACTCTGGCATTCGACCAAAGCACTTAGCAAACCCTTTTGTTCAAAGACTTTCACTTATCTCAATAGGAAGGCGTGCGCTCACACATAGAGCCAACCCTCCCAAGCATCCAATATGAAGACATGCACTCACACATAGAGCCAACCCTCCCAAGCATCCAATAGGAAGATGTGCACTCACACGTAAAGCCAACCCTCCCAAGCATCCAATAGGAAGGCACACATTCACACGTAGAGCCAACCCTCCCAAGCATCCAATAGGAAGGCATGCATTCACACATAGAGCCAACCCTCCCAAGCATCCAATAGGAAGATGTGCACTCACACGTAAAGCCAACCCTCCCAAGCATCCAATAGGAAGGCATGCATTCACACATAGAGCCAACCCTCCCAAGCATCCAATAGGAAGGCACACATTCACACGTAGAGCCAACCCTCCCAAGTATGGTACCTTATTCTGCTCACACACATATTGTATCCTCAGGGTGTCCATTGCTCTGATCATGGCTTGCATTGCGGTGAATATGTTTTGGTAAACCAGCTTCGTGAAGCCCTTTCTATCTTCATCACTGTAGCCAGACCCATGGATTATCCTCATCTGCTTGATAAAGGTGCTTTTCCCACTTTCACCAGTTCCTAAGAGAAACACAATGAGTGAAGAGCAGTTAGCAGACAGACTCCCAATCAGGAACCCTGGTAGTACCAGTCCACACCATGGGTAACAGGGTGGTGGGATGGATTTCCAAAGAGTCTACCAGAAGCTTATGAGGCAGTATATCCTGAGCCCCAGGAAATGCCTTCCCATCTTCCTCTCCTCGAGTCTTTGAAACAAGAACCCTGTGTCTAACATGAAGGCCTTGCAGCTCATCATGACATTGGCAGTGATGGAGCCTCTTCAGTGTGCAGAGGATCTGAGCAGCAGAAACACTTGGAGAAGAGAAGGATAGCTAACTTGGCAACATGTCCTTGGTTTTGGCACAATGAAGCATCATTCTCAGTGATGCCAAGTGTCTATATGATTGGTGCTGTTCATGTTCCAACCTGCATTTCAGGAGGTCTCCTCAACTCCTGACATTGGTCTGGGGCACCAACATCATTGAACTATCCCATAGATCTTTAATCTTTAATCTTAGATTGAGATTCTGCTAAAAAGGTAGTAAAAATATCTATACAATGAAGCTCAAATATTTTCTAATTATTGTCTGTGATGAATTGATGATATGAGATACTCAGGACTCATTTCTAAATCCATATGTTGCTTGAAAATTTTAATTAACAGTTTAGTTAATAGGGTTTCCAGTTGAAATAAAGGAGAAGCTATGTCCAAATTGAAATTACTCACACTATACCCTTTAAATAAATGTACTTTACAAAGAGAAAATTACATTTCATAATCTGTTACAAAAGAGAATAATTATCTAACAGTATTTCTGTCTAAAGAAAATGTTATATGAAAAACATAGAAATTTTGCTATAACAAAGGCTAAAGATTATTTTTCATGAAATGATTAATGTGACTGTCTATAGTCACTCACTTTCCAGTGTCTCCACAGAACACCCAGGTTGTACAATTGCCATGGAATTCTATCATCTCTGATACTTTATTGACTCTTAGTCACATAAATACCATAGTGTACATATCGTTCTTTACATTTTACTTATAGAGATGTATTTTCCAGAGTAGGGGGCTAGAATTCACGATAGTTACTAACGATTAAATTTAGTGACTTTTAAGCTTACATGGGCTTTCCCACACACCTTGGTACCATATTTATTAAGATAAATATTGAGCAGTGTTTGATGTCAGTTGTCTTCCTCTCTCAATCTCCACCCAATTCTCTGAGTCAGAGTCTCTCACAGAATCAGCAGTTTCTGGAATTGGCTAGGCCAGCTGGTGGGCCAGTAAGTTTCAGAGATCCAACTGCTTCCACCTTCCCAGCTCTGGGATCTTAGCCAAGTGCCACCATGCTTGGCTTTTTACATGGGTGCTAGAGATATGAATTTGGGTTTTTATACTTATACAGCAAGTATTATGTTGATTGAATATTCTCTCCAGGTCCCTTCTTAATTATCTTTAACTGTTCAGTTCAGTCCAGTCATGTTAAATCATTCAGTGCTGTGCAATCAATTATCAGAACCATTACAAATCTTACAAAACTGAACTCCACCCCCAGTCTTGGTAAACGCCCTTCCTTTCTGCTTTGTCAATCTGACTATTCCTGACACCTACTCTACATGAAGTTACACAGCCTTTGTTCTTTTGTGGATGGCTTATTTCAGTTAGCATCCTCAAGGTGTGTCCATGTTAATGTACTCAGTAGTCCTTTTCTGAATATCATATCTCTAAATTTTTTCAAATACAACATATGGGGAAATAGGATATGCCAGTTCTCTGTGCCCAGCCCTGTGTTCCATGTGTGTTAAAGGACTCCAACCACATAGATAAGCAAAGATAAACCCTCGGAAGAACCATACTCTGATATCCCATGCCCTTTTCTGAGTGCTAATTGGATGCTGATACTGACAAATATTAAAGCTGTCACTGTGGCTAGTTACTCTATCCAAATCATCGTCTCTAATCTTCAGACCACTCTGAAATAAGTACTGTTGTCTTCAGTCTGCAGGCGAGAAACCTAGGAGATAGACTGGCTATGTAAAGTCTGCAAGCACACATAGTTAACAAGACCTCAACTTGATTCACGTGGACTCCACTGACAGTAGAAGATCTGGCTCATAAACCAAAGGACCTGGTGATACTGGCCTAATAAGGGCAAATTGTAAGTCCATTTGCATACTATGTAAACCCAGCCAACTCACCAACTTACAGATACAACCTGCTCAGATCCTGCTGGGATGTGCTCAGACCCTTCTTGGGAAGCTCCCCATGCACAGATAGAGTCAGTTTCAGCGTTTTCCTTTCTGCTATTCAGCTCTCATACTGACTAGGTTCTTCTATCTCCACCAAAAGAATTGAATAAAAACCTAGCAGAGTATAGATCCCTCTCCTAATGTCTACTATCAAAGCTTGGTCCAAAGTTCTAGGTTAGATCAGATCTTAGTTCCCACAAAAGTCTGGGTTGCCTCTCCTTGACATTAGAATATTCTCTTCTACCCACCAGAGTTGAGCCTCTGTCCTGTGTTCTTTCATCCCTAACAAACATTAGTAGTCCTACGTTTTCCAGATGAAGAAGTCGATGAGAACATGGAGATTATGTAACTGCTTCAAGCAAGCTCTAACTGTGACCTTGGAGCCTGAAAACTGACTCAAGACAGCCTGAAACTCTGCAGGAAGATAAGGGAGCTCCCAGTAGCAGGGGCCATTCTCTCACACAAGGCCAGTCACAAATGTTTCAAAAGCCACTGATGTCTTCCATTAAAAAATTGTTTAGAATAGTTTTAAGATTAAATGAGAAAAACACATAACAATATTATTATTTGAAAATACTCTTTAAATATTTGGTTTCAAATGACAGTTGTTCAGTTAAACATACACACACACACACACACTTGCGTGCATGCGCACATATAACAAAATAAGGTAGGTTGGAGGGAAAGAAGAGACTAAATGACATCAACTACTGAAAGCCAAGACCAAGAAGACACAGGAACCACTTGGTGAGCATGCTCTCACTCTTGTTGAAGGACCAAACAACCCAACTGGTGCCATCTTTCTCCAGAAGAGAGACTAAGAATCATTAAGATTAAGCAGGTTGTTCAAGTATGCCCAGCATGTTAGTGTTGGCTGGGGTCTGAATCCAGGTCGGTGCTGGTCCATGCTCTTCCCATGACAGTTTGGCACTTTCCTTAACACAGGACCTCCATTCCTACACAGATTGAGATTACAAGAGGAGAAGCTTGCCCTTTCAGCCCACAGAATTGTCCTAAAGCTGAGCTGACTCCAGCAGCTGGGGACAACAGGCAAGAGGGAATGAGGATAGGTAATGACACCCTGCTTTCTAAAAAGGCAGTTGTGGTGAGGGTTACAGGGACTGCAGCTCAAGTCAAGGATCTGAGCAGATCCATTTATCTGTGACAAACAGGAACTCCACATGGGGGCTACCAGCATTCATTCATTCATTCATTCATTCATTCATTTATTCAGGGAAAATAAAAAGAACACCCAGAGGCATGATCCTGGGCATGAAAACTACTAGTGGCTTTTCCTGGGTGATTTTTAATTGAGGAGTGGGTGGCTTAGTTCCTCCTCTCCCCCTTAGCCAATTACCTTCCAAAACATGGGTTTAGGCCAGCGTTGCTGGGTTAAGAGTGTCCCTCCAGAATAAGCCTGCTGGAGCTCCTACTGAGAATGGAGAAGAGAAGGAACCAGAAGTTCACAGCAGATTTTTGGTCTAAACATGGGCCAAGCATTTTCATTGGGAAGTGAATTATGGTGTCAAATTACCAAGGATTCCTTCAGGTCTGATGAGGGTCTCATCCCAAGAGGAGGCTTTCCACCCAGACTCAGCATGCAGCAACACAGAAGAGGAGAGGGAAAGAATCAACTAGAAATTCCATTTATAGATTCAGTTTTCAATACAAATAAGGGAAATGGTGCTTCTCCATTTAGTTGCCATGTCTCCATTTTCCTATTTGAAAATAAAATTCAATGATGGCTATTGAGTAGAGGCATAAACCACTGAATGACATCCCAGCCAATAAAGGAATACCAGTGTACACAATTGGGTGTCATATATGGTGAACTATATCAAATACAGTTGGCTCTAAGATTATGAAAATGAAAAATTCCCACCATGCTGTATTATCACTATTACAGTTGAGAAATGCTTATATACACAAATACCACTATGTTACAATTGCCTGCAGCATTCAGGACAGTGATATGCTGCATAGATTTGTAATCTGTACACACAGCCTAGACATGCAGAGCTGTATCATCTAGGCTTCTGTAAGTATACTCTGTTGTGTTTGCACAGTGGTGAAATTGCCTAATATGCTTTTCAGAACACATGACCATCATTAAGTGAGGCATGTCTGCAGATCTCGGTTCTTACCAGTGCCAAGATCCTGCTTGTGTGAGCTGCCTGCTTGCCATCATCTCTGTACCTGCCTTCTGCTGTGGAATAACCAGCCCTCTGTACACTGTGAAGATTTGTTGCTCTCACTGTGGGTCTCTGGCCTTGCAAGGCTGGAAGCTTCTTACAGTAGTGTTCTTGACCTTACTGTCCAGTAGTGTCCCCTAAGCCTCAGTCATGTGTGTATCAATATTGTGATTCTGGCATATCCATATGACACCTCTTCGATTACTTAATAATTTGCTTTATCTGTTGTTCAAATAAGTTCTTATGATTTTGAAAACCTGTGTTGTGTGTGACAATCAAATTAAATATAATAAAATGTATGACTTTGTAATATTCCAACATAGAGAGCCCTCCTTTTTCCAGTTACATAAGTACTACATTTGTGAACTACTCACAAAAAATTGTCCTTTGTAGATGAAATTATCCCTTCTACTTTTTATACAAGATTCTCTCCTAATCCCTAACCCTGCCCTCTCCAGGGGGCTCTACCCAGGAATCTTACCTAGAAATAAATTAGCAAAGCTACAAGCTCCCATAACTGAAAAGGGGCCAGCAAAAAAATGTCCACACACTAAGATTCTACACTTCCAGGATTGAGAAAGCAATACAAGGTTACAGTTTTAATTTAATTTCAAATAATGCAGGAAGACTCATGGGGGTGGGGTGGGTGGCAAAAGAGTTCCTTTCAGGATCCAGGAAGAAATAGAGACCAAGGCAAAATAGAACCTTTGAGTGAGATGCAAAAGATACCAAACAGAAAACCAATTGTTCCGGAATTTACCCAGAATCCAGAAAGACTGGCTCCTTGAGAGCTAAGCAAGAGCTAATAAACTACTGAGACAAGGGCCTAAGGTGTTTCCTGCAAGTCCCTCCCCCAGAAGCCAGTGTTCTCAGTTTAGGGTTATAGCAGACACTGTGGAGACAGTGAACAGAGCTCACAGAAATGAAGACAGGTGAGGATGTTATCTAACTGACATGACCAACAGGACTGCAAGGGTATGAACATGTCCAATGTGACCACCAAGTGGGATCTCTAAGAACAGGACCTTATTTTTCTTGACAGAGGGCACACTAATAACCTAAAATCTATGCTTGAATGGATATTTGTGGATTATAGACCTCCATGGTGAGTCCCTTTTGGAAAGAAGTAATGTGGGGGTGGCCTAGCATGAGAGGACACGTTGGAGAGATACAGTCAGCTGTCCCATGCCAGGTGTCTGCTGTTTGGCTTTCTGATGAAGACCCGGTGCCAAGCACACTGTGGAGCTCAGGTTCTGGGTCAAGCCTTTTGTGGAGTCCAGATAAATCCACTCAGGAAAAGCCTTTTGTCATCTTTAAGCCACAGCGTTCTCACCTGCAGAGACCTGCCCAGAGGACAGTGTTGTAACTTGGTTTGGTCCTCTCCAGCTTGGGCTGACCTCAGGCAGTGGAAGATTCTGCAGTTGAATGGTCTGCTGCCCTAGAGCCTGTCATTCGGCAGATAGGGGTTTATGACAAAGGCTGGGAAATCCTGGGGAAAGCTAAAGATCTCCCCAAGTGCAAAGCAGAACCCACTGGAGGAAGACTCACCAAAATGTAGATTCTTTGCCCCTCCTAGGTCAAGTTTCACTGGCCTCAGGAAGAGCCTGGGAATATGCATTTGGGGCCAGTAAGATTCTAGAGATTTCTGTGGGCTGGACAGAAAGACTGCTCCAGGGCCCTCCTGAAGGGATCCCTGATAGGATCCACCTGGAACAGAAATGCTCCAGCTGCCGCTACATCATGTTCAGTTGAGTTCATGCATTTTTCTACTGAGTTCCAAATTCATTACTTCATGAAGAAACACCCTGGGCCCCAAGCTCTACTCATCCATTTCCAGGGAGAAAATGTTTTTAAAGAATCAATAAGATTCATGTACTCAATTCTGCCCAAGCCTCATGTCACCAACAAAACCGTGACACCTTCCCTAGCTTCTGTTCCTACACTTAGAGGACTTGCTGCTTTTAACCCTAAAAGGAGTTTACAATAACCGAACTGGAAGCAACTGGAGACGGGTTCATGGCCACTCTTTGAGCAAAAGAAGTTAACACAAGGCTTTAAAAACAAAAAAGGGTAAGTTGAAAGAAGTTAAGTGATGAAACCTAAAAGACAGTTTAAGGTTGTTTTTTTTTTAATGGAGAATTCAAAATACACTGTATCACACTTGACGATCTTTTGGATTTATTAAAATGCCCAATTATCTTTATGGACTAGACAAGAAAAGCCATGATTTTAAGCACAGCAGCCCCTCCCACAGATAGATGTCACATCCGTGAACTCAATCAACTTGGAGGAGAGATATTTTTAAAAACTTCCTTTAGGGCCAGCAAGGTACCCGACAAAAAGCCTTTAGTTCATTCTCTAGGAGCCACACGGCAGAAGGAAAGAACTTCTGGGTCAAGTTGTCATCTGACCCCCAAAACACCCAGTTTCACATGCATACCTCTACAAAGTAAACAAATATGCAACAAAAACTGTAAAAGACCCCCAGCCACACTGACATGTAGACTCATTTCCTATCGTTAGTTCCCAAACACTGCTGTGTAATGACTAGCTCACATTCCTACCTTATCAGGTTGTCATTGGTAATACAGAGATGAGCATGAGAGCACGTGGACAGGCTTACACAAACACAGCACCATATAACTGCAGGAGACAAGTGCCGTGTATTTTGACAACCTAGAGGGGTCTAGGAAGCAGTCCCTCAACTGATATCAAGAGCAAGCATATGACCTTTTATTTCGTGTCACCATGGATACCATTTCAAGTTCAAAGTATCTGTGAGAAGTTCTTTTATAAAAAAAAAAAGATTTAAATAAACTGTTATGTGTGTGTTTGGCTGAGTGTACGTCTGTATACCACATATGTGTCTATGAAGGTCAGAAGAGGGTATAATATCCCATGAAACTAGAGTTATGGGTGGCTGTGAGTCACCATGTGGGTGTTGGGAATTGAACTTGGGTCCTCAGCAAGAACAGTAAGTGCTCTTAACTGTTAACTATCTAACTCCCTCACTCTTGGAGCAAACAAAGCTAGACTGATAGCACAGGAGGCACAGATTATACTAGATGCTTTCCTTCTTTCATTTTTGATAGCATGGTGGAATCAGATCATTTCCCACTTACCATTCCTCCCTCACTAGATGCTTTTAGCTTAATTTGCAAAAAGAATTTGGAGCAAAGATGAACAGAGAACAAAGCCTTGGAAAATGTACAGCTTAAGCTAAAAAGGGAGGGCAAAAGAAACCCAAGAGCCAAAGAATGGGAAATTGTGCAGCAAAAATGTCTTCTAGACGTATCATGGCTATTGCACTCACGAACTCACTTCAAGTCTTTACATAAGAATTTCTGAAGATTGGGGCTTATCAACATTTTGCTGTGGGTGGTAGAGGGTCCATGAAGCCCTCCCCCACCCCGAGGGATTGATTATTGGTACTCAATGGTTGCAAGGTTAGGAGTGTCATTTTCTTCAGTGGTGTAGCCACCACTAGGCTGTCCTTGCACTGGTAAATAACTTCTCACCCATGCTTATGCAAATAGCTCTAAATTTACTGGGTTGCATACAAAGAGAACACACAGAAGTGTTTTGGGAAGTAGAAGGTTTGCAGGAGGATGAGAGGGGGAATGAGGTGAAAATGACTAAATATGCATGTCTGAAACTGTCAAAGATTTTTTAAAAATTAATTCACATGACCAGAAAAGCAAGGTATATAGAGGTGCATCCAGAACACTGTGGATACTAAAGAAGTGTGCACCATTGAAAAGAAACCACATGTTTTGCATTGGTACAATATAAAAAGACAACAGATGAGTGGATCTCAGAAATCAGGGAAAGCTGTTACAAGCTCAAGGGTATCAAACTGAAAATTTGTTTTAAAGACCTCCATTTGAGAAGACAGCCTGGAGGTATACAGGGCACAAAGTCCTTGTGCTCACAGATAAGCTGTAGGGAATTCAGTAATGTTAAGTACATAGGGTTTCTCTTCAAAGGAAGGAGATGTGTACCTATTATCTGCCTGGAAAGCTGGGGATGGATGTTGTTACCAGGCTGGTGACCTGTGTTATCTATAGAGCCAGGCCACACCTGAATCCCCCAGACTATTATGTTTGTTTATCCTAGACTCTTCTCCTCCCTGTTCCTTTATCTTGAGCATTGCTTCTCAGTCAACAAAACCCATCTTTATAGGAGATATTACATGTACTTTACAAAGGCCTAAGTAACTTCTGTGTTATCTTTAGGGCCAGGCCACTCCTGACTCCCACGGGCGACTTATGTTTGTCTCTGCCATTTTCCCTAGACCCTTATCTTGAACATTGTTTGAGTCAACAGAACTCATCTTTATGTAAGAGGACAGACATATTTCATTAAAGAGTTTCAATGTAAACAAGTCTTAAAATTTGATGTATACACAGGATTGAGTTTCTATCAACATGAAACTTCTTTCCAAAATTATCTAATGCTTAAATATGGCTAAAATAAACTACCTGGGGTTAGATTCTAGAAGTTTAAACCAACACTGCTAACTAAGTTGTGTTGACCTGGAATTCTTTCTTGTCTCATGTGGATTGTTACTCTGCCAACTCTGGTATTTGCAGAGACCCTACATACAGAGGTGGTCCTGCATACCCCCAAATACCCAGGGATTTGCTTCCTGCTTTTTAGCTATCAGGACACTTGGATAGCACTAAACCCATGGTTAATGTTGGCCCAGGTACAGTTTGTGCTGGTGGCAATCTTTGGCATTATTTACATGACTAGTTTTGCAGACATGCACAGTGGAGTTATGGTATCATAGAGACCTCCACCTAGATCTCAAAGGAAGGCTGGGGAAGCCTGATTATGTGTGGTGGTTACTAAAGTCCTTGCAAGCAGGCCTTGACAGAACAGTGTGTGGAGCTGTGACAAAGCTGGAAATGAAACGGGACCTTAGAAAGAGCAAATGCACTGTGCTTGTCAGAGAAGGATACAGACAGCAAGCAGAGCCAGCCTCAGAGAGTAGGTTAGGCTACAGTCAGCAAGCTTGTAGGGGAAGGGCTGCCTGGTCACATCATATTACAGTGTACGGGCATGGAGTCAAGGGATACGATGTCCTAGTATTACAAAAACTAACCAGCGGTGACAAAGTTTCCAGGTGACCTCCAGTTTGATTTCTCCACATCTTGCAACCAGGGTGTATAACATCTTCAACAGCAGAGTCCTATCTTCTGGCTCTGTGAGGTAACCAAGAGGAATGGCAAGAGCCTGGACCATGTTGCCTGCTAGATTTCATGAAGGTTATTTTATCACAACAACAGGAAAAGAAACCAAGACAGCTACTAGCTATATTAATTATCCACCTAGTGGTCCCCAAAAAGCATGTGTGGGGGTGCTTTCCACTGAAACTAAAATTGATGTAGCCCTAAAGGCTCCTAAACATAAAAGAAATTCTATTGTCATAAGGATTAAGCTCTTTGTTCTCACCCTCCCCATCATTTGGTGGGATTCCCTCACTGTAACAACAAGATGTTTAAGGAAGCAACGAAGAATGGCCTGAGGAGGCTTACTTTCATTTTATCTCTATGATACAGATGCTCCCTCATGGCCCACTCCTCAGGAAGTCAAAGAAACATGATACAGCATAATAATGACCGCAAGGCAACCGATTTGAGGGTGGCAATGTCTCAGTGAAGCTAAGGACATGTGTGTACCACAGCCTCCATCTCTTCTTTAGCATTCTAGTGTAGCCTTAGGTGAGTTCCTTAAACACTTTGAAGCCTGATTTTGACAAGTCTTTAATCCCAGCACTTGAGAAGCAGGTGGACTCCTGAGTTCGAGGACAGTCTGTCCACAAAGTAAGTTCCAGGACAGCCAGGGCTACATAGAGAAATCCTGTCTCAAACAAACAAACAAAAGAGCATATAATGATACCATCCAGTCAGATTTACTTTGAGAATGAAAATCACATTTTAAAGTAGAAATAAGAATTCACACACTAGTTACACTAATTTGTAAGGGAGGTGATTGTGGAAATAGAAATAAAGAAGCCAGTGTATTAGTATGGGAGAGACTGCATTTAGAGGACAAAGTTACAAGTAGGAATCACAATCTTTGAGATTAGTGACTGTGGCATTTTCAATAACAATGGAGAAATTTAAAAAAGGGTCATAAGCTGTAACAAAAAACTACAGCCAGTGGCTTAAACTAATGATGACTGCTCTCCACAGAGGGAGACTACAGGGTGAAGTGAAATGTGAACACAGGCACACAGGAAGGGTGACCTGACAGGTGCCAGAAGCCCGGTCACCAAGCACAGTGAGATACACTATAAACAAGGGAGAAGCAGACAGTAGTCTCCCTCTGTGGGAGCACAAATCACCAACCAAGTTTACTCTGAGTACCACGTCATTTATCACACCCACAAAGACCTTCCTTCTAAAGAACACCACACTTGTGCATTCTAAACCATCATGAATTTAGGGAATACAGTCTACACAACACACTAGAGTGCCTGTTTCACACTAATGTGCTTGTTAGAATAACTGTTAGGCATGGTAGGATTCTTACACATTTTATAAGTGTAATGAACTAAAAAAATATTAATCCTTTGAAAATTTCATACAATATATTTTGATCACTCCTTCAACCAGCTCCTCCAAGATTCATCCTCACACCTCCCTGGTCCCCTAACTCATGTTTCTTTTTGTAAAAACAACCAATTGACTCAAATTTGTGCTAGCTATGTACTTTTGGGTGCGGGACCATCCACTGGTACATAGAGACCTCCCAGGAGCCACAGCATTTAAGGAAACGTAACTTTAGATGCCATCTGTTGTCTGTAGTTTCTCACTTAGGGGCTGTGAATCCCTTCCCATTGTATCCAACATTTTTATCCTCCAAATGGAAGGAAGAGGGAGCTTCACATGTCCTCCTTGCAAGCACTATTTGGGCTTTTTCTAGCATGTTCAACTGTCCCTTTAACTTTTCCTCTCGTGCTTTGTTTTGTAGACAGAATCACACTCCTGATTGGCATGGAACTCACCATGTAGAGCAGGATGGCCTCAAACTCAGAGATTCATCTGCCTCTGCCTCTTAAAGTTGGGGTTAAAGGTGTGCACACTGTGCCCAGCTACATTCCTTTTCTAGGTGATGTTTTCTTAGCTAAATTATTTGAGGGATAAAGGACAGCCAGCATCAGGCTTTAAGTTTCTGCACCGATGTAGCGGTGCCAGTTTAATTTCTTTACCAGCCATCCAAGTTTGGACTCAGGCATCCAATTTCCATTTAATTTGGTGGAAGCATCATTCAACTCTCTTAATTTGAAAGCCTTCTATTAAGACATACAATCTTCTTCTGCCCAGTCCACGTCCCCCACACCTGCCCTTGGTCTCTGCTGTCTTATGAGCTCATTCACACATCTGTGGACCTGCAGCATTTTAGATTGCCCCTCCCACCCCCCCCACAGGCCTGAAATCAGCTGCCTTCCCTTCCGTACCAGTTTACTCCATTTTACTACCAACTCCCTTCCTTGGCAACTATGCGCCAACCATTCTCTTAGTTATCAGTGGTTTTGAAAATCTTCTCACCTCAGCTTCCTTTTTTGCCACAACTATATTAAACATAGCTTTGTGCTTGGTGCCCTCCCTAACACCTAGCCCGACCACCTGCACAGGACAGACATTCAAAAGCTTGCTGGCTGCGAAGTGCAAGTTTCAGAGAAGCAGCAGCAGCCTGCGATGCTCCTGTTTGCCAGGGTTTGTCACGGTGTAGGGGAGGTAAGGGAGCTCAAATTCAGACTGCCTGGCTGTGGTCCTCTTTCATCTCAAGGGAACAAAGAAGCTACAGAGCCGAGTAGACGTGTGGCTGTGTAGTCTATACTATCTGCTCAGCTTCCAGCCTTGCTCTCAGGCACTCAGGGCCCTGCAATCTAGAAGCCATGAGCCCATCTATGGGGCTTACACAGGCCCGTTCCCAAACCGAGGAAAAGATGCCACTGGGGTACCTTTCCATAGGCCTGAAGACAAGATGAATGTTTGTGACACGGTGTAGACTGGGCTTGGACATGCTAGGCCAAGCGTGCATAAAGTGGTGTGGATAGAAGAGCCAGTTTACACTGTGTGAATATGTGTCACTGGCCAATAACTGAACAGAATAAGGTAGGAGACCCAGACTAGGAGAATGCTGGGAGGAGTTAGGAGTCGCCAGTCAGACAGAGGGAGCACATGAATGTACCATGCTAATAAAGGTACCATCATGCAGCAGAGCATAAGGAATATGAGCTAACTTAAAATGTAAGAGCTAGTTAGTAATAAGCCTGAGCTATTGGCCAAGGATTTATAATTAATATAAGCCTCAGTGTTTTGGAAGCTGTCCTCAGAAACTCCCACCAACACATAACTATCTGTAACTCCAGTTCCAGGGAATCCAAAACCCTCACACAAAGTAGATACAGGCAAAACACCAGTGAACATTAAATAAATCTTTAAAAAACAAGACACCGAAGGTTATGAGTCCATTTATATGAAATGCCTAGAACACACAAATCCATAAAGAATAGACTAATATTTACCAGAAGTTGAGAGAAGAGAAAGGGGAATAAGTGTTTAACAGGTATAGATTTCCTTTAGGGGTAAGAAAATGTTTGAAATCATGAGGTAATGTTGCTCAAGTTTGTGAACATAGTAAAGGCCAATAAAGAAGTGTATATCTTAAATTGGCTAATTTTATACTATGTGAATTTTATCTCAATTTTTAAAAAAGCAAGGCATGGTGCTTCATGCCTGTGTTCCCAGATGGGTAGCAGAGGTAGGATTCACTGTTTAAAGGAGCCAGTAGGGCCACCATCCAGGGCTCGCATCACTCTCCAGCCCCTGCGAATGCTCAACAGGCACTCAAGGTAAGAGACAGCAGTACTAGCCAAATCCACTCCTTTCCAACGTCTATCCAGGCCATGTTTCATAGTCTGAGTATGTTCTAGTGTAGATGCACTCAGCTAATTAAAAAATGGCACATTAAAACAGATCAAATCTTCACCTTTCAGCACAGAATTTTAAAAACTGAAAGAAACTTTGCAAGCATGTAAACATGGTACCTATTGCTGGTTAAATGCACTACGATCGATTATTCTAAGTTAGCTAGTATTTCAGACTAGCCAAAACACCCAGGAAAATCAGGAATGATGTCCTGTGCTTACATATAAAACAATATCCACCACACAATAACCATTACCATACTATAGCTCTAGCTTGCAAATGCATTGCTACCAAGTGTGACATCAGTTTGACAGTGCTAATAGACAGGGTTTCTCTGTATTGTTTTGGAGGCTGTCCTGGAACTCGCTTGGTAGACCAGGCTGGCCTCGAACTCACAGAGATCCGCCTGCCTCTGCCTCCCGAGTGCTGGATTAAAGGCGTTGCGCCACCAACGCCCGGCACAGCTTTGTGTTTTTATGGGATTCCTGAATGTGCAAACAAGTGTGTCTCTGCATTTAGATCCTTTTTTGTGCTTTTTCTTGGGCTCTTTTTCTTCTGTTTGTTTTGTCCTACTTCTATTTGTGTTTTATTTTATTATGTTAAGCTTTATTTTCATCCCTTAGGTGTCTGTATGTTTTCTAAGGAGAGACAGAAAGGGAGATCATGCAGAGGGGTGGTAGGGAGGAACTTGGAGGAGTAGACAGAGGGGAAACTGTAATCAGGATATGCTGTATCAATTTTCATGGGCTGGAGAAATGGCTCAGCAGTTAAGAGCACTGGCTGTCTTCCAAAGGACCCAGTTTCAATTCCCAGGACCAACAGGGCAGTTCACAACTGTTTGTAACTCCAGTTCCAGGGGACACCCTCATACAGATATACTCACAGGAAAACAAAGCACCCAATGCAAATAAAAATAAATAATTTTAAAAATTAAAAAATCTGCCAGGCGGTGGTGGTGCCCGCCTTTAATCCCATTTAATCCCAGCACTCGGGAGGTAGAGGCAGGCGGATCTCTGTGAGTTCGATGCCGGGCTGGACCGACAGCCTCCAAAACAATACAGAGAAACCCTGTAATTAAAAAAAATCTATTTTCAATAAAAAGGAAATACAAATGTATATCATGAATAATATAAACCTAGAGACAAATATTGGGGTTCAAGCTGAAGACCAGAAAAGCAAAGCAGCCAAGTCACCAGAGAGCTCCCATTCTACCAAGGCTGGGGCGATCCTGTCCTCAATGTAGCTGGAGACTAATTGCCTGTTCTGAGACTCTGCCTCCTCTCTTATATTCCTCTCTATTGCTGGGATTCAAGGTGTGCACCATTACTACCCTGCTTCTATGGCTAACTAGTGTGGCTGCTGGGATTAAAGGTGTGTCCTACCACTGCCTGGCCTCTATGGCTGTGACTAGCTTTGCATTCTGATCTCCAGGCAAGCTTTATTATATAATAAACAACATATTACCACACACATGTAAAAGATATATTTGTATCCACTTAACTAGCAAAATGTTGGTGGATATCTGGGGAAAATGGCACTTTCATACATTGCTCTTGGAGAAAAAAATGAGTCAAGTGCTTTGGAAAGAATTTGGTAATTTTTAAAACAATAAGTAGCACATTTCAGAATACCCATAGAGGTTAGGAACTAGTAAGGCACTATGGGGAGGAAGAAACCTTTTCACATAGAATACAGTGCTATAAAGGAGGAAAGGGGAATAATACACCAAGAAGGATTACGTGGGTTGGGAGCCATGGGGCTAGGGAGAGGGAGGAGTGTGGAGAACAATAATTAACACTGAAGGCCTTTTGGAAAAGTCATACAGAAACCGACTACTATAGAAGCTTCCTAAAAGATTTTAATGTACTTATCCTACAACAGGGGAAGGCTACTCTAATTAGAGATGCTATCAAATTAAAAAAACAGAAATACCAGGAACAGCTTACCTTTTTTTGAGTTGTTAGCCAATGGGCTTGCATAGACCTCCAAACATTATGAGCTATTGACACTGCTCTTGATCATCCTCTAGAACTTGATGTAAGATACCATTGCTTAAGACACAACATCCTTGAGTCATAAAACATTAAGAATCAATATGGTGTTCACCTAGAAACTTCAACCCTACTGGCTTCACACTGCTGGAAGACGCTGTGCATGCTACACAAAGAAAGAGCAATCATCAGTCTCAGCCAGCTGTGAACCCTGTGGGCTATAACAACAACTGGCCTGACAAGATATGACCACGAGTGCAATAATTAGGGAAGGAACCAAATGCTTTCTGATCTAAGGCTTACTCCATGAGATGGAATCCATACTTGGCATCGTTAACAGGGCTAGGAATCCGTAGTGGATAGGTTCTCTGCTAGGGCCTGTGCCCTAATACTGCTAAATAGATGTATAATTAAAATAGGTCCTAATGACTTATTCCTATATTCATACATCAATGCATCTCCCAACCCCCTTCAGAGAAGCTTGTCCTTGCAGTAAATAGCAATTAATACAGAAACCCTAACTGGTCAACCCACAGAAAACAAGGAAATTGGGGAGTGCTCAGAACTAAATGAGATGTTTCCAACATACTGCTTGTCCCCAAGGTTCAAATATCTTCAAGGATCCAGAGGTGGTGGATAATTTCAAGGAAATTATATTTTTCTAGATTCCAAATGGTGTTGCACATATGAGCTCAGTGATGGTGATAGCATGTAAGAGAAACGCACAAGTTCAAAGCAGGCAAAGAGGGAGGTGGGGGTGAAGTCTCATTCCTAACTGAGGTACTAATGGCATGTGATAGTTACCAGGAAAAGGAGAGTCAGTCTTTTTCAACGGAATGATCCTGGTAGGTTGATCACACTCCAGGGCATGCCCATACCCAAGAGTACTTGAGCAACACAAACTGTCCTCAATGGGTTTTAAAGAAAAGAACTTGCAGTTAAGTGCTGAGGGAAGTGAGGGTGGATCTAAGAGGAGTTGGGAGGTGTGTGACTATGAATATGATCAAAATACATTGCATGGATTCTCATAGACTTAATGAAAAAGGAGAAGAAAAAAGGCATATTCCAGGAGAGTTACTATGTCATGTCATAAAATTACCCAATTTTTAGACATGAAAATAACTTTAAGATTATATAAATGAATGGTTGGAGGTCAATGAAAAATATTTAGAAGTTAAGTCTAAACTTAAAAAGAATTTGTTAAAGATATAAACTCCCACATAAAAACATTCTCTCCCTCCCAAACAGTCCCACATTTTCCCAATCACAGATTGCTTAAGCATCATTTGTATCTCACTAATGAATCACACAAACCTCCATGGAACATTTTTGGTTTTAATCATGACTGGCAAACATGATTTTAAAGGCAGTAACCTCCTTGTAGCTCTTCATCTTGAGGGGAGCTATTGTTGAGATAGACATTAGCCATGGGACCTTGTGAGGCCCAACTGCAGCCATCCCACCAAGCATGTAGTACCTAGGTAGACCAGATGAATGCACAAATAAGAAAGGGAAAGGGAGAAAAAGAGATGTACAAGTACTAGGCAGAGGAAGGGAAGGAAAAAGTGGTTAAGGGGGCTAGAGATCTCTCAATCATTGGCTCAGTGGGACTATAAATCAGTGTACAACCAGACACATTTCCCAAACATCTTCTCCCTGGAACAATGCTGGCTTATTGGGAGATAACACAGTGAGCATCATGGTATCCCAGTGAGATCAGAAACCAGCACCATGCTCTCTCCAATGTTTTCATATTCTAGGACAAGTACAGATATTCTCCTGAACTCTCTCAATTCAGAATTACTCAAGCAATATTCTAAGAACAAAATACTGGTTAATGAGGAGTATGAATGACCCACATCAGATAGTCCAGCAGTTAACAGATGCTGTCCCATAGGAGGAGGCACCATAAAACAGCAAGTACCTTCATAACTTTCATCACCAAACTAGACAATCCATAGTCGAGAATAGACAGAAAAAAATACTTTCTCAAAATAAGGGTTATCTACTGCAAGTACTCATGCTCACATTTTAAAGCCAGCATCAAAACAGCCCTTAGACACTGCTTTGCCCCATCCCCTCATTTTGCCTATGAACTCAGAAAATCAAATGACTTTCCCAAGGCTTTAGTACCTCCACGAGTTACAACCCAGGACTGCAGCCCCATATTTTTCACACTCTATTTCATTCTTCCCTCTCCACTCCTCCACCCTCTGCCTCAGCTTCTGTGTATTCTGGGCTTCTTTAGGGAGGCAATTTTTAAAATTCTTCAAACAGTGTAGAATATTTGAGCATCGATTGGATAGTACATGTCATTGCAGAAATGCTATTAATATTCTTCAGTGTGATGTGGCATTTTGTTTATGTAGAGGAAGGCTCTTCACTGAGGAACATTTGGAGGTATCATGCTTGAAGCCTGTAGCTAACTTCTACACCACACCGCAAAACAAGACAAATGGATGACAGATGGGAAGGTAGGCATATGGGAAGATGTTTACAACTATTGAATGTGAGGTGAAATATTCATAGACTATTGTTTCACGTTTTTATGTTTTGAATGCCGATGGTGAAAATGAGAGACTATGAGATGTATTTTAAAATCCTTTGTGGAATAGGTCTACACCAAGCACCTTAGATAGCACATATGAATCATTTAAGTCAAATGTCCCAAGGTGAGGGCCCTATGGGTTGTCAGACAATTCTAAACCTAAAGGCAACAAGCCATTTCTTACAAATATGTCAGTGGGTGACAGAAACTAGAAGTTCTGGGTATAGACTAAGGAATCTTGAGCCCTGTTGTCATTTTATGTCACTCTTTCCATTAACAGAACAGGAAAAAGGGAAAACCTTTTATATAAAATCAGACAAAACTACAAAAACAGACTACAGACAATTGCCTTGGAGAAGAAGAAAAAAAGCCAACTGGCCACTGCCTTTGTTTTCCCTGCACTTTAAAAGCAGGTCTAGTGTCATCTCCCTTAGGAAGCACCATCAATGGAAATGGGAATCCCTCACCTGGGAAGAAGAGGTGACCTGGGAAGAAGAGGGTCTTCTCCACTGTTAACTGGCCCTGTTCTTTCTCCCATCTTGGGAGATTTAAAGCCTGTATTCCTTTGGCTTTGACATGAACCAGGAATGTACCTGGTACATATCTCCAGATTCTTAGCTCTAGATCATAAACACTCTGATTACACATGATAAATGCCACTTGTCCCTTTATTTCCTCTTAGATATTTTAAAAGCTCCATTCTCAGAATGCGGTTGGTCTTTCTGGAGGCAAGCCTCAGATTCTAAGGCCTGCTTGCTACCTACCAACAAGCACAACCCCTGGGAGGGCTGTGGCTAGGGCATGGCTGGCTGTGCTCAACAGATCAGGGGGAAGAACAGACATAATATGAGCAAGATGTGGGCCCTGCTCCCAGGCAGCTTATTGTACATAGGAGGCTTGACACTCGTTGACCACAACATGGGGTTCAATGAAATGAGACAGAGACTGGGTAAGTTACAGGAGACAAGCCTTCTAGACAGATGTCACAGTGACAGAGGCCCATGGGTGTCTATGTCCTCATGCTTTCATGAATGCAGATGTGCGTGCTCCAAAAGAGGAGCATAGCTTGACAACAGGCATGTGGGAAGGGCAGTGTTCATACTGGATGATGGTAGGTATGTGTGTGCAGGCTAAATGCAAGGCTGTCCTGGGGAAAGCATGTTAAAGTGAAGGAAGTGGTTGATGTAACACAATCAATTCCCTTGGCAATTTCTTCCCATCAGATTCATACAAAAACAAAAAACATCCATCAAGACACAATAGTATGCATGCATTACTCCCATAATCACTTAGTGCTATGATGCTGCACAAAACAGCCTTCCATTCCCTTCCTCTGGAGGATTGGTCGTGGCTTAAGAGTTCACATTCTCAAACCATTCACCCAAACTTTCAAATGGAAAATGCTCCAAAGCCATCCTTGTTTGTGTGTGCACTCTGGAGCTAAATTAGAAGACTGTTATCTCAACTCAGTGAGCCACACCCCTGGCTGCCACAACAATTCCCTAGAGAGCACTAAAGTGTTATATGATGGCAGAGCTCAATTCTAGAAATTTCCATGATGATTCTGTTTTCCTGGTTGATATAAGTGAAGTAGAGCTATTCTGTTTTTACAGTTTAGTTTTAAAATCCTCTGAATGAGCTACAACAAACTACAGTATAATTATAAAGAAATCATGTGTGTCAAAACAGAAGTAAGATATTTTGATAAAATCAGTTAATAATTTAATTTTTTTCCTTGAAGAGTTTCAGCAAGTTTGTTTTTATTTCCTGGAGACAGGAGCTTGCTAAAGAGCTCTAATGGCCTGAAATTTATTCTGTGTAATGTAGAACAAGGAGAGGATGAGACATGGTTAAATTTATTTCAGCTGCCCTTCCAGGAAGGGCAAAACTAATTGTTATCTGGAATAAACAAATTCTTTTTTAGAGACCAAAAAAAAAAAAGAATGAGAAATATTTGAAAAGAGCGTGAAGAGCAAGAAACTATAAGATGGTATGCATGTGGTTATACATGCCTCATAGTTAAAAAGCTGTGTTTATTAAGCAATGATGATAGATGAAATATGTGTACATACACAGTGGAGCATCACTCTGCCTTAAAAGGGAAGCGGTTTCTGGTCAACGGACTTTGAAAGTACTGGGCCAAGCGAAACAATCCAGACACCAAGGGCAAATATTATTTAATCCCACTTATCTAAGACACATAGCTAAAACAAGCAGGATCATAGAAACAGGTAGAATAAAGGTTGCAAGGCAGTGGGGGGAGGCGAGAAGGGGTGTAGAGGGAATGGAAGGTGACTTCTATAAATGTAATGAGCTTTGTCCCCAGGATGAAGAAATGGATAGTGCCACGGGGATACAACATTACACATGTGCTTAATACACTTGGAAATTTCACTACATGTCTATTCTGTCACAAGACAAACTTGGATTTAATAACCAAAGAATTTAACTAAAAAACGGACTCAGCACAAAACACAAGAAGTTTGAATGTAACTATCATTTTAAGGTGCTTATTACTGGATTAATAAACATCAACTCCACTTTTTATTTACCCCATTACACAGTTTATACCAACAAGCTGTTGAGAGCCTCTCTCTCAGGCAACATCTCTTCATTCACCCTCTCATCGTAGGGAAAGTGCAAACCACCTGCTGTGTTCCGACTGGAGTTCACATTTCTCCAATCCATGGTCAACTTTCAAGCGCCGCAAAATTAGCTACAGATATTTAGAATGATTGATTTCCTCTAATAGTCTGTGAATCTATAGAAGTTTGTGATTGAGATGCTTATGCTTAAGGGATTTCATTTAAAAATCTAACAATTGCAAAAGACAAAAAAAAGAAGAAAAAGAACAACCCACATTTTAACAATATGGATTCAGAAAACTCAGGCAGCACTTCAATACAACTTAACAATGGCTATTGACATAGGTAACATGAATGTCTTTGTGTAGGGATTTGGATGCACCCTAAGCTCCTCTTCCATGAAAATTTTATGAGCAGGTAAGGTATGAAGCAATCTGTTACAGTTTGTGAGACGCCCTCCACAGGTTCATATGGTCCCCAGCTGATAGTACTGTTTGGGGAGGCCAAAGAAACTTTAGGAGGCAGGGCCTAGATGGAGAAAGCGAAGTCACTGGGGTTGCATCTCTACTTTGTTCCCAGTCCCTTCCTTTCAGCTTTCTGTCCAAAGACACCGCTTCCTCCAATACACACTTCTATCACCATGATGTCTGTCACCATGATGTCTGCCCAAGTTCAAGGGACCAAGAGACCATGGACTAAGCTCTCGAACAACAGGAGCCAAAATGAATGCTTCCTTCCCTTAAATTGCTTCTGTCAAATATCTCGTCACAGCAATGTAAAGGAAGCTCATTTAAATAAGGTGAGAAGTAGTCTTGCTCATGTGTGAGCAGAGCAGGCAAGTGCTATAGGAAGCTTAGGGAAGGAGGAGAAAAGCCTGCCTAGTCTTAGCAAAGATGAAACACTCAGGTTCAGGTCCATTCACCAAGCCCAGTTTGTTGATCTTTTATTATCAGACACTGCTGGTTTTATGGAGATGGCAGTCATTTAGCTTTGAGATAGTGCTGTGACACACAACTTTAAGAAAGCTGAATCCAAACTATGTACATGGATAATGAGAACAGACTGTTAAACTACAGAGCTTGGCAAACCCCCAGGCAAATCTTATGGAAAATATAAGACAGTCAAAAACATTTTGGATGCTTTGCACAGTTCAAAAATATGTCTACCATAACCATGCTTTTGGCTTTGAATGGATGCAAGTAGCAAACAGAGAAAAATAGCGATATATGGTGAATCATCAAATTGATGTTTCAACACCATAAATCTTCCCCACATTTAATTTCCTCCAACTTGCAAAACCTTTATGCAAATATTTTAATCTTCCAGAACTGGTAAAACTTTTGTTTATGCAAAGGAAAGGCTCCAGTGCATGGACTCTAAGAACACGCTGCCTTGAGCAGCCAGGCCCCTCTCCTTTTCCTTCGCTCTGAGTCTTGTAAGATTAGCCAGTCTTGAAAGACTGTAAGGTCAGACCCCAGCAAGTGGGTAAAAGACACAGTCACCACCTGTGTTAGAATAAAAACCAAGTGAATTTCCTGCTTTGGTGTTTGTGCTCTTTTCAGTTTGGGGTCTGGTACAATTTTTCCCCTTCCAAAAAAACATTGCCTTACTGAGCTTTAATAGAAGATAGATAGATAGATAGATAGATAGATAATAGACAGATAGATAGATGATAAATTGTATTAAGGATCAAACAGTTAAATTAAATGACAGATGGGGACTAACCTTAAGGGTGGTATGTGACAAGTGCATAGAGATAGGAATAAAAAAATCACATACGGGGTAGGATGAAGGCACAGAGGAGAGCCACCAATTAGAGTATAATTTATTCTTGGAAGTAGAAAGCAGTGTGGAAAGGTAGGCTACAGTTAGTTTGGCTGGTGAGGAAGGCTTGAAAATTCTATTCATCCTTACCAAAGTCTCATGTGCTTGGATGTTGGGACACACTCGAGTGCTATTACATTCAGCCTCCAAATTACAACAACAAAACCCAGTACTTGTCTCATGCTTGATTAAACGTACATGTCCAACCTTTTAAAACAATGCAACTTAAGATTTTGGAAATGTAAGATCAAGCAACTTTATTCTTCCAAATGGAAATTTTCAATTGTTTCCCCACTGCAGTATTTTCAGTGAAACGTTTCAATGAAATGGACCCTTTTCTCAGCAGACTTGTTTTAAGTGGCTTTTGTCTGAATTAATTAGGTTCAGATCTCTGGACCGCCTGCTGATCTTAACTAGAGTAGCTCTGCCCCAGGCAGAGTCAGATTTCAGTATTCGATCTTCCAACTTCTAAGAACAAAAAAATATGGGTACCATTATCGAATATCCAGTGTCCAAATGAAACCAATCCAATATTTGGATTCTTCCCACAGTAGCAGAGGATAAAGGTATCACACCAGTATACACAAATGCACAGTAAATGTAAACCTGAAAGCTAAAAGCAATCATTTGCTAGGGAACACTATCAACTCACAATGGAATTCAATGTAAACCCATTGTCCTCATGCTATATGTTATCATTAGGAGGGACATGCTGGATCCATTTCCTTAGGATGGTAAATCTGTTTCCATGGTAACCAGAAAGTGTGCCTTTCACTCCAGGATAAATGAACAGAACACCCACTAAGTCATGTATTTTCTGGTGTTTTTAGGGCCAATAGCAGCTCTAAATCCTGACAAACACCCATTTGCTTCTTTTCTTATTTTTATTTTTCTTACATACAAAAGAGACTGATGACAGAAATGTAAGAGACCTGCAACTTGACTAACACTGACCCTGGATACAGTACAAAACATTCTCCATTCTGGACTGGCTTGTCTTGTCAAATGAAATGAGGTTGGCTCACTGTGCTGGCACGAACACGGTAGCTTCCACACACATAAGCAGGACAAGGCAATAGGAGAAAGTGGTGGAGCTTTCAATATGAGATTTTTTTCATATTTCCCCTAGGGTTCTAATCAAATTCCAGTCAGTGGGCTGGTGGCACACACCTTTGATCCCAGCACTTGGGAGGCAGAAGCAGGTGGATCTCTGTGAGTTCAAGGCCAGCTTGGTCTACAGAGCTAGTTCCAAGACAGCCTCCAAAAACAGTACAGAGAAACCCTGTCTCAGAAAAAAAATTCCAGACAGGAATCTAAGTGAACAATTTCTGAGGTCTATGACCCTGTCTTTAGACACCGACTGTGGAATCAACCCCAGGCTCTTGCATGCTTGCACTTGGTCTGTCAAGAGTTTGTCAGACATGCTGTAAAGAGCAGCACTACTTACAGACCATGGCCAGCCATGTCATGAGGATGGCTCTGGATTAGTCAGCACCTTCACACAAAGCTCTCAGTCCCCAATGCTCTAATGATCTAGCTTCGATGTAAACTATTGGCCTGCCCATGTTCCACAACAAAACCTCTAACCAATGTGCCGCTTCCTTCCACTAGGCTCTCATCCAGTTACCTCTGTCAGACACATCCATAGTTAATAGAAGGAGACATATCCTAACTCTGTACTTCCTTCACAGTCCCACCTCTCCGCCCCTAGCCTCAGCTCACAATCACCTGAAGAGTTTGACATTGAACTCTCTCTCGGATATTTCCATTTAATAGGTCATCGTGGAGCCCAGTGAGAACATTTGAAAATGTTCCCCTAATGACTTTGGTGCACAGCTCCACTGATCCCTGGAGACCATTAGACCTTCATTAAACAAGTTACACAGCAACAAATCTCTTTATTTCTCTGCTGGCCACCACCCACAAAAGTCCTCCAAACTCTTTCTAACCGTTTATACATATGCATACTCACAAACACATCAGTGAGTATAGACAATATGAAAATCCTATATTGATTACACTTTCCAAAACAGTCTTCAACACATCATATTGTTCTGCTGTTTTCACTTAACAATATCCACTTGGTCCTTCTCTGCCTCATTTCCAGTTGTTGCTTAGGACAAGCCTACTCTACTGTTCTCTATGGTAGCAGAAAGCCACATCTAACTATTGATTGGGATTGATACAGAATGTACTTTAGTCACAAACCAGACCTCAGATTCAGGTTGAAAATGTAATAGACTGGAGGGTGTGCATGTGTGGGTGACTGTGTGTATACGTGTATTTGTATGGTATGTAGAGGTCAAAGGTCAGTCTTGGGTGGTGTTGCACAGAAGCCATTCACCTTGGTTTTTTTTTTTCTTGAACAGTCTCTCATTGGACCTGAGGCTTGCTGTGCACCACACAGATCTGCTTGTGTCTGCCTTCCCAGTGTTGGGATTACACACATGGGTCACCACCCTCAGATTTTCACATGGGCACTAGGGATCGAGCACACACTTTACCAACTGAGCAATCTCCCCGGACTGCAGCCCAGATTTTAAATACTTAATTCTGGAAAATACCTCATTGGTAACTTTTATTGATTACCTACCAAAGTGATTATGTTAGACAGTTAGATCAAATAAAGCACAATATTAAAAATAGACAATTTCATCTGCTTGTTTTTTCCATAACTGCAATAATTACAAAACATAAGGTTTCTTGTGTGGTTCTGGTTATATTTTTATATGATGACCACTGTAGTTTATCTGATATTTAAAAAAAAACACATGATACCACAGAGGACATTATCCTAGACTGTGTAAGCATTGATGGGGGCTATTTGCCTCCAGTACAGAGTAAGAAGCATTTTAAGGTGGGGACTTAACTGTCATCTACTGCACAGAGTGGCCAGGATGCTGCGTTTCACAGGACAGCCTCTGAAGACAACAAACTAATTGGCTCAGCATATCAACAGCACAGGGTTCGAAACCCAGTTCAGCAAGAAGTACTCACGGCAATGTTCTCCAAAGGCAGAGTTTAAGTCATGGGATCATCTGAGCTTTTGAAACTTTCATACACATACTAAAATACTCTTCAACTAGTTACATGAACTTCTCCCCACATCAGCACATGAAAACATTCAAATTAATAAAAAATAAAGCTGGGTGGGTGGTGTACACCTCTAGTCCCAGTATTCAGGATAGCCATGGCTACACAGAGAAACCCTGTCTTTAAAAAACTAAATGAATAAATAATAAAATTCAGCCCGAAAAGTCTGAAAGGTCTCAGATAGCATCCAATACACATTTTAAATTCACTACTCCCAGAAGGAACAAAACAGCTCAAAATCCTAGAGCTCTAAGTAGTACTTAGAGGTTGAAAGTGCCCCCTACACTTAAGAAAAAATGCCTATGATTCCAGAATACAGTGTACATTAATTCATAACCACTAGTAAAACTCTGCTTTCCACATCTGGCCGAACCATGAATCTTGGGAGTTGTTCTTCAATCAACTCAAATTGTTTTTTGAGACTCAAAAGTTTTTTTCAAAAGATTTGTTTTCTACTAAAATCTAAGGGCCTGAAGTTGCTTGCCAGCACTATTACCAGAATAACTTTTATGTACAGAAACTGATAGTCCTAACCATGTGACAGGCCCAGGTGTTCACTCTCAAACACTATTTCTTAGTTACTGGTGCACTTGCCAAAGAAATCTCCAAGTAGACAAGGTAGTGTACACCCATAATCCCAGCTCTTGGGAGGCTGAAGTAACAAAATTCCCAGTTTCAGGCCAGGCTAGACTACATAGCAAGACCCTGTCCCAAAGATAAACAAAC
This sequence comes from Mesocricetus auratus, assembly GCF_017639785.1. Classification (NCBI taxonomy): domain Eukaryota; kingdom Metazoa; phylum Chordata; class Mammalia; order Rodentia; family Cricetidae; genus Mesocricetus; species Mesocricetus auratus. The sequence continues at coordinate 43,527,715 of NW_024429182.1, forward strand.
ATGAACATACATATTTATCAAATATAAATATGTTATGCAAATCCAGAGGTAGGGTCTATATGAAATTCAGCATCATGCCCAGGTATTTGCATTTTATGTAGTCAGTAGTGGCATCTTGCTTTGCCAGTGAAGTTGTGGTGGTGGCCTTATCCTATGTGGCTTCAGGTGTGCAGATGTGACCCCTTATAAAGAAGAGGAGGGCCTGGCTCTCCCTCTTAGGTATAGTGAGAGCATCAGAGGGGTAGAGAAGCATCTTCAGGAGCAGGAAGACCATGGCGGTTATTTACTCTTATCTGTGTAAGTGCCTCCCTACCAAATACCTGTTTATCATTTATCTCGGGTCTTGTGGATTCTTTTAAACTCCACCTTCAGTAGTACTTTTTGGAAACAAGATTATTTACCTATTTTTGATTCAGTTTCCATATTTATAATAATTAAGATTTCACTATCATGGTTCACATTCTGAATTTTCTTGCATAGCATGTTATTAAGGACCCTTTCAGGCAAAAGTTCTGTAGGTAAATTGTGACTCTCCTCAGCTTCTGCTGCTATGAATTTGTAATGAAAAACAAGTTTTAACTTTCTTAATGGGGTAGATTTGAATCCTGAATTCACTCAATACGAATTAGAGCATGTAAAATAAGATGGGTACTAGGAATACAAACAATTAGCTCAATCTAGACAGACAGAAACCAAAATGCTGTCCCACTCCCCTCCCCCATATTTTGTGAGGTAGTTTTAAAAGTTAAAGTATTCCAGCATGGCTAGCAAAACTAGTGGTAACTTTTCCATGTCTTGACCTAAACTGTCATTTCTGCCTTCATATTTTGAACCTAAAAATTTTAGATAATCAGAGGGGGCCAGGAGGAGGAAAAAGAAACAGAGGACCAGTCTTAACGGTCCTGTGTTTAATCTACAAAACACTCCCACATCGGAGGCTCAGGGGGCACTACAGAAGAGGGAGATTGGCAGGGCCAGAGGACCAGGGAGTTTGCTGTGAGACAGATCTCCTGGTAATGGACAAACTCTCCTCGTAAAGAGGGACTAACACGACCACCCAAAGGTGAGCTGAATAAGGAGGACAACCATGACCCTGCCCAACTGGATGGGGAGAAGCCCTCAACCCTATACAAAGAATGACAGACAACCGAGTAAAGCCTGGAGCAGGACTAGAGGACCCCCCAGGGAAGAACACACCATTGGTTCTCCAGTGCCAAACAGTCAGCCATGAAAACAGACACACAAGTAACACTGTATAGACGCATCGGATTATGTTTAGGAATATATATGTTTCAACAAATACATATTGTGCATACAGTAACAGTTGATTACATTACAATTCATAATGGTAGCAAATTACAAATATAAATATAAATATATATATCAATGAAATAATTTTAGGGTTGAGGGTCACTACAACATGAGGAACTGTATTAAAAGGTCTTAGCATTAGGAAGGTTGAGGACCACTGTTCTGGGTCATCTAATAGGGCATACATTGGGCTTGTGCTAGTTTCACCAATCAATAACTGCATCTGAGATAGCAGTGGAAGACCTTTGGTTTATTTGGTACAGAACAGCCTCCTTTGCTGTTCTGCACAGGAAGATCTTCCAAACACCTAAAAGTTCTAGACCAAATGTGATAACATAAAAACAAATTAGCCCAACTCAAAGCAGGAAAAAGGATTCACAGCTTCCAGACAGGAGTTAAGTGTCAGAGCATCAGGCAAGAAGCTGCTAGCTCAGGAGCCATGCATAGGAGCTTTAACTAGGGGTGAGGCAGTGTAGCTGGCCCTGTGAGCTGCTGTCTCAGCTTGCTCTCCGTTGCTGTCGTAAAAACATTCTTACCAAAACCAATGGGTAGGAGAAAAGGGATTATTTGTCTTGCAGGTTAAAGTCCATCATCCAGTCTGGGCAGGAACTCAAAGCAGGAGGCTAGGGATAGGAACTGAAGTAGCGGCCATGGGGAAATGATTTCTACTGGCTTGCTTGTGGCTTTCTTAGCTTTACACACACACACACACACACACACACACACACACACACACATACACATACACACTCACACATACACACACACTCGAGACCACCTGGGTCTCAAGTCCTGCTGGGACTGAGACTGCCCACAGTGGGCTGGACCCTCCCACATCAATAACTAATCAAGAAAATGACTCTCACAGACTTGCCTGCAGGCAATCTGATGGAGATATTGCCTCAGCTCCAGCCTGGTCTTCATTAGCAAAGAGGGAAATTCCTGGCTGGCATGCTAGAAGGAACTGATGAAGGGCAGAGTGACAACATTCATGTTCTCAGAAAATAAAAGATCAAGGGACAGAAACAATGCACTCAGCCTGCAGAGAAGAATCATAAAATCCACTGACCAAAGAACAGGTTGAGAAGTAATTCCTGAAAAATCTCCTAGCCCACCCGAATCTTTTCCAGTCCTGATCAGTTAGCCCTGCCTTCCGATATTTCTCTTGACTCCCCTCCTCCAGGTAGTAAAATGTATGCATCAAGAGTTTTCAGAAAGAGATTGAGCCTATCAAAAAATAAATATTTTTAAAGACCAACAATTAACCTAAAGGGTGTTTCATGTCTGAAAAATCTGCATAAACATGCTGTCTGTTACTTGGGGGACTCTGCATATTTTAAACCAAGGTCAGGTCAGATCCAACTAGAATGTGAGCATTTGGGGGTTATGATTGCTTTAGAAGTAAATTTCTAAATATTGTACTGTGACTACACCGAGGTAACCCTGCAGGTAGACAAGCATACTCTATGGAACCAGATAATTCAGAACCACAAGAAGAAACCAGCAATGATAAACCAACTCACTATTGCTACTCGATAATTATGTCATAGCATCAAATCACATCAGTTACTATTAGATCATAGGTTACAGGTATCAGAAGTTCAAGGTCATCCTCAGCTACAGACTTTTGGGGTCATCCTGGGCTACATGAAACTGGGGAGAGGGGAAGGAAAGGGGGTGGGGAAGATTGTGAGGACCTCCTTGATCATGCTGTCGATGCTTTTAGCAAATCTAAGTTGCTGCTTATGAGTAAAGGAGGTGGGATTGAAGGAGAGAGGTGCAATGGGATCAAAGTTCGAGGCTTTGGCTCCCCCTGGAATGTAATCTATGCTCAAGGAATCCAATATAAACAGGGTAGCAGGATTCCTGGAGCTCCGTGATGGAGTAATAATGGCAAGATGGAAAACAAGGGATGAACAATACGAGGACCAGCTTGTGTGAAAACCTCTAAGCAGGAACTAGGATGGCAGACATCAGACTAAGCCATCAACAACCAAGCTTGTGTGAAAACTTCTAAGCAGGAACTAGGATGGCAGACATCAGACTAAGCCATCAACAACCAAAACACTTTGACTTTTGTATCACACTACACTTGAGATTTTTAAACTTCTGTCTCCTTCACTGTGGTTACTAAAACAAAGTTGGACAGAACTTTGGGTTTAGCACACAACTAACTAAATCACAGATAAAAGAACATGCAAAGAGCTTAGCAGACCAGGGGACTAGTAACAATACAGTGGATGTCGCTGAAGGCAAACAGGTGAGTTTATAATGCTAGCCCAGGCTTGTCGCAGCAATCCAGCTAAAAGGTATTTAAGGCAGGAATAGAAAGGCCATGTCCCATTTAAAGAGATCATTATGGTATTTTCAAGTGAAATGAATTTTTCAACTTGCTTTGGGTCCATTAATAATTATTAGAAAAGAAAACATTTCTATGAGTTGAATTTAGATACATAAGTGTATACACAAGAGCTCATTTTCTTCTTTCAGTTTAAAATGAGTGGGAATAAAATAATTCTCATATTTGAGAGTCTCTCTTTTTGCACGTAACAAAAGCCATTGCACAGGATAAGCTCTGAGGTCTCAGTCGCATGACCTAATAAAGTGTTTTCTTATTGTTCCTCCTTTCTGCTAAGGTAGACTAGCATCAAGACAGATCTCACCCACAGAGTAACATCTTCATCTTATGCTACTAATGGGTTCTCCGTGAGAATCTCAATTTGATGGACCTGCCTAGCTTTTCTAATGTAGGTTAATGTGGCATTTCAACCCCAGAAAGCGATCCTTTTCAGCTCCCCACAGCATTAGCACAACCAAGGCAGTCACTGTACAGTCGGCAATTTATCTTCTCCCTGATCTGGAACCTATACTCACCCTTTCAGGTCTTTATGGAGGCACATCCAGCAACAGCTTTGTAACAACACTTGGATGAATGCTATAACCTTTCCTCGACTTGCGGCTGTCCTCAGACACAAAGTCAATGTTTGCCAGTGTAAACGCTATGATGAAAATATGAGTTCAATCTGCCAACCCCAAAACATCAAACATCCGAAGCCCACCTTAGTGGCAAACTGCTCAGAAACAAGTTTCTTTCTTGTTCAGTCCCAGCACTTGTGATGGGGCAATGCTATGCTCATGCACAGAAAGCTAACAAATCCCGTGGGAACAGCACAGCATTGGCAGTTGTGACCCTGATCCTTGGCAAGCAATCATAAAGAAGGATTTCATACTAGGACTGGTGACATAACCCACTGCAGAATGCTTGCCTAGCATGTACAGGTGAGGCCCTAATCTCAACCTTCAGTAGTAGGAGGGGAGAAAAGCGCTTTAGAGTAGACACCAAGGCACCATGGATATGCACAGTCATAGACTGCCTAAAGAGTTAAGTGTGTGTGTGGGGGGGCGTCATGCTACACTGAAATTACTGGAGAACACATACACTTAACCAAGCTATGTGAGTTTGGACACCTGAGTTGGCTGATTTGGGCACAGGGGATTAAGTATCTGCTCCATAATTTCTTTAACACCCATACTTCAGGGAAAGAAATTCGATGTCACTTTTACCCCTACTGAAAGAGTTGGCTTTTGATTAGTATGAAGAAACAGGGGCACTTATAGGCATTGAATGAGTGTAAGGATTCAGGCATTATGCTGGCCTGCCCCGTCACCTTTATCATAACACTTTATCATAGCAATGAGAGTCTCATGTACTCAAGTCAAGGTGTTCCAAAAGCACACCAACCTAGCCATCCTCTCAAAGGTATTAGCCACCCTTCCCCTAGGACCACCATCAGCAGACAAAGCTTCAGCTCCCAAAATACCAATGAGCAGTTTGCCACCAACCCAGTTATAATATTTTTTAACATGAAGTCCTTAAGTACCTGATGCTCCCTATGTACAGATGAACATCCCAGGACCTTCCTACTTACCATTCATGTTCAGAGCATAGTCTATAAATCTAGAGGGGTGCTCTGAAATCGCACCTCCTCTGTAGACCTGTGATCAGGGCTGCCTTTTTGCTCAGGCTGTGGCAGACCCCAGCACCCCGAATACTCTGTCTGCACTAACTTGTTTTCTCTGCCACATGATCTCAAAATGACATCCTTCCAACATCTGTGCATCAGTTTTGAATGGAAGTCAGCACAGAAAGCATAAACTTCAGTATGCTCAGTCATACATCCAAATCACCCCCCATGTCCCTACTTCCTACCCACACGCCCAAGGTTCAGGGACCACTGGGAAAAGGGGAGAAAATTTTAAGAGTGGGAAGTTAGGGGAGACTGAAGCAAAGCAGTGTCTTCTGAACACCACAATACCACGGCACTCATAAAACCACAGCAGCTCGGATCGCCTATCTCAAATCAAGCCAGTCATCATTCAAGCATAGAGGACTAATGATCATTCCCCACCAGAGACTGAAGGGGGAGTCAGTTTTCCTTAAGGGTGTGGCCCATGGTAGGCTGACCATGATTCCGTGGATGGCTCCACACCCGAGAGTATATATAAAGCCAGGTGGTGGGGCACATCTTTAATCCCAGCACTCAGGAGGCAGAGGCAGGTGCATCTCTGTGAGTTCGAGGCCAGCCTGGTCTACCCAGAAAGTTCCAGGACAGCCTCCAAAGCTACAGAGAGGCCCTGCAGTGAAAACAAAACAAAACACAAAGTATATATGGCCAGCACCAACTGGAATCAATGTTTTTTTTATTTTTAAAGGACATAGATTTGGGAAATGGATTGGGAAAGAGGTGTGGATCTGGAAGGAGTTAGGGGAAGGAGCAGGGATAAATATGATCAAAACACATTGTATTAAATTCTCAAGGAGTTAATAAAGATACATATTAAAAAGGATCCAGAAGTGTTCCTTCCTCACCACAAGTGTATATTCTGTAGTGGGAGTTTGTCAGAAGCCACAAACAATAGGCAAAGGGTGATGGGAAGAACAAAGCACAGCCATGGCCATCGGGTTGAGACTTCCCAGCTTTTATCTGAGACCCACTGGGCAGGCTTTGCTTCACTGGCTCCTGTTTATCTAGAAACCTATGCTTTGGCTAGGACAGTGGTTCTCAAACTCCCTAATGCTTATGTTGTGGTACCCCCATCCACAAAATTAGTTTTGTTGCTACTTCATAACTGCTCTTTTGCTACCGTTATGGATCATAATGCAAATATCTGCGGTTTCCGATGGTCTCGGGTGACTCCTGTGAAAGCACCATTTGACCTCCAAGCAAGTGGAGATCCACGGGTTGAGAACCACTGCTCTAGGGTTAGATCTTGATCTACACCTACATCGTGCTTCCAGTGCAACTCAACTGCTGGAACAGACACAATGATGAACAAAATCAATATGAGTAATGGAAAAGCAAAGCATGTAGTTGCCATGCTAATATCTGAAGATGCAGACCAGCACAGCTGCCTTAAAATGCATAACGTTCTAAAGACTCGGGTAAGAGTAAAGAAAATATTCCCGTGCGGCTCTATCCATATCCTCAGTTTAAACAGTAACTACTATCCTAATACCTCTCATGCCAGTCTAAAGCTTCCTGTTATGTAGTTTAGAAGTAAGACCCAAACACTCCTTTTATTTTTAAGATTCTAATACAATAGCATCATTTCCCCGTTCCTTTCCTCCCTCCAAATCTTCTCATATACCACTCCTTGCCCTCTTTCAAATTCATGCCCTCTTTTTTCATTGTTATTACATATGTGTATATATGTGTGTGTATGCATGTATATATATATATATATTCCTAAAAATAACCTGCTCAGTCTGTATAATGTTATTTGTATGTATGTTTGCTGGGTTAACCATTTGGTACTGAACAAGCAATTAGCATGCTCTTCCTTGGGAAAGACTTTCTCCCACTCCCAGCACTCCATAGCTGCCTGTAGTTCTTGTGTGGGATGGAGGCCTTGCAATCTTTCCCCACCCACTTTTTGCATGTCTGTTGTTGATAACCTTGTCCAGCTCATGTTTAGGCATGGGGGTGAGGGCTACATTGCATAGCTCAACACTTTCAACTGCACAGATTTCATCCTTATAGAAAGAATGGGCTGAAATGCAAAGAAGATTCATTGCTAGGTGTCCTAGTTTGCACCATGACCAAGAGTAACTTAAGGAAGACGGGATTTATTTGGCCTATGAGTCCTAGGGTCACAATCCATCCCAAGAGAAGTTAGCCAAGGAGCTCCAGGCAGGAAACTGGAGGTAAGCACTGAAGCAGAGGCTATGGAGCAATGCTGCTTGTCAGATTGTTCCTTATGATTCACTCAGCCTGCTTCCTTATACAACCCAGGAGCATGTGCCCAGGGGGGTACCATACACTGTGAGCTGGACCCCCCAACAACAACCATTAATCAAGAAAATGTCCCCCAGACTTGCCTGCAGGCCGACCCGATGAAGGCATTTTCTCAGTCAGTTCCCTCTTTTCAGAAAACCCTAGCTTTTGACAAAAACCAACCACCATACTGGGACAGTGTGTGAGGGGCAGATACTGTATGTCCACCTAAAAAACTCCAGTGAAGCTAGAGCTCCATAGTCTTGATTGCTGATAAATCCTTTGAAACTGAATTGTACCCTAAACAGACTGGCGGGCCTAAAGAATGCTGTGTCCCTTATCTCACTCTATACCGTGACAGTGGCTGTCATGCCTGGAGTAATCTCAGGGACAAATCTCTTGCTCCATCCTCTGGGCCATTCAGTCCCAGCAAGTTGGAACTGAGGTCCATGAGAAGGGAGGAAGACATCGTCTACTCAGGATCTCTGAGAAAACATCAGTACCAACCCACACCACTCCTTCAAAGTTGGGATACCATACAATGGCACTTAAGGGCTGACCTTTGTGTAGACTACCACAGGAGTCTTCGCTCTAAGGCTGGATATGGCTGAAACAAGCACAAAGCAAGGAGATGATGGTCACCCTGAGCCAAGAATACTTTAGCTAATACTAACAACTCAAACACTGCCATGCACCCCCACTTACTCTCCTAAAGAATGCACTCCTGGGTCTAGAAGCTCTAGAAATTGATTAGAGGCACTCCAAGTCCTGTCTTCTCTCCACAACAAAAATGTAGAAGCAAATAGCAATGGCTTGTCTGAACTTGGATCCCAAGAGGCACATTCTTTCAATTTATCAAAAATAATCTCTACTTTCATAAACTGTAAAGGTAATCTTGGGTGCCTGCAAGTCCTCTGCTCCTGGGGCTTTCAAAGGCTAATTTCTCTACCCTTTAGGATTTCTGTCCCTGGCTTATGAATGGACTCTAAGTTCTCTCCCAGTCGCAAACATTTCGGTAACAGTCTGCCACACAGAAACAAGCTGGATTTGCTGATTCCTTTGGGTTTGCTGACTCATTTCTATATGCTGACAATAAGAAGTAACTTCTCCCATTGTGAAGTGGCCTGCTTGCCCCGTCCAGCTTTGCCATTTCTGGATTCTGTTCCCTTTGCATGGATATTCCATACACTGCTGTGACACACTTTAATCCAATTATTCATGCATTCAAAACTGATTAAATGTCTATTTAATGAGGCAGGCCTTTTGGGAAGTTTGCCTTCATTTGACAATGTTAGGTAAGTTAAAAATATTATGACTTGGGGGCTAGGGAGATGGCTCAGCAGTTAAGAGCACTGGCTGCTCTTCCAGAGGTCCCAAGTTCAATTCCCAGCAACCACATGGTGGCTCGCAACCATCTGTAAGGACATCTGGTGACCTCTCCTGACCTGCAGGCATATACTGTATACATAATAAATACATAAATCTTTTTTAAAAGTTCAGAAATATTATGACTTAACTTCCTGCTCCCTTTATTTATTACTTAATACAAAGTGACCGTGTAGCTCACATGTCCCTCTGTCCTGGTTTGCTGTGACACTCCTAGTTGATGCGTGTGGTGCTGGTGCAGCTATTAACATGCTCACCCACTATAGTGCTAGTGCTCCCTAAGGGTCATTAGCTCCCCCTGCATATTTCACAGAGTCTTTAGCATTGTGTGAGGGGAAAACTTACAGGAAGGAAAGGTCCATCATTTCCAGGGGACACATGAAACCCTTGGCATAGTTCAGTTGTGACAGCCTGCAGAAGGAAACAGTAAAGCTTGCTCTGTCCTTTCAAGAACCATAGCAGGGACAGCCTCAGAGGGGTGAAGGGCCCAGGTACACAGCCAGACTTTATACTGCTCTCTTGACTATGTACATATAGACAAGTTAGTCAGCCATTGTGTGCTTCACTTTCCTTATATGAACAAAGGATATAATAACAGTTCCTACTTTATGAGGTTGTGGACAGTACAACATGAGTCTCTGCCAGGCACATTCAAAATGCTATGAGGTATATTCCACTACAAACGACTGGATCTAACTCGTTACCAGACAGCTACATATGGGCTAGACCAAGGAAGGGCCACTTTCAAGGGAAATACGAGGTGAAATCCTTTGGTTCTGGGGTTGGCAGAAGCTATCTGGTCTCTAAAGAAATAAATGATTAATGAACAAAGTAGGTCACTAAAGTTGAATCTCAAGTGACTGGCTCAGGTCTCATGGTTTGACCTAGTGGCACAATCCTTCGGTTCCAGAGTGTCTGAACACCCAGAGAAACAGCCTTGTGACCCACATTCCTGTGGACTCTTGTCTTAAGCCAATCAGCCAATTTCAACCAATGGTGGCTCTTCTATTCCATATTTAATAAATACAATGGCCAAGTATATTCACAAAGATGTGCATAACAGATATGGGACCTCGGACCTTGACAGACACTGGAAACTTCCACTTTCTGAAATCTTATTCTGTGATAATCTTCTCTCTAACAGTAACTTCAGATCAACCCAACTTCCTGGCACTCGTGAATACCTTGGGTTTCTCAAGGCCCCCATTGTTCTTCAATACAATATTCCCTCCTGGCATATTTTTCCGGATATTGTGTCCTTTCATCTTACATCCTCTCAGAAACACTCACTTTTTGTATTTACTGCTCAGTTGCTGTGATAAAACACCAAGGAACCTTACAGAAGGAAGAGTTTATTCGGTGCTTACAGTTCAAAAGGAGTAGGAGTCCATCACCATCATGACAGGGAGTATGGCAGAAAGAAGGCAGGCGTGGCACTGGACAGCAACACAGAGCTCACATCCCAGTCCACAGACAGGAAGCAAAGAGAGAGCCCTGGGAGTGGCATAAGGCTTTTGAAAGTTTAAGCCCACCCCCAATGACATACCTCCCTCCAACAAGGTCATGCTCCTGATCCTTCCCAAACAACCACAAACCAAGTTTTCAAATGTCTGAGACTTAAAGGGAAACATCTCATTTGGACTACCATGCTTTCCCTTCCTAATGTTTGCTCATGGTACCCAAAGCTTCCAATTCAGGACTGAGCCTACCTGGCACGAAATAAGCCATCAAATGACCGCAGGAAATGTTTGATTGGTTCCATCCCTCAGCTACGGTGTGGAATTGCAGCAGCTGCAACGTCAGCTTCTGTTTCAGATCCACTTGCCTCCCATCTTCATCATCATCTTCAACTAGTTTCTCTCACAGCCATGATTATCCCACTTCACCCATCAGAATAAAATCTAATCCGGGACTGTCCCTCTCACATTCTAGAGATCTTGTCTATCACCTTGAACTTGAAGTTTGCCATCATCTAACGATGGTTTTACTTGTCCATCTTTTGTAGCATTCTCTCTGGCACATTAGACATGGAACTTTTTCATTACAGCTCTTTATTTCTTTGTCCCAATTACCACAAGATTTGAATGCATTTCTCTGCTTTTATCACTTGATACCTCCCACGTACTTCTATTGCTGCAGTGTCTCCGGATCGCCTAATATTTCTGTATCTCTGGAGCCATCACAAGGCATCAAGGTAGGTAAAATCAGAGGCCTTGTCTTGCTAATCTTTGTAGTCTCAGGTTCTGGGCAACCCCCGGGATATGCTCAAAAGCCACGGGCATGGAAATGGAAAGGATGGCTCAGTGATTAAGAACACTTGCTGCTCTTGCAGATGACCTGGGTTTATTTCCTAACAACTACACACGGTAGTTTACAACTGTGTGTTAACTCCAGTTCTGAGAAGCTGACACCCTCTTTTGACTTCTTTGGGCACCAGGCAATCATGTGATGCACATACATACATGCAGGCAAGCACTCACACTTATAAAAAATTAATTAACTTATTAAAAAGCCATTTGCTGTGTGAATGGAAATTCTACTAACCACCAGACCTGGGTTTTCACACCTCTGTCAACCACATTGAATTAGACTACTCATGGGTCCCCCACTCCCTGTACTTGTTTCCTCCAATTACACATGAATGGATGCTCAGCGACTGCCAGGCAGCACTCAGGAATCTGAGAAATGCTTTAAAAGCCTCACCCCATCTCTAATTGGCTTAATTCCCCAAACATATGAAGAGACAGCACTGCCTTTGTTTTGTGAATTTGCTCAGAAAACAAGTCCTAACCAACTAGGTGGTTAGCACAGAAAGGAAGCAGTCAGGAAAGGAAGCTCAGGTTATAGTCAAGGCCAACAGGACTCTAGACTCCTCTCTTCCAGATGCCAAAGAAAGTGACTCTAACTTAATAAAGTTCCTGTAAACTACCATTCGTGATTTTCATCATCTTTATTTTATAGCTAGTGGAAGGGGTAGAGACTGAAAAAGAAAAGGCATTTTGGGTGTGATCACAGTTGCCTTCTGTGTGGGTGTGGCTATGGACAGATGTTGAACGCTATGTCTATGGGGTTCGGAGGAGATGCTCATGATCTCTTCTCCAAAATTCCTAGTGGTTCTAAAAAGTCAGCCTGCCTTCCAGTACCTGGAGGCTCTTGCTGAAATGCAGATTCTGCCTTAGTAGGTCTGCGTCTCCTACCATGTTCAAGGTAGAGCCTCTGGGCCGGTCCTAAACTTGCATGTGAAGGTTCTGCCCCTCCACCAGTGGCCATGTTTATGTTGTGATAAACACTGAGACAGCTAACATAAAAACAGGAAGGATTTATTTTGCTTACAACTGTCTACATCTCTATAAAGAATAAGCCTTGCTGTCTTGGGAATGTGATTGCAGAAAATATGTAGCAAACTGCAGGTAGTAAATTGCTCATACCTCAAGGTAGCTGGGTTGGGGTGGGGGTTCAGAAAAGATCCTTCGCCCAGATCTCTGAGGATACATACAAAATGAACTCTTCCCACTAAAACCTCCCATTGGGCCCCACCACCTCTCAAGAGCACCCAAGCCAGAAGCTCATGCCTTTGGGGGCATTTTAGATCCATATTATAGCTATGTGTCACGCAGGGGCAGAGGCTCCACTGAGCCTTAAGAAGGAAATATTATAGGGCTGAAGAGATGGCTCAGCAGTTAAGACTGTTCTTCCAGAGAACCTGGATTCAATTCCCAGAACCCACATGGTAGCTCCCAATTGTCTGTAACTCCAGTTCCAGGGGACCCGAAACTGATGGCAAAACACTACTGCACAAAAAACTAAAACTTAAAAAAGAAGGAAGTATTACAGTTCCACTTATGTCCGTTTTCTGTAAGAATGTGAAATAAGAAACACAGGTACCACACCTGACCTATCAGTCAGATCACCTCCTTTCAGTCCATGTATTTATTTCCTGAGGCATTCAGGAAATAAAATTCTACCACCCAGAGGAACAGACCATTTGTTTCAGCTAGCTACTGCAGCATGCTGGAATGCTGATGCTGCAGGGTTTATGGAGTGCATTATCCATTTTCTAATGTAAGCCTCACACAATGGATCTGTATCAGTCACTTTTCCTGTGGAAGATCCCTGACCCAAGCTACCTAAGAAAGGTGGTTTTATTTTAGCTTACAGTTTGATGGTACAAGTCCACATCGGGGAAGTTCTGAATGCGAGGCTGCTAGTCATAAGGCAGCCACACTCAGGAAGCAGGTCACAGCTGGCACCCCCCTCACTCCCTCCTTTTCATTCAGTCCACGCCCAGCCTAGGGATTGGTGCTGCCCTTAGTTAAGTTGGCTTTTCCTACTTTAACATAACCTAGATAATCCCTCACAAGTATGTTTGTCTTTAGGTGATTCTAGATCCTGCCAAGTTGAGGGGATTTGTACACGAATACAAATATTGTTATAGAGTACAATCACAGTACAAGAGGCCAAGACAGCAACAAGACACTGCTGACTAAAGACAGCATTAAGGGCTGGAGAAAGAGGCTCATAGTTAAGGGCATTCACTGTTCTTGTGGAAAACAAGAGTTCAGCTCCCAGCACCCACTTCAGGCAGCTCACAACCACCTGTGACTTCAGTTGCAGGGGATCTGATGTCCTCTTTTGGCCTCAGTGGGTACCCACACACCTGAACAGAAACAACAATAATAATAACAGCAACTAACCCTAAAAAAACACTGTTCTTGCAGAGAACTTGGGTTCAGTTTTCAGTACCCACATGGTAGCTCACAGCTGTCTGTTACTCTAGTTCGAGGGGTAGAGGAAATCCCCTCTTCTGACCTCAATGAGCACAAGGAACACACACGTGGTACACATACATATATGCAGGAAAAACATACACATAAAAGTAAATAAATCTAAACACAAAAAACAAAAAACTTAAGTCTGTCAGCCAAATGTGGTCTACAAACCCAAAATTATAATGTTGTAAAATGAACTTAGAGTCATCTTTTTTTTTTCCAGAGACAGGATTTCTCTGTATTGTTTTGGAGGCTGTCCTAGAACTCGCTCTGTAGACCAGGCTGGCCTCAAACTCACAGAGATCCGCCTGCCTCTGCCTCCCGAGTGCTGGGATTAAAGGTGTGTGCCACCAACGCCCAGTGAACTTAGAGTCATCTTTAATAATGACTTTAATAGTATATCTTACCTTAAAATCACAATATACACATATATCTTTAGAGAAATAATTCCTACTTTGGGGGTGATTATACAAACATCATTTTATTAATGAAAGCATAAAGTTCAGGGACAACTGCTTTGTCCTACTAGTGGGGCTTCATTTGCAATAGAGAACATTCTGGAAAACTGATCAATCTCCCACAAGCTACCCTTCTCCAATCCTGTGACCCCCCTTTCCTCACCGTTCATGCCATGTTGTTGCTGACATGGTAGAAGATCCAACAACCTGAAAATCAAATGCCCAAGAGGGCCAGAAGGACTCATGATCTCTCAGAGAGACGAAGAAGCACCAAAACCTAAGAACTCAAGTTAGGACTACATTCAACCAGAAGATGGTAGCCCCAAATACACCCCTTTTGCATAATGGTTATTTTAAATTGAGTGTTTTGAGAAACCATGAGCACAGAAGTTCTGAAAACAAAGCAGAACTCCCCATCTTCTCATGAAGGAAATCTACTGGTCAGAGAGTTTCTAGCTCTACACCCAGGAACAAAAGGATCACTCACAATGTCAGATGCTGGTCACTGTGACTAAACACCTGTGTAGATCAAATGAAGGATGAGAGTTCATTTCCCATTTGGCGTCAGTCTAGGCTCAGCTGGCTTCCTTTCTTTGGGACAGAGTATCCAGGAATGTCAGGGCAGAGGGTGCCCTGGAGCTCAATTGCACACCATGACAGAAAGGAGAGAGAGGGAGGGTTTGGGGACAGGATGTACCCTTCAAAGATGAACCACAGTGACCTACAACCTCCAGACAGGCCTCAGCTCCTAGGATTCCTTAATGGATGGTACTATTGATGAAGTCAGAGCCCTCATGCTCCCATCACCTCTCAAAGTCCACCAACAGGGTCTGAGAAATGACTCAGGGAGTAAACAGACAGACCTGCCACCCTGCTTGATTCCCAAGCTTGATCCCTAGGACTCATATCATAGAAGGAAAAAACTGACTCCTATAAATTGTCCTCTGACTTCATAACTGTATATTGTCTCTCACATACATACACATACACAGAGAGAGACAGAGACAGAGAGAGACAGAAAGAGAAAGACAGACAGACAGACATATGGAAGTGAAAAATTAACATCAGCTGGCAAGCAAGCCCTTAACCATGAGCCTCTGGAAGACATATTTGGATCTGGATTTAATCCATAACACTGACTGATAGAGCAGGTGCTGACTTAAAGCTGTGTGACTAACTTTCCCTTGGTGGCCATGATGTTCCTATAACTTGACTTCACAGCCCCCTTCTGACTACCTGACAATTGTCATTTGCTACAATAACATGACTCCAGCCTCCTGATTTCTCACCTCTGGACCTGGCTTACTTTAACTATGTACTTCTCAAGATAGAGAGCACAAAACAGAATTGATTGTCCAACATGTGGTATGATCAGTGCAGAAGAGAACAGGGTTGTCATCATTTTTCTCTCAAATGGTATGTCCATTGATACGGCCCGTGGCTTTCCCCATTAAAACCACATGTCTTTTTATTGATGCCTGTCCTCTGCTTCATCATAACTCTTAGACTGAAGATTGTTAGACATGGTATTATTAGATGCATGCATTACCTTCTTTGTGTGCCTGTAGTGCATCCCTGTTGTCTATTTGCCATAAAGCATCTTCTTTTTTAATTTAAATTTATGTTAGAAACAAGGTTGCTTCACATGTCAATCCCATGTCCCTCTCCCTTTCCCTCCCCTCCTCCCACAAACCCCCCCCCAGTACCTCCTCATTTCCCAGGGAGGATGAGGCCCTCCATGGGGTGTCCATAGTCTGTCATTTCATCCAGGGCAAGGCCTAGATCCTTCTCCAGGAGTCCAGGCTGAGAGTGCATCTTTCATTGTTGGATGGGTGCCCAAAGTCCATTTGTATGCGAGGGATAAATACTGATTGCCAATAGATTGCCTAGGCCTTCTCACTGATGCCCACATTCCGGGGGTCTTGATCAGTTCCATGCTAGATTCCCAGCCATCAGTCTGGGATTCGAGAGGTAACCCTTGTCAGGTCAGCTTTTTCTGGGGATTAAACCAGCCCAGTCTTCCTTCTTGCTCTAGGTGAATCTCTGTGCCTTTTGCATATAGTCATAGCGATACTATTGTTCAAAGTAACTGCCCTTTTTTAGACCTAGTAATTAGACAAGATTCATGGAATACTAGCCACCCCACCACACTCAAATCATAGACACAGAGTCAAGCCCAGCTGAAGTAGACATACAATTAATGTCTGCTCTCCAGCATCCCGGCATCTTTGGATTTCAATAAATTTCATAATTCTCCAGGATTTGCTTTCAATTGAAGCTTAAGTTACCACAAACTCAGTGATCTGAAACAACACAAACCAAAGGCATTGCATTGGAAATATATAAAGAACTTTATTAACTCAACAACAGGAAAAAAAACCAAGAAAAATAATCTGAGACATTTCTTCAAATAAGACATATACGTGCCCAAAAAGTATTTATCCTTAATCATGAGAGAAATGCAAACAAAAACCAGGAGGTACCATTTTTACAAACTAGGATAGATACAGCAATTGTCAAGACCAGAACATCCATTATCAGCAGTATTCTTGCTACTGCCCAACCCGCTGTCCCTTGAAGTATGAAATAAATCTTGCTGTGGAAAAATGAACAACAGCCCCCCCCCGAAAAAACCAAGCATTTTGTATAGAGAAATTTGACTCTTTGTTTATTGCTGGTGGGAATGTAAAGTAGATTAGCTATGGTGGAATGAGTTTAAGGTTTTCTCTAAAGCTCATCATATAGCCCAGCAATTCTACTCCCAAGTTCATTACCCAAATAATTGGAAGCAAGTACTCAAACCAGTATCTATATGTTTATGTCAGTTCCAGATATAATAATTAACAGAAATAAGAAATATATATATCAATAGATAAATAAATTATGTTTGGAATATTTTTCAGCTCAAAAAGAGTGAGGTACCAGCCTATGCTACAATATGAATTAATCTTTAGACACAATGTCAGGCACAAAAGGCCATATATCACATGAATCTACTTACACTGAGAGTTCAAATGTCTAAGTACATGGAGACAGAGTACTGACGGATGATTACCCTGGAAAGCAGGGTAATCCATGCACAAACCATGGAGCTTATTTCTGAAGCAATGAACATGGCTTGAACCAGCTAGAGTGATGACTGCACAACATGATGAAGATGATAAATGCCACAGAACTGCAACTTTAGAGCTCAGAAGTTCTGGAATCAAAGACTGACAGGGATGTGTTATTTCTTGAGCCCTAGGAAAGGCATCCATTCCTTGCGTTTTTCATCTCTCCAACCACTAGCATTCTTTGGCTGTGGCTTCTTCCTGTAGTATCTCCAAAGCCAGCCTCATGCTCAAATCTCTACCTTTAAGGTCAGTTTCTGCCACTGCAGCTCCTTCTCCAACACAGTCCTTTCCTACCCGCCATATATGGGCCCCTTGTGAGAACTCCAGCACTGCTTATGTCAGACACATTCTCACATCCCACAGCCTCGATGTCCATTCGCCATGTAGAGTAACTAAGGCCCAGTCCTATGATTTCAGTGTGTCCCCAGCAGCTCATGTGATGGAAACTTAACACCCTAATACATGTGTTAATGGAATTTTGAGGTGTACAGTTTAGGGGGGAAAACTAAGGTTAGTTTGGCTCTCTTAGTCATTCCCCACTACCCAAACACCAACACAAGCCAACGAACTCTAGTCTCTATAAATTACCAACTCTTGGGTATTTAGTTAAAGGAACAGAAAATGAACCAAGACAGCAAGTTCCAGGACTCAAATGTTGACATCTTTAGAAGGTCATTATTGTCTGTCCCACACAACACTCCTTCAATTATCTTCTTTCCATGCTTAAACTAGGCAGCAATGTGGTTTATCAGCATGACATTCAATTTCATAGTTGACAACACTACTCTTTATACTTTTCTGGGTAGTAGTTTTTTCCAGTTTTTACATTTTTTCAAATTTATTCTTTGATAATTCATAAATGTACGTGATATATTTTGATTATATTCACCCCTGACCCTTTGCCCCCCTCTCTCTTTGGAGTCTTTCTTTCAAATACTTCCCTCCGATTTTCATGTATTTAAAAAGTAATAACCCACAGGGTTTAATTAGGGTTTCTTACATGCTCATGGGTATGAAATTATTTATTGGACCATGACAACTCACCAATGACTACAGCCTACCACCCAACAGTCATTAACTGCCAATAGCACTTCAGCTAGGCCTAGGTGTAGGGCCTCACATACTTTCCCATGTTTGCTGGAAAGCTGACTGGCTTGATCTTGTACAGGTGACCACAGCTTTCAGAAGCATCCTGAGTGAAACAGTGACCATGCAAGCTTCAAGCAAGATATGGTGGTTTCTTACTCTAGAGGAGAGTGACTAAGGGAAGTCACCAGAGTTTTACATATAGCAAAATGATTTCTCCAGAAACAGGGCGGTCAGCAGAGGTGGGGCATAAAGTCTCTAGAGATTAAGTGAATAAAAAGCAGATTAAAAAGCTAAAGAGATGGAAAGTCAGCTACAGCCTTTGGCCAGAGGGCAAAGGAGCTAGTGTGAGACCACACAGAGAAGGGAAAGCAGAACTTACAAAAACCCATACTGAAAGGGCATTAGGTGACACGACAATGGCTAAGACTCTGCCTTGTTTTTTTCTGAGACAGGGTTTCTCTGTGTAGTTTTGGAGCCTGTCCTGGAACTCACTCTGTAGACCAGAGCTGGTCTCGAACTCACAGAGATTCACCAACGCCTGGCAAAAGCCTCTGCCTTTTAAAGGATCTCTCTCTCTCTCTCTCTCTCTCTCTCTCTCTCTCTCTCTCTCTCTCTCGTATGTGCATGTGTGTGTGTGTGTGTGCATGTGTGTGTGTGTGTACATTGTCAGAGTACAGCAGAAGTTGACTTTTAGTTCTCTGTTTCTACCATGTGGGTCGTTGTGATTGAACTCAGGTTATCAATCTTGACATCAGATTTCTTTACCAGCTAAACCATCTTATTGATCCATCTCTTGAGTCCCAGTGAGCCCAGTGATACCCTCCTTCTGTCAATCCCAAGACCATACAGAGCTTATCTCAACCCCAAGATGCCCTTTTGATGTGTTTAGGCAAAACTCTAGCTCTCTGTACACACACACACACACACACACACACACACACACACACAGAGAGAGAGAGAGAGAGAGAGAGAGAGAGAGAGAGAGAGAGAGAGATAGAAAGAGCATGTCAGCATTGCCCTAGACAGACACAGACAAGGCATAATAATGAAGGAAAAAGTGCCTGGCACACCATGGGAATGGGAGTTTATAGGATAGTCTCATTAAGAAAAGCTAAGACTCGCTGGGCGGTGGTGGCGCACGCCTTCAATCCCAGTACTCTGTGAGTTGGAGGCCGGGCTGGTCCGATAGCCTCCAAAACAGTACAGAGAAACCCTGCCTCGTAAAAACCAAAAAAACCAAAAAAAACAAAAAAAGGAAGAGAGAAAGAAAAGCTAAGACTCTGGCAAACAGCCGGAACTGCAGCAATCCAGAAGCTGAGGCAAGGGGATTTTGAGTCTGAGCTAACCTGAGATACACAGTGAAACCATGTCTCAAAAAACAAAAACAAGGAGAAGGGGGCGGCCAGAACAAGTTAAATGGGTTTGGTTTTAGACACTAGCACCTTAAGACTCTCTGTCTGTCTTTAAAATCAAGCTTGAAATGAAAGAACTTTCAGTTTCTTGTGGATCTATTTGATTTACCAACTTTTAGGGCCAGTTTGCAAAATCTGGGCATTGGTTTCCACTGTGCATTTCTTGCAAGTGTTCAGCTGGTCTTGTGAGCAAATGGATCTCAGTCTCAAGAAGCAGCTGTGTAGGCCAGATCACCTCCTTCATCGGCCTCTTTAAGGGAAAGATCATTCAACTGTCTGCCTTAAAGAAACTGTAAGTGCTACCAATTAATGTGACTTTGACCCAGAACTCTTATTTATGCAAAACACAGTAAAGTATTTTATGAGTATTCACGGGTTCCTGGAAGAGCAAAGAACATTCTGTGTTTGATGCATGATCTAGAGTTCAGGCATCAGTTATATTTCATCCTCAAAAACTGTCGCCTGAGTCAGCTGCCTTTATTGGTACATGTTTGTTGAAATGGGAGGGGGCTGTTTGTTCGTCCAGGGTGGAGAAGCATTGAGGGTAGCTAGATATTGCTCTTTTCCTCTCCTCTCAGGTTATAATCTTTCATCAGTATACATAGAGTAAACTGTACGTGACCTGAAGCAATGTGGAGGGCTGGAGTTAGCTACACAAGCACACTGTTCCTTGGTCGGCTCATACTGGATTTTAATTATGGGCACCCAGAGTTATTGCCTTCGGTACCAAGAAGTTCCTTTTCTAAAATGCTGTTCTGCAGACTGTCTTGTGTAACCAGGAAACACTAAATTGGAGGGAAAGCAATGTCTCCACTCCTCTCAAAGGTCATTGAAAGTGGTACAAAACCAATTACAAACACAGCAAAATGCTCCTCTGTTTCCCAGTCTTCACTGGCCAACCGACCTAGCAATCTTTCTCTGTAAAATAGTTTCCATCCATAGCCTTTGCATCAGAGAGATCTGATATGTCTGCATTGTCTAGGGACCATGGGTGTGATTCACAAATGCAACAGAACTAAGGCTGAGCAATGTCCCCCATATTCTGTGTGCCATGGACCCACCCTCAGATACTCTGCATTTCTTACGAGAGCCCTGAGGTCACACATTCTTTCCTACTACCCCACAAGGTGACTCACAGTGCCCCAGCCACGAGAAGCAGTCTCTGCTCAGCATGAGGGGTAGATAAAGCCTAGCACAGGATGAAGGAAGTATTCATAAATGTCTTTGATTTTCAAAAATTAATTATTGTTATGGGTATGGGTGTTTTGTCTGCAAATATATCCATGTACCACCTGCATGTGGTACCTGTGGCAACCAGAAGGTATTGGGTCTGCTGAGACCGGAATTATGGGCCCAGGTCCTCTGGAAAAGCAGTAATGCTCCAGTCCCTTAAAAATTGTATTTATATATGTGTGTGACTATGCATATGCATGCGGTGCCTTTGGAGGAAGTTGTCAGACCCTCTGCACATGGAGCCTCCAGGTAGTTGTGAGCTGTTATGTGGGTACGGGGAACCAAATTCTGATCCCCTTCAAGAACAACAAGCACTCTTGCATGCTGAGCCAGTTTTCCTGCCCCATTGATCAGCTCATGAGGCAAGCAAACAGCCTCCAGTTTGTACATATGCACATTTATATTATTTTATTGCTTATCAATACAAACCTCCACACGGGCTCATTTTCAGAGAACTTTGTACATATGCACATTTATATTATTTTATTGCTTATCAATATAAACCTCTACACGGGCTCATTTTCAGAGAACTGCCATGTGCATTCAGTTATCCGTTTCACTGTTCTGATTAGAAAACCATAAGCAAATATCCTAGCAAGAATGGCATACTAGCCAGGCATGGCGGCACATGACTTTTATCCCAGGACTCAGGAGGCAGAGGCAGGCAGATCTCTTGAGTTTGAGGCTAGCCTGGTCTACAAGGTAAGTTCCGGGACAGCCAGAACTACAGAAAAACCTGTCTCAAAAAGACATAATAACCTGGAAGCAACCTAGATGCCCCTCAACTGAACAGTGGATAGAGAAAATGTGGTACATTACACAATGGAGTATTACTCAGCAGAAAATAAAACAATGGAATCTTGAAATTCCCAGGTAAATGGATAGCACTGGAAGAAACCATCCTGAGTGAGGTAACCCAGTCACAAAAAGGCAAACATGGTATGTACTCACTCATATATGGATTTTAAACATGGATCAGGAGAGTGCCAGTCTGCACTTCCACTGACAGAAAGTCTGGGAAACAGGAAAGAATCTAAAAGATATGCATGGTACCCAAGAGAAGAGAAATGAGGCAAGATCCTCTGAACAGATGGGGAACACGGCGAGGGGGGGGACCTGGGAAATAGAGAGGGGGAGAAGTGGAAGAGAGAGTAGGTCATGGAGGAACAGGAAGGTTGACTGGGAAGGGGTAGGATAGGGGGAAGAGAGAATCATAGGTTAGAAGACAGATCAGGCACCATTGTGACCTCTAGTGATCTAAAGGGATGACACCAATTGGCAAGCTAAGCAATAGTGTAGAGACCACCTCGAATGCCCATTCCTGATAGTGAACTTGATGTCTATAACCATTCTGGAGCCTTCATCCACTGACTGATGGAAGCAGAGGCAAACACCCACAGTTAAATACTGAACAGAACCCAAGGAACCCAGCGACAGAGAGAGAGGAGCGATGAGCAAATTGGCAAAGAATGGGCTGGCAAAACCAGCGGAGACAGCTGATCTGAACAGGGGAGAGCTCTTGGACCCCAGACCAACAGCTGGGAGGCCAGCATGGGACCGATCCAGACCCCCTGAATGTGAGAGTCAATGAGGAGGCCTGGGCTACCTATGGGGTCCTGAGCAGTGGATCAGTGTTTATCCCTCGAATACTAACAGACTTTGTGTGTCTATAACACAAAGAGGGATGCTCTCTCTGCCTGGACTCTTAGGGGAGTGCCTGGACCCTACCCTGAATGAAATGATAGACTCTAGATATCCCCTATGTGGAAGGAATTGGCAATAGGGTGGGAGGGTGGGGGGGATGGTGGGGGGTGCGAGAGGAGGGGAGGGAGAGGGAACTGGGATTGACATGTGAAACAAGCTATTTAAAATTAAAATAAAAAGACATAATAGCCGGGCGGTGGTGGCGCACGCCTTTAATCCCAGCACTCGGGAGGCAGAGGCAGGCGGATCTCTGTGAGTTCGAGGCCGGGCTGGACCGATAGCCTCTGAAACAATACAGAGAAACCCTGTCTCGTAAAAACCAAAAAAAAAAGACATAATAATAACAACATTCATAATAATAAGAAGAGGAAAAGGAAGAGGAAGAGGAAGAAGAGGAGGAGGAGAAGAAGAAGAGGAAGAGGAAGAAGGAAGAAGGAAGAAGCAGCAATTAGGATCTAAACATGGGTTTGTAACACGAGATTCTACTCTTCTCTAGGAACAGAGAAAGGAGACCACCTTGAAAGAATCTTCCACAGAGGCAGATGCTACAGGGAAATGCCACATTTGGAAAACATTTTGTAACTGTTTCCATTAATCAGTATTCCCACAGCATTCTCAAGTCACCTATAACATCACACTAACACAGGACTCCTGTTTGAATAGAATGTTTTACTGTTGCTCTCAAATCCTTGGTTATCCATTGTGAAATTATAGGGCAATAGTTAATGACAAGAAATAAAATCAATCTATCAGTCTCCTCTCTCTTTCTCCTTCTTCATCCCCACTCCTTACCCTACTATATCAGAAGAGCTAAAGTTCAGGTTTAGGATGAAATGTCCCAGAATTCAAATGGATTGCAAACTGACCAGCCTTCCTTTCCTCATGTGTTAGTGGGGATAATTAAAAGACATATAACTAGGGATGCTCGCTCAGCCTGAACTCTTGGGGAAGGCCCTAGGCCCTGCCCTGAATGAAATGAAAGACTCTGGAGATCCTCCATAGAGGGCCCCACCCTCCCTGGGGAACAGAGTGGGGATTGGGTGGGGGGCTGGAGGGACCTGATGGGGGCAGTGGTGGAGGAGGGGAGGAAGAGGGATCTGGGACTGACATGTGAAGCAAGTTTGTTTCTAACTTAAATTTAAAAAAAAAGAAATATAACTGCCTTTGTTCGGCAGGGGTCAAAGTATGTCTGTTTCAGACAATGCATTAGTAGCAAATACCCATCTCTCCCTAATCTAACAAATGTGATGGAGAATACAGATAATAATCCCAGAGAACCCACTCTCTTGATCACACACCCCCATTCTGGCTGCCTCCTACCTGGCACTGTGGGTCTTCTGATATGCTTTATCTTCAGATAGTCTGTCAAATGCCCCCCCCAACACACCCTCTCAATTTGCAAGCTTAATCTGATCCACTCAGGTGAGTTGCTTCATGTCTGACACCTTCCTTTCTCAGCCAGAAGAGTTTTGAATCCAAATTTAAGTTGGGCATTGTAAACTAATAAACTAATGAAAGGGTCAACGGGTTGGAAAAATGGCTCAGTGATTAAGAACACTTGCTTCTCTTGTAGAAGACCTGGGTTCGGTTTCCAGTACCCACATGGTAGTTCATAACCAACTGTAATTCCAGTTCCATGGGATCCAATGCCCTCTTCTGACTTCCAAGGGTACCAGGCATGCAAGTGGTACACAGACATACATGCAACGAAAATACCCACATACAAATTTTTTTAAAGTGAACTCTGTGAGAGCACCCAGCTAGCTCAGTCGGTAGAGCATGAGACTCTTAAAGTAAACTTTGTGAACCAGGCGGTGGTGGCGCACGCCTTTAATCCCAGCACTCGGGAGGCAGAGGCAGGCGGATCGCTGTGAGTTCGAGGCCAGGCTGGACTGACACCCGCCAAAACAATACAGAGAAACCCTGTCTCGTAAAACCAAAAAAAAAAAAAAAAAGTAAACTTTGTGAAGGTGTATGAGTCTGTGTGTGTGTGTTTACATTTGTGGAATATTAGTTTGCTTTCATTATATATGAATATCATGACTTTTTTCGAACCTTGGTGTTTTAGATCCTCATGAACCATGAGACCTGATGTCTTGGATGCCCTGTCCTGGATGGCAATCCATGGTTTTCTGTGAGCAATGATCTCCATCCATTTAAAGGGAGGACAAGCTTTGTCCAGGTTTAATCGGGTCATTTTAGCCCCACAGAGACTACACTAGCCTTGCTTTCTTCTTAGCATTTCTCCTTGGCCCCCTTAAGGGTAGTGATTTCTGCTCTGGATCTTACTGGTCCTCAATCCTTCATTAATACTTGATTCATCAACTTTATATTTTTCTTTCCCCCTTTAGACCCCTACAGCTACATCCATTGTTATATAAGACTTTATATTCTAGCTGTGTTGTCCCTCTTGAAGTACCAGTCCCACGACCCAGAACCCATAGTGGGCCCATGACTAGTTCATCACTAGATACAAACAACTATTCAATTAATACTTTTTCAGATTAAATTTGTTCATTGACATTTTCATACATATACTTAGTGTATCCTCACCATACCCCACTCCTTGTTTCCTCCCACCGACCCCTACCAACCACTTCCCTCTCTACAAGTCCCTTTTACATATCCATGTGTTTTGTTCCTGTATTTTCTAAATCATGACTGGATGTATAACATCAGACCGCTTTGACATTATCTAGCTTTCTTATGGGTGGCAGGAATGAAGGTCACTGGCTTTAAGATGGTCAGTACATTTCTCTAAATTGCTCATGCATAGCTATACAGCATACTTGAAAAGGAGGTGTTGTAGAAAGGAGAGTGACTGTTGTTCTTTGCAGGTGCACTGAGACTGTCCCCACCCAGGTGTCAGAGACGGACAGGCACCGGCTGCTCAGCCCCCAGGAGGCTTTGTATCCATTTCAGCCTTTGAGGGTCAGGAGGACTGGCCAGGCATGGGGGATGGCCTGTGAACCAGCTCTCAGGAGGCAAAGGCAAGAAGATTGTACACTAGAGTGCTATACATGAGACACTGCTGGTTCATCTGGAATGCTGCTGCCGCCTCTGTGATGTGAGGTCATAGTCTTTACATTACTGGTGGGTTTTATGTGATTCTAAAGGGATAATGACTAAGGATGTTTAAGGATACTGTGTGATGTTTCTGGGTACATAGCCCCATCCTACTGTTTCCTGTTGTAGTGGCATCTTTATATTTGCATTGCTGGTACCATGTGACAGCTGATGCTTGGTGAATATTTGATAAATGAAAGCCTAGATTTATTCTTGGGAATATTTCATCAAGGATTTGAAGGGGTTATGTGAGTGAATTACACTTCTGGACTCCAAACATGTTACACAGAGGATGAATCTTCATCATGAACATCCTCAATGCTCCTTCCCAGCTCTGTTTCTGTTTAATGGTAACAGCTTCTCATCCAGGCATTCCAAGTGATCTGTGCTGCACAAACACAGGACACACACCTTGCAGAGGATGTAACCAGTGGCTATTCCATTTCCCTGACCTTAAGGTCTCACAGGGAAGCAGGAGTAGTGGGATTCTGGTTCAGCTCCTCTGTCCCTATCCGACCCCTCAGGCCACTCCCTTCCAGACCTTTGTTCCCAAAGTTAAATACCAATGATACAATTATAAAACACAGCGCTTCTCATTTCCCTCCTGCTGCCTGCTGAGCTTGAGAAACCCACGCTATCACTCACAGGCATGTGAATGTGATAATAAAGTAAGTCCGGGCAGCTGTAGACACAGGAAATGAATTTTACTGTGGCAAAACGCAAATTGCTACCATTTTGACAAGATGGCTCTGGAAAAGACATGCTGGGGGCTGCTAGGGTGTGTCCACAAGACAAGAGCCTCTACATCTCTACAAACCGCTTCATCTTTTTTTCTTTAAAAAAAAAAGATATGAGTCATTTGGAATATTGTTCAAGCATGGAGCTATGTTTACCTCCCAGAACAGGGAACATGGGAAGTGTGCACCCCAGGGAGGAAGCTGCTCTCTGCTCAGTGAGCCTGCAGTCCATGAATGCCTTGCCAAGTGTACTGAATATAAGAATGCCTGGCATCACAAGAGTTTTTAAACATAAAATGTAACATGACTGTGTGTCCTTCTGCATCTGACATGCTCCTCTCTGAAAGGTGTCAGCTCATCGCCTACAGTGTCACTAAACAAATGTCATTCATTGCACCAAATATAAGCCTAAGTGCCAGGGATAATAGACGGATGCGATTTTTCTAGAGACTGGAATCAAGCCTTATTTTTTAAAGCTGTTTATAAAGGTCTTCCGACGGAGGACAATGGTTAGCAGTAGCTTTTGTTCAAGCAAAGACTTCTAGCTGTTTTGGGGCTACTTTACCAAGGATTAGAATAGAGACCTAAGTACGAAATCATAAAGGCTTCCTTTCATCATACGGGCTGCTCTCTTGTAGGCTCTCCTCCCAGAGCATGGAAGACTACGTGCTTCTGATTAATTGTCTATTGGGGCACTAAGATACATTGTAGATAGATCAAAGGCCTCTCCAGGTCTTCCTGAGCTAACATGGGGGAAAGGAATAGAAATGAGATAAATCTGCCCTCAACTTTCCCTGTCTTATTTCACAGCTTGAACTTCAGTCCTGGTGGGTATGCTGAAGGGCAAGCTGCCGCTTAGTGTGTTCCTCCTGAGAAGCAGCATTCCACAGGCTAACATCCCACCCACTGCAGCTGCTCTAAGGACCAGTCTTGTGTCCAGCCCTCATTTCAGTTCTCTCCATGGATACTGCCTTACTCTCACAGCCTGAACGGCTCTGGGGAACTGACAGGCAAGTCTAGCAGAAATGGCTGTAACTCAGCAGCCTTGAGAGCAGTATTAACTCTAAAGATGCAACCTTGTGCCGTGCACAAAACCAACAATATCAAGACGTTCATGCTGAGAAAACTATGAACAGGAAGCCTCTTCTTCTATCCCTGCTTTAGACAAACAAATAATTTGCATCTTTCAATTTTATGTGTTTGAGTGTTTTGCTTGAATGTATGTATGTGTATTACATACATGCCTGGTGCCAGCAAGACCAGAAGAGAACATGAGACCCAAGGTACCAGAGTGACAAATGGTTGTGAGCTGCCGTGTGGGTACTGAAAATCAAGCCCAGGTCCCCTGCAAGAAGAGCAAGTGCTCTTAACCCCGGAGCCAGCTCTCCGGCCCCTCATCCTCTTTACCAAATGGTAAAATGTCGGTCTTCCCTACTCTTCCATCTTTGGTGCTCTTCTTGGTAGATTTTTTTTTCCAAGTGGAAAGGAAAATAAGATCATCTGAGACAATTCTGTCTCTAATAAAATTTTCTATTAGAAAGGTTTCATCTCAACACATGAAAACCTTTGTGTATGTTGAAGCCTGAGATGTCTTTCATATTAGTTAGCCCATTTAGTCATTCAATAAAGTTTGGCACTTTATTTTAGGACCACGCAGAGGACCCTACTGCTTTTTAGGAGGGTGACCAAAGGTTGGAACTAATCTGAGCATGCTCCTGATTAAGCAGTCTTTGCCCCCACACACACACACCTAGGGAAAATGGGGAATTTAAGATAAAACCTACTCCTTATTTTGGATTCCACTCACATCTACAACTGTGAAGACCTAGAACCATGAGTCTGTGGTGATTTCTGAACTCTCAGGCAGTTTTTTGATTTTTTTTTTTTTTTGGTTTTTGTTTTTGTGGTTGGCCTTTTTTTTTTTTTGCATCCAAGTCAATTTGTTTATTATTTAATATTTTTAAATCATTTTTTATTTTAATTTTAAATACCTTGTTTTACATGTCAATCCCAGTTCCCTCTCCCTCCCCTCCTCCCGCACTCCCCTTCCCCCCCTCCCTCCCACCCTATTGCCAAATCCTTCCCCATAGGGGATATCTAGAGTCTGTCATTTTACTCTGGGTAGGGTCCAGACACTCCCCTAAGAGTCCAGGCTAAGAGAGCAGCTCTCTTTGTGCTATAGGCACACGAAGACAGTTTGTATACCAGGGATAGACACTGATCCACAGCTCAGGGCCCCATAGGTTGCCCAGGCCTTCTCACTGACACTCACATTTGGGGGGTCCATATCAGTCCCATGCTGGCCTCCCCACTGTCCGTCTGGGGTCCAAGAGCTCTCCCCTGTTCAGATCAGCTGTCTCTGCTGGTTTTGCCAGCCCATTCTTTGCCAATTTGCTCATCACTCCTCTCTCTCTGTCACTGGGTTCCTTGGGTTCAGTTCAGTGATTAATTATGTGTTTGCCTCTGCTTCCATCAGTCACAGGATGAAGGCTCCCGGATGGTTATAGACATCAAGTTCATTATCAGGGATGGGCATTCGAGGTGGTCCCTCCACTATTGCTTAGCTTGCCAATTGGTGTTATCCCTTTAGATCACTCGAGGTCACTCTGGTGCCTGATCTGTCTTCGAACCTATGATTCCCTCTTCCCCCTATTCTACCCCCACCCCCTCAACTTCCTGTTCCCCCATGACCAACTCCCTTCCTCTTCACCCCCTCTCTTCTTCTTTTTTTTTTTTTTTTAGTCATGTTAGACATCAGTCTTCCTAATCAGTCACACTCTTCAGAGATACTATTGGGTACTTTTTGGCACTTAGAAACATCTATCTATCTATCTATCTATCTATCTATCTATCTACCTCCTTTCTTCTTTCCTTCTCTTTCTTCATAGTTAGGTCTTTGAACCCAAGGCCTCACTCATCCACAGCAAGTGCTACGACTGAACTACATCTGCCTCCCATCAACAAGAATCTGAGAAATCTAAGAAACAGGTGTTCCTCAACTCCAGGAAAGCACAGGGTTTTCTGCTATGTATATGGAGAGTCCCATTGCTCCTGAAACTCAAGGAAGAAGCCAAGAGCTAGAATAGCCACTCTTCAGAGTTCTCAGCCATTCCTGATTTAAGCATAAATGAAATGCACAGCACAACTGGTTCTAAGCAAAGGCCAAGAGGCTCCCATCCTTCTGCCTACGCATGCTCCTTCAGTAAGAAGGTCTGTGGTTGGTACTAAGTTTCACCAAGCAATTCATTCAAAACAATGAATTCATTCAAAACAATGAATTAGCTCCTATTTACTTATTTTTGATATAATTTTATGTAATTCTTGGAGAATTTCAGACAATGTGTTTTGATCATATTTACTCCCTAGTCCTTCCCCTAACTACTTCCAGATCCATCCTCAACTCCCTACCCCCACAACTTTGTGTCCTGATGTTTTGTCTTTAAATAATCCTATCTATGCTGCCCATAAACTCCTGGGTGTGGAGACATCCATTTGAACATAGTCAGCCTACTACGGGCCATATTGTACTGGCTAGTTTTATGTCAACCTGACCCAAACTAGAGTCATCAGAGAGGAGGAAGCCTCAACTAAGAAAATACTTCTGTAAGATGGGACTGTAAGCAAGTCTGTAGCACATTTTCTTAATGAATGTTTGATGGGGGAGGGCACAGCCCAGTGTGGGTGTAACCACCCCTGGGCTGGTGGTCCTGGGTTCTATAAGAAAGCATCTGGGCAAACTATGGGGAGTTAAGTCAATAAGCAGCACTCCTCCATGGCTTCTGCAGGTCCCTTACCCTGCTTGAGTTCCTCTGCCTGGTCCTTGCTCTGGCCTCTGATGATGAATTGTGATATGGAAGCATAAGATGAATAAACCCTTTCCTCCCAAGTTTCTATGGTCATGGTGTTTTCTCACAGCAACAGTAGCCCTAACCAAGACACATACCATATGGAAAACTGACTGTCCTTCCCCTAAAAGTCATCAATTGTCCATACCTCCTTGGTTGGAGGTGGGAGCTCCTGAATCCCCTGTCCATGCTAGGATGTTGACTAGTTTGATCTTGTACAGCTCTTTCGAAGGCCACCATGGGTTCTGTGAGTTCATGAGAGCAATGGTCCTGCCATGTTTAGAAGATGTTCCACTCCAGGCCTCTCTGACTTCTGTCTTTCACAGTCCTTCTACATCCTTTTCTGGGATGATCCCTGAACACTGGGAGTATATGTGAATATAGGTGTCTAATTTGTGCTTGAGTGTGCCATAGCACTCATTCTCTGCCCTTGGACTATATGTGAATTTCTGAGTGAACTGCCAACCATTGCATTAATAAACTTATCTGATGAGGTTTGAGAACTACATTAATCTATAGCTATAGAGATATACATTTAGAAAGCAACTTAATATTACATCTACCTAGCAGAATAACAGTAGTATATTTATCCCTGGGGCCTACATTTCCCAACCATGGGTTATTGGCCAGATTTTAGTACCAGGTGTGTGTTTCCTCCTATGGAATGGGCTTTAAATCTAGTCAGAGAGCAGTTGGTTGCCCCCGTAACATTTGTGCCACTATTGTATCAGTGGACATATCTTGCCTTACCAGTCATTATTATAGTTCACCAGGCTCTCAGCTAGGCAAGACTGTTGGTTATTTTGTTTCCCTAGTAACCTACATCACACCTTCTGATCTTATGAAAGCTCTCCATCTTCCTGATCAGTATCAACTTGATTTCTCTATGTCCTGTAAATAATGTATGTGGTGTTTTGATAATAAAGCAGGATCTTACTATCAAGTGTTCATGGGCAACCAGGAGTGATGGCAATAGTGTGTACTGTTTTTTGATTCTCCAGGACACTTTTGACCAACAACACACATGGAGTTATGTCACACTTGATATTGGACTTTTTCTTTGTTGGTCGGAGGCTTTTAGGAGGTTCATTATCTTCTGTATAGGGTAATGCCAATTAAACTCATTTATGTGACTATATATTCCTAAATTCATACACCCACACACACACACACACACACACACACAGTTATAAACCTTATAACATAGTAGGATTACATACAGCTTTTTCAGACAGCCTTAGTGCTCCTCTGCTCTACCCTGTCACTGCCCTCCCCATTTAAGCCTGTCTCCCAGTTATTTTCCTTTCCCCCTCTCCTATTTACTTCTGAATAATAAATCGTGAGCTGGGATAGAAACAGGGGCATCACTCCATCTGACGTCAAGGAGCTACCGACAGGTGAGTTTGTATTAACAGTGTAAGAGACACGACAACAGACACACCAAATCCATCAAGAGTTTAGAGAAATAACACAGATAAGATTATCTGGAAGTGTTTTACAGAGTAATCACTATTAGTGACAAGAGTTTTCCACAAGGACTTGGGAGAGTTAAGGAAACAGCATTCCAAACAGTGAAAACAACATTGGCGATGTCACATCAGGCCTGGCATAAACTCTGCTGTTAACATCTTGATTTGAATATATTTATCAAGTTGTTAGGTCACTGGGGGAAAAAAGTGGTCCTGGAAAAAAAAGGACAACAGAAAGGAGTTTTGAAGGAAGGATGATAAAAGCAAAACTTCTTCACTGGGATGCTGAGCATCCTAAGGGACTGTCAGCCATTCATACTTGTAACAGATTTGAGGGGTAACCTTTTTCTAATTCCCACAAAGGCACTATCAAAGCTATACTAGTCAATAAATGTTGGTTGTTTCCAGTAATAGCTTGGTCAAGTCCACATGTATTGGCCAAGTAAATGCTGAACCAGGAGCTGATGGGTGAATCTGAACCTCCTTCAGTCTAAGGCCATCTCCCAGTGAGACATTCCTTCCATTCTCTATCATGTCAAATTACAGAATGCTAAGATTATAGCTACCCAGGACATGATACCCAAGGACAGTAATATTGGCAGTTGAATTTTAATTATTTAAATTGACATTGAGCTATTATTCATAATAAAGAGGGGGAGAATTAATTGCAGGGGAATTCTGCATTCCTCACAGGTTTTTTTAATCTAGTCTGGACAGCTGGTTGTTTTAAGAACAATTGCTTTTCTCCAAAGAAGAAACTCATAATGATCTCCCCCAGCCCTCAAATCCAAACTGCTAGACCAGCATCCTGCTTAAGGGACCAGTTGCTGGCCTCCTGACACCACCTGAAGTCTTGGGCTTGTGCATGCTTTAGAGGACACACCCTCTCAGCATCCTGAAGCTTTACAACAAATGCCCATTGTTTGTAGAAGCCCAGACCCTACCTATTTTCCCACCAGAGCTAGTAAATGTTTCTGCAGCCCACAGCCTTGGGTCTACAGCTTTTGGTGCAAGGTTCCAGCTTCCTCTATACTTACCTTCTGAGTCTTAGGATACTTTTGCCATAGACTGAAGCTCCTAGATTATGGCAACCAATTCCCCACACACTTGGCACTATTGCCTTGTCATTTAAAAACTAGTGCAAGTTCCCTCCCCACCTCCAAGCCTTGGAATTACAGGTACTCAAAAAAGTCCTGGCATTGCCAAAAATTGCCTCTTAATGATGGAAGACAGTACCCATAGCTCCAGGATGGTGGCTGTCAATGCTGGGAGCTTGAATCCCACCAGCACTGGCTTTGTATGGCCTAGAGGCATTCCCACCTGCCTCCCACAGCTCCAGAACCACAGGTACCAATGTCTGCCTACTGTTGGAAGGGTTCATTCATTGGGTATCAACTGTCCCTTAAGCCTCCCATTCAGTAACAGTTCTTCGAAGACTCCCAGGACCACAAATGAATCTCTGTGCCAGCTGATTCCTGTGACTCATGGTTGCACACGGAAATTCAGACAATTAAGTCTTACCTCCAGGTTCACCTGGCTCAACCCTACACTATTGTAGAATTGTGAGGCTCTGAGCATCTCTCAACAGACCCTGTGTTCTCTCACTTGCTTCACCACCTTCATTCATCATTGCTCTCACAGGTGTAACTTCCCTGGCTGCCCCGTTTAAATGAGACTTTGGTCTCATGCTTGCATTAGTGACAATGCCTGATTTAACTCACAAACACTGCATTTGAATCCTGCCTGCTGTAAGGCTGACTCCTGTTCACAGCCTTTGTTTCTCTGAGGTTCAATTGTCTCTTTTCCAAACACTGAAATCTCCATCCATGCTTACATCCTCTCTCTGCACTAGACTAAATATTTTTCAAGGCAGGCAAAACCAATTCACCGTTCTCTGACCACATAGCAAATGTAACTGGAACGAGTTTTTGGTGAATTGTGTGAAAGAGAGCCCATAATTATTTAACCAAATCATTCTGTGCCGGTGTGGGTGCCTCTCTAGCCTCTTAGTGTTACTCAAGCACCCCCAGGAGAGAGCTGGTTTATAGCAGAGATCTGTTTCCTTCACTCTCCACACAGAGCCAATATTTTTCTGATTGCACCCCACAGGAAGACATTATTTCTCATGTGAGCCCTATTTCCTTTTTTCTTTAAAATGCTCTGCTGTCTCCAAATTCTTCATAATTTTTACACAAAAATCTACACCTTGCATTTGCACTGTTTGGGGTACTTATATTTCTTATTCTGAACACACTTAACATACCACCTAATGTCTTAGATGACAGATCGTCAACTCTATCCCCTTTTATAAAGTAGGAAAAAATCCTGCTATGTCGAGTTCCCAACACACACAAGGTTGCCAATGTGTGTCCTGCAGAGCTCCGCATGGAAAACCACTGCCTCGATGTCTAAGGTTTTGTTCAAGAAAACTCTGCTCCTATTAAAACAAGACAGCACCTGCTACTTCGAAGCGTCAGCCTGATTCTTGACTATTACATCCGTTCTTGTGAACTGGAATGAGGTGTGGGTGGGGCATGAGATGCTTTGGTCTGATGACTACAGACAGCTAATATCCATTAAAGCAGATCTCTAGCCATACCTACTTATGCTACACCAAAGAGCCCCAGGTTCCAACCAGATGGGGGAAGCAAGAAGAGTGCAGGGATTAGCCTGAGTCTTTGGTTCTTACTCTGAGAAGAGCAACCAAGGGTGGCCAAGAGCATGTCATCAAATACAAAAAAACATGCAAATATCTAGATTCACTAGTACTCATTGTACACCATATGAAACGTTTTCAATATGGGTTAGATATTTTAGAGACTAATTAGTCATTAATTTTTGTAAATGTAAACCTTCAGAACTATTTACTACTGAGACAGTATTCCTAAAACCCTGTCTTAGTTATGTTTCTACTGCTGTGACAAGAAACCATGACTAAGGCAACTAATAGGAGAGAAAGTCTATTTGGGGCTTAGAGTTTCAGAGGTCAAAAGTCCATGAACATTATGTTGGGGAGCATGGCAACAGACAAACACGGCACTAGACCAGTAGCTGAGCGTTTACATCTCGAGATACAAGCAAAAGTCAGAAAGAACTAAATAGAAATGGCTTGGGCTTTTGAAACCTCAGAGCCCACCCCCAGTGACACACCTCCTCCAACAAGGTCATACCTCCTAAACCTTCCCAAACAGTTCCACCAACCAGAAAGTGAATATTCAAACATATGAGCCAATATGGGCTATTCTTATTCACCACCCCAAGTCCATACCCAAGTGGCCAGGGATCTTCCTTCATTCTCTCTTCCTCTGTGAGAAATGCTTCGATGAAAACATTTGCAATGTGGCTTGATTTGTTAGGGTGGGGGGTAGGGCTGCCAGTAGCACCAGGACTTATCCCAAGTATATGAACTGGCTTTTTGGAACTCATTCCCTATGGAGAAATACCTTGCTCAGTCATGATACAGGGGAGGGGCTTGGCCCTGCCTCAACTTGGCATGTCAGACTTCGTTGACTCCACAACGAAGGCCTCACACTCTCTGAGGAGTAGGTGAAGGATGGGAAGGAGGGTGGTAGGGGCGAGGGAAGAGGAGGGAGGGGAAACTGGGGTTGGTATTCAAAATGAAAAATAAAATTTTTAAATAAATAAATAAAAAAACATTTGTAATGCTCTTCTATGTCCAAAACCAAAGGCTAACATGGCAAAGTCTTCTAAGATGACAGTCCCTTGATCTCACATACCATCACTCATCCTCTGCATGAATATGACGTGGGCATGTGGATAACAGGATAAGTTGGACTTGCTCTAGTCACATGTCTACAATGTTACTGAAACAAATGTGAGACAAGCAGCATCTTCCTCATTCTCAAGCTCCCAGTAGTCCTGCTGATTCAGTTATGAATCTTTACCTTGGAAGCTGATGGCATGGGGAAAAATACATAATCCAGAGACCAAAACTCCAAGTTCAAGTCATGTTTCCATCATTAGATAAATGCATTTGAGCATTTACAAATGAAAACAGGAAGCAATAACTGACTCTACAGGGTCATGATGAGAAGCAAATTAAATAGAGAGAGCACTCCGTGTCAACTGTGAGGCATCAGCAATTATTAGATCATTTATCCTCATTGACTTCGGCATTGCCAGTCTAGATGATTAACAGTCAAGGGCAAGATACACCCTTCAGTCTCCACTTTGTCTTATTGCTCTAGTGCAGCTGTTTTCAAACTGTGGGTTTTGACCCTTTGGAAATCAAGTATTAGATATCCTGCATATCCAGTATTTACATTATGATTCATAACAGTAGCAAAGTTTCAGTTATGAAGTAGCAATGAAATAATTTTATGATTGGGATCACCACTGCATGAAGGGTGACAGCATTAGGAAGGTTGAGAACCACTGCTCTAGTGCAATCTCACAGGACCTCATTGTATATCTCATGGACTAATGCTTCACCTTCAAACATTAATGAAAAGCACAGCCAGATTTTGAGCTTTGCATTTGTGTACCTAGAAACTTAAACTTGGTTCTTTTTGTTTGTTTGTTTGTTTGTTGCTGTTCTTGTTGTTTTCGAGACAGGGTTTCTCTGTATTGTTTTGGAGGCTGTCCTGGAACTTGCTCTGTAAAACAGGCTGGCCTCAAACTCACAGAGAACCGCCTGCCTCTGTCTCCCAAGTCCTGGGATTAAAGGCGAGCCCCACCAACACCCAGATTAAACTTGGTTCTTAACTATGGTAACTATATAAATAACCTCAATATTTTTTTCAAGATAGGGTTTCTCTGTTAGCCCTGGCTATCCTGGAACTCAGCTCTGTTAGACCAGACTGGCCTCAAACTCAGAAATCTGCCTACCTCTGCTTCCTGAGTGTTGGGATAAAAGGTGTGTACTACCACTGCCAGGCAATATTAACTTTTCAGTTAGAATTTTATGGTTTTGTTTTGTTTTGGGTGCTGGGCCCTTAACTCAGGGCCTTAGAGCTTGTAAGGTAAGTGATTTAGCATGAATTATATCCACAAATCCTAGAAGATTGAAATGAAAACACAGCCTGGCTACAGCAAATACAAGAATCAGAGTGACTTTGTTGTATACAAATTCTTCCAGATACCAATTAGAAAGAACTCATTTTGGGTCTCAGCTGTGTTAACTGAAGAAATTAGAAGTGGAAAACCCAATAAAATTCCTTGGGCTAAGTGGGGAAATGGTCAACTCAGCAACTCATCTGTGCAGACCCACTGATAGGCCCCTCCTTCATGTTTCTGCCCTTTAAGGCACAGGAAGGCTGTATTATTTCCCCACTGTACTGAGACCATGACAACTAGAGCCACTGTCAGAATGCTCCCTTCTTTTTCTCTTTCTCCTGTCCTCCCTCCATTCTTTTCTTTCTTAGAATCTAAACAAGTGTTTTCTCTTCCCATATTGTTCACTGGCTACCCTAAGAATGCCAATTTGGGGGAGGAAAGGTGACTCGTGAGTGAGTGTGTGAGTGTGTGTATGTGAGAGAGAGAGAGAGAGAGAGTGTGTGTGTGTGTGTGTGCGTGTGCGCGTGTGTGTAGAAAAGAGTCAATGTCAGTGTCTTCACCAATTACTTCTCCACTTTACTTTTGACAGGGTCTCTCATCAAGGCTACATACAACTCACCAACTGGCGAAGGCAGCTTGCCAACAAGCTTTAGGGGTTCTCCTTTGTCCCAGCCTTTCCAGCACTGAGATTTCAGACTGAAACCAGAGCATTGACATGGGTGCCAGGGATCTGAACTCAGGTCCTTGTGTTTGCACTTTACTGACTAAATCAACCCCACAGGCATGCCAGTTTCTGATCCTGTAATCCACACAGCATTTGGCAAAAAGAGATGCATGCTGGGTGTTTGTGGAACTTTTCAAGAGTCTGAGACCTCTGCTTCATAGTGATGTAGTTCTGGTATTCTTGCATCCTAGAAAAGGCTCAACAGAGAGCTGTTGCCTAAATGCTGCAGTGGTCTTGGTCTTTGTTTCTTTGTTATTTATCATAGCTGCAATATGACTTGAAAGAACCAGTCAAGTTAAAAAGAAGGACACTATTATAGGCTGGAAATAAATTGGGAGCCAGAGTGCCCTGATTCCAGTTCTTATTCTTTAATTAGCAAGTTTCTCCCTTTGCCTCAGTTACCTCTGTTTTCTGTAATAAACCTTGAGATGCCCATATTCTTTTTAACTACCCCTACTACTACAAGAAAGTTGTTTTTCCACTATAAAGTCAGACTACATAAAAGATTGT
The DNA here is from genome assembly GCF_017639785.1 of Mesocricetus auratus. Classification (NCBI taxonomy): domain Eukaryota; kingdom Metazoa; phylum Chordata; class Mammalia; order Rodentia; family Cricetidae; genus Mesocricetus; species Mesocricetus auratus. The sequence goes on from NW_024429182.1 coordinate 43,565,832, forward strand.
CGGCTGGCACAGAGCGTTTCTTGATAAGTTTAATACACTGTGCTGAGAGATGTCTCCCTTTCCTGTTAATGGGGAGGAACAATTCAAACAATGGAATAATTCAGGAAATGTTTACCAGGGCAAGAAGAGCTGCATTCCTGCAACGAAACACTGTACATGTTTCACTAGTCTCTGAAAGGAAGGCAACTGTTCTGCCCTGGCAAGGCCTTCACCTAGGAACCCCTGCCTAATTGATTTGGAAGGAAATCTACTGCCAATTCAAAATGATTGTTTTCTTTTTAATAGTTTTCTATAGAAAAAGTTTCTGGGAAGGTAATTTTCTCATTAATAGACTAATCAACCTCATTACCTCTCTCTGGTCTTTCAAGTGAGTATATCTAGGAAAGCACATTTCTCCCCATAAACCCATTAACTTGCTTGTTAGTTTTGGAGGAACTAGTTAATGAATATTATGCCCCAGTTATGCTAAACCAGATTCTCAACCTCTTTGACTTCCTTACCGCAGCTGAGATCTAAGTTGGGTGCTGTCCCACATGTATCAACATATCCACTGAGTCCTACCAAAGGATCCAAAGAGAACTGCCTCATGGATGCCTCCACCAAGTGAGTTGCAGAGGGTCTGATGAGTGGGAAGCCACGGGGGGGGGCATTTTCCAGATAGGTGTAAAAATACTGAGGACCAAAATCTTCACCACCCCAAGTCTTCTGGTTTGCATGGAATGTTTTTTCCTCTCTAAATTAATTCCTAAGCTGAAGCTTGAATCCACCGGGTAATTGTGTGAAGAGGTAGGACCTTCAGGTTATTTGAGGTCATGAGGTTGGAGTCCCAACAGCGGGACTAGTGCCCTCAGAGTAGGCTGAGACAGCAGAAGTTCCTTTCTGTCCCGTACCCGGGGAACAGAGTATGAGAGAACAGTCATACTCACAGAATTCAACCACACTGGCACCTTGGCCTTGGAGACAGAGAAATCACCCTGCTGTTTAAACCACTTAGCACATGGTATTTTGTCATAGAAGCCCAGGCTGATGAGAGGCACTTTCATTTCTGGAAAAGAATTGCTATACACGGGGTGATCTGAGATTCGTTGGAATTTCAATACAAGAAGATGAATTGGAGTAGGAAGCGATAGCAGGACTAAAGAGATGGCTCTGTGGGTAACATGCTTTCTGCACAAGCACAAAGACCTGAGTTCAGAATCCAGGCTCCAGATTAAAACAAGGTGTGGGGAGGTGGGGGAGACGCCTCAGCAGCTAAGAGCACTGACTGCTCTTCCAGAGGATCCAGGTTCAATTTTCAGAACCCACATGGTGGCTCATAAACACTAATGCTGATTCCAGGGTCTCCATCACTCTCTTTGACCTCCAAAGGCACCAGGTATGGAGGTGGTATACAGACATACATATAGACTAAACAACCATATACATTACATAAATCTTTTCTTTTAAAAAGGGTATGTGTATGATGGGAGTCATGCTTGTTCCATACCCAAGGGCTAGGAGTGTGGAGATAAGAACATCCAGGGGGTTCACTAGCCAGTTTCTACAGGTGAAATGGGGAGCTGCAGGTTCAGTAACAGACTCTGACTCTGAAAATAAGGTTGAGTGATAGAGAAAACACCCTCTGTCGACCTCTAGCCTCCAAAGGTACACACATGGGCAACCACACATACACATACAGAGAGAGAGAGAGAGAGAGACAGAGACAGAGACAGAGACAGAGACAGAGAGAGAGAGAGAGAGAGACAGAGAGAGAGAGAGATCTCAAATGCAAGACATCCTTAGGAAGCCTGAATGAGTGATGGGTGTGAGGGTGTGAGTCTTGGAAACATCCTGAGCCAGAAGCAGATAATAGCACAGCAAAACCGCCGCTGACTGTAGATGAGTCATCAGTGTGGATAGAAACTATAGTAGCTGAGTGTGGCATAGGCCTTCCAAACTCTCCTTCTCAGCTGGAAAGAGGGCAGAAATCTCAAAGCCTCCCGGGCAGGATCTCCCACAAAGCCATGTTGGTGAGGCTGACACCTCACTGGGCTCAGAAGGAACAGTACTAAACCAAGAACGAAAATTCTCAAGCCATGGGTCTAATGCACTTGCCGTGTGAGGCTTTGAACTTGCTACACGTCACCATTTTGTTTTCCCTGATTTCCTCTTTGGGGGTGGACTAAGGGCCCATCCAGTGCCTGTCCCATCACCGCACTTTGGAAGCATAGAACTTGCCTGGTCTCCCAGGTTTACAGTTGGGAATTCTTGCCTGAGAACAACGCTTGGATTGAGACTCGCCCACACCTGAATTAGATGACTTTTAGATGAGACTGAGCACTCCAGAGGTGCCCAGGCCTGACTTCTTCTCTGACCCCACCAGGCTGACAGATGAGTTTGATGTTGTAGCTTTCTGTGAAAGAAGCCCCATTCCAGAGGCAGGAACTGGTGAGGGGCAACACAGTCCGCAGAAACTGAAGAGATGGCCACTTCAGGAAACTGGCCTGTGACCAGAGCAGCAGTCCTAATGATCTCCAAGTTGCCTCTAAAGTCACCTTTCTCTTTTCCTTGAAGGATAAAATGTGTTCACAGCCAAACAGCCTCCCTCATCCTGCCCCCCTCATCCTGCCCTGTAGAGTCCTATAGAAGTTTAGCATCCTTCCTTTAACCCGTCTTTTTTCCTGCTTCCTTTGGCATTAGATGGCAGTATTTATTATAGGACAACCACATTTCTACTCCTGGCTTCTGCTGAAATATCTAATGAAGTATGTGGTTCATATCCCCATAGATCTCCTTAGCAAGTAGTATCCAACCATACCCTTGATGGTATTTTTAGAAAAATCTATCACTGCTCACAATTTGGTTTTCCTTAGAAATCCATTCTTCAGTCAATTTCTCTGCTCTCCAGTTTCCTGTGAGAAGCCAGGAGGAACCCAGCCATTCTTTCAATAAGCTAATTAGAAACCTCCTCAGCTGAATATTAACTTCATCGATTGTAAATTCTGCCTTCCACAAAACACTAGAAGATGACCACAACCCAGCGAAGGTTCTTGCCCTCTATAAGGGTCACTACTCCCTATTTCCATCTGATGCTTATACTTGACCTTATATAATCCCCATCTAAATTAGTTATCCCCTCATTTAATTGTTTCCTTTTCAAACTGTCCAGCATATTATCATATAGAGACCTAAATTCCTCCATTGTAATAGTGTTTCCCATTTTATAATGTGAGAAAAAACTCTCTTTAACTAATTCCTTCCTTTAAGAATTCCCCATTGTCTTACCAAATCTGCTGACGATGTCAGTGAACTATGAAGCATAGCAAGTCTGATCGGAGAATTAGCATTTAACTGTGAGCTAAAAATGGCAGCCCAAGGAGAGGGGATGTAGGGAAAGCCTGAAACCCACGGCAGGGGGCAGGTAGTGGAGGGGGAGGGAGAGAGAGCAAGCCTGTGGTCTGAGAAAAAAAAAACCCACACACTGTATTGTTAGGAAGAAACGTGTGTGTGTGTGTGTGGTGGAGTTGCCTTAAGGCAGAGCCAACTGGTCTAGGGCGGGAAATTCCTGTGGCATTTGGAGCCCAGGTGCTTCTGGAGTGGCAGATGGAAACTGTTTTAGAAAGGCTACAACAGGAAAATCCCAAACTTGCTCAGAGGCTTGGGGAAAAAAGAAAAGAAAACCTAGCTGGCTGGGTAGTAACTCCACTTGCAACTCCGGCCACAGGCAAACTGCTTTTTCATGAATTCCTATTTAAGTTGAGTGCCAACATAAATAATAAAAACCCAGAGTCAGATATGGGGCAAGGGGGTGAGCTGAAAGATCAGAGAAACAAAGCAGCCAGCCACTAGAGAGTTCTTACGTCTATCAAGGCTCAGACTCCCTGATCTCCTGCCTTATATGCCTCTCAGAGTTGGTATTAAAGGCATGCCATCCCAAGTGCTGGGATCAAAGGTGTGAGCTGTTTCTCTTTTAGACTGATTCACTCTCATGTAGCCCAGGGTAACCTTGAACTCACAGAGATCCATCTGCCTCTGTCTCCCGAGTGCTGGGATTAAAGGTGTGGCCACCACTGCCTGTGATCTATGGCTAACTAGTGGCTTAGTTCTGCACTTCGATCTTCAGGCAAGCTTGATTTGTTAGATTACAAACAAAATATCCCTACAGAAATGTCTTTCTCATAATTCTGGCACCCATTTGAGTCTAAGATACAGGCACTGTTCATTTCCAGTCGTCATAAGGGCCTGCTTCCTGGCTTTCAGGCAGCCACCCTGCCGCCCGGTCTTATCCTCACAGGGTGAACAGTGAGCAAGAAAAATTTCTGCCATCACTTCCTATGAGACACTGGTCTCTGTCCTCGTGGCCTTATTTATCTAAGGCTGTTAACCTCCAGAAGGCTCCACATCTGTGTCCAGGTACCATCACACTGATGTTTAGGGCTTTACCATACGAATTTGGGGAGGATTTTAAATAATCAGCCCATAATATACTTCTTTATACTCAAAAATTTAAGACTAAATAAACCATTTATCATTAAGGGCCAGTGTCTACTTGTCCAAGAAAGTGCATAAAACTAAACAAAGCACTATTGTTACACATTTTCATTATATCAGAAGAATCGTAATGCTGTCCACTAAAACATCTGAGATGTACAAAGCCTGGACTCTTGCCTGTGAAGAGACAGAGAAAACCAGCACAAATTCTGTTTTGCATTCCTATCAGCCACAGGTGGTAGAAATCTACCTTCCAGTCTTCCCCTTCTACCTAGCCACACTGTCGTTTCCCTTAAGTTCTTTTCTTTTCACTTGTACTTCAAGGATGTTTTGCTCTCTTCTCAAGCTGGGGCATTATAATATGGAGTAAGATAGAAGGGGTGGATAGGAAGCATGTGCTTTAAAACACACTCGGAGTTCCTGGAGAGATGGTTCAGTGACTAAGGGCCATCTTAACCACTCATTGGCTTTATTCCAGAAGACCAGGGTTCAATTCCCAGCAAGCACCTACCCACATGGCAACTCACAGTGCTCTGCAATTGCAGTCCAGTCCCAGGAATCCACTGCCCTCTTCTGGCCTCCACAGGCACCAAGTACACATATGGATGTATAGATATACATTCAGACAAAACACACGTACACATACAATAATGATGACACTAATTAGACAACCTTGGCTAACTTTATGCTGTATGTTGCTTTCAAGTGGCCTTAAAGCAACTAAGATTGGTAGCCACACTAGAGGTTGTCAAGAATGAAGACAGGTCTGCAAGTTTACCTTACTTACCTTACCTTAAAGTGATGAGTTAGCTCAACACACTTTGCAAGAATGCTAGAAGAGGCCATGAGATCCCTGGGTTCAAAAACAAGGCCTTCCCACATCACATTTGCCCAGAAAGTGGCACTGGGCATCAGTAGATTTGTACTACTTTCCTGCCCAAATTCCCCTGGTGGTTTCCTGGCTCTGGCAAACACGTGAGTGTTCAGGGGCTACAGTATGAAAGGAACTCTGAGCTTAGGAAAATGGAATCTTTAACAGTGGGCAGAAAGCTGCTTATCTTTTCACTGTTTCATATTATACATGTATATATTAAGTATATATGTGCCTGTGTGTGTGTGCAAGTGAATGTGGGTGTCCACAGAGGCCAGAGGGCATCAAATTCCCTGGTGCTGGAGTTACAAGCAATTGTAAGCCATCCAACAACATGGGTGCTGGGAACTGAACTCAGATCCTTACAAGAGCAGCAAATGTTCTTAACTACTGAGCCATCTCATCAGCTCCCAGCTTTCACTCTCAGGAAACACATACTATTGTTGCTATACCAACATCCTTGAAGAGAAATTTCCTAAAGGGAACATCAATATGCATTTTACTTACAGGACCTGCAGAAGCATGAGACCTCAGAGGTGACTGTAAATCTGCATTTGTATTGCTCCTTTTGTAGTATTTTTACTCCACATCATCTCCAGAGGGAAACAAAAACAGCCAAGCATGGCTGTGAAAATGGTAACCCGTTCTTATGTGTGTGGTAGATTTGAATAATGTTCCAGAGCCTGCCACACCTAACTATTATGAAGGACCCCAATTGCATTTAGCATCTGGGTTTCTACACTACAAAAAACCCCTTGTAAACCATCTCGTAAACTGGTAGTTTCTAACTGTTGGTTGCTCACAATCATGCAAGCACTAAGACCAACATGCAAGGCACAATGTAAACTGTATCAACTAGACTTGGTGATACAAACCTTTTACTGAGGAGACTGAGGCAGGTGAACAGTCACCTAAGCTATGCAGTTCAAGGTCAGCTTGAAGAACCTAACAAGAAACACTCTCAACACTCTCAAACTGTTGTGGGATTTTTGGTGTGTGTGTGTGTGTGTGTGTGTATGTGTGTGTGTGTGTGTGTGTGCGTGCGCGCGCGGTGCACACTTGCATGTGTTGTGTTTTGCTTTTGTTGTTATTGTTTGCTTTTTTTTTTGCTGGGCAGGCTGGCACACTCCTCTAATCCCAGGACTCAGGAGGTAGAAACAAGGGGATCTCTGTGAGGTGGAGGCCAATCTGGTCTACAGAGCTAGTTAGAGACCAACCAGAGCTACACGGTGAGATTCTGTATATATAAAAAATATTTTTAAAGGGTTCTATCTGTGACTGTAGTTCAATTCCCAGAACTACAAAACAAACAATATCTACATAGGAAAGAACTAGAGGGGAAATAAATAACACAGCTACTAATAGAACCAGAAGAATTATTGCTGAATGCTATAATATACTAACACCATGAAAAAGACCTCTGTCTAGTAGGCACTATGCTAAAGTGAATTAGGCCAGGCACAGAAAGACATACACTACATGACTTTACATGTGGAAGCTAAAATAGTTCAAACTCACAAAAACTAAGCCAAACGATGGTTGCCACAGGCTTGGAAAATGGAGACATGGGGGTGGAGTGGGCAAAGATAATGACTTTTCATTTTATACAAGTCCTGGAGATCTACCAAATAGCACAGTAGTCATAGCTAACAAGATTGCATTATATTGCAAGGCAGTCATGGTGGCTCATGCCTGTAATAGTACTTGGGAGATGGAGGAGGAAGGATCAGGTGTTCAAGATCACCTCCACTAAATTGTGAGTTTGAGGCTAGCCTAGATTCCTTGAGGCCCTTTCTGAAAAGAAGGGGAAGGAGATGAAGAGGGAAGAGGAGAGCAGAAGGAGTAAGAGAAAATAGAAGGGAGAGGAGGAGATAGTGGTTACCACATTGTATACTTAAAATTTGTCAAGAAGGACTGACCCAGACCATCTGAATGTGGGTGAGTGAGGAGGCCTAGGTAATCTATGGGGCCATGGGTAGTCAAATAGATTTTGAGTGCCCATCCTACAATAAGGGATGCTCTCTCAGCCTGGACTCTTGAGGGAGGACGTAGACCATGCCCTGGATGAAATGACAGACTCTGGAGATCCACCATGGAGGGCCTCACCCTCCCTGGGGATGGGAGTGGAGAGTGGGTAGGAGATTGGGGGGTCTGGTGGAAAGGGATGGGGAGCAGGGGAGGGAGAGAGAGAGCTGGGATTGACATGTGAAACAAGCTTGTTTCTAACTTAAATTTTTAAAAAAGGAAGAAAAAATTGTCAAGAAGGTAAATACAGAGAAAGGGTCTTTAACCCCCAGTGATAATTACAGAAGCAGGAGGCAGTTTTAAGAGGAGCCATAGTCACACGGAAAGTTCCCAATTTCCTGATGAATAAGGACAAATGTTTAGCTGCTGAGGCAAACAAAACAGCAATGTTGTTACAGATATTGTACCATAAGCAAGATGGCCAGCCACTGGATACCTTGTCTCCAAAGTCAACATCAACCTTTGAGAGAAAAACAAATTCCAAGTACCTTTCAGAAACTATCCCAAATCAACCAAAAGGTCAGGAAATAATGCTTTGTAAGCCAGTAGAGGAAACTGAATCTTGAGGACATTTGTTTTCTAGGCAGAATACCATAGTGCCCTTGGAAGCCCAGACCCTGGCCACTGGAAGACATGTGTGTGTGTGTGTGTGTGTGTGTGTGTGTGTGTGTGTGTTTACAGAATGTCAAGGGAAGAAAAACATATTCATGGGAGATCAAGGACATCCATACTCTGGAAAATTTGGAAGACATGATTAGTCTTCCCAACTTCCTAACTAGTCTGTGTCTGAATTAGGATTTTTATTGCTGTGACAAAACACCATGACTAAAAAGCAGGCTGGGGAGGAAAGGGTTTATTTGGCTTACACTTCCATATCACTATTCACCTGGAGGCAGGAGCTGATGCAGAGGCCAGGGAGACAAACTGCTTACTGGCTTGCTCCTTGTAGTTTCCTCAGCTTGCTTTCTTATAGAACTCAGGACCACCAGCCCAGGGATGGTACCATCCACAATGGGTTGGGCCCTCCCTATCATGCCTCACAGAAAATGCCTTACAGGCTTACCTGCAGCCTGACCTTAAGGAAGCATTTTCTTAATAGAGGTTCCCTCCTCTCAGATGACTTGCGTTAGTTGAGATGAAACTATTTAAAAGTCTGTGAAGAGCAATCTTCCTAACTTCACATAGTATGTCTAGAGTCTACTCATGGATAGAACATGGGTGATATCCAAAAGATTTAACAATGAATACAGTGTGGTCTGAGCACTGAGCAATCAGAACATGAAGCGGCTGGACCACCACTAGGGAAGGTGAGTGCTGGAACAGGGGCTGAGAAAGGCCTGGAGTGTGCCCAGGCTAGGCCCCATGGCTCAGTGAGAAGCAAGAGGAGGAAGTGGCACTCAGATCAATGCTGCTCACCAAGAGGCCACTTCAATACTTAATAACTAGCGCAGGCATGCCAATCAGCAGCTGATGACTCACCTCAGGAACAGCACTTTCCAAGCCTAGACCTAGGATCTTTCAGCAGTACAGGAAATACATGTATTTGCTCTTGGATTTGCCTACCTGAAAGTCCACTCTGCATCTCTCTTCACTGGCACACTGAAGCACCAGCATCAAGACAGCAGACATGTTCTGGGGCCAGAGCAGGACTCAGCCTGGGGTGAGCTCCCAGATGCTTAAAGGATAACTGGTTCTAATTCAGTGTGCTCATCTGAAAGACCTTCCTCTGTCTTGAATACATTACTCAGCACTCCAGTGTCTTAGAGAACCGTTTCATCATTAAATTGTTACCTCAGAAGGAACTCTCCATGCTGCTGAAGCAGAAATGGACTAGTCATGCAGCAAAGCACCTACTGAGTACAGCTGTTCACAGCACTGAGTGGTAGAGCTAAGCAGGGATTTTACATGTCACCATGTCTTCAGGTTTCAGAACTGAGCCACCCAATATGGTAATCTATAGATATGTGAGCTACTGGGGGTCTGCACTCAGACATGCTGTAAGTATAAAACACAGCAGATTTCAAAGACCTAATATGGAAGCAAGAATATGTAAGATAGTCTCAGCTGGGCCTGGTGTTTCAGGTTTCTGACTCCACCTACTCAGGGGACTAAGGCAGGAGGATCACAAGTTCACATCCTGTCCAGGCTACCGAGTGTACTCAGGGATAGGTAGGACAAGTTAGTGACATCTCTAGTGATAGAGATGGCTCAGTGGCTAAGAGCATTAGTTGCTCTTCCAGAGGACCTGGGTTCAATTCCAATCACCCAAATGGCAGCTCACAACCTTTTTAAACTCTAGTTCTAGAGGGTCTGACGTGCTCTTTTGGTCTCTAAAAGTAATGCACACATGTGGTACACAGACATACATGCACAGAAGATACCCATATACATACATAAAAATAATAAAATGCAAATAAAAAATGCAAAAAAAGGGCTGGAAATATAGGCCAGTGGTAGCGCACTTGAGAAACATTTGGGAAGCCCTGGGCTCACTTTCCAATACTGTTTAAAAAACAAAAGATGATCTCACTGGCAAATTTTATTATAGAATACCCATTTTGATATATTTAAAGATATTTAGAAAAATGTTGAAATAAATTTCATCTATTACTTTTAAACTTTTCAGCATACAGCTACTTCAAATATGTTAATAATGTGCATAGCTCCTATTTGCAGCTTACATTCTGCTTTTACTGGTGAACTACCACATAAGATCCAGAAACACATTCCAGACCCTGGTCTTCACTCTCTTTGTGTGCCCTGTCCATCCCAAGCCCTGGACCCCTTGGTGGGAACACTTCAGCACCCCTTGGTGGGAACACTTCAGCACCCCTTGGTGGGAACACTTCAGCACCCCTTGGTGGGAACACTTCAGCACCCCTAGGTGGGAACACTTCAGCACCCCTAGGTGGGAACACTTCAGCATGAGCAGTAGTGAGAAAGGACATCGAGAAATCTCTGACATCCGGCTCCACACTGAGTGTGACTGTGGCCAGCTCTTTAATCTTTCTTTACTTTGGTTTTTCTCATCAGCAAAATGGAAACATGTATCCCATACCTCAGGAAATTGTAAGGGTGAAACAAAATATTAGACACAAAATGTTAGGAGGCCATTATAGTCTTTCATCAATACTATACAAGTTCGGTGCTGTTGTTCTTATTCAGCTGTTTAAAATTGAAGACCAGAAGACTTGTTAGTAATGGTAAGTCACTTACATTGACAGGTATTTCTAAAATCACAAGTACTAGTCTGACTCCCAATTCACTTTTGCCCCCAGGAAATCTGGCTCGATGAACTGAGAGCAGTGAGCTTACAAAGACTGTGTCCTGTGAGAAATTCAAACACTGTTAGTGAGCAAGGGGATATGAAGGACTTGGGCTTTTGCCACTGGTCACCGAAAACAGCAACCTGATCTATTTCCTCTGTTGTATGGGAGGGAGGCAAGAATCAGCATCCTCTCAAATGAGCTTCTGCTATCGCTGGGAAGTTACCATGGAAACTCAGGACAGCCTTAATAAAGACAGCTGAATCTTATCTCCTCAGTTTACTGATGAGAAGTGGATCTCTTGATCTGCCAAAGATACCACTGCAAATTAGAAGCCATGCTGGGACTTGTACCAAAGAGTCTGGCAACTCACCCAGAGAGCTTACATGATACTGAACTCTTTCAGGGACTGGAAGTTAAAGGCACTAACAGAAAAATTAATCCACTCAGCAGATGATGCAGCAGTATCAAAGGAAATTTTCAGAATTCTGGAAGAAATATGAATTATAAATAATATTTTTAATACAGCACCACTGAATTCATAGTATAATCAATACAATCTGAGTTTCTTACTATAATTTAGGCAGAAAGACTTCAGCTTTGGAAAACATGATTCTCCTTCAAGAAAAATTTACTTCAGACAAGTTTCACATGCTCAAATTGAACACTTTGAACCAATAAATACACTTTGTCTAGATGGTACGTTTTTGGACATTTTATGGTTAGCACCAAGATATAATCACATTGTCGCAGAATTATCTATCCCAGTAGCAAATTCAAATCACTTCGTGAGTGGTAGTCTCACGGGATCTGTGGAGATATGCATGCATACATGTGTACACTTGGGTGAACACACAGAATCAGCTTTACTGGGCTGTACGGAAGTGACTAATTATCTTTAGTGTCTAATCTCATTCTGGTGTGCTGTGTCACACACCAACCAAAGCCTCTTCCACATTCCTTCCACCTGCCCATCTCCTAATGCAGACACATTAACGATAAGCAAGGAGAAAGACTTGCACATCGAATGGCGATTTGAGTGTGGTCAGGAAAAGTTTAAGCAGTATTCTCACACATGAATTATCTTCAACTCTACATCTGCAAATGGGAGGCAGATGGCAGATGCTGAAAGGCATGAGTCAGTGGCTTGCAGAATGAAGAGCATTTTAATGGAAAGTGGCTGCTGGGAGAGTTTCCAGAAGGCTTGTGCTCTGTGATAAAGGCTTTGGGGCAGGAGGTGAATCTTGGGAGATGCGTGCTTCACTAAGCCAGACAAGGTTTCAATCGTTCTGTTTACTCCTGCTCTTTAATTTATTCTTAAATAGCCTAAAGGCCCAAAGGAAAGCGAAGAAGCATAGAGTATATAGAATATCAGACTGAAGATGGGTTTAAATACAGAACAGCCAAAGCAGAATAAAGGATTCCTAATACAAAAACCCAAAATCAAAACTGTTCCAAGATGGGATTTAGAGAGATGGCTCAGTCATTAAGAACAGGTGTTGCTCTTGCCAGGGTTTGAATCCTGGAGTGTGTGGTGGCTCATAACCATCTATAAGTCTGGTCCCAGGGGATCCGATCTCCTTTTTTGCAGGCACAATGCTCGTACACATAAAAATAAATAAGTCTAAATGTATTTTAAACTGCTCCAAACTTGGAAACTTTTTTAGAGATGACATGGTGTCACATGTGGACAATCCCACACCTGACTTCACAGTCTAAAGGCAACGCCAACAAAACGCCTTCAGACTTTGTGCATGAGGTAACTATGAGACATAAATGTACCTTCATACTAAGACAGGTTCTACCAAGTTATAGTATCACATATATGCATATATCTCCAAATCTGGAAAAAGATCAAATCTAAACCATTTCTGCCCCTACATATTTTGAAGAAAAAGGGGACACTCAGCCTTTATAGGCAAGCATTTCAAAAATTACCTTATATCTTTCACATCTTGAATCTGAAATTAATTTTTTTCTTTTTAAAGTTAACAACTTGACATGACAGCACATGCTTATAATTCTCATCTGAGAATGTCCTGGGCTGTTTATATATAGTATTACACTGCCTTAAAAGCAAAATTAAATTAATTAAAGTGTTAGCAAAAGAGTTAGAAATGATAGTCCCAAGAGCGCTTAAGAAATGTAGAGTGAAGAGACTCCATCACAAATCAGAAAATAAAGAGACACACCACAAGGACAAATAGACATAATAATTAGCAGTGAGAAAAATAGTGGGGAAAAGTGAAATGAAGAAATAAGTGATGTTTTGGGATTTAAGAAAATGTGTGGGCTTAAACCCTAACTCCAGGGTCAAGGTTTAAATCTCTTTCTGGTTGACTGAACTTTGCAAGTCCCAAAGAGGTTAAAGAAGAGCAAGATCTACTAGGTATCACCTCAACACTTAGATTCTTTTTTCAAATAATATCTCCATTTCTTAATAAATTAAAATTTTTAAATATTTAAGGATACAGAAGTTCTTAAAATGTGCAAATGTCTTAAATGTTAAAAGTTATTAATTGAATTTAATAATTCCATGAATTACTTAATAGTTATTGACTAATTCAGTGAATTATTAAATGACATTAATTATATTAGCAGATTGAAAACTGATCAAATAATTAAGTGAAATCCATAGATTTAAAAAGAATACTAAATGTTTAAAAATAGGCATTTAAGGACTTAGAAAAACTCAGTTTTCATATTTTTCCATTTCAAATTCAACATCAATTAAAACAAGTAGCTATAAGTGCTTCTTTGCTCCTAGGAAACTGTTTCAAATCCTTGAAAATTACACTGCAGAAAAACAGCAAGTACATGATGAAATGGATGATGGGAGACTCAGAGGCCCTGCTACACATAGCCTACAGCCAATAACATCACCCCAATTCCCTGGTCCACATTAGATGTTGGTTTTTTTATCTTGGACTATCTGGTGATTTGGAGAGAACTCCTGGATATATTGAGTGCTGATAATCTAAGAGCACAGCTGAACGGACAGTACCTTTATGTAGATATCAGGCAAATTGCTATTGAAAAAGAGCTCAAACCTTTATCATGTGGCTCTGTTTCTTCCTTGGGGTCGTTGGTACATTGGTTCATGAGGGAAGAGGGAGCAGAAGTGGGGAACAGGCTTCCGATGACTGTGAGTAAAAGGAGACACCCCTCCAGGAGATGACTTCAGTGAATCAGCTAAGCTTTATTCCAGAGTATGAGGAATATACAGGATTGGGAAGCCTGGGAACAAACCTTAATTTGCATTAAGAGGCATGCTCCTATCTTAAGTCTGGGTTAGTGGCAGCAGGGTCCTATAGCAAAGTTCCTAGTACAATTCTTAGTTACCATATCTGCAGCAGGAGAGGCATCTAGCCTCCCTGTGCCAAGGGTCATGCTAGAGATAAATCAGGCATCCTGAGTTAGAGACAGCTTTCAGGTAAGGTCAGTCCTCCAGGCCTAGGGACATTCTTCAGATAAGGGCAGGGAGAGAGTAGGAATTTTTGCTGGGAAGGCAGTCCCCATGTCACTGAGCTTTGGGGAAAGCAGCCAGGCTGATAGACATCAACCTTGGACCAGAAAGGCCTTCCAACGTTATAGGTGCTGAGCTGATATGAACAGGCCAGTTCATGGTTATCAGAAACATGGGCCTTTCCAAACATTGCCTTCTCATTTCAACATCCTACTTCCTCGTGGTGAAGACAGCTGCTGCGGCTCCTGCTATTAAGACTATACCCTTTCCTAGAAGGGAAGGATCACTTCCTATTAAGGAAGCAACTCAGAAATGGTCTATATTGATTCAGTTGATATCTTGATGTCTGTAACTTAGCTACCTGGCTACATCTCACAGCAAGGAAAGCTTTGAAAGTTAGTCTTTAACTAGGTGTGCCTGGACGAAATTTTCAGTATTGAAGGAGAAGGAAGTAATAGATATCTGTGTGACATCTACTCTCCCTATGTCACTTTTAATGCTAAAAGATAAACATCACATTCATGGCATCTGTTCATATTCCTGCACCAAGAAAATATGATAACCTGGGCAGTATGATGCAAACAATAAATGGTCCCTCTGGAATGTCGGTTTGTCATCCAGTGCATCCATACAAATGGAGAGTTAGTCATGGATTTATGTTTCTTCTATTAACATGCTCCCTTAACTCACCATGCTCACTCTAGTTTTTAAAGTCAAAATACTCTTTCTCTTCTGCAACACTAGAAATATCAAATGGCAACGTATTGTCTCGGTTTGCAAGTATTTATGGTGTTCAGCCAGTATACAAAGCATTGAAGATCTACTGGTAATAAAAGATCTCTTCACCCCAAGAAGTTTGAATGTAGCAGGGGAGATGGGTGGTAGAGTCTATCCCAGAATGGTTCTTCTCTGTTAATGCAGAAGATCCCATAAAGGATATTCTCAGAGACTTAACTTGAATGAGAGAATCAATGAAGGCCTCTAGGAGGAAAAGATATTTAAGATGCATTCTGATAGGTGTCCATTAGCTTGGACTATGGATAAAGAGAATTGTGGGAGGAAGGATTGGAATTGCAGATTCTGGTATGCTGAGAGAGGAGGAAGGGTTTAAAAGTTCCAACAGAGGTTCTGAGGCCAAATCTAAGCCCCTGGAGATAATGGTGGGGGGGTCATCAGAAGAGAGAGAGAAGGTCTCAAGAACTGTGTGCAGGTTTCAGATCTGTGCCCATGGGCAATAAGGAGAAACAGAAAGGTCTGTAGCAGGAAAACAGCAGTCTCACTTATGTCTCTAAAAGGCTACTCTGATGGGGTCGAGAGTGAACTCCAGGCTGGGGTGGAGATAGCACAGAGACAAGCAGTAGAGGGAAACAGCCTAGGACAGCATCGAGGGCACAATAGAGATTAGCTTATTGCATAGACTTTGGTGAGATATTGGCTGTGGGAGACAAAAACAAGACTGTAAACAAGACCAGGGCTCTGAAGTCAAGTCATGAGCATTGAGCCTGATCCCAGAGCCTCAGTTTCCTCATAGATGGAATGGATAGGAATACATTAGTAGCATCTCAAATTTGCATGGGAAGGAATATGAGGTACCATTCACTTAAGGTGCATGGAATAATGGCTGCATAAACTTTACAGCTTTATCAGGTGGTCCTATTGCCACTGTTAATTATTACAGAAAAATGGATTCTGGTTTGAATAAGTTATTTCAGGATAAAGCAATAAAATAATTGGAAAATTTCTTAACTACAATTCTAATTACACACTAAAGTCTTACTACATACAGTCACCAGGGAAACACAGGAAATATATTTCCCAAATCTCATCTTATTCCTGGGGGGTTTGGACTCAATTAAACATAAATGTATATCCAAAATGAGCAAGCATCAAGATATTGGACATGTAAAATAGCTGGAGTTTTCTAATTGCCCTTTCTTCAAGGCCTAGGCCAGGTCTGTATCCTTTTATAAACTGTATAGATCATCTAGGACCACAGAAATCTTTGGCTTCTGTAAGGAATTCTTTATATCACTCAGGTGCGATTTCATATAAACCAGTTTAGAAGAGGAAAGCTATATATACAACACTGAAGTAGTGTTCAGAAGCAGCTCTGGTAGGTGACTGGTGTCTCTGGGATCAGCACTGTCCTCCCTGTAGAGTTCAGGGTCTCATGTGAGACTGCTCCTAGACCCATCCATTGCCTAGCTGTGACTCCTCCATGGTTGTCTGGACACCAGAGACTGGATTGTATGTGTTGTAACGTGAACATGTGGTTTTTCCTTTTCTAGAGTCTTTTATATACTGTACTAAGCCACAAAGCAACTCTTTAAGGTCCTGTGTGATAAGACCACTTGAGATAGATCTCAGTGGGCTGATGGCACAACACACAGGACTCTTTTCTAATCTAATTTCAGCAACAAGAAGAATCTAATTGAATCAAATACTGTGTCAATAAACCAGAGCATTTTCACTGTTTTTATATTTGCACTATCTAGTTAGAGGGGAGAAGGGAGAGAGGGGAGTAGGGAGGGAGGGAGGCAGAAAGAAAGAAAGAAAGAAAGAAAGAAAGAAAGAAAGGAAAGAAAGAAAGAAAGAAAGAAAGAAAGAGAAAAAAGAAAGAAAGAATCTTGTGCTCTGAATTCTAAGATCTTTATACAAAACAGTGTTTTGAGTTTGAGGCACCTATGCATTTCTATGTCCTTACTTATGATGCTGTTTGTTTTCCTGAAAAGTTATCCTCAAAGCAGGGACACAGCTTAGAATCAGTGCTGTCACATAAACCAAGAAATTCAGCATGAAGATGGAGACCTCAGTGAAAGAGTAGGCTGGCCCCGGGACTACCCACCTGGGTTCTTCTTCCAATTCACAGAGGTTGCCGAGTCCTTTGACCCTCCACACTCTTCCAAATCCTTCCTACCAAAACACATGAGGAAGTTTTGCAGACTGTACTAAGGAAGTATCTTTTTGGGTTTATCCATCAGTGGAAGACTGACACATTTATGAACAATAGATACATGATGCTACAGAAACATGAGTCTCCAGATGGTTGCTTTCTAGGCTGTTCTGTGTATGCAGCCCTGCTTGGGTAGTTTGAGTGGTAATATCTCACTGTTGTTAAGATTAGACGATGTGTCTACAAATGCTTTATCACCCTTGTTTATATGATTTTGGTTAGTAGTACAATTATCTTACATTCCACAGTCACCGGGAAACAAATACAAAGTCCTTTGGTGAGTTCCTAAAGGCCTTACCCATGACAGGCTGAGGACACTGCCATGGACACGTCTGAACCATGTGATGTTGACTAACATTGCAATACAGAAGAGGCCTTTCAAGTAAATGAATCTTACCATTTCCTTGCGTTTATTAAAAATCATACAAAATATTATAATTTGCCAGTCACTGGATTTTGGGAAAGCAGAATGTATATGCCAAGAATCTTACCCCTCGCCTAGAAATAACCAACCAGAAGTCCATGGAAGTGGATTTTCAAAGAGTAGATGGTAGATTGTTGGGCCTAAAAAGGCCCAGACACAAGGCCTAGTGGAATTTTCTGAGCCTGGCTAGAGTTTAGTGACCTATCTGAGCAAAACTGCCTCTGCCAAGCTACTGCTAATGTATCCTGAGGTCCCCACCCACTTTCTCAACTCTATATAAGCACATGCCTGTTACAATAAAGCAAGACTCTGCTTTGACAGGTCTCCACGACTCAGCGTGGTTCTCTCCAGTGACTAGGAAGGAGTTCTGAGTTGTTGACACTTACTATCCCACTCAGCCTTGGGAAGTGACCAGCTAGACCGGCTCTTCCCACAGCCTTGACTGCTGGAGGACACAGCAGTAGATAGGAGATAGATAGATAGATAGATAGATAGATAGATAGATAGATAGATAGATAATAAGATAGATAGAGTTCATTCTAGAATATGCTTCCTTAGCAACACTAAGTTTGTTTTGGAAAAGAAAATAATGTCTATGAGCTACAGAAGCCATTGCAGCTTATAAGAATACATCTTTTGGGCCATATATCAAAAGTCAAGTAGCCACATAAATGTGAGTGCCTCAATGAAACAAAGATTAAAAAAAAACACACAGGTGATTGCTCTTTCTTTTTGGTCATTGTCTGGCAGCTGGACAAATGCACAACAGCCCCATGTATTGCCTATCTCATGGAATTCAGTGACACAGATCCATAATCCCAATTTGGGAGGCAGAGTCAAGAAGATGAATTTGATGACAGTGTAGACAACATAGTAAAATCTGTCTCAGGAAACAAAATACACCATGTAGATTCTGAAGCCCATGGAGATACTGTCTTGAAGTTGAAGCAACTTTATCTTCCTGATAAAGAAGCAGCAGAGGAGCAAGCTGTTGGCCCTCCTGCTCCAGCAGGCAGCAGGATGGGAACCAGAGGGGCTATAGGTTCAGGATGCATTTCCATACTCCCAGAGCTCCACCTTCTTCAGGAAAACAAGACAGTTTCCATCAAGAAGCAGAGGGTCATGAGCAAGCCAAATTCTTTTCTTGGCTGTAATTCGCAATCTCTAGTCTTATCATTTCCCATTCCTCTTTGCTGTTAATTGCCTCTCCCCACCAAATTCCAAGAATATTGTTTAGTCCCCTTCATAATGATTCTTTTTGCAATGAACTCCTTAACTCTTAGGAATATGCTGGAAGGAATATAGTAACAGAGAGGTTTGGCTCCCCTGGCCCTGAAACTATGGCTGTCCATAACTGAATGGATATCAACTTAACCTTGCCAAAAACATATTTGTGGAGAAAAACTACATAAGTTAATTTCCGTGACAATAATCAACCTCAGTAGATTTCTTAAATATACTCCCTCCCCCCTTTTTTTTGACAGAATCTCTCTGAATAGCCCTGGCTGTCCTGGAACTCACCCTGTAGACCAGGCTGGCTTTGAATTCACAGGGATCCACTTGCCTCTGCCTCCCAAGTGCTGGAGTTAAACACACTTTTTATGTATATTGGAACCTGCTTAGCCATCCTATCCTTAAAGTTGATTCTGCTTCACTACTATTAACAGTAAGTGCTAGCAGGAACCACACCCATAGACAGTGCCTCTCATGTTCACAATCCAAAAGCATCAAGCATCTTTGATACCTTTCTTTTTTCTTTAAAAATTATTCAGAAAAAATCACTGAAAACAGGATGAATTTATTAGATTATGTGGTCTAGTTTTATTACCAAGCAACAAGATCCTTTACAGTTATGAAGACTTATTTTTTCCCAGTTTGGGTTTCTATTGAGATAAACTTTGTCACCAATAGCAACTTGGGGAGAAAAGTGTTTATTTTATCTTATACTTCCAGGTAATAATCCAACACTGAGTGAAGTTAGAGCAGGAACTCAAGCGGGACAGGAACTGTAGACAGGAACTGATACAGAAGCCACCGAGGGGTGCACATGATTTGTCCAGCCTGCTTTCTCATACAATCGAGAGCCACCTGCCCAGGAGTGGCACTGTACAGTAGATCATTAATGAGAGCAACACCCAACAGACATGCCTAGAGACCAATATTATGGAGGCATTTTGTTTTCAATTAAGATACCCTCTTCCCAGATATATCTAGGTTTGAGTCAAGCTGACAAAAAACAAACCAGTGCAATGGACATACCAACAAGTATTCCTTGAAAAATATTTGATATGTTATTGCCCAATGACCTGTACAGGTTCCAATGTGTAGAGAATTATTGCAGTTTGTCTGTGCTTGGTTGCTGCCTTATAGCAAGGATTTAGAAACTAGACAGGACAGCCCTGGTCTCTGGAATATGTAGTCTAGCTAGCGGGTGGTGCGGAAGTGCAGCTCTGCTTCAAGATGAAAGCTACAAAGCAACTGAACTGGGTAACAGTACCAAGCAACTAGGAGCCAAGCCTGCAAAGGCTGCTGACCAGGACCGGCCCTGCTGTGGGATGAACTTTAAGCAGAGATGTGAAGATAAAAAGGAAACAGCCAAAGCATTAGAGTGGGGGTGGAAAACAGAAAAGAATGTTCCAGGCAGAAAAAGAAGCAACCTCAGAGACTCAGAGGCAAATGACAACAAAAACTAGGGTGGTCAAAACCAGAAAGCTGGTGAATGTTGGCCTGAGGATGGTGAGTCAGAGAAAGAAAGGACAATGCTATTTGCATTCTGAGAGGCATTGGAAACTTACTCCAACTTTAAGACCATGGATTGCATTGATATAATATGATCTAAGTTTAAGATGGACCATGGAAGGCAAATATGGATGGCAGGACTCAGGGAGACAGTGCAGAGATCCAGTAAGGTTGTGACAGCCTGGCCTGGGCTTTCAGCTTCAAAAATTTGGGGAAGAACTTCAGTGCCAGAGACCGAGCTGGCAATGGCTTGTAAGAGTTTCCTGGGATAACAGGATGCATGTGTGACATGTTTATATCCCCATAAAATAAACACAATAAAAAGAAACACCAGAAATGATTTCAGCACTGTTAACTACGCCTTCAGATTTGAAGACATCTGCTTCCTTTCCTTTCTATGCTTCCGTTGTCCGACGGTTTCTATCAGATTTTTCTTTCAGTTTGCATTTACCAGCCCACTTTGAGAGGACTTCCTTCTTCCTTTATGAAAGTCTCACAACTTGGTTTTGGACCTTTATCATTTTGGGCTGTACAGTGCCTAAGCACCCACTTTTGGTGGCACCTACTTTTGGCAACAGGAGAAGACTTCCAAAAAACAGCTGTCCGAGGTCTCTTCCTATGGTAGAAGCCCAAGACTGGCACACAGTTATTCAACCATTGGAAGTTTTATTTTGTTTAGCTGAAGACAGGGTCTCATTGTATAGCCATGGCTAGCCTAGAATTCATTATGTTGACAAGGATGGGCTTGGCCTCACAGAGATCCACCTGCATCTGTTTCCCAAGTGCTTGGATTAATGGCATGTGCCACCAGATCTGGGCAACTAGCACTAGAAATAAACAGCACTATGTGACAGGTGCTAAACATCATAAAAATAATGACTCATTCTGTTGAATTATTCATTCACCTAGTATGTTTGCTGTTCCCATTTAATGGATGAAGAAATTATAGAACTCAAGGATGCAAATAGCTCATCAGTAAAAGAACCTAGATGTTGAACCCAGAAAGGCTGACTCCAAAAACATGTCGTAATCATCACGCCTACCACTAGCAATCTAGTGGTTGGGTCCAGTCATGGCCTATAGCTTTTAAAAGTGATACATGGATGCAGGAATGGTCACAGGTGATGTGCAGAGATGCTGAGGAGGGTAAATCTCCATTGCATCACCAGCAAAAGCTACAGGTCTTGTGTAGAGTCACCTGGCTGTTAGTGGCAGGCTGGCCTGATGGCAGGGCCCACTATGTCAAGCCTTTCTTAGAGCCTTTTTGCTGAGTCTGCTGTCCAATATTCACCAACTCCCAGTTTTCTACTCTCCTAATACATTATTCTTCTGCTGAAACGATCTGCAACTAAGAGCCCTGGCCAGCGCAGTTCATTTACACACCAGTGGGCAGCCAGCCACTATGCTGAAGGTAAGGGCTCCAGCCTTTGTATCTTCTTCTGCTCTCAGAGTCCGTAGATACCCACAGCAGGCTCCCTTCCTCTGACAGTGGGCACGGTCAAGGCTTTAGAGCACGCGCGCTGGCAACAGCTATGTCTGGAGTGAATGCCCTTGCCAAAACTAAGGCTTCCAGAGGGCACCCTGTCAGAGGTGCACTTGTGCCTTCAGCTCTCACAGAGTGGGGAAGGCAACCCAGAGGACTCTGCCATTCAGGAAGGATGGTGGTGGCAGAGAAATACCATCCACACCAAGCATTCTGGCCAGTGCCTTTGCCAATCTTCATGCTTCAGATCTGGGTTTAATCCTGAGAGGTTGGATTCCAGTCTCATCTTCAGAGCATTGTGTTTTTGCTACATTTTCCCTGTTTTCCCACTCCTCTGCATGTCACAGAGGGGAATTGTTATCATAGTTTTCCTTTGTGATTCAGGAGGTATCAGGGGCACAGATAAAGCAAACTATTATATAGATTAGGAAGCATCTTTTAAAACTGGGAGGTCTCATGGGAGGGCACGGGAGGAAGGGAGGGAAACGGAGAGGGACCTGGATTTGACATGGGAAGCAACCTTGTTTCTAATTTAAATTTAAATTTAAAAATAAAAAATATTTTAAGAAAGAAAACAAAGCAAAACACTGGGAGGTCTCTTCCCCCCCCATGTGTGCATGTGTGTGTGTGTGTGTGTGCGCGTGTGTGTGTGTGCACGCTCGAATGACGTGTGTGTGTGTGTGCGCGCTCGAATGACGTGTGTGTGGTGTGAGTGCAGGTGCACACAAGGACATTGGAAGGTAACAGCAGCTATTGGTCGTCACCTTGCACCTTGCTTGAGGCAGCCTCTTGTCCACTGCTGCGTATGCCAGGCTATTCAGCCTCCAGGCTTTTACAGACTCGCCTGCCACCACTGCCATCCTGCAGGAGTGCTGGGATTGCAGACACATGCACTGCCATGGCCACCTCTGCACAGGTCTGCAGATTCCAACTCAAGTCCTCATGCTTGCACACCAAGGTTTTCTCCCACCAAGCCTGCTCCCCACCCAGGAAAGTATATTTTAAGGTGGGGGGTTGAAAAATAAGATAATTTTTGTTGCTTTTTGCAAATCCACTGGTGGCCCTTCCTATTTTGTATCTGCTCACAGTTTAAGACTCATGGAAGCTTCAAAAATGTCATCTCCTAGTGGCATGGTTTAAGAACGTTACTCTTCGGGACTTTGGTATTAGAACTGATTAGACTAATGGAAATGATTGTTTTTGTCTCAAGTCCTTAAGCATCTGAAAATAAGGTGAGGTTCTCTACTAGCAGTGATCAAGGTCCTTTTGGAAGTGGCAAGTGGCTAACAGAATGGGCACAAGTTGATCCTGGAACATCTTGTTGTGCCAGGAAGAACAGAACCAAGAAAATAATGGTGGCATGTTACAATGGCACAGAAGGCCAGCTTGGAAGGAATCTCATTGCACAAATCTTGCACACCTTGAGTGCCAAATGATCCAACTCTATAAGAAATAAATGAAGGAAGACAGACGTAAGTAAAAAGAGGCTCTCTAGCAGCATGTCAAGTGTCCCCAGTGAACACTGAGACACTCCTGGAGATGGAAGATAATTTTACAGGCATTATATCATACAATTGACCAGCTAAGAATAAAAAAATGATTAGTAAATTGAGAATGTTTTTGTGTTTAGGCATGTTGTTCAGGGATAGAGAACTTGACCAGGTAATCAAAGTTAAAGTCATCAGTGAGAAGCAAACGGCCTCCTTGTGCCTCAGATGTAAGACCCTCTGAAAGATGCAGCACCCTCTTGGTGTTCCAGCCAAGAATGGCTAGCTGGACTACAGTCATAAGAGAATCAGACAAAGCCTGAATGAGGGATGCTTGGTTTGAAGAGGGGCAAGAGGGATGTGTTCTTCAAAACCCAATGTCACGCGCACCTATAAATGTTCTAGTAAAAGAAACAAAAAGGCGTGAGAATCAAATGTGGTATCTAAGCTGACACTGGGCCTTCGGCTTGGGATGAGGCAATGCTACTTGGGACATTCCTGGGCTGACTTACAAATCAAGGACACAAGAAACACACTAGACACAAATATCCTACCATGGTTAAACTTACCAAAGTTTCGCAAATGGACTGTGCTCATGTAAGAGCTTTTGTCCTGATTTAGGAAGCATGCATGGATGCAGTTAGAGGTAAGGTTACAGTGCATGCAACACACTCTCTCCTAAAAGTGGAGAAGATACACAAATAAGAACAAAAAGAGATACAAGTCACATAGCAAGTGAATTAGGAAAGTAATATACCCTGAATAGTTTGTAAATTCAGTGTGTGTGTGTGTGCACATATGTTGGTGCAGGTGCACACACATGCAGACCCCAGAGGAATATCAGATATCTTCTAGAAGTCTTTGTTTTATCTTTGGCACAGGGTCTCCCAGTGATCCTGGCCCACTGTTTTGGCTAGTCTGTCAGGATAATGAGCTCTCAGGAGCCACCTGTCTTTGCCCCACAGCACTGAGGTTATGGGCACATGTAGCCATGCCTAGCTTTTATGTAGGTACTCAGGATTTGAACTCAGGTCTTCTTGCTTATACAATAAGTGTTCTTACCCAGTAAGACATCTCCTCCATCCCCTTAAATTCTTAACTTGTGTCTTTCATACATTGAAAAATGTTTCCACAGAAAAAGTAAAAATAAATAAATAAATGATTTGGGAGCGAGGAATAACTACAAAGGGGCATGGGAAACTTTTAGGGATGGCGACAATGTTTTAGATCATGCTTATGCCTGTGTTTATACAATTCTCATGTTTGCCATCTGTACACCTAGAATTGGTAGCTTTTACTGCATGTAAAATACCTCAAATGAGTTTGCTTGCAAAGTACAGTGGAAAAAATCAAAAGGCTGTCCTGGACAGACAGAAGGAAGATGGGTGCCTGCCTTTGCCCCTTAAGAAGTCTCTAGGGGTTCGAGGCCAGGCTGGACCAACAACCTCCAAAACAATACAGAGAAACCCTGTCTCGTAAAACCAAAAAAAAAAAAAAAAGGAAAAAAAAAGAAGTCTCTAGGGACTGCTGTGCTATGGACGGAAGTAGGTCATCTGTCTGGTGGGTAGGGCTCATTTACTGCAGGTACAGAGAGAGCCACACTATCTTTTGAAGCATATTTTGGCCTGAAACTATTAATCATCTTCCTATTAACATCTATTTTATAGTGAGCACAACACTCTGATGAAGACTTACAGCATAAAAGTTCAATGAAATCCTGCCCAAAGGGTCCTGCATATTATCTCAGATCCTGAGAATACCATCCACTGTCCGCACCCATCTCCCCTGAGAGTCGGAGAGTTTGTGCTGCTCTCTCGCTGGCTTGTGGACCATCCAAGCCCTAGCTTGTGAACAGCCTCTCGCAACCATCCTGTGTCCATGCATCATGAAGCCCCTCCAAAGTGACCCCTGCTCTTGTGACATTAGGCTTTTATTACAATCTTCCCATCCAGTCCCTTGAGAAAAATGTTCCTAGTGCTGAGCGCCAGGACTGGCACTCTGAAGAAATCTGTCAGACTAAGTTAAAATTAGGAAATGAGGGGATGCTTGCCGTCATGCTTCTTTTCTTTTTCAGAAAACTATCACCTTCTACAGAGAAAGCACCATGCAGCATTGTCGCGAGTGTTCTTCTACCCAGAAACACCACAGTTAGTTTTAAGGGGAGATTTTGTTTTATCTGACCCAATAAAATCTGTTTGGACCCAGACTTTCTATTATGTAGTATAATTGGGAAAAATGACCAAAATCAATTTACAGTCTAGGAAACACTGAAAGAAATGAAAAGCAAAATGTCCCTGTTAAAATACTAATTGGAAATTTCAAACAAACCACTATGCAGCCAGTAACTGGTCAGCTGAAATGGGAGATGGCAACTCCCTGATGCCTGAAAAAAACACCAAATGATGATCAACAAGCGCTCACTGTACACAGTGTGCCAGGCAGAGATTAAAAGGCCTCATTCACAGGCAAGGAATGGCAGAGCCACGGTCTGGAAGCAACAGTCTAGACTGCATTTTCAGCTCCTACAATGTTACTGGGGCAGGACAGAAAGACACAGAGACTTCGGGGACACAGGACAGAAAGAAGCCTCTCACCCTGTGATCTAGTTTTTGTTTCTACTGGCCAAGATTCAAGGCCATCAGCACAACTGATAACATCAGAATTTCCTACAGAGATAGCGCTGGCCTTCCTAATGACATCTCCAGCAAGGATGTTAAAACAACAGGCCATGATTACTTAGGGCTGGGGCCAGAATGTTCAGGCCCAGGCCATGCATCTTAGCTGTATTACAATTCCTCTCCCCTAAACACAAACTGTGAGCCTTGTAAAAACCACCCTCATTAACAAAAAGAATGTTTCTGTATTTGTAAATATAATTTAATATAATTTTAAGACAGGGCCCATCCAATTTACTACAGTTTCCAATATTGACTCTTCTGCCTCCACCTCCCACACTGTTCCACCAGCTAGGAAATCCTTTAAGATAAGAGAAATAAACCAACTCACGTTTTTCTACTTGGTTTTTAAATGTGGCTGAAACCTTGTCAATTACCCATGTTTGACTTGCACTCCTTTTTTTTTTTAAAGACCTGTTGTGGTGGTTACTGTTATTGACAATTTGACAGGATCTGGGTCATCTTTGAGGAATTATAGGTCACTCTCTGCACGAAGCTGAGTGAGCACAGGTGGCCATCACTCTGCACGAAGCTGAGTGAACACAGGTGGTCATCACTCTGCACGAAGCTGAGTGAACACAGGTGGTCATCACTCTGCACGAAGCTGAGTGAACACAGGTGGCCATCACTCTGCACGAAGCTGACTGAGCATTCCGAAGCTGAGTGAGCACAGGTGGTCATCACTCTGCACGAAGCTGAGTGAGCATTCTGCTGCTTGACTGTGAATGCAATGTGACCTGCTGCCTCATGCTCCTGTCTCTGGAATTTGCCTACCACAATGGAACTGTGAGCCAAATGAATCCTTCCTTGCTGATGTTGCTGTTGTCAGGGTGTTTTATCACAGTAATAATGAATGACTGTGACCTCCTCTTCCTTCTGAACGCCAGACTGAAGCATGCATTATCCCATGTCTCTACTTAATAAACTCATTAACTTCGCGTCACTCTGGCTTCTCCTGAAATGCTGTTCTGTGCCATAGCCAAGGATAGCTTTACCTAAGTGAAGAGGGCTAAGAAGAATTCACGGGCAATGGCCGCTGCCATAGGGTGTGTCTTCCCACCACATGTTGACACTGTGGGCTGAATTATACCCTCCTGTCAACATGTATTTGTCCAAGTCTCACCCGCCAATACTTTAGAGAATAACTGTACTTGGAAATAATGTCTTTAAAGAGATGATTAATATAAAGCAAGGCCTTTAAAGTCCAATGCAAGAGGACTAGACTCCCTGTGGGAGGAAGAAAAAATAACAAGAATGAACATGCATGGCTGAAAGGCCACGGGAGGACATGGCAAGGCTCCTATCTACAAGCCAAAGTGAAAAGCCTCAAGATTAAACAAACCTGCCTGCACCTGGACCTGTGGACTCCGGCTTCCAGCCTGGAAGGAAATCAATTCCCATTGCCTAAGCCTCAAAAGATGTAGCACTTTATCATGGTGGTCCTGCCAGAAGATGCAATAAATATAAGAACCACATCCCCTTCCTTCCAGAAAGTTCCAAGATGAATTCTATGTCCAAGTTTAGCAGTCAGGGTGATGAAGAACACTCAAGTCAATTACTAAGCAACATTTCACCAAACCTCTCAGAATGCTAAAATCAAATGAAGACAATTCTTTCATTTAATTGCTATTGTCTAGATACAAAGTTTTCTGCACTGACAATACTGCCTATCAGTGGTGGTGTTTGATTGTTTTACTTTTTCACAGAAATTTGTTGCCATGTAATTCGTGTTCATTCTACAAGGATTAGAAAACAGAACAGAAAATTCCATCATCGTTTTAGCTAGTTTTATATAGTTAGTTTCTGTCAACTTGACACAAGCTAAAGTCATCTGAGAGGAGGGTGCTTCGATTGAGAAAATGCTTGTATACGAACAGGCTGTAAACAAGCCTGTGAGGCATTTTCTTAATTAGTGATTGACAGGGAAGAGCCAGGCCCTTTAAAGGTGGTTCCATCCCTGAGCTGGTGGTCCTGGGTTCTATAAGAAAGCCGGTTGAGCAAACCATGATGAGCAAGCCAGTAAGCAACACCCTCCATGGCCTCTGCATTAGACTCTGCCTCCAGGTTCCTGCCCTGTTCCTATCCTGACTTGCTTCAATGCTGAGCAGTGATGTGGGAATGTAAGCCAAATAAATCCTTTCTTTCCCAAGTTCCTTTGGTCATGGTGTTTCACCAAAGTAACCCTATAAGATGATCATTTATGCAGAGAGCCATTGTCTTGGGATCTGCCTCCCATGTATGTGTCCACATGAAGTGTACATGTTTTGTTTGGGTGAAATGGAGTGCTCATGTCATGCCTATAGACCCCTCACCTCCATGTGGTGTTAAAGTAGGAAAAACCTCCTGGTCAAGAGAAGAGAATTACCAGTCTGAAGGGAGACCTAACATTTCAATTGGACAGGGTAGTTCATTTGGCCAAGGGATCACCCCTAAGAAAGCAGGTTCACCTTCAGCCATACTCCAGAGTTAAGTGGGATAATTAGTTCTTTGATGAGATGCCTCACTTCTTCCCAGAATCCCTCTGTAGCTTGTAAGTCAGTTCAATTCCTTTGATTATTCAGAAAAAACATAACTTGTCTTTTCCTTCTCTTTTTGAAGCATGCTCTTCTCAACTGGTTGAGCTTCTTTTCTCAATATTGTGGGCTTTACTCTGTCTCCAGAGCAGCAGTTCTTAACCCGTGGGTCGCCAACACTTTGGGGTCAAACAGCCCTTTCACAGGGGCCGCCTAAGACCATTGGAAGGCACAGAGATTTACATTAGGATTCACAACAATAGCAAAGTTACAGTTACAAAGTAGCAACAACAATAATTTTATGTTTGGAAGGCCACCACGACATGAGGAACTGTGTTGAAGGTCACCGCATTAGGAAGGTTGAGGAGCTCTAGAGCCTCCCCCTCCCACACTGTGGTGGCTTGTCTGCCTGTATCTGACCTCCATGTCAGCTGAAACAGAACGGGCTGCTTCCCCTATTCCCTCCATTCCCTCCTCCAGGCAGCTGCTAGTTTTCCCTCCTCTTCCCTCTCCTGCCTCTCCCTTCCCCTTCCCTCCCTTCCCATTCCCCCCTCCTCCATTCCCTTCCCTCCTCCTCTCCTTTAAACTAAATAAACTCATCCTTGAGCTTTTTTGAGTTCTTTTTTCCCCCATGAGACAGGGTTTCTCTGTCTAGCCCTGGCTGTCCTGTAACTCTATAGACCAGGCTGGCCTCGAACTCAGAGATCCACCTGACACTGCCTCCTGAGTGCTGGGATTAAAGACATGTGTCACCACCAGCAAGCTTTTAGTCCATCCTTAAAGAGGGTAGCCCCAATTTCCCCTGGATCAGTGGTGTCCAGCCAGATTCTCAGCATGTGCCTGGTCAGCGATGGTCACTCTGGGACTAAGGCTGCAGGGACCAGTCAGAGACGGGTACTCTGCGGGAACCAGCCAGCCGAGCACTGCTCCACCCTTGCATGTATGTCTCAGGACACTTTCTTGCAGTGATTTTGAGAAGTCCCAGAAACGCTTACTCAGTCTGCCTACGTGTCCTTTGCCATTCCTGGAATGCTGCAACTGTTCCGTAGCCCTAGGCTTCAGTCCCAGCTCTCAGCAAGCAGGAGGCTGTTCTCCAAAGTAAGAACCTGAAAGGAGGCCCTCCGTTCCCCCAGGAGGAGTATGTTAGAAGGTGCATTATCAGACTGTAGTCACCTGAAGATAAGTCACAGAAACCTTGGCACACAGAAGAACATGGCTTTGGGAAGCCCTGTGAGCTACCCTCAGGCTGTGCTAGGCTGTGGCTCACCTGACAAGCTTTTGCACCAACCCTCACCACAAGGCAAACATCTTCTCTAGGTGAGAGCATTTCTACTTAGTAGGGCAGTCCTGGTTTCTCACTTGATAGCCATCATGGCCTATGATAAATGAGACTTGGGATCTGTGTCCAGGCCTCTGTATTCACAATTACCCTCCATTCACCAAGTGCCATAAGAGCCACACTCTGTCTGATGACCTCATCTTCTCTTCCCAGGCTATTGCTTCTGCCACTGCCACCAGCACCCTCTCCTAGAGTGGCTCACCCTACAGGAGGCTGGGGAACCATCCTGGGTGCCCAATAGTCACATATACACATCCCGGATGTAGAGTGGAATATGGGTCAGTGGGGCCTGGGTATTCTGCTGGAACCAGGATCCCAAAAAGAGGTAGGTAGGAAGAGGTGTTGAGGTCCCAAGGGTGGAGCCCCTTACCAGCACCCAAGTTTCACTCTGAGGATCCCTTCATCAGCAAACCACCCCAACTCTGCCCATCTCAGGGTCCAGGCTAGGGGCAAAGCAGGAAAGTCAGTAGTGACTCTGGTTGGGAAGTGAAGTCACAGAAAGATGTCAGGCCACAGAGGCCACAGTCCACAAAGAACATATTTGTTTCCACCAGTGGCTCTCCTCTTCCCCTAGGTTTAAAACCTCAAGACTAGAAAAGATGCTCACCAGCCTTAGGACAGGATTTAAGGCTAACTGCATCCCTACTCACAAGGGCATCCCTGGAGCTCCCAGCACACACTGCCTGGTCAGAGCTGGTGGCTGCTTCCCAGAGGCAGCTGATGGAGCAGCATGGAGCTAGCTGTGTAGTGGGTCCTTCCTTTCTCGAGGAGCTGCTACTGCTATCTCTGGACCGAGTTCATTGAGCTCTACTGACCTGGGCTGATGGGCCACCCTGTCTGCAGCCTCAGCTCTCATGGATGTCTCGGTTTCTCCTTAGGCAAAATGGCCTGTGGCTGTGCATCTGTCTTTAAGAACACCACACTCCTTTGGTCCAGCCTCAGCCTCGGTAATCAAGGTCTGGCAAGGGTGTCAGTATGGAGGAATGTCCATTCCTTTCCCATTCCAGCCATAGAGGCCTGTAGAATGGTGAGCTCCCAGGCACATGGCTCAGAGGCACAAGTCTATACCTCCCCATTGGTGCACAGAACACATAATGCCATCACTTTTCCAGTGTCATTAGAACTATTTGTTTTTATCCAGTCTTGTCCAATTAGAAGGACTTTCTACTAAATTCAACTGTATCCTTTATTGTCTTCATTTCTTCCTGTTGAGAAAGCATTTCACCAACATCTTGCAACCACCAGCTGTAACCCGACAACTTGTGTCCCTCAGTACTGTATAGTGACTTAGACTTTTACTGAGCTCAGTTAGGACTCTGCTCCTCTACAGTACACTTCAGAAACACCCTCACCCCAGCTCTCGACACATGTGTCATTGTGAGAGTCTGTGGCTTCTCGGAACATACTCCACACAGGATCCCAAAGACCCATGTATGAAGTGGGGCTTTTTTGTCTGAGACACATGACCAGTGAATGATCTAATCCAGCCACTGTAGAAACTCTGGTGAGGTTTCCACTCTGTGCGATTTGAGACAGGATAGCACATAACCTTCCCTGACAGTCGAATCTTTTGACTCACAGCCAGTTCCTTTAGCTTGAAACTTTGTCTATGCCATAACCCTCCAAAGATAGAAAGAACTTGGGTTTTTGTTGTTGTTGGGGTTTTTTTGTTTATTTGCTTGTTTTTTTGTTTGTTTTTTTGAGAAAGGGTTTCTCTGTATTGTTTAGGAGGCTTTCCTGGAACTCTGTAGACCAGGCTGGCTTCAGACTCACAGAGATCCACCTGCTCCTGCCTCCCAAGTGCTGGAATTAAAGGCATGCGCCACCAACGCCCGGCTAGCCCATCCTTAAGGCTCTGGTAGCATCATGGGATTTGGAGCTGTATCTTGAATGAGGACTGTGTCACCATAATGATGGAGAGAAGGGGTCAGGAGAAGTAAAACAAGGCTAGATCAGCGTGAGAGGTTTGTTAAGTGGATTCGATGGGACTCTGAGGGCAAATGAGGTACCTTTGAGCATTCCTTCCCTACTTTGTGTGTTCAAGTATATCAAATAGGCCTATTAGCAATACAGTATGGCTCATCTTACAGCATAATTTGCCTTACAAGGAGCCAGCATATGTCCAGCTCTTGGTATAGCCCTAACAGTACTTCATACACTGACACAAATCTAAATATTTCAAAGTGAACTAGAGTTTAGTCTACCCTTGACAAGAAAAAGTATGCATCTAAAGTTGAAGGAAGGCATAATTAATTACCTTAGTATTAACCAACTACAAACTGTGACACAGTACTCCATTTGACAAATCATGCTTGATGACAACCTGCAGGATTCAGCTGGAGTTCCCAGGCTCAGCACAATTCTGGATGGGCAGTTCTGGCCCTAGGGGTTGTACAGAGTCTCTTCCCACCCACACCCCATAATCTGCCCCCCTTAGGAACTCTTAGGTACACCTGTGGACCCCAGTCCACAGGCCCAAGCTCCTTGCTTGCCAGCCTCAGCAAACAGCCTCCCTTTGGACATCCCTCTGGGGTCAGGTCTCTTCTCCTCCCTGGCGAAGACCCTAACAGTAAGCTAAGAATCCTTAGGGCAGGGAATTTCCTCTGGCCTTAGAGGAGAGGCAGGTATGGGGAATCTGGTGGTCAACCCTTTGGACTTAAGGGTCTGAGGAAAGCCAGAGGAGGCCCTGGCTTTAAATCCAGGAGTACAGACCAGGGAGGTTTTTTAAACCCAGGAGTAGGGGTTACATAGTGGAGGGTGTCCTTGCCTAGGTGTGAAGGCAGAACGGACTAAAAGGCCTCTCCAGGTCAATCTGTCTTTTCTTTGCCGTTCTTGAAATGTGACTACTTGAAGATAATTAAGCACAGTAAGAGATGAGGAAACAACTTGAAATACTTGCAACTGTTTAGGGAGGAATGGGGGAAAAAAGCCAGTATTCACCAGTGGATGGACTGAAGGACATTATAGACCAGGAGAGAGAGATCCTTGCCTTGGGAAATGAATCGCGTCTTAAAGTCTTTTCTTTTTGTTTTTGAAACATTTCTACAGAGACCTTCCAAGAATCGCCGAGGCACTGATAGAGGTAGCAAAGTTGAAAAGGTAGGCCAAGGGAGGGTTAAGCCTGCTCTCTCTCTGTGGGCTCTGGGAGACAACCAGCAGAAAGCATTGTGTCTCAAGAGCGAATAACAGTAGGGGCTTCACTTCCATGGCTGTTTTCCCTTTCTTCAAATTTGTCCGTTGCTAGAGTTTCCTTTGTCAGTTCTTTCTGTGGGGACAGAGACTTCCCACATGGCCTTACTTGGCAGGTAAAAAACTGGGCTGCAGGTAGCACCTGCAGTCAGAACCCAAGGAGAGCAGGACCTAAACTGCATGCCGGGCAGTTCCCCACTACCCAGGTTGGGGTTCTGCAGCAACCGCCAGTGCTGGGAGCCCGAGGGTGAAGGGGACAGTGCGAGCGGGAAAACAGACAAGAGTCTAAGGGCTGAGGCTCGGCCAGGCCGGGCCCTGTTCTGAGATGTTGGGAGTCGGGGGTCGAAAGTCACCCAGCCCCAGGTGAAAAAGACCCGCGCTTTACTAAGCCCGGAGATGGTGGCATCTGTGAGCCGCGGAGGGAAGGGAGGAAAGGACAGCACGCCACAGGGCTTGCTCGGCGGGACGGGAAGGAGCCCGGATGCGAACATCGGAGCTGCCCGGCGGATAAACGCCGCCACTCACCCAGCAGCAGCAGCTTGAGCTCACGGCGTGCGTCCTTCTTGTCGCGGCGAAGCTGTCGTTCGATCTCCGCGCTGATGCGCTGCGACTCTTTCTCCTCTGCAGACAGACAGCAGCAGCCGGCCATGGTTTGCCGCTCCGACGGGGCGACAGGAACCCCGCGTTTACCGCCGGGCCGCGCGGATTATCCGCGCCAGGCGCGGGGTTTGGAGAGGAAACAGCTGAACCTACTACGGTTTGAAGTAACAGACCCGGAGCGCCTCCCGGGCTTAACCTTTCTCGAAGGCAGTTCCACCCGAGCGCTCGTGCGGTCCGGGATCTGGCACCCAGCCCCGGGCTCGTGCAGGAGAGAAGAGTGAGCTGGGCTGTGTGAGCCGCGCTGTCTTCAGAAGATGCGCGCCCCCGGGATCTGTAGCTGGGCAGACAGTTAGGCAGCTCAGACGGCGAATCAGAAGTTGGGGCGTCGGTGCTGTTGGGATAGTAGTCTCTCCGGGTCTGGGAGTGTCGCAGGCTAGTAGCAGGCGTGGCGTGGCTTGCAGACAACGGACCAGCTAGCCTCTCTCTGCAAAGTTCCGAAAATCTCTGCAGTTACGGTAGACTCTGGCCGAATAGAAGATTCGACCAGCACTGATGGCTCCAAGTGGTAGGAGGAGGCGGGGCGTATCGAACCTACAGCCCTAGATTCTGCGGGAGTTGCCCCTAGGCCTTCCCCAAGCCTATGGCGCCTGGGGAAAAAGGAGAACGACTAAGAGGCTAGGTAGGGCGCGGAGCAGCCTCACACCTGCCCCTTTGGCGGTGGCGCCCTAGTGCAGGCAGGGCCACTTGCCAAGCTTGCTGTAACCAGCAGGCACTGGCTGCCAGGCCCTTCCCGCGGCCAGATCCGGGTTCCGACAGGTGAGGGAGTTCGCTAACTCCCAGCCTCAGTGCCAGGGTGGAGGCAGAGCATTAGCAGACCTGAGCCAGACTGCAGGCAGGACACACACTGCATACTAGCAGCTAGGCTCTGGCCTCCCCTCCCATCTGAGGCTGAGCCTTGCCCACCAGCCTCTCCACCGCTCACACTTGGGGGTTCCTAGACCGGCTCCCTCCGCTTCCCGGATGCCCCAGCCCAACCTGGACTTGGTGCAAACCCTGGTCCAGCTTGAAGCCTGCTGTCTAGTGCAGACCGGCCGGGTGGCTCTGCTAGGAACTGCAGCCGCCTCTGGGGTCCGGTAAAAGAGCAGTGAGCGGGTTAATGCCTCCCAGCCCTTCCCACCTCTCAGCACCGGATGGGGGGGCTGGGGACTGGAAGGGTGAGGGTGGAAAAAACGTCTAGCTGCTTTGCATTTGGTGATAGAAAAGACTCCTGCTTTGTAGAAAGAGTTGGCACCTTCCGGACACACCTGGCAGTTCCCTGCTCAGCCCTGAGGCCACACTGCCGCCTTAGGACAACTCCTGGAACACCGCCAGTAAAATCTGAACGCACCCTCGACAACTCAAAAGGAAAGACACAAAACAAATTACCCTCACTGGTTTTGTTTGTGCAGATTTTAAGGTATAAATCGAGAGCAAAAGAAGGGATCCTGCAGACCACAGCAAAGAATCTTCTTTTCCTTCTATTCAAGTCTGCATAGGATGTGTGCACACTTATGGAATCCAACACTAACGTTTCCTCTGTAAAGAGCAATTGAATCAGGAGTGGGGCACCGCGGTCATTATATAAGAACTTGGCAGCTAATACTATCTGGCTGCAAAGTCTTGTTTACTTTACAGTTTAAGAAGTGCAGGTTAATCAGGCTTTAAAATACTCTAGTATTTCAGTTTCCTTCCAGGCATAGATTGACAGCAACAGTGACCTCTGCAGGAGCACTTCTGGATTTTTCCTGCGCTGTCACCTATTTTTCCTTTGGCTCCTATACACTGTTTTACACCACCAAGAACGACATCGCTTGACTCCTCAAACTAAAGTCTCGATCACAATTTTTAGTCCTTCATAGATGCTGA
This sequence comes from Mesocricetus auratus, assembly GCF_017639785.1. NCBI lineage: Eukaryota > Metazoa > Chordata > Mammalia > Rodentia > Cricetidae > Mesocricetus > Mesocricetus auratus. The sequence continues at coordinate 43,601,237 of NW_024429182.1, forward strand.
GTCCAGAGCAAATCTGAATCCCGAGTTAACTGGAATAACTGACAGAGTCAGTCTCAAGTTACTAGCCTTCAAAACCAGATCATGGCAGACTGTCCCTAGTGAACTTGGAGGAACCTACCAAAAGTCTCAGTATTCCCACCTACTTTGATCAAACCTGTAATCTCCCCACAGGATGTGACACCAGAGCCCCAAAGTTTTGTAGGCAAAGGTTTTTTTTTTAATCTTCAGATAACAACAAAAATTCAATGATGAAAATGTCAACAACAGGGAATAGGCCAAATTAACCATGTCTTGTCCATATAGGGCGAGATTACGTAGCCATTAAGGTAATCTATGAGGAACATTATGTCACAATGAATAGCAAACACCCTGTGATGTTTTGGTGAATGACAGACTGCAAGTGTCATGATGGTCCCACCATCTCCCTCAGGGCTGCGGATGTAGCTCAGCGGTAATGCACTTGCCTCCTTTGCATTTAACATCCAGCAATGAAAAAAAAATGATAGTATAACTGTCCTAGTTCGTATAAGAACACTCCACAGTATCCTTGCATCAATGAAGCTGATTAGTCACATATCCCTTAGACTGTATTCCTATCATTCATGCAATACTACATAAGAATCTGGGGGAAACCCTCAAAATACATTCAGAAGAAAAGACGAGGCACACGCGCATAAGCAGTAAAATATAAATGGTATGGTGAGAATATACACCTGCATTTTTAAGAGCCTAAAGTACGTATAGCAGAAAGGTTAGTTGCTCCGACTCAAAGCCAGCTGGCTGATTATCTAACACAAGTATCTCTAATTATCTGATAGTTACCTGTGGCCCTTCTCATCATATTTAGATCGTACTTTCCTTAACTGTAAACACAGCAATGAACTACAATTCATTCAAAGGACTCACCCAACTCTAACATTCAATTGTTTCTTTGGTGATTTTCACACTTAGAAAAACACATTAATGGACTGGAGAGGTGGCTCAGCAGTTAAGAGTATTGACTGCTCTTCTAGACGACCCTGGTTCGAGTCCCAGCACCCACGTGGTGGCTTAAAACCATCTGTAGCTCCAGATCCAGGGAATCCAGCACCCTCTTCTTGCTTCTGCATGTGCTACACAGATGTGGTACACAGACATATATGGAGGCAAAACATTCATACACATAAAAGGAAAAACTAATTTAAAAAGATGGTAAACTAAATGCAAACTTGTTATTGGGCATCATAAGTTCCCAAGAACTGTACAACAGGGTAACACGAGACAGTTAATTTCCCATTGCTGTATTTGTCTCTCTTTTCCTCATTACCTGTAAGATCTAGGGCATAAAATAATGATATTTGACGCACCGTTCCAGGGAAGGCTAGCTCTGAAGAAAGGGCTCACTAACGGAGAATACTTTTCCTAGTCATTTCCAATCTGCTATAGTTCCACAAGAATCCTCATGGACTCCAGTTGGGCTGCTTTTGCCTGCCAAGTGCTGGGATCTTCAGGTGGTGATAACTGCAAGTCTTTGGGATATTCGCTGAGTCCAGGCCAGTCTGATACAGGCACTGAGGATTCCTTCCCGTGACAAGACGTACTGAGCTGTGGTCTACCAAAAAAATTAAGTCAAGCCCCTGCCATCCTGTGTCCCAGGAAAAGCATCACTCTGTGACAGTGTCTCCCTTGTCTGCCATGCTAATGGAATCTCAGACAAATGTACTGTTGTCATCTATGGGCCTTGGTGCACCTTGTCTCCTTTTCCAGGAATGCCATCTCTTACCTCAGACAAAGTTAGGTCACTTATTTTCCAAGCACATCCCTTCTGAGAAGCCATTTCCACTCCGCCATTAGAACCAAGGCCTACAGCTGCCCATGTTCATCCCATCCTACCCTAGCACACCTATCTCCACTAATTCCTGTTACTCACAGGTAGTTTTTCTTGTTTAACCTTCTAGTCTTAGACTAGCAAATCTTAGTTTACTGCATAAAACTGAAGCCAAGAAAAAAATACCATCTAAGAAGAGAGAAAAGAGGGCTCTCGTGGTAGAAGATGATGATGACATGAAGATGGAGAAGGTCAGCCAGAAACGAGCACTCGATTTAGGAAGAGCCGGAATGTGTTTGCTGACCACTCTTCAGTTTCACCCTTAAGAGAGAATGACTGCCCTGATTCTTACGCAGAGCTGCAAGGGAAGGGACGTCAGAGGACTGGAAAGATGCTCTTCTCTTTGAATGTGTATGACTTTAGGATTGAAGAAGTCCTATATGATCTGGGTGTACTGTGTCTAGGGATATGCCGGGAGCACTCCGTTACTGTGACACAGAGACTACACACTCGTGTTCACCGCTGCACCAGTCACAGTAGCCAGGTCTCGGAATCCAGACAGTGGCACAGAAATAGCACATTTGCTCTTATTTGTGAGTCCTAGAACTTGCCGTGAATACCTAAATACAGAGACAGAGAGACAGAGAGGAGGGTGGAATGAGAGGAAGGAGGGAGAAGAGAGGATTGGAACAGAGGGACAGAACATGAGAGAGGTGCGTGTGGACACACACCATGATGCATTTGAAACACAACATCATGTATGACGGATGTATGTTAACAAATATGTTTTGAATTAAAGAAAAAAGAGAATTTAGAAGAAAGAGCATAAGAAAGCAGCCCAGTAGAAGTGTGCAGACCTAATGGTGTTCGGCACTTTTCAAGCTGGGAATGGCCATTATCTCTTTAAAGGAAAAAAGAGTTAAAGAGTAAGCAGACAGTAGTGAAGCACCTGCCAATGCCACCCTGCCCTGGCACCCCAGAAGAGTGGACCTGTGTGTGACTACCATAGAGGTGGCTTGAGTGTGTGTATGTGTGAGCAGTAGCCCCTAAGCAGTCAATGTCAATGGGGCTTGCTCATCCACAACCCACATGGCTGAGAATAACTCCTAATTTCCCAATCCATTTGTCTGGGTCTGATGTGTTTCCAGTTTTTCATTCAGTTTTCTAGTCCATTGTGTTCTCCAAAGTGGCTTGAGTCTCCCCCTTCCTCTGTGGCCCACTGTATGATCAGCTGCAGACCAGCAGATGAAAACAGATGGGGTTTTGTTGGCCTTGTGGATGAGGAAATAATAACACATTGCTACACACAGCATCTATTTTTCTGTGGCAATCAGCATGTCAACGTATTGCTCCAAAATACCCTCTGTTGGAAGCCTGTTTATTAAATAACTTTCACTGGGATAGCTAAAACAATGGACACGAAAATCTGTCATCCAACACATATGTGAGTAGACAGGCATGGCTAGCATTTAGTTTTTTAATCTGAATTTTGATGAGTTGGGGATCTTAGGAACATAAGAATTAGAAATCTTTAAGAAGACAATCCGGAGATTTTTTTTTTGCTTATGTTCTTTTTAACTTTGCTTAAGTTTCACACTCATTACCACTCTTCTCCTGAGGGAGCAAACATTGACAACCTAGTATATTTGTGCCCTTCTCTGTACTTTTGTGCCCTTAAAGTCATAGACAAAGCATAAATATGAGCATGCACAGAGGAACATTGTCACCATTAATGGCGATACATTGTCTCTTTTCTTCCTCCTCATTCAGGAAAACCTTGTTTGTAACTCCATAGTATTCCATGCTGTGAAGATAGTGTTCACCGTTCAACCTGCCCTCCTTAAACATCTTTACTTTTGTTCAGTTTTGGCCAATAAACAATCTGTAATCATATCTTTATATAGGGATCTTCACACACTACTGTTTTTATAGGTTAAATTCCCAGAAAAACATTGCTATGTTATATATATAAATATATATGTATGTATATGTGTGTTTGTATTTTATAAGTGTATAACTATATGTAACTATATATACATGTGTGTATATATGTATAGACATGCATTTTTATTTTAATAGATGTGGCCAGATTCCTTCCAAAAAAACTTTAATATTCTCATCTGTTGGCAATAATATCAGCTCCCACCTCTGACTTCTCTGCAGCAATAAGTACTGTTACTCATTAACTTTTGGCAGCTGGAAGGGAATAAAGTGATATTAAAGAGCTGCTTCCTTTGCTGCCTGTGCTTGCTGGTGCCTTACCTGCCTCCTTGTGACTTGCCCATTCATTTTTAAAAATTGGGTCATTTGTCTTCTCCTTGACAACATGCAAACTCTTCAATAATGCATGTTGGTTCTTTGTCACCTGAGTGACAAATATGGCAAATATGGTATTTTCCTCCTTTCCTTACTTTTTTAATTGTTTGTTCATTTTTGAGACTCTGTAACTTGTTATGTAGACCAAGCTGGCCTTGGACTCACAGAGATTTGCACCCATCTCCTACATCACCAACCATCAACACATATTATTGCCCACTTTAAAGTATCTGGTGTTTATTTTTGTGGAATGTGAGAAATAGAAGACCAGTTTTGTTTATTTCTAGCTGGGTACCAGGCTGCACTAACTAACCATTTCACTGAGCTACAGGCTCAGTTCTCCATCAATCCCATTGTGGTCTGCTTGTCGAAGGATTTGAAATGTTCTTCCATCTGAGAGACAGTGTCATCACACTCTTCCTGCTGTGTATTGACTTACTTTTCCATATAGACAGTCATGTATCAATGTCCCTTCCAACTTCACCCTAACGTTGACCTCAACTTCCTTGCCTTCTGGACACATCAATTTGGATTCCCAATAGACATCTCAGATTGAGAAATCTGAGACAAAATTCTGAGTGTCTTAACCAAATCTCCCCTTTCTGCACCTTTCCCATCTCAGCACCACTAGACACACCTCCCCGCTGACCTACCCTTAGCAGTTCTGGTCTCTTTCTTTACTTGTACCCTAACATGTTAGAACCTTCAGACACCATCTCCAAGATGTCTTGCACTTTGCATTTTTGTGAAAAGGGGTTTCTGAATTGACCTTAGAATGTCACATGTGGCTGCCGAGGTATATTCTTTCCTATTTTTGTTGCCACCAGATCTAAACAAACTACCACCATCTCCAACCTACACTTACACTTCCTGTTCCACTCTTTTTCTTTTTCTTTTTTTGTTTTTTTCGAGACAGGGTTTCTCTGTAGCTTTGGAGGCTGTCCTGGAACTCACTTTGTAGACCAGGCTGGCCTCGAACTCACAGAGATCCGCCTGCCTCTGCCTCCCGAGTGCTGGGATTAAAGGCGTGCGCCACCAACGCCCGGCTCCTGTTCCACTCTTGACTCTATAAAATCCACCCATCGTGAGACAGACAGGATAGTCATAATGGATACCATTTAATTCCTATGCTCAAATTCTTCTATGAATTTCCCTCAGAAAATAAAATCTTTCTCTAGACCATGAAGCCCATGTAACAGTCATTGCCTGACTCTGCCACTGATGCTAACAGTCACCACACTGAGTGAACTTGACCCTCACGATGTCTGACCCCTACAGCAGCTGCTCTGCTGTTGGTATCATGCCTCCTCCAGACCATGAAACAGTGTGTCTATGCTTATCAGTGCATCTCAACACCAATGGGATTCACTAAGCATGGGCTTCCCTGATAACTTGGCTTGACATGGCCTACCCTACCTCCCATAGTCATTCGATACTATTGTCATAGCCCTGTACTTACACTAGGGTAATTTGCACTACCTTCTTCTTGCTTTCTCCTTCTTCCATCAGAAAAAGAACGTAATCTCCACAAGAGGCAAGGCGATGGTCTGCTTATTTGGGGTTAGGGCAGTCACATCATCTTAAAATTGTATCTTCAAACTTTCCAGACCCCCTTCTCAGGGATAAGCTTGGGAAAACCAGTGTAGCATCATGTTCTGGTTGGAATCGGAAAGCGTGCCCTCCATATGCCCAGGTTTTAGCACTTGCCCTCAGGTAGTGGCAACATTGTGGGAGGCTTATGGACCTGTAGGCAGTGGGGCCTAGATGGCAGAAGGAGGTCAACAGAGTGGGCCATTAAAGGTACAAGTTGACCACATTCCCACCACCATAAAGTCCATCACAACGTCTCAGTCACACCTGAGACACTCTAACTATAAACACAAATAAGTCTTTCCTCCCTTATGTGGTCTATGTGGGGTGTTTTGGTATAGAGACATGGAAGTAATAACACATACAATATTTTATTTTTTTGTGTTTGTCTATTGCATACTTAATTTCTTATATATTTAGAAAATCACACCTCCAATGACTCTAATCTGTGAATTCAGGTCCTTATTGATGGCAAGCAATAGAAACTGGATACAAATTGACTTCAGCTAAAATTACTATTTATTGGCCCTTGGGAAAGTCTTGATTTGAAGCTCTGTTGGATCCAGGCTCTAGAGTAATGTTATAAAGAGGACATCTACTGGTTAGTAAGCATTTGTTTAATGAAACAATGATAATTCACATCACATTTGATTCTTCTGAAAATTTGGGAAGGTAGCATGTCTAAGTTGTTAACCCTAAACCTGGAGGTAGTAAGCACTCAACAAGAGATGAGAATGTTCTGTGTTGGTTAAATTTGGCTGTTGATTTGATTGGATCTGGGATCAACTAGGAGATACGCTGCTACAAGAAATTTTCATGATCAGGTTAATCAGAGTGGCAGAGCTACGTTAAATATGGCCATTATCTTCTGACAGGAGTCCAAATGAAAAGAGATTTGAGGAGGAAAAGCTTTTCTGGCTTTTTTTCCCTTGCTTTCATGACTTGCTGGCACATTCATCTACTCTGCTAGTGAATTCATTCACGCTGCTGGGGCTGCTGGGGCTGCTGCTATCCCTGCTACCATCATTGACATATCCTTACTTAACTTAGAGTCACAGTCTATACCCCGAGAAACTAGGATTGACCACTCATCCTCTATGAACTAATTAAAATTGGGAAGCAAGGATGGGTATGATGTTGCAGGCCTTTCATCCCAGTGCTTGGAGACAGGAGTGGGTGGATCTCTGTGAGTTTGAGGCCAGCCCAGTCTACATAATAAGTTCCAGGATGCCTGGGGCTACAAAGAATGACCCAGTCTCAAAAATAGACAAACAACAAAAAGTGGAAAGCAGAAAAAGGAGATTTACTCAATGTGGTCACATTGGAAAGAGGAACAAGACCTAAACAGCCTCCTCCCCCAGTGCTTCAAGCTGCTGAAGTAAGATTAAAGTTTCAATAAAGGAGCAAGGATATGCATATCTCAGCAGTCCCGGTCAAGGTCTTGCCCACTGATGACCCACCATTGTCTGGGCTGGCTCATCCCTAAGGTGGCCTGACAAGTTGTTTGAACTGCATGAAACCCCTTTCCAGGAGACAATTGCCCTTCTGGCTGGTACCTTTCCTTCTCCCAACATGAGATTCCTGAGGAAATTTCTTTGGAATTCTTTGTCAGAGAAACACAGTGTTTCTTTATAATGACATCATTTTGCTAGGCCTGCTATAAGAGGAAGGGATAATTCATCCTGCATGCTTCTTTGGAGTTATTCCAGCATCTGGCAGCAACTGCAGACAGGAATCGTGCTTTCACTTCCTAGCAAGGACAGAGCAGGGGACACAGACCTAGCCTGACTTGTCTGGCCAATATCAAAATGTAACCATTGAGTTCCTCTGAAAGTAAACACCCATTTTAAATGTCTGAGTCAGATATGCAGATACTATGAATGAAGCATGCATCCTATGACATGCCAGGCTCTGCTTTCCTAAACTTAATATGCATTAAGTAATTTCCTTCATAATTTATAAGTCAGTGGAGCTCATAAGCAATAGTTGGAGATGTGTTGCTGAAACATTAACATGAAGCTGTCTTCTGTTTTTGTGGGTGTTTGAAGCACATGTTGAAGATTCATGGGCTTCTCTGCCTTTTTCACTATGGAGACTAGAAATGGCCAGTTGTTGGGCATTGTCTTAGTTAGGGTTTCTATTGCTGTGACCACAGCAACTCTTATAAAGGAAAACATTTAATTGGGACTGGCTTACAGTTTCAGAAGTTCAATTCATTGTCATCACATGGTGGGAAGCAAGGCAGTAAGTAGGTAGGTAGCTAAAGAAGGAGCTGAGAGTTCTACATCTTGATCCAGAGGCAACAGGAAGTAAACTATCCTACACACTGCCATAGCTTGAGCATATGAGACCTCAAAGCCTGCCCCTCCAACAAACTTCCTCCAACAAAGCTATAATTACTCCAACAAGGCTACACCTACTTCAACAAGGCCACACATCTTAATACTGCCCCCTCTAGGCCAAGCATTCGAACACAGGAGTCTATAGTGGCTGTACCTATTCAAACCACCACAGGCATTCCTTCTTTTGGGAGATGAGCCATGCATCCTCTCTTAAAGGTAGGCAGGTTCATGGCTATTTGGGCTGATAAACTTCCAGTTCCTGTCTCCTGGATGTCACAAGAGGCCTCTTCACCTTTTTGCCTGGGCTCTGAGCTCTTATCTGAAGCAGTTCTCTTCCACCATCATGACAAGATGCCACTGGGGAAACCCCATGAGTATTCATGTCTGCTGACAGCTCCAGTAGAAAGAGCACTTCCTTTTCCCCAGTTGAGCAAATGCTAAGACTGACTCTGTTTGACAATGTGTCTATTGCCATGCCTGAATTGACATATTATGGTCAAACCAACAGAATGTTTAAGGGACCATCCCTGGTTAACTCTAGTCATACAGTTTATTTAACTCAGGATACCCTAAGTAGTATCATTTGTTCAATATTAAAATTATTAATAATTTTGTACCTTTAGGTTACAGTGTATAATTTACATTGCCAGCCTGCTTCTCTTGGGTCACATTCTTGTTTGACAGTTACCTGGTGGCTAGTGGCTGTAAAAGGAGCAGAGTAGCACAGAATAACAGAAAGAAGGCACGGTCAATTCAGCAGATTCCATAGAGAAAGGACATCATGACCCAACAGCAGCTGAAAGAACCACGTAGAGACCACTGTGGACAGATGGTTGTCTTGGACCTGACTTCGCCCTGCCCTTCATCTCCTCCTGGTGTTGAAATTTAGACAAAAGCAAAGACATAAAAGGCCATGAATTGACTCCATTACATACATTACATGCCTGAGGTTATTGGCCTGAAGACATCAAACCCACAATGATATCTCAAAAACAATGTGTGACTGGCAAACAGAATCACATTCTGCTAGGAAGTGGGGTTTAGCAGTGGCCCCTTCCCAGCAATATTTGGCAATATGTGGAAACATTTTACATTGTCACAACCCAGGAAGAGATGCTACAGCATATTGTGAGTAGAGGCCAGAGATACATAAGCATCCATTTCACTGGACAGCTTCCCCCAAGACAAACACATACACAGGGGTCCCCAGCCTAATCTCAATGCTGAGTAACCCAGGGGGAAAAAACATTAGATTTCTTAAGACAAATGTAGGGGGAGAAAATGGAAGATTTGTCTGTGTTAAAACTAGCTACCACAGGGCTGGAGGGATGGCTTAGAGGTTAAGAGCACTGACTGCTCTTCCAAAGGTCCTGAGTTCAATTCCCAACAACCATATGGTGGCTCACAACCGTCTATAATGAGATCTGATGCCCTCTTCTCAGGCATACATGCAGGCAGAATACTGGATGCATAATAAATAAATAAATCTTTAAAAAAAAGACTAGCTACCACAAAGGGCAGGCACAGCTGAGACAAGCAAGCCTAGGGAGTACTTTGGTAACCTGGGACTCTACTTGTCTTGGGCTGTACATACTTCTTCTTTTAATAATGCACTTGGGAGCCTGGCTTTTTTACCTGCATGTACTATGCACACACACCACTTTCCAAACAATGCACCTATCAACTCAGACCCCACCTGTACTGGGCTTCAAGTACACCCCTCTCTAACCAATGGAATAAGATCCTCCTCACATTAAAATGATCAAACTTGGACAGACCCTGTCCATTCTTACTCTCGTCATATCTGGGTAGAAGAATGAAGAGGCCCATCTGGCCTGAATTGGGTTCAGGTGCATTTATGATAAGGCAAAACTATGTTCTTAACTGAACTGAATGTCCTATGTACTGTCTTAAGCCATCATAATTAGGTATGCATATAATTAAAGTCAGATGCATTTGGGGGAGAGACGTGCTCAGTAAAAAACGATTCTATCTTCTAGCCTATAAATCAGGAGAGGACCACCATCGTCATTACACCTCTTCCTGAACCCCATAAAGGAAGGCCTGAGTAATGCTCAGGACTCTTGAGTACTGCCACACTTGTGGACACTGTCAGTCTAGGGTGCATTTCTTCCTGACCTGCTCTGTTGCTTTGGTTAGGAATAAAGCATCCTTGCTTCATTTGCAATTCTGTGTGGTCCCTATTTCGATCCTTTAAGCAAGACACTGAGGAAATGAAAACACTGGCTTAGACATAGACTACTGGTAATATAGCCTCAGACTGCGTGCGACGCAGTTCCTATGATACTGGGGAATCAAATACTATCTCAAGGCTCTGGGGGAAAATTATAGGATGAGGTTGACCAAAAACTGCAACCTCTTGGAGATTCCTGCTTTTCTCTCTCATCCTCTCCCTGTCTCTCCCTGTCATCCCTCAGAGGAATGTCCCTGAGGTAACAACAGAGCTTTCTCATCCTCTGCCCTCTGCCCACCAGCAGCCAAGCTCCCTTGCAAGGCCCTGAGTATGCTAGAGTTGTTTTCACACAACAAAAGCAGCTGAGAGGCTGGCAGAATGAGGGCCATGCTGGACAGGGTAATGAATCTTTTTCCCACTGGAGAAATATTCACACTATGTTCTTTCTCTACCTCTTAAAACTCCCCTAAGCACCACTTGGGGAGCTGGTTGAGGAACAGCACCCCAGACTGATCTCTTGAGTCAGTCAGGTGTGGAGTCTCCAGTGACCAACACATCCAGGTCATTTTGGGGTTTGCCCACTGATGGGACCAGAAGCCCTGCATCCCAGCTAGCACAGCTGATTGGATACCCTGAGGAAAGCCTCAAATTTGGCACTGCAAAAGCCTCCCAGTGATGCAGATGCCCCGAGAAGGCCACTCTTCCCTGGGATGCTTGTCCACTCACAAGGTCTGGGATTATCACCAAGCCTCTAGGCCTAACACAAAGGATATCATCTCTAGACCAGGTTCCTGGTGATTCTTGCCTCCCTTCTGTAAGTTGTAGCAATGTGTTTGGGTCTTTCTCCTGACAAAAACCACTCTTTCCCGTTGCCATGGGAATCTCTGGCACCAAAAGTGTGGATGATTAGACTGGTTATGTGAACAGAGCTAACATTTGCTGAGACATGAGAACCTTTACTAGTCCTCACAACAGAATTTTGTCGTAAATGTTACTAATCTCCCAGTTTACAAATGAAAATGAAGATTACAAATTGAAGCAGAAACAGTTATGCAATGTTATCGCAAACTTCAAGGCTGATGGATGTGATTTCTTACTCCCACCTAACATCAGAGTCCGTATCTTGCCCACTAAGTGTCATAAGCAATGACTAAGCAAATACATAAATGACTAGGGGAGGGAGCCCTTACTACCCAGTGTATTTCTTCTCTTCACAGAGGTCCATGTGCTTAACTATGTTTGTGTGCTTAAAACAGATGCATATAGTCTTCCTGGAAGTAATGTTGGGATTTCCATTTTAACTTTGAATCTACTGAGCCCTGGTTAGTCAATGCAGCAGCTTTCATTCTCAGGAGAAGCAGAAGCTGCTGCTCTGGGTAAAAGACGGGTTTGTCTGCCCTGTCTCCCTTGAGAGATATTCATCTCTCATTTCACAAAAACACACTTCATCTTTGTGATTTACAGGAAACTGTTGATTCTTTCTGGCTCCAAGGATAAGCACATGACCCAGCTGTGGCCTAGACAAACACTGCATATTCTCAACCATGACAAGTGGTCCAGGGACATGTGCTTACTCCAGGTTTGGTCAGTCTAAACACTGCACCTCTTTAATTCAGAGGCTGGCTGACTGGCCAGCTAAATAGAATCACACCCTCCCCCCCCTCCCACACACACAAAGAAAACTTCCCAGAGTCCTTTGATATGTAAACCTGTGGGTCCTGGCAGCCCACAGTCCCTATGTGGCCAAGGAAAACTGAATGACGCCAAACACAAAATAGTAAACACACTTAAAATGTTATGAGGGTTTTGTGACTTGTTTATTTTTGAAACTCAATTGTGTGGTTCTCAGGTGTGAACTTTGAGGATGACAATGTCCTATCACAATGTCAAAAGGTTGGACATATCCATGAGCGTGGCCTAGTGGATCTTCCTGAGCCTGGCTAGAGTTTGGCAACTTCTCTTTGGCCTATTACTCAGCAAAACTGCCTCTGCCCAGCTACTGCTAACATGGTGAAATATTATTGGTTCTTACACCTCATCCCATCCTGAGGTCCTCATCTACTTTCTCAACCCTATATAAGTACCTGCCTGATGCAGTAAAGTGAGACTACTTTGCCAAGTCTCCCGACTTAGTGTGGTTTTCTCCAGTAACTAGGAGGGTGGTCTCAGTCGCTGAGTCTCATCATCCCACTCAGTCACAGGAAGAGACCGGCTGGACCAGCCCTTCCCCAGCACTACCTGCCAGAGAACCCGACACAGGAGTATAAGATGCCTAACTAACTAACTAAATAAATAAAGAGAGAAAAGGAAAGAGGTTAGAGTCCCAATTTCCCCTTCAGGACACACTATCAGTGATCTAAAGGTTTCTCACTACTTCTTAAGGCCAGTGTCACCCTGGAGACCAATGCAACCCACTGCAACATGGGACACTGAGGACCCAAACTAGAGTACCCTAACATTTTCAGCATTGTCAGAACTTTGGTAAGAATGCTAATGGTAAAGGGCGGTCAGTTCCTCCTTTCTGAGGCAGGAGAGATGATGCAGCGGCTAAGAGAGAGAGAGAGAGAGCACTGTGTTTGCAGAGGACCCACGTTCAGTTCCTAGAACCCATGTCCGGCAGCATACAACCTCCTGTAAGTCCAACTCCAGGGAGAGCTAATGTCTCTGGCCTCTGAGGGCACCACAGATCAGGATGTTGTTTTACTCATTAAAAACTAGGAAGTAGGTCTTTTTAGCCTTGGCCTGGGACTGTTTTGGCTTGACTTTCCTTCCTGGATGTTACTGATTGTCACTAGTCACTCTTTAAGGACTTGTGGTCAGATAGGATTTTCTCAAAGCTTTAGTCAACTGTTTAGATGCAGCACACTTGCAAATGTTTTGAACACATAGAAAAGCTGCGTGTTAATTACCCAAGTCAGTTCTCCCTTGCAGCTGTCTCTCTAATGAGACAGCCGCTGATTAAAAGCCAACTTGTCAGAAAGAGCTGTGCCAGGATCAAAACTATTTTGTTGAATCTGAGAAAAAGTAAAAGATACAAGGACACTATTGATAAGGTTGAACATTCTAACATTGGTTCAGTGGAATTCGGAGAGCTAAGAGAATCTGATAATCAAACTAAAAGACATCTCAGTCAGGGTTTCTTTCTTTCTGATTGGATGGTTAGTCAAATGGTTCCCCTCTGACCATTGACTCTTTGGTGTATAAGGGGTGCTGCCAGAGCCCCTGAAGCTGCTAAGTGCTCCAAAGGACGTGCCAACGGCCCTGACAGCTTTGTGCAATCCTACCCCCAGCCTTTCTCCCGAAGGGATTGTCTTAGTCACTATTCTATTACTGTGAGGAGGCATCATGGCCAAGGCAACTCTTATAAAAGAAAGTGTTTAGCTGGGGGCTTGCTTACAATTTCAGAGGTTTAGTCCATGATCATCACAGCAGGAAGCTAGGCGTGATGCTGGAGCAGTATCTGAGAGCTTTACATCCCTATTAAAGCAGGCAGAGAGACTGGGCCTGGCATGGCCATGTGAAACCTCCAAGCCCATCCAAGTGACACACTTCCCCCAACAAGGCCACACCTCCTAATCCTTTCCAAACAGTTCATCAGCTGAGGACTATGCATGCAAATAGATGAGCCTCCGGAGGCCATTTTCATTCACACTATACAGGCACTAAAGGAGCTACACTGGGACTCCTGTTCGGAGGCATTATTTTCCAGGATTGTTTTCTGACGTTAAATTCTTAGCTTGGCTTCCATCAAGGCTGTCTTCCATCCTGTCCCGACATGAACTATCAGTCAGTTTCAACTTTCTTCTTTTGTAAATGTTTATCAGATTCTGTGGCAATCAAAAACAAAAGGACCAGTCTTCTGGGTCTGTGATAACTCGGCATGGTTATGCCAGGCACATCCTACGAGTTCTCCACTGTGTCCCTTGAGCTCTGGCATCACAGAGGCTCAACTATTTGCGACAGATAATATTTTTTTTCTATTGGAAACATTCTCTTGACTAGTTTGTTATTGTGTAATTCTCTTCCTTGGATGGTCATTTCTCAGAATAGTTGTAAGAAAAAGAAAAAGTTGTGTTCTCGGCTCCCCTCATGACTAACATTTTCCCTCTTTTTTTTTTTAATCTGGGACCTTTCCAGACATAACAATGAGCACTTGTAAATTCTTTACCTAAATTTACTGCATGTCAACATATATTTGTTTTATCGTCTCTTTCCCAAAACTATGTATTTCCTAAACCATTTGGAGGCACACTGTCAGCAGCATGCCTCATCTTCCCTTAAACAGTTCAACTAGCACTGCCTAATTAAGGCCATTCTCTCATAAGAACAAATAGCCAGAATGATTACACCTGAGAACTTTAAATTTCCCAACTCAGTTTATCGGACATTCCATGCTCAAATTTATCCAGTAACTTTTGTAGCTGTTTCTATTTTAATCCCATGTTATAGCAAGACTTTAAATTTTTTAAATGCACACCACTTGTACAATACTTCTTTCCTTATATATATTTTAAATAAGCAAGAGTTTGCTTACCTTCATATCTGAGGATCTGCATCACAATGATCTCCTCAAGCCTCTGCAAAGGAGTCCTTTGAATTGCTTCTGGTTTTAAAACTATGTGTGTGTGGATACTGAAATTCATGTGGAATGCTCTTATTTCACCACACTAGTAGGCATGGGGTGGACATGGCTGACATTTTAAATCCTCACTAAAGAAAAATGCAGAAATAGATAAAAGCAAATAAAAATGAGAAAAATCTGATGACTTTGTTTTCAAATGCTAAGAAGGCCTTGATTTCTGAAGCAGCTGTTCACCTTGGTCAGTAGACCTTAGAAATAGCAAAGAGCAATAGGCCACTCTTGCCAAAAGACCAGACCTTCTCTCCCCCTGGCCTCCTCTTCCCCCCAACACCAGCAAGAATTGTGAACATACCAATGGAGTACGCAAGTAAAGCTGGCAGCACACAGCCAACACCCTCTCTGAAAATCCAGAGAAAAAACAGAAACCAAAGAACAAAACAAACACCAACCCAGCAAAGACAAACCCAGAAATCAGCACCTAGACCTATAATCACCCCAAACCCAGATGCCTAGACATCAGCATAAGAACACAATAACAGCCAGGGCCATATGTCTACATTAGAACCCAGCTAATCCTACCACAGCAGGTCCTGACTATTCCAATACAGATGATGCACAAGGAAAAGACCTTAAAACCAACTATATGAAGATGATAGGTCCTTAAAGAAGAAATAAATAAATACCTTAGAGAAAAACCAAACCAATAGTAGAAGGAAACAAATAAAACTATTCAAGATCTGGAAATGGAAATAGAAGCAATAGAGAAAACACAAATTGAAGGAATTCTGGAAGTGAAAAATTTAGCAATGCAAACAGAAACTACAGAGGCAAGCTTCACCAACAGAATATAAGATGGAAGAAAGAACCTCAGGCATTGACAATATGATAGCAGAAATGGAAACATTGATTCAAGAAAGTGTCGAATCTAAAAAATTCCTGGCACAAAACATTCAGGAAATATGGAACACTATGAAAAGACCATCCCTGTCAATAATAGGAATGGAGAAAGGAGACGACCAGATCAAAGGCCCACAAAATATTTTCATCAAAATCATAGAAGATAATTTCCTAATCTAAAGGAGGAGAGTACCTTCTTGTACCTATACAAGACACTAAATAGACTGGACCAGAAGAGAAAGTTCCATCACCACAGTGAGGGGCTGGAGAGATGGCTCAGTGGTTAAGAACACTGGCTGTTCTTCTAGAGGATTCAGGTTCAGTCCCCAGCACCCACATGGCAGCTCACAACTGTCTGTAACTCCAGTTCCAGATGATCTGACACCTTCACACAGACATATAAGCAGACATATATACACATAAAATAAAAATAAATTATTTTTTAAAAACTGCAGTGAAAAAAGACTAAGTAACAATAAAGGCAGACCTGTGGTGATTCTTGTTTGTACAAATAAAGTGTGTCTGAAGATCAGAGGGTGGAGCTCACCACTAGCTAACAGACAGGCAGGGAGTGAAATGGTTGGACAGAGACAGGAAGTGAGAAGACAGGGCAGAAAAAGGATTATAGGTGAGAGGAAAACAGAAATCAATGAAACAAAGGGTTGGTTCTTTGAGAAAATCTACAAAATAGACAAACCCTTCCCTAAACTAACTAAAAGATGAACAGAGAATATACAAATTAATAACATCAGAAACAAAAAGGTAGACAAAACAACAGACACTGAGGAAATTCAGAGAATCATAAGACATCCTTTACAAACCTGATTTCCAAATTGGAAAACCTAAAAGATAATTTTCTCAATAATCAAGGTTAAATCAACATCAGACAATTTAAATAGACCTATAACCCCTAGTGAAATAGAAACAGTTGTTAAGAGTCTCCCAACCAAAAACAAACAAATAAATAAAACAAAGCCCAAGTCCAGATGGGTTTAGTA
Source organism: Mesocricetus auratus (assembly GCF_017639785.1). Taxonomy (NCBI): domain Eukaryota; kingdom Metazoa; phylum Chordata; class Mammalia; order Rodentia; family Cricetidae; genus Mesocricetus; species Mesocricetus auratus. Next base: position 43,617,963 of record NW_024429182.1, read on the forward strand.
CAGAATTCTACCAGAAAAGTTAACATCAGTTCTCCTCAAATTATTCCACAAAACAGAAACAGAAGGGACATTTCCCAGTTATTTTCATTTTTTGTTTTTGTTTTTGGAGACAGGGTTGTTCTGTAGCTTTGCAGGCTGTCCTGGAACTCACAGAGATCCACCTGCTTCTGCCTCCTGAGTGCTGGGATTAAGGGGATTAAAGGCGTGCGCCACCACCGCCCGGCATCCAACACAATTCTTTACAGACCTTGAAAAGACAATTCTCAACTTCGTATGGAAAAATAAAAAAATCCAGGATTGCTAAAACAATCCTGAATAATAAAAGAACTGCTGGAGGTATCACAATCCCTGATTTTGAGATGTACTCAGGAGCTATAGTAATAAAAACTTCATGGCATTAACATAAAAACCGACATGTTTATCAATGAAACTGAATTGAAGACCCAGACATAAATTCACACACCTATGGACCCTAATTAATTTCTTTTGCAAAAGTCAGAAACACATACTGGAAAAAAGAAAGCATCTTCAACAATGGTGCTGGTCCAATTGGATGTCTACATGTAGAAAAATGCAAATAGACCCACATCTATCACCCTATACTAAACTCACATCCATACAACCAGACACATGAACCTGACAGAAAAGAAAGTGAGGGATAGACTTGAAGGCATTGGTACAGAAGACAGCTTTCTGAACAGAACACAGATAGTGCAGGCACTAAGAACAACAGTTAATAAATGGAACCTCAAGAAATTTAAAAGATTCTGTAAGGCAAAGGACACTGTCAATAGGACAAAAAAGGCAACCTACAGAATGGGAAAAGATTTTTAACCAACTTCATATCCAACAGAAGTCTAGTATCCAAAATATATAAAGAACTCAAGAAATAAGATATCAAAAAACAGACGGTCCTCATGTCCAGCAACCCGGACATCCCAAGGTCCCCAGGGACCCAGCACCTCAAAGACCCCTGGGCCTCAGCTCCCCAGAGTCTCCTGGCCTCTGCTCTCCGAAGTCTTCGCGTCCTGGGATCCCTCCAAGCAGGCCAGGCCCCTAGCATTCCTGTTGTGCTCGCTCCTGCACTCTGGGCTGTAAGGCCTGCCTGCAGCGCCTGGGCACGCTGCCCCTCGTTGAATCACTTCTCCGGTCGACTTTGAGACCTGTTGGTCACCATGCTGAGCCCGTGGGCTGCTGTCTCTGGGACTCAGTGATTGTTGCTATGTAATCAGGAAGCAGAAAGTTTGACGAGCTATGATGGTCCCTTAAGGGAATCCTAAGAGCAGATACTCCCCAAGGACCTGTGGAAGGTGACTTGGAAGTTATTCTGAAGCCACTTTTCTGTGTAGACTGAAGGTATGTATTGTCTGAGTGTTTGCCATCTCGGCGTAAACTTTAGAATCACTTGGCCATGTTGGTATTACCGCTTGTAATCCCAACATTCTTGGAAGGTGGAAGCAAGGGCTGAAGAAGTTCAAATCCACCCTCAGCTCCATCTGTAGTTCCTGGGCTTTTTGAGATCTCAAACAAAGGCACTTTTAATACTCATGAAACACCTGCTGGTTTTTGTAGACAAGAGTCCCTGGAAGCCTTACGTGGAGGATGGCCCATTGGAAGCCAGGCGGCCTCAGGCCCCTTCCCTTTGGGCTCGCTGGTGTGTCTCACACCGAAGGTCTCAAATGGCAGCTGGCATCTCCAGGGCCTACGGATGTGGGCGGCTTCTTGGACCTCCGTGAGAGCACAGGGCCACCTGCAGCACCACCGACCAAGCGATACTGCCAGTCTCTGTCAGAACCAGAGGAACTGGCTCCATGCCGCTCCCCATGGCGCCCTAGTATCTCCCTGGTGTGGACTGCCATCTCTAAGAGGAGATGCGACAGTGGTGGCAGTGCCACGCTGCAGTGGTCTTGGGAACCCTGCCCTGCAGGGAAGGCTAGGCCCAGGCCTACCCAGGAGTCCTGTGTCACCTGCTGGCCCTGCCTCCCCACTGACACCCCGGCCAGCTTCAGCCAGCAGTGGCTGTGTGGACGGCAGTGAAGGCAGTACAAGCTCAGGTCCACATTGGCTTTCTCTAGGACGCTGCTCATTTTCCTCCAGGCACCGACTGTCCCTCTCACAAGAGCTGCAAGTCCTTGCCTGCGTTCAGCCAGCAGCACCCCCACATCCACACCTGAGCTAGGCCGCCAGCACCACGGGCTGCTCCGGTGCCGCTCACGGTCTTGTGTATTGGATAGGAGAAGGGTCCGGCACAAGCAGAGGCGGGACGAGGATGCCAGGTGGACACGCCCATCCTTAGACTTTCTGAAAATGACAAGGACTTTAAAAAACTCAAAGAGCCTTTGCTCCCTGGACTATGAAGATGATGAGGACGACACCCAGGCGAAGACTGTTGTGTCCTCCCCATGTAACTCGCAGGGCCTCGAGAGCATGATCACACCTGGCTCTAGCCCAAGGATTCCCAGGCCTGGCCCTACCAGTCCAGTGCCTGGGCTTCAGGAGAGCCAGAGGCCAGCACAGGAGAGGCTGGGAGCAGCGGAGGACCTAGGGACTGGGACTTTGCAGGAGAGGAGGGCGTCTTCCCACTGGACCACGATGATCTGGACCTGGACCAGATCGAGAACAGCTGACTTTTGGCTGAGCAGTGGTTAGTGTCTGTCACCTTGGTGCCTGACCAGTGGAAATAACTTGTGTGATATTTTGAAAATTGAGGCATAATTTTGATTCAGTTTTCCTAAAGGGGTATTTTGCATTTTTATGACTTCTACAGTTTGGGAGAGCTTCTCTATTTTGAAATCGGTTTTCAGAGAGCATTGTATTAAAATTGTTCTGCCTAGAAAAAAAAAGATATCAAAAACCAAATAATCCAATTAGAATGGGGTACAGACCTAAGCAGAATTTTCAACAGAGTAATCTCATATGACGGAGAAGCACCTAAAGAAATGTTCATCATCACTAGCCATCAGGGAAAGGTAAATAAAAAATACTCTTATACCTGTCAGAACAGCTAATATCAAAAAACACACCTGACAGCTCATGCTGGAGAGGGTGTAGAGCAAGGGAACACTCCTCCATTGCTTGTGAGAGTGCAAACTTGTACAGCTACTGTGGAAATCAATGTGTTGGTTCCTCAGAAAATTGGGAATCAATTTACCTCAAGACCCAACTAACTATACTACTCCTGGGCATACACCCAAAGGATGTTCCACCATACCACAAGGTCACTTGCTCAACTATGTTCATTGCAGTCTCATTCATAATAGCCAGAACCTGGAAACAACCTAGTTGACCCTCAAACGAAAAATGGATAAAGAAAATGTGGTATATTTACACAATGGAGTATTACCCAGCTGTTAAAAACATTGACATCATTAAATTTGTAGGCAAATGGATGGTAGTAGGAAAAAATAATTTTGAGTGAGGTAACCAAGACCCAGAAAGAGAAATATGGTATGTATTCACTTTTAAGAGGACAAACAAATGATCATCAAAGGATAATCCATAGACTCAGTGAGGTTAGGAAAGAGGAGGGCCCTATCAGGAACACATGGACCTCCCTGGTAAGTGGAAATAGAATAAATTTTGCAGGTGGAACGGGGGTGGATGGGGACTGGAAAGAAAGGAATCGGGTTGGGGGATGGAGGGAGAGAGCTAGAGTTGGGGCGCATCGGGGTATGGTGGTGTAGAAACCTTGTGTAGTGGAAATTTCCTGGAATCTATTAGGGTGACCCTCGTGAGGACCCAGGTAACAGGGAATACAGTCTGAACTGTCCATGTTTTGTAACCAGGCAAGACTTTCAGTGGTGGGCCTGGGTAGCATTCAGTTGAATTGTGTGCGGATCTCTAAATAACCCAGGCTGATGCTAGGACAGAAGGTCTCTCTCTGAAAACTGACCACGGGGCCCCATTGCTAAGGACAACATCCACGGAGCTCATTGACCATAGAGAGGTTGAGCTGAGCTAGTGCCTGTTAGAGTCTTCACCCACACATTCTAGTCTCTTTGGCAAGGGAAGATACACTGTAGGCTGTAGAAAGAGAAACCAGGACATCAACCCTGTCACAAAACCCTCCACCTACAATCTGTCCTGTCTGTAAGATGTGCTTGGGCAATGATGCTGAAGAGCTTAGGGGAGTGGCCAACCGATGTCTGATTTAACTTGAGGCCCATGTCAAGAAAGGAAGCCCATGTCCTACACTGCCTCAATGGCCAGGAACTTGAGATTGAATAGCCCAGAGACCTAAGAGTAGAACCAAATATGACTGGCAAAAAAAGAAAAGAAACGAAAAGATTCCTAAGGATATTCTGCTATACTTATAGACTGGTGCCTTGTCCAGTTGTCATCAGAGAGGCTCCCTCTAGCAGCAGATGGGAGCAGGAGCAGAGACTCATAGCCAGACATTATGCAAAAAAGAAGATCTAGGAGGTTTCTATCAGGTCCCTCTCCTCAGAGGTCATGGAACCCTGTGGAAGAGGAGGACAAAAGTCTATAGGAGACCAAGGGGATGGAGGACACCATAACACAGCCCACCAAATTAAGTAAGCTGGGCTCACAAACTGAAACCACAGTTTGCTTGGCATTTTTGTGGGACTCCTAACAGCAGGAGTGGGTCTCTCTCTCTCTCTCTCTCTCTCTCTCTCTCTCTCTCTCTCTCTCTCTCTCTCTCTCTCGGTTTTTCGAGACAGGGTTTCTCTGTCTTGTTTTGGAGGCTGTCCTGGAACTCTCTCTGTAGACCAGGCTGAGATCCGCCTGCCTCTGCCTCCCGAGTGCTGGGATTAAAGGTGTGCACCACCGACGTCTGGTGTCTCTGACTCTTTTGCTTGCTCTTGAGACTCTTGTCCTCCTACTGGGTTGCCTTGTCTAGCCTCCATATGAAGGCTTTTGCCTTGCCTTATTGTATCTATTTTTGTCCTGTTTGATTTTTGTCTCTCAGAGGCGTGTTCCTTTCTGAAGAAGAAATGAAAGGGAAGGGGGTTTGGGGGAGAGAAATGGGGAGATAGCTGGGAAGAGTGGGAAATGGTGGTCAGGATGTATTGTATGAGAGAAGGATCTATTTTCAATTTTTAAAAAGTAGCTGAGAGCAGACTTCCTCCTAGATCTACCAAGTCAGTCTTTGCACACTAGACGATAATCAGACAACGGGTCCTGGCACGTGGTTTTCCAGAGGAAAGGATTATCGTACTAGACACACTTAAGACATCTTCCGCTTCTTTGAAAGCAGAAGTTGACATGTGACAGGTCTGGCCAATACAGCGAAAACAGAACAAAGATCCTGCAGCTCACGTATTCTGTCCTTCCCTATCTGTTGCCGGTGCACAGTAGGAGAAAGGGGTGAGCGAAGACTCACTTGGGTTATCAGTGCTTTCCCTCTCCTATAACAGCAGTTCCAGTCATCTTTAGCGTGTATCACCTCCGTGAACTTCTTCAAAACTTAACGAAAAAAGAAATATGTATACAAATGCAAGTTACTGTACATGTCTTTTTCTGAAAATAATTTGAGATTGTTACTGTCTCTCAGTTTTTCCACCATTTAAGCCTGACCCTAGGAGCTCACAATGTAGACCGGATGGCAGAGTACTTGCCTAGTATGTACAAAGCCCTGGGTTCATTCTCTAACATCACATCACAATGCAGGCGCTCACTCAGGAGGCAGAGGGGGATTGAGAGTTCAAGGTCACCCTCTGCTACTTACCAAGTTTGAGGCCAGCCTGAACTACCTGAGACCCTGTCTCAAATATAAATAAGAGAGAGAGAGAAAGAGAGAGCTTTACACTGAGGAGTTTTGAGTTCCCAGTATCTGGCTTCTTCTGTTCATCTAGGGGTTGATTTGATTCATTTTCTCTGTCAATTAAAGAATTAAAAAGGAGGGGAAATCTTGAGAAAAATCACTAGCAGTGAGAAAAGTCTCCCAGACACAGAAGACCCTCTGCCCAATACAGCAGAGGCGGAAGCCACCTCTCTCTGTGAGTGCTGGGGCTTTAAGGGTTCCTGAGGGGTCTTCATGCCCTAACTTAGGGTTTGTCAGTTTAAAGGCAGATAGGGTACACAGGACCCAGTGTGGCTGTGAACTTGCTGGGCCTGGCCCACATGCAGAAGGGCCCTCCTTGGGGGAGGAAAGATGTACCAGGTCTATGTTTTAAGCTGCAAGGCTTTAAGTCTCAGGTCAGGAAGGAGCTGGCCATCTTTATTGTTGTGGCCCTTCCCCCTGTCTGTCACCTATCAGAAAAATTTTTCTAGCTCCAAGTTCCTCTATCCTTTGCTAACTGTAATTAATTCCTGCTTTGGTCCAACAAGTTGAATAAAAAACTTACTAAGCACTCCTCTCCCTCACTCACAATACATTACTAACTGCTTTGTATGCAGTAGAAGGCTCCTCAGCAGTTGGTGAATCCATTAAACATTTATTAAGTACTCTGTTTGCAAAGACTGTTTTAACCACACAGTTTGCCAAACTTTTTCAGTAAAGAGCCATATAGTAAATATTTAAGGTTCCATGTGTCAAGATGGAGATCTGAATGTATAATATATATGCTTATGTAACCATTTAAAATGTAAACACTAAGACATTTTAAAACCACCCTTACTTCACAACTATACACAAAAATAACTCAAAATAAACAAAAGAACTGAATGAAAGTGCTAAAAGTATGAAATTCTTAAAAGAAAACACAGGCATAAACCTCCACAGACTTAGATTTGGGCAATGTCTATTTGGACACAAACACAAACAGATAACTCAGCCTCCATCAAAGTAGCTTTCATGTACTAAGTTAGAAAATGAAAGGGAGTAGACAGAATAGGAAAAGGTATCTCATAGGAGTTTAATGTCCAGGAAAGAAAAAAACAATATAATTAAAATTTTAAAAATGGGAGCCGGGTGGTGGTGGCACACGTCTTTAATCCCAGCACTCGGCAGGCAGAGGCAGGCGGATCTCTGTGAGTTCGAGGCCAGGCTGGACCGACAGCCTCCAAAACCCTGTCTCGTAAAACCAAAAAAAATTTTTAAAGATGGACAAGGGATTTATATATACTTCTCAAAAAAAGGCAGATGGCCAGTAAACACATGAAAAGGTAATTAATATTATCACTCACCAAGAAAATACAAATCAAAGCCACAATGAGCTACCATTTCAAATCTAATACAATAAGTAAATAGACGCAATAAAGGAAATGAGAAGTATTGCTGATGGGGAAAAAACTGAAACCCTCATACATGGCTAGTAAGAATGTCAAAGGGTACAAGAAAAGTTTGATAATTCCTCAAAAATCTAAGCATAAAACTGACATATCACCCAGAAATTACAATTGTAAATAAAAGCCCATAAGAATTGCAAGTGGGAACTCTGATAGATGCTTGTACACCAGTGTCCATTGTAAAATTAGTTATAATAGCCAACAAACAAATAGTCTAAGTGACTCATTCAACCACAGGAAAGGAAGAAGTTTTGACATGTGTTATGTGGTGGCTAATTTTAGATGTCAACATGAATGGAGTAAGTGATCCGCAGACAGATGGGAAAGCATTATGTCTGTATGTCCAGGTGTGTGTCTAGGAGAGCATTTCTAGATGAGATGAGCATTGGAATCAGTAGAGTGAGTCTATTAGTTACTTTTCTCAGTGTGACCAAGACAAATGGTATGGGCAACTTAAGGGATGAAAAGTTGATTTAGTTCACAGTTTCGGAGGGTATAGTCAGTCTATCAGGACAAGAAAGACATGGTTGCTGGATGATCTTGGTCTATGATGGCATAGCTTGTTTATAACTCAGTAGATCAGGAAACAGAGTTGAGACCAGAAGCTAGGTCCGGGTATACCCTAAAGGTCCACTGGTAATTTATATCTACCACCTAGGTCCTATGCCCCTGTAGTTCCACACCCTCCCAAAACAACAGTACAAGCTAAAGATATAGGTTAAACACATGAACCTATGGTAAATGTTTCATATTCAATCCATTATATTGAGTAACTTTCAATATGAGAGGGTACCAAATCAGCCAAGGGCCCAAATAGAACAAAAGAGCAAAGAAAGAGTTCATCCCTCCTCTCTCCACAGATAGATATGTAGATAGATATAAAGAGATGATAGATAGATAGATAGATAGATAGATAGATAGATAGATAGATAGATAGATGGATGGATGGATGGATGGATGGATGGATGGATGGATAGGTACATACAGAGACAGACAGAGAAACAGATCTAGATATTTTGAAGCTCGGGTACTCTTTCCCTGCCCTTGCATACTGGAACTCTAGCTTTCTAGTCTTCTCCTCTGGGACTTGATTAGAGGCCTTCATGATTCTGGGGAGTAATGGATAGCTAAGCCACACTAGTGCTTCCTTGTTCCCTCAGCTTGTTGATGGAAAATTGTGAGGCTCTGTAATTATATGCAACAATCAGTTCTACTAAATCACTTTTAATATATCTATTTATGCAGACATATATTACTTAACATTGTGGTATGTTCTAAGAAATGTCATCAGGCAACTTTGCTAATGTACAAGCATCATAGGATGTACTTACACAAATCTAGATGGTGTAGTCCACTGCACACCTAGATTATGGGGGGGGTAGCCTATCACACCTAGGTCCATGAGGACCAAAGCAACACAAGATTAAATCAAGCAGCACAGAAAACAAAACCATCAAGCTATGAAGTAATCTTGAGCTATGTGAAACTGCTGCCAGTGTGGCATGGCACACTAGCTGATGGGACTTAGCAAGATTCTTGCTAAGCTTGAGAACTGAGATAAATTCTGAGGCCAAAAACAAGGGTCTAGTTAAGAAGAGGTAAAAGGAGCCTTTGTTTAGTCAAGGAGAGAAAAATCAGTCTGTAAGAGAGGCTGGAAAAGAAAGAGACCAAGACTGAGAGAAACATGATGTCCAGAGAGCAGAGGTTCCATGGGCGTCTCAGTGCTGACGTCTCAGTTTTGAGCTGGTCTCCATTTGACATCTGAGGACACATAGTGAGCAGAGGACCTGACGCCTGCCATTCACATGCCCGGGCCAAGCTACACTCCTCTTGGCTCTGTGGCCATGCCTCTGGATTGCTATACTGTGTCCCTTACTGTTCCTCATGCTTCTGATCAAACCACTAGGAAACACTGCCCCTGAACTTGCTCCTGTTTTTAAAACAAAGACTGGAGTATCTGCTGGTGGTCTGCAACTAAATTCTAGAAGCTTCACTCTTTAGTCCTGAAGGGCCAAGATGATGACTCTATGTTGCTACCGTGGTGATCTGCACCACTTTTTAAAGTTTTCCTTTATGTAGGCACAACCCTAATATCAGAAGGACCCATGACATGAGTCCAAATGGAGACCCACAGGCCTTTGACCCAAACTTATTCATCACAGTCCAACGCTCTCACACTCTAAGGAGGACCCACAGTCAGCACAGTCTCCAGAACCATCACATTTCAACCCTATGAGACAAAGAATAACAGTGCTCTCCACCCTCAGGAATTGGGGGATAAACACAGGAGGTGGGCAGGAAACACAAGGTGTGGGTGTTGAGACATGGCCTTTTCCCGCATGACTCTACGGCTACTTTTCCATCTAGTTTGAAGGTGTCTGATTTCCTCTAACTTTCACTAAACTCTCCTGGGTTGACCCATTTGAGTAGCCTGTGTTGCATAGTGGAACCCTGGGTGAGACAACTGTGCTTTTATCACATTTGACTCAGGAGCTCCAGGCAGCAAGCAGTTTCTTTCTAAAACACTTTTGGGTCCCTGACTTCCTCTTATTCTCCCACACCCATGCCTGAGGACAGAAAGGGACCGGGAGTCAGATCTCCAGCCGCCCTCACAGTGCCCTTTTATCCTGTCAGAACCTCACAAGAGGCCACACTCATGATAAACACAGGCGGTGCTGTTGGAGCTAACATTACCAGGCTCTGGCCAGAGTCAAGGACATCCTCAGGGATGGAAAAAGATTCTTCATGAGGAAGCAAATGCTGAGGACACAATCTAGAGAAAATGAATAAACAAAGGAAGGCTGCTCTATGCTTTATTTAATTAATGCCTAGAGAAAAGCATATGGTCACTTCCTTCTCCTGTCATGTATGTGTGTGTGTGTGTGTGTGTGTGTGTGCACGCGCGTGTGCTCGCAAGTGTGCACCATGCATATCATGGCATGTGTTAGAGTTAGAGGACAAGCTCTGGTGTTGGGCCTTGCCATCCATGATTTTTAAGACAGGTTATCCCGTTTGTTCACCAGGATGACTGGTTAGCCAGTTTCCAGGGATTCTCCTGTTTCATTTTTTTACTGCCCACCTCACTCTAGAAGCCTTGTGATTGCAGATACATGCTACCACATCTACTTTTGACATGGAAATTCAAACTATGTCAAGTGTTTTTCTCACTGAGCCATCTCTCCAGCCTGGTGGGGATCCTTCTCAATTGAAACAGGAAGATAATCAAACAGACTCTTTTGGTATTTGCTACTGTTCTAGTAAAAACTAAATTGAGAACAAATTGTAACAGCAGTCATAGAAAGTCACATATTAGACTGGGCAAGATGACACACTACTTTATTCCCAGCAATGGAGAGGTAGAGGTAGGGGAGTTTCTGTAAGTTTGAGGCCAGCCTGGTCTATATAGCAAGTTTTAGCCAGCCAAGGCTACATAGTGAGATGCTGTTCATGAAAAAAAAAACTGGTGTGGGGGGAAGCCTACATATTGTTGCCATCTTTTCAGCTCCAGCTTGATATATTTGATATATCTCAGTCTTTCTGGTGATTAACTGATGGTCTATATATATATATATATATATATATTTCACATATAGAATCATCCCAGAGAAACCACTCATACTAAAATCTGATCCTTTATTCCTCAGAGCATTTCCATGTCAGCATGGCTTCTTGAAAATACTAGCAATACTTAATAGAAGCCATGTTGGTTTTGTGCTGGGATTCCATGTTGGTATGAATTAAACAATGGCTGTTTGTAATGTAGATGAACAAGAATAAGAATACAGAGTCATTGCTCTTCTGGGGAGGGAGTGCCATCATTTTCGGATTGACAGTGGAGGGATTCTGAAAGCACAGGGTTTCAGACTTCCCACATGATTTCTTTTCAATTGATTGTCTCCTGGTACCATGCACACATTTTAAATTGCCAGTTGTTCTCTGAGGTTGACAATAAATCCAAGCAAGAACATATTTAATATCCACACAGAATTTTGATGAGTGACTTTTGGTTCTCTGTTGTTCCTATGAAGCCAAACAAACAGTATTCAGATACTGCTGTTTCTTTTTGTGTTATAAAAACCAAAGCAAAAATCAAATAACAGAGACAAGACCATAAATACAGAAACTGATGGAGTTTCAGAAGGATATGATTCTGTTTCAGAGATAAGGAAACTGAAGCCAAGAGACGTGAAATGAGTTCTGGAAGGTCAAAGAGATCAGAGTGGCCTCAAAGGGGGTTTCTGGATGCATTTGAATACATGACCAATCATTAGATAGAGCAGGCTTTGTTATTCATGTCATCTGACCAACAAATATAGCAATGTTGGATAATTAAAGGGGGAAAATATACCAGCTAGCACAGAAAATAGAGCAGCACCCAAAGAGGAAGGCCTGGTAGCACCTTTGCGATGGATTGATGGTTAATCTCAGTTGTCCACTTGATGAACTCAAGAATCACCCAGGAGATAGGTTTTCTTGCCATACTTGATGGGGATTACCTTAATTAGGATAATTGAGGTGGAATGGAAAGAGCCACCCACTGTGGGCAGCACCATTCTCTGGGCTGGGAACCAGACTACAGTGGATGCAATGTGACCAGCTGCCTCAAGCTCCTGCTGCTATAACCTCCCAGCTATGATAGACTGGACCCTTGAATTGTGAGCCAAGGTAAGCCCTTTCTCCATTAAGTCATTTCTGTCAGGATTGTTTTTATCTACTTTTATTTTAGCAACAGGAAAAGTAGCTAATCCTGCTCCCCACAACCGAGCAGCAAAAACGATGTAAAGAGCAGATTGGGTAGATGCCTACAAAATGTCCCGCATCCTCTTTCACATCAGTCATGACTTGATCTCAAAAGCTAGGATGGTAGAAAATACTGAGAGGAGCAATAAATGATGGCTTTCAGCTTTTGTAGCATTTTAGAGTCACAATGAAGCTTATGAAAAATCTATATACCCAGATCACAGCACAGACCCATTTTATCTACATGGTTTCAATGTGGTCCAATTTGTATACTAAACTGAGAGTCATTGCTCTGGACAACCCTAGTATAGGACAAGGAAAGGAAAGGTAGATGCAGGTTATGCTAGATTCTTGGGGTTGACACTCTACTTTCCTTTCCAACATTCCTTGGAGCGACTGTTAGAAACACACTGTCTCTTGTCTTTTTATTAGCTAAATGATGACACATTGGATACTGCTGAGTTTGGACCATCCTGCCATTGAGTGTTTTTATTTTTCTACCTAATCACCCCTAAATTTAGTGATTTTTTTCAGAGTTTCATGAATTTAAAATTCAAAAGTGTCAGGAGGCCTGAGTGCCCATTTGGATATTCACATGGGGGAATAATTGCTTCTGGGTTCATGCAGGTGGTTGGCAAATTCATTTTCTTCAAGTTATTTGCCTGAAGGTTCTGGCTTTCTGCTGTCCATTGACTATAATCCACTCCCAATATCTAGTCACCCACAGTTATTACCATATATCCCATAATATGTGAATTGCAGTCTACAGGAAGGAAGTTACATAATGGTAGGGCTAGTATCCTGCAACCTTTGCCATATTCTATTAGCTAGAGGCAAGTTGCAAGGTTCACCAGTATGCAAGACAAAGAATTTTTTGTTTTTTTGTTTTGTTTTTCGAGACAGGGTTTCTCTGTGGCTTTGGAGGCTGTCCTGGAACTCGCTTGGTAGTCCAGGCTGGTCTCGAACTTACAGAGATCCACCTGCCTCTGCCTCCTGAGTGCTGGGATTAAAGGCGTGCGCCACCAACACCCGGCAAGACAAGGAATTTTATTCCAGTCTATATTAGTGTGTATCTGACTATCCAAGACCCAAGACACACTAAGGAAGGTGCAACAGGGGTCACTCATTGATGGAGGGATGCTCTGTCCCTTCTCTTCCGGTGCATTACACCACAGTCTGTCTTACTCATCTTCTCTAGCAAGCCCTTCAAACTGAGCAATCACTTAAATAGAATAGCACAACTGAATCTGGTACTTTTAAACTTTATTTTTTGTGCAAATGTTGAAAACTCTGTGAATTTGGAGCTAGTCATCTTGACTAAGTTAAGACAATCCCAGTTTTATTGGCAACATTTGAATCAGCATGATCAGGAGCAAGCTGAAGATGTAACTTCTGTCCATTAGGTTTAAGTAGGGCACTGACTTTGGCCGCATTCATGTCAAAGAGTTTCTTTCCAGTCTGTCTGATTTGGTGCTTGTTGGCCTTGGCATCCATCATGAATGTACAGGTGTTGCCTTCTAATTCCCTCATGGCTAACTCAGTAGTAATCGATGATGGCGTAGTAGACCAGCTTGCTTCTTCTGGGAGTACTCTTGTAGGATATTTGTGTTGCCTGGGAGCTGCAGGGGAATGTGGGCTGTGACTGTGGATGCCATTCAGCATGGCCTTCTCTCAGTTTTCAAGACTTTCACTTGGACTTCAGCTTTGAGAAAGGCAGATGCTTCTTCACGTCTGGTGCTATCTTGGTGAAAAGACTGGCTTTGTCTGAAGAGGTCCTTTTAAATCTGCCCCAGAAGTGCACTAGCTTGATGATGTCTGCTTCTGCCTGCTCCCAAACTCCTAAAACACCCCCATCTGATGCACAAGCAGTAAGAGAGAGGGCAGGTGTTCACAGGCCTAATTTGATTTTGAATGGCAATAAGAGGAACCAGACGATGATTATTGAGGTGGAAATAAGGGCTTGATGGCATGGTGAAAAGCACACAATCCCAACACGGTAATGCTGGACAGTCCTTTTTTGTTGTTGTTGTTTGCTTACTTGCTTTGTTTTCTTTTTATTGATTCTTTAGGAACTTCACATCATGAACTACAATATCACTCATTTTCCAGTCCTTTCATATCCACCCCTTGCCCCCAAAAGAAAATTTTAATAATATTAATTAAAAACAAACAAGCAAACAAACAGCCACTTCACCCCTCCGTCTTTTCTGCCTCCCCAACATCTCCTATTCATCTTAGTGGCATAGGGAGCTGTGGTGTGTCACACAGTACACACTTTTGTTCACTCAGCTTTGCTTGCAAATGTTCATTACAATGAGTCATTGGTCTGATTCAAGGCCTCTGGCTTCTGGTATACCATTAATATTAGACCCACAACAAAACTCCTCTCCGATATCCTGTTGTTGCCCCAACCATGGAGGTCCTGCCACTATTTCCGCAGGAGTAGTCCTTTCACACACTCCATCAGGTCATAAATGGGGTAGATGTTGGGGTGGGCCAACTCAAAGTCCTGGATGTAGGCCTGGATGGTAGTTGATTTGGTCAGTCTGGGCATCTGGAACCACCACCCTCACATGAGGGGCCAAGTCAGCTCTTCTATTCCTTTGGTGAGGGGCTGCTAGGCCAGCTCTTCTATTGCAGTGGCCAGCAATGGGCAGGATCAGCTCTCCCAGGACCAGCAAAGGGCAGTGCCAGCTCAACATGGTCCTCAGATTTCAACAAAAATGGTTCCTAAGGTAACATGGTCCCTGTGGTAACATGGGCCACAGAGATCAACACAGACCCCAGCTGCAACAGGACCACAGACCAAGACATGGTTCTCGGCAGCAACCCAGGCCTGTACATCACCATGGCCCCTGGTAGTAGCACAGGCCACCCTGATCAGCCTGGCTGTAACATGAGTTGTAATAGGCCTTAATAATAAAAGCCTGGAGTCAGAAATAAGGGAAAATTCTGAAAGATCAGAGAAATGAAGGAGAAAGCCACAGTCACACCTCACCTCACCAAATTCCCAGCAGAAAAGAGAGCAAGTTCCTGTTTCCTCTTGCCTATATTCCTCTCTCAGCCCAGCCATCTCACTTCCTGTCTCCACCTCCCTAGTCCTGGGATTAAAGGCGTGTACCATGATTGCCTGGCCTCTATGGTTAGCTAGTGGCGAGCTCCACCCTCTGATCTTCAGACACACTTTATTTGTACAAACAAGATATCACCACACCTGGCCTTGTCGGCAGCATGGCTCACAAACACCAACATGGACTCAGGTGCAGACCTGAATATCCATCCACTCAGTCTTCAGTGGAAACTGAAGCCACGAATGTCAACATAAACCTTGGCTGCTGTAGGGCCACAAATGTCGGATAGTCTTACAAGGCAAATACTGTTCTCCCCATGTGATGGATGACATAACTTGAGGCAGACAGACAATAACTTGCTTCAGGTCACACAGATTGGAATCAAATCAGGAAGCTGTGCTCTGAAGTCCTGTTCTGTCCTCACACACCATTATCCAACCTTCTAATAGTTTCCAAAGGAGTTTGAAAACGTCCCATTGGGGCACTGGCCTGTCCCCAGATTTGCTTAGACAACAGAAAAGAGATACTCAAGGAAGCACTTTACCTGGAGGGTCACTGCATTCCACGTGAGAGTGACACTTGAGGAAACTGAGTCATAGCACAGCAGCTCCTCTAGGCCCCTTATGAGGTAAAAAGAGAGCCTCATGCAGCACGGGCTCAAAGTAGGTAGGTTTGTATGTGAGACATCTTTGTTTCAGCTCTGAGATAACTTCCCACAGATATAGCAGCAACTGTGACTCAAGGAAAACTCCTGTCTGCTATACCCCACTGCTATAATGGGAGTACAACACTTACCCGCCTGCCAGGGAAAGACATTGGAACAAATCCCAGCTGTGGTTGCCAAGGTACCACCATTCAGGGGAAGCCACTGCTGCTCTCCGTGAGAGAGGTGGAAAATCCTGAGTAAGCTGCTTCCTTCCCTAGACAGCAGTACATTGTAAGGGAATGAAAAATAGCTTTGGACTATTTGGCCCAAAAGGACCCATTTGCTGTCTACCTAGCTGTTTCAGGGTAGATTAAAGAGGTTTTTTTCCTGCATTTCCCAGGTAATAATTGCATAGTATTGTGTCTTTCCCCCATGGCCTCCTTTTTCACTGTTGGATATTCAAGAATTCAAGAATTTCTATAGATGCTGTACTCCTGTTATAACAGTGAAAGATTCAGGCAGGAGTTTTCCTTGAGTCACAGTTGTTGAGCTGTATGTGCAGGAAAGTTATCTTAGAAGCCAAGGCAAAGGTATCTGAGGCACATCAGAGAATTCACCTTTCTTAGGGAGAACTGAGAACATGTCTTAGTTAGGGTTTTTATTCCTGTGAAGAGACACCATGACTGCAGCAACTCTTGCAAAGGAAAACATTTAATTGTGGTGACTTGCTAACAGCTCAGAGGTTCAGTCCACTATCGTCATGGTGGAAAGCATGGCAGCATGCAGGCAGACGCGGTCCTAGAGAAGGAGCTGAGAGTTCTTACATCTTGACTCACAAGTGACAGGAAGTTATCTGAGGCATATATAAGACCTCAAAGCCCGCCTCCACAGTGACACACATCCTCCAACAAAACCACACTCCTCATAGAGCCATTTGGGGCCACAATGCCTCATCTCTTTGCTCTTTCTCATTTCAGTCCATAATAGCAAGGACAGAAGTTTCCAGGGACACCCCATTCTCCAACCTGTGGCACCTAGTTATTGTGGAGAGCTAGGAGAAGAGGTGCTTAGCAAACTTGTTTCTAGAACACAAACTTATCCCCAGGAATGTTCTGTCCAATGTGTAGCTGGCAGGCACACATGCTACAAAGGTTTTGAAAGGAAAAGAGAAGCAGCCCCCCTCAAAACTCACAGCATGGGATGGAATCAGGAGGGGGTCTTTTGGAATACTATTGACTTTCTTCGTCCTTGTAGGAAGTAAAGAAGACTAGATAGATATTGCACTTTCTGCAATACATGAACTAGCAAAAAGTCTGCCTCTGTAGATGCCAAGAGGGTTGTCAGTGGACTGAATCCCGCCAACACCGTGGTCTTGAATTTGATCTTCAGCTGTGAGAAATAAATGTCCACTGCTTGATCCACCCAGTCTATGGTATTTTCTAAGTTCCCTTCACTCAGTAGAAGGTGCAAAGCACACACTTGTTACTTGCTCTCTGTTTCTATCACACAGGTCTGATTTTAAACACTGAGAGGTTTTTAAATTAAAATCAGATTTTTTAAAATTTTACTTTTAAGCTGGGTACTCTGGCACAAACCTGTAATCTCAGCTCTTGGGAGGTGAGGCAGGAGGATCAAGAGTTTGAAACAAACCTTGGCTTTATAGTGAGTTTGAGACTAGTCTGAACTACAAGCAAAACCTTAACGTGCGCGCGTGCACACACACACACACACACAAACATTCTCTCTCTCTCTCTCCCTGTGTGTGTGTGAATGTCTCTCTCTCTCTGTCTCACTGTCCTCTCTTTCACACACACACACATACACAAAGACTTCCAGATAGTTATAGATTCATAAGTTATAGGAAATAATACAGAAATCCTCTGTACCCTGTCCTATAGTTTCCCTTGCACAAAGGTAACTTCTGGGAAACCTACAGCTCAAAATCACAAGCTGGATAGTGACATCCTTATGGTTAAGATTCAGAAGGTTTCCCAAGGCTACATGGTAGACTAGCTCCTCAAACCCATGTATTCATTTCTTGCTACATTTTGAACTCTATCTCTGTCAGGGGTAGCAGTACTTGTTCAGACATTTGGACTGTAAATATGTACTCTGTAAATGGAGTTCTTAATTGGTCTAAGTAATAAAAACCCAAAGTCAGACATAGAAGAAAATGCTGAGAGACCAGAGAGAAGGAGCAAGCCACTACCATACCTTACCTCCTTAGTGTCTCAGCAGACAAGAGAGCCAGTTTCTGTTTCTCCCTGTTTATATCCTGTTTCCACCCCTTAGCTCACTTCCTGTCTGTCTGTACAGACCTCCAGACCTCTATGGTCAGCTAGTGGCAAGTTTCATTCTCTGACCTTCAGATAGGCTTTATTTGTACAAGCAAGATATCACCACAGTTCTCATATTCTTAACCTTTTGGTGGGATTTTTTTGAAAAAAAATTTTTTTAGCCTGGCAGCGGCGGCACATTCCTTTAATCCCAGCACTCGGGAGGCAGAGGCAGGTGGATCACTGTGAGTTTTGAGGCCAGCCTAGTCTACAGAGCTAGTTCCAGGACAGTTAGGACTATTTACACAGAGAAACCTTGTCTCAAAAAAAAATAAGAAAGAAAGAAGGAAGGAAAGAAGGAAAGAAAGAAAGGGGAAAAAACCCTAAAAAAAGAAAAAAATTAATTTTGATAGCTTTATCAAAGCTTTGTCTTAATTTACATGCTTTTAGGCCCAAGCCTAAGAATCAATGCCTTATACCTTACTTTTTTCTGTGTTTTTCCCCTAAACATTCTATGGTTCTGTAATTTTATGTTTTTGTCTATGACTCATTAACTTTTCTATACAGTCAAATCTGTCAGTAGAAGTATCTCTCTGTGACTCTCTAGTAACATTTGCAGACAAATCTATCTCATCTTTCTTCATCGACTTGTGCTATTGTGGAGAGTCAGGTGGGTATATTTGTGTAGACCTGTTTTTGTATTCTCTGACCCATGGGCGCCGTGTCTGTCTTCACCAGCACCTTATAGTAGTTCCATAAATCTTGGACTTAGGTAGACTGATGATTCCTTCCAGTTTTCTTTCTCAAAGTCATTTAAGCCCTTCTTCCTTCATCCTTTCTTTGCTCTTGTAATATTTGATATAGGATAAATCTTATTTATATCTATAAGAAAAACATTGCTGGCATTTATAGGTGAATTAACCCTGCATATTGGTTTGGAGGAACGAACATCTCTATTATGCTGAGATCTCTGTTCAAATACCATGGTTTGTCTATTTACCTCCAGGTCTTCTTTCTTTTGCTAGCATCTTCTGGTCTTCAGCATAAAAATCCTGCACATTTGTAAGACTTATACATAAGGATTTCTCTTTTACACTGTAAAAGTGAAATTCTGTTGTAGCTTTAATTTTAGCCTTCACAATTATGTGTGGAAATCGCTTTAAATATATTTATCTCATACACTGAGAAGTTACTGAATCTACCTAGTAGCCATCACTTGTCTCCTTCTCTCCTTCTTCCCACTTCTCTCTGCACAACCAAGCCTAGGGCTTGCACAAGGTAAGCAGGTGCCCAGCCACTAAGCGATACCTCTGGCTCCCATTCTGTTGTTCAGAGTTCTCAACCGTGTTTTTAGTTTAATTATTATGGTGCTAGGCTGTAAAATTTTCACTCTACTTCATATTCATTTAGTGATACTGTCTTGAGATTTTTATTTCTTGCTATAAGTTATTTTTCATTGGTCTTTGGAACATTTTCATGTTTGATTCCTTTACATTGTGGATAGATAGTCCCTACCTTTGTATTGGCATCTCTCAGTTGTTACTTATCATTTATTTCAGATATTCCTGGTTCTTAGCATGATAATTTTGCTTCAGCTGAAATCTGGACATTTGGTCTGTGTGCATGTAGAGGTCAGAGATCAGCCTGTGTCATTGCGCAGGAGTTACCTACCTTGTGTTTTGAGACAAAGTCTCCCTCCACACTGAGCTTAAGCCTGCAGACTTATGTAAAGTAGGAGACAAGGGTCTGCCTATCTCCACCTCCCTAGTGGCGGGATTATATGCACATGCCACTGTTCCTGGCTTTTTCACATTGGTTATGAGGATCAGAACTCTGATTCTCAAGTTTGCCTAGTATGCTGGCTTATGTGTGTCTTCTGTCAACTCACCACAAACTAGGGTTATCTGAAGGAGGGAACTTCAACTGAGATCTGGCTTTAAGCTGTTTTCTTAATGAGTTATTGATGGGGAGGGCCTAGCCATGGTTGGTGGTGCCATCCCTGGGCTGGTAGTTCTAGGTTCTATAGGAAAGCAGGCTGAGCAAGCTATGGGAACAAGCTAGTAAGTAACACACCTCCATGGCCTCTGCATCAGCTCCTGCCTCCAGATTCCTGCCCTGTTTGAGTGCCTGTCATGATTTCCTTCTGTGATAGACTGTGATGTGTAAGTGTGAGTCAAATAAACCCTTTCCTCCCCAACTTGCTTTTGGTCATGGTGTTTCATCATAGCAATAGGAACCCTAAGTCGCCCAGCAGGCACTTTGTTGACTAAGCCATTTTCCCAGGCTCACTGGGTAATATTTTTTTGGTTTTCTACCATCTTAACACACCTTGAGGGTCATTTGTTTTCTGCATGACTATGGAAACTAATTACTGCCTTTTGGCTCAATATGTCTATTAAATAATCTCTGAACTACCCCATAGGTGGAGATATTTCTGCTGCAGTAAAAATCCCAGCTGTTGTTGCTTTTAGTTCTTTTATAACTTTTCTCTCAAATGTTTTGGGAACTAAAACAACAACTGAAAACATCTGTGAAGTACTTACCACCAGTCAAACACCCTGGGAAATGCCATATTCCCTTTAATTTGAACGACAGCCTTAAGATGTCGGCACTGTTGTGATTCCCAGTTTACAGTTGATCAGGAGCTTAAAAAAGGTCCATATAGCTCACCCCAGGTAACTGGATAGTTAAGCCAAGTCATAAATCCAAGAATGGCCACGAGACTGCTTGGACATCTTCCTTCCCCACCATGTGCAGAGCTTTAGGTACAGCAACAGTCCACCTGGGTAGGAACACAAAGAACTCATGCCTCTGTGTAGTTCCTTTATGCTTTTTCTTTCAGCTTTGGAGATTTTCTGTTTACACTTAAGATTCATACTCTCATGGCTGAGGTTGCTAGCATAGTCATGTATCTTTTTTTGTTTGTTTGTTTTTTGTTTTTTGAGACAGGGTTTCTCTGTATTTCTAGACCAGGATGGCCTCGAACTCACAGAGATCTGCCTGCCTCTGCCTCCCGAGTGCTGGGATTAAAGCGTGTGCCACCAATGCCCAGCCATAGTCCTGTATCTTACAAAGTAGATTTATATGCAGAATTTGAACTGTTGTGAATGCCAGAGATAAGAAGTACATATTATAGATATGTTCCTAAAGACTCAAAATCCCCGCTGATTTATCCTGGAGGGCATTCCCTGCTACTGTGGGCTGACAAGGCCATTGCTCCTGAGTTTTTAAATTGTGGCATGCTTAGTTTTTAAAGAAATTTTAACTGCACATTCATTTAATCTTGCTAAATTTTGCATTCCAAAGCAAGACCTGTACATTGGAAAACACAGTATCTGGGAATAGATTTGCTTTTTAGTAGAAAAGCATATCTACATCCAATTTCCAAATCTCTCATTGTTCTGTGTGTTCTCTGACCTAAATATATCTGATACAACGGAGC
Organism: Mesocricetus auratus; assembly: GCF_017639785.1. Lineage (NCBI taxonomy): Eukaryota > Metazoa > Chordata > Mammalia > Rodentia > Cricetidae > Mesocricetus > Mesocricetus auratus. The sequence goes on from NW_024429182.1 coordinate 43,639,329, forward strand.
TCTTTAGCCATTAGAAAGAGAGGAGGTAGGAGCTGCACCACTCGAGAGAGCAGGTCCTGTACCTGCCAGACCAGCACAAAAGAGCCAACTGTGTTAGCACAGGTATGGGTGAGCCAGCCCTGAAGATGTGAGCATGGGAGAGCTGCCCCCCTTTCTCATCTGTCTTGTGGAGCATAGGCAGGGGAAAAAAGCCCTCCCCACCACCCACCAACCCTTATGGCAGTTGGGAGAGCTGTCCCCCTGGTCATAAGAGTGGGAGAGCTGTCCCTGAACCTCACCAGCTGCAACACTCAGGAGACCAAGCCCTGAACCCCACCAGGGCAGCACAACAGAGCCAGCCTTGTTTACAGAGGTGTAACCCAGGGTCCTGCTGTTAGTCTCAGTCCCAAATGAACAGGACACTTTATTAGTTATGAAATTGTTGGCCATTGGCTAGGGCTTCTTATTGGCTAGTTCTGTCTTAAATATTAACCCATTTCTATTAGTCTATGTATTTCCAGAGCCAAGTTTTGTCACTTCTTTGGTGGCTTACATGACAACAGTTCTGGCAGACCCCTGCCTACCTCTCCCAGAATTCTCCTTGTCTCCTCATTCTGCCTATCTTCCTGCCTTGTTGGCCGAACAGTGTTTTATTCATTAACCAATAAGAGAAACATATATAGTAGAACAACCCCCATCACAGAAGTGTGGGTAAGCCAGCCCCAAAACGGTGAGCACAGGACATCTGTCCCCATTACCCATCTGCCTTCTGGAGTCATAGGCAGAGGAGAGTTGCTCCTGCCCCCCATCAATGCCTGAGCCTGGTAGGAGAGCTGGCCCTGTGTCATAAGAATAGGAAAGCCATCCCTGACCCCCAGCAGCTGCAACACTCGGGATAGCAGGCTCTGCACCTCGCCAGGGCAGCCCAGTAGAGCAAGCCCCATTAGTGCAGACACGGATGAACCAGCCATGGCAGAGTTGCGACTATGGGAGAACTGTTCCCATTTCCTTTCTGGCGGACCAACTCTACAGCTGTCCAGGCCCAGAACTAGGGTTATGACTTGGTCTGCTCCAACATCCACCTCATCTATGATCTGTTGGTGCATGTGAAGGGACCAGAACCACAGACCCAAAGCAACAGGATCTCCACAACACAGGTTGACAGAGGGATACCCAGGAAGAGTCCTAGTGGGGGCCCAGCATCTAATGTGTAGTGGAGACCAGGGGCCTCAAACCAAACCAATGACTCTCCAATGAACACTTGCAAGTAGAGATGTATAGACAAAGGGGTTTACGTCATGACTTGTTGGGTTGCACTGCAGCCTCCATGATAAGATTTTAAATTCCTTCCCTTTTAAAAATTGTTTCTCATTTTCTTCTGTTTTTTTTTTCTCTTGAATTTTGTTTTGTTCATCAAAAGTGATGCATATCTTTAATCCCAGCACTCGGGAGACAGAGGCAGATGGATCTCTGTAAGTTCAAGGGCAGTTTAGTCTACAGAGCTAGTTCTAGGACAGCCAAGACTATACAGAGAAACCATGTCTCAAAAAAAAAAAAAAGACAAAAAGAGAAAAGGAAAAAGAAAGGCTTACTTATTGAGGCATTATCTCAAATGAGCTAGCTTGTGTCAAGTTGACAGGACAGTCACCGTTTTCAGCTCTCACTCCATCCAATCATTCTGACTCTCTTGTCACAGCTGTGTTGGATCTAATACTTGCTCTGCCACCACGATCTGCACCTGACCCAGCCCTGCCTTTTACATTATACTGGGTTATTGTTTTTTTTCTGTTTGTGTTTCCAGTCTGGACATGATGAATTTGAGGTAGGCTTCACTGGTGTATTGGAGGGGTACGTGTGATGGGTAGGGATGGGGAGGGGGCTTTCTACTGCACTCTGGTTAGGTTGGTCTTCCCCTGGGTCTGTGACTCCAGGCTGTGAGCTTCCTATCTGCCTCTGTTTGTGTTTCTGTTTCAGGTGGGACAGGGCAGCTTGAGATATGCAGTTAGGTGCTTTCCTTCCTAAGGTTTAATTATGCTCTGCTAAAACCCTAATATGCTCTAGGAAAATCTAAGAACTTGTGAATATAAATTGTTCTCCTGTACAGAAAAAGTTTCTTCTTCCTCGCCCTGAAGAGGGTCTCCAGTCTTCACAGTGTGGCTATGGGTCAAGACTAAGGAGTTAACCACAACAAAAATGCTTGTTCTCTGCTTGGAGTTTTGATTCAAAATGTTCCATTGGTTGGCTAGTAGTCTCCTAGTGTTTCCACCCTTGGTTTCAGGGGCATTGGCTCTGTAAGTTGTGACTCCTCTTCGCTGCTTGTTTGTCTCTCCATTTTGTGCAGGGTGGGTCAACACAGCAGTGGTTTCAGTCTGACAGACGTAAGAAATGTGTTTTCAGTCAGTTGTTTTAGGGAAAATAGCACTGGTGAACCATCTGTTTCTGTTCAGTGTGCTCCTTGCAAACAGCATGCATTAGCTGCCGTGTTTTGTTCAATCTGATAATTTCAAGAAGTTAACATAGAGCCTAGTGGTTAATTGGAATGCAAGACTTAATTTTCATTTTTGAGATGATACTATTATATCATTTCCCCCTTCTTCTCTTCCCTCCTAAACCCTTTCATATAACCTTCTTTGCTCTTTTTCAAATTCATGGTCTCTTTTAATTGTGTTATATACATATATGTCTTCTATGTATACACACATATATGTGTGTGTATATTTAGGAATATGTTTAAAAAATAACATTATGTAATTATGTAAAATATATTTTATATATATAATTATGTAAAACATATAATATACATTCACACACACATATATATGTATATATATATATATGCATATATATTTCTTTACAGACCTGCTCAGTTGTATAATGTTGCTTGCAAGTTGCAAGTATGCTTCCAGGGTTGACAATTTGGTACTGAATAACCCATTGATGGGGAAGACTATTTCTTCCACTCTAAGCATTTCTTAGATGCCTGTAGTTCTTTGTGTATGGCTGAGACCTTGTGGGCTTTCTCCCATCCACTTTGGCATGTCTACTGATTTCGTCCTTGTTCTCCTCATGCTTAGGCAGTCATCACATTGGTGAGACTTTATGCTTTATGCTTTTTTTGCTTTTTGGCATCACTATGAGACACTGCATCATAGCAAACTCTTTGATCCTCCAACTCTTAGAATCTTTTTACCCCCTCTTCCAAAATGTCCCTTGATTCTGAAGTTCAGGAATTGTTTTGTAGATGTATCCATTGGGACTCGGCTCCATAACTGCATTTTGATTGGTTGTGATTTTCTATAATGGACTCCATCTGTTGCAAAGAGAAATTTCCTTGATGAGGGGTTAATATTACACTCATCTGTGGATATAAAGACAAATAGAGTGTTGTTAGGGATTATGTTGGCTTAGTAACGTGGTGATTGTAGGTTATCTTTCAAGACCATGACTTTACTAGCCATGAGTAATTGGCTGGATTTCCAGTACCTGGAAAGAGTTCCTTTTTGTTGAGCACGTCCTAAGCCCAATTAGAAGCTGTTGGTTACAGCAAAGGTATGTGTGCTACTACTGTACTCTTAGGACTATCTTGTCATGTTGATTGTTGTCTTGCTTCATAGGCATCATACCTAGATAGGACTGTTTGCTGTCTCTGTCTTTTGGAAGCTTGCATGGCACCTTCTGCTGCCATGAAAACTAGTCCTCAGGGAAGAGGCATTAAAGTCAGTTCCAGCTTAGGGGCATTGGGACCCTTTGCCTAAAGTGAACCCTATGCCTACAGCGCAGGGTCTCTTTAGCAGTAGGGATCCACCTTCCATTTCTTGGGAGGGGCAATCAAGGACAACACATTAGCCTGTAATATTTTGGGACTTCTCATGCCTTGTGTTTGGATTTTTGTTAGGTGGTGTTTGGCTGTTGGAGGGAGTAACCTAGATGAGGAAATTTCAATTGAATTGTGAATGTATGTATGCATATTTATACATAGACTTATGTGTATTAGTTTTTTCCTTGGTTAATAGTATGATTCCTTATGACTTTGCACACATTCTGTTATTTTACCTTCCTGAAGAACGGTTTCAATGGAGATTTTCTTTAATTGCTTGTATTTAGCATCATTAAACTAGTTTCTTAGTGTTGAATTCAAAAGTTGATTAACCCTATTCCATTCCATCCCTCGATTTTACTTCAAATTCAGCAACATGGGCATGACTTATTTTATGCAGATGTCTCTGAATAACTTTTCACCCACTGTTTTAAGCTACAAAGACTTAGAAGTTTGTTTTTTTCTTTTTTAGATTTGCTGTTTGTTCCTAAAGACATACGTACCTTTATTAACCACCAAAAATCTTGGGAAACATTTTTAAGTATTCTCAAAATATGGTCTAGATTAAGCTCCTTTCTTTTTGTAATCTTTTAAAATACATGACTTCTCTTTCTCCCAGCAATCAGGTGTCAGTGTATGTGACAATATATTAGTCAAACACTGCTGTGAAATAATCCTTCTGTACACTGTGAAAATGTGTTGCTCTCATTGTTAATAAAAAGCTGATTGGCTGATGACTAGGCAGGATTTTCGGGGCAGACAGAATTCTGGGAAGAAAAAGGACAGAGTCTGAGAAGTCTTAAGCCAGATGTGAAAGAAGCAACCTGGGAAGTTCATATATAAGTCCTAAGCAGACACAGAGAGAAGCAAGATGGGTATGTTGTACTGAGAAAAGGTACCAAGTCATTTGGCAAAGCATAAATAAGAAATATTGGTTAATTTAAATGTAAGAGTTAGGTAGTAACAAGCCCAAGCTATTGGCCTACCACTTATAAGGAATATTGAGTTTTCATTTTGGTTATTTGGGAATTGGTGGGTGGGAAATAAAAGACCGCCAACAAAACATCTTTTCTTCTCTCTACCTTTATCTGCCAGCAACATCCTCTGCCCAAGAAGAGTAAGAAAGTGCCTTGGTGTCTCCCAGAAGGAAGCTTGTTTGGTACCACTGGGGGCTGTTCAAGGGTGGTGTGGAGCTCATTCAGGAGAGTGGCCTGGGATAAACAGATGGCAGGAAGGAGTACCAGTTCCTTGATATGGAAGGAAAACTTGTCTGTAGAAAATGCTCTGCTTGAAGCTGGGCGTTGGTGGCTCACGCCTTTAATCCCAGCACTTGGGAGGCAGAGGCAGGTGGATCTCTGTGAGTTCGAGGCCAGCCTGGTCTACAAGAGCTAGTTCCAGGACAGCCTCCAAAGCCACAGAGAAACCCTGTCTCGAAAAACCAAAAAAAAAAAAAAAAGAAAAGAAAATGCTCTGCTAGTAATGGCCAGAATGTCAGTGTCCTTCACACTTATTGGGCCTTTGATCTTAACATGACACATATATGCGTGTGCACAATGTACATAGGGAGACTTGCTTATCTCTGTGGCTATTAGAAGCATGTGATTTGGAACATGAGTCTTTATTTCGACACTTCATTTCACACTGGGGGCCCAGACAGTAACTTAGATCATAACCTTGCACTATAGTTGGGAGCTCATTCAAGGCAAAGTATTTTTTTAGCCTTCACTCTGACCAGTTCATCATTCAATTGACCCTGATAGTTCTTGAGGTTAATTCTAGTTTCTGGATTGTGATTTTTAAATGCTAGAAGAATATAGACAGGTCCTAGAAGGACTGTTTGTAACAACCTACAGCATGTACCATTGTATATGTAAAGGCTGGCTCCCTCAGCAGTTTTCAAAATAATCCAAAAACATAGCCAGGCAGTGGGGTACACACTTTTAATCCCAGCTGGGAGGCAGAGGCATGCCAGCCTAGTCTACAGAGCCAGTTCCAGGACAGATAGAGCGGTTACACATAAAACCCTGTCTTTGGGGCTGAGAGGAAAAAATAATCCAAAAACACAACCCCCAAATTGTGTAGTGTTCATGTTCTGTACAAACACTTGTAAGGAGTACAGATGGCATTCTAGAAATTCACCTTTTCTAGTGGAAAGTTAAGCAGTCTACAGCTTTTTATTAGGAATGAAAACAGCACTTAGTGTGCACCCAATATCTGCAGGCCTGGCCTTTGCAAACAGCTTCTTTTTATGTATTTTTTTCAGAACTTTTCCAAACTGTCTCTGTTACATCTACACCTCCTCATCCCTCAGCCATAGAAGTCCCACTTATGTATATTCACCCCCTTTTAATAAGCTTTTTGTGGAGCCAGGAATGTAGCTGAGAGCTAGAGCACCTGCCTAGCAAAGGCAAGACCCTGAGTTCGATCCCCTGCACTGCAACAAAAGAAAATTTAGAAGTTAAAGCTATTTTAAAATTTGCTGTAATTAGTGTTCTTTCCCAAACCAGGGGTCAGTTTTGAAAAGATGACACCAGGAAAGACTGGGAAGACAAAGTTTAAGGAGTTGTCAGTTGTGCTTGCTTTATCATTCTTTCCTGTGGCAATTGTGTCAAAATGCAGGGTTACTCTCTGAGTCAAAATACTCCTCGCACCCACAGGGGTAAACAAACCTCCCTCTGTACATGTATGTGCACACATTATGAGAAAATCATGGTTAGAGCCTTCATGTATACCGACTTCATAAAGATCATGTTTTTTTAAGACTTAGGATCAATGTCCTACACCAACTAACATCAACTCTCTATGGCCTTCTTTGCTTCACAGGCAATGACTTATCTGCTTAGGTATGTACACACACACACTAATTTTCATTCCTCCTGCCCAGCCTCAAGTACCTGCTTATCCATTCTTGCTGTTCCTTAGTCTAAATATTTAGTGTTTCTAGTACGGCTGCCCATCCAGAATAGTGCACAAATTTGCTTCTTGGTAGTTAGTGCTCTGACACAGGGAGTGATGAAGAGGAAGCCAGGTAGCCTGGCCTATGGACCTTCTCCAGGTTCACAAAAATTTTGGCTTTGGCTAAAGGGCTTGACAGTGGCACACAGGTGCAGCCAAAGAGAGCCAAGAGTTAGTGTCTCTGTCACACTGGTAGGTAAAATTGGGTGTGGCTGAATCAGCAAGACTCAGTAGGCTTGCGTCCATTGTTAACTGTCTAGCAGAACATCCCAGGAATGGGCCTCCCATACCTTGAAAAAAGGAAGCAGGACACCCTTGTTAGGGTAGCTCTGGTCCCAGAATAACCATCGATACTCCAGCCCTGACATGGACCTGCACCTCTGGTGTGCCTCTAACTGGACCTCCTGCGGACAGCATCTTCTTGGATGCACTAGCTTCCTGGCCACTGGCACAGAGCACAGTGTGGAGGCCCCACTTGCAGATAGCAAGAGTTTGACAAGTTTCACTTGCCCACAAGTGTCTTGTCCTGGTCCTTTCACCTCTGAAGATGCTTGAAAGATGTACTATACACATATTTGGGCTAATTGGGATTAGGCAGTCACAAGTCTATCTCCTGGTCAGGTCCTGTCAACTAAGTAGCAAAAACACCTACAGAGCTGCAGAGGACACTGAAGCAGGGACAGAACAGACTACTAACTTCTGTTAACATGTTCACCACAATTACCTTCTCAGTTACAGAGGATGATTTGACTGATTTTGATCCTCAGGTTCAAGAGGCAGAAAAATATTCTGGCTTTTGAACTGCATTCTTGAGGAAGTAAGGATGTGAACACAGATCAAGTTTCAATAGTCTTGAGGCATGAAAACTAACATCTTTTCACTTTTTCCTAGGCAACATGGATTTTAAAGATACAGTTTATAATGAGGGCCTAGTTTTTCAGGGACCTCTTGGGGGCAGGGATCTGTTCAAATGGACTGTGCTTAATGCTTTCTAGTAGTTGAAGTCAGTGCTTTTTTTTTTTTATTAGCTATGACAATGAAACAAAGGGATGCCAATATCTAGGTAACTAGTTAGTATCATGGGGTTGGTAGACAGTGGAAAGGAGTGCCAGTTTCCTCAACATGGAAGGAAAACAAGGTTGAAATATCTAGATCACTTTTTCTTAACAATTAACAATTAAAATTAACTTGAAACTCACCCTTCACTACAAGTGAACAGATTGCTAAGGTGATGACTTAGAATTATACAGAAAAGCAAGGAGCTGGGCAATTTAACATCAGAAATTGCTCAGCATACCTACTGAATATACCATAGTTGTTCTTTAACATGGACTGAGGAGATATGGTCACAGCAGGAGTGGGTTTGGCTTTCACTGTGTGTGGCAGTCCACACCTAAGCACCTATTTTCTAGAACTTGCCATCACCACCTGTACTTAAAAAAAAAAATCCAGAGGAAGAAAAGCTAGTTCTCAGTAGACCTCAAAGACTTAGATGTTTGAGGTTACTGACATCATAGACCCAAAGGATATCTGTGCTAGGTCCTTTTCACCGTATGGAGTACATGCTTACTGCCAGCATCCAGATACAGCAGAACTCTCATGCCAGGACTTTGTGATGCCTAAGAATCCAGGGCAAGGGTGAGGGTTGCTTTTACTCATGCAAAGCTTGCCTGACAGGATGAGGCTAAATCACTTTGCAGAAGCCTGTACTGAACAGCTACTCACGTTCTCAAACAGCAGATCACAATTAACCAAGAGCCAGGTTTTGCAGAACATATCTGGTAAGTTCTACCAAGACATACCTGCACTATAGGGTCTACATTTCTGATTATACTCAAATGGGAAAAGATTGTATGTGCCTCAGGAACCATGAAATCCACCTACTTGGAAAGACACATGTGACCTATGAAGTCTGTTAAGGAAGTGAAGATGTGTTCCAATTCTCTTTATAATAAGCAGCATTCTTAGAGGGGCTTAGGCAACTTCAGGGGAAGCAAAACTCAGAATGAAGAATACTGTAATACAAAAGTATGGCCAAAAATACTGTATTTTTAACCAGTAAGATCATTGGGGCATTATTATACAACATTAGGTGTTTTGTTTTTTTTTTGCAAAACTAGTTCCCACCCCCAAACAATAGACAATACATGCATTTGAATGACATTTTAAGAACAGTAAATATGATTTTTTAAATACTGCAAGTTAAAAATGGTTTTGACAAAACTCCCTAAGTACACAGATCTAGTCAGGGCTTCCAACATGAGGGTGGATGCGGAGTGTCCAGCCAGAGGCTGCAATTACAGTCCTTTGAGGATATCCGCCAGAAATGTGTTTCAATGAAAGTGACCTGGACAAACTTACACAGTGTTTTTCCATTTTCTTTCCTAACCCTAGAAATAGCTCAACGAACGATCTCCCTTCCTGTATTTTCTTCCTATCAAGGCTTCTCTGAAAGCCAGAATTCCTTTATCTATGCAAGATCCAATTTTACAAAAGAGCTGTTTTTGTAACATGTAAATGTTATTAATCATTGGGTTCAAATTTTATGGCAATGGAAGCTCCATGGCAGATGTGAAAAGGAGGTACATAATGCCTGAGCACCTACTGCGCATCAGGTGTGTATGCTTACTCTGAACAGATGATTCTAGAAGCAAGAACACAATGGAAGGGTGGTGGTGGCGGGGACATAGCAGGAGACAGCATATTGTGAGAAAGACAGATGGAGAGGCTCAGCAAGCTATCTGTGAAATGGCACGTGTCTGGCTTCCCAAACCTCTGCCGCATCCCACACTACTAAGCCGTTTATTTCTCCTTGTTGTCTAGAACCCAAGTGGAGTCCCAAAGATACAAGTGCCAGGGCATCTAGTAACGCTGCATATGCTGGAAGTGTGCAAAGACAGATAAACACACATCGTTAGCTTCCATTTTTGTGTTTCTAACCAAAGATTTCTCTTTGGAATAAAATATTAATGTACGCCCAAGCATACCTTATTTGTATCAATTGAGGTGCTGTTAATTACCACTCGAGTGGCTTGAAACCCTTATTTAATTTTAAGAAGAGCAGCAATATACATTACAATATTTGGGTACACTTTATTTTTATATGGGTTAACACTCTGCTATATTTTACTTCATTCGTTCTTTTGAGAAACTGAAAACAAAGGGGCATCGGGGTTCATCTGAAGGGATCTGAGGAATTTCCAACCAAGATCTGAGTCTTGCAGTATCTTATTATGCAGCCCTTTCTTCCCATTATTATTTTATTTTTTTTGCAAATAATCAAGTCATTTTGACCCAAATCCAGCATAAACAGCTTTTCACCAACTCCCACTTAAGACAACTAAAATTTACAATCATGTGGCAGTATAAATTTTTAAATTACAATTCGTACAACTTGACAATCAATATAAGTCTGAAGTACAAAAAGTAAATTGCCCTTTGGCTGAATTACCTTTTAAAACTATTAGGCCTGCTAATGTAATCTAAATTAAACAAACAAAAACAAAACCCCAAGCCCCCATGTTCCAGGTTTTCTTTACATGTCGCCTGCAGATGCCACCTGCCAGTAAACGACATATGCAGGCTCCTAAGAAGAATTTGCCAGCTACTCAGGACGTTCAACAGAGCTCTTCCTAAGGAAACCCAACAGATTCTACAGGACTTACTGACTTTTTTGTGGGCCTGTTTTTTCCCTTTATTTCAGATATGAGGCACAGACTTCTGAATTAAGCTCTGTAAGGCATAATATAACTCTCCAATTTACAACTAGGAATTTCCTGTGGGTGACATCATCTGTAAACGGCACACTGGGATGTGCTGAGTGACTCATGAGATGGGTGCTCGCCTTGGTCTGGTGAGGAAAGGTTTCTGTGTTCTGTGTTTTGCTTCTGAATAAGACATGCCCAAGTCACCATAAAACTCATAACAAGCCTCCACTGTCTAGAGCATCAACAGGAGTCAGTGGCACAGCTTAGAGCGCTTGCAATAACAATAGAAGAGAGAGCATGAGTAAACTTTGTTTTTGTACAAAACTGAGAAGCCCTTCCCGCCCCTCACCCTTCAACAAAACCCCAAACAAGAAACAACAACAGAAATTATTTTTAGCTTCATTGACTAGTATGGACACAATTAGGTGTCTAGGCATCACTGTGACTAGGGTGATCAATGTTTTCCTTTCTCAAAAGAAGGGATCCTGTCATGCACCCCAGGATGAGCAGTGAAGCCACAAACTTCAATTCTGCATAGCAAGCTCCATCTCCAATTCACAAAGACAACGCGGCGGTGGCGGCCTTCCCCTGCTTTGCTCAGCAGCTCTGAGCTTGAGATCAGGATGACTCAACTACATCTACTACGGCTCTGTTAAATGAACAGCATGGTCCCCTAGGACTGGTAACACTTACGATCCTGATGAGGTTTTCTCTATACACTGTAGGCCATCAAATGTTACTTTTTTCTTTTTCTGCCTTTTTCTTTTTTTTCTTTTTTTGTTTTGTTTTTTTTTGTTTGTTTGTTTTTGCTGCACCAAATTTAAGGTTGCCCTTTCAGGCAAGCAGTGATTGCTAGCTGATAAAACATCTCCTTAGTGGATCACAATAGCTTCTAAAACTGCCTTTCTAATAAAGGCCACCAGAGAGGTAATGCTAAACTGTGCATTTGCCAAATAAGAATATGAATCGTATAAAAGCTCATATTCCAACCCCAGGTCAAATGGCAAAAGGTCTACAAAGTTGGTCTCCGTGTTTGTATAAAAGCTCTGACGGATGTTGTGTATTTGCTATGAAATTACCTTTGGGTCTTAGGTCAGCACACCTCTACTCAGGAATGTGCAAATGATTTTAGACAGCACGATGCTAGTACCGCTCTGTACGATAGATAGTAAGGGTTTTTTTTTCTTCTTTTCTAAATGGAAAAAAATATCCCTAGTCAGAAATAAACTGACAAATTTACATTCTCCTCTCTTAAAAAAGTAAATAAAATAACATTATTCAAAATGTGAATTAGCTACAAGACATACAATACAATTACATAGATACATATCAATACAGCACATTCAACCTGCCAAAAAATTAATGATTACAAAGCCAGTATGGATGCTGCAATATCAAGAGAGATGTATGTACAACGATCAGAACATTCAGAATTGCACTATACCTACAGGCAGTCTGTTAATTAAATTACAGGTGCTTTCTAGAGCAAGGGATAAAAAAGTAAGCTGTGTTGTTTGGGGACGGGAGAGGAAAGCATGAGAACACTTCATTACGAGTCAGCAATTTCAGTGCTCATATAGTAAGCTGTTCACTCTCACCCCCCTTTGTTATTCAAGAAAAGTGATTGATATGGAAGTTTAGACTTAGTGCCACGCACTAATGAGACTAGCATTGTGGCCTAACTTCCCGGCAGCCTCAGAGCAATCGTGATCTACTTAAATCACATAGCAATGTGGGCTGCTTGACAGGCTCACTCACACATGTGCAGCACTGTTTGCATCTGCTGACAAATTGCACATGGAGAATTCCAAACATCTCTCCTAGTATGATCATTGCATAAATATATGCTTGACAGAACACTGAGTGGTGACTTTTGGGTAAATCCACAAATCTTCCTTAAGTTCAAGTGACCAGTTCAAGAAGAACCCGAAAGTGGTAAAACAAGCTCACTTTTTTTTTTTTTTCAAATCAAAGGTTATAGGATAATGCTATCAACCAGTGTTCTTGGCAGACTCACTCAAACTGAAAGAACATAAAGAGCTAATAACACTGGTGCCAGTAGAGAGATATGAGCAGATCTCACTACAGACCACAAAGGGTATTTTCTATACTGCTCATCTGGACACTGGCACTGACCTTAAAGGGCAAAGGAAAGAACGGACCATGAGCAGCAGTTCAGTTAGCAACTGTTTGGCAATGCATGCTTCCGGTGCACACCCCGCTCTCATCTCACTGTGCTGTCTTAATGCTTACATTTTGAGACACTGGCTTTTACTGTTTAAATTAATTTATTTTGTCTTATAAAAATCTGGCTTTGGCAACACATACCCATAGCAAAAATTATCTTAAAATTATGGCCCAAACACAAAGTGGGCAGGAGGGAAAGAAAACTGGAAACAAACAGAAAATGAAGAAGCTACAAGAGGGCTCTGGCAGCAGCTGCTGGGGAATGTAGTGTCTGTTGGCATATCATTTGGCATCTGTGGTTTACAGAGGGTAAAGAACCTAAAGAGAAATAAAAGGGAGCAAGAAGAGAGGAAGGACATGGCACACGGATTGTAGAAGTAAGGACCCCTTTACAGCCTGTACCCACACACTCTGACTTCCAGGCATCCTCTGACCAACCCAGCTATGGCTGGAGGTCTGCATCCAAAATATATGACTCTTAATCATCAATGGGCACCCACTGTCCTAGTCCAAGTGAGACAAGACAATATATATATATATATATATATATTACACATATATGTATGTATTGAAAAAGAAATACTAGATGTGATGTGCATCCAGAGATACATTTAAAATCATAGTAGTAATACACGCCTTCAGCATAACCACTGTTAAATGAAGCTAATGTAAGACGACTTCAATCGAATGACACTGTCCTGACTGCATCACTCGAGAAAGAAACTTGACCAAGAATGGAACTAGGGTAAAGGCCATTGTAATATGAGAGAAAAAAAAATCAGCAGGGAGGTATGGAGCAGGAAGAAGAAAAATCAGCTGTGTTTTGGTCAATAGGAAAGGGGATGAGGGAGAAGGAAAGGAATGGAGAGAGAGGGAGGGAGGGAGGGAGGGAGGGAGGGAGGGAGGGAGAGAACAAAATGGCACGAGTGCTTTTATATTGTGAGTGAATAACTGAAAATTTAAAGTACATTGAGTCACAAGGTTTGGAGAGAGAGAGAGAGAGAGAGAGAGAGAGAGAGAGAGAGAGAGAGAGAGAGAGAGAAAGACTGAGAGGAAATGAGCTGGGACTGTACTTCAGCATTCTGTTTCCTCTGAATAGTTTAAATAAAATCATAATCATAATATTTACTACAGCTCTGTGGACACACTCACAGAGTCCAGGACGGCAATAAATTAGTATTATGCAAATTGTTTTCCACAGAAATACAGTCCTTCTTGGTTATCTTCAACAGCCCACAGGGAAGGGAAGAATGGTTTCTGGGAGGCAGTTAGACCAGATTGTACTCCTTCAGGTTCAGCTGTAGGATGGTGTCCTTGACGGCAGCAAAGACAAAGCGGATGTTCTCGGTGTCTGTGGCGCATGTGAAGTGGGAGTAGATAATTTTGTCACTGTCAGGGTTCAGGTCCACGAACATCTTCAGGATGAATTCTCGAGCTGCCTGGGCATCTCTCTGGGGTCCTGTTTGCCAAGAGAGGAGAAGGAAAGTTTGTTATGTGATCCACTACACGTCTGTTCATCTGTTCAATCAGCACATATTGTGTCATGCCCAATGAAGACTGATCTGTTTTCCAGATCTATGCTAAGTTCACTGTGAGATGATATGCACTGGTTTGCACTCTTATGCTTACACAGTGTTTCTCATGCCTCATCCATTGCCCCCTGAGAGTTTTATTTAGATAAATTAGAAACTTGTGGTGGGTAGTGTTAAATGTCAAGTTGTCATAGTCTAGAATCTCCTCACAAGGGATCTGAGTTGAGGGATTGTCTAGATCAGGTCAGCATGGGGTCCCGAACTACACAACAAGAGAAAGCTACATGGAACAAGCAAGGATGCATTTATTCTCTTTGTTCTTGCCTATGGGTGCAGTATGACTACTTGCTTGAGCTCCTGCTTTGATTGTCCCCAAAGATGGACTGTAACCTGGGACTTACAAGTCACACACCCCTTTTCTCCCCTAAGTTGCTTTCTGTTAGGGTATTTTATTATACAACAAAAATGAAACTACACCACTCTCTGTCCTTGCTTTCTACTGTGGTGATAAACACCAAGACCATAATAATCTGGGGAGGAAAGGGTTTATTTCAGCTTATGAATAAAGGCCTGGGCAGGAATGGAGGCAGACTGAAGCAGAGGTCATGGAGGAAGTGCTATTTACCAGCCTATTCCTCATGGCTCGCTCAGACTGCTTTCTTTCTTTTCTTTACCCTCCCTCCCTCCCTCCCTCCCTCCCTCCCTCCCTCCCTCCCTCCCTCCCTCCCTCCCTCCCTCCCTCCCTCCCTGTCTTTCTTCTTCTTCTTCCAGACAGGATTTCTCTGTAGCTTTGGAGATTGTCCTGGAACTCGCTCTGTAGACCAGGCTGGCCTTGAACTCACAGAGATCGCCTGCCTATGCTTCTGAGTACTGGGACTATAGGTGTGCGCCACCACCACCCAGCCCAGTCTACTTTCCTACACATCCCAGGACTACCTGCCTGAGACAGCATCATCTCTAGATCAATCATTAATCAAAACAAACAAACAAACAAACAAAAGTCCTTTGAACTTGCTTACAGGTCAATCTGATGGAATTTTCTCAATTAAGGCTTTTTTTCAAGATGCCCCTAGCACATGTTAGGCTGACAAAAAAAAATTACCAGCATACTTGTATAATGATTTGTAGTTGATTATTTCCTAACACTGAAGCAGTAAAAGAAAAAAAACTACACTCTAATTTTAAAAAACAGCTTTTGTTATCAAAGTGCATTATCAAATGAAAAACATGTACAATTCATATATCTGATAAGGATTTAGCACCTAGAATATATAAAGCTCTCATATATATCAACAAGAAAGTATACAGCCTGATTAAAACTGGTCAAAAGACTTGAACCGATAGTTTTGCAAAAGAAGGTAACAAATAACCAATGAGCACATAGGATGCTTAACTCTGATACTCAGGGAATGCCAAGTGAAATCATGAGGCAGTCTTCCATCTACTAGCCTGGATATTATTTTAAAAGGGGTAAAATAACCTTTGACAACAGGTTAAGTCTGCACCCCTGTCTACCATTGGTAGGCAGACAAAATGGTACAGCCACTACAGAAAATAGTTCAGTGATTCCCATATAACCTAGCAATTCAATTCATGTAACAGGTGGACACACTCTAAATGAACTGAAAGGAGGGCATTTCATAGGTGAATGTACAGTACCATTAGCAAACAGCAAACAGAAGTGACTGAACTCATTTTGGTAAGCCAAAGGTGGTTAATGAAGTCCTGAAAGATGGTATAACACGCATAAACTTTTAAAATACATTCTGAAATCAACATGCTGGACATAGACAAATACTGTGTGACTTGACTTATCTATAGGCGACAGAGACAGAAAATTAGAGTAAAGGGATGGCATGAGAAGTGGGGGGTCAGGCAATGGGGTGTTATTGCTTAGCTGGAGTGGCAGATCCATTGGCAATGGCTGTAGAGTTTCATAATGTAAATTATGTCATGATTACATGTTTAAATTCTAATTTAAATTTTCTGTACATTCTATCACATTTAAAAACTGGACCATTTCTAATTGTGTGCAGGATCAATCACATCATATATCAGTTTAATACTTAGACAGATTCTGGCAAGTGTGAGTGGAAAGCTTCTAAAGTACTGACATCAAAACACCATCACCTTTCAGGTGCTGAGCAGGTACCCTGTGCACCATGCCACTGCATGTCTGCTTCTCTCCATGCTGCATGTTTACACCAGTAAAAGGAAGGGTCACTTCTTTTCTCCTGGGCAAGACCTCCCAGGATTGACAATGTGGGTTTGTTCTACTGCTGAGGCCTAACCATCAATTCTAAGGACCATAGTCTGAGTCTTAGGCAGATACCTGAAAACTTTCAAATAATTTCCATTACAGATTTGGCTCATACCTACATCCCACACTGCCAGGAGCTGCAAGAAATAGCTATGAAGCAGAGTCCTCTCATTTGTACAAATAGTAACAAGGGGTTTTGAGGTTTTTGTGACTAAGGCTGCCAACATGAAAAATAAAAATGTGCCATTATTTAGATGGTACATATGTGAAACATGGTTCTGTCCTTAGCAATGTACTGTGAACTTACTGGTTCCACAGCAATATCAAATATTTAAAACAGAGACTAAGAGACAGGCAGGGTGTGAAAAGGCTGCCATTTTCCTAGCTATTATTCTTACTCTGTTTGGGAAGGAAAAGATCCCAACTTCCTTTTGTTCTGCTTATTCTATATAGAATACCAGAAATAGATTTAAGGTCACTGAAGTACACTCACAGTGTGCTATGGTTTAAGCATAAACTCTGTTATTCGAGCATAGAGGATTACAAAGAAATGGGTATAGCCATCACAGCAGGCACAGAATAACAGTCTCTAGGAACAATTCTGCAGTCCATGTGGAAACAGTCATTTCTCTTCCTGAAGAGAAACACAGAGATAGCATTCATCTGATTAAGACCTTGAAGGAAGACATCTACAGCTGTGAAACTGATAGTATCTAAATAAGTGTATTACTAAAACATCACTGTTTGTGTGCTCAAGAGTTTTTCCAGTCTTAGCTCATCTTCCAAGGGCTTTGGATCTCATGAAACAACTTTGTTGTCCTGAGAACAAACCAGTGCCTTTTAAACTTAGCTGTGGCCGTATTTCCTTTGGATATTATATGTCCATTACAGAAGGACAACAGTTAAAAATCACCTTCAAATTCCAAAGCATTTATAGTAAATTCCTCTCGGGAGGAAATTGCTTGGAATGATGAGGACTCAGGACAATACTGCAGAAAGTGGCAGTCCCGCAAGAACCTACCTGAGAAAACCTGGAACTGCAGTGTGGCCAGCCACCACATGGCTGTAGTTGAGCAGTTGGGCTCAGGGAACCTCTACTCTGAGGCTGCACATTGCCATCTGTTTGCAGCCAAGCAGGACAACAGGGGGCCCATAGAGCCACTGCTGTGTATGGTGTAGTCATTTTTTTCCTCACTGTCCACTGGCTCTCACCAACTCTGCAGAGGAATTAAGCCTGCCATCTGAGTGTATGAGCAAGTAGTTACGTTTATGTCTCAGAAAGTATTTCTTGCTCCTGTTCTCAGACCATGTGCTTACAGGAGTGGCCTGCTATTGAGGGGTAGCAGGTATACCATATAAAGTCATTTCATTCCACAGCTTCCTCAGGAACACTGAGGCAATTTCAGGCATTTACTATTTGCTTCTGGGTTAGTAAGAAAATAGAAGGAGCAAAAAGAAAAAGTTGTTTGGGTTAAGTAGTTTTTGTTCTATTAAAATAGTCAGGCAAACAGGAAAATGTACTTTGAGAGATATGAACATGCTGCTAACAAAAACGTCCCTGTCTCAAAGCAGCTGGCTGTGTACCCAGTCATACATATGCATCTGAGATGCAAACTTCAGCTGTTGAGCATGCCACATTTCCCTTCCTTAAGCCAGCACTACACCTAATACACACAGAGCAAAAAGGTACCTAAACCTTCATAGAAAGCTATGAAGCCAAAGGGATCTTTAATCTCCAAGGATTCACATCTCTTAGGGAGCTTTTGGAGGGACAAAATCACTATGGTGCAGAAGCCTTAGATCTCCTTTGTTAATTCTTTTTGTAGTAGTCATTACTTTCATCCTCTAAGTACTTTGGGATATGGCCCTCCTCTGTGTTAGGTATTATGCCAAGTCACTTACCCATGAGTCCATCAGTCCTTATCAATGGAGGAAGAAACTAAGCAGAGTTAAATTTGTTTAAGGTAACAGTCAGTGATGGGCAGCACTTGGAGATACTCAGTTTGTACTGTCTGGACTATGGCTTGGTTGGCTCTGTAAAGGGCCACAGTCTAAGACTAAGACTTTTAGGCTTTGCAGATCATTTAATGTCTGTCCACACCACTCACTTCTGATGTGATGGGGAGAACATAGTCCTAGATAAATGTGTGAGCTGCAATGATTTCTGCATAACAACAGATGGCAGCCTTTGGTTTGGTCTGTCTACTGCAGGTTTAAGCTTTATAGAACACTGTGGCCCTGCTTGGGAGGGCTGGGAGGCTAGATGTGGACCCAATTAGTCAACACATTTTCCTCAGGATGGTGATGTCCTGTCATTGAGAACTATACAGTATCCCTGGTAGATCTACTTGTTAATGGTAGAAACTGCAAGGCCAAGTGCAGGAGAGCCCTGCAGACCCTAAGTGCTCCAGCAAGGGTGCTTAACTTAATATCCGTCACTAAGGAGGGGGGACATCCCTCTCCAATACCTCACTCGGCCATCAATCCTACGACTTTTGCTAGTGAAATTCTCCCAAATTAAATGCTGCCTGGATATTCAAGTACAACATTAATGTCACCCATTTGTTTTCCACTGGCCTATAAAACAGATCTCATAGCTATGGCTTGAAGAATCAGAAAAATCAAGGGACTCGAAACACAATCCTAGAAATAGGGAGGGCCTAGACTAGGATTTGAACGAGAATGTCCTTCATAGACTGGGATATTTCAGCCCGTGGTCCCCAGTTGGTAGTGCTGTATTGACACGTTTAATAGATGTGGTTTGCTGTAGGAAGAAAGACACTGGGGGAGGGCTTTGAGCGTTAAGCCTTGCTTCACATCTGATTCTTTCTGCTTTGGTGTGCGTTTTAAAGATGTACTCTCCTTTCCTCCCCTCTGGCCATCATGCCTCCCCTCATGACGGACTGACTGTACCTTCTCTAAGTTCCTTGCTCATTACCAACAACAGAAATCAATTAATACAGTATACCAACTTCAGAGGTGAGGTCCTTACCAGAAAGAGGCAGGGGTGGGTTACAAAATAAATGGGAGGGAAACTGGAAATTGCAGTAGCTAACAGAAAAAGCTAGCAAATTTTTTTAGTCTCTGAGATGGTTATTTTGAAACAACTGAGAACTTGTTGCTTTCCCCATAACTTTTAACATTAAGGATAAATTGTTTTATATCATTAAAAGTCAGGGAACAGTAATTTGTATTCTATCATGCCTGCCATCATGGACCCTGTGGCTCTGGGCACTGAGCCATGCTGCCTCTAGGTCCCACAGGCTCAAGGTTCCAGGCACTGCACCATGCTGCTTCTAGCCTCTATGGTCCCCAGGGCTCCAAGTACTGCACCATGCTGTCTCTAACCCCCATAGGCTCATGGCTCTGGGCACTGCACTAGTATTAACAGCACAATTCTTCTCAGCTGTGAGGCTGGCAGAAGGTGCCCACTTACCATCATATTCTGGGAAGTAGTCGACTAGGTGGGAATACATAATTTTCTCCTCTAGAAGATCTTTCTTGTTTAAGAACAGAATAACAGAGGAGTTCTGGAACCAGGGATATGTGATAATTGTTCTAAAGAGTGCTTTGCTCTCCTCCATTCGGTTCTGGGGAAAAAGAAAATCAGAAAAACAAAGAGTGAATTACTGATGATATAACTGGTCAACTGGCTGATTTAAGTCCAACCCATCTTCTGTGTGCTTCCGACTTTTAAAGCCTGAGTTGGACTTGTCAGGATTTATATGCAAATGATTCATGGCACAGATCGACTGTTTTCATTAAGCCAACTCTCAGGTCGACAAGCAGAAAAGATTAGTAATAAAAATAACTGCTGAAATAACTTCTTAGGTTTGAAAAGAAACTAATCAGAGCCTAGATGACAAGGCTGTATGTGACATACTGCAAAAAAATTTCCACCAAAAATGGCCATTCATAATCAAATACCTAAGATATGAGTTAAGCACAAATGCCAGACTTCACTTTGTATTTTCTAAACTATATTTACTTGGAGTTTCACTATGCTTTAAGCATCCAAATCAAAGTAACTTAGTTGTCCCTAAGTATATCTAGAGTCCCACTACAACAATGTACATACACTCAAATCAAAGTTACTTACTCAGTTGTCCCTAGACATATCTAGAGTCCCACCACAACAATGTACATGCACACATACACAGCTGGGGTCATCACTGTTTTTTGGTGCACTCTTTCTCCATGTACACAATTATGTATAAAACAAAGTAACAGCTCAGAGATAAAAACCTATCCTTTTTATTTTTTTAAAGACATGCTCTCACCTGCAGCCCTGGCTAGCCTGGAACTATGTAGACTGTACTGCCTTGAACTCACAAAGATCTACCTGTTTCTGCTTCCACAATGTTGGATTTAAAGGTGTGTTATCACCCTGCCTGGCAAAAAAATATAGTATTTCTTCCTCAGCACTTGTGTGTTTACCCAGGGCAATACTTTCAAGCTTAGTTTGGCACCAGAAACCCTAATGGTTTCTGAAGAAATTAAGCCAGCATATTTGCATAAACAAAAATGCTAATGGAGTCAAGTCACCCCTCATACACATCAGCAAAACAGTGCAGAGCCCTACAGCTTCTTTCTCAACCAGCTTCTGCTCTTACACTAGTGTGTGTGTGCACACGTGTCCACATGCCATCGCACAGCTCACGTTAGAGGTCAGGGACAACACTTTACACTGTGTGGTGGAAAGGTTGGCGGCAAGCACCCTTAATCCTCTGAGCCACCTCAGTAGCCCCCCAATAAGTAATTTAAATGGTTAATTTATTTAGGCTTCTTCTTTTTTTCTTTTTTTGAGAAAGGGTCTATTATACAGCCCTGGCTGGTCTGGAAATTAAGTAGACCAGGCTGGCTTCAAACTTAGAGATCCACCTGCCTCTGCCTCAATGGTGCTGGGATTGAAGGACTATACATCATACCCACGCAATTAAGCAATTCTATATACGCATCGATGAAGCAATACTTTACGGCTCAAGCAAGCATTCATTTCATTGCATACATTTCTCTTTCACATAAATGACCCACATGCCGTTTAACACATTTTATTATCTACATGTCTTTTACTGGTTAACACAGCAGTGTAAATCCTTTCTTTTCTTTTCTGTCTTTCTTTCCTTCTCCCTCCCTCCTTCCTTCCCTTCTTTTTTCAGTCTTGCTGTTTAGTACAGGTTGGACTCAAACTCAGGATCTTCTGGCTTCAGCTCCCTGAGTGCCGGGATTGGTAGGCATGTGCCAATGTGCCTGCCTTAAATTTTAATACCTGGAGTTTATATTCTCTGAGATACTAGGACTTGGCCGAAACCTCAGATTTTATGGACTGAAGTTTTCAAGACTAGAGAAAAGTGGCCCCGAGAACTAGAGTGGGATGAGGAGGGAGTAATGCCCTGGGTGAAGAGATTGCCTGTGGAGAAGTTCCAACAAGCTGTCCTGTGGCTTTTAAAGGAGCACCATCTAAAGGGTGAATATAGCCCTTCGTGAGTATGGGTAAGCCCATTCATCAGAAAGACTCACTTGTCCAGGGGGGACTGCTGGGCTCCCATGGAAGAGTCTGTACTGGGTGTTTCCTGCTCTGCATCCCTTGAAGGCAGGCAGCTAGACCCTGGGCTGACAAAGGGAGCACCAGATGTCTCCCTCAAGTGTGAGCTGAGTCCCCAGGTTCCAGTGGGTCTATGGAGACAGTCCCATAGCAAGCCACCAGGAGGGCTGCTAGGACAAGTTCTCCTGGGCCTGGCCAGCACTGGGCCCCTGAGATGACCTGCTTAGAGTAGTAACTCTACTCAGGTCTACTGCTCTTAGGCCACACTGACAGCAGAGCCTGCTCAGGAACCCGTCCTGCTGAAGCACACAAGGGGTGCCATCTGCGACTGATTGGGCCTTGAATACTGGGAGGCTGTCCCTTGGCAACAGGGGAAGGAGCACTAGGCCAGCTCACCTTTACAAAAAGAGCTGTAATACACGATCACTGCATGTGTTCCCCAGTAACATTCTAACAGTGCTAGCTCTCCTTTCCCTCTCCCAAGAGGTAAGGGGTTTATTTCAGGATTTCACTCCTCAAGGAAAATCCCTATATGCCCCATTCCCAGGAGCAAATGCTCTGTATTGTAGCAGAGCTAAATCCTAAGTGCACTGCCTTTGATTTTCACAGCCTCACTCACAACGCAGAACAAGTGCAGAGCATGAGGAATAATTGATTCTGCTCAGGAACCCAACCTCGGAGGGAACAGCATGTCCCAGGAGGCATGTAGTTCTTGCTTTCTGTAGTTTGTAAGGGCAGGAAAGTTCAAGGAGAAAAACAAAAAGCAATGTATGAGGGGTGTAAGATCAATGATGAAAATACTGAGTTTTTGTTCACTCTGAAGACAAAGCAGCCTGTGGGGTGGCATACCCTCACAGTCCTCTTTTCTTAGGATCCAGTTCAGGTTTCATTATTCTGCATTAACTGGATGAACAGGCCTCCACCTAGCCCAGGAGTCTTCCTTGTGTGTTCCTCTGAACCGAGCCATGTAGCTTTGAAAGCTGGAATGGGGCAGAAAAGATGGAAGGTGCTTGCTAGGGTGGGAGTCTGCCTGGCCTTTCTTACTTTTGGGGTCGCAGAGAAAGACCACGTGCTTAACCAGAGGTATAGAGATTCTATGAAGCCACCACATAGACATGGTTTTCCTAGCCTACATTATAGTACTCAGCTGGAGGCCTTTATTCACACTGCAGCAGGATAGTGTGGCCAGAAATCTCCTTCCTATGGTTGTTAAAGTCACAAGGAGAGTTCTCACCCCTTATCATATCTATAATTGCACTACTTTGTAATGCAATCTAACACCTAACACACAACTGTAATGGTAGCCACAGGCTAACACACCTACTAGTCCTAGCCTGGCATCACAGCTTGACAGCCTGATGCACATACACACTATCACTGTGAGCCCCTCTTCAAATGCTCTCCTCCATAAAGAGATTCTATGTCACTGCCAGCACACAGCTGCGACTGTCCTTTCTTGACCCAAATCCTAATCCCTCAGGCCCAGGTCAAGTGGCCTTTCTTACATCCCACATCCTCCTCTGGGCCTCTGGGTCTTACTCCCTCTCCCCTCCCACAAGGCACCTGTGCTTGTGACATAGCCCCTGCCTGGAACTGAAGATGGTGGCTACACCAATGCAGGACTCCTGTCCACATGGGAGACGGGTCACACAAGAAGGAAGGGTATGAGCGAGGCAGAGATCAAGAGGGAAAGTAGTTTTGTGTTGATGCTTGACAGAATGAGAAACTGCAAAGAGCAAAAGCAAGGGAAACACAAACTCTGAAATCATTCCCCGGGGCTCCGGAATTCTGGAAGCAGTGCACTAAATAAGAAAATCCTCTGTTTTGGGTACCGGGTACCGGACACATTTTCTCCTTATTTGCATTGTGTACCAGGGGCAAGGAATGGTGCAAGCATGCTAGGTTCAATGAAGCACACACAATTTTCCAAGGATCCAAAAGTAACCATTGTGACTGCAGTCTGCCTGTCTCCGACACTGGGGTGGGACCACTTAGGTGCAGCACTCCAAATAGACTTCCTTTCGGCTTGGGTGCAAACATCCTTCTCACCCAGGAAAAGGTCAGGGCATGTTCACAGGGCCCTAGACTCCACTTAGAAGCTGGTTTTCTGCAGATTGGAATCTGGAGGGCCTACCAGGACGGTATCTAATGTCAGTTCACTTTATGGTTCTGCTGCTCACAGGCAAAAGCTATATCTTCCTATTCCTCTTCAACAAATTGGTGCTTCTCTCTGTCCATGCAACATTAAAATAAAGGTTTGCACAACTCATTCAGTAGCCTTTTCATCTCATTGTTTGTCACTAATACACACATGTTCTTTCACAGAGAATTGTTTTTATATTTTTGGTTGTGAGCCTGGCCTTTAATGACTGAATCATCTCTCCAGCCCCGGAGTTTTTAAACAAAACACACAAAACGAATAACAAGTTGACAAAAAGATCCTTAACTCTTTATTTACCTGATACATATCTGTAGGAAGAGAGTACATTCCTGAGTGAATGTGTGTTGACATGAGCATCACTATGTCAGGGACTCCAGTGCCTCATTCCTATGGCAATGGCAAAGCCTTCACTAGGTGATGCTCAGAGGGATGGGTCTGTACGAGAATGTTGACAGTGTATGGAGAAAATGCCCATCTTAGCTTTCTCCTGGATGTTTGTGGCCCTAAGACTGCTCCTATGAAGATTAGATGAAGCAGCCTCCTTGTTCAGCTGCTCGCAATAACCCACCACCCTGTTACCTGTGTATCTTAAACAGATCTTCTGGGTGTTGCAGCTTCTCCACCTGAGAGTGCACATTACTGACTCTGGGAACCCAGCTTTTCTGTGTCTGGTGTTTGTCTTTCCTTCATTCCCTAGCTGCGCCAGTCAGGCCAAGGCTGTGGCATAGGTCACCTGACTGCCTCCCTCATACTCTGTCCATTTTAGTAGCTCAATAAATCATACCAAACTATATAGTTCACATAAGTACCAGAATCATGCTTGTAAATACAAAACTAGATGCTGAAGAAACAAACACATAGAAAATCAGATCCCCTCATTCCCGAGGGCTGACAGTCATCTGTGAGGTGTTTACAGCTAAGGTCTACTGCTGGAGGACGGACAGATCCCCAAGAAACCTATTGAAGCTTTCTAGGATACAGTGATGCCCTGCACTATCTGGAAATCATGGAGGGTAAGTGGTCTACAGTGATGCCCTGCACTATCTGGGAATCATGGAGGGTAAGTGGTCTACAGTGATGCCCTGCACTATCTGGGAATCATGGAGGGTAAGTGGTCCACAGTGCCACCTCCTGATGCCAGAAGCAGACAGATGGATGTGATTCTGTTTCCCACACTTTCCATTAGAAAAGAACATCATGGCCTTCTAAATGAACAAGGTCAGACAGACAAGCAGAGTGTGCCTGCATTTGGGATCATGTGTAGATGACTATGTGCAAGTCTAGCAAGTGGAAAGATTTCACTGGCTCCTTTTCAGCCAGATCTTTAAAGCAAACAATTGGCCTCACCAAGAGGTCCTGACATATGGTAGCACACTCAACTGTTAAAAACTGCAATGCCACCCAGACCTCTTACTACTTTCTCTTACCACAGGCAGAGAAAGGATGCTTCTGAAATCCTCCACATGTTAAAGTGGGTATCTTCAAAAATGTCAAAAAATGCTCAAATCCAAACCCAGACAAAACCAATAAGACAACAGACACACATTACACCAGTTAAGAAGTTAGGACAAGAAATAATTAGGTTCCTTAGCCACCCCTCCCTTCTGCTACCCAAATCAGACAAGAGGGGTAGGAAGGCCAGGACACCAAACCCCGGTGGATACATACTGTTTCCTCAATGATTTCCCTAGTCTTTGCAAATCTCTGCAAGCAACTATTTGAGATCAAATTAGGTGTGTGCTCCAGGCTTAAAGATGGCTCCAAAAAGTTTTCATATTATGATAGCTTTGTATACGTGCCAGCACATTCTGCCACCCAGGATGTGTAGAGAGGCAAAGGGACAAAAGACATTTGCCTATTACCTCAAGGTCTAAGGCTTTAGGCAGAGATGAGGTCACAGATGGGGCCCTGCGACATGTGGTATGTCAGTATATTGCAGGAGAAAAGCAGGGGGAGGAAGGGAGAGGAAGGGCTTGGGAGGGACAGCCAGGTCAAGGAGAGACAAAGGAGAGCAGGATACAAAAGAAGAAACTGAAAAAACTCTGCAACTTTCTGTGGTGTATATGTGCAGACCTGGAACTCAGACCACCTCCCATTTACAATTTTCTGGCATTCCAGTTCAGTCACAGCCTCCTTTCAAAATGTAATTTACAACACATTGGTCTTTCAATTTAGCAATCACATATCCTACCTTTTTAAAGCTGACATATCAGTGAGCTAAAGCCTATTTTTTTGGGGGGTGTTTCTAGACAGGGCTTCTCTGGGTAACAGTCCTAGAACTCCCTTTGTAGACCAGGCTGGTCTTGAACTCACAGAGATCCACCTGTCTCTGCTTTTCAAGTGCTGGGATTAAAGGTGTGCTCCACCACAGCCCAGCATTAATGTCTACACGAAATTCCTCGTTTCTCCTAACACTCTCTACTGGAGAGGCTTCCGATCTTTGACATCCCATGTCCACATATCATTGACTTGTCAGTTCACTGACCTTCCTTCCTATCCTATTTTCCATCATCAGCTGCTCTGTGCCCCCACCTTAGGACAGTTTTGCTGGAAAAGCCCTTCCTTTCTCTCAGGTGTAATTGTGTTTCATAACCCAAACAACTGTCCCGCACGACCTTTACAACACTCTTTGGTCATGCTTCAAAACTAAATCCTGTGTACTGTCTCACCAGTGTAACTTTTTGGCTCTATTACATATCCAGCAGTCTGTATCCCCAGTCAGGACTGGGTGCTTCTTAGAGTCTACGTCTAATGATGACCAGAGTGTTCCATATTTTAAGCCTCTGAGTTGACAGCCACAGATTCTGTTTCTAGGGTGCTAATATGAGAAGTCATACATTTCACACCACAAAGATAAGGACAGACCTCCAGAGTTTAGTCAGAACAACACCTTATTCATTGTTCCAACCTATCAGAAATTCTTTAGGTCTCCATTCATATAAAATACTTCAGCAACCACTAAGTGTCTAAGGATGCTGCCCTGAACCAGTCATCAAAGAACCAAGGGAACAACCGTGAACCTCTCTATACAGTGTGATTACTTGAAGAGGTGGACTCTAATCTTGGAGCACAGTGGACTCATTAGTACTGGCTGTGCCAAGAAACCAGACTGATCTTGCTGGAAAGTATTTGCTGCCATTCAATCCTAGATGATCTGCCTGAAAAATATCTCACTTGCTTAAGTCCAAACCTCTTTGCTATATGTAGCTAGAACCAGACTGAAATGAACTCAAAACAAACAACGAGGATAAAAACACAGGTGCCTGGAAAGCTGAGTGATTCTTCTTTTCCTTGAGCAGGAGGGAGACAAAATGAGTTCTCCATGCTTCTGCCACCAGGGTATCCAAGTTAGTGTGGCATCCTCTGCAGATAGCCTACCCCACTGGAACTGTGCTGAACAACAATCAGGAAATCAACTGAAAGCAGCGACTATTGACTATTGACTTGCTTTCTGCAAGAGGTAAAACCAGCTTATATGACCCAGGCACGTGGGAACAAGTGTCTCAATGCTCCCTCTAGGAGGACTTCCATCCATCCCTTCCCTGTCCTTTCCAGTCAAAACACAGCGTGTGTGAAATGTCAGAGTAGATGACATGCTCAGTGAAAATACAACAGCTACTGCATTCCTGATTTCCTCTGAGCAACAGCCAGACTTACAGCTCTAGAAGACTGGCCTACCTGCAGTGCTCTTAGTTCTGTGATGTTTGCTCTTTTTGTATTCTGTTTCCATTCTCATATGCTGGAGTCATCTTAAGTTTTCCTATTAGTTTGTCACTTTGCACATTACATGTTAAGTTATTTAGAGAAGTCTTAAAATAAGATTAAAGCACCTCACCTCAGCACTGCTAGGCCTAACTAGGAAGCAGTCCCACTTTATTGAAAAACTTTGTTTTCCAATCGACCACCCTCAAAGCCAGCTCAGTTTCCTTTTGGTAAACTAGCTTGGGTACATAGCCACAGCAGACTGAAAGACTTCACACTGTTACCCTTGCTGACAAGGAGCAAAGTGGGCTTAAGTACCAGCTTCCTTGCTTTGTTTTTCTTCTTGACTCTGTGGGTGATGAGAGGTAATTTGGCCAAGCTGTTTGAGACTTTGGATAGGGGAGTTAGAAACAGGCTTCAAGAATATGTAGACAAAGGATTACAGAGAACTGGCTTGAATCAGAAACTCTGAATACCTTGAAAGGGTCATGAATGACCAATCACAGAAATATCAGAACTTCAGGCTGAGCCGTACACAATTTTTACATTAATGGTTTACTGCCCTAGGACAGTCAAGTTTGGGAAAATAAAGGTGAAATAGCTGGAAGTAATTTAGTACAGTGTTTGTTTTAATGTCACAAAATGCTTTTACAGATATGTCATCATGGTTCAGAAACGTGGTTGGCTTGTTCTTTGGCTAACAGGGCAGGTGATATCAGTAGGGTAGAAATTTGACTTGCCGTGTGTCCAGAGATAAATCTTAAGAATTTATATGGGTAGCATCTTTGTACAGTCCTGTGTGTGAATGTGGGCGTACATGTGGAAGTCAGAGGACAACTCTAGGGTAGTCAGTCCTTGCCTAGAGGGCTCTCTCGTCTTTATCTCCCATCTCCCGGGGAGTGCTGGGATTGCAGAAAGATGCTGGACATCTGGCTGACAGGAGTTGTACATCTGGCTTTATAAGCAGGCATTTGAACCCCACATGCTTTTGCAGCATCCTCTGAGCTGTTCATTTGGGGAGCACTGGGCCTGGTTCATTCATTATTGCCTGCTGAAGTTCTTTTCATTCACTCTGGCTCTCTTGTTCTTTCTTTTACTCTCTGCAGACTGCAGGAACATGATTATAATTTCTACAGAGGAATAGACAGCAAGTAAAAAGTGATAAATAAAATACAAAATGAGAGTAAGTTTGGTACTGAAAGGTAGGGGCAGCAGATAAATACATCAAACAAGAACACCAACAAGGAAGGAGGTAAAAACCCATTGGCTTAAAGTTTTTCAAAAGAATACATAAAATATACTTAATAAAAGTCCTCTTAACTGAGTTTAGCATGTCATATTCCTAAGGCTGTATTCCTGTACAATAATGACTTGATAGAGTAGGACCTATACAGTTAGAGATGGGGCTAGATTTGTCCTGGGGGTCCACAGACCACTAACTCTTGTTATATGCACAAAAGCATGGAATTTGTTTTAAAGGTTTGTTTATTTTCATTTTTGTATATAGCTGTTTTGCCCGTGTCTATGTCTGTGCGCCACATGAATGTAGTGCCTGGGGAAGCCAGTGTTAGAGCCTTTGGAAGTAGAGTTATAGACAGCTGTAAACTATTATGCAGGTGCTGGGAACTGAACTGTGTCCTCCACTAGAGCAACCAGTGTTCTGAACTGTGAACATCTCTCTTTCACACTAATTTTCCAAGTGAGGAGGCTGATAAAAGAATAAGTTAAGAAATATATCTAAAGCTAGAGAAATGGCTCAGTGGGCAGTGAGCATCCTACTAACTCTACCATGACATAGAAGGAGAAAAATGACTCCTGCAAGTTTCCTGCAAGTTGTTCTCTGACCTCTATACACTTGCCCCACCCCCCACACGGTAAATAAACAAATGTGATAAGAGAGAAACATACTTAGCAAGAAAATCCTCTGAATCACAAGTAATATTGAGTTGGGATTATTTACTAAGAATTCATGCTTAGGAGACTTATAATGTACAACAAAGGACATGCATATAGAAAAAAAGGATGAAATAAAACCCCTCTTATACATGCCATAAAATCTTTGAGGTTTAACTTTATTGTCTTCTACTTCTTAATCTACCATAGAGTTTCTATTTTTTTTCTTTTTTCTTTCTTTTTTTCTTGTTTTGGACACAGGGTTTCTCTGTGTAGTTTTGGAGCCTATCATGGAAAATGCCCTGTAGTCCAGGCTGGCCTTGAACTCAGATCCTCCTGCCTCTGCCTCCTGAGTGCTGGGATAAAAGGCATGTGCCACCATTGCCTGGCCCTACTTTTCTTTTTCTTTGAAGGAAAAAGGCATCTACTTTCTTTAAAAGAGTTATAAATCCTTTTCAATTTTTAATCTCAGAGCATTCTGTTTATTTAGGGATTGCACACATGTAAAAAACCTTTCTAGATGTTATAACCCACTCATGTGGCATTAAAATTAGTAACACTATTGTGAAATAGTCCTTGTGTAAGATGAAGACATATTTTTCACGCTTCCTGAAGTTGCTTTAAAAACAGTTTACACAGACTGGGAGATGACACTGTGGGAAAAGTGCCTGTCATGTGCATGTGAAGACCTGAGTTCAGATTCCCAGAGCCTATATAAAGCTGGGCATGGTTGTATCTATCTGTAATTCCAGTGTTCCTACCATTCCTGCGTGCACATGCACACACAAGGTAACTCTACAACTGTGTCAGTTAATAACACAGACTAATAATAACCCACTCATGGATTCACCCTGTCCCCATTCAACTTCCCTATTTTGCTGTACCATTGGTCAACAGAATGAAGGGGTCAAGGGGAACAATATTACAACTCAAGCCACTTAGCCTTGGTACCCACTGAACAGTGCTTTCCTCTGTCCTTACTCTGTCAGTACTGTTATTTTGACAGTGCAAAGTTCTGGCGGCATCACTAACCACCATGATTACTTCTGTTTAAAAAGTCAGTGTCTTTAATTTCATTCACATGCAGTCTTGGTTTAAAACAGTATTATCTGAACCTCTCCAGTGTTCCACTAAGTTCTGTATTAACAACCTTTGAGAAGCAGTGCACATTATTTTTCTTTAAACTCCAGGACAATATATAATGTCCTCATGACAGTAATTACTATGAAAGCTGGGGAAGGTAACACAAACATTATGAGAAACTAAGTACCCTTAGATCAAAACCAAACCAAACTAAAACAAACAAAAAAACTAAGTATGCTCACAAAATGCTAAAAATGTATTACAAAGTGTTAATCTTTTGGGGGGAGGGGTGGTTTCAGGACAGGGCTTCTCTGTGTAATAGTCCTACCTGTCCTGAAACTTATTTTGTAGACCAGGCTGGCCTTGAACTTACTGAGATCCACTTGCCTCTGCTTCCTGAGTGCTAGGACTAAAGGCATGTGCCACCACTGTCAGGCCAAAGTGTTGACTTTTAAAATTGAAATGTTTTTCTTCAGAGTTGCTCTTTTACTTTTTATCATGAGAAGAATTTACTGAATTTTTCAAGGTTTTAAATAAAATGTTCTCTAAAACATGTGAAAAAGGACCTTATTATTAAATTGGGCAGTCAGGAAAAAAAATCAAAACAAAATAACAACAAGAAACCCCAAACAAATCTAGACTATTAATGCTTTACTTGGCATAAACACCTGTGCTCTGGGTGATCCAAAGGAGTACAGATCTTTTTGAAGCTAAGAGTCAAGAGCTAAGAGATCTGAGATAGTGCAATGCAAATAAGGACCTAGAGATTCAGCCAACAGAAACAGAAAATTTTCACAAAACAAGTTCCTCTAGTCCTGGAATGGAGGGCATAGGGAGAGAATAGAATGATCAATTAACATCAAAAAAAGCTTTGAAAGAAAACATGAGTATACAAGTAAACACCAGTGATTTACCAAGGAAATATCTGAGCAAAAGATCAGAGAGGGGGTTGGGGTGGGGGCAGCTAGGCCAGTGGTAGCTTGTGCAAGGCCTTGACTACAATCAACATTACAGCGCGCGCGCACACACACACACACACACACACACCACCACCACCACCACCACCACCACCACCACCACCACCACCACCACCAAAAAACCCAACAACAACAACAGAAAAAAACCCAAAAAAACAAAACCAGAAAACAATCTCTGATTATATGAAGTACCATTACAGGGAACCAGTAAGTTGCATGGTTTATATCACTAAAAAGCCTTTGAGATTTAAAATCCCTGGGGCTAGGGCTGGGGAAATGGCTCAGCATTTAAGAGCACTTGATGTTTTTGCAGAGGTCTGGGAGTTTGGTTCCCATAATTCATAACTGGCAACTCACAACTTCCTGTAACTCTAGCTCCAGGGGATTCAACACCCTCTTCTGGCCTCTTTTTGGGTACCAGCACTCCCAACTGCAATGGGATGAAGTAACTGGTAAGTTATCCAGACAATATAAATGGGTGGAGGAATATTTAACTTACAAGTACAGATGTGAAACTACAGCATTTCTATAATAGAGCAAAATGATAAAGAAAAATACAGAGAAATGTCCAAAGAAATATTAAATGAAAATGCCTTATAATTAAATCTTTATGCTGAATTGCACTGAAACCTGGAGGGACGGGTGGGGGGGGGAGGGGTAGGAGGAAGGGCAGGAGATTGATCATATGCTCCTGCACTGTGATACTAATTGCATCCAGGGCCTTGCACAAGTTGTCACTGAGGCAGAGCCCCCCCCCCCAGCCCGCTCTAGTTGTTTTGGCTCAGGTATTTACCAGGTAAGTGGCACTTGGGGGAGTGGCAGTGGTGGGAGGAGGTCTGGGCCACAAAAGGTCACCCTTTAAGAGTCAGAATCATCAGGTTAATAACATTATAAAACCTTCAACAGAGAACAAGCAACATAATGAGCAGAAGAACTGTGAGTCCTGAAAGCAAACACTGGCCAACAGGAGAAAAATACTTTCATAATGTTTCATACCTGAAAATGCTGTATCTAACCAAAATATCAATTATGCTCGAGGGCAGACTATGCATACAGTTATATAGACGGATTACAATGCTTGCAAAGGTCCTTTGAACCTTTACTCAGGAAACTTCAGGAGGACATGACAGACCAAAATAAAAACATTAAATCAAAAAGGAAGACAATAAAGGATCCAAGTTAGGAACTCAAGACAGGAAAGGGGCCGAATGAATTTTAAGGTTGACAGTGAAGTGAGGACTCAGGATGATAGCTTGTAGAGTGGAACCTCAGCTTTGAAATTACATGGTTTCAAAGTCAGTGTTCTTTTCTCTCCCCTACTTAGCCATGGTGACAATACCAGTCCTTAAGGAATTAAGAAAATGTCATTATTCAAAATGTAGAGAGCAAGTGAAGTTCTGTATGAACGTGTGTTGACAGAGGCATGCTTCAGCTCAATAAAAATGTCAAAGTCTTCCTCAGGCAGCTCAGAGTGATGGTAACTTCTGGTCCAATTGGGTATGTTGATAGTGCATGCAGAAAGCGACCACCATAGCTTTCTTCCCCAGGCTGGAAGACTACCCCTTCCAGGCCCTGCCCAGCATGCTCCTACCTAGATTAGCTAAACCTGCCTCCTTGTTAAGCTGTATAGAATAACCCTGCCTTCTTGTTCTACTATATGTGATAAACATGATGAGCTTCTGGGGTTTGTGGCTTCTCCAGCCAAGAGCCCAGATCACCTGTGCGTCTGTCTGTCTTTATTTCATTCCTTTGCTGCCCCTGTCGAGTCCCCAAGCCTGGCAAGAGCAACGCATAAAATATGCAATGCTAGTAAAGATGCCTCAAGCTTAGATGGAGCAGGATCATGCAGTGTAGTGAGAGATGCTTAAGAGAGCCTGGCTGTTAGCCAGCTAAGTCTTTTCTGTCTCTGTTCCAGTTTCCTTGTCCCATCCCACTTCCCTATAAGATGAAAGACAACCTGGTGACAGACATACTAGTAAGAGTCAATATCTTCAGCTTTTTTAAAAAAATGTAATACACCAGTATTTACTTGTTCACTTAAATCTCATTGCAACTGAAGTAGCATCTTTTTCTAAAGTTGACAATCTAAATCCCAGGCAATGAAAACAGTCAATGGCTTAGGCTTTCCTAAAATGACCTTGGATGTGTCAATAGATTCACCACTGTTCTGGGAAATGAAGACAGTAATTATTATGTTCACTCCTCCAGTTAGCTTTTAAGGGGGAGACCTTTGGAGAGTCTTATTCCTAAAGCATGCTCTACAGTAAATGTGAGGCATAACTGCTTCCATTAAACATCTATAGAGGGTGACAAGAGTGGGCCAGTGAGGATGAGACATTTCACCCCGGGGATTCCTGGCTACAAACTCCCTTTCTCAGTAATGGAGCACTTCTGAAGTAAAAAGGCTTTTTTCATTGTGTAGGTCTTCCAGGAAGGTATAAAGATCTGTGGATGCTTGAAACTATAGAAAATGGTACAGTAGTTTTCATCTAACTTGTACATCATATATTTTAAATAACCCCCGGGGAACTGTATCAGTTAATACAATATAAATGCTATGTGAATAGCCACTGAAGGAACAGTAGCAAGAACAAGCCTGCATGTGAAGACCTCTTTTTATTATTAAATATTTTCCAACTGTGCTGGGTGAATGTGGATAAGGACCTTGCTCATGAAGGCTGAATGTACTGAGATAAAAGTCATGACAAATGCTAGTATTTTTCTCTTGTTACAAGCTCAGGGCTTCCAGGTCAATAGCTATTGGTCTAACTGTACTGTATACAAAGAAAACATATATACATTGGCGTTTCCCTAAAGCAGTGTTTTTTTTCTTTCTTTTTTTAAAAAGTGTTTTCTAAACTACTATAACAATAAAAAATAGTCTTTATATCAGCCCAGATTGACAGAAACATACAGGTACACAGATGAAAGTAGTTTCACAAAAACAATAATTGTCTATGAAATATGTCATGCACTCAATTCTACTAAATTTCATTTTGTTCTCCACAGATATTAAATGCAACCTTCTGTATTGAAAGACTTATTTAGCAAGCCCCACTGAACTGACTTTATGTCAGACATTGTGGGGTGTAACTTCATTCCTCATACTTAAAAGGCAGAGGCTTAAACTGTGTTCAAGGTCAATCTAGGCTATGTAGCAAGCCCACAGCAGAAAACCAAATATTTATTACAGTGCTTTACATTCAATTCCTAGCAAAACAAGAAAAATAAAAATAATCTGGCAATCTTTCTCTTCTATCCATTTTAAAAGATTCCTAACAACCTTAATTATACCAACTCTTGTACTTGTTTTAAGATTATCTGAATTATGAACTGGATACCTAAGCCTTTAAAATATAAAATATAAAAACCAACAAACCAGTCTACAGCTATACCACCCTGAATTCCAGATCTCATCTAATCTAATGAGGATTGGGCCTCGATAGTACTTAGACAACCTGGGAATATAGGGTAGTTCTGTAGGCTTAAAAAAGTCAACAAAACAAACTAACCTGCCAAATGCAGCTTTACTAACTGGTAAATGGAAGAGTTCTAATAATAAAAAATTAAGTGTAAGGAGGGTTTTGTGATTATAATACAACCCTGTTGTCAGTAGTTATTTTCAAGCTACCATTTTTAGATAAAGACACTGTAAGTCAGTCAAGGTCATTTCCAAGACAGCATCACCCTTATTCTATCAGAGAATGACTGAATTTCTTTTATTGTCATTATCTTCACCTCTCTAGATGCCTTCCCAGTCATCAAACTGGAAAATAACCCATCCCTCCTCTGAAATCGCCTATTAACCTCTGCAGAGTTTTTCAGAGTGTTAAGTTAGTTCTCTCCTAACACCCAAACATCAGCCTTGGGGTGGGGTAAACTGTTTTGTTGTTGTTGAGAGAATGCACATTCCAGAAGAATGAAAAGGACATGTATCTAAATAAGCAGGGAGTTACTGCAGCATGGAAGTGGACATGGTTAGCTCTCATCTGCACAGTGTGACTCAGCAGTAGTGAGTGACTCAGCACTGGCCTGAGTGGAGCCCTCAAGGTGCTTTGGCTTTGCAAGTTCTTCTCATTTAGCATGTTCCTTTAATGGTTTTAAGAGCAACTCCCATATACAAATGATGGAGTCTTGCTTAGTGATCAACGGTGACTGAAGGAGCCAGTGGTATCTTAAGTATTAGCCAGCAGGGGGTCAGTGATAGCCCACTTTCCCCAAACTTCTGCTAACACTTAATTCGGGAAGACTTCCTGGTTCTCTTTGTGGTTCAGTCCATGATGTACGCTAGTGTCATATTTTCTCTGCCAATAATATCAAAAGAGTAGAAATGTCCTAGATTGGTGTGGTGATTTGGATGAGAATGGCTCAGTAGGTGTATATATTAGAATACTTGTTCCCCAGTTGATGGAACTGCTTGGGAAGGGTTAGGAGGTAGCTTTGTTGAAGGAGTTGTGTCCCAGTGTCTCCCTATCACATGCTTGTGAGTGCTCTAGCCAACATGTCTCCAGTCTGCTGCCACACCTCTCCACCATTAACACTTCAATTTCTGAAATTGTAAACCAAATACATCCATTCTTCTATAAGTTGTCTTGGTCACGGTGTTGGATCTCAGCAGTAGAAGAGTAATGGCAATCTGTTATATCAATAGACCAGTGCTTAGCCATCATCAGAGAAGCACTCTCTGCAGTGGATAGGAACAAATACAGAGACCACAACTGGACAATGTGCAGAGGGAGAGACCTTCAACACTCAGTCCTAAATGGGATGCTGTCATCAAATCTCTCCCACAGAGATCAGGGAAGTGTGTGGGAGAGGAGGTAGAGAGATTGCAAGAGCAAGAGGGGATGGAGGACACCAAGGAAACGAGGCCTTCAATCCACAGCAGGACTGATGCATATATGAACTTACAGGGACTGTGGTAGCATGCACAGGGCCAGCAAAGATCTAAGTCCCAACTTTGAGATACAAGCCCACACTAACCCAGAAGTTATTTTCAATTCATAACCAATGGCAAAGGAAAAATTCGTTTTCTCTGATGGAATGTTATTGGGTGTACAAACCACACTTACGGGCAGGCCCCAAGTCTAGTAGTAGATGGTACACTCAATGGTATTTTGTAGGTTTTCTGCCTCATAATGCTTTGCCTGGGTTTTTTGTTTTGTTTTTTTGTTTGTTGTTTTAACCTTAGAGGCCTTTTGCTTATGAGTTATGGCTTTGATGTTTGGGTTCTTATGGGATTTTTTTGTGTGTGTTTCTGTATCTATGTGTTTCATGTACTTTTTCTTTGGCTTTTTTGTCTACTTGCTTGTTTAGTATTACCCTGGCTTGTTTATTATTACCTCTGATACCTGTTGTTGTTTTTTTAATGAGAGAGAGAGAGAGAGAGAGAGAGAGAGAGAGAGAGAGAGAGAGAGAGAGAGAGAGAGAGAGAGAGAAGTGGAGTCAGGTAGAGGGGGAGGATCTGGGAGAAACTGTAGGAAGGGAAACCAATTTCAGAATATATCATATGAAAAAAATCTGTTTAAAAAATAACTAAGATAAAATGGGCTGTGTGGCTTTCCTACTTGAAGATGTGAGGACTTAAGAAATCCTGTATGAAAACTCAACATGTATCTGGCATGTAACTAGTAAAATGAACAAGTAGATGCTATGAACCCCTTGTAAGCAACAGCATTGAGATAGCTGAGTTTGATTCAAAAAACACTGTGAAGAAAAGATCTGAATAAGTGGTTAGCTGGGACAGTCAAAAATTTATAATGGAGGTGGAGGGCATTTGGGGATGGTTGAGCTGAGGCAGCCTGCAAAGCTATGCTGCCCCCCTGTGGACACAAGCAGTACCAGACAACAGCTTTTCTTTCTCTGCAATAAACAAGACCTTTTACTTCCTGTAATTTCAAGTTGATGGCTTTTGCCAAGACAACTAAACAGTGCAGCAAGAAACAGGAGCTTCAAAAGAAACCCACCCACCAACAAAGCAAGCAACCAACCGAAAACCAAACCACCCAGGTAAAATTATATTCACTCTATCAGAAACTGTGCCCTACCGAGGGAAATGCACAAACTAATGTGAAAGGAGGAACTGGTGTCCTGAAAAAGATGGCTGCAGATGTGTCCAGGCTGAGACACACCTGCCTACTAAGAGAGTGTGCAGATGCCTTCCCTGAAGTCCCAGAATACACAAAGAAGGAAGGCAGACCTCACTAGAAATTTGAATCCAAACTCTCTGTATCATTTGTAAGTCAATCAGTTTGATAGGTATTTCCTTGTGGAGCTGACTGTCAAGCAGCCAACAAACCAGAATATGGTAGAGAGGTCTCTGGGTGAGAGTACAGCTAAAGTTCCTGATTAAAAAAGGACAAAAGCATTCAAATTTACAATTAAAAGGAAAGACAAAGCTTTGAGGAGATTCAGGTGAGGCCCTGTTTCAGGGTCTCTAACCACTAAAGAGCTCATTCCTATATGCACAGGAAATAGAGGTACTCAGGAGATATTTGCTAAATAAATGCACCTGCCAGACCAAGCGGGTTTGCCTATTCATCTGAACAGGGATTCCTGCTCCCACTCAAGCACTCAGGAGTGGAGTTGGCTGAAGGTTCAGCATTTCTAGATCTAAGCTGTTTACAGCAAACCCATGTGCAGCCTACAGAGGCCAAAGCAGATCTGCTCCCAAACTCACAAGAGGTTTTCGTGAAGCCAAGACAATAATACAATTTCTCACCGTGTTAGACCTGTTGTCTCTTGTTAGACCTTGTAGTTCTGAAGTACTTGTATAAACTCACTGAATTTTGAATTTTGACTTTAAATTAAAAGAGATTTTAAATCTTGGCAAATTTCTCTATTTGCATTCATCTAGGGGAAGATTTAGTTGCTTTTACTGAGGATTTTTATAAATAAAAGAGTGGTTGCAAGTACCTGTTCTTGAAGTCACACTGCTCAGGCACATGCTTGTTTTTCTGTGTAGTCAGAGTTGCTGCCCTCTTCTCCAACACACACATACACGGACACATTTAAGTTGTATAGTGTCAATGACAGGAGGCTCTAAAGACATTCCTGAACTATCAGTGTACCTGAGTTATTAGAAAGCTCAGACAATGGAATACTTAACAATTTTAGACTACTTTGCAGACTTACCGAATGGAACTACAATTTCCTAATTTGAAGCAATAAAATTAAAAAACAAAACAAAGAAAAATGACTAAAAACTCCTGTCATGATTTTACCTTTAAAACTGCTGTCTTCTTAAGATTTTTATGTCAGAGTGAAGGGAAACTTTTCTCGTGAAAGCAAAATCTGGAGCTTTTCCTGAATCTTCAATGGATGGAGACCCATAGACAATAGCAAATGGCTCAAACCAGAGAAAGAAAAGGACAACTAAAAGGGGCCACTATCATGGATGCAGCCAGACTTCATTTGGAAAATGAAGATGCTTCTGATCAGCTGGTGGTTTTCTAACAATGGAGGGTGAGCTGTATGCAGCCGTGGCCTAGGCAATGGGGAGCAGGATTCAGGGAAGTGATGGTGAGTCCCAGTGCTTCCTTAAAAGAGAAGCTAGTCCCCAGCTCTTGAAGGAACTCTATTTTGGGAATTATGGTTACAGCAACTGAGCTTTCTTCCCCGAGTAATACATTTTCTAAGGAAAATGTTGCTCAGGAAGGGGAGGGAATGATGGTCTCACTGTCTCTCCACGGTTCTGAACTCCTTTCTGATTCTCTGATTCATTTTTATTCTTCTTCCCAAGGAGCGTATCCAAGCCTCCCTCCATTCCCACCAGGGGCTTCTCACGGCTATCCACCGCTGACCTTTCTCTGCTGGTTGCTTGCTAACTAACTGCTCTGCTTCTTCACCGACCAGGTTAAAGTGTAGGGTGTAAAGGCTGAGCTCATACCTGAGAACTCAGGAACCAGCCTGAGTTGGTTAGATTTTGGGAAAACAAAGACTTGCCATAACACCAGTCCTGTGAAATGGAACCCAAGAGTTATGACTCCTAAGGACTACAGCAATCACACTGGACGCATGTAACCTCCTCTTTTAATAGGTGAGGATCTATCTTCACAAGAAACAAGGCTTTAACTTTTG
This sequence comes from Mesocricetus auratus, assembly GCF_017639785.1. Taxonomy (NCBI): domain Eukaryota; kingdom Metazoa; phylum Chordata; class Mammalia; order Rodentia; family Cricetidae; genus Mesocricetus; species Mesocricetus auratus. The sequence goes on from NW_024429182.1 coordinate 43,679,206, forward strand.
TTTTCTCCTTTAGACGACTTTAGAATTTCTACTTCTATGCCAAACATTTAAAATCTCAAGCCTAGCTCTGTCCCCTTGCCATTATTAACATCTGTGGCTGGCATGGCCACTCTTCTTACGACAGACCACATCATGTGGCAGAGCTAGTAGTCCACAAGAAGCTGACTTTGTCAACACACATCCCAGGAAACCACGCCCTTAGTTCTGGGATAACCCATGCAACGGCCAAACTAGAATACAAGCACTTTCTTGCTATGAGAAAAACTGACGGAAAGGTGAGTGGTGAGTGGGTGGGTGAGTGAGTGAGTGAGTGAGTGAGTGTCAGAAGCACTGGCTGAACACGACCAGCACAACTGATTGCAATGTGCATGGTAAGTTTGGGAGCTCAGGAAAGGCAAGGGGAGCTCTGGCCTGCCTTTGTCTTTTTAACTATCATGTACCATGATGACAGCACATTCATGAATCTACTGTTGCCTATTCCCCAGCTCCTCTTTTGTACGACAGTGGCCTTACCATTTGTGACTGTGCCAACTGACACACTTTCTAGGAAGGTAGCTCTAAATTTGGCAAGAGATTACTAGGTCAGACCAAATGTGAAGAGATGCCATTTAAATGCATTACAAAGCAAATAAAAGCGGAAGAGAACCGAGTAAACTGAAGGACTCTGGAAACACAGCAGCAGCTGACTTAGGGAGCTGGGTGAGAACTGGGTAGCAGTCAGTACATGACTAGAAGGGCAAGCTGCTTCAGGAGGCCTACACAAGTATTTCACAGATGTCTGCAACGTGTCACCATAAAACAACTGCATTTTTGTTAGCCACTTTTATTTTTGTTGTTGAAGGCTTATAGATTATTGGAAATGTTTAATGTTGACATACCAGTGAACATTGCAAGGTTTCTAAAAATGTGACTTGGTATGTCAATTTCATCTCATGCCATGAGCAATAATGTCAGTTTCCATCTATGTTATGATCAAAAAAGGGGAAAAGGATGCTCTGAAACAAGAAAGGCTGAGTAAGCGGGTTTCAATCTTTCAGGCAAAAGTCTGTATCTAATGTGTCTCCCTTCATCCAAAGATAAATGTAACAAGTCAGAAATTTAGTGTTTTCACAAAGATTAATGTGAAAATTACTAGAAATTTGTTTAGTAATCTGTATCTGAGGATCTCTCAAAACAGCCATACAGTAGGTACCCTGCATACACGAGCAGCTTAGTTTCTCAGAAGACAAAGCTACATCAACAGGGACTCGTGCACTGCAGACTCTCTCAGAGGCTAGTTAACAGTCAGAAGAGGCAGTGTGGGGAGTGAGAATGGGTGCCAGATGGGAAAACAAGCCCTGAACCGGACGCTATCAGCAGTGGGAAGATGGAAACACAGCCGCTCACAACCTTAGGCACAATTTCTACGTCAAGTATTCCGCAGATGTGGCAACTTTGTCCAAATTAAAATAATGGCTTATCTGTTTGAATCAATTTTTGGTTTTTGTTTTTTAAATTGGAACAACTTGGGAATTTACCTTCAGCTTTATGAAAACATTTGATGTATAGTTATAGCACCACCTAGTGGACATTTGGGTAACCTAAATAATGGCCGCATAATAAAATTTCCTTTATAGAAGTGACTATTTATAAAAAAAAAAAGAAGCAAAATCCAAAGTCAAATGACTTGTTCATTTTCTCTCACTTCATATGAAAATCTTTTTGGTGTGACTGAGGGCTATTAAGTCTATTAACTGCTGACCTGTAAAAATAGTGACTTAAAAAACTGCTATTATCTTTGAAATGTGACAAGTATTTGTAAATTAAATATCTATTCAGGATTAATATCTAGAACATAAGGTAGATTTATACAACTCAACAGCAACAAAAATATCTACTTAATTAAAAATAGCTGAATACACAGGCCCAAACGGTAAATGGCAGCTGAGCTGGAGTCTTCCATTCATGAAGTAACTACTACTTACTGTTACGGTGGAAGCTCCACCCCAGCCCCTGGCATCCATACACCCAAAGAGTCTGGGATGTTATGGTGGAGGTTTCACCCAAGCCCCCTCCCCTATCTCTCTCCAAACCCTGCTGCATCTCAGAAGGCCCATTAAATGATGACCCCTCCTCCAGAGATGCTCGAGACCACTCCCACAGAGTACTTAAACTGTCCCCCAGAAGACAAGTCTCTCCTTCCTGTCTCCTCTCTGGGGGACTGTAAGGCCATTTGAGAGCATTGTATCCATTAACTCTGAGCTTTTTCTAATTTGGTTTTATTTGGTCTGATTTGGATTGCTGCACTGGTGGAGAGGCTTATCTGGGTGCAGAAACTTTTCACTTACAACTGACCTTTTAGAATTTGAGGCATTTTTTCTGTAAATGAAAAAAAGAACACAGAATAATTAAGGAAAAGTCCTAAGGATCTACAAGGCTCAAATCCTCTACTGTGAAGCAGTCCCATGGTGGGAGATCCATAGAGATGCTAGAGCATTTGCCTAGACCATGGCAAATGCTCAACAGACAGGAAGCCCTGGAACCTCCTCATGCCACATGCAAGTCAATGCCAGGAGAGTCTCCCCTTAGCCTGCTACTCAGCAATAGGCTGCAGAACCCACACTGGGACTGGGACCTGCAGACAGTGCCAGAGGCTTTCCTCTCCTGCCAGAAGCTGCTTCAGAAATGTAGTTTCTCTGTAGCACAGCCACCAGTTAAAGCTGATGGCCCTTAAACCTTTACTCTGACTAATGTTTTCAGAAGAAGCCATTCCAAGGAACTTGTTCCATGGTTTCTGCTTCAGTGCCCTTTTAAACCGCTTTGACAGCCTTAAGCCAAATGATCACCTTGAGGCCTATATCTTTAGTGAACAGCTCGTCTCAGACTAGTCCACGTGAAAAACTTATGGTACTGGCATCATAAACACTTTTTGCAAAACATTCTTAATTAGTCTAGGGAAATTCTGAATGGAATTTCTGACTGGATGGTAACCCTTCAGTGAATTTTTTGCTTGTAGCAACTGCAATGAAAATACCAGCCATGTGTGTCCGGGACCCAAGCTCCAGGGAGGAACCAACCTTCTGCTCCTTGAGTTCTGCTGGACCAGCACCTGGAATGAACAGTTCAGCAATGTACCTGACAAAGATGCTGGAAAGGGTGGGAGTGGAGGGCAGGTACTGGGGAGAGAGAACTCGGACAGCTAACTCCACTCAGCACTTGTGGGGTATGTATGTTCCAGGAGGGAATCCCAGAAAAGGTGCCTGACCCTACCCTACTGACAGAGTCATTGAAAGACAATACAGGGTCTAATAGCTCCAGGAAGAACTATTCCTGTCAGAATAAAAGATAGGCAGACAAGGTCCTGTCTAGTGGGGACAGTGTGTCTGGGTAATAACATGACAACAAAGTACCAGCTTTTGCTCATAAACACGTACACTACAGAAGGAAACTGAGCAGTCCCAGCAAACGTTAAGACATTCCATGGTAGCTTTAGAAACTGACATATAGTCTGAGTATTAAGAACTTAAAATTAACCTGAGGGCTTAAAGTTTCTGTGTGAATTTATAAACAAGCTTTAGAACTTAGCTCTAACTCTTTAAGAAGGTGTTCATTGGTTGAATGAAGACACAGAATCTAATAACAGGGACTCATATAATGGCTACCAGCGAAAAGAATGATTTTTATCCAGTTACACAGTAGCTCACTCACTATGTGCCCAACACCTTAAGGGTTTGTGGAAGGCCAGGGAGCGGTGTCACTTGCCCAGTGCAAGATGGTCCAAATAATACAATCCCAAGCAAAGCTGAGACAGGAATCAGTCAAGTTCTGCAAAACCGGCAGCTTGTCTTGGGTTCACAACAAGCCCTGGGCAGAAAAGCTCCTTCTTCGTTTGGCCCTGTTTCATCTGCTTCGCTCCCTCTGGGAGCGTCCTGACTTCAGTATAAACTGGCTTCTGAAACTCTAACCCATGTGTCTCTTAGCCAGAGGCTCCGACCGTTTTTTCTTTTAGTCTGACAAGTCTAAAGCAAGGCCTTGAGCAACACCCTCCACCCCCACCCACCCCCTGTGGGAAACAGCATGGGGGCCTCTGGCCACTTTCCTGAACAATGAATTCAAACTGAATAAAGGAAAAGGGTTACTCATATTTGTGTCTCTGCAAAAAGACTCTTACTGAGTACTGGCAATTATCACAAAACAGATAAAACAGATAAAACAGGCCATCTCAAATCGAGCTCTTCATACCTTCTAAGCTGTGTTTGGGGTGGGCATTGAAACCATCATCCCAGCTCAATGGGCAGCACTATGGTGAGAGGTAAAGGAGACACAGATGGGCATTCTGTTGGAAGTGCTTAGATTCTATGCTGCCTTTTGCCAGCAAGCTATTTAAGGGATGTTGTGGAGGCAGCGAGGAGATGGCGGAAATGGAGTGTATATTAAGCTACCAGTCAGAACTCAATGGCAATTTCCAAATGTTCTCATTGGGCATACCAGCCCAGTACTATAGGAGAAGCCAGTTGCAAACTACAGCATTATTAATGTATTGTATATTAATCAGGAGGAACATGATTAATACAATTTTAGAGAAAGCAAAATAAAGGAGCATCACATAAAACTAAGCTGAACAGAGAATGATATAACTGCACAAGGTCACGTGTTCCCTCTTTCTCCCATTACTTGAACTGAAACAGAGGACAGAGAACAGTCTGAGCAACAAGCAAACCCCTTCCCTCTGACCCTTGTGCACCATCCCCCCAAAACACACACTATACAATGGAACTTGCAGGGTGGTGTATGCCTACATTCTTGGTCCTTGGGAGGTAGAGGAGCGATTGGGAATTCACTCAAGGACATCCTTGTCTACATGTGAATTTGAGGTTAGCCTAAGCTGCACGAGATCCTGTCTTAACCAACCAACCAATCTATCCTCCTATCCCAAAGTAGAAACAGAAGTTTCATAAAACAGTAATTCTTCTGAGTATAATATTCTCTGGTACTTAAGACTTGGTTGCAGTATCTTACAGATACTGTTCATGATTCAACACGTAGAACTCACAATCCCCAAAGGGGTTCCAACTCTCTCAATGTGTTAAGACCTACATTTTGAAAAACACTTGCAGGCTGTGGTGGCTTGAATAAGAATGACCCCCATAGGCTCATATATTAGAATACTTTGTCACCAAGGAGTGGAATTGTTTGGAAGGATTATGACAGCCTTGCTGGAGGAAGTGTGTCTCTGGGGATGGGCTTTGAAGTTTGCATCATTTTATTTGTTTATTCATTTATTTATATATTGTATAGCTGCATCTGTCTGTGGACCACATATGTACAGTGTCCTTGGAAAGAAGGCACTGGATCCCGAGATTAGAGTTACAGACAACCATAGTTAGGAGCCTCCATGGGTGATTGGAATTGAACCCCATCTTCTAGAAAGCAGTCAGTGCTCTTAACTGCTGAACCATCTCTCCAATCTCCATATCTATCTATCTATCTATCTATCTATCTATCTATCTATCTATCTATCTATCTATCTTTTGGCTTTTTTCAAGACAGGGTTTCTTTGTGTAACAGTCTTGGCTCTCTTAGACGTGTTTTGTAGACTAGGCTGGCCTTGAATTCAGAGAGCCACCTGAAAGACATGCACCACCTAACAAATTCAATTAAATCTTCAGTTGGTTTTGTACATAATACAGATCATGTATATCAATTCTATCTAATAAACATCTGCAAACAGGGCTAAGAATCTTTCTGCTTAGGAGATGACAGGGAAAAATTATGAAATACCTCAGGTGTCCTTGAGAAATAAATCATCAGAACTCAAAACTATTGGGGCTTTATCAGAGCCTAATCAGTCTAGGATGGAGGATGAAAAAAATCAGTTTCAAGCAGCTCTAGTCTTCCATGCAGACAAAGAGTGATACAGTTATGTTACTTACTGGAGAGATGCAGTTTGAGAATTGTCTTGGTAGGTAATTTCTGTGTTGTGTGAACATCACTACGTACCTACATGAACCCAGATGGTACAGTTTACTACATACCCATGCTATTACAGCACAGCTCTGAGACTATAAACCCAGCATGGACAGCATAGACCATGGACAGCAACTATTTGTATATCTAAACACTGAAAAATACTAGGTGCCAAGAATTTTTCAGCTCCATTAACAATACTATTGAAATGTTGTTGTGTGTTGAGTTTTCATTGATAAAATGTCTTTATGTGATATGACAATAGTTTATATAAGTAACCATATCACCTTATGTAAATAACAAGTTATAATATACATGTAAGAGGAATACTAGAGAGGTAAGAAAAAAGGGATAGAAGAAATATTTGAAGAAATAATGTAAGAGAAATATTAATGAGTGAAAAATTTCCTCAAATTAATGTCATATATAAAAGCACAAAATACAAGTGGGATAAAGACCATGCTTGGTCCTAGTAACTATACCTATCACATTATATTTAAATTTCAGATAATGAAAGAGAAAAAAAAAGCCGTACCTAATTGGAACCAAAAATAAAAATTACACCTCACATCCTCCCAAAAAACATTCAAACAAAAAAAGAGCACAGGAAAAAAAATAGGTACTTACAGAGGAAAAAGCCCTCACACTAAAATTCTGTGACTTATGAAATGACCCTGGCAATGCGGAAATGAAAGAACTTTCCTGAATAAACAAGATCACAAAAATAGGCTGCATATCTTTTAGTATTTTTTTCTCTTGCTGGTAGAGCTTCAAGCCACAGCCATACCTGAATCAGGGAAATGCTCAACTAGTAGGTACATCCCCAGCACCATGGAAATATTAAGATGTTATTTTTCCCCTTCCTTTATAAAGAGTGGAGAAATGACAGACAGGCTTATGTTTAATAGTCTTATTAGCATAAGTCTGGGCCTCTGGTTCAAGGACATATAAATGGTGGTCGGAAATGACTTTCTAATGGGTGGTGGTGCTGCTCAGTGGAAGGATGCTAACCCTGGGTTCTGCCTGAAAAAAAGAGAGAAGCAAGGAACTGAGATGGAAAAAGAGGAAACAGAAAAGCTGAGAGATTGAAGGGGTGGAGAATGAGATACACAATAGAGAAGTGAAGCATCTTTCAGGAATGTCCTGGTTAACCAGGCCATGAATCACGTTAAATGAGTCAAGCATATGATCTGATTGAGAAACAATAAAAGGGTTTAAAACCAATCCAATTTGTGATCAGAGACCAGCTACATCCACCTAAACTCATACTTTTAATACTTCTAAGTTTCCTATAGGTCTTCCCTCTAAAATTAGGATGTTTTTCTTTTCTGTAGTCAGTATTTAGTCAATATTTCTCACAAAGCTAAGTGTCAAACGCCTACTCAGAATTTTCAGAGCAGAAAAAAAAATTGTATATTCAGACTTGGGTTTCAAACTTTGAGGGCTAACCGCATGCAGACCATACACATATAGAAGTATAGTCAAACCAAATGCATCCTAGACTGTGTAAGAGTCTAAGATCCAATGGACATAAAGACATTTTGAACTGTCAGGGAAAGTCTTGTGTTTGTCCACTATTGTCTCTGAATATAATAAGGACTCAAGGTCCAGGAGAAGTATTTCAATATTCTGAAAGGAGAAATTTTCACTTTGTTTCCATGCTCTTAGCAATGAGTTTGCTCCTTCTCTGTGTTGCAAACTCAGAGAAGTTGTATTGGTCAGGGCGATAACAGCTTAGCAGGCTTTAAAGAGATATGAATACAACTGTATTAAAAGTCTCTAGTGTATTTACTTATCAGCTCTCAATTCCAGACTCAGCTGGCAAGACAGATGTCTATGAGAACCAATGGTGGGACATCCAATTTGATCAAAGGAAGACCTGGGTTGGGTGTAGGGGGAGTACCTTGATACTAAAAACAAAACAAAACCACATAAAATATTTCATCATGACCAACCAGTTAGATGTACACATTAAGAAGAAATGTGGAGGAGAAGGCACCTTGGTGTGAATGCTCAGCCATGGACCAAAAAACTAGGAAAATAAAGACCGAAAGCCGAATTAGAACACACGGTGAGACACACTGGCTATCTTCCTGTTCTGGGCTTTTAGGAGCTCTGACATAATGTGTCCATGAAAGGATTACAGCAGGCTAGTTGGCTACACGCTGGGAAAATACGAGAAAAAGAGAAGTGAGAAATCAGTGCAGCACTACATCCTTGGTTTGTCTAGTTAATGCTTATTTCCTTATTTGGAGACAAAGGAGAAAGCCATCCTTCAAACAATAGGAAAGCTGAGAATCTGCACAGACAAAAGCAGATCTGTGTAAAATTGTGGAGACTAATACACAATGTTTGCAAATAACTAAAATACAAGCAAAAGGGAATAATCTGGAAAATTTTTCTGTTGTGTCCCTGTATCTCTGTGTACTTGTGCATTTGGAGGCTAGGTGTCATTCCTTAGGTGCTAACTACATTTTGGGGGGGGGGGTGGAGAGAGAATAGGTCCTCTCACGGGCCTGGACCTTTCCAAACAGTCTCGGCTAGCCCCAGGGATGTGCCTGTATCCACCTTCCCAAAATTGGGATTAAACGCATGTGCTACCATGCCCACCTTTTTACATGGGTTCTGGGGGCTTGAACTGAGTCTTCGTTTACTTTACTGAACAAATTAAGCTTCTGAGCCTCTACAATATGTCTTAGCTACATTGCTTGTAGTCTACAGTGCATTTTCCACAGTTCCATGGGACAAAAAGAAAAGCCATTAGGATTCACTCCTAGATTCCTCTCACATATATAAACCAAGGGAGGGACAGTCGAGTCTGCTTTGAATTAAAGCTATGAACATCACACTTTAAAACCAAAACCAAACTGTTGGGAGTTTATTCTTGCTTTGTCTCACCAAAACCAAGAAGTTTCAGAAACTAGAATTCTGTAGCTCTGAACTACCTTAATGATTTAAGAAGCTGGAAACAATGACTTTTGCATGTTACTACAACTGAAAATAAAATAGATCACTCCAATACGAGCACATGTTTCTGGGACTGTGTGTTAATTAGGGACACTAGTTATGGCTAGCATTTTCTTGTTATTGCTTGAGGATCAGCTCCAATGCCCCATCAGGCTTGATGAAGGCCCGAGAAAAAGCTCCAGAGTGGGTGTGACTTACCTCACACAACTGAGTTCTAAAGGGGAAACAACTTGTGCAGGCTACATTTTGTCAACTTGACACAAGCTCTGGTCATCTGGGAAAAGGGCATTTCAACTGAGAAAATGCTTTCATCATTTTCTTGATTAGTGACCGCTGTAGGAGGACACAGTCCACCGTGGGAGATGCTGCCCCTAGGCTGGTGGTTTTCAGTGGTGCAAGAGAGCAAGCTGAGCAAACCGCAGAGAACAAGCCAGTAAGCAGCACATCTCCAGGGTCTCTGTTTCAGTTCCCACCTCCACCATCCTGCCTCAACTTCCTTCATGATGGACAAAACACTGTAACATGAAATAAACTCTTTCTTTCCCAAGATGCTGTTGGTTATGGTGTTTGTCACAGCAATACAAAGCAAACTAGGACACAGCTTTATTATTTTAATCTGTGGTATAATACATCACCTTATGAACCAAAGGAACTGGGCCATGCTTTTATAATGAAATCTACATACTGAATGACAAATTACTGTAACACGAAAAATAAAAGCCCCAGAGACTGATATTAGGGTTCAAGCTTTAAGCTGAGTATCAGAAAAGCAAAGCAGCCAGCTATATGTTAGTTGTAGCCTTCTTCATGTATTAGACAAAAAAGGGGATTTGAGGTATTGTTTACAATTTATTAAAGTTTGCCTAAGGATTCAGAAAGCAAAATCAGCCACAGGCCATAGAAGTCAGGCACACACTTTTAATCCCAGCAGCCAGAAGCTAGGAGGTGGTGGTACACACCTTTAATCCTATGACTCAGGTTAAACTGATCTTTCTGAGTCCAAGGCTACCTAGATCTACACAAGAGTGAATTAGTTAAAAGGAGAATTAGAGTTCACACCTTTAATCCCAACATTAGGGAAGTATATAAGATCTCAGAGAGGCATTCATTCTCCAGCCACATTGAAGAGGTTTGGTGAAGAGCTCCTGAATGGATCAGCCCTTTTAGCCTGAGCCAGAGGTGAGAGCCAGTGGCCAGTGCTTTGCTTTTCTGATCTTCAGCTTGAAGCTTGAACCCCAATATCAGTCTCTGGGTCTTTTATTAATTTGTGTTACAAATTACTGGTAGAAATTAAAAGATGTCTGATAAAAAATGTTACTGAACTAATATACTTTTATAGTAACCAAACAACCAACAGATCAGATTTCTATTGTAACATGGGGTGGAATCTGTAATGATCAGATAAACAAAGAACCTGGCTGTTGTGCTACTTAGCTGACAAATTATTTAGAGAACTGATTTCCTTGTTATTTTGCTAATTTAAAAGTGCTAAATTGATTGCCATTAAATCATAACATGTACTTCTTTGTAGACACAACATATTTAATGGGCATAAAATGTGTATTGGTAGACACTTTACTCTTGCTAGTATGTAAACAGAGGAATGAAATTATATGTATTTCTTCCATTTTCTGTGTAGGTGACATATGTAAAATTTATTTTAGTGGGTAGCAAACTGAATATAAGAAATGAGGATCTACACAGCAAAAGTCTCATTGTCTTTGGTTCATGTGCCTTATTCTGATTAAAAATTTTTTTTTCTAACTGTTTGGATATCCTGGTACCCACAACATAGCAATGAACCCATAGGCAGGTTACAATATGTCTAAAGTAAAAACTATAGTCTCCAAGAATTATGGAATAACAAATGGGTACAGATTAAGAAAAAGAACTGGAGAGATACAATAGTAAACATTTCAAAGGCAATGGCCAGCTGACATTTTGATAACTGAAAATTATGTATTTTACTGTGCTTGTAGGCACATTTCAGATCACGGGTTAGTGGCTGACTGACAGGCCCTGCTCATTGGCTGATGCAAACCTCTGCATGCTGGGTATGAACTGTAATGAGAATATTAAGACTTGTAAAAACTAAGCTATCTTAAAAAGGTCAAGAAGCCAGAAACTCTTACATACCTAAAAAAGAAGTGTGTGTTCAAAGTAAATTTTGACATACTAGACCTCAGTTTACCCAACTGCTGGGGATTTCTCAGTTCCTTCTTTGTTTTCTACCTTTACTTAATGTCACTGGTCTCTCCACCTGCAAGCTCTGGCAGAAGTATTAATCACATCTCCATTCAGACACACATACTGTGAACTTTAGCTCACAGGCTGTTTCCTACACCCTTAATTATCTTCCACAGTCAACTCTGACTCATCAATCCTCCCTACTCTCAAAATCCATGTCTCCACCTGTTGACTTTCCCTGCAGCAGAGAGGAGAGCCTGAAACAGAACCAGCTCTCCAGACTGGCGTGTGATGAACAGCTCCTCAACAGCTCCCTGCTTAGTAGAGACTATGTTACACAACAGCCCAAATAACACACTAGCAGCAGAGGGTCCGTGTCACCAGGACACTACGTGGCTTCACAATGGAACTGATTTTGAACCCAGTTACAGAGTTAGTCACATCTGTCAAGTGAAGGTTTTGTATGCCCACCCATCAAACCAACAACGTTTTTAGACAAAATGAAAGCAGAACAAAACAGGGTGACTCAGTCAGTACTTCCAGTTCTATCCTGCAAGGAAGGCTATGGAATGAGCTTGTGATTAGCCTAGGGCTCTCCATGATATTTTCATTTTCAGAACCTCTGCACAGTGTTAAAAGCATCAATCAGGCACACGGACCTGCTTGCATTCTGGACAGTGTATTGTACGTTGGTTTTACAGAGTTATTTATGAGTAGTTGAAGCATATAGATAGGTAAGATAGCTCAGCGGGTAGAGGTGCTTGGAGCCAAGCCTGAGAACCTGAGTTCCATCCCCAGAACCCACCCCCACAGGTTGTCCTATGATTCACATGTGCACTGTTATATATGTGTACACACAAAATAAATACACTAATGTAATAAGAACTAAAAATGTAAACTGAAAAAAAAAAGGTCCTGAAATAGTGGTAAAAGTAATGACTTCAATGCATTTATTCTACATCCCACTTCTTGCCACTTATTCCTATCAGGTACTAAAATGATAAATTGCTATCTGTCCAAAGAGCACTTACCTCATTGTCTGACTCCACAAGAACTTGATCGTATTCACTAAGCGCTACTAGAAACATGATCGAGGTGACATTTTCAAAGCAGTGTATCCATTTTCTTCTCTCTGATCTTTGGCCCCCTACGTCAACCATTCTGCAAAGTTAACAATATTCATATTAATAATAAAGAAAAATTTAAGATTATCAATATAATACTACTTACAATCTAAGGAAAATTCAATACTTGAAAGACAATGGCATTCAGGTCAGTTAATGCTTATCGACTATCTATTAATTGTCTGTTACCTGACAGAAACATGGCATGGTAGGTAATAAATCACTAGGAAATTAGTAGATATGCATGAAAATTGTAACTATGTAAAACTTCCTATTTGTGCCAAGCAAAATAGTATTTTATTAAATTATACACTGCAAAGGCAAACACAGGATGTTTTTATGTTAAGCCCAAATAGCAAATAATAAATTTCACTTTCATTTCCTAGATGTCAGAGTGAAGACCCTCAGGTTTTACTTGAGGATGCCAGGAATGACCATTGATACATTAAAGAATACAAAATGCCATATAGTTCCCATAAAAGGAGGGTACTAAATGTAAACATGATCCTGCCTATACTTCCTTCTGTAGGATAAGAATTTGGGATCTTTTCTTTCAGTATTGGCAATAATTTAGGACAGGTCCAACCATATCATCATTTGGACCATCATTTGAACTATTTCCTGGGTCTGTTTTTAACACATTCACTCTGCACTTGGTTATCCTCAGACACCAGCATGGCCACCAAGAATGGAGTGGAAGTATGTGTTTGTGCATTCTAGCAATGCCTGACACCAAATCAGCTCCTCCAAATTGCTGGCTTCATCTTGACTGATACACACAACATTCAGGAAAGAAGTCTCAGAAAATGCGAAGGTTCGGTATGAGAAGAACAGTGCTCTGTAAGAATCTACAGAACACAGTGCCTGCTCTTGGCATGTTCCTGATTCTCATACTAAGTCCAAAGGAAGGACTGGAAGAACTTCCGTTTCTTTGAATGTGCTTTTAGGGGTGTATGCATGCGTGCTCATGTCTGCATGTTTGTGTGGAGGACAAGGATGCCGATTAAGAGGCTTCCTCTGCTCCTTTCCTCCTTGAGAGACATAGGGTCTCTTACTGAACCTGGCTCATCAACTGGCTACACTAGATGGCCAAAGAGCCCCAGGGGCCTTTCTGTCTTTGAACCTTCTACTCTCCAGACCTTGGGTCAACAGGCATGTGTTACCACACCTGGATTTTTATGTGGATCATGGAGACCCACAAGCAATGTGCCTTATTGAATGAGCCATCTCCCCAGCCCAGAAATCAAGCATCATTCACACTACCATTTCTAAAAGACTACAAAGGCAGTGGGGTGAGATAAAAGGGGGAAAGCATGGGTCCATGAGACCTGTGAGCTTTGGACGTCAAAAGTGGAACTTTTAGGTGTTAAAAATATTAAAATGCTAGCTCTGCCCCAGCGCCACTATGTGAAAATATGCAACTCATTTACACAGAACTCCTATTCAAGGAAGTCCTACTGCAGAGAACCAATTCTATGCATCTGAGGATGACAGGAAATCAGACCCTGAAGTCATTCATTACTTTCATCATAGTAGCAAAAAGTATCCTTCAACACTAGCGCACAAAATGTGTCAAGAATGAGATGGAATCCTAACCAATTTTTGAAATTGCAAAGCAACCTAGATGTGAAAATCTACAAGAAGTACTGCATGTTTTTTGAAAATTTTCTCTAATATGGCTTAAGTAAATTTCAGTATCCAGATGTTATAAACTCAAAATATGTAATACAGAATGCTAGCCCCAGGAACTTGGTGGTCATCTTAATGTACCAATTACAGATTAAAAAAAGAGGTTCACAAGTATTTTCAAGATGCTACCTATTCACAGCCACGTACTTCTGAGCAGTATATTGTGGCAAGATTACACTGCAGGTGCAAAGAATGAATAGAGTAAAATAATAATAATGACAACAACAATAATAACAACAACAAAATAGATAAATGAATGAATAAATAAATAAAGCAAAAATTGGTGCTTTGGCAACAAACAGACTAACACACATCAAACTCAGTCCCACAGCAGAGACATGCTACAGGGGGAGCTACATGAAGGCGGCTTCACGGCCTCAACACAGGCCCATCCTAAGTGAGTAGGACCCCTTGAGGTCCAGCTCAACACTCAAGTCAAAGACATACATACAGGCTCCTTTTCTTAAAGCTCTAAGTGGTTTGTACTCCAACAAAAAGTACAACCAAGTGATCGTGAAACAGTAAAGTGAAAAGATAGTAGTATTGTTTTTCTTATCTTAAAAAAAGTCCCAGTTGAAGCATTAAGACAAACAACAACAGTGAACAGGGAAATAATAAACTTCCATTCTTTGCCATTTCAATTTATATTAAGTTAATTATATTAAGTTAAAAGCATGAAATTTGAAACTCTCAAGCATTTTATTGTATAAAATAAAACAGCATGATTTTGTTAATGCTACAGAGAAATTCTAATTTGGTACCAAAACACATGGGGAAAATATCAATATGGAAGTCTTCAATGGCAGGAATGCTGGTGCTGGTTCCTGTCTAAAATCCCAGCAACTGGGAGGCTGAGACAGGGGAATTGCTGTGACTTCAAGGCTAGTCTGGGCTACAGAGCGAGACCCTATCTCAAAAACAAAAAGTTTCTGAAAAAATATAGTTGTTATTACTGATAAGATTATATATCTTGCAAAATTTCTAAAAATATATTCAGTATCCTCAGTGTGTGTGTGTATACATATGTACATATAGTGAAGACCAATGTTCAAGTAACTGCGTTCTACCACCAGCAACTAAGATTAACTGCCTTGTTATTTGGCCAGAATGAATATCTTTCTTTTGTTTCCTCTTTCACTGATACATTATTTCAGCTGTATATCCAAATGATGACAATCCCCACAAAGCTGCAGGCATTAAACTCTATGTATGTAGGTGTTAAAGAACTCAGTTATTACCTGAAAATGACACTTTGTAAGTCAAAGGGGTATTCGATGATCCCTGTGGTGGGGACTCGAACTCTAAGCACATCTTGTTGTGTAGGCAGATAGGAAGGGTCGGCTACACGATCCAAGTCATTCAGATAGCTAGAAGAGGGAAGACATGAGAATGTCAGTTATCATCACTCCAAACTCATGGAAGGGAAAAAACAAAACGAGTCATAGAAAAAGAAATCAGAAAGTGACAATCTAGGAAACAGATATGGTCAACCTTCCATTGCTCAGAGGAAGGCTCTCCACCCACTGCTGCCTACTCACCATATTCCCATTTTCTCATCATAGGGAACGCGCACCAAAGTAAGTTAGTCTCCTACCCTCTATTTGTTTAGCAGGCTTGGCTGGCAAATCAGGAGCTACATAAAGTTTTCAACTATTTATACAAAGTGAATTTGCACAAACAACAATATAACAAAGCTGAGTATAAGGTCAGGACTTATCTTCTCCTTTGTTGGCAGAACATCATTCCCCCACCCCCTTGGAGGAAGCTTGTTCATTCCCCTGAGAGCAGGCAGACAGCGGCATACCATGTCTTTAATTATGTCCAAAGCCCAAGTCATTTGTTACTTATGCAAATCCGTGAGATTTTAAGTTATAATGATGATGATGATGTCTGAGACCAGACCTTCTTTAGAGCCACCTACACCAACTTTAAACGTATCTGGCCATTATACCTATACAATTCCTTGCGGGGGAAATCAAACATTAAAAAAAATAACTTTGTACTCAAAGAAATTTATCAAATTATCACAGAGAATTTCTTCAATGGACTTTCCCTTAATGACAAAACCTTATGTATCTATATTATATTTTTAAAAACCCAAGAATCTGATGTTTTAGCAAAATTAGAAAACTCATGGTATTATTTATAAAACCACAGGCCTTAGTTATGGGTATTCGTACATATCCATGCGTATGAGTTTGTGTGTTCACCACATATAGATATCTGTGTAACCACCACCACAATCAGGGTGTACAACTTTCCACTTGGCATAAAGAAAATAACTGACGTATTGTATTATCATTGCTAATTCTAACCCCTGGCAAGTACAAATTCACTATCAGCATGGTTCTGCCATTCCCAACACCCATTCTATTCACTTTCCACTCTCTTGAAGTGTAGGACTTAAGTTGTAATGTCACGAATGACACAATTTGACAGAGGCCAGGTGGAAATGACTGCTTATGATTTCAAAGAGGAACTATACATACTCTCCTCTGCCCTGGAAATGATGAAGCACAAAAATGGTTTCAAATCACTTGGTTACAAAGTGTCTACACAAAGGTGCTGACTTGTGAGCAGGAGGTAGAACAATGGTGGCAGGGCTAGTAAGACTGGAATATCTCTGCTCCGCAATGCACACAGATAAGACACACTGCGTTTAAATGCTGGGTATTCATGGGTTACATACAACTCAGTCATCACAACACTCACTCGGCGGACAGAAACACCTGAGAGAAAACTGTTCTATCTCCACACATCTTTATTTCTACTTTAGTACCAAGAAAATACTATTTAGTCACTCTTTGTTGGATGGATGGGTTTCCAATAAAGAGATTTAGTTTGAGCATTAAAGCTGCTAGCATTTAATTCTTACTACTGACACTGAATGTAAGAAGAAAATGGTGTTCTCAGCCTGTAAGATCTACAGACTCATAACAGAAGATTCTGACTTTAAAACAGAAGTAAAACGGCTGCCTTGTTGGAAGTGAACAGTCCTTTAAGGCAACAGCAGGCTAGAATTCCTACAGCAAAGCAGTTATTCATACTCAGGCCTTATTCCAGAAAAATGAACACATTTGCAGCCAGCAATGGGCTCTCTGCTGACTAGTGAGAACTCCTTCATGCCTTCAATTACTATAAACCTGGCTAGAGGACAAAAGGGGACTGCTGGGAGAATACAAGTGTAAAACTGTATTTGAGCGAATCTGGGCATAGCCTGGTCACTGGATGGGATGACAAAGCCCATGTTCTGTGGATTGACTGTATCTCCTCTACAGATAAAGTAGCTCATACCAGATACAAAACAGGCTACTCTGTACAAACTCAACTTTGTAACTTATCAGAGCCTTGATTTAAAAATTAAGCATATATTCAAAAATCTATGTGACCATTATTTATATACAAGAACTCAGAAGTTTTAGAGAAATCAAGGAACTCTGCATTTACAGTGGCAAGATGAAAAAGAAACTAAGAAATATGCTGCCACTACAGTTATATCACTCTCACATGTCAGGACAGAGGGCTGTTAATTCCCATGTACATGGTGCTGAGGTAGTCTAGAGGTAAAAGGAAATTGTGGTTTTGCTTCCTAAAGATGAACCTTACAAGAGCACCTAACACTGTTCCCAGCTCGC
This sequence comes from Mesocricetus auratus, assembly GCF_017639785.1. NCBI lineage: Eukaryota > Metazoa > Chordata > Mammalia > Rodentia > Cricetidae > Mesocricetus > Mesocricetus auratus. The sequence goes on from NW_024429182.1 coordinate 43,696,754, forward strand.
ACTGTTTCCAAGCACAAGGCTATGTTTACCAGGGATAATTCAAAGAATCAGTGCATGGACTGGGGATTTTTCTGTCAGACCGAACCATAGGAACATTGATAGCATCTCTCCAATCACGAAGGGGGCACTGAGCTCCCTACAACTGTGTATGACATGGAGCCAGGGTAGGTTCAGCAGTTACCCTATAGAACTATCAGTGGCACTTTTCTGTGACACTGGGTACTACTGAGTTGTCTCCACACTTTCACACTATGAGGGTTCTCTTCCCTCTTTATCCTTCTTACAGCTCTTGTAGAGTAACTACTACTTACACTGAGTATTTGCTGCTTGCAGGTTCTGTTCTTAGTATTGCCAACACCATGTCAAGGAAATAGTCTTTTAAAACATTTCATTCAAAGCTGGGCAGTAGTGGCGCACGCCTTTAATCCCAGAACTACTCGGGAAGCAGAGGCAGGCAGATCTCTGAAGTTTGAGGCCAGCCTGGGCTACACAGTGAGTGCCAGGACAGGCTCCACAGCTACACAGGGAAACCCTGTCTCAAAAAATCAAAACAACAGCAACAACAACAAAAACATTTCATTCAGACTAAAGACCTGACTTGGTGGTTAAGAGTACTGGTTGCTCTTCCAGAGGACTGGGTTCAATTCTCAGAACCCACACAGTAACTTACAACCAGTTCTACTTCAGTTCCAGGGAACCAATTCCCTCTTCTGGCCTCTGTCAGCACTAGGCATACATGTAGTGCACAGACATACATGCAGACAAAACACTCATACACAAAATAAGTAGATTAAAAAAAACTCATACATTTCTGATTAAGTTAAAAGTGATGGTCTTGCTGGGCAGTCTTGCTTGGCCTCAGATGAACAGTGCAGGAAAGGGCTAACCTCACTTTAGTTTTAGCAAAAGGAAAAGGCTCGAACACTATCCATCTCTGCTAGTTGCAGTATACACACACCACCTATACCCAAAGCAAATCATACCAGACACACCCCCAAGCAAAGCAGTGACAAAAAACACAGTAACTTACAACCAGTTCTACTTCAGTTCCAGGGAAACAATTCCCTCTTCTGGCCTCTGTCAGCACCAACCAAACTCACCAACCAAATCAAAGACGCATAATCTGTCTATATAATTAATTTTCTACTAAGTGACTCTGAAGGTACAATACTGAAGACAAAATTTGCAAGCAGAAAACAATAGCAGTGAGAACTGCATCTCTCACTGCCCAGAAAGGCCAACGTGAACAGCTTGTGCCTCCAAAGCCCCAATTCATCTGCCCCACTATGGCTTGACAAGCAGGGCTCAGAGGAAAAACTCACAAAAAATTTTTTTTACATTTCATACTGGCTTCATATTACTTTGTACCCCTAAAAGTGGTACCCTAGTGTAGTATGTCCTCTTCATTTATGCCTGTCACATGGAGAGGATGTAATAAAGTAATCTCTAGTTTCTGTATTTTCCATTGAAACATTTCATATTCTCAGTAAAAACTAATGGAAAATGGGAGGTGGGGTGAGTTCATGCTGTTTTATTCCACTCATTTAACCTTTAAAAAAGAAACACCAGGGCCTGAACAAATTTATATTGCAGAGTAAATTCTGAGAGTTAATTATAGCTATAATATGTTTTGTAAGACTAATTCTGAGTGGCTGCTGAGGTCATTCTCGGAGTGTTGCTATGGTGATGGCACAGGTACATTGCCAAGGCAATGCAAGTGTAAAAGGTAGATGGTAGAAGCTCCTTCCTGATGTGAGGCACAGGAAGAAGTCATGGTATACATGGAACTTAATTATAGGAGATAAGTCACTTCTAAGAATGTTTAAAAAAAAGCAAGTTTGGCTCTTTAAGCACCCCTTACTCCCATCCTTTATAGGCCTTCAGTGACTTTCTGCTACATTGAGACACTGAAGAGTTTGATACTGTAGATTAAAAATATTCAGTCTTCTTTCACATACTTTCAAATTCAGTGGTCAGGGTTCATAACTATCTTTGTCTGTGGTTGTATTACCAACACTTGGCTGGGAGCTCCGGGCCACACATAACAGATGCTCAGTGTGCCACCCAAATTAAAACTGTTTTATTGGAAATGCTGCAGTGGCTAGGCAAGTTACACTCCTGAGGAACAAGCATAGGAGCCAGGGGGTGGCTAGCTACCCATCTTTATGCAATTATATTTCTGGGAGATAGCTGGCCTGCATTATGTAAAAGCTAAATTCTGAATTAAAATGCCTCTGACAAATTTAAATACAACAGAGCAAGGAAAGGCACCACTGGTTTAACTTCATTTAGGAGACAAGCTTCCTGCTCTTAAGTCCTGGCCACAGAATGACATAATTGGCATGAGCACACTCATCAGTGTGCAGCTTCTGGGCTTTGGAATTCCATCTAATCCAGTGGAAATTGACAAGGTTGAACCTCTCAACAGACATTTTTGATATAAGCTCTTTAACAGAACACAATTTTGTTGGTTTTCACTAAAAAGTGAGGAAACAAAGAAAGAGACAGCAGTTCCTTTGCCACAGCAAAACACAAAGTCTCCTAGAGATTAGCATCACATTGGACTTGTAGCACTGGTAGAAGCTAAGGACATGAAAATGCTTGCATATGATTCATGGGCTATGCAAGGAGCTTGCCAACACCCAGGACGAACCCCGGAATTTATCTGGATTCAGCATCTGGAAATGCAGTACAAGATTTCAAGTGATAATCCACAAACATCTTCCTGTCCTATGTTTGAGTACACAAAAGAATGAAGTAAACCACACCCCACAGTTTGTTTACTGACCGCTGTATCCTTTTCACAATTAACTTCAGGATCATTCCAAATGAAGTTTGGAAAAAAGGAGATACATCATTGCTTTGAATTATTAAAAGTAAAGAGTCAAGCTGAAACTTCACTAAAATAATAAGACCAAATCAAATTAAATCTGATGTTTTTTTTTCCTGTTTGGGACATGATTCTAACTGATCACTAATATTAACACTAGTCTGTCAATAACAGATTTGAGCTAAAGATCTTTTCAAAATTAGAGACCAGAAGGGTAACTTCAAACAAGAAAACTCTAGTGCCCCTCCCCCCTTTAAATGAAAGCAACTAAGAATAAGATTTGGCAATTATGAATAAAATATATTAGGATAGTTGACATTAATTTTTTTAAATTAAAAGTTAGAGTCATATAAACTCTAGCAATTACAGCATAAAGAAAAAATGATCTGTGGGTATTAAGTATGAAAAGAAGTTTCTAGGGTGTGGGGCAAACCCAGCTAAACACAACAAGATAAAACAGCCTCTTGGGGGTATTAACAGTATGCTTTTGGGTACATGTTTGGAACTGTGGGATTTTTAACTGCAATTAAATGTCTTCATGGCAAGGCTGCAGTTCAAGTTTGATATGAAATTGGAACTGTGGCACAGAAAAATGATTCTGGGAAAGTTTCATATTTTTAATTATTAAAAAGAAGGTTACAAAAACTAGGTCGCCTTCATTAAAAAAATTAACAAGACCTCATTGTGAGAGGATCAGTGTCTTGGGAGTAGAAAGCTAGATCATGCCAAGAGCTCTTTCCTGCCTGGTTGACACTGTCAAAGCAGCGAAGGTGTATGAACACAAAATTCCAGAAGGAAAGATTTTAAAACAAAACCAACAACAAAAAAACCCACCAAAACAATGCTAGAGGGACCTTTACAAAATAAATCAGTGACGGTTCTGTAAAACTACTACACTGAGACAAGTAAGGTTTGGGGGACAGGCCCCAAGAAAGTCCCTTCCTCTTCTGATCTGAATTTGGACAGGAATCTGGCTCAGTTTGTTAGCTACATGGGATTACTCATTACAAAATTGTGTCCATCTCAGAAGAGTACTGGGCAGAAGGAAAATTAACATTCCTCATGATTAGTGTTCAGTGGCAGGTAGCATTTATTACAGGTAGTTTTGTTCATGAAGTTGTTCACTTTTCATAGGAAATCCCAAAAAAGCAAACACTGAGAATGGTAGCTGCAGGATTATGACCCAGGTTCTTGAGAACTTATCAAGGGAAGAGTATCTCTGCAACGAAGAGATACTGAACGGATAAGGTGCTCTTTCTCTGACCAAAGAACTAAGACAATTCATGAAGAGTTCTTTTTCTTAACAAATACCCGGAGTATCCTAAAAAGAACTCAGTACTGCACATAGAAAAGAGATTTGACATCTTAATTTTATAATCAGATGTCTGTTCTAAATGGTTATCAAAAGGAGACTCCCAACAAACAGTCAACAGACCAAACAACTGTGTGTGCAAGCAGACTCCAGTGTTACAGACAGGGCTAGGCCACCAGCAATAGTTCACAACTATATATTGCACAAACAAACAGATCAAGCTTGTAATTAGACATAAACACAAGCAGGTGCAATACTGCATGCCCACAGCCCTCACTACTCAGGATGCTAAGCAGGGTTGTTTGTGCCAGGGAACTTGAGGCATCTGTGCAACACAAAGAGACTGTCTCTTAAATATGAAACAAAAGGAAACAACAAAAATCTAAAGAAATAGAGACAGATAGAGGCAATAAAGAGGTCCTTCTCAAATTTGCCTATTGGGGTTTTCCAATTTACTTTCTTGTACGATAGTTTTCAAAGGTGTTGATTAATTCTGACACAATTCTGAAACATATTGAGAAATATTAGAAGCTGCTTCTTAATCTGTCTTGCTGTGCAATGACAGTGCTTAATTCAGCAAACAAATACCTGGTTAATGAGAATCTATTATGCTAAACTCTAAATCAGTATGTGTTTGATGGAAGGGGGTTGACACAAGGAAATGGTATGAAAATATGTTAAAATATATTTCTTTCCCTTAGGGATGTCAGACTATCTGGGAAGCAAAATAGTACAGATGAATCAATTAAGAAACAATTAAGTACCAAATTGTAAGCTGCCAACTAAGAACGCAATAAGGAAGGATAGATGATTATGAACTTCAGTCACTAGAGAATAATGTGCAAAAAAAAAAAAAAGGTGGGGGATGCTATAGGCAGAAGAGGGGAAAAAAAAAGGGAAGAAATCAGAAATGGCACAGATTTTCTTAGATTCTCAACTAGTACCTTTTAATGAAAGACCACAGCAAACTAGACAGTACCTTCAACAGTGGGAATGAACCAAAAGATAGACGAGCCAAAACCCCTCCTGAAGGAGATGGTACTCTAGGAATGAACACAGTTGTGTTACAAATAACCCCTGACAATGTGGACATATGGACCTATGAGAAGTTCCACTGATCATAGTTATCTATAAACAGAAGCAAGTTTCCTAAGGCCATATTATTTTAACTTAGGGAAGTGTCCTATAGCACCAGACCCTGATATACCAATACCATGCTCATGTCTGGAGATTGATGAGTCATCCTAATTTGACTTAACATACCATAAGACAATATTCAACCTATTATTCATTTATGTGTAGAACTGCTTTGCACCACATGAGCACCACATATTTGTAGAGGCCAAAGAAGGTAATGGAACTGGAGTTACATATGATTGTGAGTCACTGTATGAGGAACTGAACCTCTGTAGAGAGTTGTTAGCCATTGAGCAAGATCACCAGCCTTTCAACTTACTGTTTTACATGGAAAGGATACAGTGATGATTACTAAGAGTGTCAGGGTCAGCCAGTCAGGTCCAAAGACTGCAGTGGGCCAAAAAGGAAGGAGGCTCAAAGACTCAGAGGGTCCCTTAAAGACAGCAGGGCTCCTGGGCTCATCTGTGGCTGGAGGAAGAGCTGTCACTAGTCAGGGGCATGTTTTATCTGGTCCCTTACAAAACCCTATCTTTCCTACTGAATATTAATAATTCTTAGCCATCTTGAGTCAAGCATCAGACACAAAGATGGGGCAGAAGACAGTTCTCCCCTCAAAGGCCAAAGAAACTACTGAACTTTTCTGGCCAATTTATATCATCTTTAGTACTAGATGATCTGTGTGGCTAGTACAGGCACTGCCGGGGTGGGGGTGTGGTATTCAACCCAGAGCTCTGTGACTCACTTCTCATCAGGCCTCATGGTACCATGCAATGTTTCTGGAGGAAGCGGAAGAACAAAAGTCCAACTCTCTAGAACTTACTTTGGAGTTAATTCAGAATACCAGCCTTCAGCAGGATTCCATCCAAATGATAGTAGCATTGTGCTAGCTGTCTATCAACATTCACTGTTCTAAAGGAGGAATTTCACACTATGCGTGAGCATTTTGGGCCTTTTTAAAAACAGATTTATTTATTTATAATGTATACTATGTTCTGTCTGCATATATCCCTGCAGGCCAGAAGAGGGCACCAGATCTCATTACAGATGGTTGTGAGCCACCATGTGGTTGTTGGGAATTGAACTCAGAACTTCTGGAAGAAGCAGTGTTCTTAACCACTGAGCCATCTCTCTAGTGCACATTTCAGGCTTTATGATCCATATGGTCACTATTTTAATGAACTGACCCTGCCACTGGGTGCCAAAGAGGCTACAGACATTAATATATGAATATGTATAGCTGAGCTCCAATGAAACTTTATAAAAATAGAAAGCAGGCTGAATTTTCCTGCAGTCATCCCCATTGTACAGTGACAACACTAAGATTTTAGCTAAGAACAGCATCGTTCCGAGTAAAGTCTGTGGAGGAGACAATGAGGAGATGCAACTATTTAAGAATTAACTAAAGCAAGCAGGTAGGTACTCTGCACAGTTCAACCTATCTCCTCACCTACTATTCTTTAGGAGACCAATTTACCATAAGGAGGACCCAAGACTAGTTTCTTCCCTATTGCTCTCCAAAGGCTAGAGACTAAGTATATGAGTTTTATTTCACCCCTACAGGCTTCATGTGCTCTGAAAATGAAAAAGACTGAAAATCATCAGGCAACACAGAGGTTTTATTTGTTGGTGGTATTTCTTTCACTCCTGGAAAAGGTAAAAAGATGTACAAGCATGTCACTCAAGTGGAAAAAATGATACCTATGTTAGCAGTAGTGACACATATGCTTTCTTTCATTCAGAGGCCAGAAGTCAACTGGGTGTTATGATGGTTTGGTCACCTTGACGCACACTTGAATCACGTGGGGGAGAGAATCTGGATTTAAGAATCGTCTAGATCAGGATAGCTTGTGGGAATGTCTGTGGAAGAGTCTAGATTGCCTTAATTATGTGGGAAGACCCAGTCCAAAAGGGAGAGGTGCCATTCCCTGGGTCTGGACCGTGGACTACACAGAAGTAGAGAAATCTAGCTGAGCAGCAGGCTTGCATTTATTTATTCTCTCTCTGTTATTGACTGTGTACATGATTTGACCAGCAGCTTCAAGCTCCTTACAGTGTGACTCCCCTGCTATGATGGACTTTAACCTAGAATTGCAAACGGAATCATTTCCACCCCCCAGTTGCTTTTTGTATGGTTATTTGATCATAGCAACAGAAGAAACTAAGATAGGCATGTTCACAAGATACCATTCACCTTGCTAATTTATTTTCAACTGACATTTTTACATTTTACTTATTCATCCATTCATTTATGCATATGTGTGTTTGTGCACATGGAGTTCGCGTGGAGATCAGAGGACAACTTCAGGATTCAGTTCTTTCCTTTCACCATGTTGAACGCCCAGATGGATCTAAGGTCTTGGTGCCAAGTACCTTCATCAGTTGAATCATCTTGTCAACCCCATCTTGTTTTTGACACTGGGTCTCTCTTTGGCCTGGAGCTCCTGATTAGGCTAGGCTGCCTGATCAGTGAGCCATGGAGACCCACCTGTCTCTAGTCAACCAATATGGAGATTACCAGGGTAACCTACCCTGCATGGGTGCTGTTTACATGGTTTGAGGCTCAAACACAGGTTCTCATACTTGTGATGTAAGTACTTTACTGGTGGAGCTATCTCTCAGGCCTTGTTATCATTACTCTTTAAGAAAGAACAAATGTATTCACAATCAGTGTTTCCTTCTGAACTCAGCAGCTATAAGAATTTACTCTCACACAAATTTTTCCATTATCTACAGTTGCACCTGTATCTAGCAGTGAGACAATGACTATATGGTTCACAAAGCTTGAAAACACACACACACACACACACACACACACACGTTAATTTGAGGGCACTAAACTTTGTTTGACTGCATAGGCTAACATTTCTCAGTAAAGGCAGCCTAGTGTAATGGAATAAAAAATACTCAAAAATTAGAAATTGACTGAAGCATTAAACACCACTGACTATACCTGGAGAGACTGAGGCTTAACTCAATACTTCAAGTTTCAGAAGTAATGGGCGACAGAGGAAACTACAACTACAGTTGGACAACTGCCAAAAACCTTCTCATACTTTGCTTTTTCCTTTCCTGGGGAGTGGGAGGTGGGGATGGCCAGAAGAGTCACACCACTCCCCAGAGGTATGACGGTTCAAATTATTACGCAGTAACTTCTTAGCAAGGGACTCCTTCTTAAGAATTTAGTTCTAAGTCAGATAGACAGGATGTCCTAATTCTGAATTCCGTTTGCATTTTAAAATCAATGTAATAATATAAGATATATCAATTTAGGGTCATAACCAAAGTAAATTCTAGTGCGGATGTGTGCCAAAGGTTCAACTGCTTAATGTATTTACTGCTGTAGACTACATGGAAACTTTGAAAGTTGTCTGACTTCCCTGGAGGGGACTCTAAGTAAAGTAAGATTAAGGCAAACCCAGATATGGTAGTCTTCAGCCTAAGATTGCAGCATGAGAACTTTTTTCACTATAGTTCAATGTGACTGAAATTTGTGTTCTATGGCTAGTGTCAGGAAATTTCTGATACTGTAGGCAGTGAACTCATTTGACCTGATGTCTCAGTCTATTAAAGCAGGTGGTGAACCCCAGAAAAAAAAAGAAAAGAAAACCTACAGCCATCTGCTTATTGTGTTCTTTTTCCAAAGATACTCAGAGCCTTCAGGGTTTTTTTTTTTAATTAATAATGAAAAAGCTAGTAAAATAATCTATAAAATTCTTCAGAATCTTAGAGTGCTTTTTAACTGGTTCATTCTATAGAATTGAAGAATGCACCAAATTAAGACCACTTGTAAGCTTATCCAAAGTGTTTATCCATTTCCTGAAATTTCTTGATCTCTTATTTCTCTCATGGCTATTTGTCTGATGAGGCATAACTGATTACACAACAAGTAGGTATAAATCAGTTTTATAGTGTCCTTAATCAGCGCCTGTAAAAAGTGATGGTGGAATAGAAGATGAAGTATGGGGGAGGGGTAAGAGCGTAAACTAAGCAAAGCATGGTGGTGCAGAACTTCAATTCCAGCACTCAGAGGCAGAGAAAGGCAGATCTCTGAGCTTGAGGCTGGCTTGGTCTACACAATGAGTTCGGGGACAACCAGGGCTACACAGAGAAACCCTGTCTCAACACACAAAAAAACAAAACAAATTAACAACAACAACCCCCCCCAAACTGTACACTAACATTTATACAAATATTTATGAATTATCTGTGACTTAGACTTAGTCTGTGTTAGCAGAAACAACAGATGCTTAGTTGGTAAAGCACAATTAAGTTTTAATGATAATGACCAAAATTCCCTGTGTTTTTTCTCTCATAAGGTTGGTCCATTTATTCCCTCTTAACCTTATTTGTAAAACAACTTGGGAGGCATCACCAATAAAAATCTATAATATGTATCACATCAAGTGATTTATAAAATACCCAATCAAAGATATTTATCTAGTAGAGTATGAAACATACATATGTCTATCTAACAACTGTCAAATACCTATATATCTTCTATCCATTTTTCCATCTACCCCCTGTGAAGCTGCATTTCATAGTGGCTAAATGCTTAGGCTCTGGAACAAGCAAATCTGATTTCAACTCCAGTTCCTCCCATTTATTACAGTGTGACCCTGAGCCAGTTTCTTGGTCTTCCTGAGACCTCAGTTTTTCCTTTATAAGGAGCCGATAAGAAATACCTCTAATTTCACTGTTTGAGGCTTTGGGTATTGGATGGAATAATACATGAAATGACTAGGCACAGAGTATGAAGGACTAAGTGTCTAGTAAACAGTAGTTAATGTTGTTCTGATCAGAACCTTTGAGATCTCAGACCTTTAAAAGCAATAAGGAAAAAAGGCTTATATGTCTTCAGTGTTTAAATTTCCAAGTCCATCAGTAACTGCCAAAACAAAAAGTGTATTGCATTAACGTCATTGAAAATAAGAATTACCCATCTGTACTTTCATGGAGCAATCAGTTGTGATGGTCAAACTGAAGCAGTCACTGTAAGGTACTGAAAATAGAGGTGAGTATTCTGAAATATGTACAAAATGCTAAGACCAGTGGCTGGGTCAGGCATTCAGAAAGGATGACTCCTAATTAAGTCTTCAAGGGTGAACATGAGTTTACCAGATAGGAAAAAAGAAGAGTCATGCTTGGCCTCTGCTTCCAGTATTCTTGGCAAGAGGCTTGCATGAAGTTTCACAACCAGCAGGATTCTGGGGTAGGGGGTTGGGGGGATTAAGTCGCAGCTAAGCAAATGTTTCTGACAGATCTTGATTCTCAGATAGCTAGAAATCTGAGATTGACAAACTTTTAATAGAAGAACTGCCAATACAAAGACAAAAGCAAAGACCTATTTGAAGGAGAAGGAGAGATTCAGCAAAAACATACACCAAAGAAGAGGATACAGGGAAATGTGGTTATCTCTGTTGGGAGGACTAATTGACTTAAAAAAATGGTAAAGCGTCCAGAACACACAGGTCACCCAGCTGCTCTGACACTGTCTAGCAATAATCCTACAACACCCAAAAGGAAGTCACTTGGTTGTGCTCTCCTTAAAAAGAGACTTCCACAGAAATAGAAAGGTAGGAAACCAACTAACCTCCTTAGGCTTCATTTAGCTGCTGGCAGCCACATGCCTACCTACCCTTAAGACAACAGTCTAAATTTGCTTTCTCAGTATAGCAGCTACTCATTCCTTCTCAAGATATCCTGGTTTGGGTGATAAATGACTGTTGCCATCTTATTGAGTACATGCAGCAAATTACTGATTTTACATAAAAGATTAGGACACGCAGCTTTACAGTAGGAAATACATTTCATGGTAACCAAAAGCACCAGTTAAGTAGAAAATATACCTCAGAGAAGAAGGTCAACCCAGAGCAAGTAACACACGAAGTAAGTAGGCTGGGCATGGTAGCAGATGACTTTAATCCCAAGGGGCAGATGCAGGAAGATCTCTATGAGCTAGAGGCCAGCCTGATCTACACAGGAAGTTCCAGGCCCACCAGAGCCTGCCTCAACAACAATAACAACTATTACTACTACCACTATGATCATATTACAGATCCTACTGGGGTTAGTTATCAGCAAGGGGTATAAATTAATATAAAAGGGTTCAGTGAAAAGCTAACATCACTCTAACAGCACTGTAGTCCCACTGCTCACCTTGAATCTAAGCCTTAACTTCTGGTGTATAACAAACCCTAATGAGAAAGAAGCAAGCAAAATTGTACAAAGAATCAATCAGGAAACCCAGGACACTCAGAATGCTTGTGAAATGTAAAACAGGTAGGGTAGAAGAGTCTTAGGAGACACAGCTACGAGATAGATGCAATGTTATTCCCAAAATTAACCCACCTAAATGATATTTTAGAAGAACCCGAGGAATCTAAACATAAACTTATTATTGGCGTTAGGTATAATTTATGCACCATTATTAATTATATAGCAAAATGCCTTTTTCTTACAAAGATACACATAATGAAATGTCTAAGAGTATATAAGATGTTATAATTTTTGTATTATTTCAGCAAAAAGAATCATCTAATATAAGTAGGTATATGCACTCACATAAATGCAATTTAGGAAATCAACTTATCCCCAACCCCAGTATAGAAAAGTAGGAACACATAAAGATCAATCAGTTGGGGACTTAAATCAGCTTGTGCCAGGGCCCCCACATCACTATCAGCTCTGTCCAACCAGCAGGTACATTCCTGTGCTGGACTTGGTTTATGCTGGCAGAATTCTAAGGTAGTGGCTTTCTGAGGTGGAGAAAATGCTCAGTACAACACTCAGCCTACAACACTCGGCCTACAACACATTACAGTAATATGCAAAATTCACCATTAAGTAATGAGTACACATCTCAAAATCCACAAATCTCACTGGCAGAATGTCATGAGAGATGACAGAGGCTGTCTCAAGAGAATATCTATGTTCAGTCAACAGTTCCATGCAAAAGAAAAATTTCAGTGGTCTACCCCTGAGCAGGGGACAAACTAGGTTCTTCATGTATAGCCATGACCTTGGTGGATACATAAGAATCAGATATTGGAGTTTTGACTCCCTGATAGCAAGGCCTCTCTATAGACAGAATCATAATTATAGATAATGAGTAAAGAATAGAAGAGTAGAAAAGGGAAGAGATAATATATAAAATAAGCATAAACAGAGGTTGGCTTGGGCTTAGTGGTAGAGTGCTTGCTGCATATCCAGAAGGTTCTAGGTTCAATCTTCAGTACTAGAAAAGGGAGGGAGGGAGGGAGGGAGGGAGGGAGGGAGGGAGGGAGGGAGGGAGGGAGGGAGGGAGAGAGGGAGGGAGGGAGGGAGGGAGGGAGGGGAGAGAAGAGGGAAGGGAAGAGTCATGGAGCATTACTTAGAAACAGGATCTTGTTAGCAAAATGAAAGGCAGAAGGGAGTTAAGGGAGAAGCCGAGAATCACAATGAGGGAGGAGGGGCAAACGACAGGAGGATGAAACATAATGAACAGGAACAGGGGAGGGTGGGTAAACACAGCAGCGACACAGGGAGACGGATGAAATTTGAAATGGCAAAGGAAACAGAAGGACAGAGGAGGCAGGAAGTAAAAGACAGCTGGTCAAAGGTAGAGGAGGCAGAATTTGGAATAGACAAGAGACAAACGCAGGTTTTCTATCTATGTACTCACATAAACTTACGCAAAGGGAATGGGGGGGTGGGGGGAGTAGGGTAGGTGGAAGGGTCCAGAACCCGGATGGTGACATGCAAGGAGGGTCAGGAGGGAAGGACAGACAGTAACAGCACATGCCAGATGACTGCACACACTGGAGTGCATGTTAAACAGGATAGATGGAATGCTGCTGTCAGTCCAGAATGACATGATTTAAACTACCAGATGATACGAAAGTACTTCATTCAGGCACATTTCTATGATTTGAACCATAATTTATCTTAGGCAAAAATGTAACTTCACTGTAAAAAGAATGCATAATCCCTGGGCCTTCTAAGCAGTCCTGAGGGAATCAATCAGCCAGTCGGGTCCCCTCATTTTGCTCTGATGCTTACTCTTAGCCACTGGTTCACTTATAACAGGGACTGGCTCAAGGCTGTGGATTGTTTCCCATCCTTTCTTGTGTCTAACCGGAACCAAACTAAGAAGGGGAATGGTAGATTTACCTAATTAATGTAGACAGAAATCTAACTAGAGAACTAAAAACCAACAATCAACTTTATTTTTCAGATCTTAGCTATCTAGATCGATAGCTACAATTATTATATATTAATCCCATGCTGAACTTCATTCTGTTATGTACATCTGAAGACATAGATTAACAGATCTGTGTTGGATGCAAATCTTTCCCAGGACACATGAGACTGACTGATAGCTCACACAGTAATTCAGGAATGCATGTAAAATTTAAGCTCTATCAATAATTGTTCTTTGAAAGCAGATAAGGTTCTGAGAATTAGAAATTAGGGAGTCTTATGTTTTGGGAAGTCATGATCAAACACATTTTTATTTGCAATTTCTAATCCATGCCCAATGCTAAGAACAGAATTTTTATAAAAAAAATGTTGCAAGGTTTCAAGTTGCAATATGTCTTCGTTTGTCTATTGCTGTAATAAAGACCATGGTCAAATGCAACTTGGGAAGGAAAGGATTTAATTCATCTTATACATCCAGGTAACAGTTCCTCACTAAATGAAAGAAATATAAGTAGGGCAAGGAATTGGGGGCAGGAAGTGAAGCAAGGCCATGGAGGAATACTGCTTAATGGCTTGCTCTCTGAGGCTTGCTTACCCTGCTTTCTTATAGCACCCAGGACCACCATCCAGGGGACAGGCCCTCCCACATCAGTCATTAATTAAGAAAATGCCTCACAGACTTACCTACAGGCCAAATTAATGGAGGCATTTTCTCAGTTGAAGTTCCCGTGCTTGTATCAAGTTGAAAAAAAAAAAGCTAACCAAGACATAATGGTGCATAGATTTGTGGATCACTGGCTAGCAATTTGAGGAAGAAAACAGGGTGATGAAAATCAGATCACTTTTGTTTTTAAGTAAAGCACAGTGAAAGAAATACTTCCTTTTGTTTTAAGTAAAACACAGTGAAAGAAATATTATTGGAACTGTGGCTGTAGCTTAGATTGTAGAATACTTGCTGACCAGGAGTGAAGTCCTAAGTCTGAGCCTTAAGATACATAATTGGCATAGTGATATATTCCTGTAATCACAGTACTCCACAGTTGAAGATAAACTAGGAGTTCAAAGACAACCCGGGCTACATGAGATTTGTCTCCAAAAACCAGAAATATTCTCAACCATATGACCTCAGTACCTTATGACTGAACCTACACTTACGAGTTTGACACTTAGATATTATATATCATCTAGGTTTTATTACCATATGCACAGCACAGACTACATTGTTACAAATATCACAGAACAGCAAACAGTTTCTCAGGGCCTGCAGTGCAGATACTCACTATTTGGTAGAGTCGGATAACTGATACTCTCGTCGTCTGTCATAGCACTCCTGGATTCCAGGATCATTCCACAAGCTCTTTATTGCATCTACATATGGATTCTCAAAAGCAGACACCTTCTCCACATCAACCTCTCGGACTAATTGTGCATGAGCCTGTTTAGAGGGAAAAAAGGCAACTGTCTGAATACTCTGAACATTGCTTTAGCAAATCTTTGATTCACACTTTATATTATATACAATCCAAGCAATATCTTAATAAACTGGTTTTCAAAATGGCTCATAATAACGTGTCTTCATTTTTTGTTTTTCTTAGTGAGAACCTAGTCCCAAATCATCCTCTCTAGAGGAAATC
The DNA here is from genome assembly GCF_017639785.1 of Mesocricetus auratus. Taxonomy (NCBI): domain Eukaryota; kingdom Metazoa; phylum Chordata; class Mammalia; order Rodentia; family Cricetidae; genus Mesocricetus; species Mesocricetus auratus. Next base: position 43,711,845 of record NW_024429182.1, read on the forward strand.
CGAAGCTAAAGTTATTAGAAGGAATAGGTGCAAAACTCTTTCACCATGACAGCAGGGATGCCCTGCTGTAGAGGCCAGTGTGCTAACTGGTTATCACAACCCCCTAAGCAGCTGGCAACTTGTTATAACACACACTCATCCTCAACCCCTGAGGATCTCCATCAACAGAAGCTCGGAGTCCTCAACTACAAGTGGTCCTTGCAGCTCACTCTCAGATGGGCCATACCACCACCAAGAGAACAGTTTAATGATTTAATTCCAATAATTTTTCTTCCAGTATGACATACCTCATGTTCCAAAATTTTTGTATCTGCCATCTCTTTATTATCAAGTTGAGGAACCCATTGCATGTTTTAGCAATCAAATGAGCTTTGCTATTTTCATTACAGCATACTTAGCAAGAAAAACCCAAAGATATTTTCAAAGTAGTCAGAAAACACTATTGTTTAATAACACTAATCAAATTAGCCTTCACCAAATATGACTATATGCAAATTAGATATACATACCAACTATACAAACACACTAATATAATAATTAATTTTGTAATTGGAGGCAGATGGCTGATAGTTAAACAATTCTGATTTTGTATTAAAATCAAAAAGTTAGTGAATGGTAATCATGATTATATCATGGTCAATTATTCCTTTCATCTAGTATTAATAATAAACAATGTTAGTAAATGCAATCCACGTTGTGGTCCATCTGGATCTCAGTCTTCAAGCAGGAAGGGCCTCTTTTCAATAATAATTACTAATTTTTACTTAAGGTTTTAGGAAGCTCAATATATTTGAGACCAAAATCCCCTTTGTTAGTTTTGCTCTGATGAAGAAAATTGATCTAGTCACTGAAGAGTCGTGCTCAGTCAGTGTGTCTTTCAACTGTGGAAAGAGATCCCTGAAGTTTCACTGCTTGTATCAGCCCAGTTTAGGCAATCTGTCTTGTTAACTGCCAGCACCCTTGTTTGTGTGGATTCCCACGCCTGAATCCTACCACAGGTGGAGCCTATCTCATCATAGTTCTTTCTGAGGCCCATCTTTCTATCTAGAAAGCCTTTCTTATTCATTTCTAAACCTTTTAAAAAGAGCTTCTGCTCAGGGGCTGTGCCATATGTCATCATTTATAAGATGGCCAAAAAAAAAAAAAAGTGATTTCTGTGTACTATGATCCTGGACCTTCGACACTGTGCTACATGCTGCTTTGTTTTTTTCGAGACAGGATCTCTCTGTGTACCTTTGGAGCTTATCCTGACACTCGCGCTGTAGACCAGGCTGGCCTCAAGCTCACAGAGATCCACTGCCTCTGCCTCCAGAGTGCTGGGATTAAAGGCATGTGCCCCCACCGCCCAACATTTTCATTTTTTGTCATTATGTCTTACCTTACTTCTAGATTACGCAGTGATGGAAGGAGCTATGACCATAAAGTTCTTATTTATGTGGGGTTCAACACAGAATGAACATACAGTAAATTTTTAAATGCATTTAAAAGTATATAAATACAACGTGAGTACCTACAAGCCACAGTTTCAAGGCAATCTTCCATCTTTACCCACTTTCTCAGAATTATAGTGTAGTATAGTTAGTATAGGAGTGTTAGCATCTTTTCCCCATAATAGAAAAGTTCAAAGACAGGCTCAGCTTTGTAGAATCACAGTTTGCTAGGGTGCTGACACTTAGTAGAATCTCAATGAACACTTGCCCAAAGGATGAGCACAAGGCTGAAAGAAGAGTGGAAATAAACTGCTACAAACCAAAGAGCTAACTTCTGGTTCTGACTTTAGCCACACAACCACTTCTACCTGTGGCAGAAACTACTTTTGCCTTTTTAAAATTAGTTTTCCTTGTCTGTAAGGCGAGACAATTGAATCAAGTCAACAGAGATCTCCTCTCTACAAGAGCAGGACGACTGTAAATATACCATAATACATAAACATTAAGGGATTACGATACTGTCCCTTTTTAAAAGATATATTATATTTATTTTATATTATGTGCATGGGTGTTTTGGCCGCATGTATGTCAATTGTATCACATGCATGCCTTTTGCTCACAGAGGCTAAAGAGGGTGTTGAATCCCCTGGCACTGGAGTTACAGGCAGCTGGGAGCCACTGTGTGGGTCCTCTGCAAGTGCTTTCAACTGTTGAGAAATCTGCGCAACCCAAACACTGTCCCCCTTTGAACACAGCTTTCAAAAAAAACCAAGTATTTACTATTTTAATCAACAACCAAATGAAGTTGAGCAAGGAAATGCAACATGGACTGAGTGAGAGGCCAAAGAGGCATCAAAGAGAAGAGAGGCTATTACTCGATGGAGAAGATGAAACATGTGGTATCTGAGGAGGAATGTGAGCAAAAGGTCAATGGATAAAAAGATGTTTCCTTCTTTCAAGTGCAAAAACAGATTCACTCAAACAACCCTCTATCTGTAAAGCCCTGAGATTTGTCACCATTGTGAATCCACAACTCAGAAGTCACTGCAATATCTACAAAAGAACATCACCTCCAAACACACACCAATCATCATGCTGCCTTCATGTAGAATAGAATTTCTAAGACACATTTATTACCTCCCAAGCTCAGAATTCTATCCTTGCTGCTTTGGAAAATGATTCAAATATAATCAAATATAAATCGCATTTATGTAGAAGTTTGCAACTAAATTCTCTAAGTTATTTAAAAGTATAATGGCATTTTACAAAATACACATAGAATTAAAAATTGTTAATATAAATGTCCCATTGTAAATTCAATCATTACTCTTTTAAAAAATGATTTCTAGTTTGGAGGTCTGGTTAATCTATGGGGCCTCTGGTAGTGAATCATTATTCATCCTTAGTACACGAACAGACTTGGGGAGTCCACTGCACATAGAGGGATACTCTCACAGCCTAGACACACGGGGAAGGGGAGTCTAGGCCCTGCTCCAAATGATATGCAAGACTATGAAGATCCCCCCATGGAAGGCCTTACCCTTCCTGGGGGGCAGAAAGGGGATGGGATAGGGAGTTGATGGGGTACAAGGGAGAAGGGGTGGGAGAGGGAACTGGGATTGATATGTAAAACAAGCTTGTTTCTAATTTAAATAAATAAAAAGAATAAAATTTTTAAAAAGAAATATTTTAATATGTTAGAGTAGGAAGATAAATTAGAACCTTTATTCTATTTGCCCAATGTCAAATGTGAAAAAGTAGTAAAAAAAATTCTAAGTAATGATGCTAAATTTTTTTACTAATTCTAAAAGGATATTATGAGAAGGAAAGAAGTCTCTTATAAATGATATAATAATATTAGAATTGGCTTTTTTATTTCAAACACAAAATCAAAGTAAGTTCATTAATACTGTATACAAAATGTAAACTCCAATCTCTCTCATTTGAAGACAGAGTTAGCACACTGTGTGGAAATGTTTATGGATGGATTCGGGCTTTCAGATTCTTTGCCAGCTGGTGCAAGTTTGAGAAGGGCACTATGAGAAGCAGTTGGCTACTTTCAGTACCCCCGGCAGAATTCTAGAGAAGACCACATAGAAACCACAAGATGTACCAATGTAATTCAGGTAAATCTTCTGTGTTGACATTTCTCTGGTTGTGTCTGCAGAAGGAAAGTGGAGCTGAAGACTGACCACAGTAGGTCTTACTCTGCCCAATAAAGGCAAGGGTTCAGATTAAAAAAAAAAGTCTCACAGTCAATGCTGGAACCATTTGTTGATCGCTTAAGAGAACTTCAGGCTATTCTATTTTCTACACCCCAGAAGTAGAAAATCAAGAGGTAACTTTTGCATTTGCTAAGAGCCTTTAAACACAAATATTGAGCTTTGTATGAAGGGGCACCCACTATGAGCAGGTATTTTGAATCACAAATAGCAGAAACCTCAATCAATCAGTCCTCAATTCTCAACTGAGGCCCCCACTGTCCTTCATTTTATCCCCTTGTTACTTATGTCCTCTGGCATGAATCCTAAACAACACAGAACAAAACTGCAAGACAAAAAATATCCAAGTGACTTTTTGGTTGGTTTGGTTTTTCTGCACAAGGAAGCAGAGTACCATGACAGCTTATGCTACAAACCCATCTCCATTTGGAAAGGAAATGTAAGACCAACACTATGAACCAAGGCACATGCATGTATATATATGAGCCCCTGTGATGTCAGACAAGACACTCAAGTCTCATTTGACTCAGCTGAAAACAATTCTGGAAGCTCACTTATAAATATCTAGCTTTGCATTCTGACACCACAGTTGTACAGCTGACCTTCTTGGGTGTGCAGCATACACAAATGCCACTGCATCTTTTTATGAGTATTGCCCAGACAATGACAAAAAAGGCAAAGTCACACTGAGCCACTGCTGGCTAGGGTCATGCCATGAATGACTCATCCACACAGAACCACCTCTCCAAGCTTCTGATTCCTATTGACTCAGTTGAATACTATGACAAGGCCCTTGAAGTCCCCACTGGAGATTACAGACCCCTGTGTCAAATCCTCCTGCAGCAACCATGTCCTTCTTAACCTTGGTATTAGATGGAGACTATGGAGTATCTCTGAAAAAAGTTCAGGGATCAACAGTAGAAGAATAAAGAACATGAGTCACCAACCACCTGAGATCATCAAATACAGCCTGTGCTGTATTTGTAGGTCACTCAAACTTCCTCAAGTCTAGTGCTGTCATCTACAATGGGAACAATTTGCTATTGAACTATCAAAAAAAAAAAAAAAAGAGGTGTTAGTAAGATGCCTGCTACAAGTGTTAGCATGGTTATGAGATCTTAAGGGACTTAAAACTATTATTAATAATTACTTCTTTCAATAAATATTTGCCTCTCACATGTCATTAAATGCACTAAGGACTGGTGTAGAGTGGAGAATTTCTGTTATATGTTATATAAAATGTTCCGACAAGAAAATATCAGACAAGCAGCCATAGCAGCCACATACTGCTCTATTTGCAACATATTGATACATTGTTAAATGTCTTTTCTAACATTAGACTTTCATTTTTAATATTAATTTTGGTACTTGTCAAAGCAATCAATGACTATCGGGTATGCTGTCTTTCAGGGACAACCATCTTCCTATCGACTTTGCTGCTCTGTAGCCTGTACCTGTTTATCTACCATACAGTAGACAGCTTTGTAAGTGGAAGAAAGACTACTTGTACCACTTTAAATATTCTTTTACTTTTCCCACCCTACCAGGCTCCTTTTCCATGAGCTTCTTCTGTTCAGTTCTTTGCTTATCCTTTCCTGTTTTGTGTTTGGCTGTATCATTATCATATCAGTACTGAAGACACAGAAGGTCAGATGCTGGCTACAGCACTGAATAATGGACACATGGGTGGTTTCCAAGAGCACACTGTCTGATGCAACTACAAGATTACAGGAGAGAAAATCTCAACTTCGAGCTGACAACCCTGTGCTCTTATTACCTTTCTGGTCATGAAGGAATGTCATGCTACGGTACATGCATTGTGAACACTACATTCATGCTATGGTACATGCATTGTGAACTCTACAAAGCCACAGCAATAAAGAAAATAGAAAGGGAAACTCTTAAAGATATGTACATTAAGGTTCAAAATAATTAGACTGTGGCTACATAGTTGCTTTCAAAGAATATTTGTGGCCGGGCGGTGGTGGTGCACGCCTTTAATCCCAGCACTCGGGAGGCAGAGGCAGGCGGATCTCTGTGAGTTCGAGGCTGGGCTGGACCGATAGTCTCCAAAACAATACAGAGAAACCCTGTCTCGAAAAAAAAAAAAAAGAATATTTGTGGAACACTAATGACTTGAATCTTAACAACAATCTGACAAGTATGTTCTGAAATGAGGAGAGTGCTACTTATGATTATAGGAAGCTGAACACAGTGTGTCATGTAAAACTTCAAAATTCCACTGAAGTAATGCTTTTGCAAATTCAGCTAAGGCTTGGAGATACTGGAGACGTCTCAACTTTGTTTGACCACAGAAATCCTTTCTCTTCAGTTTGTTTCTAGGACTGTTTAGTGGATCACACTTTGAAAACAAACAGGGACTAATGACAAACCCCTAACAACAAAGTGAAACACTTTTACACAAATGAACAACCCTCTATTTTGGAACAGAGGTCAATGTTGCTTCAGGAGCAGCACCTTTGTCATTTCAAGATCATATATGACATGTGGTTCACTTCCTGATATTAGGTTCAGGGAAAGAAAAAAAAAACTAATCACTTTAGTCGTTGTAATGTCTGTGCTCCTAAAATCTTATTAGCCAGTTAAGTTCATTGTTATTGGATTGGGATATTATTTTGCTAGACAATAGAAAGAAATAACAGATAAACAAAGAGTACTCTCCTGAACAAAACCTCCCCTATTAAAACAAAACAAAAACAGAAACAAACAATAAAACCCTACTGAACCCCCACCTCACGCCAAGCATTCCAGGGCCCTGGAGAGAGGCTAGAATATTTCTATAACGTTCCATGTGAAATATGGCCACTGAGCGTTTCGGTTAAACTGCTGGAAGAATTGTAAGTGAAAAATTCACCCTCTCAGATATGGGCAAAGAAAATTTTTGTCAGCTTAAAACACACTACTCCTACTACTCATTGTGAGAAAGAACAAGAAACTTTCATTAGTAAACACATGAAGAGAAACAAAGTGCCCTACACAGAAGAGCAATGAATCTGAGCAGCAAACAGGAAAATTCCCACTTTACAAACTAAGCATGTTTTTTTTTTTAAAGTCAATGCGTTACACAACTTGTCACTCTAAGAATCCAAATTTCAAAAAGTTTAGTTAAGAGTCAACTGTTGAAAGTTACTATGCACTTCTACAGAGAATATGATAACTTAAGGTTTATACTGTGACATTTCAATGTTACACTATTTGAAAGATTTATTCATTGATGGATCAGAGAATAGCTTTATTACATTGGTATGATTTTTAAAAATGTACACCTGGAGAAACATTTCAAATCAAGTCATTTCTTAAAAATTACAAGCTTTTAAAAAATCTATAATGGCTAATCTTCATAGTCAGTTTGAATGAATTAATAAATGTCACTTCTTGAGACATCAAATGAAAGGGGAGAGGATGAGGCAACAAGGCTGTGTTAAGATCTACTAAGGAAAGAACATTTATTTAACCTTGATGAACAACACAGCATCCTGAACTGCTCAAAACATCAAACGATTACTATCTCACCAGAGGTTTTCTGGCTAAGAACAGGACACACTATTGTACCGTTCCTTAAGAGTTAAAAATAAATCTTATCTACTAGTTGGACAGGAAAGTGCCTCCCAGGAAATCTGTCTGTTCCAGAGACTAGGAAAAAATTTATAAAGTCTGCTTGAACATGGGGATTAGCACAGTAAGTCTCTCTGGCCACTGACCACTCTCAAGGTGTGAGAGTGATTTTCTCTGCAGTGGCACCTATGGTCACTGCCCAGTCCCACCTTTAAGAGTGTCTCACATCATTTTGAAAGAAACTCTGTCCTATATCTCATCAAAATTATTTGGAGAACACATGGATTGGGGATCAGACAGTAGGCCAAAGCCAAATCCTCCCATTTCTTTGACTACTTGATCACATGGTTCTTATTGCATTTGTTTGTAGGAAAATGTGCAAGAATTTGGAACTAAGTATACCAGAGAGGCCCTAGAATATTCCAAGTAGAGTTTAATGGATCATTCTGATGGGAGGGTGGAAGACCTGAATGCTGATAGAGATATAGACATTAAAAGCCCAGTAAGGTGGTTTCAGAGGGTAACAAGGTCTATAAGGTAACTGGTTACTGCATTTAGGCAGATTTACACTGAGAAAGAAATGAAACAAGGGGGAAATGTGCAGTTTGGGGAAGAAGGAGTGTGAATGTAGTTAGCTAATGTTGTGGTTAATGTTTCAAAAAGTGACTGAATTTGTTAAGCTTGGACTTGGCACTGGGGCAATAGGAAGGTTCTCTGAGGACAAGACACCCCTTTATCCAGGGTCTTGCAATGCAAATTCATCTGGAAAGGAGAATACCTAAGAAGACAGAAGATGCTGGAAAAACTAGGCAAGTGTTTTCCCAGTGTCAGTCAGAAAGGCACACAGAATACAGTGGAGATGTGGCCCAAGGGTCCTGACTATAGCCAGCATTGGAATTTGGCAGTTATTGAATTGGCTTTTGCTTTGCAGACATGCAAGCTGCAGGAATGAGAGAGTTATAGATGCCTGTGCCAAGGTTCCAAAAAACTGCTGAAGCAAGGCAGTGTGAAGCAGAACTGGACTCCTAGTAAGGAGACTCCTAAAGGCTCCCACATGAATCTATGTCTATAAAGGCTCAGAGGAGACCCTAGGATATTAGGTATCACAGAACCATGGAACATCCATCTACTAGGAAAACCTGCAAGCAAGTTTTATGGACACTTCACTAAAAATGAAGAACTAGAACAGATGCTAAATGCATTGAACATCAGACAACAGGTAGGAACCGTAAGTATCTGTACAGCAGCAAACTGGGACTTATCAACCTACACATGAAAGACTTGGGCTGGGGAAGGGGGCAGGAAACCTAGAAGGGAGACCAAGCCTGCACAAATACTTGGGCTACGATTTTTAAATCATCATCTAAAATTCAAAGGTTTTATATGAACATCCCCCAAACCACAAAACAACAATGACAAAACCAGATTCTAAGACCCAGCAACACTTCACATTACAAGGGGACCAGGGGCAGTTTGTATATTATGCTAAGTCAAGAATAATGGAAGGAGACATGACTGCTTGTAGAGGTGACATATATCTCATGCATAATAATAATAGTTAAAATAACAACATAACTATGTTGTTCACAAGCTAACCAGTTTCAGGTTACTTGCTAAACCACCATCCAAGTGCCCAACTCCCCTGCAAGGCTGGTATAATTTTTGTCTTCTTTGTGTGATAAGGAAGCTGGTGCACTCTCCAGAATCTTGGGCCTGACTCCCGTCAGGGGGTAATTTCTGTTTCTTTTGGTATGCGTTCATGTGTGTCTGTCATTATGTTCAATTTTCATTTGAAGTTACATAAGGTAATTACAGTGCCCCTGGTGATTACTTTAGCTAGATTTACGTTTTTAACTGAAGCTTCTTGACTTATAGTGACAAAAAAAAAAAAAAGGTGTTTTTCTTCTCTACAAAAAAGTCCAAGGCTCAGTGGTAGCTAGCATTCATATTTTCAAAAGAACACAAAGCCTCCAACCGAGTCAAAACTTTATTGAAGACCCCAGACAGATGCCTGTGTCGTCTTTGGCAGGTGACACACACATCTCCACATGTGCTTTTCTCCTTTAATTCTAGGAGCTTCCATGGGAACTAAAGTGCTGGCGATATAGTCCTGGGCATGAAGTACAATAATGAGATCTATCTTCACGAGATTCAAACTGATCTAATGCCATGCACACTTCATGTCTTCCCAGCTGTATTTTTTAACTTTTGAAAAATTTACAGGGCAATGTAGCTCCCATTTCCTTTCTACTGTGTTGTCTTACTACCATGGATTTCTGGTGACATTTTCACCCTCACTGCAAGGAAGCTACATGAAACTATCTCAGCAGGACTTGATAACCTTTCCCCAACCCCACCTCTGTATCTATGAGTACAGTCTGTAAAGAACAATACATAGGACTGGTTCTCTCCCTCTTCAGTTCCTATGGGCACAATTTACATACATTTTAAATATTCCAAATTCCTTTGACTTGGTGGCAGGAAATACGAACCTTCCTACACCATCAGCATGGTATAGAAAGTATAAAGTATATATTTCATATATATATATATTTTCTATACATATATATATGCATATATGGAGAGAGGGGGGAGAGAGAGGGAGAGAGTCTGTTTTAGAAAAATAGCAGAGAATGGAATAAATTTCTTTTAACCTAAGACAGAAGACTCAGAAGAAAAAAAAAAAGAACATGGAGTAAAGAGAGAACATTATTAGGTGAGTATGAGATTTAAAACTGCATATATAAAAATAGAAATTCCCAACCATTTACCTAGGTTAATTTCCATTCTATGAAAACATTCTTCCCTTTAATTTCCCATTCATGAACATAAGATGTAGGATAGATGATTGTATAGAGATAACTTTTTAATGAAGGGAAAATGTCAATATATTCAGTTACATTAAGAAACATCCTGCTATCTCATCATTCATGTCTGTCGGTACAGATTTTAACCATGCTGTAAAATACCTTAGGTCATGGACTGTTTAACACTTCCTGTATTCAAGCACAATGTTAGTGTTAGATTTTAAAAAATACTTTAAAACAGAATTGGGGTGTCTTCCTTTCTCATCTATTTGCCAGAAATGTGATCTAACAATACTGAACATAAGATGATACAGTGGCCAGTGCTCAACAGAAGGAAATAGTCCTGACCCAGAAATGGGGACCCTGTTAATCTGCAGGTGACATCTGGAGGTAGTCTAGCAATCTTTCCGTGCTATTAGTTGACTTTTATAAATTGTTAATTGAGTTCAGTAGTGGCTGTGATGCTCTGTTCCTATGACTATGCATGAAAGCATAAGCCAGGGTAAAATGCTAACCAATTGCATGCACAGGCATTGAAGACACACATAAGGTCAACTGATAAAAGAATAAAGGCCAAGAACACATCTAACTACTATCTTCATTTCAGAGAAATCTCCCCCTATCTTGCAAATAAATACCTAGAATTTGAAGCCCTCTCAACACAGCTGAAACTGCACAGCAACTTAAGAGTCCAACAGAATGAGGCAGAAACAGTAGGAAGGGCAGGTGTCTCCCTGAAGTCCAAGGGGTGAAATCCAGTGCTGGTAGGCTCTTCAAGCCCACAAGAACGGCAATCAACTGGGCTTCAGGCCATGGCCACTGAATGCCACTTTGCAGTTCACAATGGCCAGTGATCGTGTGGATGCTGATAACCAGCAAAGCATCAGAGCAAACATCAGAGACATCACATTCTTGGAGAGTCTCGATTATGTTCTGACATGCTCTGAAATTTTTTGTTTGTTTGTTTGTTTGATATAGTGTCTAACTATATAGCTTTAGCTACCCTAGAGTTTACAACATAGATCAGACTGGCCACTGCCTAACTCTGCTTCCCAAGTGCTGGGATTGAAGGTATCCACCAACATGCCCAGCTCTATGACATGGTATTATAAAACTCTCCTTGTGGTCTATACTTAGACCTTGGTAGGAGGTCAATAACTAGATCCATGCTGATCAAGGAAAAGCACTTTAAGAAAAAAAATACAAAAAACAAAACTGTGTGTTTAATCTGCAAATGAGAAAATATTAAAATTTGTCCTACTTAGCGTGTGGAACATCAATGGCACCCTTAGATGTTTGACAGTCATGGTGCTAGCCAGGACACAGTGGGAAAAACAGTAGTTGAGTTTCCCCAGTTAGGTGATGTACAGATTTTACTGCCTAACACCATGACTCTGGATATCAGCTAATAACAGGAAGGAAAATTATCACAAAAATATTGTGAGCCAACAAGCTTCTTTGTTATGTGCTGCAAACCACTTTTAGAATGAAATAACTTAAAGATGGTAGACACTATCTTTCAAATGCAGGCATGTGTTCTAAATCCACAGGCCTCTCTGTAGCTATGTGCTGAGACAAGGTGATGAGAAGCAGCCTATATGGCTGAGTTTTGTAAAGGCAGATGTTTAACCCCTTCAAGCCAAATGAAGTCCAAAGAGCTGTTTGAAAGGTAACTGAATGTTTCCACTGTGATGTGATTTTTCTGTTAAAACTGTAGGAAAGTATACTAGGGGGAAAAACCAAGTCAATTATAAAAACTGTGGACAGTAAATGCTTTGACCAAGTTCTAACTTGCATGTGCACCATGAACAATGAGTTGAAGGAATGGCTGCTCAACATAAACAGAGCTTATCACACGCTTCAGTTAAACCTGTGCTGGGGCTGGAGAGGTAGCTCAGCTGGCTAAGAACACTGTCCACTCTTCCAGAGAGCCCAGGGAGCTCACAGTTATCTGTTATTCCATCCAGGGGATCTGGTGCCTTCTTCTGTCCTTCTCAGGCACCAGACATGCACATGGTGTACAGACACACACAAGAGACACATACACAAAAATAATGATCTTCAAACATATTATCTATTATTTGTAAAGTCCAGTGCACAACTGGTGACAGAATAAAAAGTGACTAATAGTATTTAGTAGCCAGAGCCAACTGGTATGGTTCTGTCTTTCCTGCTCCTCTCAGATAAGCAGCTCTGGTAATGATCTTTTATTTATGCTAAAGTATTACCTTAAGTTGAATATCAAACCAGGCTATACAATTACTGTCATAAGAATTAATAAAAGTGAATCCAGGCTAGGAGAATAGTTCAGTCAATACAGTGCTTACCTTGTTAACAGAAGACCTGAGTCAATCCCCAGAAGTCATTAAAAAAATTTTTTTTGTGAGTGTTGGTGTCAACTCCGGGGCAGGGAAGGTGGACTCAGGCACTGGCTAGCTTGGCCTACTTGGGGAGTCTAGGTTCATCTCATCCTCCCTCCAAATATATGTACATGCACACAGACAAAACTTTAAGATGGGGCAGGGGTGGGAGTAGGGATTGGCTTGCCTGTAAATCCAGGGACTGGGTGGTGGAAACAGGGTATGGTGGATAGCTGGACTAGATGAATCTTTGTCCTTCTATTCAGCAAGAGTCCCTACCTCAGAAAAAAAAAATAGAGAGCAACTGAAGGACACTCAGCACATCAACCTCTGGCAAACAAATCTGAGTACATGCATGTCACACATTCATAATTAACATATTTCATATCACAAAGACTGAAAATTAGCAAACATACTTTTAATAAGTATGAATGTTTACATGATTTTAAAAAGTTTGGACTATTACTAGTTAGCAGTCTACCCAGGCAGCCTGGAGACTTGACAGCATGCCACTCTAAAGACAAAAATCAACTGGGAGAAGAAACTGTTCTGCTTATGGTAGTTAAAAGATGAGGTAGTGGTCTGTAAGGAGCAGGTAAGGAAAAATTGGGAGTTCTGTTTCAGAGTTATGAAGAGTTTCTAGAACTCTAATGTAGATTTGTATGCAAAATAAAACACAAATGTCTACTTTAGGAGTCAAGTAGACATTTCAATGCTTATGGTAGTTAAAAGATGAGGTAGTGGTCTGTAAGGAGCAGGTAAGGAAAAATTGGGAGTTCTGTTTCAGAGTTATGAAGAGTTTCTAGAACTCTAATGTAGATTTGTATGCAAAATAAAACACAAATGTCTACTTTAGGAGTCAAGTAGACATTTCAATGATTCAAAGAACAAAGGAAGATATTTCACATAAAATTTCTCTCTCTCTCTCGATCACAGAAACTACTCAACAGACACTATTAATTCAAGTCCACAGTCCAGTACAATCTCTGTACTCTTGCAGTGGTATGCATTAGCATGATCCATTTGCATTAATGGAACATAGAATCATCACATGTGTTTGTGTCTTTGATAATGTTTCCCAATATGATATCTATGATTGCCAGCCACCAGGAAGTGGAAAAAATATTAATTGGTGTCACTGTATTATAAAAAGCCCGAGTTAAAAATAGCACAGTGGAAAACTACTAGACAACGTTCTAGGCACCATAAGGCACCCACTCACAGTATGTGAGAATTACCGGTTCTCAGTCTATGGTTACTATGATTTTTTTTGCTGGAATCTCCCTAACACTTTGATTTTCAAAGAACTGTGAAAATGCTTGTGTGACAGTGGAAATTGGTACAGACAGTGGCATTTGATGGCAGAGATAGTTCCTGTCTTGGGAAGTCCAACTCTCAAAGGCAAACCTTCAAAGAAACAGATGAGTTGCAGGTGATGCACATTCAAATCTTTACCTATACCTTTGCTGTAGCTTCCTATACCAGTGCTATAGCACTGTCAGGGCATCATGTGACTTAAACTAGTTGTATGTAATTGCCCTCACCAGCTCATCTCTCAGAATGCATTATCCAGCCTAAGAATTCTCCACTGTCTTGGCATCATGTGCTCTCCAGTGTTCAGCGCCTCTGCTCAGGGTAACTGAGGATAGAGTACATGTAGGTCAAAGCCAGCCTCTGGAGATACTTAAACTCATCCTATACTATGAGTAGCATTTACAGTTCTTCACTCCCCTACCCTTGGGTGGATGATTTCCTCTAACGCTTTGCCATTTTTTAAAAGTGGAACACAAAATTGTGAATTAAAATCCAAAAATTTAAAGGCCAAATTCCCATGGCTCCTAACATTCTCTACCAGATTCTTCTCATACACCTGTTTGACTCACTCATTTTACTGGTGATTTTGTTTCCTGCTTGCTGATTATAATAAAGAGTATAAACTGAGGCTAAGCCTCACAGACCAGCATATTATATATTATTATTCTTTAAACCCATATGTCTAGGCACAAAGCTCTTGCTTAAATTACTCACAAAGTGAAGCGCTTTCAAAGTCACAACACAAACTAGCTACCCAGCTTTGCAGGGCTACGCATACTACCCTATGGTGCTGCTGTAACGGTTAGGGAGAAGTTGGTAGGCATGGTACATCCAAGAGATGCTTGAAGTCTGAGTATGTGCTAATCTGGAATAAACTACAATGGGTGAGAAACAGGTAGGTAAAGTTAACATTAAAGCACGTATTCAGATTCAGATATCTTTAAAATGTGTATTCAAAAGAACACTGAAAGGAGCCAGGGCTCTTCAAAGGACAATACTTGGATTGTTAGTGGTTCTTCTTTATCTAAGTATTGACTGTATAGAGACCAGTTTTCTTCTGTTGTTTCTACTCTCATCTATTCAATGCTATGTGTAAAACACTTGATCCTACCCATTCCCTATATATAGAAGGATACTCACTCAGCCTAGATCCACAGGGGAGGACCTAGGCCCTGCCCCAAATGATGTGACAAGCCTTTGATGATCGTCCCTGAGGAGGAGTGGACTGGAGGTAGGATGGGGGGAAGGTGGGGGGAATGGGAGACAGGAGGGAGAGGGAACTGCGATTGGTATGTAAACTAAGACTGTTTGGAAAAAAAGCACAATTGATCCTATTCCATATGTACCTAAGCACAGTACTGTGACACACAATGTGTGGCAGATCAGGAGAAACTCAGATGCAATTATTTAAAATGCAATGAGACAGACAGACAGACAGACAGACAGACAGACAGCACACACACACACACACACACACACACACACACACACACACCACAAGCACGCACATGCACGCTGCATGACAGTACATTTCTGCAATCTCAGAACTCAGCAGGCTGAGGCAGAAAGGATAATTTCTGAGTTAAAAAAGAATAAAGAAATAAGGCCAGTATCTATTACATAAAAGAGAGGCCATTTTAAACAACAACAGAATACCATTATAAATATAACAAAAGGAAGTAACCTGGAAAACAGATCAAAGAAGGTGTCCCTAAAGCACAAATACATACAAATCTTGGAAGCTATTTACATGTCAATTAAACCTTCAAATCCCTGGTGCCCCCAGAGAAGGAAATTGGGTGAGACTACCTGGCAGTTTTGGTTTGCATCCTGCACAAGGAAAGCAGGAACTGAGAGCCTGGCTGCTGGCCAGACACAGTGCACACAAGGCAGTTGGGTGCACTGCCAAGTTTGTCCTCACACACAGGTTGTGTCCAGACTAAACCGAGGCCTGCAGAAGGCACCAACAGAACCAGCTCAGAGACATGGCTGCTCTGAGCAGAATTTTCTGTCCTACAGGATGCTTAATGATTTACTGTCTGATGTTTGCTGTTCTTGCTTGACATTATAAAATACTATATCTTAGCTAGACTTCTGTTAAGGGATAGTAAGAAGCTCTCTCTCTCCCTGGGGCACTTCAGCTCTCAACAGGGCTCCCCTAGTTGGTTCTCAATTCCCTACATTTCTTTTTAGTTCAGAAGTGCAAAGTTAGTAATTGGAGGGAAGATACCCAGCCACCATACCCCAACAATAAAAAACAAAGCTGTAAGGCACCCCATCTTCAGTCAGATTCAGAAAAGAGCTACTGAAAAATCTGGTACCTATTAAACATTAGCACACATTTAGATTTAGGTTATATAAGCTACTACTTTATCTGTTTGAACTAGTTGTAAATTGCTTATCTATAGAATGAAATCTTAAATTGCAGAAATTATGTTCCTAGAGTACATTATTAATATTCTTTCTGATTATAAAAATACTACCATCACACAGATAAAAGACAGTAAACTCACAAAAGTTTTCTAATATCCTATTTTTCATGTCAGTAAGTAGATGAGTTGCAAATTAAAATGTATAAACTTAAAGGATTATGATCTCAAAGCAATACTTTCTATAATAATCTTAGTTGTAGGAGAGCATTTTAAGAATTAAGCACTTGTGGAAAAAGTAGACATCAAGAACACAGGGCCTTTTCTTTAGTACCTCCTTAACTATTTCTCATTACTCCTAAGGGGAGATAATATGATACTTACATTGAGCAAAGGCAAGTATCATTTTCCCTGCTGTTTATATGGAGTGATGGTCACTAAATGGTGATGACAGCTGTTTCTCAGGGTCAGGATTCTGAGTAGGCTTCCAAAAATTGTTTAATAATTACTGATTTTTTTAAAGGTATCATTAACCGCACCCCCATAAGTAAAATCACTATCCTGAAAATTTTGAATTTCCACATAATTAATGGCATGAATAGAGGCTAAAAGCAAAACATTGGAACAAAAATGCAAGTTTTAAAATAATACCATTTTTTAATTTTAAAATCCATATGCATAAGCTAAAAAATTCCTCCCAAACTCAGCAAAAGTGTGATTCCAAATAGTGAAAGCCATTTTAATCAAAAAGGAAAAGAACAGAACAGGAGGAAATCCATCACCTGTATCATTATATAAATGCTATTTGGGGCAAGATCTTGCTGACCAAGAACTCGAGAATCCCCCTGCCTCAGCTTCTGGGATAATGGGGTAACAGCTGTAAACCACCATCCCCAACTCTTCTAACTTGATCTTTACTAGCATTTTCTGAATAATCTACAGAGCTGCATTACTTGTATAATTTAAAATCAATAAGAGTGCATATTAAAAGTAGATCCCCAACATTTTACTAGGATACAGCTGAAACTTAATGGAAAATTTTCAGTGAAAAACAGTATCGAGAGCATACTGGAAGCCAGTATAAAGGTTCCTCTATGAACTGAAAAGAGAACTCATATATGACCCAGTTACAGTATCCTGGGTATATATACCTGAAGGACTATAAATCCACACATTACAGAGACACTCACATGCCCATGTCTACTGCTGCTCTGGTCACAGCAGCTAAGAAATAGAACCAACTTAGACATCAGTCAACAGATGGTTGACTAAAGAATATGTGGTACATGTACATAATGAAGTTTTACACGTCCATCAAAAAAGGGAAATTACGGTATTTTCAGGAAAATGGATGCAACTGGAAATTACCTTCAGCAAAACAAGCCAGATACAGAAAGGCAAAGCCCCACTTTCTCTCCTATGCAGAAGTAGCTTTAAAAGCACATATCACTATATCATATAACAATACATATGTAAAATATATTAATATATAAACATTATCATATGTACTTATAGTCATGAAAACAGAAAAGGGATCACAAGAGGAAATAATCTTAAGATAAAAGGAAACAGAGGGTAATGGAATGCCTGTGATAAGACAGCAAAATCAGGGATACACCAGGGGGAGAACAGGAACCAGGCAGAGAGAAACAGGCAGTTGGGAGGGTAGTGGGAGAGTGAACATATGTATGAAAATGCAGAGTAAAAACCACTACTCTATATGCTAATGCTAATCTAAAAACTTAAAAATAAAAATTGCAGTGCTCCCTTTCCCAAGATGCATATGGGCTAAAAGAGGCATACTGCTCCTTTCTTCTCCCAAGATGCACATGGGCTGCACATTGCTCCTTTGTACTCCTCTGCTACTCCAGAGTCTTCATTTCTAGTTCTGGGGCCATCCACTTTTTTCTTGAAAGACCTGTGATGATCAGCAGTATTTCACTAGCTTCCACAGCAACTCACAAATAATAATAGCTCCTTTTGAGCTGTGTGTTAATCATACAAAGAAGCCAGGCTTGACTGATTATTTTATAGTAATATAGTGCTTTATTTCACATAATCCTTTATTACCACGCAAGGGCTGTGGTATCAGTGAGATTCTGTTTACTACAGCAAACTTCTGTTGGCTGTGGGCCTACAGAATAAGACATCTTGGCAGTGGCAGATAGATGGTAGGGCAATAGATTCCAGGGACCATTGTTGGACAGCAAAAGAAGGCAGAGGAAAGGTCAGAAATCCCACAGTCCCCTTTGTCCCATCTCCTAGAGGTCCTACAGCCTTCCACTGTTACTTTAGGGGCTAAGTCTTTCACACACAGGCTTTGGGACACACTGAAGATTCTAATTACATTAGTTAACATAATAATTTCTGTTCTTTGTAAATCATGACATTACTCAACTTTACCCAGAGGGCATAAGCTACCAAGTACACAAAGTCCTGGGCTAAGCATGTAAGAGAGAGGACAGAGACTTTGATAGTTTTAATTGCAGGGCTGATTCCCAAGCTAACTTTGATTCAAGATTCTTTGTTTCATCCTGGTATGGTAGCACATGTCTTTAATCCCAGCACTGAAAAGGCAGAGGCAGGAGGATCTCTGTGAGATTGAGGTCAGCCAGGTCCACATGGGGAATTCCAGGACAGCCAAAATTACAGAGTGAGATTCTGTCTCAAAAAAAGAAAAATAAATTCTTTACTTCAATCTATTCTTCATATGTATTACATACTCACAGGCAGAAGGCAACTTTATAACAAATTTTAATTTTATGGCCTGAGAAATATAGATGGAACTAGAGATCATCATGTTATACAGCATGAGCCAGACTGAGAAAGACAAATTGCCCATGCCATCATGGTATCTACATTTAAAGACGTATGTACCTATGAACATGAAAACAGAAGGGAACTATTATGGGCCTAAAGGGGAAAAACAGGGCAATTTGAAGAAGAAATACAAAATATTGCCATGTTTTTCTCACATGAAGAATCTAAATTTAAATGTGATTATATAAAGCACGAGAGCAGAAGGGAGCTGTTGGAGTGGGGGGCAAGAAGGGAGGGACTGGAGTGAAAGGGGTGTGAGCAAAGGAAAATGTCATTCATTATTAAATCCATTATTTTTATGTTAACTAAAAATTAGTAAAACAAAATAAATATATCTTATAAAAAAGCTTTATGACATGAAAATTTCTACATGTGTCATATGTTAATGCCCAGAAACTTTCATATCTCAGAACATTTAGATTTTAGGTTTCTGGATTACAGATACTAAACCTGAAAAGGTTTTCCCAAAAGAGGTCACATTTCTCTTCCCACTGCCTGCTGCTCTGTGATGCAGCCACACAAGAGACTCGTGTCTGCCCAGCCTAGAGCCTCTTTTCTTCTGCTATAACTTGAGCCAAGTTTCATGAACTGCAGAGACCCAAGGGGTAGAGAGACACAGTGCTGGCATACTCACTTGTGGGAAAGGACTGCATAGACTTGGGTGTAGCACTATTTAAAAATAACTACTGCTGGGTACAGAAGTGAATGACTATAATCCAAATACCTGGCAGACAGATGCATGTGCATAGTTTGGGGCCAGCCTTAGCTACAGAGTGAGATGTAGGGCCAGCCTAGACTACCAAGTTATGCTTTAACTCAAAACAACAAAAAAAATAAAACAAATCTTCCTTGCTCTAAAATGGTTAAAAACCTAACTGTTTTGCTAACTTTCTGGTAAGATAGCTGAAAAAGACATAAGCACTATCAGTACCTAACCCCAAATGCCTCCCAACGTCCACAGTACGCCTGTGTCAAGCTATAGTGGCAGTCCCATGTTTCAACACTGCAGATTTCTGAGAAGACTAGGTTCAAACTTTGCCTTTTATTTTCTTCTCCAGCAACTGAAGAGTATAACCTTTCCAAATGACTCAGAGAGTCATCTTTAATTCATTTTTCCTGTCTGGGAATGTGGACATTTTTCTTTGCAAATGCTCAAATGATCTACGTTGCATTTTTAAAAATGTTACATTTATCCCTGAGCCATTCTGGATGTATAATGCACTCAGAAATTTGTTGGCTGAAAAATGACTTTAAAAGACAGGCTGTAGTGATGTGAAGGAATAGTATTTCTAGATACAGAATTGCTTTCTTTAAAAAAAAAAGCATGTAAGTAGACAGTCAGGTGCAAGCTATTGACTATTTTCATTCTTGAATATGTATTTGGTACAGATAATATATTTATATTAATATGGTTGCATGTATGAATGGCATACTGTAAAACAAATACCTGAAGCTGGGGGGTGATAGCTCACTGTACATAGGAGGGTGTTAGGGAAACTGCTGTGACTCTTAGGGTAGCCTGGGTTAGTGCATTCCAGGCTACCTGAGTTATATGTAATGCAAGGTGCTGTTTCAACGTTTATCTAACAGCTGTCCACTAGTGACTTGACAGTCTAAGTCAGGAAATGTCCTAGGCTTTAGGGCAGATGTTATTTGGGCTGGCCTTAGAGTTGGCAGGGAAACCTTCTTTGTCTTTCAGCTCTAGGTCATAACTTATATTCTTCCTCTCCCTTTATGAAGAGCATCAGAGACAACAAGAGGAAAGCAGGGTATGGAGCAGACTTGACAGTGAGCACAGTAGCATGAATTGCTCTGGGGAGGGAGCACAGGTTTCCTTCTGTCAGTGGCTAGGCCCACTATACACAGGCCCAGCCAATATGCCTCCTGCATTCATGTTATAAAACACACACACAGGCACTCATGCACACATGTTAAGTAATATTTTTTGCCCCTGTGGGAGTTGATATGCTAGGGTTTAAAAGACAAATAAATTGGGGGAGGGGGGAACTACAACTCTACACACAGTGCACACCTTAGAGAACCTTTACTGCTCTGTTATAATAGGATGGCCTTGAAAACGGACGCTGGAAGCATTCAAATAAAAAATTACCCAGCATCTCACAGTGGAGTCAGATTCTGCACTAATATTCCCTGCTAGGGGAAATGGAAGCAAGGCCATAGCTCTCAGTACATATTTAAAACAGCATGGTCACACAAAAGTGATTGGCAACAGAGCAATCATCATTCTGCAATTTTCACACACAAAACGTGGCAAAATAACTGCAATTTGGTATAAATATTCCTCTCAGGTATATTTCTTGGAGGAGGCATTATGTTTTATTCTAATGCTCCTTTTTCTCGCTCTTTGCCTCCAACTCAGTTGCACCGTAGACTCGGGTTCTACAATATCATTAAACTTCTTTGCTGTGGACCTATAAAGGTTGTACCATTGGTAAGTTAGTATTTTTAGAAATTAAGCATATCAACAAATAAGTGAATAAATAATATATAAATTGTGCATTCTTTTAAAAAGGCAGTTTGGCATGTCTTCTGACACATGTTACAACTTTTATTGTATGAAACACTTTGGCCTGTGCTATCCTTAACACACAAAGGGAAACTGAGTCATTATTAAATTTCTGGCAGGAATGCTAGTGTTTTTTTTTTTGTTTTGTTTTGTTTTTTTGTGAGGCAAAGCTACCCAGCCTGTTTTCAAGTTGGTAGTGCCCTCTATTGCCAAAGCCATGGCTTGTCCAGTTACCAGAAAGCTCTGCCTAAAATGCTAAGTTATTAATGTCCTTCTCCGCTATCTGCAGGTGTAATGCAGCAATCGTTTGTGGTCTGGAGGATTTATTTATCACACTCCCCTAAGGGGTGCTCTCAGCATTATAATAAGCTGAAACTCTGCTGGAGAGGTTTAACACCCCCAGCACCCCAGCTCTTCTCAGTTCTAACCACAGCTGTTTTTAGGAAGACAGCACACTTCTTGGTGAGGGAAAGGACTTGCAGCCCACACTTGTGACTCCAACAGTGAGGAAAGCTGGATGGACCCACCAGTAAGCTCCTTTTCCCTATCTGAACCAATCCCCACACAAGAGAACAGGATAAAAAACAAAAACATTCCTGGGATAAGAGAATGAATCCAGTTTTCATGAAATCAGTTTAGATGTAATTCTGAGTGGAGCGCAGAAAGAAACCCTGCTGATATTTGAGGATAGAAACCAACCTTCTTTCATAGAGAAGAGATGTACTAATTTGGATTTCTGATGGTTGTATCTGAAGGCTGCTTTGTTGAGGACTTCCTGGAGAAACCACAGAGTTAAGAAACAGAAGTCACCACATGTAACGGCGTGCTTTCTGAGGCTCTGGGTCTCAGAATTTTCAGTTTGGGCAGGACAGCTCTTCTCCAGCACTGCAGACCTCTGGACACATGGACCCGAGATCAGCTGGCTTTTGGAATCCTAGGATGCTCGGATGAATACATGCATCTTTGCGATGCTATCATGAGTATCTGCACCTTCCATAGATTTCCAGAACTCCAGGGGAAGTACAATTCATTAGCAGGTGCTTCATAAAGACCTTTGTCCCCACTCTTTCCAATCCTAGCCCTCCACTCCTACTGAATGGATCAACTAACAGTTCCTGAAATGTCTGAATACGCTTTTACTACACATATCTGAAAGAAATGTGCAAATAAAAAGCACACTTAAAGTATGTGTGATATAATTATATTTTCTTTTATATGTTATTGGAATTTTAATAATAGAATGTTAAAAATTGGAGTTTCAGTGAGGAGGCCTAGGTAATCTATTGAGCCTAGGGCAGTAGATCAGTATTTATCCCGGGTATACAAATGGACTTTGGACTCCCATCCAACAATGTGAGATGCACTTTCACCCTGAACTCTTGGGGGAGGGTCTAGGTCCTGCCCTGGATGAAATGACAGACTATGGACACCCCCAAGGAGGGCCTCACCCTCCCTGGGGAAATGAGGGGATATGGGGGGGGGGTTGGGGGAGGGCACAGGAGGAGGGGAGGGGAAGGGAGAGGACCTGGAACTGACTTGTGAAGCAACCTTGTTTCCAATTTAAATTTAAAAATAAATAATAAAAAAGAAAGAAAAAATTGGGTTTTACTAATGTTCAATCCATTGCCCAAGATCAATATAACTCTATCCTTAAACAAGACATGAGATCTTTTTCCCTCTTGAAGCAGGAAAGGGAGTAAGAGCTGCAGGTATTTGGGGAATGGTGCTCTAAGGAACCGACAGAGCATCAGGTGAGAGGGCAGACAGGAAGCTTTGGAGACTCAGTCCAAATCACTGTAATGCTAAGTTGAGAGTTACTGGCGCTAACACAGCTTAGTTTCACCTTGATTTCAAGGCCATTTAAATGGTACTTATTCCCAACATGGAGGTCCATGCAAGAGATTACCAAGTAACCGAGCTGTTAATGGAAAACATCGACTCTAAATCCTGTTAGAGAAGATTCAGCTGTTGAGCTGAGCAGAGTGGGACAGAGATGGACCTTTGGCCTGTAGCCATCTGGTGCATCTGCTCTGTGATGTCAAAGCCATTTACCTTGACGCTGGTTTTCAAGGGGAAGTTGAAGGCAGTCTATGAGGACCTCACATTACACTGGGTGTACGATGACCACACTGTGGTACAGATGGACTTCCGGGCCACAAACTGAACAGCCATTTATGGACAAGCTTTATGAATAGAGTTGTGCAATGGCTTAGTCACCAGACTTAAGCCACCTAACACCCAAAGCTTTTCATTCACAGCTTCACCTCAGACCCGATACCTGAGGGACTAGATGACTGTGGTAATGGGATCGTTGGGTGTTTCTTTATCACACCAAGCCCAGTTTCCATAGTCTCCTGTCAGTTCTGGAACAGCTTAGCCGCCCTCCCACCATTTCCCCAGACAACTGCTACTTATACTCCCTCTCTCCCTCCTAGAGGGAAAGTGATTTCATGTCTTGTTTCAGTGCCACACTGATGTTTACGGATAAGGTTACATTGATCCTAGGTAACAGAATCAAATTATCACACCAGGACAACTCCATAAATTAAAAAAAAAATTCTGCACTGGCCATACCTTACCATTCTGTCAAATACTACTAGTACTAAGTCACTCTTGGAATATGCTCCAAAAGCCACCGCCTGCAAGTTAGTGTAGTGGCCTGTCCCTAAGAATGTCATGTACACTGATGGCTCCCTTAGGCCTATATCTGGCAAAGAATAATGCAAAGTAGCCAAGGCTGTTCCTCTAAAACGATGGCCTCACAGCTGAGCAAGAAAACAAGGCTAAAGCAAACTGAAAGACACAATAAAGAGACTCCCCACCCCACCCACACTGGAGCATTAAAACCAAAAGTGGGGATAAAAATGACAGATCTTTTATCATTCTTTCTAGTATATGTGTTAACATCAAAAAAGCAGATTACAGATGCTATGTGAGAGACAGATTCCTAGTATTTAGAAACCCACAAACAGTGGGAAGAAATTAGAAATAGAAGGTATTCTAATAGAATATCAATATACCATATTATTTCTGTGAGACTGGACATACTTTTAAATACTGTTAAATATTTACTTTTGGGTATAAAATTAGAAGTTTTAAGTTTACTTTTTAATATTACCAATAAAAACACAAGTATTAAACAAACTGCTTAAGTATGTATTTCTGAGCTATAAAGTGCTTTTCTAGCAAAATTATTTTTAGTGTTTCAAGGCTGAGACTGGTTGAAATTATGTCTCAATGAACTACAGATCTTCAGACCTTCAGACAACTATTATCTTTTTTTTTTTAAGAGTTCTTGGTTCTATTACTTGTCAAAATATCTGAAATGGCATTGTATTTCCCCTTCCACTGGAAATGGCTGGTTAGCTTGTAGACAGTCAGCGGCATGTGTCAGAAGCAACTACTGAACTTAAGCTGGTGCTAGGATTTCCTGTTTTAAAACAAAACTCCCAGGTGAGTTTCTTCACTGTAAACTTGAGATAGAACAGTGAAATTTCCTACATCCATTTGACATCAAGAAGAAATGCAAGCTAAGGTGGTAAAAAACACAGAGAAGATATTTAAAAGCCTATGAATTCCTCTGTGTCTTTAAAACCTACTTTCCTCATATGAACCCTCAACATGATGAGAAAGGACAAATTTTCAAGTCTACTGTATAATTGTATGGCTTAGATCCATTTCTCTTGCACAGCTTCATGGTCATCTGCTATGGACCAGAAGGACCAACTCATCCAGAAACAATAAAAGAACCAAGATACTTACTGCATGATTTTACAAGGAATAAGTGACTTGAAATCAAGAGTGAGCCTGGCACAAGTATTCTGATGGGCAGAAAAGTTCTAGGCTGGTTTAGATAAGTAAAATGTCATTGTTAGCTAAAAAGTGTGTTGTGTGACTAGAGGAAGATCTCTGTTAGAACAGATAGAGGGAGGCATGGTTTAGTGACATTAAAGAGTGGAGCAGGATAGAGCACAGGAGCACTCAACATCAGCGGAGCACTGCTCAGTGGAGCACAGCATGCATGTGTGCCCTCCTTTGGGAAATAACCACACATCAGAACTGAACCACTATCTGGAGAAGAGCATGAAACAGCTACTTGCCACCAAATGCCTTTTGGCAATACTTTATTCCCTGAATATTATTTCAAAAATAATGAAATCCTTCTAACACTGAATGAGGAATATTTCTTCTTATTAAAATTTCTATCTTGTGGTTTTTTTTTCCTGAAAAAAAAATCAGGAAACACTGGGCAAATCACTACCCACAAGGTAAGAAAGCTGATAGGGCCAGTGACAGCTGCCATCTGCCCAGGCACACACAACCTCCAGTCTGCTGCAAGTTCATCACTTCTTTAAGCCTGATTTGGACTAGTTTTACCCAGGCAGAAGAACAAACTTTCTAAGAAAGGCTGAGAGGTGAGTGTGCACATGCAGGAGCAAATCTACACCCTGAAGGAATGAGAAGCTATGGGTGTGCAAAGGGTCCAAAGAGGGTTGGGCAGAGAAGAGCTTTGAAAGTACCAAGCAATGATGTGGCCAGTAAAGCAATGTAGGGCAAGGAGAGAGCAGGAGGAGAGTAAAAGGGTTTAGCACCTTGCTTTCTACTTTCATGAGGTAAAGCTGGAGCAAAAATAAATAAAGTACATGTGCCTTTCAACCTAAATGGACGAATTTTTCCCTTGGTTAAGCCTCACATTAATTACAGTCTAGTTAATATAATAACATTTTCATGATGTTTTAGAATTACGAGTATGGTCTTTCATCTAACCCTCAACCACAGTTCGGTGATGGAATTCAGACAGGATTGGACTTGACTCTTGCCAGTATAATCTGTGGCCTCTCCACCCCTCAACAATGACCTATGCTACCTTGAAATGATGCTGCAATGCTTCAGCCTTCCTGATACCAACAGAACCAGGCTGGTGATTTACGAGCTTTTTGCCTTACTAGGATAATATTTCTCTGAGTACATCCATCCTAAAAGCCTTAGGCGGTCAGGCATTTGCTCAGCCTGAAAGGCAGTGGTCAGTTTTGTCTAGAAACTCCCTTATTTGTTCATGAAAGCCCTGCAAATATTTTGGCAAATAAATGCAGAAAGCCGGAAACACTAATTATTAGGCAGAGACAAACCCACAGTAATAAAATAAACAACAAAGTGCCTTTTCAGCGCAGCTATTCAATGTGCCTTCCTGTTGCCAGTGCCATGAAAAACAAGATGGGAATGGCCTGGAGGAGACAGGAGGAAATGACTCCTTTACAGACTGTGTCCTGTGGGCAGAGTGTGGCTTTAGGATCTGTTACAACAGATATCTAAAAGGAAGGGTGGGCAATGAAATCTGCAATGAGAAACAAATGATTAGGGGGAAAATGGAGTTCCTTAATAACACTGTTAAGGCAGGGCACTTACAATTAGTTCTTTAATCATCAACTTATAAAAATCTTGGGAAATGCCAAGATTTTTAAGAAGTAGTTGGGGGGAGGGGACATGGAAGGATTGTTCAACTAGTTGTCAGCACCTGTAAACTAACTAGTTCACTCTTGAGACAAAAGCTTGAATGGCTATGTAATCTGTGGCTGTACAAAAGTACATGTATACTGGAGTTCACCCTGGGACCTGGGAGAGTGTCAGCTTTCTGGGCATCAGGCTCTGTAAGAGGCTCAGGCAGGGAAGAGGTAGAATTTGCCGGCCTGGGGGCTTAAGATGCCTCTTCACCTGCACAAACGTAGTCCATGTGCTACTAACAGCAGTCCTGAACTAAGAGGTTTATGTTGTCTCTCTCTTCAAGCCACATCATTGTATGGGGGCAAAAGTGGGTTGTGTTTGATGCCCAGGATTTGAGAACTAGTCATGGAGGACGCTGACAAATCAATGGATTTTGTAGTTCACGCTCTCAGTCTTTAACAATGAGAACATCCCATTTGCCTGCCTGTCTCCTTACAGCCATTGTAATGCCACTGCCAAAAAAGCCTGATCACAATTCTTTCTCTGATGTGCTCTCAGTGTTTTCTGCAATGCCTTCACATAGTAACACTTCCTTCTTGTTTGTGTAAGCCGAAGATGAAGGATAAAGATTATGAATGTCAAGGACAAGCTAAGAGGTCAACTTTCCAAGCAAGTTGTACACACTTTCATGTGTCTGAATCTAAACCACTCTCATGGTTCACTGAACCATTTGACCCAGGCTTAGAGTGCAACTAGCTTAATAGGCAGCTGAGTGCTGGCATCTCCGAGGCAGTATTTCAAACCCCAAATTGGCTTGCTTCTCCTGACAGACAGACTGATGGGATACAGATTCCTAGCCAACTGCAGAAAAGCTGGCAGCTCTGTACCTCTTCCAGAGTCACTGTGGCCAGGGCAGTACCGGAACAACTGGTCTCATTGCCTTCTAGGGTGACAATTAATTAGTGGGGGACAAGGAACAGCCTATGTAGTGCCAATCCTTTGCCCTTCTGAGGCTGTGACCGCAGCCTCTCTGCAGAGCCAGTGACTGCATCGCAGACTGCACTATGAATGGCTTTGGGCCTCCCTTAACACAGTCTGTACACAGTCTGAGTGGAAAGACCTTCCAAGACCTTCAACTGGGAAAAAGAATGCAGGAATATGCATGAGCCAGCATGAAATGAGATGATCAACAGTAAAACGCACTGATGATAGAGAAGAGAGCTCCCCCATGAGTAATAAAAGAAGAAAGCACAAATGTTTCATTGAGAAGTGTCTCCAAGTGTGGCATGAAGAGAAATGTGTGGTGACAGGAATCCAGCCCCATTGATGAAAATTCAAGCTCAGTGACATCTCCAGTGTGCTTTATTAGGCACAAGTACCAAGTGCACTGCTCAACGCAATGTGAATGAGAACACATGAGTCACAGGACAGCACCTCCCTCACTCTAGCTGACAGCCAAGGACACCACTTTACTGCAGGAGGGGATGACTGATGGCTCCCAAGTTTTTTCCAGAAAGAAAACTAATATCTCACTGCAGGGACAGTGAAATAAAATATGAATCTCAAAACAAACACTCTAAAACTGCTTTACGAATATGTCTATCGAAGACTAGATGCACTCTGCAGTGTTTCATTTCTATCAAGCTACAAATAAAGCCTTAATATTGTGGTGGGCTGGAGTCTGTATTCTTTCCTAAACAACCGTCATATGCACTGTCTTGTCAACCTACATCTGGTCCTTAAACTACCACCCTGTTTGAATTTACCCTCTCTCTCTATCACAACTCCACAAGACAAAGGTTGGCAGAGGTGACCCAATCAACAGACTGGATGAGCTGTTCTTACTGCCTTCTTTAAACTGCTCTTCCATGGTTTCTAATACCCCCTTTTCCTTGTTCTCAAATACTTAAATACTAACCTTCCTAGTGGCTTTTTCACATGAGCTCCAGCGGGTATCCCCAAGGTCTGTTACACATTCTCATCAATATGGACACCTTCTGTCTCCACAGTCATGTATGACTCCCCCATGTTGTAATGCTGTTTTGTGCCTTGTTTATGGCATCCTCTCTGCCAGCTAGCCAGTCTTAGTTCCTCTCTGTACCCTAACTAGGAACCATTCTCCCATTACCTTCTTGCCTTTGCCTTATTGTTTCCCTCCTGTCTTCTCAACCACTGCTTTCACCCAGACTTCTTTCTATGTGGATGACAGCAATAGTCTACATTCATCATCTTATATTAAGAAAATCTTTCAAATCCATTCTCTGTACTACCACAGGATGATTTCCACTGAACAGATATCCAATCACTGTCTATGAAAGGCCCCCCATAGCTACGCAATTCACAAGATAATATTTATGACAGGAACTTCTTGACCTGCTCAAAACTCACTCCACCCTTTTCTGGGTTTAATCTCCCTTTTAGTTCTCCATACTGAGTAAGACTACTCAAACCATGCTTTCTTTCTCCAAGAATCTCTTCATCTTGCAAGCCTGTAAAACCAGCCACTTGTTCTTCAAGCCCCAACTCAATGGCTTCTTTTCCTTGGAAGTACCACGTCTCCCCAAGTCCTTCTCAGAGACAACATTCATTTCTCTTCCCTCCCTCAGCACTCTGAGCATCTCTAGTTCCACAGCTACCTCATGTAGTGTTCACAACTTCACTGGAACAAGGACCACTACTTTTGTCTTTCCCTTCCCCAGACCCTACTCAAGTGCTTAACACCTCATACATAATAAATGTTTAAACAGGAGAGAAATAGACCATGTCATCTTGGCCTAGACTTTCCCTGGTGCATGTAACTTCACATTCTCTTTCTCAAATGTTTATCTATTCATACTTACATATCTATTTTATCAAACATTTCTACAACATGGAAGGAGAATCAGTTAATGTATATGACTTGGCCTCAAATCCAAAGAGAAAATTGCGAGTGCCAGGTTTTCAGGTTGCTCACCATGTAAGACATGCCTCCTTCCCCTACCATGGAATTTAAAATGTTAGAGCTAAGTCTGATGTGTGTCATTTCTCAGTATTTTGGCTATGTGTGTCAGAGAAGCCACAGCTGTAGATCTCTAGAAAACAAGTAGAATCAAAACAGGAAGACAACTCAAGGCCAGCCTGGACTACTCAAGAGAGCAGGAAGGGAAGGAAAAGGGAAGGAGAGGGGAGCTGGACTCAAATTAAGTGTTACAGGTGAATGACATCAAAGAAATAAGACCATATTTCTATTGTTGTACTTTATTGTATATCTGTACTCTACTAAGTCTCTGCTTGGGCCCACCTGTGCCATCCTAGTAGTGATGACAGATGCTAAGAGCTGCATAGTGGGGAAGTGTGCTTTCTTCGTTTGGTTTGCTTCTAGTTGCTCTACAGTGTAGCTTTCTCCCAGCTCCCTTGCTGCGCTGTGCAGCCTGATGTAACATGCACTTCAACACCAATGGAGCCAGAATCTCTGCTTCAGTGGACTGTTCCAAGGGAAGTTCCTTCTCTCCCAGATCAGTTTCGGGGGGAAAAAGATTCCTGTTCCTACCAACTGAGTACTTAAGGCAACAGAGCAAGTGTTGCAGTCAATGAAATACAGAAAACAAGATCTCATTGTAGATGTCTGAAATGAGGATTGACTACTGACAAAGAAGCAGGAGATAGCATTTTGAAAGAGAATATGAAATGTGACCAAACATGGGAACAGGGCTGGCCTGCCTGTATCCAAGAAGTGAGGTAACATGGACAGCTTTAATCTGCTCCTGAGCAGCGCTCCCATAGTCCCTTATTCTCCTGAACTCAGAGTTGTCAGGTACAAGGGCTGCAGCCAAAGCAAGAGAAGGGGACTGAGCAGAGCTGCAGTGGGAGGTCAACCAGGATACACATACCATCTGTTTTGCTTGCCCAGACTCAGAACGCCAGACCTGCAGCACAGGGGTGCCTCGCATTCCAGCCTGATGGACTAACACTGGCTATTACTATAGCCAGAGTTAAAAGGTGGTTCCTACCATTTCCCTTTCCAGATCATGCTGCCTGATTAAGGTCTTACACTATGTGGTTCTTACATATTAGAAAATGGGGAATATTAATTCTGCTATTAAACTGTTATCTCAAGGGACTTTTAGTTAATACTGATAGGACCTACCTAGCAAAAGGCAAATGGCTACCATGCCTGATGATATGCTGTCACTGGCAGCCTGCCTAATGATATGTGGCACTGCTATGACCACACATCTCAGTGAATGTTCAGATTCTGACTTTGATGTTTGTATGATTTTATTTCCAAAACCACTTACCATGAGAGCAAATCAAGGAAGTCATTCTCTTCATTAAGAACAACACAGTCCTCCTGAGAATACCAACAGACCAACAGCATCATAGTAATCCTTGATGCCGTGCACGCCCTGAGAAATTTTTCATCAACAATAAGATGAAAAATAAAGTATGACATATACAACTCCTAGTCAGAGTCACAGACGAGCTAGATATAATACGAAACAATTGTGAGTCCTATGTGTTCATTAGTTCATTAAGTTTTAATTTAGAACTTTTCAAAATTACTCCAAAAGAAAAAGAAAAAAGCAATTACCTTATATCCTCTCTGTCCTATTTCCAAGAATCTTTCCATTATTACATAAACCACCTAAATGAACTTTGGAATGCCTTCAGGCAAGAGGACAGTGTGTGCTACACCTGTTGGCATAATAAGAAACCACTGATATACAAAAAGGTGAGTATAGATTCCTACAGCTATTATTATAGGAAAAAAAAAAGATTTATGACAGCAAACCCAGGGGATCCACCTATCTCTTCATCCCCAGCCCTGGGATTGCATGTATATACCACAACAGCGGGCTTTTATGTGGGGATAAAATGTGGCCAGCACTTTACTGAGTTATCTCTAAAGTCTAGCCTACTTCATAAAAACTAAAGGTCAACCACATCCTTTTTTGAAACACATTAAACTTTCAGAAATGACCCAGGTATGATGTCACATGCCTTTAATCCCAGCATTTATGAGGCAGAATCTACAGAGTGAGTTCTAGGACAGCCAGGGCTACACAGAAAAACCCTGTCTCAAAAAAGTATTTCCATGCATGATGTTAAAAAGAAATGAAAGGATCACACTAAATAGAACACAGATGAAGAAGCAGTGCTGTGCATGCTTGTGCAGTATCTTATTAAGCACTTCAGGTTCCATTTGTTCATGCTTACTTTTTTCTTTTAAGTAGCCCCTGAAGACAGAACAAACGAGCAAGCTGGGAAAATGTCCACTTCCTCAGCCCTGGAATGCCCTACTTATTAGGAGATGAAGCTAAGGCAAGACACTCCTTTCAGTACAATCAATCACACTATTGAAACTCTGCTGGAGTAATGTGGCTAGTACCATGTACAGGGCCTGGGCACAGACAGTATAAGTCACAGATGTGGTACATGAGACAATGCTTTGCTACTAAGAGAATGTAATCACATATCTAGTATTCGCTTTGTGCTGCACAGAAATGTCTAGTGTAATAGAAATTCCCCACAATCTCATTGAACACTTCTCCTCCAAGTCTTTCTGGTAAACGGGCACTATTTTTCTGTCTCAGAAGTGACTTCAGTGATATGTGAAAATAACAGTGCCCTGCTTCCGGTGTAAAGAAACCACCGTTTGCTATCACAAGAATGGTCAGGTGGTATTCCAACAAGAAGTTTACCTAAAAACACATTGGAATGTTAGGAAGAATAAAAAGAATCACAAGAGGAAAGGGAAAAAAGCTAGAACCACATAAAGTGAAAGCAACTACATAAGACAAATCAATCAAAAGAAATAGACCCTAAAGACCAATGAATGATTTTTAATTCGAAAACTCAGTTTTACAATGAACAAACAACAATCATTAAAAATGAACAGAAGCATCCATGGCTTTCCAGCAGCAATACAAGATGTATTTTTATATCACCTCAAGGAATAATGCTAACCCGGCAGGAAAGCTGCTGGTCCAGTGCCCACTGGGTAAGACAGGGGGGAGGCCATTCAGGGTCATTAGAACTCACCATAAAACAAACAAACATGGAATTCGCTGGACAGTTTTCATGACATTGGCATCAGCATTCTGCTACCTCAGGCTCCCTTATTTACCAAATATGGGATGTTTTGTTGAGAAACTCAATATTAACAGATAATGTGCAGTTTGACCCTACCTCTTGGCTTTGTGAAGCTGACAGTAGACAGTTAAAATATAAAACAGTATAATTCTCATCTAGATCTCTGTTACCTGCAAGGATCCAGGTCATGCATATTGGCCAGACTGAAGTCCAGTCTAAAAGGACAGGGAAGGGAAAGAGGATCGACGGACAGCAAGTGCATAGGCTGCCATCTAAATCCCTGCCCTGAATGTTAATAATGAAAAGAAAGTCCTTTAAAATCTTAAAAAGCCACTTTCTTCTCTTCTTTTTAGGTGAATGAAAAAACAATTTACAGGTAGAGCAGACTATGAAGGCAATGAAGGTTTTTGTACCCAAGTTTTGAAATGAGGTTACATGTTTCACATAGCATTAGGCTTCTTATTTCTGTACAAATTCCCCCAAAGTTTTTTTAAACAGAGCTGTCAGCTCTGTTTGTCCTAGGCCCTGATTTACAAAGAGCCCATGAATGGGAGAAAGTAGGAAGGAGGAAGTTACTGCATATTCAGTACAAACCTGCTTTCGGTTCACCCTTCAGGCACTTGGCAGCTGAGCTCTCTGCTCACATCAACCCTGGCAGGCAGGTATGGGGACTGGAATGGACCTCAGGGAGGATGGTTTTCAGATTTGGCCCAAGCACCAGACTGAGCAGAGGTATGGGTTGTTTTTCCTTTCAACACTGGGATTCTGGACCCAGAAACAGAACTTAGGACCATGTAACCCAGAGATACATGCTATGGATTTCAATACAATACACAGCACGACCTTGCTGAGGAACACTGCTTTATGTCCAGAGTAGAAAGTTAATGAAGGGGCCTTCAGCCATTGGGTGACTGTCACTAGCCTCCTTTCCCTAGAAGAGGGAGGTGGGGGACACCATGATGACACATCATGCTTTCTCTACCACCAACCTTGGCTTAGCACACTGCTGATGCCACTCTTGGGTGGCCACAGGTCCTCCTGGGCACCTTCGTGAGTATTCACCTCCTCTGTCATATCTGATACATGAGTCACTTCTAGGAGCGCTGCCTTGTTCTCCCAGCCACTCCAGCTGTGCCTCCTCGCTCCCCGTGGCTGCTTTCTCTCCTTTTGTGAGCCCCTATTGGCAGTCATCCCTCAGGACCGTGTATCTCTTCTTTCACACCTTGACCTTTCTCTCAGCTGCAGCTAATATTGCCTCCTCTAGCCCACTCCCTCCTCGGAGCTACTCAATCTGTTTTGTATGGCCCAGTCAGCAACTCAAGGCAGCTAACTCTTCCCTCTGATTTCTCCACTTCTGCTACTGTCTTTCGTTCTCTGTATTTTCTGTTGGTTCCAGAAATCAGCTATAAGCGTCCACACCAAGATTTTTGTTTGTTTTTCATTTATCGTAAACAACTACCACAGTGGCAAAGTCCTACCAGTCTCCACACTCTACTATGCGATACCAATTCCTTCCTGAAGGCTCTAAACAATTCCCTTTGACTGCAAGTGTCCCTTTCTTGCCATTACAGCATGATCATACACATTGCTGATAAATAACAAAATAAACCTGCAAGTTGGAAGCTAATGAACATGCATACTTATAGAATGCTTAAAATTACTTCTCCATGAAGTTCCACGATGTGTCTTCATTCTGATTTCCTCACAGAAGGCAGAATGATATAATGATATATTGATTACCTTCATTAAGTCAGCAGCCTGCTTTGATACATTTATCTGTGTGGCCGTAACAGGAACCTATCAATCTTAGAAAGCCTGAAAACAGGTTTTAAAAAATTCAGCCCCAATTGTAATCTGAATCTTTTCTTTGAAGTAAAGACGCAATGGTGACCTTTAAACAAACATAAGGATGCAAACTCCTAGACCTGCTATGCACAGACGAAAATATAGAAGACTACCAGCTCCACAAAAACAGCTCCATTTGGTGTCCCTTTGTATGTGGGTAATCTGTACAGCAGTACCTATTCCATAGAAGTGTAAAGTTTTAAATGTGACTTTCAGCTAGTACCAGTCAGAGAAAATGAAAAGTCTAAGCAAGATAAAGAATGATCCCACAAACCTGCTTTTCAGCTATTAGAGACCTTAAAAGAAGAAAGCTTGCACTGGCCTCAGCACACCATTTGTGAGCAAGTAAAATTGTAATATTCTGTTCTGAATTTAGTAGAGAAGTATATTATTAGAAACATTAACTTCTTGAGCAGCAAAAAACTAAATAAATGTAAAAACATGCATAACATATATCAGGAATTACAGAATAGTAAAGTATACACTATTTTTCAAAGGAAGTGCACTTCCTAGCCTTGCCCATTCAACAGAAAATCAAGACTTTCTATCAATACTCCCCTAGCACAGGACCAGTATTTTACAGTAGCATAGTCCAGGACCATCTGCAGGCAATATGGGTTGGGTTATATAGC
The DNA here is from genome assembly GCF_017639785.1 of Mesocricetus auratus. NCBI lineage: Eukaryota > Metazoa > Chordata > Mammalia > Rodentia > Cricetidae > Mesocricetus > Mesocricetus auratus. Next base: position 43,747,261 of record NW_024429182.1, read on the forward strand.
CAGGGTAAGTGGTGAGGCAAGAAGCTAAGGCAACCCCACTAAGGTCCCCATCAAGGAACCTGTGCTGCAATGTTTCTGGATGTATGTCAACAGAAGACATGGCACTGCCTGAAGATACCTCTGGAAACCTCATCAAGTAAAGTGGTCAAGAAGGCTGAGGAGAGAAACATGTAGACAGTAGGAAAACTTCAGGTAACAAAAGTGTCTATGTGAAAAAACACAAATGTTTTCCTATCAAGCAGCATTTAGCTAACAAAGGGAGAATCATTTAGGAAATGCTTTACTAAATACAAAAAGGAGAATGATGCAGGTTAAAATGTAAAACAAGATATGGCTTCTCCTGCCTCACCTTTGGACTCTGTTATGAACACCCCACCAATACTGACACATAGGAACTATTGAGTTCTGTGGTTTTCAGAGAGTAAAGATTCAGAATGGAGGTGGTGTGGTGGGGTCCTGTGTAGCTTTAAAACCCTGCGTTTGTAGTTACTCTGTTTATAGCAGCACTCTGAAGACTAAGGCCAGAGGACCCCATTTCCAAACAACACAGACTGACACAGTCTCTTCCCGGGTGACAACTGCAGCATGCTCTTGCTGGTCCCCTCTCCTCCCTCAGCCCACTCCTAACCTGTAAGGAAGAAGCATCAACAGTGTCCCCTTGTGTTCTGACTCTTGTCTGTTTGGCTACAGGACAGCGACAAACATTTAGCCTTGTGCCCCTTTGCTGCAGTTTCACTTTCTGCGGTGTCAGTTACAGTTAATAACCGTAGTCCAACACATTAAAACATTACAGAAATAAACAACTCACAAGTTTTAACTGCACATTGTTCTGAAATAATCCACAGGGTGTGTGTGAGTGTAGGGGGGAGGTGAAGGGAGTGTTGTAGTTTGAGACTGGGCTTCCCTGTGTAGCCCTGGCTGTCCTGTAACTCAGAGATCCACCTTTCTGCCTCTAGAGTGCTGGGATTAAAGATATGCACCCCCACTGCCCACATTAACTCTAGTTCACCAGGCACATGGAAAAGAAGAGTCTACTCAGGGCGCAATGGTATCCTAGTTTCTGGTATCCAACAGAATTCTTAGAATATACCCCCTTTGAATACAGAAAGATGATTGTATTTCTCTGGCTCCTTCCACTCTAGATCACCCAAGTTGATAATGTGACTCTGCTTAAGGCAACAGAATATTTATCTCTTACTGTGGTTGGCAAAGCAATGGCCCCTCAAAGATAGCCAAGCTCACAGAACCTGTGAAACTGTTACTTTATATGGCAAAGGAAAGTGGGCTTAAAACTGGGAAATAATCCTGAATCAGCTGGGTGGCCTTAAGGTAACCATGAAGGTTCTTACAGTTGAAAAGAGAGGCAGAAGAGACTGGAGTGACACAATGTGAAGACGTGACTCCTGACCCCTATTACCACCTGTGAACATGAAGGAAGGGATCAAATGTTGGGATCAATAAACCTGATTTTCCAGCACAGCCTGCAGAGGAATGCAGTCCTGCTGACACTGTAGGCTGACCAGTCTAACCCAGATCAGACTTATAACTACAGAGGTCCTGGGTACCTTTAAAGGCCTGGGTTTGTAATTACTCTGTTTATAGCAATGGCAAAGATTACACTTGTTTTCAGCTCTGCTACTGGTCCCCTTGCAGGGAGAAGGGAGAAAACAGAACCTGTTGCTACCACCTGGCCAAATCATCTTCCTGGGTCCTCCGGGCAAAATACCTTTTTAAAAGCAGCCCTTTCATAAATAAACACTACTATGGGAGGCATTTTGAGTGTGGAGTACTCTAGCTGGAATTCAGAATCACATATCTGGAGCCACCACTCCAACCCCTTATTATTTAGCTTTTTTTTTTTTAAGTAAGAGAAAACTCCTTTTTTACTCAAAGCTGCAAATGGAACTAAATTTGTCAGCAACCTGGTAATGCACTTCTTTTAACTCCTTTCCCTACCTCAAAGTCACTGGGGCTGCTAATCAAGAGTCAGAATAGGGACTCTGAGAAGACCTTTACACAGCCAGGTCAGTGGACAGTTCAAAGAAACAATGCTCAAGTACATAACTTCTCAAAATGCCCTTCCAAGAAGCTGTGCATAAGTCATGGTAGCATTAAATAAAAGACCATTTCTCTCATCCTCACATACATGTTTTTGTAAAATCACTGAACTTAGAAAGGTTTTCATCACATGACCTGCAGTGTGAAACTTCAAGAACTTTCTAGCCTCATTATATGTCAATCTTCTCCTTCTAGAACAACCCAATTAGATGTTCTAACTACCCAGCAACCAAAGCTACATATGTTAAAAGTAACATGACAAACCACATAACACATGAACTGTTAAGACTAGAGTGGACTATAGGCAACTGCAGGGGAGCTGTGGGAACAAGATGCCTAGCCCTGCCAGCAACCAGCTTTGTGTTCCTTAACAAGCCACACCCTTTCAGATCTCAACTCTTTCTACCTATTGAAGGGGAAGTCAGATGAACTTCAACAATCCTCCAAATCTTATGTACTACAAGTATAAAATAATACAGAATCAGAAAGTGCTTCAAAATGGTCACACAGGGTTGGGCAAGGTTGAGTTAATGAAATCTACTCTGGGCCAGATACCATTTCAGGTGCTAAGAATAAAATAGTGATTAATACACACAGCTCAAACCTGTAGAATCTTGAAAGACCCCGAAGGGAATCTTCCCGGCAGGAGACCCTCGCCCAAAAATCAAGACAGAGCCACTGGATGCAACAGCAAGAGGGTTCTTTATTGCTCACACAGGCGCTTGCTGATGTTGCAGCACTTCGGGAGGCTGAGCATACCGGGCTGGATTTAGTACAGCTTATATGGGGTTTGGGGAGGTAGAAGCGGGCTTTATTTGCATATGAAGTCCTGTGGACCTTGCAAGAGCTGCTCTCAATCAGGTCCAGCAGGCCTGATACACAAATAAGGTAGAAGGCGAGAGCACAGCCGATAGGGTACTCATCTTGGTGATGTCACAGCTTTTGAATTTCGAGCTCTTAGGAAGGGCGCGGTTTACATTTGAATTTCACGCTCTTAGAAAGGGCACGGTTACAGGAGTGGGGGGGGGATTTCAATCTACTGATTTGAGACTAACATGCAGTCCTCCCTCCATATGTGGAAGACACTGATTCTAGAACTTGTTCCCCTTTAAATATTAAACTTCACAAATGTCTAACTCTTAGGTGTCTTCTGTATTAAATGATATAGTATTTGCATAAAACCTGTATATATCTTTTTGTGTGCTTTAAATCATCTTATGAATTATAGCTCAATACTATTTAAATATTATGTAAATTGTTAAGTGATTAAGAACACACACAAATGTGATAGTTTAAATGTAACTGGCCTCCATAATCTCATTACAAAATCTGATCAGGAGTGGCATTATTAGGAGGTGTGGCCTTGCTGGAGGTAGGTGTGCTCTTGTGGAGAAAGTGTGTCACTGTGGAGGCAGGCTTTGAGATCTCATGTATGGTCAAGGTACTACCCAGTGTGTCAGTTCACTTCCTGTTGGCTTCTGATCAAGATGGAGACAACACCATATCTGCATGCACACGGCCATGCTCCTCACCATGATAGTAATGGACTGAATCTCTGAACTGTAAGCCACCACCTCAATTAAATGTTTTTCTTTATAAGAACTGCTATGGTCATGGTGTCTCTTAACAGCAACAGAAACCCTAACACACACGCGCGCGGGTGCACACACACACACACACACACTGCTGTACATATTTGTTACAGTCAAATTAGACAATGCAGAACATGGGGGCATAAAGAACTGACCAAACCTGCTCAAGCTGCAATCTCACAAGTGTATACAAGGTTCGATACAGACACACTTGTATTTGATTCTTGTATTTCAGAGAAGCAGGTAGCAATCATATTTGAAGAATTCTGCCTCATACTAATTATTTACCATGAAGGTAATAAAGTCAGTCATTGATTAAATAAAGACACAAAAAAAGTCAGGTAATTATAGCCAAAATGGCCATTTGTTATATCTCAGCATTCTATACTAATCATGACTAAGTAAATAAACTATTAGTTGTATTTACCAGTCATAAGTGATAAACAAAACAACACAATCATCAACAATTTGAGAGTTGCATATAATAATGCATTTAAAGAAGAGTATAAACACATAAACTGATTAGTTCTTATAATAGAAATTAAACATTATCTTGAGGTGAAAATGGATATGAGCTTAGGAAGAAACTGATATTAAATTGTTCAACATTTTGTCTAAAATATAACCTTAAAAAGGTATATACTGAACAATTTCTACTGTCCCCCTATTGTCACTGTTTTAGTTCTTAATGTAAATAAATATGGTTCCTAAATAATGTATGAGCAATTATTCACTCTATTGTTTCAAATGGAAAAAAATCACAAACAACTGACATTCTGGGGAGGAAATTCAGTTACATAATTTGTAGGACAAACCTGATTAAATGAATTCAGAAATTAATGTTTCCTACTCGTCAATGTGAAGCCATTTTTGCTCATAGTAGGAAAAGCTAGTCCCAATCCCTGAGCCCTTAAGAAGCTAACACGAGGACAAAGGGAACAATTAATATGCCACAGTTTCCTGGATTTATCTCAGTCTTTCAGAGATAGGAAAATTCTCACAAAGGGGCATGTAGGAGCACAGTCATTTGGTCAACAAGATTAAATGGGTGCCATCAGTTCATAGAGAATTTTGGATCACTGTTTCATGGGGTAATTTAGTCAACTGGTAAGTGATCATACTTGCTATATATAAATGCAAAAACTAAGGCAGGAATTAAGGCTTAGATTCCATTCTATTTTGTATGTGTGTGCACTAATACTGTCTTTATGTGTGTGTATCCATGTACATGTGCATGTCTGGAAACTAAAGGTCAGTATTAGGTTATCTTTCTCTACTGCTCTACATCCTTTTTTTCCCCTTGGAGGCAGGGTCTCTTCCTAAACTGGAGCTCACTTACTGTTTGAAATGACTATCAGTGCTAGGGTTACAAGTGTGTGTCACCATACTCAGCTCTTATATGAGTGCTAGGGATCCAAACTCAGGATATCATGCTTATTCAGCAGGCACTGTAGTGACTGAACCACCTCCCTAGCTCCTTTAAATACTACTGAAGAACACCAATGCCCTAGTTAAAAAAACATTTATAAGAGCTTTTAAGTGCTTCTAGGAAACATCCAAATTTTAGAACGTCACCTACAAAACACTCCTTAATTTGGCCACTTTCTACTTTGTCTTGTACTTTGTCTTTGAATCACCTATAATCAAAACTTAAGTAGACAAACTAAATAAATATATTTCCTTAATATAGTTATTTTCAATGAGTTTTTAACGTATCTTGCTAGTATGAGAGTATTTAAGAGCAAAATAAAAATGGATAATCAAATTGTGTGATATTGACAAATACGTTTGCTTCATATATGCAAGGTCAGAGATGTGTTCTATGTTTTTTCTAGGTGTTAGCATACTTGCACCCTGTGAATGTTCCCCTGGAGAGAAACACTGTCAAATATTACAATAAAAATGTCATGATGAAACCCATTGGTTTATACAATTAACGTATGCCAATAAAAAAATAAACCTAAATGAATTCAAATGTCCTCCAAAAGCTGAATGAGTAAAGTGTGGTATACCATAAATAGAAAACTAAGAGACAACCAAAATGTGCCTCTGTGTGTGTGCGTGTGCGTGTGTGTTGGGGGGTTTACTTAGATGCGTGAGCATTTGTAAAAACCCTAGAAATGATGTTAATGTAGTATATTAAACATAAATGACACATACAGTAAAATTCCATTCCTATGGAATCCAAGAATAGAAAAAAAATCAATCTAGTTACAGAAACCAAAATTAGTTATCAAGGAACAGGAAACTAATGCCATACACATGGGAAAGAGTGGGGAAATGAGCCACAGGTTGATGGTATGGGTGGGCACACAGCATAACCATAGACATGGAAACAGTGGCAGAAATGTGCCATGGGTTGGCGGTATGGGCAGCCACACAGCATAAACATCTCTCCTAACATGTCACTGTGTACAGGAGATATGGGGACATTTTATTGACAGCATATTATTTCTCCAATAAATTATGTTAAGAACATGTTCAATTTTGGTTGTAGCTCTACTTGTAACATATGCTGTAATTTAAAAAGAATAGCTGAAGAACTAAACACTAGTTAACAAGAATTCCATTTTTTGTAATATTGTTTTAAGGTATCCCTTAATGACATTATGTTATTTACCCAACTCAGACCTCTTGTGAACTCATAACCATTATTCACTATCAGCACAAGTTGTACAGTCAAAATCCTAAAACTTGAAATCTGAAATGCTCAGAATCTGCAAGCTTCCAGCATGCACACACATCATCACAGGGGAAATACCACAACATGAAACTTTTACATGAACATTTTTTTTTAATTAAAGCATCTTCAGAGTGTATGTTTAAGATACAAACATAAATGAATTTCTATTTAGAGTTGGGCCTCATCTCTAATACAACGCATATATACACAAACATTTCAGAATCTGGGGGTGGAAAACAAATCAAAAAACAAAACCCCCAAGTCCAAAATACTTTTGGTTCCCAAGCAGCATTCCAGATATAGGATATTCAGCATGGATTATACTTGTGTATCAGCGATGAACATAACCATCTCTATAATGACATGGTTAAATGTAGACTGGGGGCAGGGCAATTATGTGGCTCAGTATGTAAAGGCATTTGCCACCAAGCCTCCATCTCCAGAACCCATACGCTAGAAAGAACCATACATTGTATTCTGCATGTGCCCTGTGATGCACACACACACACCAAAGACTTGATTTTTTCTTAAAAGCTATTTCCAACAGCTAGACTAACTTACTTCTTCTCAACTTCTGAAAACTACCAATGGGGTTTATGTTTTGTTGGGGGTGGGGTTAGAATATTTTATGATGAATCCCAGAGGGGTCTTCAATAGCTACAGGTATTAATTATCCCTTTTAATTATCTTCTTAGGCAAAGTATTCAAATGATGCTTCTCATTCACTCAGTAACTGTGGGATACTACACTCTGAAGTTCAAGTCCAGTATCAGAAGGACATGTCAGTTAAGTTTGCTATAAATGTACTTGTTTTGATGCTGTGCACTCAGGCAGAACTTTACAACTTCACTACTATGGCCAAATATGAAACTAATGATTCTTTAAACTCAGAGACCAATTGCTATAGAGAAAATGATTCTTCTATAGAATAACTTGAGTTTTGGTTGCTTTTTTTTCCTTTCAACCTAACCAGTTCTGAGCTTTCCCCCAGGGTGTATGTGAATTTCCATAAATGGCCATATGCAAGAGAGCAACTGGAACCTTGCACAAAACATTGCCTATGCCCCAAATGATCTCATGTACACTGAGTTTAGTGCTTTATTTTATTCCAGGACTAATAAGGAAAGTGTTTTAGTCATTTATTCAAATCACATAATAGGTAACGCTAATGTCCAAATTTTTCTGAGTACCAAATAGTGTTATATTTGTTAGCCTTTAACATCCTTCTCTATTACAGATTAACACTTCTTAAGCACCCACTCAGGGACAAGCTGAGTAGCTCTAACTTCATAACATAGAAAGCAAACAGACTGGGGTTCTGTTTTTAAATTAGGCACTCGAAAAGTACACATGGTCAACATTATCTATAAAAAGCCCTAAATCACCTTCAAATTACTATTAGCCTACTAGGATCTAAGTTCTGAGAAGCTGAAGAGCCAAAACTAAGTGTTCTGTTTGTCTCACGTCAGCATGTCAGCTGCAGCTTCCCTTCCCTGAAGGAACACAAGCCAAGGCTTAGCCTCTTCAGAGGGAACATCATGTGTATAAATGGAATCCACCATATGTTAAATGTGCATATGATACAGCTCTACCATAGAAGAAACTGTTCTTCATTTTAAGAAACTCATAATGCAAACACATAATTTATTATGAGGTTATAGCTTACGGGCACATTTTAATATATTTTGACACATTTAGTTCTTAACCAAAATGTGTTTGATTGACAGAGATTATCTAATTATCCACTGTTCCACCAAAGCCCACAGAAATAGAGGCAAAGGCCAAGATCATGCTTTAAAAGACTGTTATGGGAGCTGGAGGGGTAGCTCAGGGTTTAAAGCACTCATTACTGTTGTAGAAGCCAGGTTTGATTCCCAACACCCACATGGTGACTTACAACCATCGGTTACTCCAGGTCTAGGGGATCTAACACCTCCTTCTGCTCTCTACTGGTATTAGACACTCATATGGTGCACACAACACATATACATGCTGCAAAAACACATGCATATAAAATAAGTCAAAAAAGTAGAGGACCATTTTTAAAAGACTGTCATGGTTTTGAATTACATTAAAAAGTAATCAGCCTCTGGAGAGATACAATACATGGACTCATGTGAGAGGGACTTCAGGAATAAAAGAAAGGGTACAAGGACTAACATGAAAAGAACAGAGAGTCTAAGTTAGAGTCTGCAGATGGAAGAACTGGAAAATTCCAGGTCAAAAAGACATAAAGATCCTGGAGGGAGGGACCAGGTAGCAGAATCTGCCCCCAGGGAAGACAGCATGTATTGGAAAGTACAACAGAGCAGGGTATTCTTCCCGCCAGTTTAATCTAGAAAATGTTACAAGCCCCACTTAGGCTAGCCAGTTGAAGGACAGGAACAATTTCAGTACGAACTATCTACCTGTTTTTATAGACAAGGGATAGCAGCTGATACCTCAAGGGCAAATGGGTTCCTGGAAGGGAAGAAACCTTATTGTACCTATTATCCTTTTTGAAGACTGGCTTTACCCCTAAGAGAAATAAATATCATGTATTTCCTAACAGAGCTAATAGCAGAAATGCATATTCATTTTATATTTACTTATAGTGGCCCTAGGAGTTAAAAACTTCACCCAAATGAAAGTAATGTTGTAATATAATCTCAAAGCTCTTTAGTGCAAATAAGAGTTTAGGAATAAGTTTAGGAGCATTTCAGGTTCCTGAGAATAAGGATGGGTGGAGGCTGGGAGGAGGGAGCAGGGGAACAAGTGACTTGTACAGAATGACAGTGGCTATCAGCCACAAGGCTGCTTCTGGGCCTGATGCCAAGAGAAAGCCAGAGATGTAAGAGCAGAGCTATGACTAGGCACCAAATAAACTACAGACATAAACTAACATCTGTTGCATCTATGCCCACAGTTCAAGACTGCAGTGGTTATCATGAATATACCTAATGGCATCTGTCATGTGTTTTTCTCAAAGACAGAAAACAGTCACACTGCACTTCACACCGTTATCAATCTCTGACTGGCCTCAGGCAAGCAGACAAACAGGGTAAAAATAATAAGAAGAAAATGAGTCTTTCTTCTATGTCCATTTTTTTCTCTGCAATCTACTACCTGCTGCTGTTTTGGATTAGAGACATGGCACAGACACCATGATATTCTCCTAGTTTCTACCTTTTCTCTATATATGCCTCTTTATCCTACTAGTCTGGATGTGTGAGGTTAAAATTAGGTGCCACACGTATTAAAGGGACTGAGCAGGAGCGATATCTCAGTGGTTAAGAACACTGGCTTCTCTTCCAAAAGACACAGGTTCAATTCCCAGCACCCACACAGGGGCTCATGAATATTCTGTAACTCTAGTTCCAGGGGGATCTGATATCCTCTTCTAGCCTCCTTGGATATTTCACATATGTGACCCCCATACACATATGCAGCCAACATGTTCATGCAATAAACAAATAAATATTTATTTGAGTTAAGAAAAAAGAACTGGTTATTTCAGCTGGTGTACACAGATCCTCTGGGAAACATCCCTTTATCCTTAGAAGTTCCGTGAACATGAATTATACTTCTTCAGACACTGGGGGGGGGGGCATTAAGCAATACATCTAAACTTTAAAATAACTTCATTAGAAAATGGAACAGTCCCACAGAAGCAAGGAGGGCAACATAGTTGGTTCCATGTGATTATCTGACCCAGTGAAGTAACTAAAAACTGAATTGTCTCCTCAAGCTGGAGCGATGGGATGACTTTCCTGCTGCTCCAGGAGTAACTTCTTCGCATTCTTAAATATACAAATGGTCTGCACACCATTAGATGCCACCAGAAATGATATCTTCTGCACAGCAAAGCCTCTTTAATCAATGGGAAATTGGCTATGCTAAGTCAAACTTTTGAGTCTGGACACACACACACACACACACACACACACACACACACACACAAATCTAACTATTCACTAGGCTCAGTCACAGGCCACTGAGTCCACTGTTTCCACAACCTTTGGCAGAAGCCACCATGTCGACAAATGATTAGGCTGAGATCCTGGGTGGGCACCACAAACAAGTTCATTGACTTGTCTGCTAGTTACTTTAGCTTCTCTCAAATATGACCTCCATGGAGCTTGAGAATGGGGAAATATCTTGGAAAATGTCCACTCTTACAGATCAAAACCAAGTGTGATGCAAAGAAAGAGCTTTAGAAACCGTGCTCATAAACCAGCCCCATCCCCCACCCCCCAAATCAGGAAAGTCAGAGAAGCCTCACCGTGAAGGGCACCGCTCAATCTTGCCCGTGGTAAAACTACTCAAGGAGTAAAGCCTTGCTGAGTGCAGGGTTGATGAGCCAAAGCAAAGGGAGAGCCAGTCCATCACTGTTGCTATTCTTCAGAGGGGAAGAGAGAACACAGAGGCCTACACACTAAGCAGCACCCAGTTAACCACACACCAGTGGTGCAAACTTCTGCCACCTTCACTGACTGCTTACAGGGATCACTGTTTTATGATTTTAAGACTTTAGAAGGTGTGGCTGGGAATATAAACCAAATATTTGACCTTTAAGTCTACCAATAAACATAAAACAGTAACTACAGCTTTTTTTTCTTTTGTCCTTGAAATATTAAGGAAATTGACATGAAGACCTGGTAGGCCGGTTGGGGCCTTTGAGTTCCTTAGGAAGAAGTGCCTGGTCTCCTCTCAGGAGCAGGACAGCAGGCAGTGTGCAGAGCTCCTTCCCCTACAGGAAGTGACAAGATTGACCTGAGAAGCCTCAGCCAATGTCCTTGAACTAGGTATACCCACATACTAGGAAATTTAGACAAGGAGCTGAATCCCTCTCACAGAATGACAACACACTTCCTTTTTCACAGTTGTAAAACACTAACAAAATCATGTGCTCAGAATTTCACCTGAGCCAATAAAAGAGGTCTATCATAACCATCATAGCTGTTATAATTCTAAAATGATGGCTAAACAAATATACCATGTCTCCTCTCTAGGACTGCATTGAACCCACGCCCCTGAACACTGGTTTACAGCCAATGTTTCTGATGGGCTTTGCTGAATGTGAGCCTTAATGCTAAGTACTGGCTATTAACTCTTGCTTGATCCTTATCTCTTCAGAGTTCTCCAATAACCCTATAAGGTAAGTATTATTAGTATTTCAACTTCACTGAAGAAGTGGGGCTTGCCCCAGGTCATTCAGTCATAAATCAGTGAGCTGGCTTTAACTCCTGTCTCTAAGAAAGCAATTAAAAACTACGGAAAGCAGTGACTATTACAGCACTCTCTACCTGACTTTCACTACTTCTTAACCACAAAACAGAACCTTAAAAGGTCAAAATTCTCCACTCAGAGTAACTGAGGGAAAGAAAAAAATCAACTAAAATAGAATTTTTTCACAATACATTAAATGTATCAAACCCTTTCAACTAGAGTAATTTTTTACATTCAAGCTAATATCTCATACTTGGAAGCAGATAAGATGGGCAATAATCAACACTGACCTGACATTCCAAACAAGGGGCAAGTCCCATAAGCGAGTAGGTAGCTGCAATCTTCAGCAAATCTTCCTACAAACAGCTCTCAGACTTCTTGTGCCTGATGCACTGACTGGCTCTCTAAAGAGCACAGCATACCCGTGCTCTTGTACAAGTATCTTACAGTCCTTGCTGTATAGTGCAGAGCCTGATAGTGCTATGGTTGTTATTACGGGTTCTCACAAAATTAGTAGCACAGATACCATGCACAGTGGTTTCAGAACGGCTGTGTTGGTATCCTACATAGGGGGAAAGGAGGGAAAGTCCATCAGGTCCTTGTGAAAGGATACTTGAAATGGTGGTACAACTGTTAGCTGGCCAGCTAATGTATTCACATTTACTGGGACTGCTGAGTACTTCTTAGTTAGGGGACTGGACAAGTAGGAAAAGGATAAATGGGTAATCTATGTTTGCTTTTGTCCCCAAATAAAGTTGGCATTTTAGGAGGGGTGATAAAAATTTAACACTTTAGTAATTTTCACATAATTATTATGACTCTGTTCTTTATTTAAACCAACAACATAGTAAGAGTATGATTGGTTATTCTGATCTCTTATTGGACTTACTTAACAGAAATAATCTACTCCGTATTAATGAGAGGAAGGTAAAAAAAATGGGTTTAATTAAATCTCACTACAAATAACATAACCTCAGTAGGGTGTGGTGGTACATACCTATAATCCCAGTCAGAGGCAGGGAGATCACCACAAGTCTGAGTCCAGCCTAGTCTATATGGTGAGTTCTAGACTAACCTGAGCTAAATAGGGAAAATAGTGCCAACAAACAACAACAAAACATTAAAGCCTTATCTACAATGCCCATTTTTCTTTGTTATTATGGTTATTTAACACCCTAAAGTCTATTGCTTCCAGTGTACGGCCAATGCATTTATAGTTCATTCTCTACCAAATCTTAATTTCTAGCCTTCCGTCTTCCATATTTACCTGTACATCCCACTTTTAATCCCCTCATCTTTCTTTCTAGCAGCCTGTATACCCATGAGGACAGAAGCAGGTTAAGTCTGATTCTGAGGATAACTTCAGCACTCTGTTAGAAGTGCTATGTTTAAAAAGTAACTGGGCTGATAACAAAACTTAGCAAATAGAGGTGCTTACTATGGACCCTGACTAAGTTGTCCTCTGACCCGCTCACAATGCTGTGGCACTGATACCCACAAACGCACTCTACACACACAATAATTTCTTAATTACAAACTTTACAGGTCTTTTCAGGTCTTAAAGTTTGAGACACAGACACTTTAATTAAAAGGGTTATAGGAAATTTGAGAAAGACTTTCAGTAATGATGAAGAAAACAGTGAGTGTGAAAAATGACAGCAAACTAAGAACATCTGAAAAGTCCCAGACACGCCTGGGGAAGACTTACAGCTTTAATCCTAATTCTAAAACATGTTCCCTTCTTCTGCATCAAGTCATCCTGAAATTGTTCTTGGCGAATGCTGGGTTATTGTTACTGGACATGGGAGCAACATCTGTTCAGATCTTCTAAATGGGCAAAGTCCAGCTTCAATAAATGCTCTTTATGACAAACAGCTCAATGTCTTCAACATATTTTTAAAGAGGACTAAAATAATTTACAAATCATACATAATGCCTTTTTAAATTTAAAACAATGGACTCATAGAAAGATACAACAGAATGTAACTTGGCATAAAGTTGAGTTGAGTCTGCACAACACCCGAACAGACTGAAAATTCTCATCTAACTCGTATGGGTTCTGCTTTGTGGCTTATGTCGGAATTTCCAGTCAGGTGCACTTTGAGCACCCATCTGAGCCTTATGAAGTATGCATTACCTTTTCCTTCCAGTAAAGTAACTCATCCAATGTTTAACTATGGCTGCGTAACATTAAAATGTAGAAAATCAATGATTGCTTCAAAGAAAGGTGATAGAATTAAGGACAATTTGAAATGCATTCATCACTTAAGCCTTGGATGACACAAAGTGTCCCTGAGAGAGAAAACCCAGCAGAGCTTCAGGAACTGCAGTCACTTTGCTCTAGGTAATGCCACAGCAGCTCAAACCAGGTGGGTTAACAAGTCTCTGAACTGCCTGGGTCTGCCCTCGACTTAGAACAGGATAACAGATTAGAGTTCAGAGAGATGTCCTGGCTAACCCTTCTGCAGCTAAAGATACGTGATTTTTAGAGTTTCACTGACCTCCTACAGAATTTGTGTCTTCTCAAATACAGTTGAGTCGCCACTAATAAGGTTAATGTTTCAATGGACTGTTCATTTTGGAAAGCCTACTTTACTAAACTCAACAGGAACCCCACATTTTATTCAGGGGGGGTGTTGGAGCATGGCATTTGTTCAAGCATTTTGTCCCAGCTCCTGCTGGGACCAATTCTCTTTCTGTTCATTTATTCTCAAACTTAAGCATGTATAAGGAATGCTATGCATTTTTCATTACACGAAAAGGATGTGCTTCCAAAGTCCTAGCCCTGCATGAGAGACTGGAGATCACTTCCAAAAAGGTAAATAAGGTAAGAAATGGGGCTGAACACAGTTGAGGCTTGTGCCTGGGGTTAGGAAAGTCTCTTGAAGTCCAGAACTGTTGGGGAAGTCCTGTTATTTGCCTGTGCATTCGTCAATAAAGTACTGTCTGGCCAATAGGAAACCTAGATAGGAGGGACTAGGAGTCGAGGAGGATTCTGGGAAGGGAAAACACAAGAGAGTCAACATGTGACGCCATGGGGGTAGGACGCCGGGAACTATTCTCCGGTAAGAAACATACTTAGATTAACAATTATGGGGTAATTACTTAAGGCAGAGCTAGCCAGTAAGAGACAAACAAGGCCAACAGCTTCATAATTAATATAGCCTCCTGTGTGTTTATTTAGGACTCATGCGGATCTAGAACCAGGCTGGCGCGGCAGAGCCCAGGCGACTGGCGGGGGATAAACCAAAGCGGCTAGCAAAAGAAAAAGCTTCTCTTAACAAAATGGTGATCAGGAGTGGGATCATGAATTTCCACGCAAAATAACAAAAGCTTTAAAGGAATTTTAGAAACAGAAGAATGGAGAGAAGCACAGATTTTTCATAGCAGCATTTTTCTCAGGTGTGCTCTGTTTTGCTATCGACAAGCTGAGATTCACGTGGCTCGTTTACCGGAGTCTTCCTGACTCAGCATAATAAGAAAAAAAAAAAAACAGCAAGGTTGTTTTAAGAGACTCTGCTACCGATTGAAAAGTGTGTACGTACAGCTGGAAGTGGCAGCTTTTGCTGGAGGTCAGCATGGACTGAGGCGGTAAGCTGAAATCACGCTTACGCCTGCCATCTTGAAACGGCAGTTTAAAACAGCCGCGGTTTTACAGATAAGACACGTGGCCAGAAAAACATAAAGATTTACAGTAAAGTCAGACTTGGATAAAGAAAAACTTCTAAAGGTTTACAGTGTGTTTATAAATATATGTGAGATTGAGAGAGAAACTGAAACGACAAAGTGGTAAATAAATACAAAAGCCGGCGTTGTGGTGGCGCACGCTGGTAAGATTTACTCCAGAGGCAGAGGCAGGCGGATTTCCAAAGAGAAATCCTGTCTCAAAGAAAAATAAATAAAAGTAAAATAAATAAAGTAATAATAGATAAATAAATAAGCCACATAAAGATGGAAAATACACAGAGAGTCTGGATACTGTACGCTATTGTGTTTTTCAGTTTTTTGCTTGCTCAGGAAGGAACTGCTACTAAAGTACACTTGCTTATAAATGCTGCTAAATTAATACAACTTATATCTTTTGAAAATGCCTTGACCTAAAAATTTAAGTATAAGGATATGTTACTTGGAAAAGGAGAATTTGCTTATGTTTCTACAGAAAATGAAAAGCCGAGAATTCCTTCCAGGCTTCTGTGGTTTCACGAACCAAGACCCCCGGAAGCAGTGGACCAGGTGTTCCAACGACTGAGACAGCTAAGATAATACAGCTTTACAGACCCCAAAAATACGGACTTACACAGGTTTCTGAGTTTTGTCATGATCCCCATGGTATAAACAGCGCCCCCTTCCAGCAGGAAGCAGTTTGGAATGAGCGACGTCCCAATTCCCATCTTGTTTATAAATCTTTGTTTTCATTTAAATGGGATTATTTATAGTTGGCTAGTGATCACAGCCAATCTTTTTTAATGGTAAAAAGGGGAATTATGGTATGGGTATTGTTTTTCATTTATTGAGACAAAATCAAGGTCAATTTTGTGATAAGTATATTTCTCCTCTTGACTAAGTATTGTACTTATACTGTTCTTTTAAAATGTAATGCATAATTAAATACAGACAATAGATAGTTACTTATAATAGTCAGAATTTATAGTTAGGTAAGTTAGGTTTTCTAGATATATAGAAATGTATTTGACACAGATAGATAGTCTTCAACCCTCTCAAAGACCTTCAGAAAAATGGCATTTAAAATGTTTTAGGGTTTGTCTTGACAATGAGAAATGTCTGCTCCTGGCAGCACCAATTATGTCTGAGAGGAAGATGGGCATCGAAGAAACTCGTTATAAAGTTTGCTTTCAACATGGCAAGATTAGCCATTTGGGCAAGAAACTGCTCTTGCCTAGATTGTTTGACTGTTGTTGTATCATCTGGACATGCAGGACCCACAGGAAAGTGACTACTGAACTCAGTCTTACAGGGTTCCTGCTTGATGAAGAGTCTACGAGACTTTCTGCAGGACAAAGAAAAATGACTGACAGACTGCCAACGCAGATGGACAGTTTGAAATTTCCTGCTTTGCTGAGAAGTGTTCCAGACACATTGTGGCCTATGGGCTGAAGATGGATGCCCCAACGTTACAGAGGAACTTCGGGTGACTGTCCAGGTAGTAAGATGTCTCTGTCAATCCTAGTGTTTATATATTATCCTTCTGTGGTCTTTGATGGAGTTGAAGACAGATAGTTATAATTATCGTTTTCCTTAGTTATGATAAAAGATAAGCTACATATAGGACTTTGGACTCACAAGGATGGGATGGATGATATTTTCTTTAAATCTTGCTAAGATATTGTAACTATGTTCTTACTTGATAACTGTTCTGTCATATATAATTTGACTATGTTAAAATTAAGACCTTTCTTTTGTTTAAACAGAAAAGAGGAGATGTTGGGGAAGTCCTGTTATTTGCCTGTGCATTCGTCAATAAAGTACTGTCTGGCCAATAGAAAACCTAGATAGGAGGGACTAGGAGTCGAGGAGGATTCTGGGAAGGGAAAACACAAGAGAGTCAACATGTGACGCCATGGGGGTAGGACGCCGGGAACTATTCTCCGGTAAGAAACATACTTAGATTAACAATTATGGGGTAATTACTTAAGGCAGAGCTAGCCAGTAAGAGACAAACAAGGCCAACAGCTTCATAATTAATATAGCCTCCTGTGTGTTTATTTGGGACTCATGCGGATCTAGAACCAGGCTGGCGCGGCAGAGCCCAGGCGACTGGCGGGGGAATAAACCAAAGCGGCTAGCAAAAGAAAAAGCTTCTCTTAACACAGAACGACAGTGCATCTCTGCTTCAAGGTTCCTTCTCTAGAACGTCTGGCAAGGCTTGTCAGGGGTTGGTACCCTGTTTTACTACTGTCTCCTGGAGGTGTTGGCCCAAATCTTAGCACATCACTGAAACTAAGATATTCTTTCGATTCCTATCTAGAACATCTCATACCTTTTATACTTTTATTATGTTCCCACAGCACAGATCTTTTTCTAAGACACTATGAAAATTATTGTTATTATTATTAGCTGAGCCTTCCCTTCATTTGTTCATACACACCTACACAGAAATAAAACAATGGATAGAACTGCTCTCTGGTCTGTTCGCTGGCATGAGTGGGGGATAAAGGACTCCTGGGTGACTACATGAACAGCCTCTGTATACTAATATTTTTGTTTAAACTCATGGCTGACACTCTCAATCATGGTCTGGGTATTGCCTGATTATTCTATTCACTGAGTTTTGGGACAGTAATCAAAGGTGTAGAATGAACTCATGCTGTCACAACAACTGCTGTCAAAACTACTGCTGACTGAACCAGTTACCAAGAATTCTCTTAAGCAGTATTGTGGTTTTATTCCCAAGTTTTACACTTCAAACCACACATCATTAAAAGATCTTACTGAGAAGTGAGTCAATTTGAGGTTCCTTTCTCTTTCTTACAATGGAACCAGAAACCTAGAGGACGAACACATACTGAGAGGCAGTATAGTCAAAGATTTTCTGTTTTTCCTTTTTTTTTATTTAAATTACAATCTTATTTTATATATCAATCCCAGTTACCACTCACTCTCATTCACCCATGTCCCCGATTGACCTCCAACCCATCCCTTTTCTGCTCCATAGAAAGGATGAGGCCTTCCATGGAGAACCATCAAAGTCTGTCACATCATTTGGGGCAGGGCATAGGCCCTCCAACGTGTGTCTATGCTGGGAGAGTATGCCTCTATGGGGAATGGGCTCCCAATATCCATTCATAACACTAGGTATATTAGGTATTACCAGGGGCCAAATAGACTGCCCAGGACTCCTAATTGACATACATGTGGAGGGGAGCTGGTTCCATTCTATGCTGGTTTCTTAATTGTCAGTATGAGGTCCATGAGATCCCCCTCTTCAGGTCAGCTGTTTCTGTGGGTTTCACCAGCATGGTCTTGACGCCTTTGCTCATCACTGCTCCCTCTCTAACTGGATTCCAGGAATTCAGCTCAGTGCCTATCTGCGGGTCTCTACTTCTGTTTCCATCGGCTACTGGATAAAGGCTCCATGATGGCATATAAGGTAGTCATCAATCTCATTATACTGGAAGGGCATTTAAAAGAGCCTCTCCTCTATTGCTTAGATTCTTAGTTGGGGTCAACCTTGCAGCTCTCTGGACATTTCCCTACTGCCAGTTTTCTCTTTAAACCTATAATGGCTTCCTCTATTAAATTATCTCTTTTCTTGCTCTCCTCTATTCTTCCCCTGATTCAATCTTCCTGTTCCCTCATGTCCTCCTCCCCCTACTCTTCTCCCCTTCTCTTTCTCCTGTCTCCCCCCACCCAATTTCTCAGGAGATCATGTCCCGTTCCCCTTCTCCAGTGG
This sequence comes from Mesocricetus auratus, assembly GCF_017639785.1. Classification (NCBI taxonomy): domain Eukaryota; kingdom Metazoa; phylum Chordata; class Mammalia; order Rodentia; family Cricetidae; genus Mesocricetus; species Mesocricetus auratus. The sequence goes on from NW_024429182.1 coordinate 43,766,213, forward strand.
ACCATGTATGTCCCTCTTAGGGTCCTCCTTGTTTCCTAGCTTCTCTAGCAGTGTGGATTGTAGGCTGGCAATTCTTTGCTCTATGTCTAATATTCATATATAAGTGAGTGCATACTATCTTTGAATTTCTGTCACTGAGTTACCTCACTCAGGATGGTTTCTTCCAGGTCCATCCTGTTGCCCGCAAATTTCAAGATTCCATTTTTTTTTAAAGCTGAGTAATACTACATTGTGTAAATGTTTCACATTTTCTTTATCCATTCTTCAGTTGGGGGGCATCTAGGTTGCTTCCAGGTTCTAAACATTACAAATAATGCTGCTATGAACACAGTTGACCAGATGTCCTTGTTGTATGAATATCCAGTGGAATTGCTGAATCTTGAGGTAAACTGATTCCCATTTTCCTGAGGAACTGCCATACTGATTTCCCAAGTGGCTGTAAAAGATTGCACTCCCACCAGCAGTGGAGGAGTGTTCCCCTTTCTCCACTCCACATCCTCTCCAGCATAAACAATCATTGGTGTTTTTGATTTTAGCCATTCTGATAGATGCAGAAGGGTATCTGAGAGTTGTTTTTATTTGCACTTACCTGATGGCTAAGGATGTTGAGCACTTTCGTAAGTGTCTTTCAGCCATTTTGGATTCCTCTATTGAGAATTCTCTGTCTAGCTCTGTACCTGACTTTCTAATTGGATTGTTTTGGTGACTAGCTTCTTGAGTTCATTGTATATTTGGGAAATCAGCCCTCTGTCAGATGTGGGGTTGGTGAAGATCTTTTCCCATTCTGTAGGCTTCCATTTTGTCTTGTTGACTGTGCCCTTTACCTTACAAAAGCTTCTCAGTTTCAGGAGGTCCCATGTATTAATTGTCGATCACGGTTTCTGTACTACTGGTGTACAAGCTGTCTCCTGTACCAATTCGTTCAAAGGTACTTCCTAGTTTCTCTACTAAGAGGTTCAGTGTGACTGGATTTTTATTGAGGTCTTTGATCCATTTTGACTTAAGTTTTATGCATGGCAATAGATACGGATCTATCTGTAGACTTCTAACCACCAGCATCCAGTTGTGCCAGCACCATTTGCTGAAGATGGTTTCTTTTTTTCCATTGTATAATTTTAGCTTCTTTTTAAAAGAAAAAAAACCAGGTGCTCGTAGATGTGTGGGTTAGTATCAGGGTTTTCAATTTGATTCCACTGGTCTACCTATAAGGTTTTGTGCCAATACCAAGCTGTTTTTATTACTATAGCTCTATAGTAGAGATTTGAAGTCAGAGATGGTGATGCCTCCAGAAGTTCCTTTATTGTACAGGGCTGTTTGGGCTATCCTGGGTATTTTGATTTTCCATAAGAAGTTGACTACTGTTCTTTCAAGATCTGTAAGAATTGTGCCAATATTTAATGGGGATTGCATTGAATCTATAGATAGCTTTTGGCAAGACTGCCATTTTTACTATGTTGATCCTACCTATCAAAGAGCATGGGAGATCTTTCCATTTTCTGAGATCCTATTTAATTGCTTTCTTTAAAGACTCAAAGTTCTTGGTAGACATGTCTTCACTTGTTTGGTTAGCGTTACTCCAAGATATTTTATGTTGTTTGTGGCTACTGTAAAGGGTGATGTTACTCTGATTTTTTTTCTTAGCCCATTTATCATCTGTATATAGTAGGGCTACTGTTTTTTTTTTTTTAAGTTAATCTTGTATTCTACCACTTTGCTGAAGGTGTTTATCAGCAGTAGGAGTTCTCTCGTAGAGTTTTTTTGGGTCATTTATGTTAACTATCATATCATCTGCAAATTGACTTCTTCCTTTCCAATTTGTATCCCCCTTGATCTCCTTTTGTTGTCTTATTGCTCTAGCTAGAACGTCAAATACAATACTGAAGAGATATGGATAGAGTGGACAGCCTTGTCTTTTTCCTGAATCACATTGTGTTTCTTTCCATTTAGGTTGATTTTGGCTGTTGGTTTGTTGTATATTGCTTTTATTATGTTTAGGTACGTTCCTGTTATCCCTGATTTCTCCAAGACCTTTATCTGAAGGGGTGTTGGATTTTGTCAAAGGCTTTTTCAGCATCTAGTAAGATGATCATGTGGTTTTTCTTTTGCACTTTGTTTATATGGTGGATTATATTAATGGATTTTCATATGTTCCCTGCATCCCTGGGATGAAGGCTGCTTGATCATGGTGGATGATTTTTCTGATGTGTTCTTGAATTCGATTTGCCAGTGTTTTACTAACTATGTTTGCAACAATGTTCATAAGCGATATTGGTCTGTAGTTCTCTTAGTTGTGACATTGTGTGGCTTGGATACCACGGTAATTGTAGCTTCTTAAAAAGAGTTTGGCAATAACCCTTCAGCTTCTATTGTGTGGAACACTCTGAGGAGTGTTGATATTAGCTGTTCTTTGAGTTTCTGTTAGAATTCTGCACTGAAACCAACTGGCCCTGGGATTTTTTGGTTGGGAGACTTTTGGTGGCTGCTTCTATTTCATTATGTGTTATAAGGCTCTATGTTGCATTGATTCTCTGTGTTGATTTCTTTGTTTCAATTTTATTGATATCAGCCCTCAATTTGATTATTTCCTAGTATCTACAGCTCCTGGGTGAGTTTGCTTCTTTTTGTTATAGAGCTTTCCGTTGCGCTGTTAATTCTCTAGTGTGACTATTCTCCAGTTTCTTCATGTGGGCACTTAGTGCTATGAACTTTTCCTCTAAGTACTACTTTCAAAGTGTCCCATAAGTTTGGGTATGTTGTGTTTTCATTTTCATTGAATTCGAGGAAGTCTTTAATTTCTTTCTATTTCTTCCTTGACCCACGAATTGCACATTGTTCAATTTCAATTAGTTTGCAGGGTTTCTGCAATTTGTGTTGTTGTTCAATTCTAACTTTAAACCATGGTGACCCGATAGGATACAGGGGGTTAAGCTAATTTTTTTGTGTCTTTTGAGGTTTGCTGTGTTGCCTAGTATGTGGTCAATTTTAGATAAGTTTCCATGTGATGCTGAGAAGAATGTATATTCTGTTGTGTTTGGATAGAAAGTTCTATACAAATGTCTGTTAACCACAATTGGGTCATAACTTCTTTTAATTCCTTTGTTTCTTTGTCAAGTTTCTGTCTAATGAGTGGTCCTGTCTAGTGGTGAGAGTGGAGTGTTAATGTCTCCTACTATAACTCTGTGAGGTCTTATGTGTGCTTTGAGTTTTAGTAATGTTTCTTTTATGAACATGGGTGCCTTTGGATTTGAGGCATAGATGTTCAGAATTGAGACTTATTCCTGATGGATTTTTCCTGTGAATATGAAATGCCCTTCATCTCATTTCATTGTTTTTAGTTTGAAGTGTAATTTGATACAGAATCTGGGAACACCGCAGGGGACGGGGACAGGAAGAGGCATCTAGCCTTAGGGGGTGTGAAAGTCATGGTATCTCAGTGAGCTAGCCCTTATCTGAGCCCTATCAAGAGCTTTAAAGCACTGAATTGTTTTCAGTAAACATTACACAGATGCCTGTTCCCAGTGGGTTTCTGCTCAAGGTCTGGTGTCCCCACAAGGACCTTCTGATTTTCATAGTTTCCATGGAAAAGTCACATGTAATTCTGATAGGTTTGACTTTATAAGTTACTTGGCCTTTTTCCTTTGCTGCTCTTAATATTCTTTCTTTATTTAGTATGTTTGTTCTTTTGATTATTTTTGTGGTGAGGGGACTTTTTTGTGATTCACTTTATTTGGTGTTCTGCGGGCTTCTTGTACTTTCATTGGCATGTTTTTCTTTAGGTTGGGAAAGTTTTCTTCTATGATTTTATTGAATGTGTTTTCTGCACCTTTCAGTTAGGTTTCTTCACCTTCTTCCATACCTATTATACTTAGGTTTGCTCTTTTCACGGTGTTCCATATCTCCTGGATATTTTGTGTTAGGGATTTGTTGAACTTAAGATTTTCTTTCGTCCGATGAATCTACTTGTCCTAGTCTATCTTCAAGGCCTGAGATTCTCTCTTCTATCTCTTGTATTCTGTTGGTTTTATGCTTGCATCTGTAGTTCCTGATATCATTTACTCAGCATTCCCTCAGACTATGTTTTGTTTTTTATCTCTATTTGCTTTCAAGCTTTGCACTGTTTGAATTGTTTCTATCACTTGTTTGGTTGTTTTTTCTTAGCTTTCCTTGTTTTCCTTAAGAGATTTGTTTATTTCTTGCAATTTTTGGTTCCTCTTTTCCTCCATTTCTTGAGTTTGTTTATTCTTTCTTCCATTTCTTTAAGGAATTTTCTCATTTCCTCTTTAAGGGTCTCTATTATCTTCGTAAAGTTGTATTTAGGGTGGTTCTCTTCTGCTTCATCTCTGTTTAGATGTTCAGGTCTTGTTGGTGTGGAGTCTCTGGAATCTGGTGGCACATCATATTGATCTTTCTGGTTTTGAATGTGTTCTTTTACTGTCATCTTCCCATCCCTTCTTCAGTGGTATCCACTGGGGTCTCTCCCTCTCCTGGTGGGTACAGGTTCAAGGTTCTCTTCTGGTGGATGCAAGCAGGTCCAATACTCCGATGGCTCTCCTCTTCCCATGGTAGAAGTGGGACTAGCACTGTGATGTCAGCAGACTCTGGATGACCTGGTCCATCGGAATAGGTCCCCCTACATGCAGTCCCCAGGCCTCAGGAGGCTTCCATGGTCAAAGTTTTGACCCAACAAATAATACTTCTAAGGAACTTATTTAAAGTAAAAGCTGTACTCACATGAGGAAACCAGGTTTTCAAGCATGTCACTGAAGCATTCATCATACTGTTAAGACACCAGAAGTCATCAAAATGTCAACAGGCTGGGCCACCTAGACAAGCTGCCAGACCATGACGAGGCCCACAGAGATAGGGGATGCAGCCAGATGGCATGACAAATTGTTTCACACTGATGTTCATGAAAATGATGTTGTGAGATCAAACTTGGGGTGAGACAGAGACAGAGACAGAACCAGTGTGGTACTTCACACTGTGATGAGCCTATCAGAAGGTGACACTTGATGGAAATTTTCCTTCCTTTATGTTTGTCTGTATTTCAAAATTAACCTTGATAATACAAAAAGTACAACGTTTAAAGTGTCTTTGTATATGAGATGCCAGGAATATGATAGAGACTCAGAGTGAAATTACCCAACACTTAACAATTTCCACACCAATAAGTCTACTATTGCTCTTGGTGTGTGCATGTATCAGATGTATTCTTCATACCTGAGAAAAAACAAATGAGCCAATGAGTTCATAAATAAAGAAGGCAAACATTTCAGTTCAGGCCATACAAACCCAAGAAACTATTTCACAAGATAACAGGAATAATTAGTGAAATAAATTACTTTTTTTTAAGTATCTTTTTTTAAGGTAGCCAAAATATAAGGAGGGACATATCTTTGCCATCAGAATTCTGTTATATCAAATACAATTACTATCCCCACCCATCTCTTACTATAAATCATGTAGCCTTTACCCCCATTGTTCCCACAATTATTCCCCAACTAGCCAAGCCTCTGTCATTGGTCCAGGAACATCATCAGATGTCTCAGGATAATTTTAGCCACAATCAAAGATGTGGGCCCCTCACTTGCTGGGCATTCTCACTGCCTGGAACACAGAAACAAAGGACTGGGCACAGTGCTTTTCAAGGTATGCAGCAGAAGAGTAGTTGTTTCTCAGGTTGAAAAAAAGAAGCCTTTATGGTCAAGGTTTAGTGTGTATGTACTTTTTTGGAGGGGTATCTTGTCCTGACTGTCATACTCCTTCAGCTCAAGTGATTCTCCTCCCTCAGCCTTCTGAGTAGTTGGAACTACCACACTACTGGTTATGATCTGTTTTAATATTCCTGCTTCTGCACTCAGTCCCTGGACAACTTGTGGACCACGAAAAGAATGGTTACTACATTTCCTTTCTCCATTAACTCTTATTCGAACTTGTTCAGTTTCTGTCCTCTGTCTATCCTCCTACAAAATTATTACATCAAGCCAGGTGATGGCAGCACACACCTTTAATCCCAGTACATGGGAGGCACAAGCAGGTCTGTCTGTCAGTTCAAGGCCATCCTGGTCTACAGAATGAGTTCTATGATAGACAAGGCTATACAGAGAAATCGTGTTTCAAAAAAAATTTTATTACATCAAAGTAGCTACCAAAGTGATTAGCATTATAAATGAAAATACTGTGGTTAAGAGCAATGAGATAAGATGTTCAAAGTAGAATCTGAATAATACCCGAGTGATAATCTGAAAATTACAAAGTTCTCTGAAACTGCCAGAGGTTCTTAGATTGTCTAGTTCCCTGTGATGTCAGAGGTTCTTATCCTCTAGTTCCCTGTGATGTCAGAAGTTCTTATCCTCTAGTTCCCTGTGATGTCAGAAGTTCTTATCCTCTAGTTCCCTGTGATGTCAGAGGTTCTTATCTTCTAGTTCCCTGTGATGTCAGAGGTTCTTAGATTGTCTAGTTCCCTGTGATGTCAGAGGTTCTTATCCTCTAGTTGCTTGTGATGTTAGAAGTTCTTATCCTCTGGTTCACAGGGTGTCAGAGATTCTTATCTTCTAGTTCCCTGCCGTGTCAAAGGTTCTTAGATTCTCCTTAAAATTTTGGTTATCAGAAAATGGCTCTAAGTGAAAAGATCTCTTTGGCCTAGCAATGTGCTCATGAGAAGACGTGGACTGCAGTCTACAGACACCTCTGAATGAGTGGCTTGCGCTAGATGAGCTGCCACTGCAGCCAGGGAGTTCAAGAGCATCATCAGATGGCATCCTTATAGCTTCACAGATACTCTCTACGTGAAAGTGGAAGGATAAAAACATTCGCTCTGCTAAGTTGTGTAGATGACTCCTTTAGCACTGGTTTCTGGCAAGTCCTGCGGGGTGTGAAGCCTTTTTCACATCCAATCTGCCTTACAGCTAGCTGCCTGTGGACTGTTCTGTATCAGCTACCTCTCCTAAGTCTGCTGGCTATTTTGCCCAAATTCTCTAGGACTAGGAAGCTCTGGGGGTTTACTTCCGATGGGGAACAGAATGAGAGAAAATAATGAATGCTGTCCTTGTGGGAATAAGAATTTAAGAATATGATTTCTTTCTTCCTGGATGCAAAGAACAGAGCTGCCTGCAGAATATGTTGCCCCTGCCACCTCCCCAAACTGAGGCTGTAACTAGCCTAGAACTGCAGCCTTCAAGGAAGATTGCTCTACAGAATCACATCCTTTTCAAAGGAGGAGGAGCTGTTGTTGAGATTCTGATCTCTTCCCACTCACCCCAGTCATGATTTCTGTCAGTGTCTCCTGAACATCCTCATTTTCTAGGAAAATACCACTACCTCAACAGCACTGGAAGTTAAGAAACAGGTCAGAGCTGGGTAGTGGTGGAGCACACGTTTATTCCCAACACTCCTGATGCAGAGCAGGTGGACCTCTGAGTTCGAGGCTAGCTTGGTCTACAGAGTGAGTTCCAGGACAGCCAGGGCTACACAGAGAAAACATGTAGGGGAGAAGGAGAGGGAGAGGGGAGAGGGAGGGGGATGGAGAGAGAGAGATTAAGTCAGAAATTCCTAGCAGAGGCCCTGGTTCAGAAAGATTGCTTTTGAAGAGGAAGACTGTTCTGTTGTTTGGAACTGGTGCTGAAATTTAGTTCTTATAGGATGATGAGTATGAAGATCTCTCAAAACTAAAGCCAAAAATACCTACTGCCTCATAACACTGGTTGCAATTTATTCTCCTATCTCTGGTTCTAGATTTTTTTTTTTTTAGGGCAAAACATTACAGTTGATTTGTACTCCATGCTGCTTAGAGAAAAAGAAAGAAAAGAAAAAACAAAAACAAACCACAAAACCACATCAACTCTTTCCAGGAGGAAAGTTTTCTAAATTTGAGGAATTCAATGAACTTTTCTACCCAAATATCTTGCACTTGGATCCTCTGAAGGCTTTGTACTCTGGCGCCACACTAAAGCAAAGCAGGTTCAAAAGCAAGGGCAGGTAGACAACTGGGGCGTTTGTTATAAGAGCAAGATGCTACATTCACTAGTGAAAGATGTGGCTTTTACTTACCAAGGTCTTGTCCTACACCTAGCACCATGTCTAGGGGAGAGAGTTCCCATTCCTTAGGACAGCAGTTCTCTAACTAGAGTCTGTATCCAATCACTTCCTGAAAGGTATGTGGACTCCAGAGCCACTCCCCAGTGTACTCGATAGGTCTGGGTGGATACGTAAAATCTGTAACAAACTCCTAAGGGTTTCTCAGCTAGTTAGTCCAGGAAAGATAATTTGAAAACCACTGCTTTATTGCAATTTCAAAACACTGGACCCATCTAATTTAGCTCCATGTCATCAAAGTGGAACTGGCAGGACACATACTACACAGCATATTCCTCATCTGATCAAGAAACACATCTGGCAACGACTTTCATTACTGTCCTGTCTTGACATCTTGCATGTAACCTCTGATCCAGAAGCACAGCTGTAGACTAGAATCACAACAGCTGTAGGAAAGACTGTCCCACTCCCACCAACCCCCACTCCTATTTCTGCAACTAAGCTTTCAGATGCCACCATCTCAGCAGCAAACAGAATGAAAGCTTTAAAATGGGAAGATATTGATTAAAATCTCTCTCCATCATTCACCAGTGCTGCTTCTTGAGTAAATTTATTAACCATATGAGCCTTGACTTCTTTATCTACAAAACTGCTAGAGTAGTATTTCATAATAGGACTTTTTGTACATAAAATACCTGGCTTGCTACTTAACATACGACACAACTCTAATAAAGATGCTGGCCATGGGACTTCCCTATCTCTTGAAGGCAGAACTGACTGAAGTGGGCGGCAGAGGGGATGGGGAACTCTTACCTCCAACAATATGGCTAGGTATAGGATCACAACTTGGGAACTAGAAAGTTAAATCTCAAACTGAAGGCTTTGACACTTCTGTCCTGGTATACCTAACATCTTGTATTTGTCATATGGTGCTGCCAGAGTACAAATCCCTCAGGGTAAGGAGGAAAGAAGCTGTAAGTCTGATGGTGAAAATAAATTCAACAAATGCTGGCATTCAAAGAACATAAAAATCTTACCCTTTAAAGTTTAGTTTTGATGGAATTTGGTAGCCTACCAAGGTGCCCAAAATAATATTTTCAACATTTAAAAAGAATGGCAACACCGTTTTCTTATTTGTAAAATAAAGCTGAAGAGGCATCAAAAAAAAACCTTTTTACTTAACTTTACTAAAAGTTGGAAATTTTTAGTGGTGGCTATGCTTTTCAAAAAAAAAAAAAAGGCAAAAAGCATCTGATTGGCTGATCTACACTCTGGCCACTTCCCTCAGAAAGCACAAGCATGAATCGCTACCCAGAAGTTCCTATACTCTTTTTTTAAAATTGATTTTACTGGCTGAAAACAAAGGGATCAGGTAAACAAGAAAAACTGATTATTAAAATATTCACAATCCTATCATCTGATAATTATAACCTGAATGTTGTCTGTAGCTTAACAACTAACATACACATATCTACAGAAAAGGTTAAAGACTCATCATGGTGATACAGAAGCCTTCCATGAACTTCATGTGTGATGATGCCATGGTTCTGATGGCTAACTGAATAGGTATTTAAATATGACAGTATGGCATGGATAGCTCTGCTCAACTACTGAGTGACGGGGGGGGGGGTGAAGTCAAGAAAGAAAGTGGTTAACTGCAAAAGCAAAAACATTCAAAAGTGTATTCCATGTCACCCCCTTCACCCCCCCCAGTACAAAATGAATCTCTGCAATTAAAACAAACAAAAAATAATTATTTGAAATTATCCCATGTTTGGGGCCCTGACTACCTTGAAAGAAATGAGAGTATTCTAAATTTAGGATAAGTATTGTTTAGTCTATTCTGCACACAGATACATGCTGAAAAGAATGTGAGCTCTGGGAAAGAAGTATATGCCTACTTATCCGCATCTTTGCATGGGTTATTTGATTAAGCACAATGTTTTACTCACACAATTCTCCATACTGTTCCTGTCTAATTTCTAAGAAAAGGGGTCCTTAATTGAAGACATTTATGGATTTACCTAAACCCCCAGAATTAGTAAGCTGTGCCTATAAGAGCCTTTAAAACCAACCCTTTCCGAAATTATTATATTTAATTATGAAACCAGGGAAGGAAAAGAAATAGAAGAGTTGGAAATAAAGGCATTAACATATACTGCCTTGTGATTGAAACCTAATAAAAACTGCCCAAGAAGAGAGTAGAGAATAAGAATATTCATTCAGTGTTCGAGGGTTGCATCTTCTTGCATGAATCCTGTCGAGAGATCTGGTGAGATGATAAAAGAATGCTTTCACAGATGGATTAGAAGTTGCTTCAATGTGATGTGTTGAAGAACAAGAGTCAGGACAATAAAGACTATTCCAAAACAGACAACTCATAAGAGTAGTGAAGACCAGAAGGAAAACTGACAACTCATAAGAGTAGTGAAGACCAGAAGAAAAGTACAAAATGAACGCATGCTCGCACACATGCATGCACGCACATAGTTTCATCCAGAAGTATCTTAATTTTATGTTTTAAGTTGGAGGAGGAATCACCACTGCTATTGTCAGGTGTGGTAGCACATGCCTTGATCTCAACATTTGGGAATCACACAGCATTCAGTCCAGCATGGTTTACCAACAATTTTCAAGACAGTTGAAACTATACAGTAAGACCCTATCAATAGATGGTATATAGGTAGACAGAGATAGAAGATAGATGATAGATAGATAGATAAATATGTAAGTTATATTAAAATAAAGGTTTGTTTTATCATTTTTGTATATTTTCCTTTTGGCTATACTATTATGTTCTTTTTAAGAAAAGAAAGCTTTTAAGTTTTTATTTTTCATACCCTTCTTTCATTTATCTGATCCTGCTTATACCGTTTTCTTTTTTCATTATAGGGAAATATTTTCTCTCTCTCTTTTTAAAAATATCTACTATGGGCTGGAGAGACGGCTCAGAGGTTAAGAGCATTAACTACTCTCCCAGAGATCCTGAGTTCAATTCCCAGCACTCACATGGTGGCTCACAACCATCTGTAATGAGATCTGGTGCCCTCTACTGGCCTGCAGGCAGACATGCAGACAGAACACTATATGATGATAAATTAATAAAATCTTTTTTAAAAAATATCTACTCTACATAAAAATCATATCTACTTCATTTCTTTAACATTCATTATGGCTTTCACTAATTTACCCTGTGCATCTCTAATTCTGCAATTACTTCAGCAAGGAAACTGACATTTGAAACAATAGAAGCCCAACAACAGGAAAAACTAAACAAATGTTGGGAATTATAAACTCAATAATGAAAACCTCAGTGGAAAGTATTACCAATACACTTAACCAAACAGAAGAAAGAACATCAGTGGTGGAAGATGAGGAGACACTACATTCAAGCATCAATAAAAATAAACAAATAAATAAATGGATGGATGGGTGGGTGGATTAATAAACAAACAAAACAAATATTCAAGATCTCTGGGAAATGGTTAAGAAATCAAACCCAAGAAGCATCTGAGATTAAAACACACACCCTAAAACTAAATTTGTTCAATAATATTACAGCAGAAAACTTGTAAAATCTAGGAAAGAAATTGACATTTAAGCATAGGAGGCATTTGAGTCAAAAGCTATGACCAGAGAAGAAAAGACCTTTTCCACAATGCCTAATACTGAAGATGTCAAAAGTATAAAACAAAGAAAAAAAAGAGAGAAAGCACCAGCTCATATTGCAAAAGTGATAGCAAAATAACAAGAGACCACATAATAAAAGCCCTCAAAAGAACAAAGCAAAGAAGGATCTATTGCCCTCTCTGAAAACTACACCAAATACTGCTCTGTCCAAAAAAGTGGCTGTTGAAAACTGATGAACACATTCAAAGACAAGCACAGACTAAAGCAAATTATGCATTCAACTATCAGCACTGCATAAGATATGTAAATCCTAGACACAAAGGATACAGAAAGACTAGGAGATCACAAAGAATATATATGAACAAGGGAGAGCTAGGAAGAATGTACTGTGTCCAACAAAGCAAAACAGTAAACAGCTAACAAGATTACAGAAGGAAAAACTAAAACAAAAAGGAAGACCAAGGGATAGAGAGATGGCTCAGTGGTTAAGAGCACTGGCTGCTCTTCCAGAAGACCAGGGTTCAATTCCCAGCACCCACATGGCAGCTCACATCTGTCTGCTAACTCCCGTTCCAGGACTTCTGACACCCTCACACAGACATACATGCAGGCAAAACAACAATGAATGTAAAATTTTAAAAAGAAAAAAGGAAAAACAATAGTTTAATTGTCATAAAAACAACCAACACAACTACAAGAATTAGCATAATTCCTCCTTCCCATAATTGTTAATAGTCTAACTAAAAGATGCAGATTTGGTGGTTCTAGCAAAACATAAAACTTAAACTATCTGTGGTGGTGTCTAAAAATAAAAACCTATCTCTATGGTAAAAACACTCATACTAATAATTAAAGACTAGATGTCTAACAAGCAGAAGAAGCTGAAAATAAGCCAGTATATTTGGTCTTGTAGATTCTCCAGAAATCATGGTCCTGGGCTTTCAGATAAATGATACAGCAGACTTCAGATCAAAATTAGTCAATAGTAGGAATTATAGAAATCCATTACAAAATTCCTAGAATCAAATGAAAATGATAGCACAGTTTATTAGAACCTTTGAGACATAGGAAAAGGCATTTCTCAAAGGAAAGATCATAGCTAAGAATGCTTACTACAAAAAACTCAGATTTTAGGCAGGGCGGTGGTGGCGCACGCCTTTAATCCCAGCACTCGGGAGGCAGAGGCAGGCGGATCTCTGTGAGTTCGAGGCCAGGCTGGACTGAAAGCCTCCAAAACAATACAAAGAAACCCTGTCTCATAAAAAAAAACAAAAAACAAAAAAAAACCTCAGATTTTAAATAATGAGGTAGTTCAAGGTCTAACAAAAACAAAAACAAACCCAAATCAGTAGACAGACATAATAATTAAAAATCAGTGCAATAACTGATAAAGACTTGAACATCGTTTTTTTAAAAATCAACAAAATGAATAATTGATTTCTTTATGAAATAGTCAGTATTAATAAATCCTAAACCAAACTAGAAGACCCAGGTGAATATAACTAGAGATAAAAGGAAGACATTTCAATAGATACTGATGTAACTATTCATAGGGTCAACAACATTCCAAAAAGCTAGAAAGTTTAGAAGAAATGGATCAAATCCTAGAGACACAGGACATACCACAGCTTAATCAAGAGGATATGTGCAATGCCCAATGAGGCTGTACCAGTAGTAAACAGTCTTTAAACAAAGAAAAGACCAGGACCAACCAGATTCCTGGAGAGTTCTATCTGCAAGAACTTTAAAAGAAATCTACAAATGTTTTCTCAAACTGTTCTACAGAAGAGAAATGCAACCAAACTCATCTTATGGAGTCAACATTAATTACCACATACCACATATCAAAACCAGATAAGGACACAATAGAACTACATACACAAGTCAATAAATGTAATTCAGCATCTAAACAGACAACAGAAATCACCTGATCATTACCAGCAAACAAAAAGGCCGTTAACAAAGTTCAACATTCCTTTATACTGAACAAACTAGGAATAGAAGGGGTATACGAACACACGGCTATATTCAACGAATCGATAGTCAACATTACACTAAATACTAAATGTAACAAGAATGAAAGCATTACCTCTAGAGAACAGGAAAAGCATGTCTACTGTCTCTGTTCTTAGTCAAATATAGTGTTTGAAGTTCTAGTAGCTAGAGTGATAAGGCATGAAAAGGATTTACAAGATATAAATGGGAAAGAAGTTAAACTATCAGTCATTATGATCACTTGCTGCTCTTAAAGAAGACAAGGGTTCAGTTCCCAGCTCCAATATGGAGGCTCACAACTATCCATAGTTCCAGTTCTAGAGGAGCTGATACCTTCCTTTTGGCTTTCATAGACACTAGACATACATGTTGTGCACATAGGTATATGTAGGCAAAAACATGCATAAAAGAAAAAATATTTTTTCTAAAGTCTTAATAACACCACTAGAAAATTCTTAAAATAATGAACACTTTCAGCAAGCTAAAAGGATGAAAAGTCTACAGCTTCCTAAATACCAATAAGAAACTTATCAAGGAGAAGAAAAAAAGGGATAAAAATCCAATCCCGCGTTGGTGCCTCATGTCTTTAATTCTAGACCTGGCAGGCAAAGACATGTGGATCTCTGTGAGTGAGTTCAAGGCCACTCTGGTCTACAGAACAAGTGCCAGGAAAGCCTCCAAAGCAATACAGAAAAACCCTGTCTCAAAAAATGAAGGGGGGGAGAGAGAGAGAGAGAGAGAGAGAGAGAGAGAGAGAGAGAGAGAGAGAGAGAGAGAGAGAGAGAGAGAGAGAGAGAGAGAGAGAGAGAGAGCAAAGTCCTGTCTTCCTCTTTAGAGGAGCAGTGAGAGAAAGAGAGTGGGAGTTGGTGTGGCTGGTCTCTTAAAGGGACCATTTGCACCTGTGTACAAAGTCAGTGTACTACACATCATGCATCCCAAGGGACTAACTACCACTCTTTTATGAAACCATTACATATTTCTTTTGAGGGACAAAGATGGAATTATTTCCATTTGTTGACAATGTTTTCTTTTTTCCATTGTATAATTTTAGCTTCTTTGTCAAAAATAGAGTGGTTGTAGGTGTGTGGGTTAAAATCATGGTTTTCAATTTGATTCCATTGGTCCACCTGTCTATTTGTATGCCAATAACAAGCTCTTTTCAGGACTATAGCTCTGTAACAGACCTTGAAGTCAGGTATGTTGATGCCTCCTGAAGTTCCTTTATTGTATAGGGTAGTTTTGGCTATCCTGGTTCTTTTGTTTTTCCACATAAAGTGGATTATTATTCTTTCAAGGTCTGTGGAGAATTGTGCCGGAATTTAGTTAGGGATTGTATTGAATCTGTAGATTGATTTTGGTAAGATTGCCATTTATATTATGCTGATCCTACCAATCAAAAAGCATGGGTCTTTCAGTTTTCAGTTTTCTGGTATCCTATTTGATTTCTTTCTTTAGAGACTCAAAGTTCTTGATATACAGGTCTTTCACTTCTTTTGTTAACCTTATCCTCAGATATTTGTTGCTATTTTTGTTTACTGTAACAAGAATATTAGATGACTACAATGAAAAGAAAAGAAAGTTGTACGAGACAGAAGACGATGGAGGATGTTCATGGATTAGAAGAATCTTTATTGTGAAAAATGACCATTTTACTTAAGTGAACTGCAGTCAACATTATCTCTACCAAAATTCCAATAACAGTCTTCAAAGAAGGAGAAAGAAATCTTAAAATTCACATAGAAGCACAATAGATCTCCTTAAACCAAAGCAATCCTTACAGAGGAGCACAGCTGGGGTCATCAAAAGACCTGATCTCAACAGACTACAGGGCAAAAACAGCATGCTTTTGGAACCCAACAGACCCACAGATCAATGGAATAAATCAGAGGACAAAATCATAGACCTACACAGCTAAAACCAATAGTGCTTGGAAAACTATATATCCACAAATAGAGCACATCCTTCACTCTGTACAAAAAAAAAAAATCAGTTCAAAATGGATACAAGACTTTAACTCTCCAGGTTGTAGAGGAAAAGAGGAGGAAATGCTGCAAAATACAGACATAGGCAAAGGCTGAATAAAGGCTCTAAAATCACAGGAAAAGCATTTCAAGAGCTACAAATGGGAATGAATTAAATTAAAAGGCTTTTGTAAACCTAAAGAAACTATCAGCAGAGTGAAGAGACACCTTATGATATGAAAGAAAAGCTTTGCCCTTTACACATCAACAGGGATTAATATCTAGAATCTATAAAGAACTCCAAAATCAAACACCAGAAAATGAAATCATCTAATCAATAAATGGGTAAATGAATTGAACAGACTTCTCAGCTGAAAAACAGTCAGTTAATACTTGAAAAAAATATTCAACATCATAGTCACCAAAGAAATGCAAATTAAAGTCACATTGAGAGTACATGTCACACCAGTCAGAATATCTCTCATCAAGGGAACAGATACAGTAAATGCTGGTTAGGATGTGGAGAAACAGGGCCCTTACTCATTGCTGATGGGAGTGTAAACTGGTCCCACTACTACAGAACCAGTATGGACAGCTCTCAAAAGAATGAGTTTAGAACTACCATATGGCCCAGCTACATCACTTCTGGGTATATTCATGAAGGTCTTTAAATCAGAACACCAGAGACACCTGCACACCATCCATGTTTGGAATCAACTGTAAGCCTATTAACAGATGATGAACATAAACAGCATCAAATATCTGGGGATAATGTTAACCAAGGAAGTGAAAGACCTGTGTATATCAAGAACTTTGAGTCTTTAAAGAAAGAAATCAAAGAGGATACCAGAAAATGGAAAGATCTCCCATGCTCTTGGATTGGTAGGATCAACATAATAAAAATGTCAATCTTGCCAAAAGCAGTCTACAGATTCAATGTGATCCCTATCAAAATTCCAGCACAATTCTTCACAGACCTGGAAAGAACATTAATCAACTTTATGTGGAAAAACAAAAGGCCCAGGATAGCCAAAACAACCCTATACAATAAAGGAACTTCAGGAGGCATCACCATACCTGATTTCAAGCTCTATTATAGAGCTATAGTCCTGAAAACAGCTTGGTATTGGCACAAAAATAGGCAGGTAGACCAATGGAACCGAATTGAAAACCCTGATTTTAACCCACACACCAATGAACACTTGATTTTTGACAAAGTAGCTAAAACTATACAATGGAAAAAAGAAAGCATCCTCAACAAATGGTGCTGGCATAACTGGGTACTGGTATGCAGAAGACTGAAGATAGATCCATGTTTATCGCCTTGTACAAAACTTAAGTCCAAATGGATCAAAGATGTCAACATAAATCCAGCCACACTGAAACTTTTAGAAGAGAAAGTGGGAGATACTCTTCAATGAGTTGGTACAGGAGACCACTTCCTGAACATAACACCAGTGGCACAAACACTGAGATCGACAATTAACAAATGGGACCTCATGAAACTAAAAAGCTTCTGTAAGGCAAAGGACACAGTCAACAAGACAAAAAGGCAATCCATAGAATGGGAAAAGATATTCACTAACCCCACATCTGACAGAGGGCTAATCTCCAAAATTTACAAAGAACTCAGGAAGCAAGTCTCCAAAACACCAAAGGATCCAATCAAAAGGTGGGGACAGAACTAAACAGAGAATTCTCAATAGAGGAGGCTAAAACGGCCAAGAGACACTTAAGTGCTCAACATCCTTAGCCATCAGGGAAATGCAAATCAAAAAAACTCTGAGATACCATCTTACTCCTGTCAGAATGGCTAAAATCAAAAACACCGAAGACAATTTATGCTGGAGAGTATGTGGAGAGAGGGGAACACTCCTCTACTGCTGGTGGGAGTGCCAACTCGTACAGCCACTTTGGAAAGCAGTATGGAGATTCCTCAGGAAAATGGGAATCAATCTACCACAAGACCCAGCAATTCCACTCTTAGGCATATATCCAAAGGAGGCAAATTCATACAACAAGGGCATCTGCGCCACTATGTTCATAGCAGCATTATTTGTAATAGCCAGAACCTGGAAGCAACCTAGATGCCCCTCAACTGAACAGTAGATAGAGAAAATGTGGTACATTTACACAATGGAGTATTACTCAGCAGAAAAAAAAAAAAACAATGGAATCTTGAAACTCACAGGTAAATGGATAGCACTGGAGGAAACCATCCTGAGGTAACCCAGTCACAAAAAGGCAAACATGGTAAGTACTCACTCATATATGGATTTTAAACATGGATCAGTCTGTACTTCCACTGACAGAGAGTCAGCGAGTCTGGGAAACAGGAAAGAACCTAAAAGATATACATGGTACCCAAGAGAAGAGAAATGAGGCAAGATCCTCTGAACAGATGGGGAACACGGCGAGGGGTGGGGGAGAGGGGGACCTGGGAAATAGAGAGGGGGAGAAGTGGAAGAGAGAGTAGGACGTGGAGGAACAGGAAGGTCGACTGGGGGGGTAGGATAGGGGGAAGAGGGAATCATAGGTTAGAAGACAGATCAGGCACCATTGTGACCTCTAGTGATCTAAACAGATGACACCAATTGGCAAGCTAAGCAATAGTGTAGAGACCACCTCGAATGCCTATTCCTGATAGTGAACTTGATGTCTATAACCATCCTGGAGCCTTCATCCACTGACTGATGGAAGCAGAGGCAAACACCCACAGTTAAATACTAAACAGAACCCAAGGAACCCAGCGACAGAGAGAGAGGAGCGATGAGCAAATTGGCAAAGAATGGGCTGGCAAAACCAGCAGAGACAGCTGATCTGAACAGGGGAGAGCTCTTGGACCCCAGACCGACAGCTGGGAGGCCAGCATGGGACCGATCCAGACCCCCTGAATGTGAGAGACAATGTGGAGGCCTGGGCTACCTATGGGGTCCTGAGCAGTGGATCAGTGTTTATCCCTCAAATACTAACAGACATTATGTGTCCATAACACAAAGAGGGTTGCTCTCTCTCTGCCTGGACTCTTGAATGAATGAAATGATAGACTCTAGATATCCCCTATGCGGAAGGGTGGGAGGATAGGGGGGATGAGGAGGTGCGGGAGGAGGGGAGGGAGAGGGAACTGGGATTGACATGTAAAACAAGCTATTTAAAATTAAAAAAAAAAAAGAAGTAAAAAAAATAATAAACCTGGACTTCAAAGAAGATACATAAAAACAAACCGATGGGAGAAGTCCTTCTGTGTATGTGTAAATAAAGCACTGTTGGCCAATAGGGAAGCAAGATAAGTGGGACTAGAAGTCTAGGAGGATTCTGGGAAAGGTAGTAAAGAGTGTGGTCACCATGTTATCCCTGGGAAGAAAGGACGGGCCAGGATGCTGTCCTCAGAAAGATAAGTCCTTATAGAAATATATGGGTTAATAATTAAATCAGAGCTAGCCTTTAAGAAACCATGCAAACGGCCAACAGCTTCATAATTAAAAAAAAAAAACACAGATGATGGAATGTACAAAAGGAAAATGTAGTAACACACGTGCACACATACACCCCAAAGAGCAGAAGGCTGAGTATATGGTATAAAAGTATCAGCAAGAAGGTAGGAGAAGGAAAAGGTAACAGAAGGAGCAAAAGAGCAAAGTACAAAATATTATTCATAAAAATATAAGAATAAGGGCTGGGCAGTGGTGGCACACGCCTTTAATCCCAGCACTAGGGAGGAAGAGGCAGGCGGATCTCTCTGTGTTCAAGATCAGTATGGTCTACAAGAGTTACTTCCAGGACAGTCTCCAAAGCTACACAGAGAAACCCTGTCTCAAAACACAAAAACAAAACAAAAATGCAATAATAAGCCCATTATTTTATATGTTAAGAATTATAAAGAAAATGAACTTACAAAAAAACAAGATAGATAAGCCGGGTGTTGGTGGCGTACACCTTTAATCCCAGCACTCCGGAGGCAGAGGCAGGAGGATCTCTGTGAGTTCGAGGCCAGCCTGCTCCATAGAGCGAGTTCCAGGACTGCCTCCAAAACAATACAGAAAAACCCTGTCTTGAACCCCCCCAAAAAAAACAAGATAGAATGCTTTTAATTCAAAAACTTTTGTTATATTGTCCTTGTTTCAGAGTTTAGCTTTCTAATTCACTAATACATAATAGCCAAAGATAAAAAATGCAGATTTAAGTCAACATATCAACAATAATCAGCAGTTTTAGTTTTCTCTATTTTGGTCCCTTTGCAGCAAGCATTTTGCTGTTTATACTTCTCATACATTTCCTCGGATCTCTAGTTCTGTCTATCCCCTGGTACATTTTGTAGCAGCAGTCCTTAACTTTTCTCTGTGGGCTTAGTTTCCCTATATATTCACTGGATTCTTTCCCACCCAGTACAGACTGTAGAGGAAGGCAGAGAAGTCTGGGAAATGGTTATTCTGATATAATCTTACAGTGTCACAATTTATTCACTTGAGAGAAAATGTATTGTTTATTTTGCAAGCTTTCGTGGTACAGCGCCATTGCTCATCCAGGTGTGAATAGAATGTATTTTATGAAAGCCACCTGTGTGCCGCCATCAACACCCCCAACTTCATAGAACAGTCTTTAGATGCCAGATCTGGCCAAGTATAGAAAGAGACATTTCCTTCCTCTGTACTTGCAGGACCTGACTGAGGCTGGAAGCTATGACAGTACTCTAGGTTCGGTAAGGTCTAATTCATAGAGCCAAAACATTTCCAAATGTCCTTCCTTTTAGCGCTCAGCACACACCCTGCCCACTTTGAAACACATTTTAAACTGTGTAATGAACAGATACTTCTAAACAAGCGCTCTGAAATGAGTCCATTGCCCTGGGCATAAAACTCCATCAGAAGTAAGACTCCAGCTACAAATTTCACCAAATCCTGCCAGTTTTTAGAAGCTAAGATTCTATACCCAGAAATGCTCTGTTTTGCTGTCTAAAGTGTCTTGTGTGGCAAATTATCTTAATTTTTTTTGCACATGCAAGTCACAGTTATGTTTGGAGGCAGAAAACATTTTGTAGAGTCATTTTTCTCCTTCTCCCTTTATGTAGGTTCTAGAAAAATGAACTCATTGTCAGGCTTACACAGCAAGAACCTCTATCCACTGAGCCTATTCACTGGGCTCTCTATAGAGTCTTGATCTGCCCCATTCAAGGCCCCTGTCCATATGTCAGGGTCACAGACAGGCTTTCTAGTCTTATGTCAGTAACCTTCTCATCTGCCCTTCTTCAGCACTTTATCAAGCATCTCCACCTGCAAAGTGCAATGGAAAACCATTACCAAAGGTCCCAGCTCTGTCTATGTACAAGTAGGGAGAAGGAAGTACCATCTCACAGATTCAGTGCTGGCTTATATTACATTTATGACAGTGTGTCTAAGTCAGTGTCAATGTCTGCACGTGAAGCTCACAGCAGTATGATATTCTAGCTTATAGTAGACTTCAGAGATGTAAAGTCCTTTGTCAGTGGAAACTTACTAGTTTTTGTTTAAACAAGAGTCATGAGCAACTGAAGAGCATTACTGAATGCCAACGTGACCTGGGTTACACTCAGTGGCATTTACTGATATAGGAAAAAAAAAATCAAACATATGCTACTCATTTTTGCTAGTCTAATGCTTCATTCACAGGGCACAAATAAGACTAAATGATCCCTTTTAGAAACCAGCTAATTATAAAGGAGACGTGGGGGAAGTTTTTACTCTGTTTTGTTAAGGAACTACACTTCCTTAAGAGTAGTAAAATTAAGGAGTAATATATGGAATGTGTGCATATTTGAATGCTTGTGGATGTACAGGTTAAGATACACAGGAATAGGATAGATATAGGTTAATTTTATTTGGGGAGAAGTCACTTACATGAGAAACCAATAACCCACACGTTTCAGCACGGAGGATCCACACCCAGTTGCTCTCCGTGACCCGACAGGAATCAAGAGAGAGAGCAAGCCTGTCCCGGACCCCAGACCAAATCCCACACGCTCACGTCTGGTAGGATCTCTCACTACAAATGCTGTATACTAAGCACACACCATTGAAATGTCAAAGGGTTTTACTATTCTATCCAGTAATTATTTGAAGGTAAAATCCCCACTTTGTAAATAATCTACAAGGGCTTAGAGATCTCAGTCTACTCCAAGTAGGACACAGAAAAAGTAGGTTATGAGGGTAAGAGACAAACAAGTAAGTACTACAAGTACCTGAAGCACAAACATCAAGTGAATATTTAAGTACTTAGTTATTCAAATTCAAGGCAAGCAGAACCACTGCAGTGTTATCTGCTCTCCTGGCAAGGGCCCAGGTATAAAACCTTCCCTTTCTTCTCCTTCCTTAGGGTCCAGTGGTAAACTATCAGCACCCAGAAACATACCAAGGGCCGAGTCACAGTTTCCTCATTTTTCTGATCTTCACAACAGTCCTTCAGAGGTAGCAATGAGATCTAAGCTTAGGGGAATGGTAGCCTAAAGAAGTGACCTAAACATGGCAAATGAACATCAATTCCAGTCCAAGTTTGTCTAGTTTCTAAGCTCCTAAGTCCTTCTATAATGTGATGCCATTCTCCATGTTAACACAGGGAAGAGTGTTTGTTATACATACAAAATAAAACTAAAGCTTAAATAATTTAAAAACAAATAGAAGATACCCATAATGGTTCACGCCTATAATCATAGCACTCAAGAGACTGAGGCAGGAGGCTTACCATGAATTCGAGGCCATCCTGTTTCAAAAAAAAAAGAAAAAAAGCAAGCCCCAACAAAGCACAACCCAAGTGGGAAGAGGCAGTACTTCTAACAGGAATCTTACAGGATAATTATGGATAAATCTAAATCTGTATTAAGACAGGGGGAATTAGACTAATAATAGCACCTGCTGTTCTTTTCCAGATTTGTTCATTTATATAACAAAATTAAGAAGAATGCCATCCACACCTCAGTGTAATGGGGAATTTTTGGTTTGGTTTGGAATCAAAGCTAAGGCTCTGCACTTATCATAGGATTACACTGTACAACTGAGTGGAAACCCCAACTCTAATGAGTTTTGTTTTTTAAGTAAAGTAACATACAACTGGAGGGGGAGCAACAAACACTTACACTCTGCACAAAAGCAATCGTAACTGTTTTGTAAATATTCTTTCATTTAATCTTCAATGCCAGCTAGCAATTTATTCTCATCATTCCCCTCTAACAAAATGAGGACATATCATGCAGAATATAAAGTGGATTTGCTGAAACTCATGGTAGTCAGTTCTGGTGACTAGAACCACCACACAAATAACATACTGTTTTATACAGAATTGAACATTAAAGTGACCACACTCTATAGGAATGTTCTTTGGCCTGTAGGAGGTACAGGTACTGGAGGAGCTTGATAACCTCCTCTCTTCTTCCCCGATACCAATGACAGAGCTAAGAGGACTGGGCAGATAGCAAAGGGCAGGCTCCTGAAGTAGAGCATTCATGACTGGCAGGAGGAACACTGCTCAGACTTTATGCATCAATCGTCTGGGGGAGGGGGGGATGGAGTTTATGGAGTTAATCTAATATCACCATTTTTAAAAGAAGAAATTTATAATCAAAGGTCTCAGTTAAAATACTTGTAAATTACTTAAATTAAAACCCGTTTCCTTCTAAAGAATTTGATTGTTTTAAAACATTGACTATGCAAAAATCTCAAACACATAAAGTTTGGAGAATAAGGAAACAAGCTCCCAATAAATTCTGGCAATCATCAAACTTCAGACTGAGTACTCTAACAAGGAGCACTAATCAGACTCAGTGAGTTATCAGCCTTTTAAGGAAAGGCCATAAATAGGGTGGGGAATGGTGAGGGCTCCTGGGGAGCTGGGAGGTGGGGCTGGAGGTTCTAACAATCAGGATGCACTGTTTACATGAATCGAGTTATAAAAGAATACATGAGATATTTTGTCTTTCAGAGACTTCACCAGAATGTTCTGACTCCTTCAGTCTTCTGCTCTTCTATCTCTTTTGACTAAAATGCTACTTGTCTGCCTTTTACCCTAAATGCTTCAATATGCATCTCTACAGTTTCTGGGTACTTTCCTATACACCCACAATGTGATTATCAAGCTTAACAAAAGTAAGCATAATTTCTTGGCATTACACCTGGATTGTTTTTCAACTCCACTGATTATCTAATGGTTATCTATTTCTTTTAAAACTTGGCTTTTGTTCAAATAAAGATCCAAAAAAAGGAAGCACATACTCTCATCTTTTCTGGGTTTTAGACTAAAACAGCCTTCTCTAACTCATCCCTTCTACCACATCATTAACCCAGTGAGGAAATGAGCTCAGCCAATGCACACCATATTCACTCACATCATGCCCCCAGTTATTCATTACTATATCACCAGAAGGCAGTGAGCATCTGATAACTTTTACTCTCAAAGTAAGTCTTTTATAGTTTTCTGTTTTGTCTTCAAAGATGAAACATAGGATGCATGACAGGGAGGCTGTACTGTCTTCAGAAGTCATCTGTGTTACCAAGGACTAAATACATCTGTTATTACAATGATACTTAATTACAAGGGGAAGCAACTGAAGTCTTCTTTGAGAGATTGCTAGGAACCCAGCCAAACCCCTTGCACCCCATCACAGCAGAGGCACCCAGGCCAAACCTTGGTAATTCTCTCCAGAACAGAGCTGCCCATTGTTAATTATGGAGTCTGGGGAATTACCAGGCTAACAGACCACTGTGAGGCAGGGAGAAATCAGTTTACTGGATCACAGACTGTATTCAGTTCATTTTCTTTGTCAGAGAGTTTTAATTATTTATAATGAAGTTCCACTTCATGTTTGTAGTAACAATGTCTTAGCAACATGAACCCTTCCTGCAGCAGGGCATAGCCTAGGGAGGTCAGGGAGGGAGGTGACTTGCAAGGGCTATCATGTCTGTAGACAAGAATGTTAAAGAGTTGGCCATCTCCAGTGTTAGAACCACAGCAGCAAGAACCTGTGCTGAACAACTGTTGGTAGAACACAAATGCCTACTCTACCCTCATTACACTTGCTAGTAGGTGCTGGGCCAAGGGTTGATGAACCTTGAAATGACCCAGGCATACCTTGCGGGTATGCCCCTGAGATTCTCATTTGGACAATTTCCTGTTTACACTCTAGTTTGCATTGATGAGCTTAAATACTGCACAGTGAGTGCAGTAAGGCCTCTGGGAACCTGAGCAGCCACTGCAAAAGCCTAGCATGCTGATTCACTCTCTGACACTGGAGGAACCAGGACCTCCGTTGCCCCACATTTCTGGGGCCTGGTTATTTACTCAAACCCATTATTTTATTTTAGAAACTACTATCACTAATAACATAAAAATGAACAATTTAAAAGACTTCCTCTGAAAAAGAAGAGCAATGCAAAAGATCCTTCATTTAGACAAAGAAAATGCACCACAAGGACAGTCAAGAATGTTCAGCATTATCACATGCTCTTCATTTACAAGCTGCAACAACCAAATAAGCAATAAAACACAACCACTCTTCAAAGCCTATAGCTCCCTCACAGAACAATCCAGGCCACCTACCATCTTGCCAACCTGTATTCCTTGCCTCACACACTGTGCATTGCTATTATTTAATGCTACTAAAAAGCACTTGCTTTTCACGTGGCTTATGGGTTCCTTGGGGACAGGGACGGTACTTCAATCAGTCAAGAACTTTGTAAACAGGAAGCACTTACTAAACAGCATCTTTAGCAAAAGCAAGTCCTAGGGAGCCTCCTTGTCCCTGTCCTTCCATCCTATCAACTACCTGGGTGTGTTCTACTTTTCCTGCTATCATTCACCACACTATAATATAAATTACCATGTATTTACCTGGATCCCTAACTGGCAGCTTAGCAACTTAAGAGTAGCTAAGTTCTTGGTTGCATAAATACACTGCTTGGCACATAGACATGCAGTAATGGAATGGATAAACAGGTGAGTAAACAGGACCAAGAATTAAGTTTACAGCACAAAGAAGCCACATCAAAAATAAATAAATAACACATCTTAGTCACAGTTCTACTGCTATGAAGAGATACCATGACCAAGGCAGCTCTGAAAGCATTTATTCGGAGGCTTGCTTACAGTTTCAGAGGTTCGTCCATCATCAACACAGCATGGAGGGTGACAACATGCATGGCACTGGAGAAAATACCTGAGCACTTTACATTCTCATCTGCAGGCAGGCAGAGAGACACTGGCCCTTGGTATGGGCTTTTGAAACCTGTAATGATACACCTCCTCCAACAAGGCCACACCTCCTAATCCTGCTAAAACATCCCACCAACCAGAGGCTGGACACTCAAATATAGGAGTCTATGGGGCCATCCTCATTCAAAGCTCCAGGGACACAAACAAGTTGTTGGTTCCATGTCTCAAATGCAAGCTAAAGTTTACTGCTGAGTGTGCTATATTTTTACATTCACTAATATTGCAGGTGAGCATACTGAATTTCTTTCATTTCTTAAAAATGGATTATATTATGCATAATGTTCACGCATTGTGCAAGTATAGCAGACAAGTTTATCATTCCACTTCACTGTTTATTTCAACTGTACAGAAATCCTGAGTACCTATATTATATTTGAACTACTTTCTTATTGATTTGGTTAACTTCCAAATTTTCACTATTACAAATAATGCTAAATCAAACTATGTACTACTAGTCTTTCCCTCTCGCCCCCCACCTCTCTGTATTGGAGAAAGAGAGAAACATGAGCATTATTTAAAGAACCACGCTACCGTGCATAATCATAAAATGGAATAATTAGAAAGAAAGGATCCTACGGAATCCATTCATGAGTGAATGGAGATGTGAGTGAAACATGCAAGGCTTCTGGCAGAAAGAGAGGCCCAAAGCCCATCGTGCTGGCTGGGCAGTGGGGTGGTGCATGCTTTTAATCCCAGCAGTTGGGAGGCAGAGGCAGGAAGATCTCAGCTGAGTTTGAGACCAACCTGGTCTACAAAGCAAGTTCCAAGACAGCCAGAGCTGTTATACAAAGAAACCCTGTCTTGAAATACAACATCGAAAGAATACTGTGCCTGATGGCACCTCCGCACTTCAGTGAGCTCTGCCACACATCTACTAAATAAATACACAATAAGCATGGAGTATGTGCCCAGAGCAGCACACAGTACTGCTAACTTGGGCAAAAAAATAAGGAGTGACATCTCATTTTCACAGAATAAGATCTCTAGGGTAGACTTTCTAGTGATTACAGCTGTGTACTGCCACACTGCCCACTTCAGGGTCTACCCTTTCACCAGGCCAGCAGACTCCTTGAAGCCAAGCTTAATTCTTTACTAAATCAGACTGTGATCCTTAAGTCTGTGAAGTGTTCATGGTTAATGGACTGTGGTGGTTTACAATTTACTCTACCCTGTGAATAAATTGTATGTACAAACATCAAGGTCAAAAAACAATATGATGGCACATACCGGGCCAGTATGGTATCTTACTGCAATAGAACTATATTGTTAAAATGAGAGCTAGGGTCTACCTGGATTTTTAATTATGCATGTTAAACCTATATTTTCTGTTATTGTGAGAAACTGGGATAGGGATGGGGTATGACTACCCTGGAAATTAGCTAATTAAGATCTACCTGTGGCCAGATCCTAGTAGCATGCCCTGCTCAATGATTCTGCTTCGTCTCAGTTTCCTACCCTGTCTCTAAATCCTAATTACTGTCTCACATGAAGTTGACCCTCCATTTTCCAACTCTCCCGACCCTTATACTCACCCCTCTCTTTCTTGGCAGATCCTGCCTACCACTTCAGATAAGACTGATGGGAGCTATCTGTTGAAAGCTGCCTTCTCTACCTTGAACCATTTTTGCTGAGGCCGAGACCAGCTTTGAACTCAGTTTCTAATTCTACAGTATTGGGAGTGCTGGGTTGATAGGCACGTGCTACTATGCAAAACATGTACCTGGTGTCCTGCTTCTCCAGAACACTATTATTTTTACATTTTCTTTGACAGTGTTAAAGTTTTCCTCTTTAGCAGAAAATTACCACTGACTAACAAATGCATTTTGGACTCCAAATGAAAAAATTCAAATATGCAAATCAAAGTAAGCTTATGGTAATCCTGTTCCTGGCTTCCCCCTCAAGCTACTGCTTCTCCTCCACCCTGCCTCTCTCCTTGATGTGGCTCCTGTCCAGACTGGGCTCCTCCTTGCTGCCTCCCAGTGCACTTCCCAGTTCCATACAGCACCATCTGTCTTACCCTGCACCACCTCCAGGAACACAGACGCCCACCACCTCTCTCTCCTGACCAAAGGCCCCATGGAAATTATGACCCACCATGGAAGGCTGGATCTGACTTTTTGACTGTTTTTCACAACTCCCTCCATAAATCTGCCCCACCTTATTGGCTTCTGTCTCCCAAATTTTTCAACTTCCAGAGAACTGGCCTGTCTTTGCTCCTCTCCTCCCTCCAGTGCCATTCAGCTGTTCAAACACTCCCCCATCACAGGATCAGTGTGCGCAACACACACAGCTGGTCTTGCCTTGACCTCCAGTAGGAAGGACTGCTGTAGTGTCCTCCAAACCTTGCAAATGTATGAGAAGACTGCCTTTCTTCCACTGGAACCTGACTACTGGCAGACTCATCCCTGCTGTGGCTGCTTATGAAATCCTGGCTTAAAACCACACACTCAATTCTTCAGTTTCAGTCTAGTTACTATCCATCCACTGAGACTGCTAAAATAAAACAGCAAAAACTGGGAACACTTAGAGCGCTGGGGCCTGCGAAGTACAAATTCAAAAAGCTACAGATCTATTGTATGGTGAGGACCTGCTTTCTGGTTGTAAAAAGTAACTTCTCATGAATCTGGCCTCACATGGTGGACAATCTCCTTTGGATCTATTTTACCAGGGCACTAACACCATTCATAAGGATTCTATCACCTTCATGGTGTAATCACTTCCCTATATAACCACCCTGGGAGTCAGGACTTCAACATATGAATCAGGGAGTGGAGGATGGCACAATCAGGCTACATTAAGTAATGTAGGTTTTCTCATGTTTTATTTAATAGTAAATGGGGGATAAAAACATGTAGCATTTAGCATTAAGTGCATTATAAGTTCACTGAATGGGGAAAAAGTTTAAAAACTTCTGTACACATTTCAACAAAATTTAAACAAACGAAAGAACACTGACCTCTGGAGCAAGGAGGCTACTCAGCAGTAGATAGTCTCTCTAGTTCATTCAAGCCATTATGCCTAGGCCACCAAAAATCCCTGAAAAGATACTTGTCACTTATTTATTGTGTATACATGTGGGCGTGTGTCTGTGTGGGTACATATAGAGGCCTGGTCAATTACAGATGTTGTTTCTCTGGAGCCATCCATCTTATTTTTGAGAGAGTATCTTCTTCTTTGGCATGAAGTTTGCCAAGCAGGCTAAGTGTATAATGAGTGAGCTCCAGAGATCCATCCACTGCCTTTACCTTCCAGTCACTGGGATTACAAACAACAGTAACCCTGGTCTCAGGTTTATTTCTTTTTTCTTTTTTTTTTTTAAGATGTATTTATTATGTACAGTGTTCTGCCTGCATGTATGCCTGCATGCCAGAGGAGGGCACCAGATCTCATTACAGATGGTTATAAGCCACCATGCAGTTGCTGGGAACTGAACTAAGGACCTCTCAAAGAGCAGCCGGTGCTCTTAACCTCTGAGCCATCTCTCCAGGCCCTGGCCTCAGGTTTTTTAAGTGGGTCCTGGAGGCTGAACTCTTGTCCTCATTCCTGCAGAGCAAGGACATAACTACCTAACCTACTTCTTTAGCCTTGAAAAGTTTATCTTCTAGGGTGTTGGTTATTTTCTACTTGCCATTATCATAATTCGTTTCCAAATATACTACAAGTGAAAAAATATTGTTGCTTCTTCATTCTTGGCATGTATGTCTAAGGTTCAACAAGTGTAAATGCTGTAAATATAAATACCAATGTTCTCTTTACAGTAGTTGTAACCTTACTGATGGCTTATGTAGTGATGACAACTTTGCTGTGCATAATTGACAGCAATTCTTTAATAGGCCCTGACATTAAGAAGATGAGATACGTTTGCTGACATAACACATCAAGTAAAATATTTTCAATAGGAAAGCACAAATGCTAAAATAATAAATTGCTAAAATGGATTTAATAAATTAACCACTCACAAAAATGTTACCAATGATAAATTCTAATCACAGATGTCAAAAAATGGTTTACAAAATGTAAAATGTGAGCACTGAGCAATGAATATTGGGGGAGGGGGGTTGAACCTGAATGCAGACTGAAAATCTTCACTCAGGCTTCTCCCTGTTGGCCTTAGAGGGTATACGAATGCTTCCCAATTAGCCAGCCCACTTCCTTAACCACGGTCCAGGTTAGCTTGGCTAACTTACTTCACAGACTTCTTTCATTCCACTACCACAGCCACATGCTTTAACTTTGCTCTGTGGCCCACACCTCCCAAAAGAAGGAGAAAATTCAGCATTACCAGTCTCCAGGCAAACATCGTGATCTGTAGATAGAAATGTGGTCTGAAGAATCTCAGTTAATCAGAACAAGAGCTGGAAGGAAGCACGAATTATGAATTCAGAGATATCAGAGACACACGTCAACTCTGAGTGGCAGGTCAGGAAATTCAGATGAGAAGCAGACTAGACAAAAAGACAAAGATTGAAGAGCGCAGGAGTGCAACTCCATGTAACACAGCCCCAGAACTCAGGCTGCAAACAGTTCAAGCAGCCTGGAAAGTCAGTGAAATCCTGTGCCATAGAACAAGCAACCTGCATAACAGACCCCACATCCACTGCACATCCGAGTATTATTTCATCATGCACAGCCTGCGTCCTCTTACAAAAGGCAGAAGGCAGAAGCAGGAAGCAATGAACAATGAAATGGATACTTACAGGAAGCTCCTAGCAGAGACAAGCAACCCCATACAGTAAGACTCTGAGGTAACAGTTACCTTCCCTTCCTCTAGGCCTAAAGTGGCAGGTTCTCTATACCTGGTTTACAGGTAAGCAACTGACACATGCCCAAAGAGGCTGGAGGTTAGCAGGATGCAAAGCAAAGTAACTTCTTACAATAGCTTTTCTTGTCCAACTTAATCATTAAAGCCTAAGTGAATGTGCTTTATGTTACTTACTTAAAAGTGGAACGGAGATACTGTCTAAAAGTAAACTGTCCTCATGCAGTTTCCATGTTCTGTGGTATCTAGGAGATCACTGAGAAACCTGCCCCTGCTTCCTCACACCTATGATCCATGTTATACCAAGATGAATGGGAAAAGTTAAAATCAAACACAGAATCCTGCTAAAATCAAATGGAAAGCAAATATTGATGCCCTTAACAAAGATACAAGAGAGATTACGTTTCGACCTTCCATAACACTTTGGATAAATAAGCCTTCTAATAAGTCAGGTCAGATCAAGCTGCAGCCAATTCTCAACTACAGGAAGACATTACTAGAATATTTTAGGGGGACTAGATACTTGACTAGGAAGCCAGAAATAACTTGGCTTTCAGTAACTAAAGACCTGGGCAGCGGAAATGACAAAAGTTCACAATTGTTAATGTTCTAACAAAACTCACAATCAGAAGTGCTTAGGGTTATGATGAGCAAATCTTTATGGATGCTCCAAGGTAAACTGCAGAATGATGCAGTGTTTGTTCTCTTATGGTCAGGTGTGTATCTGCCATAAAGCTGACAGTGTCTCCCTCATACTTTCTTCTTGTTTTTCCGTGTTGTCAGAACTTTGTTTTTGTAATGAGCAACTTGCTGTGGTGTTATAAAAACTAACGTATTTCCTTTTTGAAGAAAAGAAAAACATCTAGACCAGATAAAAATAAATGGGTTTCTAAATTTCATATAGTAAAGTGTGTATCTTGTAAGTCATACCAAAAAAGGTTTTCTGCCACATAAGCTTTTCAGTTGACTGCTGGTTTGTGACTAAGTTATTTAGAGTGTCATTTTTGGTTTACAACAAGCCCAGCAGCAAGTGACCCAAAACTGCAACCAGAGCTCCAATGTTTTCCCTGAATCCTCACCAGATCTGCTCATGAGAAATTGTCAGAATAAATACAGGACATCCAACATTGCCAGGTCTAACATTCCATTTACCAATGAAGAATGGCAGAAAGAAGGATACAGAAAGAGAACTTACCTAGTGTAAAATATATATATATATATATATATATATATATATATATATATATATATATACACACACACACATATATACATACACACACACTCCCATGCAGAGAAAACTCTGCCTGGTCTGTGGAGAATTAACTAATTTCGTTGCATGGTTGCCTCCACAGATGAACAAAAGGAATATAGGTGAAGTCAGATGGGTGGTGACACAGCAACCATAGCATCACATGACTGAATCGTATTTCATTCATCTTATGACATCCACTGAACCCAACTATGAGTCAGACGCTGTAAACCCTGCATCTCGCCTCCACCTGCAAGGCAGTTCAATAGTTGCAGGATCTAGCTGGTGGAAGACCACTGTGGGAATTGCAGGTAATCCACTTTCTCTCACAAGGAAGTCACATGTGAGCATCCGGATGCCAAAGGCATTTGAGCTGCCATTTTAAGCATTATAAAATTCGATTCCAGTTGTCAAATCATGCTTTATAACTTATACATTCAGTGACTTGGGGTATAGATTTTAGACATTTTTCATGTGCAAAATTAGAGTACTATCTACCTTGCACTTTTGAGTGCATTAGGGGAAAAGCCTAGGGCTGGACTGGGTCCAGACATGCTTGGAAGGCTGTCTCACTTCCTTCCCTCTTTCTGATTGCTTTAGCTGACCTTCCTTACTTGTAAACACCCTGAAGTCAGGATGACAAACTACCCTGACTACCAGGGAATGTCCGCGTACTTGATTTCAGCAGCATCTACATCCGCTGGCCCTTTAGGAGTCTTTCATCTACAAGCTACAAACTGGGTCCAACCAGAGGCCAGGCTGCTGCTTACAAGAAATCATTGTTGTTGCTGATGATGGAGCCTACATCTAGTTTTCAGGTCACTTCAGGTAATTCCACATCTCTAAATCACCCTTCATTCATACAAGAAAGAGAAGACTGCTTAAAAAAAAAAAAAAGCACAATGTCTTCTTGCCAACTTTAAAAAACAGAAAAGTAAGAAATTTGTTCAAGAACAGGTTTACAATGTATGAGTCAATATTAATGATGACTAGATTTTTATTTTAGATTTTATTACATTTTTGTTTGTGTATGAGTATTTTGCCTACATGTATGTATGCGTACTACATGCATGTCTGGTACTGGAGGAAGGTATCGGATTCCCTGGGGTTGAAGTTATAGACAGCTGAACCACTGTGTAAGCAGCACTGGGAATAGAACACAGGTCCTTTACAAGAATAATGAGTATTCTTTATTTCCCTGAAGAAAGAAAGCATCCATAGCATCATAGCATCCCAGGACTAACAACAAAACAAGAAGATTTCAAGTCCAAGGGATACATATGTTTAAAAAGGGAGAAAAGCAAAAGATGAGAAAGAGAAAAAGCAGGTAAACAACTATCAACCCATAGCATAGTGTCATATCTACAGCATGCTTCTTTGCTGAGATCCATAGTCATATAAATGAATACTTTCGAAACCCATAATGTGTTAGCATCAACACATTATTTTTTTTATTTTGCTTTGTTTTTCAAAACAGGGTTTTTTTTTGTGTGTAGCTGTCTTGGAACTTGCTAAGCAGACCAGGCTATGCTGGAACTCAGAGGTCTGCCTGTCTCTGCCTGCCAAGTGCTGGGACTACCAAAGAGCAGGCTTTTTTTTTTTTTTAACATACTCCCTCCTCTATTTTCATTTAGTTATTAGTGTAAACATGCATACAATAATAAAATAACCAAATGTTAGTCATTAGAAGGGCATAAAGGAGGGCTAACTAACTGGAAAAAAAAATACTCCAAGTGTCAGAAAGAGAAGAAAAAAAAACATTCAACTGCTGAAAATGCCTTTGTTCAAAACACAAATGTTTAGTCTTTTGTGCAATTTTTTTAAAGGGAAACACTAAGAAATAAGGAACATGCTTCTTAGGTTGCCTATGGTAGGGTGTTGGCTTCTCCTACTAAGAGGCCTTTTGCTAATAATAGCTACTATCGTCCACTAGTCACCTCATCACTGCAGAGTGTGTGTGGGTGGACACTCTGGGCTCAGCCTGCGGAGGACAGGGTCCTGGATGCCTGGATCTTGATAACCAGCTCCTGCTGTTTTTCTGATATGAGGTTTTTGTTCCTAGTGTTTCAGCCTGCTGTCTACTGCTGTCCCACCTCTGCAGGTGACCTGACCCCAGCCCCTTCACCTACACTATAAGTCCAGCTTTGACAATTCCCTTTCGGCCTAGAGCACAGGCCCACAATTTCACTGGTCAAAGCCTTGCACTTCATTTCCAGGCTTTCTCATCCTGGCTTCCATGGCTGAACCTTCTATGATACAATCCAGTCTGATACAGATGGCAACAATACAACAGGATGTGGAAGGCAGCCCCACCAGCAGGGGCCCTGCAACCCTGTTGATGGCACTGTGACCATGGTGTCCTGAATGAGCTGCTAAAACAGACTTTCCTTATAGGCAACAACTGTGTGGCACCCAAAAGACGCCCAGGTAGGTACAGCTGATGTCAACAGAAACTGTCCCCCTGGATGTTCTTGCCTGACTCCTACATTATCATCACAGTCCGAGAATCGATCATTCATTTATCAAGTACATGGTTCACAAACTTCACCTTCAATGCATAGTGGTTACCCAAATTACAGATACATTAACAGTTTCCAAGGTTGTCGCCAACAATGTAGCATGTCTTCCATCTACCAAAAAGAGTAAAGGGAAGACACATTCCAAATAAGGAGGTGGCTGGGGAAACACTGTCAATCTCATCTAGCAATATACATCCTGGGCAAGCAGCAGGAGAATGGCCTTTAAAAAGCAAATGGAGGAGATTCCACTGGCCTGCTGTGTATGGAACTGTCTCTGGTAATCATAGGGTGAGGGAGGGGCTTTCAGCACAATGTGCTTCAAGTCCATATTCTATTCCATAGCAATATGACCGCAGTGTGAAACCTTGACAGTCATGTCGGTGATGGTCAGCTGTCACTGTGTGCATTACAAGTATCCTGACTGTAGGCAGGGACATTGCTGAAAGGCCATGATCCAGTCTGTTCTCAGAGCACGGATGGTTCTGCAGCCTGATATAGCTTTCTATGGTTTTGGAGGTAAATTGGACATGAATGGCCTGGGACTTTGTTCCACAGGAAGAACAGAAATAATGGTTGCCTGCAAACACTGCAAATTTTCCCTGACTGTGTTATCTGGGTGTAGACAGTTTCTGCAATGACTGAGCCCCCAGAACCAAGAGCAGTTAGGAGCCTGACCAGAAGAATCTACCTTTTACAATAATTTCAGTTTCTCAGTACTTTCTTTTTTTTTCCCCCTTCCTTTTTTTTTTATTATTTAAGTTAGAAACAAGCTTGTTTCACATGTCAATCCCAGCTCCTTCTCCCTCCCCTCCTCCCTCAACCTCCCCACGAGGCCCCCCAGTCCCCCACCCAATCTCTACTCTGATCCCCAGGAAGGGTGAGGCCCTCCATGGAGGATCTCCAGAGTCTCAGTACTTTCTGATCATTCTCTTCCTCATCTTCCCCATACTTACTAGCTGTGGCTCCATGGTCAGAAGGAGAGAGGTAACACTGTGGCTTATGTGGAGCCACCACCTGTGAACACCAGAGCCACCAAGAGCTTCATATCCTCAGTGAGCAGAGATGCTACGACACTGGGGCCCAGGTCCTGGGCTGGGGACAGCTGAGGCAACAGGTCCATCAGTGTACACCATTCTGAAGGACATTTCTCATTGCAAAGGCTCTTGTCAGGAGTCACGCTACCCTGCTCAGGTCAGTCAGCAGTTTGGAGAGAAACTGCTAAGTAGAATTTTCTCATGTGTCTAGATATTTCAATAACATGCCTGTTTTCTTTTTAAAAGTAGTCTGGTAAGTTTCTGTTGATGAACAGATGGGACATTTAGTATATAGGAGCCGAATGGCTAAATGAAAGATCATTCCTCTTAACGGGCAGCATATTCAGCTATTTCATAGACCATACAATGACATTCTTATAATATATTGTTAAGTAGGAATTATAATCGCCACTATTACATCAATTAAAAAAAAACTGGAATTCAAAGATGCTTTGTAGTCAGTGTCCAGTGAAGTTGTGCTTGACTCCACTAACTATTCTTAAATAGCATGCCAGGCAGTAGTGCATCAAAACTTACCATGGTAAACAAATGTTCGTTCATTCATTCATTTGTTCATTCATGCATTCATCCATCCATTCATCGAGCATAGTTAAATTCTGTGCCAAATGCTATGCTAGGTTTTATTTAAAGTTTATTCTCTATGTGTTAATGCTCTTATGGTCATACCAATTTTTAAAATTTTGTTTCAGATGTATTTATTTTGTGTGTTAGTGTTTTGCCTGTATGTATGCATGTGTCTGGTGCCCGTGGAGGTCACAAGAGAATATCCTCTAGTCATGGAATTAAGGATGGTTGCTAGCCACCATGTGGGTACTGGAAAATGAACCTATGTCTTCTATAAGAGCAATAAATGCTCTTAACCACTGAGTCCCTGGCCATACTATTTTAAACAACATAGATTAGCTCAAGTTGACCTGAGATATGGATGTAGACAATGTGGACACTGAGAAGAGCCACAATGCAGCTAAGTCCCAAATAACATGATAAGGAAACATTATCTAAAGACAGTCATTGCTTATATGCAATACAGGGAGAATTCTGGTCTGTCCTCAGCTTCTTTCCTACATGAATAAATAGTGTATACACAAACCAATTAGGCCCGAATGTATGCACATATATATTCCCACATGAATAAAGAGTGTACACATGAGCTGGTGGGCTTGAGTATGTGCACACAAATATCTAAGGTTTTTCTGCTGCCTGCAATAGTTCACACCCAGCATTAAGGAGGCTGTGGCGTGAGGGTTACCACAGGTTTAAGGCTTCTATGACAGTTTGAATAACAGCAACGCCAAGGCTCTGTCATTTTCATACATGGTCCCCAGGTTAGTGACATGTTTGGGAAGGGCTTTGAGAACTTAATAACTTGTCATTTTGAGTTTGCTCTCTGCTTCCTTTTTGTAGTTAGAGATGTGAGCTCTCCACTTCTGATCTGGCACAGTGCCTACCTATTTGCAGCCACATTTCCCTGCCATGACAGTGATGGTTACTCATCCTTTTAAAGTAGCAGTTCTCAACCTGTGGGTTGCAACCCCTTTGGGGGTAGCATATCAGATATCCTTTCATATCAGGTATTTACATTACGATTCATAAAAGTAGCAAAATTACAGTTGTGAAGTAGTAATGAAAATAGTTTTATAATTGGGAGTCAGTACAACACGAGGAACTCTATTACAGGGTCACATGTTAGGAAGGTTGAGAACCAATGATCAAGAATCATAAGCCCAAATTAACTCTTCCCTCTATAAAGTGCTTTAGTCACAGTGTTTTATCACAGCAAAAGGAAAGCAAGTACTATACCTTATCTCAAAAACCAAAAGCCAAATCAAACCAAACTAAACATCTAGGGGCCTTTTGCCCATTCACAGAAACAAACTGTATCACAATAAATAAAACGTCTAAAAAACAGATCAAACATAATAGTTAACAAGTGATAAAGAAGTTTTACTACCTTCCAACTTAACCAAAGCTCCCATACTGAGAAAGGCCTTCTACAAAAGCTAGAGATCACACAATGAAGAAAGAAAATCCAGAAGAACCTGTTCAATGCAAGTGCTGCGGACACCCGAGACAGGAAGCAGGAAAGGATTCTGCTAACACATCAGCTAATTTGGTTGCTGCAGAGGAAATTTCACACCGAAAAACACTGCTGAACAGGGAAAATGATCCCCACTGCACTGAGCCCAGCTTCTATTCTTTTTAAATGAAATGCTGAAAAGGACAAGGAACATGGCCCCACGAATACTAACGAAGGCACAAAGCAAGTTCCATCAACCTTCAGAACTGATGTAATTGATTTTTTTAAATGCCACGTTATTAATCTGGGGAAAATATAGGACCTTGTACTCAGTCTTACATTAACACAAGCTGCACAGCAAACATGCAGAGGCCTCAGGAAAAAGGATGCTGTTGTTATACAGAGAATAAGCTACAAAAACATTTGTGTTCTGCCTAGGAAGCCTAACCAGTTTAAAAACAAAATTAGGGGGTGGAAGGAAGGAGCACAGAACAAAGCCAAAAACCCTTTAACTACTTTCAATATATTAAAAGAAAACAAAGGAGCCAGTTAGATAGATCAGCAGGTAACAAACGACACCTGCCACCAAGCTTTATGATCTGAGTTTGAGGACGGGAATTCACATGGTAGAAGGAGAGAAGCAGTCTTTGCTTCTCTGACTACACACATACACCACCGTAAGCTTATGCTTCCATACAATAAATAAACACATTCTTAAAAAGAAGAAAAAGAATACAGATTATAGAAAGGGGTTTTAAAAACTGATAACAAGGGTTGTTAAGAGCATTTGTTACCCACTCATGAAGACCAGTGATCAGTTCCCAGCAACCACATAACAAGCCAGGCATTCTACTCTGCAAATGCTTTTAACTATATCTGAGGATACAATGCCTTTTTGGGCCTCTGCAAATCCTAGGGCAGGTGCTCGCGCACACGCACATGTACACCTACACTCAGAGACATACAAACCTACACATGCAAATAAACTAAACTAAAATAGAGTAACTGAAAGTCACTAGAGATTCAGTATCGACTCCATTCCCCCAGAGAGTCCTGGAGATTCCATTCCCCAGAGAGTCCTGGAGATTTGGGAAAAAGTGATCAATAAACCCAGAAAAAAATTGACTGAATGATAAAATTGGTCATGAAAAGTTCCTCTATTTTATTATTTTTCTGTTTTAAAGAAACCATAAAATTCTCAAAGACTTTCATTAGCAAGATACCAACAATACTTACCCCAAATTTCTGTCTTATTCTGAACTTTGAATACTAAAATCCCCTGCACGAATGTAAACAATATTTTTTTATTTATTTACTTGAGTAATTTATGAGATTTGCATAGAAAGAAAATAGAGACTCTTCTAAACAAAATCTGTTAGTTTGTCTTTTTTTTTCTATTTTTTCCAAGAATGGTCAAAGTTCAAGAAAAGTGGGTGCTTCACACTGCCACGAGAGTTCTAATCACAGCTGCCTCCTGTCAGCTTTAAAGCAGTGAGACCAGCATGAGGGCAAGTGCTAGAACGGATTTCAAACTGACCAGTCCATGTGTTTGTCTATTAGTGGCATACCCTGGCAAAGCCTGCCGAAGGTACCCATTATCGCCTTTCTTTTTACTTATCTTTCCAATCCCACTTATATTCACATATAAGAATATTTAGGCCCAACTATAAAGAAACTAAGATTTCTTCTCAACTATGAAAATCTCAAGATTGCTTAGAGTCAAATGCGGGTATATACTTGTCACAGTATACAGCTGTTACTGAGTCACCAATCTCTTGGATCCCCTTCCGATCTTGTAACCCTGAGTAAGTTCAGTATAAGAAATTGTATTTTAGGGAAAATGCTAAGTAAACTCAGAGGACTTGCATCTACAAAGAATTCACATGTCATTTCATGTTATAAATTGATAGTGCACTTTTGCAATAGAGACTTGTGAGCTGAGCCAGAATCATTCTCCTTCTTCCACTGGCAGTACTAAGATGTCCCCCAGGGACTGTCAGTCACATTGACCAGACTTCCTTCCTCTGTCTAAAGAACTAGCAAAGAATCCAAGCTAGGCCAATGCAATCCTTTTCCCAGGAATCTGAGTCTGAAGTGAGTAATGAAAGACTGAAATTGGCAGACTTTCACCTCTCCCAAGCCCAGTCGTTCAGCTTCTCAGGCCTGCTGTGAGCTCACAACCTCAGAAGTTTTCTTCCTACATCCTGCTTCTGCAACCTGCAATTCTTTGGCTCAACTGACTTTTCACAGAGACAGATCAAAACATATGTCTGTTAGTTCTGTTTATAGGTGGAACTAATAGTTCTGTTTATATAGGTGGAAATCCCTACAGTGCAATCAGTCCATGATCATTCTGTGAACTAAGAAAATGCCCTTGTGTTGTTGGTTTTAGTTTTATTTGTTTATAATTTTTCAAAGTAACAATTTCTTATTCAGTTGATCAAAGACAGGAATACAGTGGTGATACAGTCTTCAGAATTTTGGCTACTTTTTCTCAGAAAATAGCTTTGACGATCTTGAGAGTTAAAGTAAATACAAAAATTTCAGAATAATTTAAATGAGTTTAATGTGGCATTCTCCTTTATTGACAAATGTGTATGACTGGGTGTGGGTATGCATGTGTTGTGGGATATTTTAATTGAACTCTGACACTCCTGAGACTGCCAATAAGGTTTAACCTTGGATCAAGGGGCAGAGTTAGCAACTGGCTGATCAGAATAAGCCATAGAGATTTTGGAAGACCCAGAACACATAGAGAGACACAGAAAGTGGTAGAGAGCGGCTTAGAAAGATTCGAAGGCCCTTTTGGATCAGAAAGGAGAAAGATGAGAGGTCACTGGATGCTTCTCCATTGTCACTTCTCTGATCAGTCAGGTT
Organism: Mesocricetus auratus; assembly: GCF_017639785.1. NCBI lineage: Eukaryota > Metazoa > Chordata > Mammalia > Rodentia > Cricetidae > Mesocricetus > Mesocricetus auratus. The sequence goes on from NW_024429182.1 coordinate 43,806,545, forward strand.
GTTACCCATATCTGACTCCTCAATTTTTACTGATCAATTAGATAAATGCAAAAGTGTGAAGACCAGAGAACAAACTTGCTACCATTTTTAGGGTCTCTCATAAAGCAGAAGTTTGCCAATTAAGCTGGCTGGCTGGCTATGAGCCTTAGAGACCCTCCTGGTCTTTGCCTCTCCAATGCTGGAATTGCATGCCTGTGTAACCATGCCTCAGTATTTTCTCCTAGAGTCTGAGGCGAGAACTCAGACCCTCATGATTGCAAGGTACGAGTTTTACTGACTGAATCATCCCCCCAACCCTATGGAGCTACCTTCCTGGGACATGTCTTCCTTGTTCTTAGGCACAAGGCAAATGTTTCACTCACTGAATCACCCACCTCCAACCCCACGCCTAGGAAGTTACCTTCCTGGGACACATCCTTCCTTATTCTTATACACTGTAGTTCTGGTCATCTTAGTACCCCTCCACTCAAAATGAAAAGGTAAGACAGATACCATAATAACAAAGTCCTCAGGTACTCCAGCAAAGGGAACTATAAGTAGATAGTTATGGAATGAGCCTGGTCATCAGAACTTCCAATACTAAACTTAGAAACAATGTAAGAGAAATGCTTACACCAGAAACATTTTGGAATTCAGACGTTTTTGATTTGGTAACATATGAATATACACAAGTATCTGTCAGATGGGACTTATATCTAAACAAAGTCATTTCTTTTTCATGGTATGTACATAGAATGGTGGAAATTTTACACAGATTTTTTTAAAGTAATTTTACTGATTTACATGAGGGGCCAGCAAGAAGGCTCAGCAAGTAAAGGCACTTGCCTTATATATTGACAAAAGAGATGATTCCTGCAAACTATGTATCCTTTGCCCTCCACAATGGCATCATAACATTTGGGATCTTAGATTTTTCAGATCAGGGATGCTCAAAATATAGAACAAAGGGACAGATGGAACTGTAGCACAAGGTGAGTCCTCAAACCTCATATCATGTGACCACACCAAATTGGGTGCTTTTCTCTTGCAGAGAGAGAGAGACTATAAATACTTTTACACTTTCTGATACCCTGACTTGACAGTTCACAGACATCACAAATCAGCTGCAAAGGGACACCAGGATCCCCTGCCTGTAGTGCTCTACTTAATGAGCAAAAACCTCAGCTTTGTTTCTGACATGTTATAGGAGAAAATATAACCAAAGAGCATGTTTGCTTCCTGCAAGGTACCCTGCAATCTGACTGAGGAGATAATTCATGCACATATGAAACAACTACAATAGGAACACATGAACAACACCAACCACCAAATCCAGACCTTCTTCTCCAAGTGTAACTATAGACAAGTCCCTAACCATGCCAACTCAAAGGGCTGCTTCCTTTTTATTAACAACCAAATTCTGGGCCAAGCCAGAGAATGTAATCAAAAGAGCATATCTGTGTAAGATGATGGAAATCCATTCTTTTAGAAAGAATTAAATAATGAAGTAATCTCATGATTGAACACTTTGCATAAGCAGGTTTTACTAATGACAATCTTCTTTATCATTAGCTATGAATGCTTGTGTTCAGAGAAAGGACAAGATGGTATTTATAAATGAACAAATCTAGATCACTGTGTATTCAAAAGAAATCCTAAAACATGTGTTGGTTCAACTTAGGGTCGTTAGAATTAGCTCACCAATATATAAACAAGCTTGTTTAGGAAAGAACTCCCAAAGACAAGATAATGGGTACCTATACTCAAGAAAAAATTAATCTTGGTTTGATAAAAGTGTACAACTTACTGTAATTTATTACAAGCTGCTTCCTGAGTTTGGAATCCTTAGAATAGAATATGGCTTATAAAAAGACACATAGTGCTATGCCATCTGGTCCACAGCTTCTTCCATAGCCAGGAAAACTTCCCATTCAATGAAGTAACACTTAGGCAATATCAAAGGAAATTCCAATAGTGCTGTAACATTCCAAAAGCTAGAACCAATTTTGCAACTGTGAACAATTTCCTAAAGTATCAAACAGACCAGATAGTTGGTTAGGTTATCTTTTGCTTTATAACATATACAATAATGTGGAGAGTTATAGAGGAAGACACTCAAACATGGACCTCTGGCTTCCACAAGGAAGCACTTGGGCACCCATGCATACACAGAGGGGAGGCATAGAGGGAAAGGAGGAGAGAATAGGAGATGAGAAGAGATGGAAGGGCACAGGAAGGAAGGATAGGGGAATGAGTGCTTTTCTAACACCTACTGTCCATTCTAGAAGTGCTAAGACACCATTCATGAACCACTTTGACAAATGTCCCAATGAGTTCCCTTACCTTATTATGTTCATATTTGTACGGAATCTTGAGAGTGTCCATAGCTCTGATCATGGCCTGCATGGCTGTGAAGATGTTCTGATACACCAGTTTGGTAAAGCCCCTCTTGTCTTCATCAGAGTATCCGGACCCATGGATTATCCTCATCTGCTTGATGAAGGTACTCTTGCCACTCTCTCCTGTCCCTGGAATGGAAATGGCAGCAGCACATTAGACCACAACTAGATACCTGCCTAGATTTCACAGACCCCAAAAGACCTGCTGAGAGAAGCAGCCATACAAAGTCAAAATGCTATCTGCAGAGGACACTTTCAATGACGATGCATTTCAAAGGCAAATGAGCTCAAAAACTATTCACATTTTAGGAAACACCTGAGCATAAATCTACCAAACACCATTTGTAACCCTACACCTCTGAGAAATAAGTGCAAATGCATCACAGGAAAAGAACTGAAATTTGACAAAGTCCTCTCCCTGAGTATATCTGAATATGTATCTGGCACTCTGGAAACAGCAATACTGATACCTTTCAGAAACAAACAAGAGAAGACCTAAAACCTAAGATGTTTTTCTCTAGTCTGGAACTGGGGCAAACTAGACAACAGATTCCTGGTAGACCAAAACACAGGTTATGCTCTGGACAACAGTATCCACAGTGTTTATTTCCAGGGCCTGTCACTCATGAGAAACAACAAATTACTGTTAGTAAATGTTTTTCTTCTCTTCAACATCTTCAGTCTAAAAATGTCACATTTCTGAACACAAATGCCTTTTGTCATGTCCTTTTTCACTCCTCAGCAATGTAAAGAACATTAAACACTCTCTCTCTCTCTCTCTCTCTCTCTCTCTCTCTCTCTCTCTCTCTCTCTCTCTCTCTCTCTCTCTCTCTCTCTCTCTCTCGATATTTTAATATGAAAGAACAGAATGAGAAGTGACAGCCTTTCTTCCAGAAAGAAGAGGGAGGGAGGGAGGGAGGGAGGGAGGGAGGGAGGGAGGGAGGGAGGGAGGGAGGGAGGGAGGGAGGGAAGGAGACTAAGAACAAGAACTGCAAATCCACCCTCATTCCAGTCTGCTTTTCTAATGTTTATAGACTTTAATACTATCTTCATAAACGATCATGAAAATTCAAATAAATACTAAATTTTTTTACCGAAGTCTCAGGCAATACAGAACCCTCAGACATTCCAGGGGAAGGTGCTTCTGGACCCAGTGTTCTTAGGTAGCTTGTTTACTTATTTATTTCATATGTGTGGGACCATGCACAAACATGTACGTGTTCAGGCCAAAGGTGAATGTCAGGAATTGTCTGATCACTCTGCCTCATTGAGGCAAGATTCTTGCAATTGAACCCACTAACATAGCTACCCAGCCTATTCTAAGGATCCTTCTCATCTTTGGAGCCTTGGAATTATGAGTTCACATTTACAAGGCGTAGGGATCTAAACTCCAACCTTCACACTTGTGTAGCTCAGGCTTTATACGCTGAGCCATCTCCTCAGTCTGCCCTATGACTTTCAATGGGCTGATATAGAACACCTTGAAATATAAATTTAACACTGAAATGTGAAAGCTAGTTCACATTTTAGTAGTGTTAATTCAAAAATTATAATGAATATTCTATAATGCCCACTACAAATACCAAATATCTGAAAATGTTTATCTCCAGTGGGAATGCAGCCATAAATTAGTAATCATTATTAATCAACAATTTATAGAAACTAGTACCATTACTTTCTTAAGCAATTAAAAAGATGAAAGAAAAAAGTAAGATTTTTGCTTTTTATTACTATCCCCATCCAAGAACTTGTTCTTGAAGGCAGACTGTGGACGTGACCATCATACGCCTCTGTCCTTTATACTACAAAAATGGCAGAGATTTTTCTTTAAAAAAAAAAAGCGTGTACATGTGTGTGAGTGTGTTTATATACATGTGAGGGGGGGTGCTTAAGGAGGCCAGAGGCCTCCAGATGTTTTCTGGGAGTTGAACTCAGATTCTCTGTAAAAGCATCAAGAGCGAAGAGCTCCTAACTACTGAGTCATCTGTTCAGGGCCAAAGATTTTAATTTTTAATGTTATTTTGGGGGGATGGGTTTGTGTCTGTGGGTGAACATGTACCCATGAATCTAGATGCCCAAGGAGGCCAGATCAGGGAGCCAGGTCATGTGGACCTGAAATTATAGACAGTTGTGAACCATCTTACATGGGTGCTGGAAACTGAACTTGGGTTCTCTGCAAGGGCAGCAGGTGTTCTTAATCCACCACCGAACCATCTCTCCAGCCCCAAGAGATCTTGATTTGTCAGGTTAATGGAAAAGAAAAAAAGCAAAGCAAGTCAGGAAGTAGGGCCCTTTCCTCTTGATCATCTGAAAAATCTTTACATAATCATCCCTTAAATAAAAAGATAAATAATGCATGAAATATGAGCTACACTGGCTTGTTGTGTTTCTTTAGATCATTTTAGGTAAGAGCAGTCAGCACTTGTCATCTCTTTGAATATTCCTGGAGCCCTTAAAAATGATTATAATAATAATTATTAATTACATTGATAATTTAATACAACTAATACTAATATAATTGTATTATAAGTTTATGTTTGTTTAATATAATTAATATTGATGATCATGATCATGATTTCCTATTGCCAGAAAGAGAACCAGGGTTCCTTTCTCCCTCCCATATTACTGGGTACTACCCCGAGAGCTGCCAGGCACAGGTTTCATCCTGGTCTTTGACTTACACTTACAGCTTAGCCAAAACAAGACAGAGACAGCAGTGAGAAAGCAGGAGTCATATTCCTACAGTAGCAACTCAAATGTGCAATGTCCCCTTCAGGAGACCACAAGCTACTGCTGAGTAGTCCCTCCATATGGCTTTCCTGTCTTGAGTTTTTGTCTGTTACCAGTCCTTCCTACCTACATCTGGCCCACACTTTTATAAATCGCTCCTCAGCTACTGAGTGGAAGTGTCAAATGTCTCTGGCCAGAACTGACTACATACCTAAAGGAAAACAGAAGACAATTAAATGATGGACAGAAATTGCTCTAGAAGGTTTTCTTTGAGTTGCTCTCTGGTTTGTCAAGTACATTTTCAGTACCTCAATCTCAAAACACTCTTCTGCAGGCCAACTATGATGAAGAAACAGTGGTCACCCAGGTAAAATGTGAAAAAGCTCAAACCAGAATTGCAGGCTTGAGTCTCCCCTCAGCACTAAGAAACATAGTAATTAATTAAACCTATTAGACAGATTGTGTGCATCTGTACACAGAACCCCCCTAACATTCATCTTCTCTCTGTGTCTCTGTCTCTCTCTGTCTGTCTGTCTCTCTCTCTCTCTCTCACACACACACACACACACACACACACACACACACACAGAGGACACAGTGATTTGTACTTTCTGGCACCTCTTTTGTAAACAAAACAAATAAATTTGTACACATCCTTTATACTTTACCAAGCACTCTTGAGACATGCTATGTTCTGTCCTGTCAAAAGCCGATGATATGGATGTTTGAATCATCATCCTACTGACCTGCTATTTTTTGCTACACTGAACATCTCCCATCAATCAAAGCATTTAATAATATTTAACAAGTGAGTCAACATACAGGAGGATGTGAGACCCAAGTTAACACTATGAACATGGCTAGAAAATGTCACTATAAACATTGCTTGTATATTCAGGAACATAAGTCTGCATTTCTTATACTATCTCCTTGACATACTCAGAAGTAAGAACCATGCTATCTATTAAAAGGCCAATTCATCTATAAGTGGCTACAAAGAACACTATGCTTTTTCTTCTCTACTCCCTGAATCTGGATAAAGAACACAGAGTATTCCCTATTTCACTCAGCATCACTCGCCATCAGAACAAACATTAAATACATATTTAACACCCTACAATCAAGTACATGACCTAGTAAGCTGATACCATCACACACACACACACACACACACACACACACACACACACACACACACACACACATACACCACACATCTCCTACAGTCAATATTCACAGTTCGGGGTTTTATCAAGATCTTTTCAACATAACCAAAACCTACAGAGTCTGCCACAATTCTTTTTTTTATCCAATTCACAGGAAGCATTCATACACTTATGCTAATTATTCTGCCAATTTGCATGATGTGATATGCAAATGGCTCTGTCAAAAATGACTTTCAAATCTAATCATGTATTATCTTAAGGGTCATGAATTAGCATTTATTACTGAAATGCAATCATAGATTTAGTGGTTTGCTCTCTCTAATTAGCATTTTTGTTGAGGTAATCACACTCAGACTAACTTCTTATATTACTCTCTTGTAAAAGAGCAGTCAATGGACAATCACACACCCACAAGCATCTCTCAATGCTTGAAAATGCAGCTACTACTGTGCCTGTTCTTAAGAACTTGGTGCCCATCTACACACAAGGGATCCAGCAAAACAAACTCTGACATTACCAGGAATCCTAACACTCCACCTATTATTCATCCTCCTCCCTCAGAGAAAAGCTGGAGGAGACACCTAGGCTGAAGACCATCCACACCACTTCTAAGGGGCTTTAGATTCTATAGATAAAAATGCCAAAATACAGTCAGGAAAACTGTAGTACTGAAGACTGTACAGTGAATACATTCATTCCATCCTGCCAGGCCATTCCTTGACTGTATTTAGAGATTGTGAAGTCTACATCTGAAGCCCCAGAATGAATATAAAGGCTCAGGACAAATGTCCCGATCCCACCCTCCTGATTGGCCAGCTCCCAGGTAAACAGAGAAAAACAAAATGCAAGGCTCCTGAAGCTGAGTTACAAGCCAAGTGAATTGTTTCAGGTTCACTGGGTTAAGCCAGGAATATAAAGCATGGAATCTCAGGCCCAACAAGTCGAACTTGAGCTACTTCCATTTAAACTTGGATAAAGTAGAGCCACATACTTCAAGGATTAATTTCTAACAAGGAGCACATTACCCACCCACAACCTGGGAAGAATTAATGAAAACCAGTGAGATAAATGTGGTCAAACTCTGAGCCAAATGCAATCCGTGTGTTGTCCACACTCCAGGCAAACTACTTGGAAATGCACATTCTGCCTTCAGTGTTTGCTCCATTCATACAGGGAACCTGCATTTGAACCTGGGCAGCTCTGACAAAGCCACTCTTCACACAACTGTCCTTCAAGGCAAGGGCTGGTGTGTGTAACCACTTACGACCAGTGGAGTCCAGTAGAAAATACTAGACAGTTTTTAAAAGACAGCAGAAAAAAATAACTAAATTTAGTCTCACCATTTATGAGTAGAAACTAAATGGACCACTAAGTTTAGTAATAGCTAATTCAGTTGTTTTCAAAAAGTAGGCAGGCAGAGTGCATTGAAAAATCAGCTATTTAATGGAATATTTTGGAGATTATTTCTCCCTACTCTCCCAAAATAGTTAAAGACTCATGGAAAAGTTATCTGATAGTTACTGTAAGGCTCGTCAGAGTATATGAATGTCCTCAGAGTGAGTGACAGAGAGACAGAGAGAGAAACAAAGAGAGAGACATGTGTAGGCCCATGAGCAGCATCAGACAGTGTTCCTCAGAAATCATTTATGATTTTTTGGGAGTAAGTCTCTTAGACTGGAACTTGCCAAGTAGTTGAATGGATGGCCAGCCAGCTCCAGGGATCTACGTTCAAAGAACCAACGCTGACACAAGCACACATGGGCTGGAGATCAGACTGAGATCCTCATGTCTGAAGGTAAACACTTCATTAACTGGGCTATCTCCAAGGCCCATTGTTCTTGCTTTCTTTTTGTTTTTTTTTTTTTGGTTTGGGGTTTTGTGGGGGGGAAGGTTGTTTTATGTTTTTGTTGTTTTTGTTTATTGAGGCAGGGTTTCTCTGTGTTGTCCTAGCTGTCTTGAAACTCACTTTGCAGACCAGGCTAGCCTTGAACTCAGAGATCCACCCACCCCATCAGTCTGAGTGTGCCCATGGTAAGCATCTGTGCATTAACATAATGAACATCAAAAGCCAGGCATAGCTACAGATGTCTGTAATCCCAACACTTGGGAAGCAAAGAATAGAAGAACATCCATATTCAAGAATGACATATTCTACAGAATGAGTTCTACACCAGCCAGGGCTACACAGCAAGACTCTGTCTCAAAGAAACAAAAACAAACAATAAAACTAACATTGATGTGTTACATGACTGTCTAAATACACTAAAAGCCCTGAATGTGTATACTTTTAAATAGTGGATGAGCACTATCTAATTTTTTTAAATAAAAAATTAGTTATAGTTTGGAAACAGAAAGCATCTTCGTAGTAAAGCTTTATGGGAAGTCCTCTACACCCATTTGCTCACCTTCCCACCTTCCTTCCCTAGAAACCCCCATAGGTATACTTGAGGGAAACTTTCAAGCCCAGAACTCACTGGTTTTACAAAGGAGGAAATGACTCATTCAAGGAATCTTCTAGTTGACAGTTAATCAGGAATAAGACTAGAACCTACCACAGCCTCCTCTCTGTGAAAGGCTCCTGACCTTATACCCATATCCACTGAACTATCTCCCTACTTACTAAAGTTACTATTCATCCTAGAAAATACTTCTAAAATTAGAACATTTTAAATATTTCTTTCCAGATTCTTTTTCTAGGTAAATGACTTTTTTTTTCTGTTCTTGAACAATGCCATATTGCTTCTATTTGTCATCTGTGATAAGTATTCTATGACCCTAATTACATTTTTTGGAAATTATTAATGACTGTCTGAAAGGCTACAATAAGGATGCACAGTACCTACCAATTCCCCTGGAATAAGGCATTCTGAGTGTTTCCAACTCCTTGACTTGTATAAGGAATAGCCGAAAAGAGCTATGGCCAACTCTACTTCCACAGAGGGACAGCGCAGATACTCGCCCAAGTACAACCTCTGGGACAGTGCTGGGTTCCAACAGCTCTACTCCACCTCCTGATCCACCTTCACATTAAATTTTTAGATACCGAAAATTTAAGAGACAAAAAGTAAATTTTATTTTAGTTTATATACTCACTAATAAGAAATATGTTCTAAACATTTCTTGTCTGTATTGCTTCTCTGAACTTCTCTCTACTTAAAATATTATTCAAAGAATTGCTTTCTCTGTTGTTTCATTGGACAGTTTTGTTTTTAAGGTGAAATTAGTGTTTGGGTACAAGCATTTCCCTAATTTGCCATCTTTTTATTTATTGATTTAAAAATTGGTGTATAAATTTCTCATTTATTGAGTTTACTCATCTATTTTCTTCTGACTTCTTTCATTTGTGTTATTAAAAGACTCAAACATATATGTTATTCTATACTTTATAAAAGACTTACACTTTATACTTTCTCTCTTTATATTAATGTGTGATGTGTAGTGTATTTCATTTCATACCTCAATGATTTTTCACAAAATCCAGTCTACATCATAAAGCCACATTGGCACAAAATTACTTCTAACCAGAGTGAGGTGTCCAACCTGAATACAGGATTGCTGCACATCTCCTTATCTGTTCAAAAATGTTGAGCAGTTAAACACGTGGGCTGGAGGCTGTAGATGTGTTCAGTTGCTAAGGAGTTCGGCTAACATGCAGGAAGGCCTGGATTTGATCCACATAAAACAAGGGTGGTAACCCACACCTGTAATCCCAGAATTTGGGAAGCAGAGTTAGAAGGATCAGAAAATCAAGGTTATCCTCAACTACACAACAATTTTGAAGTTAGCCTGGGATATATGAGATTATGTCTCAAAAGAAAATAAACTGAATATATGAACCATACTGAGTCTTCTGATAGCATCAAGGCCAATTCATCCTTTATTTCCTTCCTGGTAAACTTAGCTAATGACACTTCCATCACTGACTTCTACAGACTGCACATTTATATAATGATGGATTCCAAAGAAAGGACTGCAGGAAAAAAAAAATATCCAGATTGTTAACATTTCTAATCTCTTCGCAGCTTTATAAATCTATATGTACCAACATGGTATATACTATGTATTGCTAACCACTATGAAATGGTATATACTATGCATCCTTTAACTACCCTAGGACATGGTATATTCTATGTATCGTTTATCACTCTAGGACATGGTATATATTATGTATTGTTAACCAATCTAGGACATGGTATATACTATGCATCCCTTAACTACTCTAGTTCCTCCTATTAACAGATCTCTGGCTATGGGTAAGTTCATACTTTGTGGAAGCCTGTGTTCTCATGCATACAATATAGTCCTCTCTAGAGTACAGCCCAACCCTCCACAATGTCTGCAACTGCAGTTATTAAGTTCCAATATGTATTTTGTCTTTTTGCTATGTTCACCAGTAGATGACTTTTGCTTCCTGTGTTGGCATTTATCACAGACTGTGGCCATAAACTCACACTCTGAAGGGTGACAGCAAAACCAGCATGAGAGATGCATTCTTACTATAAATCCCAGTAACTTCAACATACAATACTTTTCTTATGAGAATTTTCACTTAAAAGAAGCACTTTGAAGCTTCCATTTGGCATATGTGAACTGCAATTATCACTACTAAGAAGCATTACTAAATTAAATAAGGTTACCTGAACACCAACATTGATTTTACCAGTCAATCAGATAACTGAGCTACTACTAAGTAATTAATAACATGACAGCATATACTGTGTGGATATATGGGACAAAGGTATGATTAACATCACACAGGTAGAGGTGTGAGACTACATCCTGCAACTTTGAGCAATATATAACAAAATAAAAAGTATTCATTTCTGGAGTTTCCCACTTAGTATTTTTAGGCCTCAGATAACCAAACTGCAGAAAGAGAAATCCCAGATAAGGAAAGAAACTACTGTCAGCTTTCAATTAGTCAATCCATGCTAAAAGTATTTGATATGTAAAAATCAATATATACTACATAAAATTACAATGTAAAATCAAGTAGAAAAATTAGAAAAGGCTAATACAAGCCTGAGTAAAGTACAAAAAAACAAGAAAACAAAAATGAAACACCAACTCTGATAAATGTTATTTTAAAAGTCAAAACTGTCCAAAAGGATGCAAATTGAACAAGTCAACACAAGACTACATAGTGCTATAAATGCAAGAGAGGACGTTTACAATTTTTATCCTGCAAGCACTTTCCTCACCTCACCCTAGTCTTAGCCCTGACACAATTCTCTAGTCTCCAAATACTGAGGTAATGACCTGCAGAATCTTAATATTAACACCATGCTTAGACATGTGCAGCTCAAACCATGCCTTCAACATTTTATTGTGTTTGTACATGATATTCCTTCAGACTTCTGGGATACAAGGCACTTGTTGCCTTAACAAAGAGAACATTAGGAGTCAGATGTAGCAATACACTCCTATAATCCCAATACTCCAGAAGTTGAAGGAAAGGGACTGTGAGTTCAACGCCAGCACGACTATACAAAGAGATCTTGTATGAATGTTCTTCTTGAGAGACAAACAGATATCTATTCTCCCCAGACAGGACACCTGCAACAGACCAAGGAAACTATCCTACTCAAATATACCTTGGTGAGCCAATGAGTTTAATTGCGGTTATTTATGAAAGCATGGATAAGAAAAAAGAGCATGGGCAACTTCTGAGCCACTACATCACTAAAGATGCCCTTCCCAGGCTGGAGAGATGGCTCAGATGTTAAGAGCTGGCTGTTCTTCCATAGGTCCTGAGTTCAATTCCCAGCAATCACATGATGGCTCACAACCATCTGTAATGAGATCTGGTGCCCTCTTCTGGCCTGCAGGGATACATGCAAACAGAACGCTGTGTACATATTTAATAAATAAATCTTTAAAAAAAAAAAGCCCTTCCCACCTCTATGACAGAAAGCTCATCACCCCACTCCTGAGCAGGTCCCACAAAGGCAATCACAGCTGCTGCTTAAAGGGCCACACTGGGCCCAGAGGACAGCAAATGTGCACATGATATATGGTGGCATATGAAGAATAAAATATAGATAGTGATGGGTACTATGAATTTAACAATTAAAAGTGATGAAACTGCATGATAGCAGTCTGGACATGATAGCACATGTCTTTAATCCCAGCACTCAGGAACAGAGGCAGGCAGACAGATCTCTGTGAGTTCAAGGCCAGTCTGGTTTATACAGTGAATTCTAAAACTCTGTCTTTAAAACAAAAAAAAAACAAACAAAAAAAAAAAAGTGTTGCTCCAGGGAACCACTTTCTAAAAAGATACACTAACACTAACGTCTGAATACCCAAGATCCCACCACAACGTTATTAGGAAATACCATTCCAGCCTGTGGAGTGGTTAAGGTGAAATCAGTGTGGGGAGGAACTTAGCTGTAAGGTTAAAAGGAAAGCAAGAGGGCCAATGTGGCCAAGACAGATAGGGTGAGGAGGCAGGAGGCTTGCAAGGCGAGAGATCTGGGTGGCAGAGGCAGGGCTCAAGGAACATAGACTGTTACAGATCAGGAAGCAAGTTCAAAAAAACTTTAAAATGTGCACGCACGCACGCGCGCACACACACACACACACACACACACAAAATGTAAGCAGACTACACAGCTTGAGAGTCTTAAAAGGTAAAGGACACATTCTGCTCTTGGGTGGTAAGACCAAGTTAGTAGGGTATTCCAGTGGTCCAAGCAAAGAACAATGGGAATTTAGACCCAGATAGCAGGAGGATGGATGTGTAACATTCTAGATTAAAGATGGATAGGATGTGGATTACAAGGATTCAAAGTGGGAGAAACCTGGACTGCTAGATGGATAAAGTGTAGAGAAGCTCATGGTCAGTGGAGAGAGTGCATTCATCCGGAAGTATATACTCATTCCAAGGAAAACCCTTACCTATACTATAATGTCTGCAGCATTGATGTGGAAAATACCCACAACCTAGAGGATGTGGTTTATGTCCCATATGCTCAAAGGCAAGAACATGGCCGTGACTGAGCTCCTTCTGTTAATGGATGAGTCAGAGTGATTGGAAAGCCAGGGTTACTATTTTATTTCCTAAGAGATAAATATCCTTAGCTAAAAAAATTATTCTAATCTCTAAGTTTCATACACACATTTATTTATAATGTGATAACACTGCTATGAACCCACTTCTTTAGAAAAAACAAGCACTTCACTAATGTTATTTGGAATGCAGGAAGGGACCATGAAAATAACAAGTCAAAATAATAACTACATTTTAAGAAAATTCTTCAGACTAAATATTCACCCACAGAATTTAGCATTGATTTCTTTTCATAAAATAAAAAGCATGAATGCATTCGATCCAGATTTTTAGGTCACACATAAATGTATCCCTTTAAAAAGGAAGTGGGAGGGAAATGGTGAGATGTGCTCCAGGAAGCTATGTGTAGCCCTCAGTGAACACTTGCTAAGGGCAGATCACGTGGCCTTCCTAAAGCAAGCAACATATCTGCAGCAAGGGACAAGCCCAAGATGGACCTGACATGCCAATTCCCATGTTCACATTCATCAGCTCAGCCACAGCAATCACGTAGCATAGACAGCCTCAACCTGAGCAGTACTCTCCTAGCCCTGAGCCCCTAACAATCACCCACATGGTTTCTGGAAGATGACAGAGAGCAAATGGGCCTGAAGAACACTAAAGGTTCTCACTGGCTTCAGATTTTATTATTTCCCTTGTCTGTAAATTGTTTCACAACCTTAGAAACCACTAGTTATGATTTTCTCATAGGAAAATGTCATCCAATTAATTAATATACACTCAAATTATCAACTCAAAGGAACTGAAAGCTATAGTAGTCTTTCAAGGTTACCATGTCCAACAGAAATATGAGTCACTTTGAGTCTATAAAAATAATTATCTTTTAAGACAGGAGAATTATTAAGGTGCAAGAGGGAAAAGTCAATGATCTGGGATATTTCAATAGATAGACAGGAGCTCAGATTGAAGAGTATGGCATGTTTTGTTCATTTGTTTGGACACCAATGATTTCAAATGGTATTAAAATACTCCAAGTGTTCCAAGACTGCCTAGTAGGGATAATGTTACAGAGGGATTTGGAAAATAGAATTTGTTATGGAAAAACAGAATTGTTAAATCCACTCCTGTGCAACAGTTATTGATAAACATTGTCCACATGCCTTTTGAGATTAGTAAAAGTGAAAATTTTTAAGCAGGACCTGATAAAACAGACCTATAATACCAGCACTTGGGAGGTAGAGTCAAGAAGATTGAGAGTTCAAGGCCATCCCTGAACAAAACACAAAACTGTCTAATAAAGCCAAAATCAGAAGCTAGGAAGATGACTTCGTCAGCAAACTGTTTGCTGTGCAAGCATAAGAAAATCTCTTTGATTGCCAGCACCCACAAGGCAAAAACTAGGCACGACCGTGTGTGCCTACAATCCCAATGTTGGGAAGGCAGACACAGAAGAATACCTGGGGCTCGCTCGCCAGGTAGCATAGCCAAATAGATGAGCTCCAGAGTCAGTGAGAGGTACTGACTCCAAAAATAAGGCAGGGAACAACTGAGAAAGAGACCAGCATCTACCTTAGCTCATCCCTGGTGTATTTGTCCCCTCCCCCCCCCCACTCACATCTCTGTAGACACTCGCAAACAAACACCAACGAAAGCAACAATCCAAAGCAAACAAAATAAAACAGAAACAACAGAGGAATGCTTCCTTTGGGTGGGAAGAGGGAGCTAAAGAGGAAATGGGGGGAGGGGACATGATTGAAACACCTATTGCACTGCTCCCATTTTTCCATTCCCTCTTGGAAGGGGCAACTGATGTTGATCAAAAATATCAGTACCTACTAAGTACTACTATTAATAATATTAGTAGTGATAATGTCATCCAGCAAGGATTCTTAGCTAATACTGAACATGATTTGGAACACAAAGATACCCAAAGGTTAATTTTAGCGAATCTAGTAAGTACAGTGTGGAAAGATTAACTAGCAATCACTGAGCCCTCACTTCCTCTAGAAGAGCAGTTCTCAGCCTATAGGTCACAACCTCTTCAGGGAGCAAATAACCCTGACAACAGAGTTGGGGCAGGGCTTCAAATGCAAAGCTGTCTCCCAATACTGACGTTATGTTTATCTTATTGCTTACCTATAGCTTTCCCAATTACATTTACCAGCAACTGCTTTTTAAGGCTGGGAATAGACTACATTGAATGGAATAACTGATAAAATATTCTTCTATCCCACAAAAATGCAATGAGAATATAGAGATGGGAAAGCCTTCACTGATGATGTAGTCTTTAAAACCTATGACTCCTTAAGAGCACTGAGAAATCGAGGACAATCAGGAAACAGGCAGGCCCTGTCTCAAGATATGTGTGTCTGCATGCTTAAGGTAATTAAGACATGCTGATTTTATTCACTATAACGAAAATAAACTTAGAAAATAGTAGCATAGCTGAGATAATTCATATGCCACCCAACTGATCCATTTAAAGCATATAAGTAAATGCTAGTATATTTGCAGGTATGTATACCCATCACCACAAGCAACTTTTCTGTGAGTAATAAAGGTTCTAATGTGTTGCCAAGCAAGTAATGACTAGAAACAGATTAGTTAGCTATATAAGCTGCTTGTTAGATGAATTTCCTTTCCCTCAATCATTTTTTCTCTAACTCATAAAAGTGAATGTAATTAACATCCTAGGTTGATATAAATGGACAGTTCACTTTTCCAACAAAGACCCAGAAAAAAGAAATGTGCCCAAAACAGTTCCTGGTGTATGGCCCCGGCAGAAAGTATGGGTGTGAATTGTAGAGTGAAAATGGACAAGAATTAAGGATTTAACATTGAAAGGACAGGCTACGGCTGTGCTGTGTGGTGGGTGGAACCGGGATGAGATGTGGCTTTGGAGGCTGTCCTGGAACTAGCTCTTGTAGACCAGGCTGGTCTCAAACTCACAGAGATCCGCCTGCCTCTGCCTCCTGAGTGCTAGGATTAAAGGTATGCGCCAACACTGCCCAACTAGATGAGTGCCAAGAGAATATCACAGCTCCATTGTAGGAGTTGGGGAAAATGGTAGTAGCACGCTTGGCCTGCCCCATCAGAAGATGCCAAAGAAAAACCTAGCTTATTGGATAATGTGCTGCTTTAGTAAGTGCATTCATCTACAGGGCACAGAAGCTTGAGTACAGCTCTAAAAACCTGTCTCCTGTGCCTGTGGGAGAAAAACACTGTTAAGCACATACACTGAACATTCGGTCAAGGGTCAAAGCATGGAGCACCTGATGCCAGGTTTGAGATGAGAGAAGGAACAGTTGGTACAAAGTAGGTAGGACTAGAAGGTCCACTGTCTGTTTGAACAAAAGAGGAGGGGGTAGGACATAAGGGGCTGTGTGTGACGACTGTCCAGGATACCTGAAGACAGGGGAACAAGCAGGTCAAGTGGATCCTGCCCAGGGTCAGGCACCTCTTTCCTAGAGTTCTCTTATATCAAGTGTGCCCCTACGCATCCCTAATGCAGTAAAGCAAAGAAAGGCGAGGATGGTCCTAGAAATGCTAACATACACACATTGTATGTGGTCTTTATGGCAATGGCCACTGGATTTTGCCTCAGAACCTCCTCCACTGAGCAAGAAGTAAACTTCTAAATTTGTTAATTCGGGCAGTGGCTAGGAATGAGTCATATGCCTTCAGTTTGAGCAGAAAGTATGTCCCTGTATCACAAAGAACAAAACATGTTTCTTCACACCTCCCAAGGAAGCTTAGTCATCTTACTTGAAAGTCAATTACTTTTTACTAAAGTTAACTAAAACTTTGGAAGGGCTCAATTGATACCCCAAACTACTGCTGAGTGTAGATTCATGTAATTTTACTAGTTTGGGACAGTATAAACCATAAGTGATTATTTAAAACACTAAATAAAATCCAGTCTCTTTCCTCTTCCAATTTATCCCCAGAAACCCATAACCTAAACTACGAATCACTTAGGGGGATCATTACAGAAATTTAATTTCAACCTAATTTTAAACTAATTAGACTATCCTATAAAAACTCTAAGTCTGCACAAAGAGAACACCTCTAGTTGTGGGTTGGGTACTTTGACACATGGTTATTGAACCCTTATCCACATCAAGAATTACAAGACCATGTGGTAAACTTAAGATCCAATTTTTTTCAAGCAAATCAAATAAATTAAGTCTGATTACAATAATTCACATTAAGAATTTCCTTCTACTTAATAGATCAGGCTGGCCATATAATTGATCATCCCTAACAGATTACTTTTAAGAGTAAAGGGAATACTACTAAAAATTATGTTAAAACACTATGTACAAAGCATGGCAATGCTAGTCAAACTGGGATGTACATAAGAATGCCCTGTTAACGGCATATACTGGAATGAAAGAGACTTGAGAGAAAACAATGAACAAAATCATAAAGCTAATTTCATACATGTTATCGAATGAAAACGAGAAAGATTCTCAGGTCTACAACACAAGAATAAAAGCTAGGGGGTGGACCCAGAAATGACACACATCTTATAGACCTTAATTGTAAGAAAAAGAGATCACTTAATTTAGTCTTTGTCTGTTGCTAGGTAATATCATATTATGTGACTATAAAACAAAAGTTAGTAAAGCTAGCTAAAACTTTAGAAGTGAAACTTAACTGGAAATTAGAAGACTGTATTAATGGAAAAGCTTAATTGGGAAGTAGAAGACTTTATTACTTTTCTCATTGTTGTGACCAAATAAATCCTTTACAAGAAGCTACTTTAGGGAGGAATAGTTTATTTTGGTTTACAGTTTGATTTATCTTTTTTTTTCTTATGTGCACTGGTGTTTTGCTTGCATGCATATCTGTGTGAAGGTGCCAGATCCCATGGAACTAGATTTACAGACAGTTATGAGCTGCCATGTGGGTGCTGGGAATTGAACCTGGCTCCTCTGGAAGAACAGTCAGTGCCCCTTTAAAAAAAAAAATTATTGATTTGCAGTTTGAATGGGAACAGTTCGCCGTGGTGGCAGCAGGAGTGCAAGCAGAAAGCAGACAGAAAGTAATTCCAGGCTATAAATGTTAAAGGCCAGCTCCAAGAACTCACTTCCTCCAGCAAGGCTCTACCTCCTAAATCTCTGTAACCTTCCAAAGGATCAGCACCAGCTGGAAAGCAAGGAATTCACATTCGTACCGCAGCAATGACTGACAGGATAATTCTGTCAAAGTAACAACACTCTCAGAAATGAGACTCCACAAACTTACCATTGTGTCAGCTCCTGTCATGGAGAAAATTCTGAAATGTAGGTGAACAAAAATATTTACAAAAGAACAAAAAGAATTGACAGCAATGGGAGGACAGAGAGATGGAGGAGGGAAAATAAGTATGTAAAGTGTTTGAAAATTACATTTTAAAAAGGAGGAAGGGGCTGGATGAGCTCTGATGTTAGGAGAACTTGCCTAGCACACAAAAGATCCTGAGTGTAATCCCCAAGACTGCATGAACTAGATGTGTGCACAACTGGAATTCCAGCCCTTGAGAGTAGAGGCAGGAGACTGAGAAGTCCAAGGTTATCTTGTCTGCATAGGGCCAGCATGGATTATATAAGAATTTAGGTACAATTTTTTAAAGCCAATAACAAAAAATGCAATCAAAACGATTTTAATAACTAATTCAAAATGTTATTCACTAAGGTAATTACAAGTCACATAGCAGTAATATACTTTTCACTTGTTAAATTGGCAAAGGCCTTTATTTTTGGAGATAGGATCTCACTATATGTTGCCTGAGGCTGGGATTACAGGTATGCAGCACTGCTTTCTGTGTGGATGGGAAACATGTCTAGAAATAACAACATTCAGGATTCTGAAGTCTAAGGGGAAAGTGGTATTCTACATACCGGTGCAGGAAACACAGGTATCCACAATGCTTTTCAGAGAACCCCAGACACAGCTATGACACATTCAAATACTACCACATACTTCTGCATTAGTAATTCTACTCTAAGAAATGTTACACAAGGAAATATATAATTAGCAAATGTTGGCTACAAGATATGTGTCATACAGTTAATTAAAAACATTAAAAATTAAAACCTAAACATTCAACAACAGAGAACAGTAAATGATAAAACTGTATGATGGGAGACCATGCGGCCACAGAAAATAGTACTATATTTTATTAAATAGCCAAGTGTGGATTCAAAGTCCTTATGTAAACATGCTTTAAAATTTTTACACATATACATACACTTAACGTTACATAGAAAGGGGTAGAGTAAAATATTTATAATAAAATGTTAAAATTAATTATATCTATGTGGTAGAATGAGACATTTCTCATTTCCTCTGGCTAACTTAGGATTTCCAAATTTAACTAATTAAAAAGGTATGACTTTATAAAATAAAAATGATAAAGATTGAAATGTCTACATTCTGCCTCATTTCAGGGGACTTTACCTTGTAGTGTGACAGACATAGTGACAGAGCTGAAGATCATGACCTTTAAGTCAGAAGACAGCAAACATAATGTGGTTTAGAGAAAACATACATGAAAGTCTTAAAAATGGTCACGCATTCTAAAGTACGTTCACATTAGCATACCATCTATAAGACGTCCCAGAATTAAGACCCATGTTGTTTACTATTAATTTACAGCGACTAATCCATCACTCTGAGCACCATGAAGTCACCACAAAATGGCTGTCTCAGAGCATAAATGATCTGGCACATATGTTGTTTAAAGCCTCTGTCCTTTTTCTGATACTAAAACATGTGGTTTTGACCCCAGCCTCGTTGGGCACAGCTATAACCCAAGCACTCAGGCAGCTGAGGCAGGAAGACTAAGTGTTTGAGCTATATAGCAAGTTCTAGACCAGGCTGTGCTACTCAGTGAAAACCTGTCTCAAAAAACAAAACCAAAAGTCAACTTTGAGCAGCCACAAGTCAAAATCCACAATTTCCTCATACTCAATAAGCTGAGCTGATAAATTTCCAATATTTTCTCTTTGTACAATAATACAATCTCTAGCATATACAAAGCCATCTAAGTAAAGCTTCATTTCCTCTACCATATAGGCATACACATGGGAAAAAATGGAGTACCATTATGAAGAACAACCTATCTCTTACTTTAAAGCTGCCCCAGATCATATTAAGAAAATTCTTCCTAAGAACATTTTATAGTAAAAGAATGTTCATTATGTAGAAGAGGAGAAACAGTTTCTTAACAATCAAGGTCTATACTACAGCATTTTATAGTTCTTACAGCAGGGATCATGAACCCTCAGTCATACACAGCCATGTGTCTTTACCATACCATCCCATCAGGCTACTTCATAAGTTGCTTATAGGAGAGGCAGACTGTTGTTTAACCCATTCTTGAAGGTATTCTAATCATCTGTGTACCATCAAGGTGTTTCATCCCATATTCAGACACCAACAACAACACCCTCAGGCTAGATACAAAACTCACAGTCCTTCCTGGGGACTTCATTGGTCCTTCATATAAGGCTTTCAATTGCTAGGGTACTGTTCCAACTTCATTCATTATGATGCAAAAAGAAATCTATCTGCTACTCTGACACCAACTTCATTTGCCTAATATAAGAATAGCTATGGGGTGCAGCTCATCATCCTCATAGTAAATTGGCAATGAAGAAGACACTGTCTCTTTAAAGCCGCTACAAACCCAGAGCTTCCTGATGGTGATAGTTGTGACAAGAACACTTAAATAATTCCAGTCTTCAATCCCAGCAACTCAGGTGGCTGAGGTGAAACTGTTAGTTCAAGGCCTATCTGGGCTGAAGACTGAGTTAAAGACCAGCCTGTGCAACTTAGTAAGACTTCTGTCTCAAAATAAAAATTGAAGCAAGGCTGGAGTGAGTTGCCACAGGTCCTAGGTTCAATCCTGAGGGAACACTAAAAATTTTACTAAGCAGTAAAAATTTTACTTCCAGTTCCTGAAAAGACACACCTAAGTCACCAGCAAAAGAAAAGAGATTGAGCCAGGTGGTGGTGGTGCACACCTTTAATTGCAGCACTTAGGAGGCCTAGGTAAAATTTGCTGAACCAGAATATAGGGGTTACAGCCTATCACAGAGGAGAACTCAGCAAGATATCTGGGGAAGAACAGGCCTATTTATGTGTCAGCTTTCCAAATCTGACTTCACAGTGCAACTTCCTTATTTATGTACTTGAAGTACTGTAAATTCCCACAATGTGAGGCACACCCATGCTCAAATGTAAGCACAAAAATACTACAAAGCCAAATATAAATTGTTTCATGAGGTATTCACTGGAGAGCAGACACCAAACAAGGCTGGCTTTCTGTTGTATGCTAACATGATACCTTGAGAAAAAAAGAGAACCATTCTATTTATTTATTTTTGGGACAAAATCTTCCTACAGAGCTCTGGCTAGTCTGTTACTCACAATATAGCCTAGGTTGACACTGAACTCATCACAATCCTCCTGTTCAGTTTCTAAGTGTTGGGTGGGATTACAAGCATAGACCACCATGCCTGAACAGAGGTAAGAATGTCTGGATGAAAAATTACTCCCCAGCCTCACAAACAAAGCACTTAAAATAGACACAAAGTGACTTTAAAGTTGCTTTATTCAAAAAGCATGTGGCTTTAAAAGCAAAAAAGCATAAAATGCTCCTAAGAAAGGAAAGGCTTACTTCCCTACTTTGTAAAATGTTTAATTACCTAGGTTAGAAGAAAGACGTATACTCCAGAATGAAAAGATACTCTTAGAGAAAAAAAGCGGTTGCCCTAATTATTCATGGATGATCTAATTAAACTGCCATTCACAATTCACTAAAGCTGTTAATAAATTGGAAACGGGGATATGGATAACACCAATTTATAGGAATACTAAATCCTATTAAACATAAAGACGTCCAAGAACTGGTGGCAAATTTTCCTTAACAGTATGAACTTTAACAGGGCAGTGGTGGTGCACGCCTTTAACCCCAGCACTAGAGGCAGAAGCAGTAGGATCTCTGTGAGTTTGAGACTAGACTAGTCTACAGAGCTAGTACCAGGACTACACAGAGAAACCTTTCTTTAAAAAAAAAAACAAACATTAATTTTAGGCTTCATCTATCTAGGGGGGTGGTCTCTAAAGGCCTCATCCAAAAGCTAGAGACCAACTTCTTCATTTGTAAATGAGGAAACTGTGGTTTACCAATGTAAACAATTGCTCAAGTTTGTATCCTCTAACTAATTTTCCTGCACTTAGACAGTTACCACATAGCCTGAGCTACATGCACTTATCAGACCACACAGAATACGCTAGCAGGCCTTGCTGCTATCAGTGGAGGAAGAGAGCTCCAGAATCCTTCCTCAACAGTTCACAGAACAAAGTACTAGAGGGCAAAGCTAGCTGGTGTGGAGAGAAGGCCAAGCTCTGAGGTGGTGACTTCACTATATAAAGAATAATAACCCCACTGCTAGCTGGCATCCCAGGACAGGGGCAATAGAAATGAAGGAAACAGAGCACCTTTGTGTCTGATGTGTACAGAAAAGGAAGTCTGGGAATTTCAAGGTGAACAAAATATCCTTATTAGTAATCTACCTGAAGACAAAGCAGTTTTTTGGCAGAACTAAGACAGTATTGTACCATCAACCAAAACAGCAGAGCAACAGAATGGTGAATAAACAGGGCCAGCTTCTTGTCCAGGTGTCCCCACAAATCACATGTTTTCTTAAGGGTCCAAACTTCAAAAAAGGGTCACATCATCAAAAAAAAAAAAAAAAAAAAAAAAAACAGGAGAAGGAAACCTCATCAGAGGTCATGAGTTGAGCACCACAGACTGAAGAGCAAACACACAGCCACACAGCCAGCCCAGGCCTCACCACTGGAGTGCTGGGGAAAATCTGTCTTTGAGAACAAAGAAAAGACAAATGAATGGCAGACTTCTCTGCACTGAGACTGTTCTGCACTCTGTGGTGACTGCTGTGCTTCAGAAACAGCAGGGAAGCAGAGCCAGGCTCTATGGCTCAGGGCAAACCAGCTAACTTCTCCCTGCAGCACCAGTTCCTAAGAACGTCTACTCAACCCCTCTGTTTGTAGATGAAACAGGACTAGGCCACACAGTAAAATCCTGTAGTTGCTATTAAGATAAATAAAGCTTTGCACAATGTAGCCTCATTTGTCCTTTTGACTGACCATACCCAATTTCTCTCCAGAAACAAGCCTGGCTCTTTAAGGTCTGTGGTCCTTTTTCTGCTTCCTATTTCCTTTCCCCACATAGCCTTCTCTGTCTGGCAACACCTCTCTCATTCTTGTCCTTAAAGTTGGCCAACTCCCCTAAGGCCAATTGGCTGCTCCTTCTAGGTCTATTATATGATTACGTTTGGATTATAGCTGCTTATGTAACAAGAAAGACATCTGTTTACTGGAATGGAGAGAGGGGCCAGGACCAAACCTGCCAGTTCTATTTCCACTGAGGAGGCAAACAGTGGGCATGGATTAGACTGCACAGCCCAAGGCAGAGGATTAGGGAGTGGGGGCACTTTCCCAGTGGTTCCCCTGAAGCAGACAAGACTTTTCCTGTCTCCCTCTTCTCTTCTGTCCTCTCTCTGTCTCTGTGTCTCTTTCATTCTGTTCTCTTTCCTTCCCCCACTTCCCTTTCTAAAAAAAACTTCTCACAGAAAGAGAGAGAGGGGGGTGAGGGAGGGAGAGAGGGAGGGAGGGAGGGAGGGAGGGAGGAAGGGAGGGGGAGGAGGGGGGAGTAGGAGCAACCTGAAAAGAGACACAATGTGCAAAAGAGCCATGGCAAACACTACCAGCAATGTCCTCTATCTTTTCTAAAGTGTCTAAGCCTCACAAAGACGAATGCTACTGTATGCATGCATGCACACACATCACATGTATACATATAAGGAACCAGAAACAAAGTATGTGCATAATGTGTGGGACAAATGTCTCTCCTGTCAGAAAAACAGCGAGACAAAGATCTGTATGGAGGGTTTCAGGGACAGAGATGGTGGAGAGGTAGGAATGAGCTCACACGTGAGGAACTGAAACCAGTAAAATTTTTAAGTGCGCACTGATGAGGTTACAGCTGTTTTAATGCCCACATGCACACCAGCACTCCTCCCACACACACGAGAGAGATCTCAGGACAGCAGCAAAACGTAAAAGGAGAATGTTCCAGAGCAATTCTTCTCCAACTGGACTATGCATTTGAATCCCTGGAAGTATTACTGAAAGGCACACTCTGATACCACAGTTCTTGGGTAGAGCATGACCAGCTGTCATGTGACATCAACACTGCACATCAAGAAAACAGCAAGGACTCAGCACAAGTGCCAGAGCCAAGCACTCTGCCTGAATTCACAGCCCAGCTCTGCTACCTATCAGGTGTGTGATCTTGAGCCTTTACTAGTCTCTAGATATCTTTCCCCCAACTGTTTTTTCTTTATAAATCTCTTAAAATTTTAAACAGATGAAATAAGACAGGCCCTGGAATCTAAAAAGACAGAGTAGCTAAACTGAACAGTACCTTATACAATCCATAATTCCATGTGAGGCACTTTCCCTGGAACTTTTAATGTGGAATTCATACTGGAAATGGAGCTTACTCCCCTACCAGACTGTCTTGGTATAATTGCACACTTCTCCCAGATGAATACAGTCTCTTGTACCTTCCCAGAACCCCTGTCCCCAAGAGAACCCCATACCTCATAAGTTTGTGGGGATTTTTGTTTTGCTTTTTGTGTTGGTTGTTTGTTAGTTTTTGAGACAGTGTCTCACTATAGCCTTGGCTAGCCTGAAACTTGCTATGTAGACCAGGCAGGGCTGGACCTCAAAAAAAGATCTTCTTGCCTCTACCTCTTCCTGGGATTAAGGCTAGCATTAAAGGCATGCGCCACCACACCGAGCTTATAGTTTGTGTTTCAAATTACTCTCTAGATTTGTGAAGCAGTCATCTTATGGTAACATATAAAAAAAAGTCACATTGTTAAAATAGAAAATGATTACAGATGTTGAGGGGCTAAATAACTTGTCTAAACCCTAAGATATAAGACATGACAAAACTAGTCTCTTAACTAGCAGGACTACAGACCAGGTGTATGTACTACCCAACTACAGGGCCACAACCTTAATGCTAGAAGCTAGAACATCTCTGCCTAGAGTAGGACTTAATGACAAAATGAAAAAGTAATCATTATCATAGCTATTTTACAGAATGAGAAACAAAACAAAATTAAGACTCTGGGGTCTCTTGGGGGAGGCTCTAGGCCCTGCCCTGGATGAAATGACAGACTATGGACACCCCCATGGAGGGCCTCACCCTCCCTGGGGAAATGAGGGGATACTTGGGGGTTGTGGGGAGGGCACGGGAGGAGGGGAGGGAAACGGAGAGGGACCTGGAACTGACTTGTGAAGTAACCTTGTTTCTAATTTAAATTTAAATTTTAAAAATAAACAATAAAGGAAAAAAAAAGACTCTGAGGTCTGCAAAATGGGGCAACAGGTAAAGGCACTTGCTTCCAAGCCTGACTGACCAGAGTCTCTCCAGAGCACACATGGTAACTCTGACTTCCACTTCTGTTGTAGCTTGTATGTACCATGACATACACACATTCACATGCATGCATACCCCAAACAAAATAAAATAAATGTTTTGTTTTTAATCAGAGTCTGGTGTTCTCAGAAGGACAGAAGCTTGGAAAAGATTCTGAGCCTGAAGGTGAAGTGCTAGGGTCTGAGTTTACAAGCCCAGAGCTGTGTGCCTGAACCTAAAAGCCATAGGATGGAACAAGGAGGGCTTGCAGAGGCTGGGGTAGAGCCACTCTAACAGCCTACACTGCCACAGTAGCTCTAAGAAACTGGGCAGACAGACTAGAGGAAAGCTGTCTGTGGAGAACACTGGACCTGCAGCTTCACTGTGTTCTTCAAGAAAACACTAAAACTTGCCCTACAAATTCTCCATGTAAGTACAGACACTTTCCAGTCAGTTATTACTATCATCGTGTACACTAAACTCAAAGGAAGCTGTGTGTCGGTTCAGAGGCTTTTGCCAAACCCCTCTCAAACTCTGTACAATCTGCCATTTGTCTTGAATCCTTACAGAAAAAGCCAGATTTACAAGGTGAAGCTGTACTGATGTAAATTGCCTATTCCTGTACTTTCTCACTGATACATCTTCTCTTTAGCCTAACTCTTCCCTTATTAAAAAGTCTCATCACAGCTGCAACATCCTAACCAGGTTCCCTTCCTGAAATCTACTCTTCTGTAGGCAGAGATGATCTCACTGCCTTCCAAAGGATGTGTTCTACTGAAGGAGCCACTCAGCATGTCCTCAAGAGCTTAGGCTCACAATCTCCCCCACCCCCGTGCATCCTTTCTCTGCCTCTGTACCACAAGGCTGTCACCACCTGATGCTGGAAATGATGTGTGAACATGGGTTTTCTTTCTTTGTTTTGTCTTTCAAGACAAGGTTTCTTTGTGTAGCTTTAGAGCCTGTCCTGGAACTCTCTCTGTAGACCAGGTTGGCCTCAAACTCACAGAGATCCACCTGCCTCTACCTCCAGAGTGCTCAGATTCAAGGAGTGTGCCACCACCGCCCAGCCAAACATGGGGTTTTTATTCCATTCTGGGATCTACACAGCAGCAACAGCAGCTATTTTGCCATAAGTAACTTCCTAATTCAATACACAGCTACACCTAGGCAGGCCCTTTACTATGCCTAGTCATCTATCTATAAGGCAAGCACCATAAACAGCTTTACATACAACTAGGAAATGTGAGTAAGTGGTTATCATTAGACAAGAACTTGGGGGGGGGAGTTAAACTTTAACACCCTGTTTCATACAGTTCTGTACTTTCTGAACTGTTTCTGACATGTGCTTGCATGGTCCTTATTTTCAACTACATAGTTCTTAATGAAAAAAGAAACATTGAAAGGGGGTATGTCATTATAGTGAACTCTCAAGGAGGCAGGGAATTGGTAAAGGGAAAAGTAATGTACAGAAACTGAAAACATTTAACCAGTAAATAAGGCTTTCATACAATAAACCACGTATACCTTTAAGATAGTTATAAAATGTTGACATTTTAAAGATCTATAATTTATCAAAATGGGTTATAAAACTTTTTGATTTTAAAAAGAAAATACATTTCACATAAGTACTACAAATAGAAAACTATCATTCCATATTTTTATCCTACTATACTTTAGTGTACATTTATAAACTAAGAATGTGGAACACAGCCAGCTTTTCCCATACTCCCCTTCATTCACTTATTTCAATAAATCAGTTGTGGAGAGGAAGGAGAGATACGTAAAGGAGCCAAGACCATGCTACAGAAACAGTTGACCTGACCTAGTGAGAACACTGAGACCCTAGTTGTAAAGCTCTGAATGTGGGTGTCAGCTAGGAGGCCTGGGCAGTCTATGGGACCTCTAACAGTGGAGCCAGTGTCTATCCCTAGTGCACAAATGGACTTTGGGAGCCCTTTCCCTGTGGAGGGATACTATTGCAGCCCAGATACAAGAAAGAGGGCCTAGACCCTCCCCCAAATGATGTGACAAATTTTAATTATCCCCCGTGAAAGGACTCAATATCCTTGGTGAGTGGGTGGAGAGTGGGTTGGGGGGGTCAGTGGGAGGGCAAGGGAATGGGGGGATTTATATGTAAATTAAGATTGTTTCTAAAACAAAATTCAAAAAATGAATAAATAGATGCTTTGAAAAGGAAAAATAATAATAAATCAATCATTGATGAAGATGTGTGGATTACTCTTTGACAAAACCCTTTGACAAAAGTCATGTGAGGCAAATACCTCTCCATGGCTTTTTAGCTTTGGAACTAAAATGTGAACATCTAGAGAGCCAACCTCTACAAGTAAGGGCAGACTGATTCTCCACTCATGGTTTTAAGTAGTCCCACACGGATGCCAAACAAGGGTTGGCCTCTTTAAGGACTAGTGGTGGCACAGATGAACTGAGGGGTCATGGTTTCTATTCAAAAACAAGATTCTCAGGATGGCAAAAAAAAAAGAATAAAAATAATAAGTACTGTGTAACTATACTTTACAACACAGAAATACAGAAACCTCTAAAATCCATTCCCTGTGTTTATTATGTCTCATCCAAAGTGAAAACACAAATAGCGCAGAAGACTTCTTCTCTATCTTTTTTTGTTCTACCATTTCAGTTCAGCACTCAGAGGCAAAGGCATGCAGATAGATCTATACAAGTCAGGGCTACATATTGTAAGACCCTGTCCCAAAAACGTAAGTATTATTAACAATATCCAATTGTTATTGAAAACTTCATTAATTTTATTTTATTTTCAAATGCCTGTCCTGGCAGTTAATTTCACACAAAAAAAATGCTTTTTTTTGTTCATTAAATTGAGTTTAGCTCTTATAAAAAGCATTCCTGAAGTCAAGTGGTAGTGGATTAAAGCTCATGCCTTTAATCCAAACACTCAGGGGGCAGAGGCAGGTAGATCTCTGAGTTAGAGGTTAGCCTGATCTACAGAGTAAGTTCCAGGACCACCAGGGCTGTGACACAGAGAAACCCTGTCTGGGGGAGGGGTGGGGAAGAGTTAGGAGGGTGATTATTCCTTAAAGTTTCAGATTTCAATACAAATGTATCTATCTGGAGATCTCCGGATTCCCTTTACAATACTAAATCAGAATTGCATGACTTGACTACTAAAGCCAACATTAGTTTCATTATGTGTATTACTTAATAATTATGTGTCTAATAAGTAACAGATTTCATGTGAGTTACTAATATCAAAAGGCAAAAAATTAGGCTACCCTGGTCTACAGAGTGAGTTCCAGGACAGCCTCCAAAACAATACAGGGAAACCCTGTCTCGGGAAAAAAAAAAATTAGGCCAGTGAAAGAACTCATTGGATTATGGTGGCCACCAATACTTATTACCTGACTTTGATTCCCAGGACTCAGAGGGTAGAAGAACAGAACACTCAAAATTTGTCATCTAAGCTTCACAGGTATGCTGTATTGCGTGTACACTTGTGTGCATGCATACACGCATAAATAAAAAATAAAAAAATGACAAAAAAATTAATGACAAAATTAGACTTGGAATTTGGAAAACAGGAGAAAGTAGAGAAATACTAAGTGTATTTTTGAGAACCTTGTCCAACTGAACAACTGTCTTTAAATCACCAGAGCTTTAATAAACATACACTGTGTTCATCTTAGATTATGAACAAAATAATGTACTCTGACCATGTTACATTCCCAAAGAGACTGAGGCAAAGAAGCCTACTGGATGGGAAATCACTACTTAAAAAAAGAAAGAGAAAGATGCAGTTCCTGAGAGGTTGGACAAGGACAAGCACATCTGAGCTGTTGGCCTCAGGGCTCCCAGCCAGTTGGACCCAGCCCTGTAGGTGTACAGTCTGGCATATTTTCACAGGTTCTTAAGATAACTCTGACATGAATGAAACAGCAAGAATCCATAAATATTCCTTTCTGTCTCTCAACAAAATCATCATGGGTGTTTATCATATAATGAAAATTATTTGTGTGCCTTAAAATTAGCTTGCTGGTTTTGTGAATAGTCCAAAGTTGATGCAAATTAGATTAGAAAACACTACATGGAGTTGGGCTGTTTTTGTTTCTCTGAATGAATTCTAATGTAAACTATCCTTGCAGAGAACGCATCTGAACTTATTGAGGCTAGAGAAGGGTCTCCCCAAAACATCCTAAGCAACAAGTCCCTGCACTCAGGTCAAGCAGAGGCCTTACTTTCCTTCCTAAAACAGAAAACAAAGGAATAGGTAAGTCACTGTGACAGCTTTGCTAAGTAATTCTCTCAAGGTATTTAGTCTGCCAGTGTTTGAACAGATAATAAATGGCATGGCTATGAAGACTAAGGAAGTAAATTGTATACAGCTGGCTGATAGCAAGACTAAACCAAGTGACAACAGCAACTTTGGCACAGGATAGCCCAGCTGTAGCTGCAGCAGAGCAGGCACCTCCTGAAACCCAGTTTGCTTCTTGGAATAACTGTCCCCAACACATACTTACAGTTAAAGTAGCAATCTATTAAACTGTTCTGTTCCCTTAGTGTCACAACTCTCTCTTCCCTATACGATGAAATTAGAAAGGTATACTACAAATACTTCATGTCCCATGCATCTCAAAGGCATAGAATATGCTTTCTTCTAAAAAAAAAAAAAAAAGATGTGAGGTGTTTTAGAACATGAAAACAACACATTTTGTTTCCTTACCACCTTGTTAGTCAGCTTCTTTCTGTCACTGCTAAAATACCTGAGTCAAAACAGCCTAACGGAGAAAGGGGGTTTACTTTGCTTCACAGTTTGGGAGATTTCCATAGCCTCTGTTGCTTTTGGCTGTGATGAAGCAGAGCATCATGGCAAGGGACATGCACAGTGTATCAAAGCTGCTCACCTCATGGTGGCCAGGAAGCAAGGAGAGAGAGAAAGGAGGTAGCCAGACCCCAACTGGAGGGGGTGTGAGGGGGGCACGCACACACAACCCCAGTGACCTAACCTCTTTTCACTTACCCCCACTTCTTGACAGTTCCACCACACCCCAACAGCACCTTGGCCTCAACAGGGAGCAAGCCTTCAACCTGGGCCAGAGGGGAAACATTTAAGATCCAAACTGTGGTATTTTGGGGTTAACATGTGTTCCATTTCATATAGTTTGCACTGGCTATCAGGACACAGTAATATCATCACCCAGATAGGAGTAGGCTTCATTTCCATCTTCTCTAGAATTTCTTTTTTCTTTCTAATTTATTCAGCTAGGCCACATGCCAAATGGTAAAGCAAATTCTAATGAAGGAAACACCTCCTTCCTTCCCCAATGTAAGTATCAAAACATGGAAGGAGCCTGGTATGGTAGTGTGTGCCTGTAATTCAAGAACTGGGAAGGTTGAGGCAGGAAGATTCTGAATTCAAGGCCAGTTTGGGCACACATGCACACATGGCTTGTTGAGTAGTTTTGTTAACCTTGCCACAGTTCACTGATCACAGGGCAGCCTAAAGATGGAGAAATGACAGAAGCTTCAGGTATGTTTCAGAAGTTCACGGTGCACGATAAAACTCAAGAACAGCAGGATGTGTGAAACAGCTCATGGTGGTTTAACATTAAATATGAATAAGCTGGGATCAGCCCTCAAGAAAGGAAGACGTCAGAACCCATAGGACACAACTTAGGATTCCTGAGCTGAAAAGGTCTTCTTCACAAACATTTAAGCTGAGGCACACAACTATCCAGAGGTTAGAGTAAATTCACACAGGGAGCTAGTGGCAAAAGTTGGCCAGGCATTTGGCTGTGAAAACTGGCAAAATGTCACTAGTCGTTCTGTCTTAAACACCAACACAGCAACAGAACACTTCTGAGGAAGGCTTTGGTGCACCTACAGAAAATCTCCTAACAGCTCTCTGGGTAACAACTATTCTCATTAAATGCAATCCCACCATTACACAATTTCTATAGATCTCTCCCCACAACAAGCTCTGAAAAAATATCAGCTGGCCAGATGTCATACCCAAGACAGATGTTTGGGATTCTGATTTTTCCTGAGACCAGGTCCTTCCTTACTCTGTAGTCAAGCTGTCCAGGAACTCACTCTGTTGCCCAAGTTGGCCCTGAGTTCTACCTCAGTCCTTTGAGTGCTAGGCTGGACAGGTGTATGCTCTCATACCCAGCTGAATAGTTTACAGTGAGATTGACATTTTATACCTTGGTAGCACCGAATATTCAAGCCACAGCAACTGTACCAAAGTAAGGGGGAGTAGGGAGGTTTCCCAGAATCTTTACTCTGTTCCATATACAGAAGAACAAATGGGAAAGCTATGTAACTGCACTTAAGCATCCATATGCATAATGATATACTTTCTATTCATATGCAATTGGAAGAAAAGAAAATTTGGTAGACCACAAACTTGGCTCAGTAATTTTAGAAGACTAAATTATTTAAAGTTTTATTAATATAAAAATAGAAAAGTTAAAAAGTATTTAATTTGCCCACTTCAAATCATTTGACAGATAAATTTAGATTAATTTAACTCTATAGATTCTAAACTTTTAAATTCATAGCACATCAAATCTAAACTTCTCAGCCAGATGTGGTGGTGCACATGTAATCCCAGCATACTGGGGGGGAGGGGGAGAGCGCCGCAGAGCAGAAGGATCAGGAGTTCAAGGTCATTCTCACAAAGCAAGCTTGAGGCCAGGCTGGTAGGTTACATAAGAACCTACCTAGGGAGGAGGAAAGGGGGGAGTAAGGGAGTGAGGGAAGAAGAACGGGAGGGTGGGCACAGGCCAGGAGACTTAAAGGATGTTATGGCCTTGTCTAAAACATTCAGGGCATTCTGGGTTTTAGATTAACCAAAAATCTAATAGGCTGATAATGTGTGTTTCCATCCATAACCTAGATGTTACATCTGTTCCTGAGGATGGACCCTACCACAGTGGTTCCTCACATGTTCAGTGGGTCCAGGAATAAAGAGCATCCACAATAATGAAAATGCTCCATGTAAAGCTTTTTTATTTCTTAAGGTAATTTTTTAAAATGTTATCTTTATATTTAACAATATGTATACTAAGCATTCATTTGTCAGTCTTCATTCTAAAGTTTGATAAATTAACAAATTAAACCCTCCCAGGAATATTTAAATTTTTGCTTCTCATTTTATATAAAATCCTTTATGATTCCTTCTTATGTTTATTAGGTCCAAAATTTGCTGGTGGGAATTTAAAGTCCCAGCCATCCAGCTGTCAAAACTACTAGCCCCATTCATGTACACTACAAAATACAGTTTCCTTCCTCATGTCATGAATGAGAAAAGATCTGAGAAAAGTAGTTTCAATTCCAGAAGGTTAGTATCTGCCCGCAGCACCCCACAGCTTCTGATGCCTTACATCAGAGGAGATCCTGGTGACTCTGGCTTAGTGCTACTCAGATATGGAGTTTTTTCTCAGCATTCTTGTCACCAAGAAGAATCAGGGGAGAAAATAAGCTCCCATTCAACTCTCACCCAGATGGAGGCTCAAGGTGGAGGAACCCATCTCTGCATCACATATTCAATAGTGAGAAGAGCCCCTCATCTCCACAGCTGGGCCCCAGGAGCACACTATCTCCTTCCTTAATGACAATGGGTGGGAGAGTTATGTAACACTTGAATTGCACCATAGGAATTTCATTAAACAGTAAAATGATAGAAAAAGTCCTATCAAGGGAGATATCATTTACGCTGACTTTGAAGCAGGACTGTGGTGCAGTGACCTGGATGGATGAGGAAAGGCATTTGCACGGTTACCACTCACACCAAGTACTGATGGAATAATCCTTCTGTACACTGAAAATGTGTTGCTCTCGTTGTTAATAAAAGGTTGATTGGCTAATACGCAGGCATGATTTTCAGGGCAGAGAGAATGCTGAGAAGAAGAGGGGAGTCTCCAGAGAATCACAAGCAGATGCAGAGAGAGAAGCAAGATGAACATATCACAACGAAAGAGGGCACCACATGGCAGAGTGCAGATAAGAAATGAGTTAATTTAAAATGTAAGAGTTAGCTAGTAACCAGCCTGAGCTATCAGTCTAACATTTATAATCAACAGTAAGTCTCTGGGTGGTTATCTGAGAGCAGTTACAGAGACACAAAGAAAATCTACCTACAATTGTGGATAAAGATGAAAGCTTAACTAAGTATCTATTTGATGGTACTAATGGAGACAGAATGATAAAAATCAATGCTGACAGTATAAAACAAAATAGGTAATAATAATAATATTCACAACAAATAATTATTGCATCTGTCCCTAGTGGCATGCAACCTGCAACTGTTAGAACTACATAGACAGAAATGCAATGGCTTTTGAATGTGTGCTCTTGCATAATAAGGATGACAAAAGAGTGTAGGAAAGGCACTCTTTTCCAGTTAGATCAGATTAAGAAACAGTACCTGAGAGAAAGGGCTACCTGAATGTTCTAAGGAAGCCAATCTTACTTAGCATACTCAGCTGGCCACTAGCATCTTTAGGATGAAGTGGGAACAGTTTAACCTGGACCTGCTACAGGGAGGAGACTGAGAGTTCAGAGGCCAAAAGCAACCAGAAGAAGAGAAGAAGAAAATTTAGGCAGTTACTTATTGCCATGTCAATGTTTCTACAGCCATGGTGCCTATTATGACCCATGTGCAATTTACATGGTATGGTATCTCACAGAGAAAACACATTTCACATGGTGAACATTTCATTACAAGATCAGATATCACTAGTCTATGGCTACCTTCAAATTTTTATAAAACAAACTGCCTTTACTAAGGCAATCTAGGTAAATTAACATTTCTGAACCTGTATCTTCATCTTTGTAACAGTAATAAAAAGACACTAACTGATTAAGAAGGTTGAAACACAAATCCAGTATTAGTATGTTTCCTAGAACATAATAAATTATCAACCAATACTGGTTACTACTACTTCTTTTTATTAATTCTCAAAATCTCCATATGATCAGGGTTTTCAACCTTCCTAAGGATGCAACCCTTTAATACAGTTTCTCATGCTGTAGTGACCCCAACCATAAAAATCACCTCATTGCTACTTCATAAATATAATTTTGTTACTGTTATGAACCATAGTGTAAACATCTGATGTGACCCCTGTGGGGATTGTGACCCAAAGGTTGAGAACTGGTCTAGATCTTCAAACTATGACTAGATCTGATTTTCCCACTATATCCTTCTGCCAATACATAGAGAAGAGAGATTAGCTTTAAAATTGGCTAAACATAACTAAAAAGCACATCTATAGCCCCAAGTCACAAAGTACACTGCTGAAAGGACAACAAGTGACTTTCAGATTGTGTAATATTACAAGTTGCTTTGGCCCATTCACTAATGTGGAAAATTTATAATTTTCTTTGTAGGTTAGAGACTTGACAATTATTAATATAAGAATAATTATATGTAAAACTAAGAAAAAACTTTTAAGGAACTAACTTAGGTGAAAATATTTGCTAAGGTTAGAAACGTAAGTTTAAATGAGTAATCATTTCTTGGCCAGTTATCTAAAGCCCTCGAAGGTAAGTCACAATCTAAGGTCTTTAACAAGTAGGCAAGTGAGGCAAATGCAAGAAGCCATACATGCAGTGCAGTACAGCAGGAAGGTGAGGACAGGGCCAGTCAAATCCTGCACAGGAGAAAAAGCACCAGCTATGGGAAAAAAAAAAAAGTATGCATACACATTGTCCTGGCTAGTTTATTATCAACTTGACACAAACTGAGGGTTACTTAGGAAAATACCTCCATGAGACTTACCTGTAATCAAGTCTGTAGTGCATTTTCTTTCCTTTTCTTTTCTTTTGTGAGGAGGGGTAGGATGGTGGGGTTTGAGACAGGGTTTCTCTGTGTAGCCCTGGCTGTCCTGGAACTCATTCTGTAGACCAGGCTGGCCTCAAACTCACGTAGATCCACCTGCCTCTGCCTCTGGAGTGCTGGGAGTGATGTGAGAGGCCCCAGCCCATTGTGTGTAGTGCCACACCAGGGCAGGTGATGGTACTAGGGTGAATAAAAAAGCAGGTTGAGCAGGAGGAGCAAGCCAGTCAACAGCACTCCTCAATGACCTCTGCTTTAGTTCCTGCCCTGACACTTCCTCAATAATGGACCGTTTCCTGGAAATGTAAGCATTATCCCTTTCCTAGTGGAGTTGCTTTTTCTCATTGTGTTTTATCACAGCACTAGAAACTTAACACACTTACGACTAATTTCAGTGCAAAGAGTAGCCATTTGCAACCCCTCTACATCATTTTTCTCCCTTTGCCTAGTTCAGAAGTACTAATACTCAGTGCTCAATGAAAAAGAACAAGGACTTTATTGTGCATGTAACACAAGCCTCAATGTCACTGTTCCTCAAAGGTGCAGTATACTTCAGAGGTATAATGTACAAATGCCTACGTTAGAACCAGACTGTGCTGGTTTAACATAGCTAAAATAATTGGAGAAGAGGGAGCTTTAACTCAGAAAATGCCTCTGTAAACTTGGGTTTTAGGCTAGCCTGTAGGACATTTTCTTAATTAGGATTGGTGTGAACAGGCCCAACCCATTGTGGCCTGGTGGTCCTGGATTCTATAAGAAAGCAGGCTGAGTAAGTTATGACAAGCAAACCAATAAGCAGCACCCCTCCGTGGCCTCAGCTTCAGCTCCTGCCTTCAGGTTCCTTCCCTGGCTTACTCGAATGATGGAATAAGATGCTGAAGTGTAGAGCCGGGCGTTGGTGGCGCACGCCTTTAATCCCAGCACTCGGGAGGCAGAGGCAGGCAGATCTCTGTGAGTTCGAGGCCAGCCTGGTCTACAGAGCGAGTTCCAGGACAGCCTCCAAAGCCACAGAGAAACCCTGTCTCGAAAAACCAAAAAAAAAAAAAAGATGCTGAAGTGTAATTCAAATACAATAAAGCCTTTCCTCCCCAACTTGCTTTTAGTCAAGGTGTTTCACCAGCAATAGGAACCCTAACACATACAGACAGAATCGCAAAGAGCTTAATGGCTAAGAAGTTCCCAGATAGTGATTATGCACACATTAGTAAGACACCCTCCTCACTATTAACAATAAATTTCACTGCATAAAATTTGCTGCTTGTTTCCAAGCCTCTTGCCTCATTTAAATCTCCCATTTCATTCTATAATAAAATATTTTCTTTCCTTCTATTGTGAGCTAATAATACAAAGTATCATTGGGGGTTTTATCCTGATTCAAATCTCATTTTCTATATACAACTTGCATGTACAATCTACGTGTTAAGTATGTGTTCAACAAAATCTCCATAAAACACAAGTTTTTATATGAAAACTACAACTAAGGGTTTACAGAGATAGCTCTGTGGATAAATTTTTTATTCTATCATTTGCAAATCTTAATCTCTATGAAAATAAGCTTTTCAGGAAATAGCTCATGTTAGTTTTAAATAGTTTTATCAAAACAGTAAGGTGCAGTGTATTTCTTTCATTCTATTCACTGATGAACTCCAAGGAGTTCTATAATATTGATAATCACTGATTTTTTCCTCTTCCTGTGTTGCACAGTATTTAGTATTTCAAAACTATTCAAAGCCAACTATTTTTAGTATGTCAGGAGTCTCCGTATAAATGTTGACAGATCTACCTATCCACCAACCAGCTTTCTTTCAGTGAATTTTGTCAAGTAAGAAGCAATGAACTTCTGCCACCAGCCAGCAAGCACTCTGACTGCGGACATGTAAGTGGTCCCAGACGCTTTTTCCACACTGCATACTTCATCGATGAACCAGGACCTGGCCCAGACAGAGAAGGTTCTCTGTGCAGTGAGCAGTACTAAATGCGGAGACTCATGATTGTTCAAGATGCTTAGAATAAATGAGAATTGAGTATTTGACATTAAACAAGGCATTTATACCACACCCTCTACAGCTAGAAAATA
Organism: Mesocricetus auratus; assembly: GCF_017639785.1. Lineage (NCBI taxonomy): Eukaryota > Metazoa > Chordata > Mammalia > Rodentia > Cricetidae > Mesocricetus > Mesocricetus auratus. The sequence goes on from NW_024429182.1 coordinate 43,844,248, forward strand.
CTGTGAAAAAGAGAGCAGAAAGAATTTAAGAGTCAAAGGACAGAAGACACGAAATGCTATACTCAAGGCATGACACAAGAATAACAAACACATAGCAGTTGTGAATGCCTGCAGTAGACCAACAAGAGTCTGTGTCAACAGCCAATCATGGATCTTGGAGGGGCTAATGAGACCACACACAACCCCGGCTGAAGTATTGGCAACTTTTTTAGACCATACAAAGCAAAGAACACGCTACAACACAGATAAACTTTATAGTAAGCCAAGAGATCCCAACACAGAAAAAAAAACATAAACTGTATGATTCTGTTTACATGAAAAGTCCAGAGCAATCAAATCAATTGACCATTTAGGGGAAAGCAGGAAAAAAGGGGTGTGGCCGCTAATGTGTGATGTCTCTGTAGGATAATAACATTCCAAATGATGTTAACAGTGACGGCTGAACACTTTTTAGGAACTTAACAGTGAATTGTGTACTACAATTACATTTTGAAATTCTATAGTTAGTATAACTGGAAAGTTTTATACTTTAAATGGTGATATAAATTATATCTCCATCTAAACAGTAAGAAACCAAAACTACAGAAAAGCATAAACAAAGATATCAAAGACGTTATTTACTTAGTATGACAACTTTTAGAACTAATTCAGATGAAATTAAGTTCCAGAAGCTAAATGAACTACTAAATTCAAAAGGTGACTTATTCTCCTCTTTTATCCTTAAAGGAGTGGAAAACTAAAGTCTTCCTTTAAGTGTTTTCCACTTCTTAACCAAATGATAATAAATGTGTCATGATGCGTAAGTGTTTTTTTGCCGTAGGCTTCCTTTATTCTTGAACTACAAAGTCTATCTGGAACAATCTGATAGCAAAGAGAAAAAAGTCTTTTAAATCAGGCTATTAGACGGGGCAGTGACATTCGATGTAGTTAATGTATTTCCCAGACACTATCTCAATGCTTCCCATTTCCCAATCAACAATACCGCTCCAACCTAATAGGTCTGGCTATCAGATGCAATTGGCTTCCAATTACATTTCATTCTGAATTAATCTTTGTAAGTGTACCAAAGCAAATGAAAGGCAATGCTGATTGCCAAAGCAGAGGCACTAATATGCCAGGCCAGATTCTTAAAGAGAACTCGGGGAGAGCTCTTAAGCCAGGCAGAGTAATCTCTCTAAGTGTGGTGGGTTATGAGAAATCACCTGTAGGCAAGTCACCTATGCTTCCAGGGTGCCTGGTGAAGTGATGAAACCAACAAACATGCCTACGTCAGTCAACAGACTCTAATGGACTGTGCCTTGCTCCCTGGCAACATGTTACTGCACTCCATGTGGAGGTGCTTTATAAAAATCATGGGAGGACTGTACTTTCTCACAGAAGAAATTAATGCCTATTTACTCTCTGAAACGCAATGATGGTCTGCATCATCATCATCTAGGTCAGACTCACAACTCAGCCAAGCAATCAATTCAGTCTCATTCCACCCTGCCCTTGCTCCCTATGGCCTTGCCACCTGTATGTGCAAAACATAACGGCATCTCTCTTAATGATGTCATACTCCTGTGATTCCTGTAATTCCCTAACTCATCCAAATTACCTTTCAGAACCCCGATGCAATAGTTTAAGAATTTCTGCTGGACTCAAAGTTAATGCAACCATCAAAGCTTCCAAGTTAAACCTAAGGAGCAGCCTGCTCACCACCCAGACTTGTTTCCTATACAACTAGTCTGGTATACCCACAGATATACCACTTGACACTGAATAAAAAAAATAAGACCAATGTGTAAACAGAAGGTCATAAGATGTTGATGCCTGTGAGGTCATAGATAAATGTACAATCTAAAATTTAGAAAAATGGTAAAAGATAGATTATAGCAATCCATATAAAATATACATTATGCTAAAATATTTATATAGATACATACACTTTGAGTTTACTGTGGGTTTAATAATTTAAGTAAGTTTTTCAGGCCACACAGCAGAATATATTTTGATGACATAAACAACACTGGAAAGCAGCCCAGCTTACTTTCTAGCCACATCACAGTACAACTCTAAAGATCTTTCAGAAAATAGGAAGCTGTTCTTTTACAGGATCCCATTCAACTCTTCATCAAGAAAACACTATGGGCCTACAAACCAAAAGCAAAGGAAGTGTTTTCTTGGTCAACCAGGTGTATTCCACAGATGCAGAAACATAGCACCCATTTCTCTAAACCACTTTCAAATTCTTCATAACTTCATGAGCTCAAGGTTTGAACTTTGCTATTAAAAACTGACTCCTTCTGTCTACTCCACCCTATCTTTATTTACCTACTGCCACCCTCATCAACTCTGCCCTGGGCACACTATTCTCACCCACTCTGACACAATGTTTAAAAAAATAACAAATGCCACAGGTAAGCTGGGTGAGGAAGTGAATACCGTGATCCCAGCATGTGGGAGGCTGAGGAGAAGTGTAAGTTCCAGGCTACTCTTAGCAAGCTCTGCCTCAAAATCCAAAAACAAATCACAAAGCCAAGTGCACATACTACTAGAAGAAGCACCTAGACAGTAGTGTTTGCCACAGCTAAACCTCAGAGGGATGGCAATTACCCTCTCCCCATTCTACTCTGATACCTTTAAATACATCTCTAAAAACAAAGATTGTGGTTTGGCACACAAAAGAAGACAGGGAGCTAGAGAAATGTCTCAATGGCTAGAACACAGGCTGGGTTGGGTTCCCAGCACCCACATGGAGGCTCACAGCCATCTGTAACAATAAATAGTTCTAGGGAATCAGATGGCTTCTTCGGAGACCAGTATATATGCACATGGTACACTTAGGTGTATATTAAGGAAACTCTGATACACTTTCTAAAATTTTAAAGAAAAGAAGAACTAAAATGGGAGTTGTGTTCTAGCTCTGAGCTTGTCCACTTCCCTATTCACCCATATCTTACCACAAATCGTTTTGAAACATCCACAGCCCATTCCCAGGGGAAAGCCAAAAACAGGTGATCAATGACTCACTCTTAACTTTGGACTCAGCATGTTTGCTGTATTTCTTGAACACAGGCATCTATCTAAATCAAGAATATGCACATCTGCTAGAATGTGCTAGCATACAGCTTCTTAAAAATGGCATGCCCCATGGATTTTCATATCCCAGTGACTGTCTTGCTCAAGGAAAAATGTCTACAATCCTGTACACAATCTCTATCTGGTCTCTACACATGCTCATACATATGTCTACTCAAGCAAACATTTAATCTAGTTCAATAGAGAAACTGGATTTTTATTTTACTTTAATTTAATTACGATGTAGAGTATTACATGTGTCTGCCAGCTGCCACATTAGAAATTTAGAGAGAAAAGTTCTGAAGTGGACAAGCAGCAAAGCCCCAGCTCAGCCACTCACCACCCATCAACCCAGCTCAGCCACTCACCATCTATCAACCCAATGACCTTCAGTTAAGCCATTTAAACTGACTTCCATCTCCACGAGCACAAACTGGCATATTTAGTTATGAAACTAAAACCAAATACAACAAAAACATACAAATTCCCTTTCTTCCCATGTTAGTTCCTTGTTGTCAACAGCACCCTAGGTTAGAAGATAAAATGACAACCAGTTAACCAAAATCTTGAAAGCTAAATAGCAAGTTGCAAATGGCAGTTGTTTCTAAAAAGTGAAATTAAAATTTTCCATCTTCATTTTATATACTTGTATATTATCTAAACTTTTTCTCATACACAGGAAAATTTTAGTTTGGATTTTTAAAACTGAAGAAGCATAAAGGTATTACTACAAACTTGTCCTCTTTTTCCTGGTATTACTTAACAGAGTAGACAACATAATCTTAGCTGGCTAAAGACAGGAGTGTGGAAGCAGTGACCCATGACAAGCCCTGAGACTACACTTCAGATGCCCTGACTGCTCAAACAGCCTAAGTAAAGCAGTTAGATTAACCTTGTGAACGTCAGTAACCCTAGCTCGAGTTTCTCTTGCTTATCCCTGGGAGACAGTCCTCCTATGGTCTCAGGCTAAACTATCATTGAGTTATTTTCCTCAAGAAATCAGTTTACAGGATCATTCGACATTTTACAGTAAAGCAAAATGAAAAAATTAGTGATGAGCTGGTTAAATAATTACATATTTACAAAATGAAATATTATGTAGCTCATGATACAGACTTATTATAATCATATAGAAATCTAAAATAAAACATATTTGCTTAAAAACAGACTATGAGAATTTTATGTATTTCTATGTTCTTATACATAAAAAAAAAAGGTTAAATGGACAAATACCAGATGGTGTTTTGGTTTTGGGTTTTTTTTTTTTTTTTTTTTTAGTATTTTGAGACAGGATTTCTTTGTGTAGCCCAGAAATAATCTTTAGTGTAATTAAAAAGTAAACTGAATAAATAAATAGTAAAAAGGCCTTTCTAAACACCATGTCTCTCCTGCACCCATGTTCATGAAGCTAATAAGGTCCAGAGTGTCCTAGAGCTTCTACTTTCAGGTAGAATGGAGGCAGTCTCATCAAATTCAGGACCAAATAGGATATGATATTACTACAGTAAAAAACATCAAGCATTACAAGTCTTAGTCAAAGCAACTTTAATATGAGAAGGCAGAAATGCTATCATATAAGAAGTAAGGTAAAAGAGGCAAACATTAGAAATAATAGATTATTACTAAGGTATGACAGAATTCCTTTTGTAAGGAAAGAATTTAAAAAGTGGTACAGAGATAGAAAGGTACAAAACACTGTACAAATGATTTATATAGTAAATCCAAGTAGGTAGGAGGGATACAACAGTGAATAAAGACCAGAACACACCTTATAATGCAGAATAAAAGAGAAGTCAAACTTTCTCATGTTCTTTTTTAGCTTTTATCCATAACACAAGAAATACAAGCAATGTCAGGTCCCATTCTCAAGCAATTCAAAAACCAGATTCATAAATTCACATATGTATAAAAATCAGTTTTAGAATAGTGTATTTACCACAGTAGAAAAGCAAATCTAAAATGTCTAAAAATAAATTTAACAGAAAATGTTTAAGACCTGTATAAATAAAACTATAAAATTTCACTTACTGGGGTTAAAAAAAAAAGAATTTTTTTAAAGTAGAGAAAAGACTCGCCACACACAACACACCACACAGAGAGAGACACCCACACCCACACACACTACACACTTATCCCATCACCACCTTCCTAGACTGTCAAGGTGGTATTAATCTATATACTTAAAATACTCTACATTAATAGAATTAATCTATATACTTTGTACAATCACACTCAAAATATCAATAGGTATTATTTTTTAGAAGTTGACAAATGATTCTAAATGTCATGTGGAGAGTATATGAGTCAGAATGGACAAGAATTTTTCTATAAAGAACATGTAAGATGAACTGCTCCTGTGGGTGGTGCTTTCATGCAGGCAAACCCAGAGGAGGGCAGAGACCTGGCCTTCCTACCAGGCCTCCAGTGTCCTCCATGGGCAGCCCCAAAGGTCAGGCCAGGTTCTCATCTCTGCTGACCACTCACTTCAGAGCAAATATCTCCCCAAAAGAGGCCTACTGTGTGTAAGCAATAGCTGCCAATGAGGAGCACTTCACTAGGAAGGGGTCAAAGGTACTAAGAGTCCAGTCCCCTGTTTGATGGGATCATGGTAGAGGGGATGTGACAAGGTAAATGTGACAGTGAATGCACCTTCTTGGTTTTCATGCTCAGTACTCGGTTTTGGATTCCACGGAAACCTAATCAATAATATATAGCAATTACATTTGCATTTCACTTGGTTATTAATAGCATTTTAATACAGTATCTATGCACCTGACCATATTTCCCCAGTGCTTCCCAAGTGGCTGAAACTCAGCATACAGCAAGAATGAAAAACTATAGATTCAGACCAGAGACCAGGTGAGCTGCAAGTAAGGCTGGGTCTGAACTTCCAATTTGAAAGTCTGAAACAGCCCTCCCATTGCCCCTCTAATTAAGCCCAAAGTGTCCTAGAGTTTTGAGCTTCTATCCCATGAGTACAGCCAGTTATATCCTGTTCTGAACTTGCAGGACACTAACCCAAACCTGACCAGAGAGCTCTAGAGATAAAATGTAAAATAAAGCTAACACCTCATGCTTACTGTGTGCCAGACATTGTTCCAAGAATTGTAAAGAGCCCACTCACTCACTATGCTCTTAGGCACTAGTACAACCATACCCAAGTGACAGATGGCAAAACTGAGAGACACACAAAGGCCCCTAACTTCCTCAAGACCAAGAGGAGCATGAGGAAAAGAGCTCAGGACTTGTGCTTCAGTTGGGATGAGGTTGCCTACTGCCACGTCTGCTTACACAGATCACATCTATGTATACCCCTAGGCCAGAGGATTCTCTGTGATGATGAAACACACATATGATGGCTCAACCTAAATTACTCATGGTAAGCCTTAATGAATACAAATTACAAGCTAATTGCTCTAGACTCATAGTAACTCAAATAAAAGTACTCAGGAGTCAGACTACACTTATCTTAACTGCCCTTTGCTCTGGAGGAAAACATTCTTCTACAATGTATTAGGATACTCACAGCAAAGGCATAGCCTCATATGATAGAAGAACCAGCATCTGCAAGTCTTATTGCCCACTGTGCCATCCCCTCTCTCCCCTCTCTCAACAGTACAGCCTTGCCCAGGCTTCAGAATCCGCCCATAGAATTTTGCAAAGTATTTGTATATAGGTTGCTCAATGCATTTTCTAGTAACTAAAGATTTTGTAACTATGATGAAATTTTGTATTATGCCAAACAAAAATCATTTATGTGCTCTAAACAAATCTGATACAATCACATTTAAATCATTTTGATAATTAAGCTCCTGTTATTAGAAATAAAAAAAAATTCCAAGTCCTCACCAAAAGTGAAAACTATCAGCCCAGGAACTTGGTCTACACAAGAGACTTTTTTAAAGTTCTGAACAGGAGTTTTAAATTTCTCAATGACTGGATAACATTTAAAATACAAAATTTTACATTAAAGAAAACTGCTTGTTTTACAGGACGATCCTCTCTCTACACACATTCAAAGTTCAGCAAGAACTTCAGCCCTACCCATACAGTATTGTGTATTAAAATCGTCTACCTGAATCTCAGCAGCATTTGAGTTTACAAGCTCTGAACTAAATCAATTCCTGATAGAGAACACACAAATATAGTCACTAGACAGAATGTTTCTGCTACTAGAGCATCCTCTTTAACCTTCTTTTATCTCAGAAAATGAGGATTTATTTGTTTGTTCAATTAAGTCAGAGAGAAACACTGGCTAGATTTTTGTTTGGAAACTCTTAAGCCATACTGCTTCCTTGAGGCACTGGCACAAAGCCATTGGTGCCAAGGGTCCTTTCCTACCCTGACCCCATCACTGCACTGAACATCCAAAACCACACAGACCAAGTCATCTCTAATGGTTCACCTCATACCCACTGTGACTGACTCTTCTATTACCGCCCACCTGGAGGCGCCATGAACACAACTATGCATGCTTCCCAAGGTCAAACCAAAACCAAGTCTCTTTTGAAAAACAACGGCTGTAGTCATTGTTTAACATACAGGCATTTAGAATGTTCATACAGAAAAGTCTAGCTTTCCCGTTTCAGGAAGTTCCTGGGAGGAAGTCAGTTCCCCGAAGCTCAGCCACTCCTCAGACCAGAGAAAACAAAGGCAGCACAGGCCTCCACTTTCCAGAAGGATCCAGCATTTCAGAACAGGAAACAGGATCCTGAGGAGGCAGGAGCTGGAGCCTGGGTACAGAGCTAGTGGGAAGAGCTTGTTTTAATCATATGCTCCAAGAAGAGTTACAGATTATTTTGTTGTTGTTGTTGTTGTTTATTTTCTTGTTATCTAAAGATTACTGAAGCACTTTGATCAGGTTTCAATCATAAACCTTTTGAAACCCAAATGGGAACCTTAATGTAAACTGTTTGTCATCCCAGCCCAATTTAGCATTGTCTTTAGTCTTTGGAAACTAAAACCCTCCATCGATGGTAATTGTAGTCTAGTAATAGCTATGATACAGCATTACTTCTTGAAAAATTATTCCTGATACTGTGAATCTAGAATTGGCAAAACACTTTTTCATACACTGTTCTTTCTGTCTCTTCCTCCCCCCCTCTTTCTTTCTTTTTTAAAGATGGAGTTTCTCTTGGAACTCACTTTGTAGACCAGGCTGGCCATGAACTCATAGAGATGTACCTGCCTCTGCCTCCCAAGTACTACGATTACAGGCATGCACCACCACACCTGGGTTCATACACTATTTTTTAAGTAATGCGTGTAAAGTTAAGTTCTCCCAAAGAGAACCAATGTAGTAAGTGGAAGGTCAGCATCTTTCACCCTTGTTCTCATTTCCACCCCTTCCGTCATTATTGGCTTCAGTGTCTTTCTGTGCTCATCAGAGGCTTACACGTCTGGACCATAACCTCTGACAGTACCACTGACTCACTGCCTCCCTGTACTGAACTCATTCACACTTTTCCTCCAATTCATATCAAGTTTTATTTGACTGTACTATTTTTAGGTCTTCATTGGTTAGCTGTTGCTCATTTCAACAGCATTACCTAGTAGTATGTCTGGACACCTCAATTTAAAAGAAAAGGAAATTAGGATCCTCACAAATGTCCCATATACTACTTCTCATCCCAAACTAGAACATGGCTCTGATTACTCTTCCACCCTATCCACATTAGCAGGTTTAAAACATTGAGATATTTGGATGGGGGCGGTGGCAGAATTATATTTGTCTTTTGACATAAACAGCAAACTATCTAGCTTCATTTTCAGCATCATAATCATGTAAATATTTCTTCCTGCACAGCCAAGCAGCAATGTTCAACTTCTAGAGAAAGAAACACAATTTTACATCAGTGAACTTGGTTCAGTCAGTCAATGGGTCTCCTTTGTTACACTCCATTAAATACTCAAAATTATACCACACTTTGGTTTTCTTTCTTCTCATTTTGGAAAACAGAGCGCATGAAGCAATTATTTGATATCCAGCTACACTCATTATACTCATAGTATCTCAGTGTTATTTGGTATCCACCTGTACTAGTCATATTATCTCAGTACTCTTTGGTATCCACTACACTCCATTATCTCAGTACTATTTGGTGTTCCTCTTTTTCCAGTAGAGAAGTGGGTATTACTCCATAAGTACAAGGAACAGTTTATAAGCTAAACAGTGATGACAATAAAAAGAACCTCTTAGGTCCACAAGTTCCAAGGCATATGCCTGAGTGACAGGAAGACAGTATCAGGTAGAGATTCAAATCTTAGCTGGACTGGTCTTTTTATCATCTCAACTACCTGATTTTTAATCTCCATTTGCTTAAAGCTACATCCACATAGAAACAAAGCACTCTTAAGCACAAGCACAAAGACACAAACTCATCTTAAAATTATGGATTTAGTGATGTTGCAAAACAGAATAGGTTACAATCTCTGGCAAAAAGAAAAGTTATCTGCCCATGGAATTAAGTTGGTTTATGAAACATGCATTACAGAAGAAGCTACACAAGACAAAGAGCAACCGTACAGATAGAACAATGCTAAATTTGTCCCTGGCTACATGTTGCTCTTTGTGGTGTGACTTTGGGTCCTAGCAGTTGTTACTGGAAATCTCTGGACCTCTGTTTCCCAACCTGTTAAAAAGGTACACCACCTCCTTTGTTAGGACACTATAAAGACAAAATGAAGCAACAAATACAAAGCTAACAAATTAGTGCTAAAAAACATCACATGTTACATTTCTAGAATCAGTGTCTCACAAATTAGTTATTACAACACAAATTGGGCAAAAAGGACTTAATTCAAGTCCTATACATAAGTTAAAATCTAATCACAAAACTAAAGATGACAGGGAAGACAAGCTGTACTACTACACACAAAAAAAAAGTTTTAAGGATAATGCTACCACGAAATTGTTCTAAAAGCAAACCCTGATGATGACATACTCTCCTGGTATGATATTTTGAAAAACAACATATAGAATACATCTGACCAAAGGGGTTAAGAATTTCAACACATACTACTTTACTAGTTTAAAGAGATTCCAAATTCAGTTTGTCTAATTTATGATTTTTAAACACAAGAAAAACTTTACATGAATCAATCTATAAGCTAGATTCACAAAACCAATTGTAGAATTCCAGAAAAGGATCATTACCACACTTTACACCTTTAAGAAGCATGCACAGAAATGCAGTGATGTTAAAACTTTTTCCCCAAACCACAAAACAATATTGCAAGCTCCGCCCTTGTTATGTAAGCTGGAATCTAAACATCTTGGTCTTCAGTTTGCTCCCACCTGCTTACTTCATCCTAGTGACTTAGACTTAGTGATTTCTAAACAAAAAGATGTATCTGAGTTCTTAAATACGGGGCTCCTATTTGCAAGTGACTGGTAAAGTATTCAGATCTAGCCCATACTTTAAATGCATGCAATTTTCCCTATTTGTTTTTATTAGTATACAATATTATTAAGCATTCTCTCCCCGGCCCCCACTACTGCTTAGGACTTTCCCAGCTTCTCCATAAGGTTGGTACAAAATGAGATTTGTATTCTACTCAGTGCCAATATTCTGCCATGTAACAGTATTTCTTGTCATCATTAAAGCCAAAAGGAAATTACTGGGCTTTCTACAATGCTCTCTTGGCTAGGATATTACTCAGTGTACAATCTGCAAGTAGCACAAATGAAGCCCTCCGTTCAGTCCCAGAACCAAAAACCATAATAAATGTTCTTTCTGTTCATCATCAAAGAATAGGAAGGAGGAAGAAAATGAGCCCTTTTGTTTGTGGTGATGATAATCACAACTAATTAGGAAATTCACTTCCCAGTGCAAGCTACCAGCAATTCAAAGACACTGAATCCAAGGTCTAGTCACACAGGAGATGGAGAAGGCCACGGCCCTCAGGAAAAGTCAGAGTGGTGAGTGGAAATGAGGCGCAGAAGCAGAATTTCGTGTGAACTAGCCATGCTTCAGATGCTCATTCTGATATGTGTACAGTTGAGTGCCCACTGGGCTGGGATAACTCTAATCACTGCACCCTTTTTGTTAACCTCATCTCATCAATTTTATTTCTCTCATATTCCATAGTCATTTCTCATCTCCCCACATTGAAGGTATCACTCATTTCTCACCAACGTATTCATCAGATGTTCATCCTTGTTCCAGAACTCCTCGTCCCACAGCAGGAACTGAAGATCTGGGCTGTCAATCACTGCTCCAATCTCAACCTACATCCATATTGCTAATCTGTGGTGATAATTTGTTTATGATCTAACAACTATAGTTTATCTGAAGATCAGAGTGCAAAACTAGACACATTAGTCAGCCATACAGGCCAGGTAATGGTGGTACACACTTTAATCCCAGTAGCCACACTAATTGACCACAGAGGGTGGATGGTGGCAGTATACACCTTTAATCCCAGCACTAGAGAGGGACATAAGAAGGAGGAGACAGGAGCTCAGGGTCTCAGTCTGTATTCAGTCTACAGTCATGTGAGGACAGGATCACCGGTTCCCTCTGAGGTAGAGGTGAAAGATCTCCATGGCCAGCTGTTTTGCTTCTCTAATCTTCAGCTTCAACACCAATAGTTGTCTCTGTGTTTATATTATTTGTGCTACGATAATCATCTGCCAATGCCTAAGAGTATCTACAAACTATTAACCATGACTCTTAACAACCAATGGACTTCGTCTGAGGCCAGTGTATGCTTCTGTGCTTAGCTTCCTGGGGAAGGTCTCTTGGTATATGATTCAGGTTGTCACAGGGAGTTAGGGTCTAGGTTTATAGATGACTTGACCAGGCTGCAGTTAACTCCCAGCACAGAAAGAACACACAACCTTTTGTCAGGATGCTTGTCAGGATGCCAAGCACAACCTTGAGGGCAGGGGCAGCTCAATCAAGTTGGTCACTAGCCAGTCCTGGGACAGAGTTTCTAAATCTTGACTGAACTACCTACCTCTTTAGCTGATCTATTATGAAGGCCATGCAGAGCTGACAGCAGAATCAGCAAGCTTCTTAGTTAGAAGATTGCAAGAGGAATGACTCACTGTCTTTTCATTTTCTTTAGAACTCTTTCACAAACAGATCAGACATTCTTGTCTGAAAATCCTTAAAATCTTAAATCCCCCAGCAGTACTGCAGTACCTGGCTCAACCCGAGGCCTTGAGCATGCTAGGCAAGCATGCCATCCCAGTCCTTAAAACGCCTTTCAAAATGTGAAAAACATTTCCTTCCTGTTTTTCTTCAACTTCACAGCTCTACATTTGTCCCATGGAGAACAGAAAGGTAAACTGCCGGTTCTATTCTGAAAGGGGAGTTCAAAAGCTGAAGGGAAAGAAATGAAAAAAAAAAAAAAACAGCTATAGTCACTTTCAGATCATAATTCCAAGAGCCATGGCTCTGCCCTGGGCGGTGCACACTTCTCACTTTTCCCGCCAGGGAAACACTACCATATAGTGTGCAAATGTGGTGGTCACGGTCAGTATGGAATCCCAGGGACCTGTGGGAACAGAGTCACAGTGCTCTCATCCTATTGCCATCACAGAGTTCTAAAACAGGGTTTGATCCCAGACCAGAAGCATCCCTGTTCGTTTGGAACAGGTACTCTGAAACTGCTTCACATAGCAGAGAGCAGAGCCAGGAAGAGCGTCATTCCACATTCCTCTCAATAACTAAGGAACCACATTCCACTAATGGAAAACTCAGAGGCGACAGACGCATGAAGATGCTGCTGTGTGGTAGAGAAATGGAAGTGCCTAACATGGACACATTCCTCTGAGAAGGCTTTGAAGAGGCCAATGGGTTTTTACATCCATTCAGTTTCCATCCGTAGAAACTGCACCACACTTACAATGGAAGAGAATGAAGAAACTGAGCATTGTCATACACAACTTGACTATTCTAAACTGTCAGCATATATGAAGTGCTGCCCTACAGCATGAAGGGCTGCTATCAACCACGTGCTGCTACATTAGTAGACCCAAACAGCCGTATTCAAGTTAGAAGAATTTACTTTTCTTGACACACATAAAGGCGTTTCCCCTTGTTGTTGTTCACAGTTTGACTTTATATAGACTTACTAATGTGAAGTAACCAAAACAAAAACACTTCAGCAAAAGGTAAAACTCATTTCTGCTGTTGCTACTTCCCAGAATTCCTAGTATCACCACAGTTTGAAGCCACCATCAATATCTGCTTATTCTTCAGCCATAGACACTACATACAATTAGCACCACCCTTCCCTTGTCACACGTCAGCTTCTAGATTCCTTGGTCACAAGCTGTTGCGTACGGGCTTCCCTTCCAACAGAATTGTGTTGTGCTAAGTAACAAGATTAGCAGAACAGAATCGGTCACTCTCTTTCTAAGTAACCTTTGAATCACAGCGGTGCGCATGCTCCTGTGGAGTCTTACCAGGGGCTGTGAGAGCTGCTAATGGGACCACAAGGTAAAGCAGGAGACTTGAGACGGCCCCCTGCCACTGTTCTTTCTCCCATCATCCCATTCTATTTCTCTTCAAAGTTTTCAATATGGGTTGCTCATGTGTGGGCTTTTGAGACAGCCTGTGACAACAGTCTTGCTATGTAGCTCAGGCTAGCCTTGAACTAATTCCTCCTACCACCTTCACCATCTTCCTCAGTTTTAAACTGTACTTTAACTTTTTGTGTATGCATACTAATAATGTCTGTTTTGTTCCCTTGCCTGATCGTGTGAACACTTAAAACAGTATTAAGTAGAAACTTGAAGTCTAGTTCTCAAGTGAAAGATGCGGCATGTAGTTCTCAAAGCACCGCTATGATGCATGCCTTCCTGTCTGGGCTGAAATCTGAGGGCCACTCATTCTTCCTTGCATATCTATTCTTTGTCTGTTACCATGACGCCTGGCAACAAACACTACAATTCCATAGGCAGCTTTGTCTCTGTAACACTGGAATTATCATCTGCAAGCAGCGCCCTCTAGGTCTGCACTAGTCATGGTGGTCTTGAGGTGTGGCCATCAAAGACTCTGAAATGCTAAAAGTCAGGGTGGAAAGTGCTTCTGTAGTTGAAAATTAAACGTAATTTTTATGTCTTGAAGAATACCAGAGTAACATGGTCTAAATAAATCTAGAAATTCTGATATACTTTTTTGATGACTTGGAAGGACTGAATACCAGTAATCTGACAGAAGCATGTAAAAGGTTTTTAAGGGAGTAGAACCATATCCTTGTGAATATCTCTTAGCAGACCACCTGCCTGACCACACAGCTAGAGTCCTAATCCATGTACTAGTAACACTCACTGGTTCATCTACCAGAAGTATTTACTAAGCCCCTATGATGGGAGATGTCATTCTGTAAAGTATGTGATCCCAGGAAGTGATGTAGCTGGGCAGAAATTGCCACTAGCTAATCATAGAGGTCTGAAGGTCTGTACAGATAGGCAGGAAGTGATGTAGCTGGGCAGAATCAGAATATAAGCAGGGACAAATGGAAAATTATTCTTCTCTCTTCTCTGCAGAGACGCTAAACAGTCGAGATGTAGGACACCAGAGAAGTAAGACGTCCCTGGACCTTTCTCCAGTAAGATAAGGCCACAAGGAAATACACAGATTAATAGTTATGGGTTAATAATTAAGTCAGAGCTAGCCTATAAGAAACCATAGCCAATGGCCAACAGCTTCATAATTAGTATAAGTCTTCTGTGTTCACTTGGGGCTGAAGCAGTGGTGGGCCTAGCCAGGCCAAAAAGCTCTCGGAACACGTTTAGACTGGAAACTAGGTAAAGCAGTCCATCCTACAAGGGTATATGTTTCAAGACCCCCTAGAGCATGCCTGAAACTGTACACAAAACCTACATGTGCTGTGAGTTGCCCAATAATTAAATATACAGGATAAAGTTCAATTTTTGTTAAACACAATAAGAGATAACTGATAACAAAATAGAATGTTTATAGCAGTATATTGAAATAAAAGTTATTTAAGACTTATGAATTGTTTATTATTGGAATTTCCTATATAATATTTTAAAGCTATAGTTGACTTGATTGTGAATAATAGAAATAAAAATTAAAAGTAAAACTTTAGATAAAGCAGGCTATTGTTCCTGGGATCTGGATATCCACAAAACAGATAAAGCTTCTTGGGAACCGTGAGGAGGGGGAGAACGGGTGTCAGGCACAACTGTATGGGATACAGAACACTGAAAGGACCTAGGAAGAAAGCTCTAAAGCAACTAGTGAAGTTTTCACTGAGACACCAAGCAGAGTCAAAGAGATCAACAGTGGATACACTGATTCATGGTGGGGGGAAGCCATCCATGACACAGAGACATGGCTCAGACTCCCTGAGCTAGACAGGCTGCAGGGCTTAAAGAACTTCAGGAGGGTTGGAACAGAGAGAAGTCAAGGCAGGGAAAAACGGATGGAGACGATGTCAGAGCAGGATGCTCAAGAGAACACAAGCAGCCACCTAGCACCACCTTTAGCTTCTACTCTCATAGTGCAGATGATAAATGACTACTATTACAAGGGGAGATTATTACAGACCCTAAGGCTATAGCAAAAAATCAAATGCCATAGGGTTGAGGATATGACGCAATGGCAGAACATGAGCTTAGCATGCAAGACGCCCTGGATTCAACACCCAGCACTGAAAAAGAATTCACCTTACAAATGAAAACTCAACACATTAGCATCTTTACTAATTTCAACTGCCAAACCATCCATAGAGGAGAGCCACCAAGGTATAGTAAGATACTCTCAAGGTTGGTGCTAGTCTGAATGCTTTGCTCTTACTTTATGAAACTCAGCAAGGGTGGCAGTGGATGTTCTAAGAACATCAAAGACAACTCCTGGCTATGGGTTTAGAGTCCATCATTCTTAGTGATGGAAAACACAAACAAACAAACAAAAAAAAAAACAGCATTCAATCTCAACTCTATATAGAGTCCATGTAAGAATTCCTGGATAATGGCTCTGCTTGGGATTGTAAATTTTAAATTTTTATTGCCAAAATATATTTTGCCTTTTTAAAACTGAATTATGTTGATTTTTAAATGTAAACTTGAAGGAGATCTGGGGTGGGCAGGTCAGTGGTAGAGTTCTTGGCTATAACGCCTGGGTTACATCCCCAGCATTACAAAAACTAAGAAAGTCGCTTGTAAGTGAAATGTTTCATTTGATAGACACATTTCATATTTTAAAATTCATTCTTATGTATCATTTACAAAAGCAGGTACGAACGAGTGCCTCTGGTCACCTACCAAACACACACAATCCCTTACTACTTGTTAATGGAACCTGCCTGCTTAGGGCACCCCACCCTCTCCTCCAGGCCTTCAACAATGAATTGCAGCCCTGCTTTGTCTTAGGCAAGGTCCTCAGATCCTAAGGACATCACTGCAAATCTAACTCCCCTTTCGAGACAATTCTAGATGTGAGATTTAAGAAATCTCAATACAGATTTCTGGTTACACTGTGTTGGGAGGGCTTGTAGGAAATCTTCAGTGCTCCAAAAAGAGAAACAGAAGAGAGAGGCCATCTGTCTCTGCTTTTGATTCATACAGCTATGGAGCTAGAAGTCCTGGAGCAAGCTTGTTAAGGTGCTAAGAGGGGCCTGTAAGGAAGGGATGGCAACCAACAGGAAAGATTAGAGCCTCCCTAACTCTGGACTGTTCTTCAGGTGAAATTAATTTTCTTCTTGCTAAAGCCAAGTAAACTGAATGTTTCTTCCAGGAACCTGCTAAAGCACTGGTTGACAGATGACAACTAAGTTTTTTCAATCCTATATAACAGCTGAAATTTTATTTTGAAAACTGCCAACAAATGTATGCAAATGAATAAACAGACAACCTTTACCCTCTTATTTATTCATTTATTCTTTTGGTTTTAGGTATAATATATATCATTTTTCAACTTCATAAATAAACTTTGTAAGGACAAATTCTGAAGCAAAGGCTGATAAAAAACCCCATGCCAATTGAGGCTCACAGTATTCTGAAAAGACAGGAAGACTAATGGCAGGCAGCTTGGCCTGTGCTTCTGCTGTGCCCCCATGGAACTGCAGGGCTGTGGATAACCAATAGCCTTCTAGCCAGGCATGGTAGCAGGTACTTAAATTAAACACTTGGGAGAATGAGGGGGAACAAGGTCAAGCGATGGTACACAGTTAAGACCTTGTTCAAAACAAAAATAAATAAATAATAAGAAAGTTTGGTGTTTTTTTGAGTTTTTTGCATGAGACCCTGGGCTTAATACCTAGAACCCAGCATCACTCTTAG
The DNA here is from genome assembly GCF_017639785.1 of Mesocricetus auratus. Taxonomy (NCBI): domain Eukaryota; kingdom Metazoa; phylum Chordata; class Mammalia; order Rodentia; family Cricetidae; genus Mesocricetus; species Mesocricetus auratus. Next base: position 43,861,571 of record NW_024429182.1, read on the forward strand.
CGTTCCACTCTAGGGTAGAGTTGGGAATCAACCCTGTGTCATGGGATGCATAAGTATATACCTGCACATATACAGAATACTGGAGTGTACATGTTTAGCAGAAGCTCCATTGTTGAAGAAAACAAATTATAGGAGTGTCAGAATCCAAATGCTAGCCTAGATGGCACAAGCCAATTGCTTTCTTGCAGAAGGCTTCATATCTGGGAGTGACAGCATGCAAACAGCAGCATTTCCTCCCTTGCAGCACACAGAAAAGATTTTATTTGCCTGCCTTCTTGGACACACATGATCTACAAATGCATTCCTTGCATAACTGCGTGTTGATCATTTTTATGTGTATAAAGGAAACTCTCCATTGAAATCATTCATCTCCATGCCATGTGAAAATTCCATTCAATTCAGATTTCAACACAACTTCCATATTCAGCTTATATACAGCAAATGCCTTCAGACGCTAAACAGAATGAAACTATAAATCATGGTGAAAAAATTATACCTATTTGAACCCAAGAATATTTGCCATTTGCAGCTGCCACATCACTTGTCCTCTCAGAAACACCAGAAAATGAAGTGTCTGACCTCCAGATGGAGCTGGCTTTCAGGTGGCTCTATATCAAAGGCACACCTGCTTTCCACACTGCACTTTTTCATTCAATGGTATTTTTCTTTCTTCCTCTGAGACAAGATGGTACTATGTAGCCAAGGCTGGCTTCAAACTCATAAACATCTTCCTACCTTAACTTCCCCAGGTGTCAAAGCCCTGGCAGGCCAGGGCTATAAAACCATAGCAAACAGAATACTCGTCAGAGGTAGAAGAATGTTAAAATTGTTGTTGGCAACCACCAGAAAAGGCCTAAGTCAGCCATATTTCAATAATAAATCCTTAACTAGCCCCCATGCTCACAGAACACCAAGACACAGGCTCACCACCAGACTCGCCCTCTTCCAACACACAATATCACACTGCATCCATTACATTGGCATTCGTTGCCTCTGGCTCCTTTCAGAACTCCGCCCTCTGGTCCTGGCAAACCAGTAACATACAAACAGCTAGCCTCTGCATATTAATTACTGCCTTCAGATTATAGAATCATTTATAAAAATGTAAACTGGAAGAGTTTGAGCCCCTCCCACACTCAGCTCTAATGCCTGCCCACTCCCTGTATCTCCAGGGATTCTCGTGGGTTTGGATGTTATTGACCTCCAGCTGCAACTTCCTGCTGCCACAGAATTCTGTTTCCAGACTACATCTTGCCTTCCACCTAATGTGCGCGTTCAGCATCAGGGCTTGGCACCCGTGCTTCTCAAAGAAGAGCTGTGGACATAGGCAAGGTAAACGCTCAGCACATTGCCTTTCTTTTGTATGGTCAAGAGCTGTACCAGCCTGATACCTCAAGCAGGGGCGTGATAAAGGAGTCTGTTGTGAAGGCTGGAACTGGCCTACATCCTCCTTTGAGACCCAGATTCTCAGTGTGATCATGACAAACCATTAATCACAGGCACCATGTGAACAAGAGCAATCCCTGGGCACCACAGTGTCTTGTCCCAAAGGCCATCTCAAGAGGGCAGTTTGCAGAGTCACATATGAATAATAACTATACTATAAGCAAATATGGTTTGACTTTCTTAGAAAGAGGATGGACCATCAGGCAACTTGGGCAAAGGAAGTGCTCAAAGAAAATACATTTCGGTCTCCTGACTGACACACATTCAACAATAGGCAGCAGAATCTCTCCATTTCTAGCTGCCTGGGTCTCTGTTCCCCCTCTCCCATTGTCTCAGCACCTAGGCACAGAGGCCCAGGCCCAAGCCCAGGTTTCCAAAGCACATCTAGCAGCTAGCGGCCATTTACAAAGCAGGAAGGGCAGGGTCAAGCAGTCTGGCTTCCTGCTAAGGGCTGCCTCAGGCATTCCCATCAATTTATAATGACATGCAGTGCACCAGAAAGAGCAGCCACCAAATGAAAAGAAATACAGTAACATTTCTCTTTCTGCCTTTTGTGTCTACATTTTTTCATTTGCTTGGCACCTAGAACCTTGGGTACCCACGTTCATAATACATTTGAACTGAGAACTTGGTTCCATGAGAAGCACCAAACAGATGCAAAAACAGTTTTCAAACAGTAGAAGCGTCCCTTGATTCTTCCTATGGCTACACAGTAGTTCTAAACTATCCCCGTTTTCACTTTATCGTTCACTTTTCATATTTGGACTTAGTACAAACAGCTGTCATTTCTAAATACAACTTCACAGAAAATACACACACAATTTATGGAAATGTCTTCAAACCATCTTTTGAATTTAGTTATTGAGAAGTTACTTCCTCCTGCATTAACACATGAACAAAATAACAAGCATGAGACAGAACAAATTAATACTACTGAGATTCACAAGACCACTGCTGATAATGGCACTTTTGTATTATGTGATGTCAAAGACAAAGATGCTTGTCAACTGCATTTTTGAACTATTGAAGAAAGACTGTCATGGAAGGCAATCTATCAGGTGTAAGTGCAGACGACCTGGAGATGTTTCAAACTATTCCTTCTTCTAATTTGAAGAGAGAACCAGCAAGAAAAATAACTTCAGCTTACAACATTCAATTCCAGTCATCTAACAAAAGAATCTACTCCATCCCGAAAGTGAGAACCAGCCTGGTCAGCTATGAAGGATCTGAAATAAAACACCATTTTTCTAAAAGTACTTCCTCTCCCTTCTGCTAAACAATATTGTTAGGTCTGATGAACAATGTTTTCAGCATTTTTCTAAGCACGCACTGACTCAGTTCTCCAACAGCTGACAGAGAAATTCATTCAGCTGCCATAGAAAAGTGTTCTCCAATGGTGGGATGATTACATCATTCCAATCTCCATGAGAACTAAGAAATCGGGTCTCCCATGGTGAAATCAGCATAAACATCTCACTCTTCTGACAGGTGACTAGTCAAAACAAAGCCTCGCCAAATCTTTGGGGAGCTGTTTCTTTAGCAAATATTTACTGACCATCTACACTAGGGCCTGGCATTGTGCTAGGCACCTAAGGTATACAGATGAAAAGGAAAAATGAAATGATTTGTAAAGGCTAAGCCAACTCAAAATTCAAATTTCATGAGTATCCTACAGAAGTCCACAAAATATGGGCAACTGGATGTCAATACAAATGAGAAAGAAGTTTCCTGTAAGAGAGAATCAATTAATTGCCTCGTGGGGTTAGACACATGACAAAAGCTCCGTTATGAAGTACCATTTAGCAATGAGTAGTCCATCAGCAGACTTCCTTGCACCAGAACAGATTTAGATTGCAGCTGAAGAAAACAGTCCACTTAAAAAATATTGAAAGCTGCCCAGACAAGATACTGCCTTTAATCCCAACAGTTGGAAGTAAAGGAAGTGGATCTCTTGAGTTTCAGGCCAGTCTGTCTACACAGCAAGTTCCAAGTTAGCCAGGGTTACATAGCAACTCTTGTCTCAAAAACAGCAAGAATAGGGAAAAGGGGAGGGGCTACAAGCAAGCACTAGCAGAGAAGCTTACTTGTAGAACAAAATACTTTTCTTAAAAGAAATCATGTAATATAGCTTAAATATTACAGAGTAAAAGATAACACCTTAAGTTAGAAGTGACAGTAAAAGTTAATTAGCATACACAATTCATTTTTCTCCTATGGACTGAAAACAATGGGATGATTTTAATGGAAATCATGTGTACTTTAAAAAAACTGACAGTAGACTTAGAGAAACACCTTCATGTGCTGGGAAATCAAGCTTCAAGTTCAGACAGTAACAAAAGAAGCTTTGCATCTCTGTCCTGCAACATTAGGTGCTGGATCACTTATGCCTAAGGGAAGGCTGTGTAATCCAGACATAAGGGAATGCTTTATCTGTCAATTCAAGTGAAGGGGTTACCTTAATAAAGAAAGCTTGTCTGGTGATACATGCAGAAGATGGGAAGAGGAAGGCACCAGAACGCATAACTAAAACAGGCCACCTTGCTGACACAGACTGCAGCATCAGCATAACAATTCTTTTAAGATCATATATCAATAATTAAGCCTCCAGTATAGAACTGGCAATGCATCGTTCCATTAGTACTAATTTAGGGTTATTTTAGAAAGTAACTGTAAATGCTTTCTCAGAATGCAGTAAACAGGAAGCAACCAAATTGTTTACTATTAATTTTCAATTTGCTAGAACTAACCAAGATAACTTTTTTCTCTTAAAAGGCACATCCTAAAACACAGGGGGGAGGGGGATGTTTTAAGAGTATGTAATCAATACCAAGATTCAAAATATTTAATATCAAGCAAACACACCTTCCAATTACAACAAATATAGGATTAAATGCATAGAATTCAGAAGTGCTATCACACGTCTTTAGTCCCAACACACAGGACAAGAGAAAGGAAATCTATGAGTTCAAGGCCGATTGGTCTTGAATTTTAAGTGAATTTTAAGCTAGTCTATACAGTGACCCTGTTTCAAAAAACTAAAAAGAAAATAAATAAATAAATAAATAAATAAAATAAGTTTCATGTGCAAGGACCTGGGTTCCATCCCTAGAACTCCAAATAAAGTGTAACCATGTAACTACCAGGGGAATGGGACCAGTATCTAACTCTTTCAGAATGCTGAACAGAAATTATAGCCGGGCGTTGGTGGTATACGCCTTTAATCCCAGCACTCGGGAGGCAGAGCCAGGCAGATCTCTGTGAGTTCGAGACCAGCCTGGACTACCAAGCGAGTTCCAGGACAGCCTCCAAAGCCACAGAGAAACCCTGTCTCGAAAAACCAAAAAAAAAAAAAAAAAAAGAAAGAAAGAAAAAGAAATTATATAAAGCCATTTGTGCATTATCAACTGTTTCTTTTAAACAGGAATTTCGGGTCTTGGGGTTTAGGGGAGAAACAGAAAGCAGTGTTGACTATACCAAGAAACATCGCCAAACAGTAGAATGCAATCACTCTGTAGAGAGCTGCTTCCTATAATCACAAGCCACTCAGTCAATTAAATTATAAAAATGAATTCCGCTTTGAGTTCCCAAACCTCCTTATACTTTTCTTTTCTTTCTTTTTTTTTTTAATTTAAAGATGGAAGTTTTCCTCTGGCCTTAGCTTCTACTACCTGGAATCTTGGGGACATTTACTGAGGCCCCTTGAGTCCTCAGTAAACTTACTCTTCACCACAACCCACAAAAACAAGTTATTTTCCTTAGTTTACAAATAAAGAGACTGAAGCGTGAGAACCAGACTTTAACCATTTTAAGACTGGGGAATAACAGAACTGCTGAAGACAACTCCACAATGGACGCTTACTTCACAGCAATTTCCTATGCTTCAAATGAAATCGCACATGGCCATTCTAAAAAACAGTATCATTCTTTTAATTGGAGCTTTCTGTGCAGTCCTTTCTCTTTAACATTCAACCTTCCTGTGTTGCCAGCTGTTCTGGAAGTCGAAGCAAGAAGATCTTGAGTTCAAAACTTGCCAAGGCAAACAGTGAATTCAGCATGGGTGACTTCTGAAAACCTAATCTCAGATTTTAAAAATTAAAAGGACTAGGGTTGTAATATTGGTGATGACCATTTGCCTGCCATGCTCCAAGAAGCCATAGGCTTAACTCCAGTCCCATGCTAAAAATAGAGCAAGGGTACTCATTTGCTCGATGACTTCAGAGCAGACTGAAGGCTCGGTCTAAACCCCAAACCAGACCCTGGACACTGAGGAAAACAGTGACAGGCCTTTGATCTCCTTGCAGCTTTTTCTGCACTAGCCTGTTTTTAGGATGATTTGAAGGCTGGATATTCATTGTGATATTCCCTAGCACATCAGGACCACAGTTCTAAACATAAACAAATTCCTGTACCTGGCCATAATGGTGCTGTAACTGTGAGTCTGAACCCACAAATTAGATACACTAATAGAAAGAGGGAATACACAGCATTATGGCTGAAAGGGAAAAATTAGACACTGATGGTCAACAGACACTTTTTTCTTCCCAGTCAACTATCTTCCTTTTAATACTCATTGAGGATCAAAAGAATCTATTTCCTTTCAATTAACCACAGCACTTATTACAGAACTAGACATTACTTTCATGTAAGATGAGAAAAAGTTCCAAATCCTGAATGACTTTTAAAGCACTGGACTTAATGAATCAGAAAAAAAGTGAAAGTTTAGAAAGAATTTCAAAATAAATAGCGTCTTGGGGTTGGGGTGAACTCTTCCAGCAGGTGCTTGCCCATGCAGGCATGAAGACCTAAGTAACATCCCTAAAAGCCACATTAAAAAGCAGGGCACATAGAGGGATGCTCTCTCAGTCTGGACACATGGGGAAGAGCCTAGGTCCTGCCCTGGATGAAATGATAGACTTTGGAGATCCCCCCCAAGGAGGACCTCACCCTCCCTGGGGAATGATGTGGGGATGGGGTGGGAGGCTGGGGAGCTAGTGGAGGGACAAGAGAGGAGGGGTGGGAGAGGGAGCTGGGATTGACATGTGAAGCATGCATGTTTCTAATTTAAATAAAAACATATATTAAGGGGAAAAAAACACTCTTGGTTCCTACACAGCAACTGGGGGGGGGGTCGCTGAGAAGTCAGATATGTAAAAGAAGCAGGATGAAGCAGAGCAGTCAAGGTCAGGAGAGAGGTGCTCCATCTCTCACACACTATCAGAGGTGGCCCAGTGGTAAGGAAGGCCGGCTTCCTGTGGCAGAGCCTAGATGGCTTTGCACGGAGACCACTGGTGTGCGTGGAGAGACCTTTGCAGGTTTTAACACTAGAGGATGAGAGATAGGAACACTGGCACGTAATGGCAGTACCAAATGATGGAGAGGCAGGGGGCTGGGGAGAAAAAAAAAGCGGGGCACAGTAGCATACATACATCTGTAATTCAAAGGTTGAACCTGAAGATGAACCAGTCTGGCCTACCTGGAGAGTAAAAGACACTGTTTGAAAAAAACCAATGTAGACAACACCTGAGGTACATCCAAGACAGCTCCACACACAGGCACTCTGTACACACACACACATAACGTCTTGATGAGAAGAAATTCAACTACACAGCAATTTATGATTAGAAAATCACACTTTTGTCCATAACATACAGAAAACGCATCAAATATGAAGCAAGGTGTAAAACAAAAGAAATCTCTCTAGGCATGAAAGCCTGCAGGGGAAGAAGTTAAAGGCGGTACTCCTCTTCATCCAAAATTTCATCACAGAATCCCCCACCTGAAAACCTTTCACACCTTTCCCACTCAAAATTAAACACAAACCAAAAGTTCCTTAAGGGGAAAGTTTTAACAATTCCCTCTAGCTGCCTACAAGGATGGGACCACTACAATTCCAGACATCTAGAACCACGAAGGGCTGACCGTTCTATAACATCATCTTAGAGGTTTGCATGCTTGAGTGTCAGGGTATGTGGGAAGGCATGCACATGTTTGTGCTCACACACGTACACACACTTGTGCCCAATGGGATTTGTAGGCATGTATCTATCAGGTTTATACCCTAATATCTGACTCCCAAGCTTTATTAATACAGTAATAAAAGTAGCTGCTATGGGGGAAAGGTGGTACAGAGGTTCTCATGTAGCCCAGGGTGGGCTCCAACTCATACTGTAGCTATGACCTTGAACTCCTGATCCTTCTGACTCAGACTTCCAAGTGATGGGATTACAAAGCAGGCAGCACCATGCCCAACTGGTCTTAAACAGTGAGATTAAAAATGGTGACTGGAAAAGTGGGGTATATCTATATAATGGCACATAGGCGTGAAAATATTGTGAAGAAACCCATTATCTTGTATGCTAACAAAATATTAGTTTAAAAGGGGAAAAAATAATGGCAGATGAGCAGGAGGTCAAAGGACTACAACTAGGAGAAGAGAAGCTGAGAAAAAAACAGTGTTTGTGATGGCTTTGAAGAACAGGTAGGGCATGGGCAGGAGAAGCAGAGCTTTTCCAGGAACCAGAGTAAAGTGTCTGGCCAACTATGGGGATGGGCTGAGAAGGAAATCTGGGATTAGCAAAAGCAAACAGGAGAAAATACAGTTGGAAAAGGAAGGCCAGACCTGACAATACCTGATCAACTAGTCTTTGTTTTGTAAGTAATAGGAAGTAATGAATTTTTTAATTGATGACATCCATAATCAATACAGGGCAAGAACAGGAACTGTAGAAAATTCGGGCATTTCAGTCGCTCCCCTTTGTCTGCCAGGCTTGTAAGCTCAGCCCAGGAGGGAAGTAGGTGTTATCCTGCTCTAATGTGAGGGTGGGGCTTAACACTCCTGAAGGTATACAGCTGAGTTTTCTCTGTATCCAGGTAACATTGACCAGAGCATATTACTTGGTGTTTCAACACCCCATACACTCCTCCCAATACACCTGAGGCCAGCTCACTGACCCAGAACATTCCAGATAGCCCAATGGAGACCTTGAGAAAGTGGGGTTGAGGGCCAGAGAAGCACCAGTGGATTCACAGGAACTCAGCTTATAGTGGTATTCAGTTACAGTTCACAGTCATAATACAAAATCATTCCAAGAGAGCCTGAGCAAGGTCTAACTGAAACCAGACACAAGCTTCCACAGATCATCACAAAGCACACCCATACAAAATGTACACAAAGTCCCACACAACCACCTGTAACCACTCATGTTCACCTCTGCCTACTATGAGCTGAGGATTCCTACTGGAGATTGGGCACAAATGCACTATCTGCTCAACACCTAGCAAAAACCCCAGACTCCCAAGAGGGAAGCAGGTGTTTGCTGCAAAGCGCATTATTTGTATGGACAGTCCAGACTAGGAGCCATTCATGGAAATCCCCAGACACACATGTTCCCAGAATGTGTCACGAGACCACCTTACAGAGCAGGCTGGCTTCGTAAGCTCTCTGGGGCACAGGGTCCAAATGGAATCTTTGCATTTGAGTTTCAATCATGCTCCAGATTAAGACACCCTGGGTCTCGGCCGGGCGGTGATGGCGCACGCCTTTAATCCCAGCACTCAGGAGGCAGAGGCAGGCGGATCTCTGTGAGTTCGAGGCCAGGCTGGACCAACAGCCTCCAAAACAATACAGAGAAACCCTGTCTCGTAAAACCAAAAAAAAAAAAAAAAAAAAAGACACCCTGGGTCTCAACAAACTAGTCACCAGATAAGAGCTGGGGGAAGTCTGGAGAAAGTGGGTGTGTGACTGCTTTTATCATGCAAATTTATTGTAATATGTCATCTAATTTCACAGTGTAATAAAACAGAACACAAATCCACTATGTCTATAAAACATGCATTATATATTTTACTATTTAATATATTACTATAATCATTTAAATAATTACATAAACTATCTGGGTGCAATTATGTCAAAAAAATATATATACTGCCCTCTACCTCAGAAGATTCCATTTTAGAAGAACTGTCTTTCACTAAGATATAGAACCAGAAGTTTCCCCTCAGGAACACAGACAAAAAGCAAAACAAAAAGTGGCAGGGCATACCTGCTTCTGCTTTTTCTGTCTCTGTATGTCTAGTGTATATTCCCCAATCCCTGAAGTCTAAAAGAGTCTTTATGGCTTCAAAATAAATGAAGTTATCTCCAACCTGCTCATCACACAGGCCCTAAAAAGCACAAACAAGAGGACTAATTTTCAGCAGTAAAAGAACACTTGAAACATGATAAAGAGCAATCCAAAAGTACTTTTGCTTGTTTTGCAAACAAAGGACACTTTGGAAAATAAAAACCTTTAAACTAAAATATTTTAATAAAAGAAATACAACCTTATAAATACAGATTCTGATGCTGATAAATTTATTCACTGTATTCGCCTACTCAAGCAAGCCACCCACTGGAAAACTGGGAAGACAAAAAAAAAAAAAAATCAACAGCCTCTGCACCATCTGATTTTGCCATGGGTTCTAAGAATTTATATGCAAGAACATATAAAGAGGCTAGAGAAACTCAAGCATCCATGCATCTTTAATTTCAGCTGACAGAAAGTAAATGTCAGCAAGCCTGCAGACTCCTCCCCTCCCCATGCTATCCCAGAGGGGACAGTGATTTATCTGCACAGAGACAGCACATTTAAAACTCGGGTTTGGATTCCAAGGAAACCTTCAGAAAGGTATAAAAATGTATATTATTCATACCAAATTATAATAGTGACCCACTGTAAAGATAAGTTCAGACCAGTTTTTAAACACTGGTGTGATGGCTAAAATGGTTTATAATAATTCTCATGGATGTGAAAGAAAACAAAAGTTAGTTTGGGTATTCAACTAGCTATAAAAAACCAGGTTAGGGAAAATCATTTGTCTGCGGACATACACCTGAGCAGAGACAGGACCTGGTTGGTATCTGATTGTAAGAAAAGATGACGTTCTACTCATATGACACATAATGGCAAGTCGGGGAGCACCCCCCCCAGAGAGATAACAAACTCATCTTCTCTATTACATTTTAGAAAAAAAAAATCCTGGGCTGACCACTCTCCAGGAGTCAGTGTGCATCTGCTGTGGAAAGGGCCTTCTGTTGTGGGTCACAGCTATATGGGCTAAGTCAGCACCTAATTAAAGCAGCATCTATTAAGAAACAGGGATCAGCAGGGCAGTGGTGCAGCACTCCTTTAATCCCAGCACTTGCAAGGCAGAGAGGAGGATCTCTGTGAGTTCAAGACCAGCCTGGTCTACAAAGCAAATTAGGAAACAGCCAAAGCTACACAGAGAAAACCTATCGGAGGGAGGGAGGGAGGGAGGGAGGGAGGGAGGGAGGGAGGGAGGGAGGGAGGGAGGGAGGGAGGGAGGGAGGGAGGGAGGGAGGGAGGAGCTAAAGGTTCATAGTTGTTTACTATCTGTTCCTCCCCTGCTACCATTCTTACCATCTAACAAAAATGGAGTTTATTTTGTCCTAAATAATCATATATTCCTACATACACAAAAAAAAACATACACACACACTGAATAATACAACTTTCACTCAACTATCCAATGCCTAAATGAAAAATTTTAACACTGCTACAGCTAATGTTAGTGCTAAAAATGTAGCATGCTGTGAAAATGTGTAAAGTACACATTTATAAACTGGTTTTCTTTTAAGAGTCACTTGCCTTGGGTTGGGTGTACAGGTCAGCTAGGAGACTGATTACATAGCATGTAGTAGGTTCTGGGTTGGACCCCTAACACTGCATAGTATAGTAGCATAGATCTGTAACTCCAATATGTCCATAATGCCAGCACTTAAGAGATGGAGGCAGAAGGATCAGAAGTTCAAAGTTGTCGTTGGTTATGTAGCCAGCCTGAGGTACAGAAGACTGTACGTACGTACGTACGTACACACACACACACACACACACACACACACACACACACACAGCGCCTCATGGGGGAAAACTATTAAAACAATTTGGCTGGAAAACAAATGGATAAAATTCTCTAATCTTCTACATGGAACCTAGAATTCAGAGGAAGAGGCAGAGGGGTCATCATGAACTATTTGGCACTGTAAACTTCAGGGTATAAGAGACTGTGTCCAGCAAGAGCACTAGACAGCAAGCATTGTTGCTGCCATTGATAGCCACTGCCACCACAACAACTACAATGTGCAAGATGTCCAATCACAGAGACAGATGATTGCCTCCTGTGACAAAGAGACTAGTCCACAGCCAAGGATGGGCAGGTATCCTTTCTCTTGATCCCTCTATCCCCTTTTATACTTATGTAGCTCAAAGTCTTAGGTCAAACAGCAAATACAGTTTTGGAAAGTAAACAATGAAGTTATATGCAAAGTGTGAAATCAATTAAATTCACACTGAAATCTGTACGTGTGTACATACGTAGGCGTGAACATGAGTGTGGATGCATCCATGTGGAGGCCAGAGGTCAGATTTGCGTGTCATTCCTCAAGCTCCAGGGATCTTCTTTCCTCCTTCTCTTCAGCATCAGAATTACAAGCACACACCCAGCTTTGCACATGGATTCCCAGGTCCTTTGTGGTTGGGATACTCCTTACCAACTAAGCCATCCCCTCCCTTACTGTGACTTTTAGGCTTTAATATGCAGTCAAAGCTGACCTTGAATTCATTATCCTCCTGGCTCAACATTCTGGGTGCCATCATTCTGGCAGTCCTGAAATAGTTTACTTTTCCCAGTTTTCAGCAGGGTATGAACAATAGAGATTTGTGACTTTTTTTTTCTTTGTTTTTCCCCCATATGTAATTTCCTATGAAACCTATCCTAATAGGTTTATCGCCTTTCTTCTGGTAATGAACTGGGTAAGATCACAAACACTAGAATCCAGGAATAAAGCTTAAATGAAATTGATCCTGGAAGGATACTCCCATAGAATAAGAATAAAATTCATCACAAAGTAAGTACTCACAGTAATTGAGAAGGGGAAAATTAATTTAAAGGAATGTGGGGAAATGCAGAAAACTGTTTTATCATTTACAATTCACAAACAAGACTAGTAACACAGAACTACATTGAGAAAAGTGAAATATACATCAGCAACTGGGGGACCAGCAGGGAACAGAAAGAGAATACCTGTTGCACTCAAAATTGTTATATACTTCCTGCCATGATATATTTGGTCTGGAGTCACAGACACCTTAGTTCAGAAGATGATACAGAAATGTTAAGTGCTCCAAAACACACCATACATTGTATTATCTTCATCTACAGGTATATTTTTCTATTTAGATTAAAACTAAGGTAATAAAAGATAAGCCTTGGTTCCTATTTCCTGATAAATGATGGATACAACTCATGACACTAAATAAAGATACTCCAGGGAGCATCATTAGGAAAACTGGGTATGTTCCAGTGAGTTCCAATCTCCCTACATTTCTCAGGCATGAAGCCTGGAACTAATTACAAACAAACTTCAGATCCATGTTATGAAAGGTTTCTAGCAAACAGATAACTAGGCAGAATTAATCCCACTGACTATTCAAGGAGGGCACAAATTAAAGATATTACTTAGGCAACTCAAGCATGGGGTGCAAGCTCGGACTTTAAAACACATTCTTAGCGGAAATTCTGTAATTATAACTCTCTGGGAAGGACTTCACATGTGCTAATTACAGTCATCAAGACTCAGAGCAGACTTCCTGGAAAGATGGCACAGTGCACTTAGATGCAAGCCCCCTGACTTCATCATTACATGTTGCACACATGTATCAAACTGATATGCTGGACCCTACAAATATATACAAACATTATGCTAATTAAAACTTTGGCAGAAAAAAATTAAACAAAAAAAAAAACTCTGGCAGGGCATGGTAGTATTAGTATCCCAGCACTCTGGAGGCAGAGGCAGGTAGATCTCTGTGGGTTCCAGGTCAGCCTGTTCTATATAGTTGAGTTCTAGGATAGCCAGGGCTACATGGCTAATGAGACATTTTAAGGGGAAAAAAACTTTCTATTCTTTAAAACAAATTAAAGGCAAAAGTTAAGAAAGAAATCCTCACTTAAGGCAACAATAGCTTAGGATTTAAGAGCAGACAGTACAAGTGGACCAGGTAGTGTCCACACATGTGCCCCTGCTCATAAAAATAAGACTAAGGGAAGCCTGTGGAAAAAGAATCTCAAGCCCCTGGTGTCCTCTACCCTGGAAAAGCCAGTAACACCTGAATGGAACTCAAATCGCTACCTATCCTAATTGGGGGAAGAGATGTTTAAGGGAAACTACAAAGTTAACCCACTTCAGTCTTCCCTCAGAGTCCACATAGCTCAGGAGCTGAGGGTCAAAAGTAACTCTGCTTTGGCAAAAAGGCCATCAGAGAACACGGCTGTCTGAAACCATTTCTCATCAATGTTGGCTCACCCAAGTCAGGGAAACAGAAGGAATTAGGGCAAGAGTCAATAACATAAAGAAGTGAATTTCAAAGACATACCCAGGGCTGATGCCAGTCTTCATGCCACTTTACTGAGAAAAGAGCTAAAATTAAATGCATATCATGATCTCCCACCAGTAATAAAAGAAAGACATGAACTCAGGACCAATACAAAGCCAAGTCAGTGAGAATCCACCCACCTTTTCTTGGACACGGAAGTTAGACAAAATCTAGAACATTCCTAAATGAAAATGAAGGCATGGCATAGAATACAGAAAAGAACCTTCAGGAACATTTACTCTAGAAACTGAAGACAAGCTCTTGGTTCTCCTTTGTCTCATATCAAGAAAACTTAAGAAAACGTGCACTGCTGGAATAGGACACTAAAAGAGACAGTAACTCTCAGAGTTACAAAAGGGAATGCAAAACAAACACTTGCAAAAATTAAAAAGGAATTTGGGGATAATATACAACAGGCACTTCATTCATTCAACCCCAAACACTGGCACTTATTCTTTTTAGGCCAAGCACTACCAAGTGTATGATACAGATAATCTGGGCATATCCCACAGGAAAGAACAGAGAGAAGTTGACAGTTTAGGTAAAGAAGCCACAGAACCCAGTTATGAATGACTGGTGTGTCTAAAGAAAAAGGTACTATGACAATGTAAGAAGAAAGTCATACACTAGGGAAAATCCTTGAACTACACGATAAACTACATATGAAATAGGGTCAGAGTATGTAGAGAAAAATAATAAGGACAAAACAGAGAATCACAACCCCCTGACCCTGCTAAGCTCCCGTGTTATAAAAAGAAATATGAAGAGGCAAGTCACAAAGAAATATTCAGACTGACGTCTTACAAATTCAGATGTCAGCAAACACTACAGGAACGTCTACCATGTGACAATGATGTATATAAAAAGATGTGTCATGTATGCCTCCTATACCCAAGCAAATCCGTGTAAATTTATCTGTGGACTATTTAAAAAAAAAAAAACCTACCTAGAGGTGTCAATCAATAGAGTTCCTCTTAGCATGAACAAGACCCTGGGTTCAATACCCAGTATTGGGGAGATAGATAATGAAAGAATATTCACTTAAACACATAATTCATGCTAAATATATTTTAATACAGAAAAAAACACTACAATAAAATTTTCAAAAGAAACAAAACAACAAGCAGTATGTGTTTAATACTCAGTTGAAATTCTTCAGACTTAACTTACAATCATTTCCCGTGCTTATCCCAGTATTTAACATGAAATTAAAATCTGAAGGAGTTCTTAAAACATTGTGAAAATGTGTGAAACCTTACCTATGTAATTTTAAGAAATTTTGTACAACCATCTTCCAAATAAGGATGACTGAGACTGCAGGAAGACTCAAACACTAGAGTGGAGCCTGCAGAGAGTCCAGACAAAAGCCACTGAAGAACAGGAAAGCCTGTAGCAGAAGGGCAAGCCAGGAGGATTAAGACAGATGTGAATGGTCAGGCAGCTGTTCCCACAGCAGGAACAGAACAGAGGAAACATGGGTTAACTCTGTGAACACAGAAAGTCCTGAGGCGCCTACTGACAAACATCCATTATATTCAAACTAAGGTAATTCAGTTTTTCCTACATTTAGCCACTAAAAGCCCATCGATAAAAAACACAGACCTAAGAAAACTGCCCTTGTCGGGCGGTGGTGACACATACCTTTAATCCCAGCACTCAGGAGACAGGCAGATCTCTGTGAGTTCGAGACTAGTCTGGTCTACAAGAGCTATTTCCAGGACAAACTCCAAGCCACAGAGAAACCCTGTCTCAAAAGCCAAAAAAACAAAACAAAACAAAACAAAAAACTGCCCTTAGCAATTCACAATTTTATACTGGTTTTAGAGGGTTCATCATTCCATACATTCACTGCTATCTCTGAAAAGACTACTACAGAAATAAAATATGTGTAAATTAAAATGTGTTACTGTTACCACTCACCAATAAGATGTGGAGAATGGTTTTAAGCCTTGTTCTACCTGCATGTTTATAATAATCAAGAGGAATAAAATGCATAACACAAATAAAACATCAGGAAATGCAGAGAACAAAGGTAATACAGATCAGGGGCCAGTAAATTATGGCCAGAATGTCTGTTTTCACAAATAGAGGTTTATCTGACTACAGCCACAGCAATTTATTAGTGAAGTACTTATGTCCAAGCTGGGTAGTTCAACAGAAACCACACACCCCACCCTCAACAAGACACTGGAATAAGTAAACAGTATACCCACTTCTGGTATTAGTGATCATCTCCCTTACTGTACATGGGGAAACACAATAAACACTATTGCTTTTCTGAAGCTGATAAACTGAGAAGTAATGTGCATAATGCTACTGAAAACTATATAAGGTACAAAATATTAATTTAAGATTAAAATTAGACTGCACAACTGAGAACAAAGCCACATCTTTAATCCCCATACTCTGAGGCAGAGCAGGCAGATCTCTGTGAGTTCCTGGCCATTCTTGGTTACAAAATAAAACTCTGTCCTCAAGAACAAAAGAAGAGAGAAGGAGAAAAAAAAATTCAGATTACATCACTTCTAGATACATAGAAAATACAACAAAAACATTGTACAGGACCAGAGAATGCTCAGTGGGTTAAGGCACTTACTGCCAAGCCTGATGACCTGAGTTCAGAGTCAGAATCTACACCGTCCAAGAAGAAGACTTGGCTAACCCTTGACCTCCACACACATGACCTCACAAAATTAATTAATTTTAAAAATTGGAAAATAGAAAAGTGTGGTAGCAACACCCCTTTAATCCTGGCCTCAAGAAACAGAGACAGGCAGATCTGAGTTTGAGGCCAGCCTGATCTACACAGTGAGTTCCAGGCCAGGCAGGACTACACAGTGAGACCCTATCTCAAAAAAAAAAAAAAAAAAAAAAAGAATAGTTGAAAATTAGAAAGAAAAATACCATGCAAATGGAAACAAAGCAGTACTCAACACTGGTGAATTCACAATCTAACACTGTCCACGAAGTTAATGAAATACTAATTCTCAAGAACATTTACATTTTTATCTCAAAACAGGATACTTACATACATTAAAAGCAAAACTTCCTAGAAAGAGGAGAAATTGACATAAACACTGAACTAATAGATTTCAGCAAATATTTAGTTTTTGGCAAGTTCATAACTTAAATAAGGTAATCAGTGACAAGTATAAGTAATACAAATGTTGGATATACATATATTTATTATACATATGGACACAACATGTGTCCATAGAACAAAAATCAACTAGGCTGTAACAGGACCATATTCTGTCTAAATGACATAAAACAAGGAATAATTAACAGAACCTAAAAAAGAACACCATCATTTGAAACAATTTAAACAATCTTAACCATAGCTCAATGACAAAAAAGAGCTTAATATGGTGGCACCTTCCCCAAATCCCAAAACTGAAAAGGGAAGGGAAGGGGATTGACACAAGTTCAAGGACAGTCTGGACTAGACATCTGCCTTGAGACTATCCCAGAAAACCAAAAAGCATAGAGAAAGTGACGATGAATAATTTTAGAATATCTTCAAAAAGATAACAAAGAAGAGAGAAATGCAAAGCTCTAACTTAAGTCAAGAAAATATTAAAGAACTGAAGGATTTTAATCAGTCAGAGAAAAAGTATCACACAATAAACTTAACGCAAATAGAGCAAAGGGAAATGAGTAAGGGTGGGTGCCAAGACCATCCAAGGGCCATGGGTCAATTGTCCCTCTGACAAAGTGCTATGACATATTCAAAACAAGAAAACTATAAGTCAAGCTGTATTAAGGGTTCCACCTGCAATTCCAGCACTTGGAAGACTGAGGCAGAAGATCAGGCTGTTCAAGGGCAGCCTGGGCTATAGGAGACCCTCTCTCAAGAAAACCAGAAAAGGAAAGCATGTGAGAAGGGAATAGAAAGGAAAGAGAAGAGGAGGGAGGGAATGAGAGAAAAGGAGAAAAGTACAAATGAATATGTAGCAGTGAAGAACTTAAAAAAGGGAACCAAGTACGCATGATAAAATCATAAACACAATAGAGGCCAATTTAGAGGCCAGCTTGAGCTACACAGCAGATTTGAGTCTCATTTAGTACTCTCAGTACAACAGGAAGGGAAATGTTCAGGACCCTGGATTTTAGCCATGGTTTCTTAACATATGACACTGAAAGTAGAAGTAACAAAGAAAAAACTGACAAACTGGGCTTCATCACAAGTAAAAACTGCTCTGCTTAATTCAATAACAAAGCCTGTTGGAAGTCTGATCATCATCCTTGTTGTTGCAGCATACACACACACACACACACACACACACACACACACACACTCACACCTATATGTGGAGTTTTTGCCCTATGGCACCCTTTCAAAATTCTAGAAATGCACTAACAATGTTCAAGTTTAAAGTGATTTAAGCTGACTATAGTGGTGCACACCAGTAGGGTATGCTGAAAAGGTGGCAACTTCCACAAAAGGTCGCTTGAAAAGCCATATAGAAATCTACTACTATAAAAAGCTTCCTAAAGTACATACATATATAAAAGGCATCTAAATGAAGTCACCATACAAGGCCCCAAGTAGACATCTTATACCAGCAAGTAAAGCCTCCAGTGCCAGGAACATCATGACCAAAGGAATCCCATAGAATACTGCCCTCCTCCGGCTACGCCAAAACATAACAGGTTATATTTAGTTGTTCTCCACAATCTGATGAGAAGGCCCTACTGATGAAAACAACACATACTTATGTCATCAAATACAGAAAAGTTGGTCTGGTGCCTAGCTAGAAGCTTCACCCTGCTGACTAGTGCTCATAGTGCTGGCAGATCTATACACACTACCACAGGAGAAAAGAAATCATCACTTTTATCCAGCTACAGGCCCTTAGACCTACAACAATGACCTGGATACAAAATACACTGGTATAATAGTGGCACAAATGTTATGGGAATAACCAACCACTTTCTAAAAACTGAATCTAAGGTCCACTACCTGGAACCATACCTGGAACTGCTAAGGTGGCCAAAACCCCAAGACTAGACAGGTAATGGGCCTTGGGGAAAACCTATTACTATTGTTCTGCCAAAGGAACACAGCAATAAAAATGACTCCTATTACTGTACTCACAGATCAGTACTTCAGTCATCATCAAAGAAACTGTTCCTTGCATTAAATGGGAATTACTACATAGATCTACAACTGAACAGTGTATAGAGAGAACACTCAGTCCTAAACCAATGCCTTCATCAAAGCCCTCCCCTCAAGGATGGGGGGGGTGTCTAAGAACCAGAAGTGATGTGTGACTCCAAGTAAATAGTGTCTTGTAGACCTAAAAGAAATGATGCACATAAGAACTCACAAAGACTGTGGTAGCAAACACAAAACCTGCCTAATTTTAGCCAGATGGGGTTCCAACACTGAGTGAAGGAAGTGGACATAGGGTTCCACCCCTAACCAAGAAGCTATTTGTAATTGATACCAGCTGGCAAAGGGAAAAATCAGTCTTCTAGAATAGAGTGTCACTGAGTATGTTAGGTCCCATACTCAGGAGTAGTTGGCAAATATAAGATGAACTCCATGTTTTTTCTATGTAGACTTTTCTTTCGTTTTGTTTTCTTATTTTCTGTCTTATTGGTTTGTTTGATTCTCATTCTTATGTTTTGTGGTTTGCTTTATTTTGAGAGAGAGAACACAAAGTTGGGTGGGTAGGAAAGTGTGTAAGATCTGGGAAGAGTTAAAAGAGGGGAAGAAATATGATCTAAATATATTGTATATAAAATATTTTAAATAAAAAATTAAGTGATAGTGCTTTGTTAGAGTTTTGGTTTTGTTTTTTAGTAGTATATTTTGTAAGCAATTTAGAAAAGAATACACAGACTAGAACAGAAACCTGTTCAATAAAGTGCAAATAAATACAAGATCATTTTAATGTCTGTCAATCAGACTGACATAAATGGTCCAAAGCAGTAACATTGCCAACAAGTATGAAAGCAACCCCATGTATACTCTTCTGAAAGCAAAATCAAATGTTAAATAAGCCTCTCACTGGCTGAAAATTTTATGCCAGGAACTCAGCCTGAAGGTGGTATCCTACGAGTGTACAGAGATACATTCCCTACAGCAATCACTGCAGCACTGCTTATAAATTGTCTTGATGGGATCAAAGTAAAAATTCATCAAGTACAAACAGTGATACACTGGTAAATAGCTCTCTTGGGGCCTAGAGAGCCCTGATTTGTATAATTTTTGCCAATTTCTGTGGTAAACACTCCTCCCACAGCTAATCTCAAACTGCCAAAGTGAAGGAACTAGGTTTGTAGAGCTGAGATGAAATTTGTAGAACTAGATTTTATGAGCTGATGCAAACTAGCCACTTCCATATGCACTGGAGACAGGGAGCCCTCTGGGTGAAGCACTTGCCCAGCATGTGCCAGGCCCTGGGTTCAACCCAGATATCACTCACTCACACACACACACACACACACACACACACACACACACTCACGCCATCCCACTACAATGCTAAAAAGCTATAATTATGATGTGAAAAGTTTATATTAACCTAACAATACCCAGTACATATTATTGAATTAAAAATTACTTATTGAACAGTTTACAGACCGTGTGAATTACATGCATACTTCATTTCCACATTCAAAAATAACATACAACAGTGACAATAACACTATACTCAATTAGTTTGTATATATGACAATAGCAATAAATTGGACTTTCATGGAGTATCTAGAGCACATTAAGGTTTTCATTTTGAAATAGAATATTTAAAAATCAACAAATTTGGCTTGATAAGAATAAAAAACTACTGAATAATACAAAACAAATTAAAAAACAACAGGGAGGGATTAAATCAATTTCTGTAAATATGACAAAAATCTAAGTTCATTCATTTGCATACTTGGAGCTCATAAATGGACAAAAGAAATGAAGAGACCAAAAAAAAAAAAAAAGAAATTCAAGTAAAAACAAACATGGCCACTATGATTCTCAGTAGTGATCGAATGCAGATCTTCAGATTACAAATGCAGTAATTTCCCCATAACACTGCTGGGAATTAAATACAATCATCTATTAATCATATTGATTTTTTTGTATCTTCTGAAAAATAATCATTTTTTCATATCTTCTGACCCAGAAATAGAATTTATATTTATCAATTGTTTTTGTTTTAAAAGCTGCCCAACCAGGCCGGGCGTTGTTGGCGCACACCTTTAATCTCGGCACTCGGGAGGCAGAGGCAGGCGGATCTCTGTGAGTTCGACCAGCCTGGTCTACCAAGCGGTTCCAGGACAGCCTCCAAAACAATACTGAGAAACCCTGCCTCAAAAAAAAAAAAAAAAAAAAAAAAAGCTGCCCAGCCATAACTTCATTAGGGCAGTATTTTTAAAAGGAAACACTGAATGTCAAGTATTGTGAATGTCTTTAGCCCCAGCACTCAGAAGGCAGAAAAGCAGGGTTCTCTGAACTGTGTGAGGTCAGCATGGTGCACACAGAATTCAGGTCAGCCAAAGCTGCATAATAAGACCCGGTGGTGGTGGAGAAGGAGGAAAAGGAGAAGAAGGAGAAAGGGGGGGAGGGGGAAGGGGGAAGAGGAAGGAGGAGGAAGGAGGAGGAAGGAGGAAGGAAGAAGAGGAAGAGGAAAAAACAAACAAGCAAGAAGGGAGGGAGGGAGGGAGGGAGGGAGGGAGGGAGGGAGGGAGGGAGGGAGGGAGGGAGGGAGGGAGGGAGAGAAGGAGGGAGGGAGAGAAGGAGGGAGGGAGAGAAGGAGGGAGGGAGAGAAGGAGGGAGGGGAGGGAGGGAGAGAAGGAGGAAGGAAGGAAGGAAGGAAGGAAGGAAGGAAGGAAGGAAGGAAGGAAGGAAGGAAGGAAACAGAAAAATCTGCATGTTAAAACAGAAAAGAACTGAGGAGCTGAAGAGACTGCTCAGTGATTAAAATCACTTGTCACCCTTGCAGAGGATCCCCGTTCAGTTGTCTAGAACTGACATGGTGGTTTACAACCACCTGTAACTCCAGCTCCAGGGGATCTGATGTCCTCTTCTGACTTCCATGGTACCAAGCACACATATATGAACACACATATGTGAAGATAAAGCGCTAATACACATAAAATAATTCTTAAAGAGAAAAGTTGAACAAATTAGTATAATTCCTCTATACAGAGCATCATATACCCATCTCAGATGCAAATGTGAACTCTATAACACTACATAGAATACACTTAGGACAGTATCAAACTGTGATCAAAGCGTGATCATACCTATGCAAAAAAACACTGAAAATATAACAGAATAGAAAGGAAAAACACCCAGAAAACGGTCATATTTCTTAAGTTTACTGGAACATTTTAGATATCTATAAATTAATTTGTTTCATCTTTTCAATTGTGTGTGAAAAAACTACTCATTTCTATAATTTCATGATCACTGAAAACAAACAAAAATATAATTAAATAACAGAATGGACAGTCATTTACTCAAAGGTTAACATAAAAATAAAATGTATTTAAGGATATAAGAAAACTCTCAAGTGAGAAAAAATGTTTTTGTCTCAAACTTGAAGTTTGTATATATAAATGGCTTTTTCACTACTAAATTTTTTTGCTGTTTTACAAACAATCAAAATTCCCGAAAATACTAAGTGCTCACCTCTAGTTTAAAAAAAGAAGAAAAAAACAATATAAATCCAATACTACAAAGGAAGAATAGTTGTATTACATATATATAATATGTAAATATAAAAACTTAATTGTGTGACTGATGCAGAAGGCATTAATTAACTAATCCTTGGAGGATACACTGTAATAATCTGAGGAGCAATTCACAGCCTCTGGGGATTTAGAACAACCCCAGAGAAGACTCAGTTCTCAGAGTATGCATGGTCTGGAGCAGGAGGAAGTCTTACAGGTTTCTCAGAGGTCTTTAGTGAAAAGGTATTTAGAGTTGGAAAGTTTCCCTAAGGAAATATATATAAAGTTTCATCATATCCTCCAACACTTTATTGTGGTGATATTTTGTTAATGATCTAATAAAGTGTGCCTGAAAATCAGAGTGCAGAGCTAAGCCACTAGTTAGCCATACACCTAACTTAGAACTAAGCCACTCATTAGCCATAAAGGCCAGGCAGTGGTGGCACACACCTTTAATTCAGCACTCGGGAGACAGAGGCAGATGGATCTCTGTGAGTTCAAGACCACCCTGGGCTACGTGAGATTAAATCTGTCTAAAAGAGAAACAGAGCTCACACCTTTAATCCCAGCACTAGAGAGAATATAAGGAGCTCAGTGCAGTCTCAGTGAGTCTGAACAGCAGTGCAGTCGGGAGCAGTGTGAGGTTCAGTGGATCACCCCTTCTGTCTGAGCACTGGAAGAGGTGAGAACTCTCTAGTGGCTGGCTGATTTGCTTATCTGATCTTCACCTAGAACCTTATATCTGTCTCTGGGTTTTTAATATTCCTACTACACTTTACCAAGAAAATGCTAGGTGCCTATCAGACAGAATATAAGAAAAGTTATGGGACTTGTCACCATAAGAAATGGTATCTGACATTCTAATCATTACTCAGGGAACATCCTAAATAGTTCAACATAAGAAACCTAAGAATGAGCGCTAGGAAAGCAGAGACAGGTGGATCTCTGAATTTGAGGCCAGTCTGGTCTACAGAGTGAGTTCCAGGACAGCCAGAGCTACAGAGTAAGACACTGTCTCAAGAAAATAACAAAAAAAGGTATGTCCATAGAGCATTAGTCACTGGACATAGCAAGCACTTCCCTCCAGACTCACTACTGTAAACCAAGAGTTTGCTACAAGGAGTCAGCTAAGGCAAATCATTAGTTACGTCAGAAAATGAGTCATGGAACTAAAGACTGACATGAAGTATCTTTCTGCTCTAGAACTATAGTTCTTTCAAATTGTTCCTTGCTTTTAAAACACATTTCCCATATTTTAAGTCGAGAAATCCCATTCAGTTGGGATTGTGGTTAAGTGCAGCTCCATTTTCAATGCTGGTTCCAATTAGAAACAGACACTGAGTACTTTTTTTAAATGTTAGTGAACAGCCTGGCAGTGGTGGTGCACACCTTTAATCCCAGCACTCGGGAGGCAGAGGCAAGAGGATCTCTGTGAGTTTGAGGCCATCCTGGTCTACAGAGTGAGTTCCAGAACAGCCAAAGCTGTTACACAGAGAAACCGTGTCTCAAAAAAATCAAAAAACAAAATTAAAAATTGTTAGGGAAGGGGGCTCAGGTGTAATTCACTGATAATACAAGCTCAGTAAGCACCTGGTTGTGGATTCAGTGCCCAGCATACAGGCCCATTCTCAAAAATCTTTTTAAAAGAAGTCTTGCCTAGCATGCAGTAAGCCCAGGGTTCCATCCCCAGTAACACACTGAATTGAGCATGGTGGCCTATATATATAGAAATCCAGCACTTAACTTAAGAGGTAGAGGCAGAAGGTTCAGGAATTCAAAGTCATCCTCATCTACACAGTGCGTTCAGCAACACAGTGAGTTCAGCAACATAGTGAATTCATAACCAGCCTGAGCTACATGAGACTGTATTTTTAAAAAACAACAACAAAAAAGCCTACAATAGATTTGAAGATGAAGACCCCCTTGATAGACTCTTCTAGACTAAAAATTTTAAGTTCTTTCTGCAAAACATGCCTCTATCTGAATATCAATCTGTCCAGCAAGAATAGCTCATGATACTACTTATCTTCTTGTTGCTTTGGACAACTGAAATGTGCTCTCCTCTAGGAGAAACAAGCCAAATAAAAGCATTTCCTGGACAAGGATGGCTCAAGACACACCCTCATGACCTATCACAGGAGGGCAGGGTTCTCAGAACAAACTTATTTTTAAGCACCTCACAGATCTGACAAAAAAGAAAAATTAAGAAAAGCCATAGTGGAACCAGAGTGGAAACTCTCTTTTTAAATGTGGACCGTTTTTTGCGAGACTCTGCGGTACATTAGCTCTGAACTGAGTACACCTACTCTGCAGAAAAGTGACTGAAAACACAGTCCCCCCATCCAACCCAAGCTTCCTCAACTGTCCACCTCCTAAGTCTCCACAGAGGAATGAGAGTGAAGACCAAGAGATGCTGTGGGGGAGAGCTGGAAGAAGCAGCAGCACTGGCCTGCTCTTCCTGATGGAGGCCACTGAGCAATAGGACAGGCATTTCTCCTTCGCTCCCTGGTGAACACAACAGCAGCACCCTCTGCCTTTCCACACCTTCGATCCCATCTCTGCCCTGTCACTGTTCTTGCCCTAATACTGTCCAACCACAAATCCAAGAGCAAGGCCAGGAGCATGATGCTAAGATGCCGAGAAGACAGCAGGCCGAGGAAAGGAGGGCTTGTGGACGTCAGTCACCAGCCTGGCGTCCCTGGCAGTATCTGGCTCTTCTCAGTTTTTCCAGGACCTCAGTGAGAGCCATGCTGGCGTTTCTTTGACCACATCTCTTCTAGAGATGCAGACAAGGGAAAAGGAAGTTGCTTTAAGGTTCCTCTTAACTGTGCACATGCCAGCTAGAATGGTAGAGATCATAGCATCAAATATATCTAAAACAAAAAGGTATGAAATTCTTTATATGTCCCTGCCATGGGTATTTTTCTGGATATACTGTAAGCCCGAGAAAGAGGGGCACAGTGATGTAATGAACATAAATGCTCTGCTTACTGCTGCATCTCTCCTACTAGCTCCAAATACAAAAGAGCCCCGGATGTGTTCCTCTTTAGAATGTGAGGCCTCAATGCCCACCTCACCAGCCCACCAGTGATCACTCACAGAAAATGGCAGAATTGCACTTGGGAAACAGAGATTACTTGTAAACTAGTAGAAGCAATACTTAAAGCCCAGTGAAACAAAAGCAAAAGGAGCAAGTCAGAGGAAGCTGGCAAGGGTAGTTAAAAAAAAGAGTCCTGCCTAAGAGAGCAGGGCACAGGCACTGCCTCTCCAGCTCCACCCCAGTGCCTCCCAGGATATCGCCCTTCCTGTAGGAAACAAGAGACCCATGCTGATATGACAGAAGGATTTTGATACCACTCTCTGTGAAGACACACAGCTCCTATCAGCAGCATGCCAGGCAGGCAGCAGGAGGGAGAGCTGGACAGCTAAAGCCTCACTCTCAGGCCTTGCTAACTGAGCACCAGCACCCTGTCCACACCCCACACCACCAGCAGGGCTGCCTGTATCACACTGAGTTACTGCAGCAAGGAGAGAGAAGATCCAAGCTAGTCAGCAAGAGGCCTACCAGACTGGCAAAGCTTCCTTGTAAAGCTCATGAAAGGAGGGGGGTACCCTCCTCACTCCCACATACTCAGGCCCCTCATCCACAGATGAACTAAGACAGAAAGTAACTGAGGTCCAAGGTTACAAAAGAGAAGGAGTTTCTAAGTTCATGTGGTCCTTGGAGATCTCATTTAATTTCTTCATTCTACGTTATAGAAAAAAACAAACTAAGCAAATTAACAGAATTACGGATTAAGATCACTCTATAAGAGAGGGGAAAAAAAAATCAAGACAAGTAGGGCAGGAATACTGACTGCCTTTTTACAGGCTGGGGGAAGATATGCATTAACTATTTCAAAATGTACCATAATGGTGCTTAATTACTTCACAAAGCCAATCTGCCATTGTTTCAAATCATTGTATGACTTGTCAGTTCTCAAAAATATGCCACAAGAGCTACAGAGTGAAGAGAGTTAATCACTTAAGTATCCTGCAATTCTTTTAAGGGCAAACTATGAACAAGAATTAAAGTCATCCTGTATTATTAGAACCAGTCGCAGGAAATGGGTCATCTCTCTAGGACAAGAGGAAAATTGCATCCGCCATGTGCAGAAAGAACATACACTGATTATAAGGCAAGCATTGTGAAGTACAGACCTTAAAATATCAATTCATGTTGCCAAAAAAAAAAAAATCATTGTATCTCTACCTTGAAACAAACACACAAATGTACATGCACCCCTAAAAGAATGTACCCCAGACTGAATGGACCTAACAAAAACACATCCTCCCTAGCGATCTATGTGGAAATGCAATCAGAAAGAAATGCTATAATGCTGTCAAATAACTGAGACCACAGCGTTCAAAGCACCGCATAACAAAGACACACTGCTACTCCACCGCATGCCCACAGCCCACAGGACCTTCCCATTCGAGCAAACACAAGGCATCCTACTTGCAAACCCAGCAGCCCATTGGATTACCCTGCACTGGTTCACTAGCTCTCTGCTGGTAATCATGAACCAATCTCAAGTCCCTGCCCTCTGGAAAAGGAAGGAAAACGGATTTGGCATTCTGTCGGGTATCACAGCAAAAGTAACAGAAGAAAGCCAATGCCCTTTACTTGAAGAAAGCCAATCCCCTTTCTTTAGTGTGTCGAGGCAGCTAACTTCACGCACAGCTCACTGCCACATGATGGCTGACAGAAATGGGAAGTTCTCCAAGTCTGAGTAAATACGCACACAGCAACATTGAGGACCCTCACTAACATCAGGAGAGAATAAACAGGTGGGGGTATTCAAAAGGGGTGTGGTAACCAAGGCTGTGAGCCTGAAACAGAGCTGGGCAGAGCACAAGCACCTCTACAGACAGACAGCTGCAGCTACCAGGTAATAAATGGTGGCAAAGAGGCCCCTGATGACACTGCTGCCCCTACAGCAAAGACGTGTAGAAAAATACTAAAAACAATGAAACATGTTTTAAAACACAAAAAAGGAACAAAAGAAATTCTATTTCCAACTTTTAACAATAACCAAAAAAAAAAAAAGTCAAATAGTTGAAAGAGGCAATTCATTCATGTTTTCAGCTCTCCAAAGGGGGGGAAAAATCACAAGGCTATCTCCAAAGAATATACATACTAGGTTCTAAACATGACTCTTCACTTTCTGTAGCAGAGCCAAAAAGCTTCACTCTGCCTCTTTCTCCTTAATTTGTGGATCAATTACTGTTCCCTTCAGTGAGGTTTCGGGAATATAATGACATTAATAACACTTCAGATCCCAACCACACCACAACCCATTAAATACTTACTTGAAACTACTTTGTTTCTAAGGCAATCCAACTGGTCACAATCCAAGATTAACCCTGCAATAGCTGCACTTGGAATTCTGAGATTTCAAAGGTCGTGTGTGGCTAACAGCACTCCACCAGAACAGCTGCATCTACTGCTTTCCACCCTGAAGCAATGTGACAATGAAACCTTCTCAGCAGGAAATGAACTAGAAGCCAGGAGGCCACAAGCATTCCACCTCTAAAACACAAGGCCTCTTACTGTGTGCCCTAGGTGGGCCACTACTCAACAGAGAGGAATGGAAAATGGAGAACATATGGACAATAAATACCCTTTGGGAAATAAAGTAAGAAATCATTATCCATTCCCTCCAACTATTCTGCTTTCTTGTGGGAATCTAGCTGCCTCCATGCTCTTACTGAACATAAAGTCAAGGTAAGATTAGCTATGCTTGCTGTGATGCTGGGCCACCATCTTTGCCATCCAGAAGCTTCCGTTCCAGTAGCTTTTCAGTTACCTGACTCAAGGAAATAATGAACATAAAGTTAGGAATTCACATTCTCCAGACCAGCCACTTTCCCTGCTTGTGTGAATTCCAGAAAGGCTCCTACAATGGTCTACAATACATTTTGTCTTTTGCATGATGAAGCAACACAAAAGCCAGCAACGTGACATAGGCAACGACCAAGAAGCCTGCCTGGAGATTCAGCCCTTCCTGTTGGCACATAACTAAGCAACGTTTCAGGGAACACAAAGCTCTGCACACAGACATGCTTAACATCTCTTCATGTGGAGAACATCTGATTGGCGATTATTTCTTAATATATGACTGGGAAGAAAATCTGGACCAAAAGTTTATTTTCCAGTAATTGGCAAGTATTTGTTTAGTAAGTGCAAGATCTTCATAATTTTTCTAATGAACAACACTAATTTTGTTCTTTAATACTGAACTATAGAGGCTGGAGGTAAGGTGTAGCTCTCAGCAGTGAGCACATGGTTAGCACACATGGGTCCCTAGATTCAATCTCCTGCAACAAAAATTTTTTTTTTAAAAATCAAAGCTTTTAGCAAATATTCCATGCTGACTTCAGAAACGACAGCTAGGTATGAAGGCTAACCACAGGCCTAACTAACACGGCAAATTCAGTCTGGGGCTCTCAGTGCCACAACAACCGTTTGTTTTTCTGTGTAACACAGATTCAAAAACCACTTTGGACTCTAATTCATCTTGTCAGTTGCCACTCATTAGATAAGAAATCAGTCAGACGTCTACATATCAGTGACATAGCAAATCAAAAGTGACCATGGAGCATCATTAGTAACAGACATGCACTCAAAACAGGGTCCGGGTCTAAGAACAGTTGTTCTTCATGTTACTCCATTCAGCAAAACAACGGAAGATGCTGTTTACTGTGCAGCTACGGCCACAGATTTAATTACCAACATCTTACCTTCTATTGCTATTTCACACTTCCCTAGGATTAATTCTGCACAAATCTTAATGATTGCCTAACAGCCACTGTAGAAGTTTCCCTTTGAAAATTGTCAGGAAGTGAGTTTAAATCTGTTACTACAAATATATGCATCCCTCTCAACCCAGTATGCCAGGTCTGCAGGAGACAGCCCCTCTGCCTTCTTAAGAAAAGATTCCCAACCAGAAAATGGCTTCTCTCTCCCAAAGCATCCCCTTCACTCCCTATTTTCCCCCTTAAATTCCAAGCATTGTTCTACTAACATCAACACAACAACAGCTCCCATCAAAGAAAAATTGATATGGATGCTGGAAGCAAAATCACCCTGGAAAATTCTGCTTATTTTTTCTCAATATAAAGATTGGCTGGATCATGAAGAAAAATCTTTTCCCTTTTCTGATAAGTTCAGCATTGCACACATAAGTCTCATAGTTATAAAAGCTGTTTCAGATCCTTAAAAATTCATCTGTAATAAAAAAAACTACATTCATTGAGCACTTCTGAAAAATGAACATAAGCCACCTCGTAAAAAGGAACCTGGTTAGTATTTCTAAATAAAAAAGAAGCTACCAATTTTGTTTGTGGTAAACAAAATGGCTACTAGATTGCACTTCTGGTTCCCTTTTCAGCCCCTACATACAAATATTTGAGCAGAAACACACAGAGTAACTTCACACAGAAAAACCTTCAGCAGGATTCTAATGTAGTCCAAAACTCTGATGACGATCCACAGGCATAAGACAGACACAAGACGGATAAGGATAGGAAATCCACACAGCTCCGTGGGAAAAAAAAATCTTACTCTGAAGGCTGTCAGTCAGAGCTATGGCTTGGATTTCTAAGACATGATTCCATTTCAGCATTCAAATATAAATAGTTTTCTGATTTTTTTATTTTTTTGAAGAAATACATGCAAATAAATCTTGATTTTTTTTAGAAACATGTTTAAACACTTTAAACACAAAAAGATCAAAAAGCATTAAAAAAAAAAAAAAGCTGGTCAGTCTTCACAGCAACACCATATTTTGATATCTTCAGGGCAGGAGGCTCAGGGCAGCCAACCCTGACAGCTACTAAGAGGGAATTGGAAGAGTATTTAAATACGCACAAAGCAATACTCTCTAACTTAAGATGAGCAGAGCACCCATTCCCAGCCTTCCAGGTCCCCTTCTTGCTTTACACCTGTAATTTCCAAAACAAATTCCAATTCCTAACAGTCTGCACTTACCACTGAAGTTTCTGTCATGTCAGTGTATGTATTAACCACAAAAATCTATTTGATCGTCTAAAAAGGAATATTAAAAATTCACTATGAACAATGTATCATGGGAGAAAAACATCCAGTAAAAATATGACATGTGTAAACTAGCCTTTATATGATAAACAGTAATCAAAGTATAGAATGGACTGGTTTTCTTGAAATTTACACACTAGAAGCATGACTGACCTGGACCTAGTGGTGCAGGCCTGTTATCTTAGCTGTCAAGAGGATAGAGTAGGAGGAAGCCTCCTTAAACAACTTAGTGAGACCTTGTCTCAAAATAAAAAGTATAAAGTTGGAGCACTTGTTTAGCAAGTGTGATATGCTGGGTTAGATTCCAAATATCAAAAGGTGTTCCCATTCTAACATACCCAGCACAAACACAATGCATTGCACAGACATCTAGGACCCTGGGATTACATGTAATTTTCTCTCTTTTTTTTTTTTTTTTTTTTTTTTTTTTGGTTTTTCGAGACAGGGTTTCTCTGTATTGTTTTGGAGGCTATCGGTCCAGCCCAGCCTCGAACTCACAGAGATCCGCCTGCCTCTGCCTCCCGAATGCTGGGATTAAAGGCGTGCGCCACCACCGCCAGGCTACATGTAATTTTTTCAAGATCACAAAAAAATTATTTATTCAGCAAGTATTGATTAAGACCACTCTTACAGATACAGTCCTAGAAGCTAGGACTTAGTAGTAAACAAACCAAACACAATTCTACCTCATAAGATTGCAGAATGGAACAGATAAAGAATTTTAAATGTGCACACCCCCATGGAGGGCCTCACCCTCCCTGGGGAAATGAGGGGATAACGGGGGGGGGGGGGAGGGGAGGGCTCGGGAGGAAGGGAGGGAATGGGAGAGGGACCTGGAACTGACTTGTGAAGCAACCTTGTTTCTTATCTAAATTTAAACTGGAAAATAAAATTTAAAAAAAAAATAGTGTATCTATAGCCAAAGGCTAGGGATGGGCTGCGTTTAGTAAAACACTACACTGGTTCCAGGCAACAGTTAGAAATACTGAATAGCTTTAACTGGCATATCTCAGTCAGGCAAACAAGACAGGTGCCCACGATGTCTTAGAGTTCTAAATGCTGAATGAATAGCACTTGGTAAAAAAAAAAAAAAAAAAAAAGAATTTTAAATGTGTATGTAATTCACTTTCAAGGGTCAAATACATATATTCTTCCATCTATGACTAACATAAATGCTGCCTGTTTTCAATAAAAGGAATCCATACATAAAAAGGGGTTGCTACTTTGATGACTAAGGTCAACAGAGTAGAGATTTTAAACACATGTAAAACAACAGGTCACTGGGGAGAGAGCTAGTGTCTTCAAGGAACTGAATAAAACTTCCCAGTGAATATGTATGACCTAAAGCATTCAGGACCATTTGTTCCTCTGAAACTTGAATACAAATCAATAATTAAATGCTGTCACCTATGTATCAACAACAGAAATATCTAATGAATATTCATGATGTTTCAACTCTAAAGGCAAGATATTAAATATCAAATAGCTTCTGGTATATTCTATATTCTATATAGAATACAAAGTTTTCTTTGAGGTGTCAAAGAAAACCAACACTAATATGAATGAATTATAGAGAATAAGACAAAAATTACAAACTCTGTGATGAAATGTCAGAGATCATTCTTCAAGAAGAATGAAATCAAAACGGGTAAGCAACCATAGAATAAATACAGAGCACACTGGATTATGACTCAAAAGAGCCCAAACTTTAGTGCCACACTTGATAACCATTGTTTTGTGGCACTGCTATATTTTATTAAGAAATATATTATTATGTGAACAATGAATTACATCCCTGTGGAGCAAACCCTTTCCATGAATGTCAGCCTTGAACAAAAACTTACTTTGAAAGCAATTTTACACAGAATTTCACCACAAGGGTGATCCCTTCATGTAAACAAGTGACCAACAATGACAAAAGAACTTTAAACTGTGAAGGACTATATTCTATAACCTCTTCTGGCTATGGGTTGGTAAAATGAACAAAAGAACTAGGAAATGAAGACTACTCACAAAGCAGCAAGACCAGGAATTCCCCCAAGGAGCCCCTCCCCCAAAATCCTCCCTTGTTCAAATCACCACTCAGTTCCTGGCTAAACTCATATGCCAGTAAAGTCACATCCCCATATACACACACAGAGATTTACACTTAGGATCTGGCATGACTACACAAACAGTTTGGGTACTGCATATGAGGGAGAAGCCTATGTAGACGGAGAACAATAATGACCGCTAATGATGTCGAGGGCTCCTGTTTCTGACAGGTAAGTATCATTTTTTAAATGCTGCTCTCGGATGCAGGTGTTTAATAAACAGCAAATTTTTCTACCACCTCTTACAGCCTGTCTTTGCTAGGTGAGGTGGGGCTGTGTGAAATTCTACTCAAATATGTATTAAGTGGGGGGAGGGCAGCCTCACACTCGCACCTACCACTTTTTTAGCAGTACAACTGTGGGGGGTTTTTCTCAGCAATCATTTCCACATTCATTTTTAAAGCATGATATGTTATTAAAATACACAGCATGTAATTAAGTATCTCTGTAAGTGTATTCCCCTCTCAGGTATGTAAGCCTTAGGTCCTCTGACAAACCAAACTCATAGCTGCTGGGAAACCTGGAGCTGTCAAATTTCAGGCAAATAAGTTTGGTTAACGAGACCTCAAATGCCCTGTTCCTAGCTAAACACAAACATATGAAGACTGTAAACAAAGGAAAATTAAAACCCAGGTCTCAGAGAAAAATCTCTAAAATACATGTCTTTCCTCTTAATTGTATACTGGAACACTGCATATTTATTCTACTTGTCCTTGCTTTTCCCTTCTCGTTAAAAAAAAATCAAAAAGCATCCCGTTTTCAGCCATGAGAAGCAACAGAAATGAATGACAAGGGTGGACAGGCTTAACTTATCCAATTTTCCCCTGGTTCCATTCCCCTGAAACCCACCTTTCTATTCCGCCCTTGCCTTCTGTTCTTTATGAATACTTCATATTTGCACATTTACCTCACTAGATTTCAATATGAAGACTTAAGGCAAGGCAAGGAGACAGCACTGGTAACCATTTGTGATTATATTTTGTTCCTGATTGTAAGCGATCCAGTACATATGAACAGTTCAGTCCCAGAGGCAATGGGTTCCTGGAGCCAGCAGATTGAATGCTCCAGATTAAAAAAAAAAAGGGGGGGAGGGGGCGCTTCTCAAATCCGAACTAACAATGCAATATCCTTTTCTTAGAGAAATGTTTGAGAAGCGTTATTTTTACTCATACAAATAAACACAAGTGCAGACATTTTTCAGGCCTGTTCCTGCAAAGCTGCTCACGCTTCCTACCACAATGGCTTGGACTTATGTCATGCTAGCTTGTACGTGAACCCTGATCGTTTGATTCTGAACATTCTCGCAGAGATAATAATCAATATAATTCCTATTTGAAAACAGAATTTTCTTGCTAACTTCGTGTTAACGCAGAATGCCAAGTTGTCGTTTTTTGTTTTGGTTTTTTAAACGAGATTAGAGGGAAATTTTCTCGCATTCTTCCCGTTTTTCTTGGAACCCAGATGGCAAGATACTAAAATGTCCGTTTGAAACAAAAGGTTTCTATTTGTTTCCAGGAGAGTAACTAGAGGCTGTGCGCTGGTTTCCAGTAGAAACTGCAGTGAATTCAGGCATACATCTGGGTCGCCTCGTTAAACAAAAGATACCCATCCGCTGTCAACAACCACACAGTACAACCCTCCCAGATCCTTCATATTTATCCGGAAGGAATGGTGCAGAAGAGACGCCTGTCACCATCCACTGGCCAAGCAACTCTTGTGGGGTCGCTTCTCCCAGTGGCCTAGTGACTACGGTAGAGCACATTTGGGCTGGCCTTCCCGCCCCGCCCCTGCCCAGTGGATTAGCCGGGTTTCTTTGGGGCGCCGGCCACGGCTTCCACACCTTTCCTAGCAGAATCCAGTCCTGAGTCTGCTCCCCGTTTCCACCCTTCCCTCTTCCACCCCACAACGCGCCACAATGGACGCTGGCGGGCCACCGCACTACACGCCATCGCCCACCCGCGCCGCTCGCGCGAACGCTCAGCCGTCCCGCAGACGCGGCGCACAGAGCTCGGCCCTGACTGACACCGAAGGCGCACGCCGCGGCTCAGCCCCGGCCCTCGGCCCCTGTGTGCGCGCGCGCGGCTGCGGGTGCGGGTGCCGGTCGGGGGCGCGCGCGGGGAGGGCAGCGGCGAGCCGGGGCTGGGGGCACACGGGCCCGAGGGCCGCACTCACCCAGCAGCAGCAGCTTGAGCTCCCGACGGGCATCGCGCTTGTCCCTGCGCAGCTGCCGCTCGATCTCGTCGTTGATCCTCCGGGCTTCCTTGGCCTCCTCGCTCAGGCAGCACGCCATGATGGACTCCAGAGTCATTCTTCCGAAGTGCCTCGCTGCAGCCCCGCCGGCGCCCTGCTCACACGCGCGCACACACACCCTCCGCCCTCGCTCCCCCGAGGCAGCGGCGGCCGCGGAGCCCCGCCGCCCGGGCGCGCGTCCGGAACGAGCTCAAGGGAGCCGCGGGGAGGACGACAGCCGGGCCCGCAGCCCAGGCGGGCCGGGGACGAGTGGGGCCGGGGGCCTGGGGCGCGCGAGGAAAGGCCGCCGCGCCCGGCCGCGCTCACACGCCGCCTTCCCTGGGAGCGCGCGGCCCTCCTGGCGCCCCGCGCCGCCGCCGACGCTGCCCTAGGCTGTGCGCCCAGCGGTCCGAGTTCATCCACCGAGGCGGCCCCGCAGCGAGCGACCGCCGACGGCTCCGCGCGCCCAGCGCGTCCGCTCCTCGCCGCCACCCGCTTCGGCTCCGGGCGCCCTCGGCCTGCCCGCGCCCACTCGGCTCGCGCGCAAACCGGGCAGCCGGCCGCCGCGCGCTCCCGCCTCCGCCCCCGCCTCCGCCGGACGCCCACCCGGCCCGATTGCCAGGCGCGCCGCGGCTGCTCAGTGCTCGCCCTCCCCCTCGCCACACACACACATTTTCTCCTTTCTCTGAACTGGAGCACAGATCCGGGAGGGAGGGGGCGGCGCGAGGAGGGCGGGATCAGGGGGCGGGCGCAACACGAGGGGCGGTGCCGCGGCCCCTCCTGGACAGCTCGCGCGCTGTTCGCCCCGCCCCCGGCTGCCCGCCCCGCTCCGCCGCCGCCTCCCTCCCCTCTGGCCTGTCCGGGGCGCGGTGGTCACCGCCGCTGGAGCTGGGCCGGCAGGCGGACACCCCGCGGGCCTTCGGGGCGTGGTCGGCGAAAATATGGCGGCCTCGGCCTGCCCTCCGGCCGCCGGCGCCGCGGGAGCCCTACGCGGTGCTCACGCGCTGCTCCTCGGGCTGCCCTGGAACCCTGCTGCCCTTTCCTATTTGAAAAACGCCATTGGGCTGGAAGCTGCCTCGAGTGGCCTCTGACCCGAGAGCCGTCTTAGAAAACGGGATACTCTGTACTGGGGAAGAGAAGCGATTCTTGTGGACGGAACTGTCCTCGGTATCCTCAGATAGGAATCTGAATCCGGAAGAGAAAAATTAAGCTGTCCGAGTTTCCAAGAGCCTCCTGATACGTTCCTACTTTTCGGGTCACTGAAATGCTTTCTGTGTTCTTACCAGCACACTAAGTTAAATAGCCCAGTGATATGGGATTGACCCTTGACAGTTAAGGATGACTTCTGGGAGAATGCCAAGAAGTACAAAAATTAAGGGAACCAGACAGGTATGGGTCACGCCCATAAGCTCCACATTCAATAGGCTGAGGCAGGGGGATTACTACCTCAGCAGTATGAGACTTCGTATCAAAGAAAATGAGGAGGGGAGAGAATGAAATAAGGAAAGGGGAGAAACCAATATCGTTGAGGTAAAATTCTATTTGGTTTTTACACTTCTAATTTGAGACGGTTTGCTGATAAATAGAAAAGATCTTCTTCATTCAAGGTTCTATTTGGGAAAAAAATTGTTCATTCAAATTCAGTGTGTCTCAACAACAAGAGGTGAGATTCGTATTATTTTCCTGCCTCTATAGAAGCCGAGGCCTTCACATTTTGTACTTTCCATGAACCGCTCCTGTTGATTCAGGCTGCAGTGTAAGGCCATAACCGTTGCTACCAATTCAGAAGGAACAGTCTTGGACTTCAAGGTCTTTCCTCCAGTTTGCCTTACTCTCCTCCCCCTTGGGACGTGCACGTATTCGCTCACTACGCCGGACTCAGATCGAGTTGTGGACATAAAGTCTGTTAAAAGTTCTGCTCTTTAAAAAGAAGCCAAGAAGACAAACCTTCCTACCTCTTTTATATGAGTACCTTCAAAGAGCTGGTTGCTTTGCTGTGAAAAGTAAAAATTCAGTCATAGGCAGAAATATAAAATGGCTTCAGGGAGGAATACCAAATAGTCTCTAGTCTCCCTCCCTCCCTCTTCCTCCCTTCCTCCTCTCTCTCTCTCTCTCTCTCTCTCTCTCTCTCTCTCTCTCTCTCTCTCTCTCTCTCTCTCTGTGTGTGTGTGTGTGTGTGTGTGTGTGTGTGTGTGTGTGTGTGTGTGTGTGTTGGAAAACAAAATAACAAAATAACCTCTCATGTCTGGTTTCCTAAGGAGCCTGAGACAAACGATGCCATTATGGTGTCAGTAATATGCTTTGGCTTAATTGACCTCTTTGTTTTGTCACTTCTGTCTCAACCTCAGAGACACCCTCTGGCACTTACCAGATATTTAAATTGGCAAAGCAATCAGGAGAAGTATCACTCACTGGGAAGAAATCAGGAAGTAAGGAGCACAGGATAAAGCTATATAAGGACATCAAGCAGGAAACAGGAAGAGAAAATTCCAAGCATGAACCTAAATCTATCCCAAACCCTTTGATGGTCTCTGGAAAGCACTTGCAAGCAAATATCCCCATAACCTAAATCAAACAAGTGAAGTCCATACAGAAACTCATTATGGTGTTGAGTGTGTTCTAGGTGAATAGACTCTAAATTATGCAACTAAACAGGGCTCATGTTACAAGATTCCAGTTCATTAAATCAACAAACAAGGATTAGCTACCTGCTATGAGTAAAGACAGTTAAGATGCCGAAAGGAAAACTTGGGAGCCTACAGTGCAGTCCTTGCACTCCACAGGCATGAAGGCTGAAGGCATAATTGGCTCTGAGCCAATGCAGGAGACGACAAGACAATTAATTTGTGTGAATGCTGGGGTAGAGAAAATAATCCTGTTTGGAAGATTTGGACGACACAACAGGAAAGAAGCATTTTGATGTACCCTAAAGCATGTATAGGCTTAGCTTGGTGTGAAAGTACTTAGGCCTGGTTGGAATACCAGTCTGGCCCACTAAAGGAGAGATCCTGTGGGAAGAAAGGAAAAGACAGAGGAAAGAAAAGAAAAAGAATGGAACACAAAAAAAATTCCATAAGTGTATATGTACACCACTTTAAATAATTCCAAATCAAAATCACTGGAGACAGACTGTGGGGTGATAAGCCATTCTGAGAACTTGAAGGTGATTACTATATGGCTGAACGGCAAACCACAAAGTCCTAGAAGCTCTGAACTTCTAAGAAAACAGCCTGTTATCTCCCCTGTGGTATCCCATGACAGAAAACTACCCATCCCATGCACCCCAATCTA
Source organism: Mesocricetus auratus (assembly GCF_017639785.1). Lineage (NCBI taxonomy): Eukaryota > Metazoa > Chordata > Mammalia > Rodentia > Cricetidae > Mesocricetus > Mesocricetus auratus. The sequence goes on from NW_024429182.1 coordinate 43,899,838, forward strand.
TTGCTCAGCCTTTGGGGATGAGAAGGGAAAACCAAGTAAAGGCATATTGAAGTCTCATGGAGGCAGAGTCCAATAGTAAAATGAAAGGACTCTTCTAAAATGATCTAGGGAAGAAAAGTGGGGTCCAGAAAGCAGGCCATGTACAACATGCATTGACAGAGAGAGAGAGAGAGAGAGAGAGAGAGAGAGAGAGAGAGAGAGAGAGAGAGAGAGAGAGAGAGAGGGATTGGAGGTTCTCAAGGACCCAAAAACTGGGCCCTGGTTGGCCTGGAACTTAGTATGTAGACCAAGCAAACTTTGAACTCACAGAGATCCGCCTAACTGGAGAGTGCAGAGATTAACAGCATTCACAACCATACCCAGTCTGGAACCAATATTATTGTTAATTAATTCTTTTCTTTTCCTTTGTGTATGGGTATTTTGCCTGCATGTATGTCTTTGCACCATGTGTGTGCCTGGTGCCCACAGAGGCAAGAAGTTAGCATCAGATCCCCTGGAACTGAGTTACAGATAGTTGTGAGCCATCATGTAGGGTGCTGGGAGTTGAATCCGTGTCCTCTGCAGCCAGTGCTTTAAACCTCTGAGCCATCTCTGCAGCCCTAGGACATGCATTCTTTAGATGTTGAATAATCACAAGGATGCCACCACCTACATCACTGGCAAACACACTTGAGACAACCTTCCAGGCAGTGTATTCTGCCAGGTGCCTGAGGCATACAGAGCTCTTAAAGACTTTATAATCTGCTTGGGTAGACAGTCCACATAGATAAAAGAATAAAGAATACAAAATTAACAGCCCACATGCTTAAGAGAATGAACAACGCGAAACAGAAGTACTTAGTGCTGACTAAGTGTGTCAGGAATGACTTGCTCACACAATTCATTTGGAGGGGCAGTCTCGGGTACTGTTAAAATCAACCAGGGAGCATGGGTAAGCAGCATATGGGGAACCTAAAAGGACAGCTGAAAAAGAGTCTGAAACATTTCTGATACTGAATCAGCTGGGGAAGAGATGCTCTGTGCAAAATCTCCAGCACCACTATCTGGAAAAGAAATAAAGAAGGCTCACTCCTTAAGAAGGAAGGTGACCCAGGTCAAATGAGAAAGCTGTAAACGGCGCCACCTAGAGGAGCATTCCTATAACCCCCGAAAGCCTATGATGAGCTGTCTAGCTGAAAGCCTTTCAGGGTCAGCTTGAAGATGAAAAACCTGGCATCTCCTGCAAGAGAAAATACATATGCTGCAAATCAAAAAAAATAAAGATTTAACAGAGTACCTCTGATATCCTTGCTTTACCAAGCCCTGAAAGTGCATGTACACAACCCTCTGTCTTTATCCAAATATATTTCAGCAGTATACTTTTTTCTATAGAAATGGTCTCACTATGTTGCTCATGCAGTTCCAGACTTTCTGGATTTGAGAAATTCTCCCATCTCATCTTCTTGATAAGCTGGGACTCAGGGTGCCTACCACTATGTGCCCAGCAGTGTTGGGTTTTTTTGTTTTGTTTTGTTTTGGTTTTGATTTTTCTAGACAGGATTTTTCTGTATTGTTTTGGAGGCTGTCCTGGAACTCACTCAGTAGACCAGTCTGGCCTCAAACTCACAGAGATCCGCTGCCTCTGCCTCCCAAGTTCTGGGATTAAAGGTGTGTGTCACCAATGCCAGGCAAGAAGTGTTGTTTTTTGACTCAGGTGCTTACTGAGAAAAAAAAATTTTAGTTAGCTTCCATAACTTGAACATTAAGGAATAACATAGGACTGGGAATGCAGATAGGTTGGTAGAGTGCTTACCCAACATTCATAAAGCCCTGAGTTCGATTCTCAGCACCCCATAAAGCAGACATAATGGCACATATCTACAATCCCAACACTTGGGAGGTAGAGACAGGGGGATTAAACGTTCAAGATCACCTTGGCTACATAGATTGAGACCAGTCTAAGCTTATGAAACCATGTCAGGGGTGGGGGTGGAGGAAGAGGACCAAGAGGAGGAAGAAAGGGAGGAGGAGGGAAGGGAGGGGGAAGAATTAGGAGAAAAGGAAAGAAATATAGATTTCAGTTCTTAACTAAGAACTTGAAACAACAGGTCCATAGCAACAGTTCTGATCTGGGCATTATATATCCCACTGTGCATCCCCTGAACAAGTTCACAGTCTCTTCAGTAACATACCTGCCTACTGTGGCCATTGCACATGAGATGATGGGTAAAAAGCAGAAATTCTGAGTTAATGTGCCAGAGTGATGTATTTCCCCTACCTTATTTCCATATTTCTGTGTCAGATAACTGTTTATCCCATCTCAGCTGAGAGGTAACCCTTCTGTATACTGTGAATATATGTTTCTCCCATTGGTTGATAATAAAAGCTGCTTTGGCCTATAGCAAGGCACAATATAGCTAAGTGGGAAATCCAAGCTGAGTTACAGGGAAAAGAAGGGTAGAGTCAGGGGCAGATGCAAACCAGTCTCCGGAGCAGCAAGATATAGTAGACTACAGGTAAAGCCACAAACCATGTAGCAATACATAGATTAATAGAAATGGGTTAATTTAAAAGTAGGAGCTACTTAACAATAAGCCTGAGCAATAGACCAAGCAGTTTGTAGTTAATATTAAGCTTCTGTGTGATTATTCAGGACTGGGTGGCCAGAAAGCAAAAGCACCAACACCGTTTACACATCTCCTTTAATGATTTTCATATGCAGCTTTAAAAGGTTAAGGGTTTTATGTCTGTTTTGTTCCCTCCTGAATTCAATAACTAGAATAGCAGCTGAGTTTAACTGATGCTGAAAAAACATTTATGTATTAGAAGAATCAAAAGTAGATGTCTTAATCAAAGAAACCATGCATTGGCCACATGGTAGTTGGCCTCTCAACTAACTGCCCACACCATTTAGCCATTTGGTACCCATCAGAGGTTGGCTTTTTCTGTAAAATAGTCCTCAATCCGGTTTGTCAAAACCTAGCCTCAAATGAGTTCACCAAAGGAAATCAGCCATCATTAGGGAATCAAAAAGGCTGGAGAAAACTTAGTTGCTCACACCCAGATGGAAACATGTATTAACTCCAAGCCAACTTTATAGGAAAGTTGCTGTTTCTGCCATGAACTTAGTTATACGTTAAATATCAAGACACAATATGTGATCAAAGTTCCTAGTTGCTCAGTGTGTGATAAATTAAAGAGACACAGAATATGTTGATGGAAAACATATAAGTAATTAAAGTGACTGCTATTCTGTCTTGTTTGTAATTGAAATTATCTTAATATTAGCCTATCAATAACTATTATTTTTTAAGTGTTTCAACCTGCCATGGTAAGATGTAATAGCCAGTCAATTTTTGTTTGTTTGTGTGTTTTTGTTTTTTTGAGACAGCCAGCATGAGACACCAGACTAGGAAACCACGTTTGCCTCCATTTTTTTTGTGTTTAGAAACTTTTTAAAGCTTTCTCAGGTCTTATGTGGATGCAGGTACTGGATGTTTGGTCACCACCACAGGAAAAACAAATGAGAAGAATGGGAGGCAGGGGTGGGTGTGTTGGGGGGGGGAGTCCAAGAGGAGAATAGGCTATACACTAGAGAGATAAGAAGTAATGAGATCCAGGAAAAACTTTAAGTCTGGAAATTTTTCTTAAAAATAAAGCTTCATAGAACACTAGCCAGTCTCTACAGGACTAAGTAAAAGTTCTACTGATTGGAAGAGGGCAACAAGTAGTCTTCACTCTACCCTCAGGCCATCTTCAAAACCTCTGGGTGAACTTTAGCATATATTTAGTAATGTTTCTACCCCTGGGTATTCCAAAGTGCAGACAAGATTGAGAGCAACTACAGCACTGTCTTTAGGCTTCAGTGGGTTGGTAATGAAGCCAGAATTACCAACCCAGCTGGGAAGTAAGGCCAGTCCTGTTGAGAACTCAGTTGTTCCTGAACAGAGGTGCCCCTGGCCCCACCCACCTCCTTCCAGACCAGTAGCACCAGTATTTCCCCCTTTCCTCCATTGTTTTCTTTATTTCTTTTCCTTTCTTCCTTTTCCCCCCTCAGTCTCAGTCAAGAAGTCTTCTTCCAGTCCCTGACAATCAAAAGGAACTGGTGTCACTAGTTTCTTTGACAGACTTCCAGAAACATGTGCATCTATAGACACAAGTACTTCTTTTAGGTCAATTAGTGGTGGGCTGCTTGCCTAGCATGTTCGAAGCCCTGGATTCATCCTCAGAACAATAATAATAACAGCAACGAAAACAACAACAAAAGTTACCTGAATGCTGTATATCATTCAACTTAATCTGTAATTTGTTCTCCCTCACAACATATCAGGGATAGGTTTGTCAAGCACCAGTTTTCTGTTATTACATAGTGTTCTGTTGGAGGTTGCCTCTTTCTTGGCCAGCCCTTTGTGGATGGTTATTTGTTCCTAGAACTGCACAGCTTTTATTATAAATATTTATGTACCTAGTTTGTTGCTTATTGTGAGTTTTTAATTTATTAATGGTGCTTTAAAAATAATGTCAGTGTCTACTTAGTGTTCCACCAATTAAACTTATACTCTGTTTCAATAATACTGTATTCAAAATTTATGTTGTTCCAAATTTGTTTTCATGGTGAATAATACTGCAAATAAAAAAACTTAAAAACAAAACAAGACTTCCTCATATGTAATTCTACAAATATAACTCCATCCTCTAAAATAAACTCCAGGGAGGAGAAAATCAGCAGCAACATATGAAATCTTCTTCACCATCTTTGTAAAATTAGAAACTGTTGATTTTAAGATAATATGTGTGGTGGTTTGAATAAGAATGATCCCCATAGTCTCTCATATATTTGAATTCTTGGAACCTAGTTGGTGAAACTATCTGGGAAGGATTTGGAGGTGTGGCCTTGTTGGAAGAATTGTATCATTGGGGTAGACTTTATGGTTTCAAAAGCCCATGGCATTCCCAATTAGCTCTCTCTCTCTCTCTCTCTCTCTCTCTCTCTCTCTCTCTCTCTCTCTCTCTCTCTCTCTCCATCTCCACCTTCATCTTTATCTCTCTATCTCTCTTTGGTTGTACCTTGCAGTTAAGAAACACACTCTTGGCTACTGTCCCAGTGCCATGACTGCATGCAGCCATGTCCCATTCTCCCCTCCATGATGATCATAGATTCATCCTTGAAACTGTAAGAAATCCCCCAATTAAATGCTTTCTTTTATAAGTTGCCTTCACCTTGGAGCTTCTTTACAGCATTAGGAAAGTGATTAAGACAATGAGTTAACCAAGGAACAAAATCATTTACTTTTTTCCTAATTATAATATTGAGGTTTTTTCCTTCATCATTATAAACTACTTGAAGAATTCAGTAATTTCAGACATTTTTATAAACCTGTAATCTATCCATAAGTCATAGTGACCACTATTTTTACTGAATAAACAACCTTTTATCTAAAGCTGATAATAAGAAATCACAAGTCTTTTTATTTTAAGGAGTTCTCATAAAACCTACCATTCAGTGAAAAGTCTTCCTGATAGACCTTCTAAAACAGGGCAGGCTTCCTTCTAATAAAAATCCACCAGACATCAGAATTGAAGTATATCCTTGGTTTCTTCTGTATGGATTTCCAAAACTTTATTCTGCCAATGCCAAATACCCTTTTAACTCTCTGCATCTAGAAATAAAACTTTCCCAGAGCAAATAAAAAGTCTCCCAGTTAAGCCTTCTCTTTCAGCCTTAAGAAACCCAAAGGAAGGATCAGTTTATTTGGCTTCAAAAGGATTAGATCTCAGCATTGATATTTTGCAGAGATCCAGGGAGGAATGTCATCAATTAGCCAGAAAAAAAATACGCATCCCAGGAAGATATGGAGTCCTGTTTATTATTCCTTTTGCTGTGTCATAAGCTACCTACTCACTTGTGCTCATAGGGAAAATTGAAAAATACAGAACCTTTAAATTGATTTTAAAGTCAAACTCCAGATCCCACAAAGGAAAAGCAATGTCCCAGGACCCTTTCAACCCATTCCCTGCTGAAGTCGTTCTGAAGTCATCACACCCCACTTCTCCTGGACTCTATGTTCTGCCAAGTGATTAGCATCGAAAAGTCTGGAATCACTCAACTGCACCTCAGTCACACTTAGAATTAAGGGGAATTAACTTAGAATTAGCTTGCAAAGGGTTTTTAGTAAGACCTGCCCAGAGAAGTCTGGGGCATGTGGTAGAATGGGAATGACAGAGATGATTGCTCAGATGCCTGCAAGCTCTGCAATCCCATCTTAGCCATGTCATTGCACCAAAGGTACGTACTTCGGGGCACATCTTTCCATAGGGAGGGGAACAAGACTTCCAGTCCCTGCAGTCCCAGAACTACATGCTCTGAGCTTCCAAGAAAGAAGGAAACGAAAAGGTTATGAGGATTCCATAACGGTTCTCTTTTCTTGAGGGGTATTACAGTGCTATTATTTTCTTTCTTTCAGATGTAAGAGAGAGTCTGGGAATGTCGACCTTTAATTATAGTTCTTAGGAAGCAGAGGCAGGTAGATCTCTCTGAGTGCCAAGCCAACCAGAGCTGTATGAGACCTGTCTCAAAAAAAAAAAAAAAAAAAAAAAAGGAAGGAAGGAAAAAAGGAAGGAAAGAAGGAGTGGAAAATGTTAAGTGGGTGAAGGCACTTGCTGCCAAGTCTCATGTCATGAGTTCAATTCCTGAAACTCACATGATGGAAGGGGAGAACCAACTTCCACAGGTTGTCCTCTGACCTGCTCCTCAATATACACAGTGGCACATATGTGCCCTCACAACGTACACACTAACTAAATAAAAACATGTAATTATTTCAAAGTGTTTAATAAAATCTCTGGGGCTAGGGGATGGCTCAGGGTTAAGAGCTCACCTTGCTCTTGCAGAGAAGTAGAGTCTGGTTACTAACTTCCCCATCAGACATGTTACAATCACCTCTACCTCCATCCCCAGGGGCTCGGACACCCTCTTCTGTTCTTCACTCAGACACACATAGCCGCACACAAACATAACTACAAACAGAATAGATTTAAAAATGAAATCTCAAAACATTAATAATCCTCCCGGAATTTTATTATACTTGTTCTCAGGAAAACATTTCTGGGACTCTAAATATTCTATTTTGTATAGTAATTAGTATGTGTTGGTTTTCTTAAAATTTCCTCTGAAGGGCTAGAGGAAGCAGTTAAGAACACTTGGTACTCTTGCAGAAGACCTGGGTTTGGCTCCCAGAACCGACACAGTGGCTCACAACCATGTGTAACTCTAATCCCAGGGGATCTGACTTCTTCTTCTGCCCACCAAGGGCACCAGGCACATACACAATGCACATACATACATGTAGGCAAATCACTCATACATTTACATATTTTTAAAAGAATAAAAATATGCTGTGAAACAGATACCATGCTTGACAGAGGAGATAGGGCAGTGAGATCCGAGCCCCAAAAGTAAAATTAACTTGAGGCTACATCCAAAGCAGAGACAATGTTTCTTATCATAGTACAGTTCACGATTATAAAATACTGTTTAATTTTACATTATTTATTCATATGTGTATGCATGTATGTGCATGTGCATGCCATGGCCCATTTGTGGCAGTCAGAGGACAATATTGAGGAACTGGTCCTCCCTTCCACATTTGAGGTTCTGGGGATCAAACTCTGGTCCACAGGTTTGACTCCAACTACCCTTACTCATTAAGCCATCGTGAATGTCCTAATGAGAAAGAAAATTAACAACAGTAAATGAAAAAAAAGGTGAGATTCAAAATGCTATTTAATCTAGTAATGCCATTTTTAGAAATTTATCTGAATGACGTTATCAGGTTGTGAAAAAGTATTTATTTGTATGGTTATTTATACAAAAATATGTAAACAAGACAACGGTCAAATATTCAAGGATTGGCTGAATATCAGTTGTGGTGGTCCCAGCTGACAGGATATACAGGATTCTGAGAGTCAGCTAACTATATTACATTATAGCCACATGAAAAATATGAAGTAAACTTGTTGCATATAATTACCTAATAATGATGAAAATTGTACTATCAAATTAAATTATTTGTTAAACGGAAAGGCAAGTATTAACCAATGTGAACAAAATGATTCTTATGTTTTTCAATATTCTTTCTTCCTTTTCTTTTATTATTTTAGGATATGATCTTACTATGCAGCCAGGTTGGTCTTGAGCTTGAGAACCTCCTGATTCAGATATGAAGAATATGCATCATTATGAAAGATTCAACCATCTGTGTGTGGGGGGTAGGGGCTGAATTGCACAGTTGTGCTCTAAACCATTAATAGCTCTATCTCCAAAGACCGGGATGTTGGAGGTGGTTTGTGCTTTCTGTTGGTATTGTTATTTTTGTGCTTTTGAGTTGGGCACTCACCATGCTGCTCAGGCAGGTCTTGAACTCTGGAATAAAGTGGCCCTCCACCCCTGAGGTCCATGGCGCTGGAACTACAAGTACATGTCACTGTGCCTGGATGCCAGCCTGTATTTTAGTTCAAAAAATGAAACTATTTGTGAAATTTGAGAAAAATCCTGACAATTAAAACATTTAAATTACATTTAACTTTTTTTCTCTTTTGTGTGTATGGGGTCAGAGGACATGAGCTTGCATGGGACATGTGTGGGAGCCTGAGGACCACTTGCGATTCTGGGTATCTCTTTTCACCACGAGGGGACCAGGAATCAAACTCAGGTCATCAGGCTTGGGATGATGTATCAGTCAGAAGTGCCTGCCATCCTAACAAGGGTTAGGACTTCAGTTCAAATTTCCAGCATTTAAGAGCTGGGCTGAGTGGCACATGTCTGTAAGCCCAGAGCTGGAGGAGCAGAGCCATCTGAATTCCTGGAGCTCACTGGCTAGCCAGCCTAGGCAAATCCGGGAGTTCCAGAGTCAGTGGGAAACCCCGTGACAAAAAAAAAAAAAAAAAAAACTGAGGAAAGTGATTGAGGAAGATGCCTAATTAAGCCTTTGTACCCGACCCACACACACACATGTCCTCTCACATGTACACACACACACCAGGCACATGTACTTTCACATGGGAGGTACGAAGCTGTATCCTAGGTATGGGTTGAAGATAGTTAAGAGAAGGAGGACCAGGGCTGCTGCAGCCCAAGCCAAACCACTCCTGTCTCCTGCCCGACTCCCTGAGCTTCTTTCACCCTACACACTAAATAACTTTCCCCAGTTGCAGTAGTTGGCACGTACCCTCTGCCGCTGCCGCCATTGTTCCCACTGCCATTGTCAAGGCAGCCATAGCCACTCTGCCAAGTATTTGTAGTCACTGCTGCCAAAGCGCCACCAGCAAGCTTACACTGTGAAGAGAACAGGAGACCTTCGCTGCCACCCATGTGCCCCAATTCACCCAACCAGCAGTTTCCTTCCTGCCAAAACGACTGCCTCTGCTACCACACAAGTCCCACCCTACCACTCCTATTGGTGTTGGGCCTGTGGCCAGCCAACCATCTGCAGGCTGGGGTCAGTATGGTCCCACAAATGACATGCGAAGAAGCAGAATTGTGAATGTCACAGAGAACAGGCTGGTAAAACAGACCAGGGCAGAGTAGCTTAAAAATGTGAGAGCATAAACCGTGCCCAAGGAACCCAGGCTAGGCTCTCAGTCAGAGGGAATGGCTCCCATCACTCCACCCCTGCCACAGTGTGAAAGGAGCACTGTCCCTTGGAGTCCAGGGCTCTGCTGGCATACCTACCCTGGTGGGCAGGCCCTCCAATCCTTTTGCCTTGCCTGCAAAGTTCCATCCTTAAACCACAAAGGACAAGACTTTGAGGCAAGAAGTTTGCAGATAGAAGGTGTCTATCCTCACAGACCTCCTTCTAGACTGGCAGGGTGCTCTGACTTAACTGGTATGAGTTACTGGGACTATCTGTCCTACTGCTATCCATGGAGACTGTTACACACGATGGTCCCAGGGAAGGGAGCTGCCCCATTTTCTCCAGACACCCTAAGTCACCAGGGTTTCCCAACTCAGTCCATTCACCTGCTCAGTGCAGTTTTCTTCTGCCGAACTGGGTTCTATCCCTTTTGTTCATGCAGCCAAGCCAAAGACCTCTGGTGTTCCCGGAGACCTCACATCTCCGCAACCCTCTCGCCTACCCAGAAATCAACGCTTCCACTGTGTGAGCCTGGTAAGCCCTGGTCCCTAGGGAGGTTGCAGAACTGGCGCCCTGAGCAGCCACTAAACACCGCAGCTTTCCCTGGCAGCAAGCCGTGCCTCTATCAGCGGTGGCCAAAATGAGCATCCCAAAAACCACCCAGCGTCCACTTTCCTTCCTGCCTGTAAGGTTCCACAGCACTCCTCCATACCTGCCGGTTCTGGCAATCTACGTGGGCTCTTTCCCTTCCTATTAATAAAATCCTGTGCCACTTGCTGGACAAGCATAGTTATTGCAGGTAAAAATCCTTTCCTCAACCCCATATCAATGGAAGTAAGTTATACATTCCAGTAGTTTAAGCTGATACCATGGCAGATAATCTTATGATGAGAATTTTGAGATCTCATTGCTTATTACATGAATGACATCATGGGAGAGAATTATAACATGCCCCAAATGTATTTATGTCTAATGCTAACTATTAGCTTCATAGTCCACATAATATCCTGGAAGAGAGGATTTGATCATAGGGCAGAAAGCAGGGAACTTTTGCAAACTATTGGTAAGTTAGAGACAAAAATTCAAAATCTTCAGGTCAATGAGGATATGTCTAACAAAGTAGATACCTTAGCACTTAAGCATACCACTTTATAAGACAGAATTGATTCCATGCCCACTGCCCTTATGGCCAAAATAGAATCAATTCAGCAGAACATTATCAGGCTAGAAGAAACAATTTATTCCATGTCTGATGACTTGACTAATAAAACACAAAAGTTGGAAAACCAGATTGTTAAACTTACTGAAACAATTCATTCCATGTCTGAAGATAATGACTCATTATCAAATAGAACACAGTTCCTAAAAGGCAACTTACATGCCATTCAGATAATATGTAAGGATGAGAATATTAAATGCTTGGAATCACGTAAAAATGATGAATCCAAGAAATGGACAGACTCTATAAACTCCTTAGAAAAAATTTTTGACCCAGGAAATTCAATCACTCAAAGAAACGGTGGTCACAAGACTTCAGGTCGTAGATGACTTACAATCTGATACATCAGATTAAGATGCACTAGCAACAGGTCATAACAGATGTTTACCTATACCTCTCAGATGCCGGGAAGATCTTCCTACGGTTGTTATGCCATCTCCTATGGTCTTTCCAGTATCTATGACTGAAAAACCAGCAATCAAGAGGCTTATCAGTGGGAACCAATACAGAAGAAGGACCTTAAGGAAATCAAACAAGCCATTGTGTCTTATGGTATTCACTTCCCTTATGTCATGGAATTACTGAATTCTTGGATGAGTATGAATAGGGTGACCCCAAAGGATTGGAGTCATTTGACCTCAGTTGTACTAGAAAATTCATCTCAAATACAATGGAGAGTTTTATGGAGGGAGAAAGAACAGGCCCTTGAACTTCAAGGCCTAAAGAAAGGTTATGAAACAACCCAAGATAAAATTGTGTTGTTGGTGCCTTGGTGAGGGCACTTATGCTGACCTACAGGCTCAGGCTGAATATGACAAACACATCTTTCCTTTATGCTGTACAGCAGCTCTGAATGCTTTGAAAAGGTTCATGAAATAGGAAAGAGGATAGTACCTTATACCAAGGTGGTATAAGGACAGAGAAAGGTTCACTGAATTCTTACAAAGATTGTGCAGAGCAATATAATTTCAGGTAACTGATTCAGAGTCTAGGCGAATCCTTATAGAATCTCTAGCTTATGTGAATGCAAATCCACAATGCAGACAGGTACTTTGGCCATTAAAAACCAGATCAACACCATTAGATGAATGACTCTTGTATACAGCTAATATTGAGTAAAAAGATCAAAATACAAAAGCTTGGGTAAGAGAAGCAATATCCCAAATTTTAAAAAGACATCAGAATACCAAATGCTTTAACTGTGGCAGAACAGGACATCTAAGAATTGGCAGCAAAGTATTCCTAGAAATAATGCTCTTCCTAGAAATGATTCAAACAGGAGGCTCAGTCTTCTCTATTATGTAGGAGATGTGGCAAAGGCCAACACTGGATCAATGAATGTAGGTTGACCACAGACAAACAAGGCAACCCTTTACAACTCCTCGATGGTCCTCTCAAAGGTCCCCATGTAAAAAGCGGTCCGGTCATTCCTAGTCACTGTTGAGGACAATCTCTCCCAGGACAATTAGAAGAGCCACTGCCTATTGTAAAGAATTATAGCACTCTGGATGATAGATCGGCTACTGGGGATGAACCAATCATAACTGAAGGAAACAAAAAAAACCGTGTATTTTTGCAGACTTATATAAATGATAAAAGACCAAAATTAAGAGTGAAGATAAATAACATTATTATGGTAGGCTTGGTGGACACAGAAACAGATGTTACTATTATAACTCAAGAATCTTGGAATCCAAAATGGCCCCTACAAGAAGTAAATATTCAGTTCTTAGGAATTGGAACTCTATCTCAAGTAAAACAGAATGTGAGATGGGTTGACTATATAGGGCCTGAAGGACAAAGAGGAAGATTGAGGACATATATCGCAGATATTGCTATAAATCTCTGGTGTCATGATCTATTGCAACAATGGAATACCCAGATTAACATTCCTCCTGTATCAGATATGAATTATAAACAAGCTCTTACTGGTAGAAAAAATATTGTAAGGCACTACAGAAAACAGATGCCATACATACAGGCTGTAGAGATACAAGATGCTAGTGCCAAACCTACAGAGGAACCAAAAGCACTGTGCTTAAAATGGCTAACAGATGAACCTGTCTGGATAGGGCAGTGGCCTATGACCTCTGAGAAGCTAGAGGCTTTAGAGAAGCTGGTTCAGTAACAGCTAAATGCTGGACATATTGAAGAATCTACCAGTTCATGGACTTCTCCTGTATTTGTTATCAAAAAGAAGTCTGATAAAAGGAGGATACTTGCTGATCTGAGAGCCATCTATAAAGTAATTCAATCTATAGGCTCTCTACAGCCTGGGATGCCATTTACTTGTCTGATACCTAAAGAATGGCCAATTATAGTAATTGATCTAAAGGATTGCTTCTTCACTGTATCTTTAAAAGAAAAAAAATGAGGAAAATTTTGCCTTCACAGTGCTTATCTATAACAATTCTTAACCTGTTAGAAGATTTCAATGGAAGGTTTTGCCACAGTGACTATTAAATTGTCCTACTTTATGCCAGTATTTTGTGCAAAAACCTTTAGAAATAATTTGAAAACAATTCCTGCAATCCATAATTTACCATTATATGGATGATATACTGCTGGCTGATTTGAAAGAAGTAATGTTGGAAAAGATTTTTAAAGCAGTAAAGGAACTTTTACCTCACTGGGTATTACAGATTGCCCCTGAAAAAATACAACAGATCAAGAGAGATTGTTACCAGACCTTTAATGATCTTCAAAAACTACTAGGAGAGATTTCTCAACTATAGACAATTATTGGAGTAGAAGGGCATGACTTAAAACATATAAAAATGGCCAAAAAAGAGACAAGAGCTTAAATAGTCCAGAAATATCAGCTGAGGCTGAAACAGAATTAGAATGGGTAGAAAAGAGAATACTAGAAGCACATGTGAACCATGTGGATCCAAAACTAGAATTCATTCTGGTTATTTTACCTTCTAGATAATAACCCTCAGGGATTTTGATGCAGAGGGAAGATATAATATTAGAATGGATATTTCTGCCATATAAACAGAATAAAAAACTGAAGATATATATAGAAAAACTCTTTGATTTGATTTTAAAAGGTAATTTAAGGTTTTGTCAACTAACTGGAAGGGACTCAACAGAAATTATTGTACCTTTAACTAGTGAGGAAATTTCCTCTTTATGGAAGGATAATGAATGTTGGCAAAGGACTTGCAGTAACTTTTTGGAAACAATTAGTAATAATTATCTCAAAATAGAGAATCCTTCCATGTATTATAAGAAAAACACCAGTTTCCGGAGTTCTTGCATTCTACACTGATGCAAACAAGTTAGAAAAGGCAGGTTATAAGTCAGGAAATATAAGTAAAGTAGTTCAAAGCCCTTACAATTCTGTACAAAAGGCAGAGTTGTATGGCTTTCTCATGGTACTTATGGATTTTATAGAGCCTCTCTATATAATTACTGACTCTCTATATGCAGAGAGTGTAGTCTTACACATTGAGACCACTGAATTTATTCCTGACGATATGGAATCAACTTCATTTTTTATAAAATTACAGGAAACTATGAGAAATAGAACTCATCCTATATATATATATATATATATCACACATCAGATCCCATACTGGTCTGCCATGTCTTCCAGCACAACGTAATGATGAAATTGATTGTTTATTAATTGGAAATGTGCTAGAAGCTTCAGAACTCTGTAAAAAACACCATGTTAATAGCAAAGGCTTAAAGAAGGATTTTTTCTATCACTTCGCTACAAGCCAAGAAAATAGTAAGAAACTGTCCCACCTGTTCATTCTATCATCAAACTCCATTGCCAGCAGGCAGTAATCCCAAATGTATTCACAGAAATGAAATTTGGCAAATGGATGTGTTTCACTTTCCAGAATTTGGAAGTTTAAAATATGTGAATCATATCGTAGACACATTTTCAGGATTCTAATGGGCTACTGCTCTTAGCTCTGAAAAGGATGATGCTGTTATCACACACCTCTTAGAGGTGATGGTTGTTATGGGTATACCTGCACCAATAAAATCTGACAATGCTCCAGCATATGTCTCAGGCAAATTGGAACAGGTTTTCAAATATTATAACATAGAACATGTAATTGGTATACCATACAATCCCACAGGACAATCAGTGCACTTTAAAATAAATGCTCCATAAACATCTAGGGGTAACAAAGACCCCCAAATACAGATTACATAATGTTTTAACATTAAACTTTCTTAATGCTAACAAAAAAGGACAAACAGCTGCAGAAAGACACTGGACTATAGAAAAAACTTCTGAACTAAGTCAGCCAGTGTATTTCAAGGATGTTATGACCTCAGTTTGGAAACCAGGATATGTGTTATGCTGTGGAAGGGGTTTTGCCTTTGTTTCCACAGAAGAAGACAAGCTATGGATTCCATTAAAAAGTGATCAAGATTCAATCTGAACAGTAGAAACCTCGGGAGGAGGAAAGATGATAGCTCATCCACAAAGTCATATTCTATGATGTGTAAGGAGACTTCACAAAAGGAAAGGGAAGTGTTTTGTTTTGTTTTTGTCTTCACAGGAAAACTCATCTCCAAGCAGTGAGAAGATACTGAACGTGTGGATACCTAAAGAGAGAGGATGGCTACCCAAAAGACCATCAAACACAGAAGAATCTAATGTTTGGTATCAATGTCTAATTCTCTTAACTTCGTCCTTATAATATCTATTTCCTTTTACTTCCTAATACTGTTTTGGTCCCAATTCACTTAAACCAATGCTGGCTTTGGAATCAGATTTGGGTCTCCTCCTCTAAATCCAAGAATGTTGTTAAAATAAAATTCAGTTTCTGTATTATATCAAGGAGTTAATTGATGGAAGATGGAAGAAAACAAAACCTAGGGACTGTCATCTGTTTATACTCAGTTCTTTCTCTGAAATTCTATTTTCCCTCACATTTACTATCTTCCTTATTGTTGCCTTTCCCTGTATGCATACATATACAAAAAAGTTGAAATTTCTTTGTTGACATTAACATTTGAGTTTTCCACAGAGAACAAGGAATTTTCCTAACACTTCAGAAAGAAAATGGGGCCCCACTTCATCGACTCCACCTGATCTGACTTGATGCATCTGAACTGACAAGTACCACCCTCAAACTGGTTTGGGACTACATCGCTCTACACAACTCCAAGCTAATTAACTGATATGGTGCACCTTCTACACTCTGGCCAGAGCCTCAGACAAGAGCTTCAATCAAGCATCTCCTGCCAAACAGAGACTGGGTACAACTGTTGTAGCTAGTTCACTCAAGACTTTCACTACACTAACATTTTCTTCCTACAGGATCCCATTTCAGCAGGAAATAATTCTGAGAATACTACATCCCCTTTCCCTACTGTTGACATTACACCTGTTGGAGTTAGTTTTCAATTATTTAGGGTTGGGATTGGAAGGAGGTGTTCAGATTTGGGCATCTCTTTCAGATCAGTTTAGGGTTTAGATGGTATAGATATGCTTAGGATAGGATATAGGTAGATTATAATTTGTTTATCAGCTATTATGTATATATGCTTTATATATGTTTGAGACTTTTTTTGTTTTTTTGAGACAGGGTTTCTCTGTATTGTCTTGGAGCCTGTCCTGGAACTTGCTTGGTAGACCAGGCTGGCCTCGAACTCACAGAGATCCTCCTGCCTCTGCCTCCCAAGTGCTGGGATTGGGCGTGCGCCACCAACGCCCGGCCCTGTTTGAGACATTTTTATACTAACACAATTTAATTTTGTTTTAAGTCTAAATCTTTTCTTTAGACTAAAAGGGGAATTGTAGAGAGAAGTCTATGTACCCGTAGTGCTGATCACACGCATTTGGGTGTGTTCACAGGTATGCAGAATGTATGGGGGATAAAATTAATTAGGGGGAGGTGACACTCTTTCTTTGGATTCCTGTTGCAGCCTGGAGAGCAGCATGTAGACCTTTGGTTCTTGGCTTCTTGAGTTCTCCCGTAAGTGATTTCTCTCTCAGTAAAATATCATAGGACATCCCTATTTTGTGTACCTAAATATTTCCACATTAAGAAAAAGTTGCAAGATCCCAGCTAGATGCTCAGTTTGTCATTAATGCTTTTATTCCACTGATCAAAAAAAGTTCTACAGCTAAGTTCAACATTCTTGGAGCATGGGAGGTACAATCTATGAACTTCAAAGGCCCATGAGCAAAGAATTCTGTCTCCTACAATCTTCCTGCAAGATGAGTAGATGTGGTTTTTTTCTTTTTTCTTTTTCTTTTGGTTTTTACGAGACAGAGTTTCTCTGTATTGTTTTGGAGGCTGTCAGTCCAGCCTGGCCTCGAACTCACAGATATCCGCCTGCCTCTGCCTCCCGAGTGCTGGGATTAAAGGCGTGTGCCAGCACCGCCCGGCGAGTAAATGCGTTTAAAGTCAGATGGAGCACTTTGGGAAAAGGGAGAATGGGAATCTGGTTTGTTCTCTTGGAAAATTGAAAATTAGTAAAGTTTTATCATGGTGAACATTCAAGCAAAAGTTATGTGCAAGGAAAAACAAATCACTGTATCAAAATGAGAAGGGACATCAACCTAAGGAGATCAGGGAGCTAATTCTAGGCACACGCTTGGCTTCTAACACAACACATTCCAAATATTGTGAGGACCAATGGTCAATTCTTTGTATGAAAGAATTATATTATTAGGTCATAGGACTAGACTGCATCCCAGCAGAGAGCAAGGATAGTGATAGAGGGGCTTGAACATAATGTTTCACAGTAACATTGTAAAGTATGGGGATTCTACACGATTTTCTCTTTCTACTTTAGACCATAATAAGCAGGGTTGACTCCTTAGCCACAGAAAGCACCAGGCCACTTGGATCCTCGACCTTAACCTGAGGGACTTTAGGGAACATGCAATGAATGGGGAAATTCCCTTTTCAGAAGGGTGCTAGTGTAAACAACCTAAGTTAATTTGCATACCAAGCTAGTCATTTTGGTTAGGTGGAAATAAATAAGACATTGTCTCTGTGCTTTAGAAGTTTCATCTTGATGGAAAACACAGAAATATTGAGATATTTATTATGTCTTCCATCTCCACTGCTTTATAATTTTAAGATAGGATCTGCTTTTCCCTTGAGCAATTCTTGTTCAGCAGGCTGAATGAGAAACAGAGAGCCAGATATCACAAATTCCCTCAAAGATGGAAATTTGGGTATCTGCTGGTGTAAAACATCATCTACCCCTTTGCATTATCACGCAGCAAGTCAAAGTCCTGTGTACTTAAATAAGTAAAAACCTGATGTTTCAAAATGTAGAGCTCCTGGCGAGGCTGAGTCCGGAGGTTAGACAGCTAATAAGGATAATTACTGCTGTTGTGAGAGTAGGTGAGCCATCATTTTACTTTAGGATCTAAATTAGTGTTTTAACATCAGGCAGACAGAGATGTGTGAAAGCAAAGGAGACCTGATCCCCCGTTTAATCTAGGTGTTGCAACGCCAAGCCGGGCAAGCCCTGTAAAGTGCATAAGTCAGCAGGAGCTTACATCTGTTGTCAGTGGGCTTACAAGCTACTATTTTCTCTACCCAAGGGACTGACTTTCTGCTTGGATTGTCTGGTTCTACTCAGAGTTCTGGCAGCTCTAGAGTCTTAGGCTCAGTTCCACACCATTTGCCTGGCTCCTCCTGAGGTGCCCAGCTCTCCCCAGCTCCCTCTCCTCAGAAGTGACTTCAGTTTTCACACTGGGAACTCATGAGTCCTGGCCAGTTGAGACTCCAAAGCCACCAGGAAACTTCTTGGCCACATTCTTGTTTGAATCCAAACTGAATTAGCTTGACACTAATGGTTTGTATGATTCACCTTTATTATTTATTGAATTAGAAGAGTCCTTTTCAGACCAGAATCAATACCAAGCCCCAACACATATCCAAGGTTTCCAACCAAAGTTGAGAAAACAATATATGTATGTGTCCACAAAGAATAATAAAACCATCTCTTTGACTGCTGTGGCAAGGATTGTTTTTTGTCCAGCATCTTAGCACGGCTGCAGTAGTTGCCTCTACTCTCTGAGTTCCCTCATGTCACCTGAGGAACCCAAAAGTCAAAAAAAAAAAAAAAAAAGGACGAAGTGAATAAATGTGTGAGCAAGGCCCAAAAGACATAGTTGGACTTTCTTTGGACAGTCAGCTCCCAAGTATTGATGTGGAGACTTCTTATTGAGTATGAAAGCTTAGCCTTAGCTAGCTCTTAAACTTAATTTAAATTAACCCATTTTATATTAATCTATGTTCTCCATGTGGCTCATAACATCTCAGTATTGTATGTCCAACTTCCTCCACATCTTGCTGGTGAATCTCCTGCCTCAGACTCTTTTCCATGAGTTCCTATCTCTGCCCTGAAGTTGTAGATGGAGTTTCTGTTGCACCAAGTCCTGCAGCCGTTTAGCCCCAAATAAACACACAGAGGCTTATATTATTTATGAACTGTTTGGCTGATGGCTCAGGCTTGTTGTTGGCTACTCTGTCTTAATTATTAGCTCGTTTCTATTAAACCATGTATTGTCATGAGGCTGTGGCTTACCTGTAAAGCTTCAGAAAGTTACTCCTTCAGCACCGACATTGTGTCTCTCTGGCCACTCTCTACTCCTCTTACCAGACTTCTAGTCAGATAGCCCCACCTATACTTCCTGTTACTAGTCAATGAGCATTTATTCACCAGCCAATAAGAGAAACATATATTCACAGCATACATAAGGACATTTTTATGTTTTTATTTAAATTAGAAACATGCAAGCTTCAAATGTCAATCCCAGCTCCCCCCCTCCCTTGTCCCTCTACCAGCCCCCCTTCCCCCCCAGCCCAATCCACACATCATTCCCCAGGGAGGGTGAGGCCTTCCTTGGGGGGATCTCCAGAGTTTGTCATTTCACCCAGGGCAGGAACTAGGCCATTCCCCATGTATCCAGGCTGAAAGAGCATCCCTCCATGTGGAATCCCCTCTTTTCTGTCTAAATAAAAAGGAAGGTTTTAATTTTAGCATAGTAAAATCATATATATCAAAACAGTTATCAAGCAAAAACTATAAATAATAATATTTAGTCCAGTAACATTCGGCAAAATTTTTAAAAAGTATTTTATCATCTATCCTATCTTTGTGAGTCTAAAGTTTTATATGTAACTTATCTTTTATCACAACTAAGGAAAACCACAACCATAACTGTCTTCAACCCCATCAAAGACCTCAGAAGAATAATATATAAGGTTTAGAATCGACAGTGACATCTTGTTGCCTGGACTACTCAAAGCTCCTCTGTAACTTTGGATCATCCACTTTCAGCCTGAGGCCTAGAGTTTCTAGCAGACTTCTCATCGAAGGATGAAACTTGAAACTGTCTACCTGTATTCGCCATTTGTCAGTCAGTTTTCTCCTGCAGAATGTCTTCCAGACTCTTCCATGAAGCAGGAATGCTGAAAGACTGTCCCACCTTTTTTTTGGCAAGTTCCACAGTCACATTCCTATGGGTCCTGCACATCCAATTTAGACAGCATGCTGTTCAGCAGTCCAAACAACAGCAGATTCTTGTCCAATAGGCCCGTTTTGTCACATTGAAGGCAAACTCCTTAATGAGTTTCTTTGATGCCCATCTTCCTCTCTGAAGTAATTGTTGTTGCCAGGAGCATTTTAATAAATCCTCTCTGATGTGATTGGTGCTGCCAGGAGATATGTCTCATTTTCATATAAAAACCCTATAAACCATTTTAAATGCCATATTCTGTAGGTCTTTGAAAGGTTTTGAAGAATACCTATTCATTTGAAATATATCTCTGTATATCTAGAAAGCCTAACTCACATAACTATAAGTTTTGACTATTATAGATTACTATCTATAATCTGTATTTTAGTTATATTTTACATTTTAAATGGGTTCTATAAATACAATATCTAAACAAGAGTATCAATATACATGTAACAAAATTGACTTTAAATTTGTATCAATAAACTGAAATCCACACCAATGCGAAGTATTCATTTCTATATTATATTTTCTTTCTTCTTTTAGAAAGATATTGACTGTGATTATTAACCATTTATAACCATTCCAATTTAAATGAAAACAAACACTTATCAACAATATTTTGGTGAGAATGTAAGTGTCGTTTTCTCCAAACTGCTTCCTGCTATTTGGGGGCACTGTCAATCCCAAGAGGACCCTGAGAAAATCCAGAAACCTGGTTGCATTTTCTCAGTTGTTTTGGATGTTGGATCACCTGGGCCACTGCTTCATGGGTTCTTTCTTGGTCAAACTATATTAGTCTAGATGGAATCCACAGCTTTTCATCTTCTGTTGAAACAAAAACAAAACCTCTTTTCCAAAGTAACATGTCCTTAGACTTAAAATTTGAAATCAAAGCATTTTAAAAATATATAGGTTAGATTAATACAGCAACATTTATAATCAAATGTCTGTTAGCAGCTGTTTCTCCTTCCTTGGCAGTCAAACAATTCAAAGACAATATAGTAACATGCAGGATACAGACTCTGTATATTTTCCATCTTTATAGGCTTTTTTTGTTACTCTATTTCTTTTATTTTTATTTTTTTTTTGAGACAAGGTTTCTCTGTGTATTTTTGACTGTCCTGGGATTCACTCTGTAACCAGGCTGGCCTTGAAATCACAGTGATCTGCCTGCCTCTTCCTCCCAAATTCTGGGATTAGAGACATGTGCCACCATGCCCAACTGCTCCTTTTTTTTTTTTTTAAGGACTTTTTGTATCCTTTCTCTTTTCTCTCCCAAGCCTATGCATATTTTTAAACACACTGTAAACTGTTTAGCAGTTTTTAAAATCTTAATCAATCTTTACTGTATATCAATCTTTTTCTGACCGAATGAGTCTATAATCTGCTAAACAGCATTGCTAAAATTGAAGTAGCGGCTGGCTTCAACCAGTTAGGCTTTCAAGCATGGCAGGGGTACATTTACTTGCTGTTCTGGGAGCTGTGCTCACTGCCTCAACGCTGATCTATGTCGCCGTCATGCAGCTTCTAGAACACTGCCCATAAACCGTTTTTGTCTATATGAAAGACATCTCCCATCAGGAAGTCCTGCCTAGCCTCTCCTGCCTAGCTATTGGCTGTTCAGAAGATGCCTTAGGGAAGTGTGGAGGACTTTTTCACACAGCGTATAAAAAAATTATCCCGTCAAAACGAAGGCATAGTTTGGACCAACCCCAGTAACCATGTCTTACTTAACATGGCTGCTTATGAAAGCTCTGGAAGGAAATTCCCAATTGTAAGCTTAGAACTCCTGGGATACTTTTCTGAAAGATGAGCAGCATGGGATTTTGAGACCAGAAGCCCCACAAGAGCTTCTTAGCTAAGGGCTTGGCAGACCTGTATCAAACCAGAGTTTAAAGAATTTACCGGGACCCTGAAAACTACATTTTTACTAAATCTCTAAAAATCATTTTATGTAAAACAAAAATGCTGACAGTTAGCTCTCCAGTACCCTAATGCTGAACTATCAGAATTCTAAGGTTCATACATGTGACTGTATTGCTTTGGGCTTCTGTTAAAACATTTATTGGAATCCTGAGAAATCAGAATACCAAAGAACGTAAGATTATGATTTGTTTTTCAAGCTTTTAAGTTTTCATGGTATGTATTCATTTTATAAGCTACTACATTACATAAGGATACGTCCAGACAAGGATAAACAGTACAAGCATACTCCAACCATATTTCCTGCTTTTCTCTTCTTTCACCTCCTTCCCAGCGGCTCACATCAATCATCCCCCTAGACAATTTCCCACCTACATGCATGGCATACACACACACACACACATACACTTATGCATCTGTAGAAAGCCTAAGCTCTACGCATGAGAAAAAAACACGTGATATTTGTCTTTGTGTATGTGTACGTGTGTGTTCATTGTGTGTGGGTACCCAAGTGGAGAGGTATGGGTGCACATGTGGGCACATATTGAGGGTGTCTCATTTGATGGCTCTCCACTTTATTTACTGAGGTGGGCTTTTGCAGAGTCCACAGTTCACCAATTTGTGCAGTTCATATAACCAGCTTGTGCTAGGGATCCCTTGTGGCTCCCTTCCAAGAGTTGGAATTACAGGGAGTCACAGCTGCTACGTGAGTTCTGGGAATTCAAACTCCAGTTGTCACACTTGCACAACAAGTGTATCATCCAGAGTCACGTCCCCAGCCACTATTACAAGCTTTTCTGACACAATAAATTTCCTTAAAATGATGATCTCCAGTTGCATCAAAGGGACAAAACTCGATTCTTCTAAAAAATTCTAATAACTTTCCCTTGGGTATGCATAATATACAGTGTCTCTGTCCTTTTGTTGCTGGACAACCTAGGTTGGTTCCCTGGCATGGCTGTTGTGAAAAGAGATGAAATAGATAAAATGTGCAAGTGTCTCAGTGACACATGGAGTTGGAATCTTTCAGTAAACACCCAGGAATGGGGTATCTGGGCCAAGTGGGAGATGTAGTCTCAGATTTTTAGGGAATCTCCAAACTGGTATCCCTAGTTGATGGCCAGTTTATTTTTCCACCATAAGTGTATAAAGATTCCTGTCTGTCTACATCTTCACCAACATATTTTTTCCTAATGGCTGTCCTTCCAACTGGGTGATACAGAATTTCAGTGCAGTTTTTATTTACACGTCTCTGGTACTTAGTGAGGTTGAACATTTTTTAAATGTATATTACATATTTGATTTTCATCTGTTGAGAGCCATCTGTCCATTTTGTTAGCCCATTTTCTGACTGTAATTTTTAAAATTTCTTTGGTTTTTGGAGTCTTTGTATATTGTGCATGTTAGTCATTGTCGGATGTAGAGCAGGCAAAGGTTTTCTCCCATCATGCAGGATGTTTCTTTACTCAACTCTTCACTTGGATGTTCAGTGAATTTTGATTTCGTGAGGTCTCGTTTATCAGCTGTTGGCCTCATTTTCTCAATAGTTGCAGTCCCAATCCTTACTTACTCCTCTGTGCTGAATTATCTTCCCTTCCGTTAACAGTTTCAGAGCTTAGGGTTTTTCATTCAGCATTTGGTCTATTTGGAATTGATAAGACAGGGACCTAGTTTCATTCTTCTACATATGGGCATCATTTTCCTACCTCTGTTTGTTGGAGGGACTGTCTTTTCTCCACTGTATATTTTTAGCATCTTTGTAAAAGTCACATGGCAGTAGCTATGTGGATTTATATCTGGGTCCTCTTTTCTTCCCCATTGATCTATATGTCTGTTTCCATGCAATAACGTGCTGGTTTTGTTTCTAGATGCCTAAGTAGCATAAGTTAAAATAATGAACAATGATGCCTATGGCATTATTCTTTTTCTCAAGATTGTATTTACTACCTGAGGTCATTTGTGCTTCCATATGAATTTTAAGAATTTTTTTCTATTTCTGTGAGAACTGGCATCGAAATATTTAGATAGCTGTTATAAGGATGACATTTTCACAATGTTAATTCTCTTCTTTTGTTTTGTTTTTATTTGTTTTTTTAAATTTCCATCTTTTTTAAATTATTTTTTTATTTAGGCTAGAAACAATCTTTTTCACATGTCAATCCCAGCTCCCTCTCCCTCCCCTACTATCCATCCCTCCCTTCCAGGCTCCTCATTCCCCCACCCAATCTCTACTCCGATCCCCAAGGAGGGTGAGGCACTACATGGTGGATCTCCAGTAACTGTCATTTCATCCAGGGCAGGGCCTAGGACCTCCCCCAAGAGTCCCGCTGAGAGAGCCTCCCATATTGTGGCATGGGCACTCAAAGTCTATTTGTACGCCAGGGATAAATACTACCCAAGGCCCCATAGATTACCTAGGCTTCCACATTCAGGGGGTCTGGGTCAGTCCCATGCTTTCCACACAGCCACAATCTGGAGTCCAAGAGCTCCCCCTTGTTCAGGTCAGCTGTTTCTGTGGGTTAAACCAGACCACTTTTAACTCCTTTGCCCATCAGTTCTCTCTTCCTGACATTGGATTCCAGGAGTTCAGTTCAGTGTTTGTCTGTGGGTATCTGCCTCTGCTTTCATAAGTCGCTGGATGAAGGTTCTGTTTCCTAGACTCTCTGACAGTGGCATTGTATGCTGGCACTCCCCTGATTCATGTCTAAAATCCATAAATGAATGAGTACATACCATGTTTCTCTTTTTGTGACTGGGTTACCTCATTCAGTATGGTTTCTTCTAGTGCCATCCATTTGCCTGCAAATTTCAAGATTCCATTTTTTTTCCACTGAATAGTACTCCATTGTGTAAATGTACCACATTTTCTCTATTCACGCTTCAGTTGAGGGGCATCTAGGTTGCTTCCAGGTTCTGGCTATTACAAATAATGCTGCTATGAACGTAGTAGAACAGACATCCTTGTTGTATGACAATGTTAATTCTTCTAATCCATGAATTTAGGATGTCTTTCCATATTCTAGTGTGCTCTTTTCTTTCTTTAGTGTTTCAACACTTTCATTGTAAAGGCATTTAACTTCTGTAGTTAGGTTTATTCCAAGGCATTAAAAAGTTTTGTGTGTGTGTGTGTGTGTGTGTGTGTGTGTGTGTGTGTGTGTGTGTGTGTGTGTGATGTAGCGGGGGATACAGTGTAGCATGTATGGAGATCAGAGGACTTTATGGAGTCTGTTTTCTCCTTCCACCATGTAGGTTCTAGTATCAAACTCAAATTTTCAGACTTCTGTAGACTTGCTTTTATCCGCCGAGTCATCTTAACATCTCTCCAGGATAGTTTTAAAAAGCAATTGTGAATCTAATTATGTCCATGATTTCTCTTTGTGTGTGTTTACCATTATTGTATATGAAAGCTACTGATTTGGGTAGAAATTACCCAGAATGTTTCTGGAAATGTTTAACAAATCTATGAGTTTTCTGGTTGAATCTTTTGTGACCCTTATTTATAGAATCATACCAATAGCAAATAAAGACATTTTAATTTCTTCCTTTTCTATTTATATCCCTTCTATTTCCTTCTCTTCCCTTAATGTTTTGGGTAAGACTTTAAGCACGATAAAGGAAAAAAAATAAAAGGATTTTTTTTACTTGATAGTTCCCAATTATACTAAAAATGTTTTGAGTTTTTCTTAGTAAAATATTGGCTATAGACTTATCAGATAAAGTCTTTATTATGTTGAGATATTCTCTATTCTTAGTTTTTTAGGTTTTTGTTTTTATCATGAAGTAATTGATGTTGGGTTTTTTTTTTTGAAAGTCTGTGTCTTTGATGGGTCTTTTGCTTTCTATCCTTGAGTTCATTTATGTAATGTATTAATTACACTTACTGATTTCTTCATGTTGAATTGTCCCTGAGTCTCATAGTAAACCCAGCATGGTCATGGTGGATAGTACTTTGATGCATTAGGGCAATGAATCATCAGTTTTCTTTTGTTGTTGTACTTTATCTGATTTCAGATCAATGGTTTCATAAAAAGGTTGTGGCTTATTTCATTTTATCTTTTATAAATAGTTTATTGAAACATTGGTGTTACTTTCTAATTTATTTTATATAAATAGATAATGTATTTTAATCCCAACCCTCCTCCTATACTCTTGAAACTCCACAACATGTGCCCTTCCCACCTTTAATGTTCTTTTTTTGTGTGTGTTTTTGCTTTGTTTTGTTTTTCGAGACAGGGTTTCTCTGTGGCTTTGGAGATTATCCTGGAACTAGCTCTTGTAGACCAGGCTGGTCTCGAATTCACAGAGATCTGCTTGCCTCTACCTCCTGAGTACTGGGCTTAAAGGTGTGTGCCACCAACACCTGGCTTTAATGTTCTTTTTTTAAAAGTAATAATCCATAATAATCTACTAAGTCCAATTAGTGCAGCCAGCATAAGCATTGACAACCTACTAGCAGCCACACTCATGAAGAAAAATGAGTCCTCCTACAGCAGCTATCAACTGCTAATATCTAGTCAGCTAGAGTAGAGGTTTCATACATGCTGGAATTAATTGACTGGCTTGCTCTTGTTAAGGTAACTATAGCTCCTGTGAGTTCATAATAACTACATCTATCATGTCATGAACCAAAGGTAGCATTTTGTAGCAATTTCTCCATCCTCTGGCTCTTAAGTTCTTTCTGTTGCTATGTTCTGCCTTGTGCCCTGGGCTATGTGAGGGTTATCCTAGCTATGTCCTTTAGGAATGAGCACCCCATAGTCATTTATTCTTAGCATTTGGACCAGTTGTGTATCTCTGTATTGACTGCTGGTCAAAGCAGAAAGAAGTTTCTCTGAGCAAGGTTGAGAGTAGTACAAATCTATGGGTAATATATGTTTAGCAAAACAGCAGTAACATTCCTCTTCTAGAGGCTATGACATCTCCAGCTAAGGGATATTGACCAGGTTTACAGTACTAGATGGGAATTCCCTCCTATGGAGCAGGTCTGTAAGCCAAGTAGAAAACATTGGTTACCCCCACAACACTCATACCATTATTGCATTTGTGGATACATCTTGCCTCGCAGGTCAGTATTATAGTGTGTAGAATCCACAGCTGAATAAGTATATCAATGACTTTTCTGCCCCCTGCAGCCTACAGAGTATATCTTAGTACTTTGAAAGCAAGCCAGCAAGGAGGAAATTTCCAGATCAGTTCCATTTTGATTTCTTGGTGTGCTGCAACCAAAATGTGCTGTGTCTTCACCAATAGGGTCTAACCAGTTAGTTATAGTAAACATCCAAGTACAATGGCAGTAGCTTGTGGTGTTTTATGAGACTCTGGAGTCTCCCTGACCAATTACTCATACAGGGTTATTCCACATCTAGCACTGAGATTCTCATGTGGGAACCTGTGTCTTCTGTGTTAAACACTATCCTCCCACATAGGGTATCTCCGTTAAAACTAGAGTGGGTGGCCCACGAGCCCCAGAAATCTGTCTGTTTTTACTTCCCAGCACTGGGATTTAAAACTCACTATACCATGCCCAGCCACCATGCTTGATTTTTCAACATGGGTCTTCAAGATTGCAAGACAAGCACTTTGCCAACTGAATATCTTTACAGTTTCTTGAAATGGAGTTTTAAAAAGAAAAAGAGCCAGTATCCAGATCCTAGTACAGTTTAACATGTGTGGAGATGAGTCAACTGACTGAGGTCAGGAACTTGCTACGAGGGCCTTGACTCCATAGAAAGGAAGGGAGAACTGTGTAGATTAGGGGCCTATTGCCTAATTCAGTGGCTAGTAAATATTGTGCAGCATGAATGCCCAGAAACTGTGAGTGAAAAGCAAGAGGTGTCAAGGATAAAAAGCAAGATTAAGAACATTAACTAGGAGACAAGAGACAGAGCTAGAAAGTGAGGATTCAGTGTCCTAGACAGGCATTCAGCATCTCCCTTTCTGCATTTCCACAGTCATAGCCTTGGATTCCTTGTTCCTTGTCTCCCTGGAGCCCATGACCTCAAACTGGGTAAAAGGATCACACACACACACACACACACACACACACACACACACACACACACACACACACCCTCTCAGAGCAAAATAACTCTCTGGGGCCTCCCAGAAAGCACAGCCCATGGCTTTGCATGAACAATCTAACAAATTAATGTGTGCAAAAGTAGAGGGAGAGTGAAAAGAAGTAACTGGGGAGTCATATTATTTAAGATGACTATTAAATAAATCCCTTTGTGCTGATAGTGAATGGGTGGGGAAACACAAGGTGTTCATTTACTTCATTAATGTTAAGCAATAAGGCATAAGAAAGGTATTTTCCTTTGTTGTAATGATTTAAGGTGTCACACCTTACAAAGGGGTCAGTTGAGCATAAATTCAGCTAGGGCTACTTGTTCTTTGACTGTCTTAAGTTTTCTTTCTGGAATAAAATCTGAGTATATCTCACCCAGAAGGGCACCCACCAGGGTTTTATTAAGCCACATTGGATTACTGAAACTTCTGTTTAGTTAAGCCACACTGGACAGTGCAGCCTCATATCTGTGGTTGAGTGTGGACCACAGCCACTCAGACATGACAAAAGTAAATGAATTTGAATCACATTGGAACAAGGGTGTGCCTAATCAAATACTGGCACACTTAAAGGAGAAGTGAGCATGTGCACACCTGGGAGTTGTTAGCAATCCTACCAAGCAAAACCTTTTGCTAGTATCTTAGGGTTTGTATTGCTGTGAAGAGACACCATGACTATGGCAACTCCTATGAAGGAAAACATTTACAGAGGTTTAGTCCATTATCATGGTGGGAAGCATAGTGGCACCTAGGCAGACATGGTGCTGGAGAAGGAACTGAGAGTTCCACATCTGGATCTGAGGCAGCAGAAAGAGACTGTGAGTCACTAGCCTGACTTGAGCCTCTGAGACCTTAAAGCCCACCCCCAATGACACACTCCCTCCAACAAAGCCACACCTACTTCAGCAAGGCCACACTTCTTTTTTTTTTTTTTTTTTTTTTTTTTGGTTTTTCGAGACAGGGTTTCTCTGTTGCTTTGGAGGCTGTCCTGGAACTCACTTTGTAGACCAGGCTGGCCTCGAACTCACAGAGATCCGCCTGCCTCTGCCTCCCGAGTGCTGGGATTAAAGGCCTGCACCACCAACGCCCGGCTCACACTTCTTAACAATGCCACTTCCTATGATCCTATGAGGGGAATTCTTTCAAAGCACCACAGCTAGCCATGCCAACTTTCCAGAGTCATTTTCTGCCCTATCCAGGCACGCCATTTATATTCATTCACCTCATGGACACCTGAAGCCTTGGATAAAAGCTCCATTCCCCGGCCCCATGTATTTGGCAACTCCTATCTGCATTCCTTTCCTCATCCGTGATATCTAGAACTTTCCTTTGATAATCCACTCACAAGCCTTTTCTCAAAACTTCGCTTTCCTCATTTACTGTCTCCCCCGAAAGCAGTTTCTTTTAATTTCTCATTAAGGCACTGTCATTTTTATTAACTATACTTTAATTAGCTGTTTAAAAGTCAGAAAGAAGGGGGAAGGAAGAAGAATGGAAGAAAGCAGAAAGAGAAAAGTTAGAAGAGGAGGCCCAGGATGGAGAGGACGGCGGAGGTGGTCTGTGTTGAGAAATAAAAGGCTCTTTTAAATGTAATCTTTAGGTCCCTGTGAAATCGGTTGAGTCAGCAGATCGAGCAGATAGCTTTCCAAGATGGAGTTCTTCACAGTTCACACGAGTCTACAATCCCTTCTAACACATCTGAACTTGGACACAGCCCAGGGCCACAAAAACTAACCCCAAGGTTTTATTCTGACTACTTCCTAGGTCACAAATACGTCTTTCTCATGAGAACCCTGGTTGGTTCCTGTGAATCTCTACTCTGGCTTTATCATGATGAGAGCTTCGATTCCACTCAGGCCTGGGTTACGTCATAAGGCACACTAAACTTCTTTTGTGCAGGCCACTATGCTTTCTTCGTCTCCAGGAATAGGCAGCTAGCAGGTTTATGGGCAGAGCAATTCACTGACTTGGGGATGCATGTGTCCCCCCCATCCCTTTGCTCACTCAGGCAACATGGACTGTGTCGTACTAAATGGAAGGGAATCTAGCCAGGCAGGGGGACAGATATGAGTCATTGCTTGAATCTGCTCCTCGAAGATTCTTTTTCCTCTCACCCTCTTCCTCTGGCAGAACCCACTGCCTCTTATCTCGTTTCCTCTACTGCTCTCTACCTTATTCTGCTGCAACTACTTTTGCAAACCCAATTTGAGCAACGCTTGTTGTTTTTATCCTCTTCACTATCTTCATCTCCTTTGAAAAATACAGCCCACCTGGGCTCAGGTCCTGGCTTCATTTCTTATTTTCAGTATGAGGCTGAAAAGTCACTTGACCATTGTGTGCCTCAGTTTCCCCCCTCTGCAGAGTAGATGCAGTGAGAGTGCCCATCTCAGACATTAGTTTGAGGACTAAGAGGTTAGATTAGTATGCCAAGCGCATACATACTAATGGCTGCAATTAGATGTGTTCAGTTGCTGATGTAGGCTCACAGCACACTAATGACCATGCTTACACAACTGCAGTGGAGTTTAATGGGACACAGGATAACAGTAGTAAAATAAATATATCCATTACAATTCATGGCTACCTTTTAGTGGGGATCTTCAGAGACCAGGAATGACCTCCAGCTGTCTTTCTGCTATGAGAGCTTGGGTGCCTCTCCTCTCAGATTGAAAACAATTAACATACAAAACACCTTGGACCAGAGAACCCCTATAGAGTCCGCTGTTTCTTGTATGCTCTGGCATGTTGATCTGTTGTTGTGACTGAGAATCGGCTTCTTTTTCCTTTTCTTTTGCTTTTTGTTTGTTTGTTTCTTACATAGGGTTTTTCTCTGTAGTCCTAGCTGTCCTGGAACTCATTCTACAGACCATGCTGGCCTCAAACTCAGATATCTGTCTGCCTCTGCCTTCTGAGTGCTGGGATTAAAGTTGTGCACCGCACCACCAGGCTGTGACTGAGAATCTTAACAGCAAAGTTATAGAGGTGGGACAGATTGTTGATACTATGACTTCATTTTAGGTTGAAACACATTTATAAGTAAAAATGGTAGGATATCAGCAATATCATATGGTTCAAGTTAATACACTTACTATTTTCACTGTTGTGGATGGGATTTGGAAATTTCATTTTCTTTTCTGTCTGTCTCATAGGATGAGATCTTTTGGTGCCCACTCAGTATAATCAAACTGCATTTGTAGCTGGAAGTACTTTTTCCTTGTGGCATATTTAAAAGCACCTAGAACTCTCTATAATAATAATAATCTTGGGAAAAAGAATGATCTATTATGCAAATGATATGCACAACAATTAGAGTTTAGAAATTGAGCAAATGCTTGGTTTTTATCAACAAGGCACTATGTTTATTAGTGTTTCTGTTGCTGTGACAAAATACCATGACCAAAAGCAACTTTTGGAAGAAAGGGTTTATTTCAGGTACAGTTCCACATCGTTGTCCATCAGCGAGGGACATCAGAGCAGGAAGTCAAACAGGGCAGGAATCTGGAGGCAGGCGCTGATGGGGGAGGCCATGGAAGGGTGCTGTTCACCAGATTTTTCTCCAGAGCTTGCCCAGCTTGCTTTTCTATAGAACCCAGGACCGCCAGCCCAGTGTTGATATTACCCACAATGGGCTGGGCCCTCCCACATCCAGCATTAAGAAAATGCCCTACATACTTGCCACCAGGCCATTCTTATAGAGGTACCTTCTCCCTCTTCCCAAATGACTCTAGTTTGTGTTGTGTTGACATAAAACTAGCCAGTGCAGCATCTAATATCCAAGCAGATTTCCAGAAGATGTGAAGGAATTAAAAACCTGTCAGAAATGTTCTATGTCTGTCTAGACACTAGATTAAAGAAAGATGGACTGTCAGAGGAAATATTCTTTGGTTTTTAGATGGTGTTCTTGTCAGGATTATGGAATGAATCTCTCTCTACATATATATATATATATATATATATATATATACACACATATTGTGTGTGTATGTATATATTCTGAATTTACTGGAATACTTTCAGGCTGCAGTCCAACAATGGCTAGTTATGAATGGAAAATCCAAGAATCCAGTAGTTTCTCAGTCCCACAAAGCTGGGCGCCCCAGCTGGTCTTCTGTATGTGCTGGAATCCTGAAGAAGTAGGTTTCAATGCCAGTGAAGGAATGGATGTGCTGACAAGGTGAGGGCAAGCAGGTGAAGAAGAACCCTTCCTTCCAGGCTGTGGTGGCTCATGCCTTTAATCCCAGCACTCGGGAGGCAGAGGCAGACAGATCTTTATGAGGTCGAGGCCAGCCTGGTCTACAGAGCTAGTTCTAGGACAACTAGGGC
This sequence comes from Mesocricetus auratus, assembly GCF_017639785.1. Lineage (NCBI taxonomy): Eukaryota > Metazoa > Chordata > Mammalia > Rodentia > Cricetidae > Mesocricetus > Mesocricetus auratus. Next base: position 43,932,446 of record NW_024429182.1, read on the forward strand.
TGTTGTACAAAGAAACCCTGTCTCAAAAAACAAAACAAAACAAAAAACAGAACCCTTCCTTCTTCCATTGCTCTTATATAGGCTTCCAGCAGAAGGTATGGCCCAAATTAAAGGTGTGTCTTCCTGCCTCAGGATCCAGATGACAAGTGTGCCCTCCATTTCTGAATTATAGTTCATTCCAGATATTGTCAAGTTGACAACCAAGAATAGCCATCACAGATGGGTGGATGGGTAGCTTATAGTCTATATCACAATTATAACTTAAAAATAAAGAAAAACAAAAACAAGTTATTGAATCTCTGAGCAGTCCAACAAGCGCAGCCAGGCCATGGTTTTGTGCAAGCCATATAGAGCCGTCATGGTCTTGTTTGCCATGTGTCTATCTTCCTCTTTTCATTTGGCCTGCTTTCTTCCTCATCCTTATGTACAGCCTCATCCTTTCCTTTCTTTTTCAACAGAACATAATTATTTATTGACTCTGGTAATTTCATATCATGCATCCCAATCCCACCCACCTCCCAGCCCATCCATATCCTCCCCTCACCCCTGCAGCACCCCTCCAGATTACCCCCAAAATCTATTAAAAAACAAAACAAAAAAATCCACCTCACCCCTCTGTTTTTCTCAAAACTTTTTCACTCATTTTAGTAGCATTGGGTACTGCGATGTGTCACTCAGTACATACACCCTTGTAGGCAGAAGTTTCTGTCCCACCAGCCGCTTCAAATAAAAATACTGAAGCTTATGCTAATTACAAATGGTTGGTTGCTAGCTCAGGCTTATTACTAAATAGCTCTTATGACTTAAATTAACCTATTTCTATTAATTTATGTATTGCCACATACCTCGTGGCTTTACCAGTCCTCCAGCATGTCATGTTCCTCAGTGTCTCCTGGCGACTCCTCCTTTCTTGCTCCCAGCATTCTCAGTTTTGCTATCCTGCCTATACTTCCTGCCTGGCTACTGACCAGTCAGTTCTTTATTAACCAATGAGAGTAATATATATTCACAGTACAGATTGATTATCCCACAGTATATCCTTTTACCCAATCAGTCCCACAAAATGTTCATTGCAGTGAGTCATTGGTCTGTATCAAGGCCTCTGGCACACCTTCATCACTGGACCCTCACCGAAACTTCTCTTAGATATCCTGCTGTTGCCCCAAGTCATGGGGATCCTGTGGTTTTTTCTACAGGACCAGACCCTTCATGAACTCCAGCAGATCACAGATGGTAGATGTTAGGGTGGGCTAACCCAAGGCCCCAGATGTGGGTGGATCTGGGTGATAGCTGAGTTGGTCAGTCCAGGCCAGTGGGACTGCTCCCTGAGTCAAGGGGCAGAATCAACTCTCCTAGGCCTATGCCACTGGGACCAGCTCTCCCATGATGAGGGGTGGGGACATCTTTCCTGAGTGTGGGGGCTCACTCTCCCATGGGGGCCTGGGCCAGCTCTTCCCCTACAGTGATCAGTGAAGGGCAGGGCTAGCTATCCCAGGGCCAGTGAGGGGCAGGACTGGTTCGGCACATCCCTAGGATTTCAACACGAATGCTTCCTATGACCACCTGTGGCAACAGGCCATGGACATCTTCACAGACCCCAGCTGCAGTAGGACTACAGACTCAGACATGGAACTTGGCAGCAGCCCAGGTCTGGACGACACTATGGCCTCATGTAGCAGCATAGGCCACCCAGATTGGCATGACTCTGGTGGCAGCATGGCCCTCGTGGTGGCATGGCCCTCAGACACCAACATGGCCACATGTTGTGGCCTAGACTGTGGGCGTCTGTGTGTCCTTTGATGTTACCATTGGCCACAGACATCAACACAGACCCTGGCTGTGGTAGGAATATGGACCCAAACATGGTCCCCATCAGCGGCCTGAATTTGGATGTCACCATGGCCCCAGGTGTCAGTTCAAGCCCCTCAGACTGGCATGGCCCCTGAGGCAGCATGGCCCTCAGACACTAACATTGCCCCAGGTGATAGCCCAGACCTCTGGCATCTACATGACCTTCATTGGTAACAAGAGCCATGGACATCAACACAGTCCTTAATAGTAGTAGGGCCACAGATCCAGACATGCTTGTGGCAGCAACTCTGGCCAGGATGACACCCTGGCCCCAGATGACTCAGATTGGCATGGCCCCAGTGGCAGCATGGCTGTGGGGGCACCAACATGCCCACAGGTTGCAGCCTAGACCCTGGGCATCCATATAGCCTTTGGTGACACTATGGGCCAAGGACATCAACACAAACCCTGGCTGTGGTGGGACCATAGACCCAGATATGGTCTTCATCAGCAGCCTGAGCTTAGATGTCACCATGGTGCCGGGTGACAAAGGAGGTCACTCAGATGTGCATGCCCCCCATGGCAACATGCCTTTCAGGCACCAACATGACCCCAGGTGGCAGCCCAGAACCTTGGCATCAGCATGGCTTTCAGTCATCCTTTCTTTTTGTCTCCCCCGGTTTCTCCATCTTGCTCAGAACATTCTTCTCCCCATGATCTTTCTGCTTCCCTTTCTACATCTTCATCTTCATAGTTACCTTCATTTTCATGGTCCTATTTCTTGCCCATAAACATATAGAGACATCACTAATGTGAGCAATATTTATTTATTTGCTGTTTTTTTTCTGAGACAGTGTCCCATCTGGCCTTGAACTCACAATGTAGCCAAGGAAGACTTTGAACATCTGATTCTTCTGCCTCTATCTCCCATAGGCAAGAACCACCATGCCTAGTTTGCACACTTTAAATTTTGTTTTGTCTTAGTTCAGCTTCCAATTTTGTGCTTTTATATAACACTTTTTTTTCTTTTTTTCTTTTTTCTTTTTTTGGTTTTACGAGACAGGATTTCTCTGTATTGTTTTGGAGGCTGTCAGTCCAGCCCGGCCTCGAACTCACAGAGATCCGCCTGCCTCTGCCTCCCGAGTGCTGGGATTAAAGGCGTGCACCACCACCACCCGGCGCTTATATAACACTTTTAAAAATGCTAATTTTAAAAGAGTGGCATAGTGATGCACATCTGTAATCCCAATATTCAAGAAACTGAGGCAGGAGGAACACACATTTGAAAAGAGCCTAGGCTACACAGGAAACTCTACTTCAAACAACAACAAAACACCCTAGAACTAAATAATCAAGCAAAAGGACAAAACAAGGCTATAGAATGCTGGTTACTGTTGAGGTTTCTACCCATAAAACATTAATATAACTTCCAAACATCTTTCTCCTCACCAACCTTCTCCACCTTGTGTTTCTTGTTTCCTTGACCGAAACCACAAACCTCTGCTTCTGAGTCACGGTTCTGTTCTGTAGGTCGCAGCCATTCAGATAGAACAAGAGCCTGAAGATGCTCTTTGTGGTTAATGCTCTCATTGTTAAAGAGATCCAGGCTTTACAGACAGCTCAACTCTTTCAAAGGTCTCATGGCACTGATGTTTTTTAGATGGTTTTCATATCAGTCCAGATGTTGAGATTTGGAAGTTTTTCTGCTAACATGGTCAGATCTTCAAAGTGACTCTTGTCTCTGAGCTCAAGGATTTTTTGTTGTTGTTATTGTTTTTTTTTAATTTAGGTGTCTTGAAGCTGAACTCAAAACCACATTTATAACATGAAGAAACCCACAGACTCAGTGGTTACTCTCTTCATTTCTCCATCACTTGATTTGTAAATTGTCCAAGACAAGTCCTGAACCACAGAGATGTCCTCACACCTCTTGGGTTCAGGGAGCTAGCAGCCAAGGCAAGCCATAATGATGTACAGAGGAATGAAAGATGTTATAATTTAGTTTTAAAATCTTATTAGGTACAAAAATTTTGCTTGACCATAAGTTTATAAAGATTTATTTTTATATTCTGTATAACATAGTGTTCATTTTAATTTTGACAGGTGCAAACAGAGGTACCTGGTTTAAAAAAAAGTGATTCATTCTGTGGTAGTTTGAATGGGTATGGCTCCCATGGATCCATGTGTTTGAATGCTTGGCCCATAGGGAGTGGCACTATTAAGAAGTGTGGCCTTAACATCAAACTAAATGGACAGAAACTCAATGGGATTCTGCTAAAATCAGGAACAAGACAAGACTGTCCACTCTCTCCACTTGAAGTTATAGCTAGAGCAATATGACAACAAAAGGAGATCAAGGGGATACAAATTGGAAAGGAAGAGGTCAAACTTTCACTATTTGCAGATGATATGATAGTTTACATAAGTGATCCAAAAAACTCTACCAGGAAACTCTTACAACTGATAAATACTTTCAGCAAAGTGGCAGGATAACAGATCAACTCAAGAAAATCAGTAGTCCTACTATATACAGACAATAAAAGGGCTGAGAAAGAAATCAGAGAAATATTACCATTTACAATTACCACAAAAAACATAAAATACCTTGGGGTGATGCTAACCAAACAAGTGAAAGACCCGTATCACAAGAACTTTGAGTCTTTAAAGAAAGAAATTAAAGAAGACACCAGAAAATGGAAAGATCTCCCATGCTCTTGGATAGGTAGGATCAACGTAGTAAAAATGGCAATCCTGCCAAAAGCAATCTACAGATTCAGTGCAATCCCCATCAAAATACCAGCACAATTCTTCACAGACCTTGAAAGAACAATAATCAACCTTGTATAGAAAAAAAACAGCCAGGATAGCCAAAACAACCTTATTCAACAAAGCAACATCTGGAGGCATCACCATCCCTGACTTCAAGCTCTATTATAGAGCTGTACTCCTGAAAACAGCTTGGTATTGGCACAAAAACAGACAGGTAGACCGATGGAATCAAATTGAACACCCTGATATTAACCTATACATGTATGCATATCTTATCTTCGACAAAGAAGCTAAAATTACACAATGGAAAAAAGAAAGCATCTTCAACAAATGATGTTGGCATAACTGAATGCCGGCATGTAGAAGAATGCGGATAGATCCATGTCTATCACCATGCACAAAACTTAAGTCTCAACGTAAATCCAGCCACACTGAACCTCTCAAAAGAGAAAATGGGTGGTACCCTTGAACAAATTGGTACAGGAGACTGCTTCCTGAATGTAACACCAGTAACCCAGACACCGAGGCCAACAATTAATACATGGGACCTCCTGAAAATGAGAAGCTTCTGTAAGGCAGAGGACACAGTCAACAAGACAAAAAGGCAGCCCACAGAATGGGAAAAGATATTCACTAACCCCACATCTGACAGAGGGCTAATCTCCAAAATTTACAAAGAACTCAAGAAGCAAGTCTCCAAAATACCAAAGGATCCAATTAAAAAGTGGAGTACAGAACTAAACAGAGAATTCTCAATAGAGGAATCTAAAATGGCTGAGAGGTACTTGAGAAAGTGCTCAACATCCCTAGCCATCAGGGAAATGCAAATCAAAACAACTTGAGATACCATCTCACTCCTGTCAGAATGGCTAAAATAAAAAACACCAAGGACAGTTTATGTTGGAAACTATGTGGAGAAAGAGGAACACTCCTCCAGTGCTGGTGGGATTGCCAACTTGTACAGACACTTTGGAAATCAGTATGGAGATTCCTCAGAAAAATGGGAATCATCCTACCACAAGACCCAACAATTCTACTCTTAGGCCTATATCCAAAAGATGCACATTCATACAACAAGGACATCTTTTCCACTATGTTCATAGCAGCATTTGTAATAGCCAGAACCTTGAAGCAACCTAGATGCCCCTCAACTGAAGAGTGGATAGGGAAAATGTGGTACATTTATGCAATGGAGTACTATTCATCAGAAAAAAGAAACAGAATCCTGAAATTTGCAGGCAAATGGATGGCACTAGAAGAAACCATCCTGAGTGAGGTAACCCAGTCACAAAAAGACAAACATGGTATGTACTCTCTCATATATGGATTTTAGACATAGATCCAGGCTACAATTCCATGGCCAGAGAGTCTGGGAAACAGAACCTTCAACCAATGACTGATAGAAACAGAGATAGACGCCCACAGCTAAACACTGAGCTGAATTCAAGGAACCCAGTAACAGAGAGGGAGAACTGATGAGCAAAGGGGTTAAGACTGGTCTGGTTTAACCCCCAGAAACAGCTGACCTGAACAAAGGGTAGCTCTTGAATCCCAGACTGATGGCTGGGAATCCAGCATGGGACTGATCAAGACCCCCTGAATGTGGGTGTCAGTGAGGAGGCCTAGGTAATCTATTGGGCCTTGGGTAGTAGATCAGTATTTATCCCTGGCATACAAATGGACTTTGGGTGCCCATCCCACAATGAGAGATGCACTCTCACCCTGGACTCTTGGGGGAGGGTCTAGGCCCTGCCCTGGATGAAATGACAGAATATGGACACCCCCAGGGAGAGCCTCACTCTCCCTGGGGAAAGGAGGGGGCATGGGAGGGTTGATGGGAGGGCCTGGGAGGAGGGGAGGGAAAAGGGAGAAGGACCTGGGATTGACATGTGAGCAACATTGTTTCTAATTTAAATTTAAAAATAAAAATAATAAATTAAAAAAAAAGAAGTGCAGCCTTGTTGGAGGAAGCATGTCACTGTGAGGGTGGGCTTTGAGTTGTCATATATGCTCAAGCTATACCCAGTGACACAGTTCACTTCCTGTTGCCTGAAGATCAAATTGTAGAACTCTCAACTCCTTCGCCAGCACCTTGTCTGCACACTGCTGTGCTTCTCACCATGACAATAATGGATTAAATCTGTGAAACGGTAAGCCAGCCTCAATTAAATGTTTTCCTTTATAAAAGTCGCTGTGGTCATGGTGTTTCTTCACAGCAATAGGAACCCTAACTAATACACATTCATTAACAAAAATAGGTGTAGTATACCATCAACACACTGGTTGGCATCACCTGCTTATCCCGCATACTGCCATTTGTCTGTAGTCTAAGCCTTCATGGGGTCAGAATTTGAGGCCATTCTGGGGGATATAGCAAGCTCCTGTCTCAAGTTGCCCCCACCCCAAAAGAAGAGAATAAGAGCTAGAAAGCACTGTTCTAACAAACAAGAACTCCTCGGCAGTGTAGCTGTAGACTGGCCTTTGTAGGATGTAAACACCTTGAAATTTGACTCGTAAGGGGATTCACATTGACCTTTAACTCCGTTTGCTTTATAAATGTCCATGATGTGATAGGTCTAAGCATTAGCAAATGATTTTCATAAAATAAATTCCATTTCTCCCAGGAATGACAGGTCATATTTTTTATTTAATAGTGTAGAGAGCTGTAAGTGAAAAGAAGGCCACAGAAGAATCACTGGTTCAAAATTATTGTCCCCTCCTAACTGTTAACTTTAATTTTTTCTTACGCATCTTTCTCCCTTTCCCCTGGCTCTAGGGAACCCAAACTAGCATTCTCTCTCTCTGTCTCTCTGTCTCTCTGTCTCTCTCCCCCCTCCTTTTGTTTTAATGGTGCTTCATGCTAGTCAAACACTACTATTACACAACATCTCAGATCATAAAGTTACTTATTTTTTAAAACTATATATTTACTTGTTTATTACTGCTGTGGGTGTGTGCATACAACATATTGGGGCACACATGTGGAGGTCAGAGGAATGCTTTGTGGAGTTGGTTCTCTCTTCCCATCTTTATGTGCCTTGTGGGGACACAAGTCAGGTTGCAAGTACCTTTGCCCAGAGAACCATCATGCCGGCCTGAGTCACTCACTTTTGTATGTACAGTAATGTGCATCTTTAAATGCACAATGAATATGCTAGATTATTGCCTTCTCCTAAAAACCCTGTGAGTTGGCAGGACTGGGTTAATATTTTATTTTATCAGGTGGTTTCTGACATTGACTCTGACCTCCACCTCCCAGGAAGCTTGCTATTTTATGATTCTCTCCTCTGTAGAACAGAGCCAGCGACTTGTTCATCATCAATAGATTATGGCTGAGCTGATGAGACTCATCTTGTGAGTAAGTTTTAAGAGGATTAATTTAGCCTGACATGGGGGTACTGGCCTGCAATTCTAGTTCTCAGAAAGGTGAAGCAGGAGAATCTCAAATGAGGTAGAGTTGGCTGGCTTCAAATTCAACTCTACCTCAAAACAAATGAGAAGATTGTGATTTGTATCTTTCAAGCAGATTTGTGCAATTGCTCCTTAGCTTGCATGCTTGGAGGAAGCAGGTCACCACATCGACAATGCCCACAAGACAAAGAACTGAATACTACCAACAACTACATGAGCTTTGAAGCCTTGTTTAGTGAGGCCCAGAGATGACTGCAGTCCAGCCAAACTCAACAGCTTGTAGTAGACCCTGAAGAACAGAAATCATCCAGGCCAAGCCCAGTTTCTTGGCCACAGAAACTAAGAGACAATAAATAGGTCTTGACTTAGCCATTAAGTTTTGTGGAAATTTGTTATTTAGCAATAGATAACTAATAGCCAGAATAAATGGAAGCTAACTGTAATCAGTCTGTGGAAATAGATCTCTGCATTTCCTCTGCCTACAGGTATTTTAGTGATTCTGTCAATATCATACTCAGAAAGTGATACTATACAATGTCCAAAGCTTTGTTGTTGTATCAGTCAGGGATCTCTACAGTAACAGAATTTATAGAATGACTCTTTCTCTGTGTATAAATAGAAAGAGGATTTATTAGGATGATTTATAGGCTGCAGCCCAGCTAATCCAACAATGACTAGCTGTGAATGGAAAAGTCCAAGAATCCAATAGTTGCTCAGTCTATGAGGCTGGGTGTCTCAGCTGGTCTTTAGTATACACGGATTCCCGAAGAAATAGGCTCTAATGCCAGTGAAGGAATGGACTTGCTGGCAAGGCGAGGGCAAGCGGGCAAAGAGCAAATGCTTCCTTTTTCCACGTCCTTATATAGCAGTGGTTTTCAACCTGAGGCTCCCACCTCTGTAGGGGTCCAATGATCCTTTCATAGCGGTCACTGAAGATCATTGGAAAGCACAGATATTTACATTGTGATTCATAACCTTAGCAAAATTACAGTTATAAAGTAGCAAAAAAATAATTTTATGGTTGTGGGTCACCACAACATGAGGAATTTATATTAAAGGGTCGAAGTGTTGGGAAGACTGAGAACCAGTGTTATACAGGCTTCTAGAAGAAGGTGTGACCTCGATTAAAGGTGTGTCTCCCTGCCTCAAAATACAGATTAAAAGTGAGTCTACCTAATTCAAATTAAGCAAAAAATCTTTCACAGGTGTGCCTTCTGCTTTTGGATTTTAGTTAATTCCAGATGTAGTCAAGTTCCCAACCGAGAATAGCCATCCTAGCTGTGTAAGGCCATGAAGCATCTGTCTGTGTTTCATCTTGGTTGAGATACTCCTTTATGAAGCTGTGAAATAGTGTGAAAAAAGCCTAGTTACCATGTGGTGAGAAAGTCCACACAGCTTGGAAGAGCCTCAGCCTACAGCCCTCACTGAGCCTACTCACCCAGTCCAGACCCCAAACAGGTCTGTAACCTGAAGATGATCCCAGGCCCAGTCACTCAAGTCCTCCAAACCTGATCCTACAGAGTAGGAAAAGGCATACCCCTTCACTGTCTAAATTCCTAATCAAGAAATTCTGGGCACCATAAAAAGATCATTGTTTAACTTTACAGATTTTTTGGTGATTTCTACAATTCATCAGGAAGCTAAAACCCTGCCCCGTGTCACATGGCTTGAGTCTGACTTCAGCATTCTTTCCGCCCTGACACATGCTGCTTTTCTGTCTGGGGTGCTTATCTTTCTTTCCACTCATTATAGAAGGCTATAGCAGCAGTTCTTCATGTTCCCCGTGTACCAGGACCACTTGGAAACATTGAAGATATCCATATGTGGACCCTGTCCCTAGAGAAGCTATGCTGTCTGGAGTTCAAGCTAAGTACTGGAACTTCTACAAAATGTCTGAGGCATTTCTAAGACACAGTCGTGTTTAAGATGACTGCCCCATGTGAGCAATGCAAAATCACTGCACTTGGGAATGGTCAAATTTGTTCTCAGTGACCTACCGTAAAGGCACGCGGGAGCACAGAGAATCCAAAGGCATCTTGGGATTCCACAAGAGTGTACATGTATTCATATAAGTATTCTGGACTCAACTTAGTTTTCTAGCATGTGCAGGGCACCAGAACTCATGATCCTGCAAAAAGCCTCATCTTGTACCATGCAAGGAGATATTAGAAATGCAGTCATCTATTTGCTAGGAAATAAACCTTCACTAGACAACCCCACTAAACAATATGAGGTGTCTTGATCTTGGACTTCCAGGACCTTCGACATAACTTTCTGTTGTACATAAGCTATCCAGTCTGCTATGTTTCTTCTTCTGTACATCTATTTGTGTGTGTGTGTGTGTGTGTGTGCTCACATGTGTGTGTGCATGTGTGAGCATGCAGAGGTCAAAAGGCAGCTTGCAGGAGTTGATTCTCTCCTCCCATCATGTGGATGCTGGGATCAGGCTTGGAGGTAAGCACCTTTACCAATTGAGCTGTCTTGCGGACTCCAATTTTTGTTATTGTGGTCCAGTAATAGGACTCATTACATGGGACACTGTAGGAAGTAGAACCATGAGGTCATAGTGAAACCTAAGTGCTGAGCCTAGTTTCATCTCACTTTCTGGCTAAATGGTATGACTGTGTACAACAGCCTCAAATATGTCAAATAACAAATATTTACAGGTCACATGCCTTCAGGGTCACTTATAGGTAAACATGGACCCTTAAATGAATCACCTACTAAATCTTATGGTTATCTTTATATATATATATATATATATGCAAGGTCTGGTGGTGACTCCTATAGTCTCAGCACCTAGCAGGTGGAATCATGTGAGTATGAGGTCAGGTGATGTGCATAGTGAATGCCCTCAAAAAAATAGCAGTGATATATTTTTATAAAACAACAATTGCTTTTTGGGAGTTGCTTTAAGCACAAGGTTCAATTTTTAAAAAGAACTTATAAGGGTGTGGTAATTCACACTTGTGATTTCAGTGCAATTTACCTCTACTTAGAAGATAGAAGCAGAAGGACTGAGAACATTCCAGACCATTCTAGGCTAACAATGAGATCCTATCTCAAAAATAAACAAAAAGTGTTTAGAAGGAGATGGAACACACTTAGCTTTCTTGAGCATGCCCACAAATGCACAGGATTACTATGCATAAGGTGCATATGACATAGTTGTAAAATTGTTCTTGTGTTTGGTGGTGAACTAAATACTGAAATGGTGTGATCAAACAATATATACTATAGGATAATGAGAGAAACAGGCTCACTGAACATGAGGGTAGCAGCTGAGCAAGAATGCTTTGAAGGAAGAAAATTAGATGATCATGGAAGCCCCACCTCAATAAGATGATCACACAAACTCCATTCCAAACTGATATGGCACAGACTACTCATTTAGGGTGTGTGTGTGTGCATATGTGTTTGTTCACGTATTTTATGTCCCGTGAAGAAATAGAAAAGGAGATCAAGCTGTGGGGAATTGTCCTGCATTAGCTAAGATGTAGTTGAACCAAATCATGGTTTTTGATTGTCAATGTCTTGCTGTTCATGGAAACATGGCTCTGACTTCAATAAGAGGCTCTTCTGTTAATAGAGTCTGTCTATATGCTGATGGGATGGATTAATTCTGACGCTATCCCCTAGGTCTAACACAGTGGGTCTGTGTGTTTCATTAGCTGGCTTCCCATTAAGTTAGACTGTCATTCACAAGTGCTTTTGTTAGATGTTAGCTTCAGACTGTGCCTGGGAATCATTCTGCTTGCCAACCTCAAATTTGCATTTCATTAAGTGTCTACAAAATGCACTGATTTCACACCTCAGAGGGACTATCCAAGTTCCTATTGAAGACACTAAGAAGCAGTGGTGCTCATAATTCTGTGTGGGAAAACTTACATAGGAAACATATTTTTTGAGTCAATTTAAGGAAGTCCACTGAAAATTGCCCGAAATCTCCCACACACACAGTGCAAAGCCTTGGGAAGTTTATATTAAGAAGTAAAATGGGTAGGTGGGTTGACATATACCTGTATTCTCAGCTCCTGGGAGGTTAAGATGACTATGGTCAGGGTGGAGGGTCAAGGCCAGCTTGAATTGCATAGCAAGAACCTGTCTTAAATAAAATATTTTGCCAAGTGGGGGTTGGGCAGCTCAAAGGCTTGCTTAGTGTGCAGGAGTTCCTAGGTTCAATCCACAGTACCACAAAAATTAAAGGGACATTTAAATTAAAAAGATGAAAGTTCAACCTTATTCTGGGTCAGAATAAGTTAAAACTGCTTAAATATTTTACTAATGCTCACTATAGGTAAGTTACAAAGTTAGCAGAGAGAATTTCTATTTGTTTGCTTTTTCAAGACAGGATTTCTCTGTGTATCCTTGGCTTTCCTAGAACTCACTCTGTAGACCAGGCTGACCTCGAACTCAGAGATTTGCCTGCTTCTGCTTCCTGAGTGCTGGGATTAAAGGTGTGCCTGGCTCAGAGAAAGGTCTCAATGAGTTGGCATGGACTTGAAGAAGATGGTTTTGGACAAGATACTAAATTCTATGTGAACTTAAATATGCAGAAAAATAGTGGTTGTAGATATTAAGAAACACAGAGCCTCTCAGGGTGATGCACCTATGCCTGCTCTAGTAGACACAGAATCATTACAAAGTATGAATGTGTGACATTGTTACTTTGGAGTAGATCAATACCCTTTAGCAATCTTCATGGACTCCAGCGTTGACTGCAGGGTTCTACTTTTCGAAGGCTGTCGCTTTCATTTCTGCTTCTCAGTTCCTCTCTGAGCTTACACAAGATGAATTGTTCTGTGAGTGACGAGGCAAAGACAGCTGGAGTGGCCTGACCCTGCTGTGCTTCTGGCTGGGGAAGTGATGCAGGATGATCTGCTGACACCTTCGAGATTTCTGGCTTCCCTAAAGCCATTCCTTTTTCTAGGCAGTTCCTTCAGCAGATGTGTGAGCAGTCACGTTAAGGGGACAAGGTTGTGCCAGTGTAGTGATTTCTGGTAGTGATGTACTTTTCCCTGCAGTGATGTGCTAAGGCAAAGGCAGGGTCGCTACGGAAGGATTATGCTTTTGGAGATAGCGGAGGGGAAGCTTCACAAAAAAAGTACTTGTGTAAATAGGCAGTCCTCTAAATCAAGTAAGGCTTAAATGCACATGTCACGGAGTATCAAGTGCATCAGAGAGAGAGAGAATGAGAGAGAGAGGCCAAGAGAGAGAGTTGGGAGAAAGAGAGAGGAGAGAGAGAGGTGCCACTTAGGGAACTGGCTCTGCACTTCTCTATGACGTGACAAGGCCGTTGTTGGTTAGTAAATGGAAGTCATGGAACACCCAGAATAGCATGATCACTCAGGAAAAAAACAATCAGAAAACCCTTTCAACTAGGTGGCACTCAAAATCAAAGACGTTGTTCCAACTGATCCTGGTGCCGTAGGCAAAGCCAAGGTCAAAGCTTTGAGGCAAGAAGGCAGCACTGAGAAATACCTACTTACTCACGAGCCACTGATTTTCCAGTGACCTGAGGTACAATCTGGGGAAAGCCCAGGTATCCTGAGAAGCACACTCCGGGCTGAGCAAGCAGGACCACTGTGGGTCCCAGCACTGAGCTTCCCTGACTGCTGAACTGCATGAAGAAGGAGGAAGAAGTGCTGGACTGTGGGTGTGCCAAGGTCAGTGCTCTCTGCATTGTCCATACCTGTAAAACAAGTCGTGCTGCCAGGCTGAGATGTATTCTGCCCTCACAGACTCATCTGACAGAGATGAAGACAGATGCTTCATGGGCTCCTGAAAACAGTGATTTGGATGTTTTCAACAAAATTTCTGTCATCTAGACTGAGTCCAGCTGGTTAGCTGTGTATTTTTCACCATAAAAACATTAGAAACAAAATTATACATACATATATGCATGTATGCACATATATGCATATATTATCTACTTATCTTTTTATTCAGCCACACAGAAACACGTCTGGAAGAATCCTTCCAATTTCTGCTAATAGTTCATTTAAGGGAAATAGTTTGGTAGGAGTGGGTGGTGACAATGACAAGTGTGTGCCACTATGCATACCCAGCCACTGGATCCTTTAACTATGATACAGACTTAAGAAAGTTGAAGACTGATATACTGTACAAATTTCTGGATTATTTTCAATTAACTACATCTCAAATTTAAAGATGATTCATATAAAAAATATCAAGTGAATCAATTAGAATCTAAAACACAACTTGAAAAAACAGCATACTTCATGCTTATTAAGATCAATATGAAGCCGGGCAGTGGTGGCGCACGCCTTTAAATCCCAGCACTCTGGAGGCAGAGGCAGGCAGATCTCTGTGAGTTCGAGGCCGGGCTGGACAGACAGCCTCCAAAACAATACAGAGAAATCCTGTCTCGTAAAACCAAAAAAAAAAAAAAAAGAGCAACATAAATGAACCGCTTTGATCTTGCTGTGGTGTGCTATGGTAGAAATCACAAATACTGCTGCTGGTAAAAATGTCCTCAATGGCCAGTACTTTGTTTCTTGGAAGCAACACAGAAAGAATCAGGGTATAGTGATGTTACCAAAGGAAGGATGACCTGACACTGAATGGCAGTAATACCATAAATATATATATATATACATATATATATATATGAGGGCATTAAGAATAGAGCAATAAAAACCCGTAAGTTGGCTGCACTGTGAGCCACTTGCTATAGGAATATACCATGACACTTGTGAATCACTGCTATTCCCTTGACTCTCTTTTTCCCCTGTGTCATCTTCCTGGTGTTGAGACACATGTCATTTCTCATACTGAGTCCTCCTTATTAGAACCTTCCAGAACTCAACATGACAACTTTAGGATTAGTCTTCAAAGTTGGCTTCACTATGTGTGCCTTAGCCCCGTGCCAGCAAAACTTGCTGTACTTTGCACATCCGCATGTGTTTTTTTTCCTTCCTATTTGCTTATAATCTCTTCTAATTTGATCTCATTTCCTGCAGTGTCGAATATAGTGCATATTCATTAAATGAGAAAACGGTGTGTTCTCTGATTTAAAAATCACCTGATCTCAAATTAAAAACAAAAAACAAACAGAAAAGGAAATCTAATTTCAAAGATGTCCAGAGCAGTGTGGGAGAGGCAGTAGGGGAAGTTGGTTTGTTGTTAGTATAGACTGGGCTGCTTTACAGCACAGTGGAGTAGCCACCGTAACAGACAGAGAGAGTGCATGCAAAGTATTAATTGGAATTGATGGGCTTAAAAAAGAATAAGACACAGAGCTGAATGGGAAGGGAAGGTGAGGTAGAGCTGGCAGGATTTGAGAGAGGAGGTGAATATGACCAAAACACAGTCTACAAAACTCTCAGATAGTATATTTCAAATAATTAAGGCAGTATTTTTCATTTGATTTTAACCATTAAGATATATTTGCTGTCAATGGACACCAAGGCTCTGTGGGTCATCCTAGAACAAATGTTTGTGTAACTCTTACTATTTAATACCACCTTCCACACCTTCAGGTATGTGCCCAGGAGCGGTGTCTTCAGAGCACACAGTGGTTCTATGATTAGTTTTTGAGGAACCTCTGCACAGATTTTCATTGTGGCTATACTAACTTGCATTCCAACTAACAGTGAATACGGCCCTCTTTCCCTATACACACATCCATACTAGCATTGCTATTTTTTGTACTTTGGTAATAGATCTTCTAGTTGGGGCAAAACTGAATCTAGTGTATTTATGGCTAGCATTTCCCTGATGGGTAAATATGCAGAACATTTTTCTACATATTAATTTGTTTTGTTTATTTTTATTGAAAATAAAGTTAATTTTATACAATATATTCTGATCACCTCTCTCATTTCATCCCAACCTCCCCACCATTCCAACTCCATGCCTTTTTTCTCAAGAAAATAAACAGAAAAATAAAAAAAGAGAAGAAAAGAATAAAACAAAAGGCACAAACAAGTAAACAAACAAAAAAGAGAAACTAAAAAGGAACACGGAAAAAAATTCATACACATACAGAGACATACATATATTTCTTTACAGCTTGTACTTTTTTATATTAGTTGCTCATTTGCACACACACACACACTTATGAATGACAGGATTTTAAATTTACTCATTGTGAAGAAATAATAAAACTTGTGACTGGAGAGGTGGCTCAGCAGTTAAGACCACTAGCTGCTCTTCCAGAAGACATGGGTTTTACTTCAAGCACCTACCTGTCTGCTAACAACTATCTGTAACTCCAGTTCCCGGGCTCCTATGCCCTCTTCTGGCCTCTACAGGTACTGCACACATGTGGTACACATACAGGCAGGCAGAGCACTCAGAAAAATAAATAAATCTTTTTAAAAAATAAAATAAAGACTGACTTTACAAATCGATTAGTAAAACTTAGGTAGACCTAATTTCAGATGTGTTCCTGAAATGTCAAGTTTAAACTAAAGTAATTAATTTATGGTAATTACTTTGATTTGATACATATCCAATGTATTCAATGATCTCATTGTAATATTATGAACCAATCCAAAAAAAAATACTCAAAAGACTTTTTTAGGATGACTTAATTGGAGAAGGCAGAATCTTCTCTCTTCTACGTTTTAGTTTGTAAACTAACCTGTGGTGAAGGATCATCAACTTTAATTCACTTTAAGCATAAGAACTTATATGTTGTGTTTTCTTTCTTCCGACTGTGTAGGAATGACTGAGAATGCCCTGTGTCAATTGGGAATAAATTTAAAATTGAATGACATTTGCCAACAATATCATAGGCTTTAGTTTGGTCTTGTTTTTGCTTTTCCAGTGCAGTAGCTAGGAATCACACTCAGAACTTTGCACATGCGAGGTAAGTACCCTACCCCTGAGGGCAGTTCATGTTTCAGACTTCATTTTTATTATTTTCAATGAAAGAAGTCTTTTATGAAAGATTTTATTTATGCATTTATATCGTTTCATGTGTGTGTGTGAGTGCATGTGTACACTTGCTCTCGTGTGTGCTCAGACCAGAAGAAAGTGTCGTGTTATGTCTTCTCTCACTGTTTTACCTATTCCTTTGAGGCGGGCTCTCCCTGAACTTGGGACTTCTGTTTTCATTGACTAGGCTGGGAGCCAGGAAGTCCCTGTGATCTTCCTGTCTTTAGCCTCTTGGAAGCTACTCTCATTTTGGAGGACATGGTTAAAGCCATTTGGAGAGCATAAAGGACCTCACACTAGTCAGTTGTACTCTCTACCCATCTTTGCTTCTGACTGGAAAATGCCCACGTTGGACTCTGTCTGTTTGTCAGGGCATGTTTTATTCAAAGACTCTACATTCCCACGACTGCTTTTTAAAATATTTATTTATTTACTTATTTATTATATATACAATATTCTGCCTGCATGTCAGAAGAGGGCACCAAATCTCATGGTAGACAGTTGTGAGTCACCATGTGGATTGAACTCAGGACCTCTGGAAGAGCAACCAATGCACTTAACCTCTGAACCATCTCTCCAGCCCCACCCCTCATGGCTGTATTAAATTTTCCATGAGCTAAAGGCATCACCATGTTTTATGTTGACTGTGAATGGGCAGTTATTACAGGATACCAGGGTGAGGGCTCAG
Source organism: Mesocricetus auratus (assembly GCF_017639785.1). NCBI lineage: Eukaryota > Metazoa > Chordata > Mammalia > Rodentia > Cricetidae > Mesocricetus > Mesocricetus auratus. Next base: position 43,950,009 of record NW_024429182.1, read on the forward strand.
GAAACCAGCTGGCACATGCTAGTGTCTTTCTCTATGTTCTATTTGAGCTGTCAGAACAATAGAAGTGGCTGACACTGCACATTTAAAAAGATTAGATATATTGTTAGAATAAAAGTTGATGAGTAAATTCATACAAATAGGGAAACGGAGCAATAAGCCCCCTGGAGGAGGAGAAGCCAGCAGGACCTGAGTTTCTATTGTGGTTGCGTCACCTGGCAGGGGGTACATGGGAGAGAGAAGCAAGCAGGACCTAACTCTCTGTCATGGCTGCTCTGGTTTCCCACATTTGTTTCTCCTTTGTGACAACTGAAGTTCCACATTTGCTCACACCTTAAATTTTACTTGATTAAAATTTATTTGGTGATTTAATAAAGACCCTGGAGAATCTGAGGGAGAAGATCAAATTAAATGAAAATTCACGTTGAAAACAAAAATAATTTTTGAAGCCACCTTGTAAACCACCCCAGATGGCCATTGTGCCCCATCTCAAACTGTGCCAGCACCATCATTTAGAAAGATTTTTGGACAAGAACCAAACACAGAAATAATTTTCCAAAATCTGGTACAAGCCTTATTGATACAGTTGCTAGTTTTTCTGACCTGGGAATCTTCAGAAAGTAATTCAACTTAGGTGCTCTGAGGGAGTATCTTAAACAGCATACCTGGAGATAATTACTGTCACTTGCAAACCAAGATACTTTATCAGAATGTTAGAATGAGGGCCAAGAGTGGAGCTCAGCTGGTAGAGTGTTCGCCTCACATGCATGAAGCATGATCGCCAGCAAGGTATAACTAGTCATCAAGACACTAGTTTGTAATCTCAGCATTCAGGAGGAGGAGGCAGGAAGATCAGAAAGGCATCCTCAGCTACACAGTGAGTTCGAGGCTAGCCTGAGATACAGCAGAGTCTGCCTACACAACAACAAATTCTTCAGAAAGCTTGTATTTTGTTTAAATAAAATGCAGGAACTTGGATGTCTTAGTCTTTTTGGACATCTTAAAAATAATTAGCAGCTGAGTGTAATGGTGCTGTCCCATAATACTTGGGAGGCTGAGATAGGGTAACTAGAAAGGTCAGGGCCAGCTTGTCTCAAAATAAAATAAATGTGAACTGGAAGTATAGCTCAGGGTAGCATGTTTTCCTAGTATATACAAAGCCCTGCTATTGTAACGACAGCAACAGTAAATTTTAGTGGATTTTCTTGTAATAATAAGTGCCAGGATGAGTTCAGAGTCATGTGTACATGACATAAGGAGTCCAATACTAAGTCACACCCTGGGGCCTGAACAGTTTTTTTTTCTCCATCTGATCATAGATAATTATGTAAATAAGAATTACAGGCCACATTAGTAACTTTTAATTTTCTTGTAGAGAGAAGAGCCCTTGTTCAAGGGTGGCTTTTACAGGCTGTCATGTAATTCACCTATTTCTATTGTGAAGATTATAGGATTTATCTAGGAGTTGAACAAAGATGATTCAATCTAAGACCCTACAATGCCAACCACAGCATCATCTGCCTCTCTTCATTAAGTTATGGGCTGAGCAGTGTTGCACAGTCTTCCCTGATTTAAATCTAGTCCTGGGAATTTCTCTTCCTGAAAGGTATTCCCATCTCTCTCTGCTATGTAGCTGTAACTCTGATTTAACCACTGTAGTGTGCTTGAATTATAAACCAAATGTTTTGTGAAGAAATACTAACTAATGCCAAATCCACTTAAGAAGCATTGTTTAACTATTTAAATGATTTTAGCTATCATTACAGGCCAAGGCAATAATTGACAGATAACCCAGAATTAATCAACCAATTCCTACTCCTGTTGTGTAAGAGAACTTGAGATAAACTCAATGATGTCACTGAAATCTATTTGTCCTCATCTTTGTATACTCCCTTAAACAGGGTAGTGATTCTGCACAGCATTCTTCAAGTGCTCACTGAAGTTTGCAGCCCCCCCATGGTGCCCACATCAAAAAAGTCAGCCAAGTTGAGGCATCAATCCAGGTGCCTTCATCTGACATCCAGGAGAGGGGAATCAACTAGATCTGAGGATGGTTCTGAGTTGACAAGGGAAGGAGAGGACCAGCTGTGTCTGTCTCAGTAAGCCATCAGAGAACATAGACAGGGAAGCTGTGTCTGTCTCAGTAAGCCATCAGAGAACATAGACAGGGAAGCTGTGTCTGTCTCAGTAAGCCATCAGAGAACATAGACAGGGAAGCTGGTCAAAGTAAGGATGCAGACTCAAGGAATCAGGGCAAGAAAGGAGGAGGGGAATGGGCCCAAGGAATAGGAAAAGGAAGAGAAGGAGGAGAAAGAGAGGAGAGGGGAGGATGAGAGAAGAGAAAAATTAAGAAGCCAAAGCTGCACTCAGCCCCGGGGTAGCTCAACAGAACATGGAAGAGCAGCTGGTTGTTGTGACAGCTCTCAGTGCATCATCTCAGGCCTCTGTGACGTCAGTCTCTTTCCATCATAAGAAAATCAGAGTCCTGAAAGCCCCAGGGAGCTCTTAGCTACACACCAACAAATCTTCTTCATTTAGTAATTCCAACTGGGATGTTTTGCCCAGATCAATACACTGTTTTGAAATCTCCACAGTTAGAGAATTATGATTTAGTCTCTCATATATGCCATTTCCCAAATGCTTATGGCATTAACCAATCGAATAAAATATCACAGCAACGAGTGCACATGCCCTTAACACTTAGAAGCCACACCACCACCAGCCCCTAGGCCAAAGTGTGTCAAAACGTGTTCTGTAGAGAGTAGGGGCTACTTAAGAGTCTCTACTTGTAAAAAGTATTTTTAAAATATTGAGGATCCTCAGGAGATTATATTTGTAATCTTTGAAAATTACTGCTTTATAAAAGTAGCTCCCACTCTGGAGCAGTGTTCCCAGACCCCAGGAAATGTGTGCAATAGAATCAAGCTGCTGACACAGATCTTGACCTTGGTAGAGCCGGAGTTGCTGGAGGCTGGGAAGAATAGGTAGAGAAAACAGGAATAAGAAAGCAAAGCCCTGTGACTCATCTTCAGCAAACACAGCCCATCCATGCCGTTGCACAATGACCATCATACTCTGAAGGTACTTAGAAATACAATTATTAGAATTTAGTCTCAGGGAAGAGAGAAACTAAACCCACAGAAAGCTTGTAAAGGCTGATTGTGGTGGCACATACCCATGACCATAGCATGCAGGAAGCCAAAGCAGAAGGGTGGCAAGTTTGAGGCTAGCCTGGGCTACATAGGGGAAGTTTGTTTCCTCTGTCTCAAACAATGCAAAACAGGCCGGCTCAGTGGCTCAGTGGGTATGATCACTGGCTGATATTCCAGAGGATCTCGATTTAATTCTCAGAACCCCCATGGTGACTCACAACTATCTATAACTCCAGTCTCAGGGGATCTGACATATTCTGGCGGGGGTGGGGGGGTGGGGTACCAGGAATGCATGTGGTGCACACATATACATACAGAAAACACCCATAAAACATGCATAAAAATTTAAAACAGGAAAATTCTTAGTAAATTGATTCATATTAACCCCCAGCTGGAAACATGCCCACTATGAAGCCACTGGAGTTACTGACAAGAAAGGGAATAAATTAGTCATACACACAATAATGTAAGTAAACCTCAATACTATCAGGTCGAATCAAACAAGCCAAATTGGACACAAAAGCACACATGCACTATGATTCTATTCACATGAAATCCAAAATGGGCAAATCTAGATAAACGACAATAGAAAAATAACAGATCAGAGCCGTGGTGGCTACTGGGAATCAGGTTGACTGTTAAGAGGCACAAGAAGACGTCTACAAAGTGGGGGAGGATAATAAAGAGTTATGAACTTTGATTGTGGCAGGGATTGCATGAGATGTTTGTTAACACTGAGGAAACTGTGTACTTATGATTTATGAATTTCAGTGTATGAAATATGTATCATAGACTTACTGTGGAGAAAATACTCAACTGAAAAATTACATGTAGAAAATATATAAGAAAATGTGGGGAAATGTCTTTAAGAGCTTGTCATAAGGAAGATGAAGGACAGTTCTATACAGAAAAGACTGACAAATTTCTTCATCAAAATTGCCAACTTATTGGAGAGATTTACAGAAAAGGCCAATTCATAAATAACCAAGGTCTGCCCTCACGAGCAATTAGGTGGTACAGGTTTTTGAAGAGACAAAATTACTTCATTCCTAGTATATTGACAGTAATTTCCAAGTCTTGTGTTGGGCTATAAATCACTATGTACTGGAATCTTGAAATTTGCAGGCAAATGGATGGCACTAGAAGAAACCATCCTGAGTGAGGTAACCCAGTCACAAAAAGATAAACATGGTATGTACTCACTTATATATGGATTTTAGACATGGAGGAGGGCATTGCCAGCCCACAATCCCACCGCCAGAGAGTCTGGGGTGCAGGGAGGACCCTAAGAGAGATATGCATGATAACCCGGAGAAGGGTTATAGGACGCGATCTCCTAATTATATTGGGGAGGGGGAGAAGGGGAGGGCAGAAGGAGATGGGATAAAGAGAGGGAGGGAAGAGGAGGAGAGAGTACGACAGGGGAGAGCAGGAAGGTTGAGCCAGGGTAAGAACAGAGGAGAAATGGATGTGAGATACTATAAAAGAGGGAGCCATTATAAGTTGGAGGAGAGATCTGTCACTAGTGAGCTCTTCACAGATCTACAGGAATGACACCAACTGGCATTAAGGCTACCTTAAATGCCCTCCCATGATGGTGAGAATGATGACTACCTTGTATGCCATCCTAGAACTCTCATCTAGTGGCTGATGGAGGCAGAGGCAGACACCCACAGCTGTGAACCAAATTGAACTCCTGGAACCCACTTGCAAAGAGGAATGATGACCAAGGGAATTGGGATCGGGCTGGCGAGGCCCACAGGGGCAGCTGACCTACACAAGGGGCATCACATGGACCCCAGACTGATGAGTGGGGGGCCAGCATGGGACTGATCCAGACATCCTCCCACCGAACCTGGGTGACAGAGAGGAGGCCTAACAACTATCACACCTGAGTCAGGAAATTACCATCCTAATTTATTTATTTGTTTTGGATGACCTAAGTCAATAAACACATGAAAGGTGTTTGAGGTCCTTACTGGTCTGGGAAGCATAAATTACAACTTAAAGAGATCATAATGAAGAAGTTGATGACATCCAGTCATCCAGTGCTATGAAAGAGGAGGGGTAGCTAACATTCGGACACTGCGGGGTGTGGGGGTGTTCACAAAGACACAGCCACTTTGGAGAGCCCTGCAGCTGAGACATACTGGTCTGCAGGTGAGCCTAGGCAGCTAATGTGGAAGTGGTGGGGGCTAGGGCACCACCTGTTCCTCTTCCCATGAAACCATTTCAGTTTTGAATTCACTAAAGGTTCCGCTGGCTTCTCATAAATAGGCCAGTCTAATAGCAAATGTCATTGTTTCGCATTTCCAATCTGCTTTCCCCCTGAATCTTGACTAAGAAACATAAAAGGGGGTGGGACAGGGGAACTGGGGAGTGAGGGGGTCTGGCTTCCTGGTTACTGATGTTAGACATCCCAAGTGTCTACAGCAGCACAGGCCTGGGCTCTGCAGAATGCCCAGGGTCCAGTGGAAGATTCCACACCCTGCTCAAGGAATGGTGCCTACCAGGAATGCAAATGCTGTTGCCCATCGAGGTTCCTGTGTGAGCCTAAGAAAGCAGGAGAAAGAACAGAAGGGGAGAGAAGTGACAAAGCTAAATCCTGTCTATATGGCCCTGGTTCGTGAAGCTTCTGAGGCCTTCTCTCAGGGAGAGACTGCTCTCGCTACAAGGGGCAGCTCTTCAAGCTGGTTAACCCCAGCCCCAAGATTCTCCCTACATCTCCTCTGCCAATACACTCATTCCATTGGATCTGTGTCTTCTAGCCCACATTATTTGTCTCTGGGAGACAGCCTTCCCTGCTCTGGATTAAGAACTAGGTCAGGAACAATAAACTAGAGAAGCATAGGCAGTAACACCAAGAACAGAAGGTGTTAGTGTTCAGGCACCAGTACTGGCCTGTCCTTGGGGTTCTGACAGGTTACACCCTCATACAGCCACTAAGAGCACCGTCTGTGCACATTCACTGTGTTCCCTTTTAAAAGGGCCCTGCCCACCTCCCCTCCTCTCTCTCTCTCTCTCTCTCTCTCTCTCTCTCTCTCTCTCTCTCTCTCTCTCTCCCTCTCTCCCTCCCTCCTCTCCCTCCCTCCCTCCCTCCCTCCCTCCCTCCCTCCCTCCCTCCCTCCCTCCCTCCCCTCCCCTCCCTCCCTCCCTCTTCCTCTTTCCCTCTCTCCCCTCTCCTGCTGCTCCTGTCCTGGAGGCTGGACTCCCCAATCCCCTTTCTCCTTTTTATGACCCCTTTCCCTAATTAAAAAAAACCCTCTGTTTGAACCCTGTTGCATGGCGTCTTTCTCTCAAGCACTGCTTTTCTTAAATTACAGCAGAAGGGGTCTGATATAAGAAAAGAGAAAAAAATTGAAACATTACGCCTTATTGTTCTGATTTTACTTTCCAAATCAGTATTTCATTTTCTTTGCCATTAAGGAAACACAAATGTAAGTATGATGAGATATGTCAAGTAGCACTCGGTTTTGATTTAGTGACAATAAAGAAAGAAGAAGGGAGTAGTGGAAAATTACAAGTCATGGACATCTAAAGAAGTGGCTTTGCAATGTGGGATTAGGGACCATGTTTCATCCCTTATTGTTCCACAAAAGAAGGAAGCCTGGGTCTGAATATGAAATCCGAGTTTTAAATATTGAACAAAACTCAAATGTTTCTAAAACATTGGGCAGGCCAACTCTCTTCAGGCCAAACACAGCAGATTTAGAGGCCAGATGGAGAACGGCAGCCACCACTCTGATGTAGACAGATGAAAACTAGCCCAAGCCAACCATTCCACTGTGTGTCCTACTGGGACCTCCCAGTTCCTAGTAAGCCCAAGGGAGACTTACCTCCCTGGCCACAGGGGAGAGAGGAAAGGAGAAGTACAAATTATTCTGAAGTCCCTGAAGAAAACAGGAATCGAGTATTTGGTATAGGCTAGCTGTTCCTTTGAAAAAGTTATTTCTCTCATACTCCAGCATATACAGTAGACTGCCTCCAGGAGGAAAATAAGCAAGTCCCCTGGTGCCCCTCTTATTTATTTAGTGGTGTTGAAGGTCTAGGAGTTAGGCAGACTCCTAATAGGCAGAGGGTCCATAAGTATGTAATAAAGACAGTGAGCTTCTCTGATGGCGGGCTCCTTCCACACCCTCATGATCTGAGACAAAAGTCTGGCAGCTTAAAGCAAAAACAAAAAAACTGTTGTTTTTTTTTTCTTCAGCCAGTAGGACCCTCAATGATGGACCTGCCCACCAAGTTCAAGGCCAGATCAGGACATGTTAACACAACAATTGTGGGTCAACCAATCATCATGTCTTTCTTCAAACTCACCAACCCCACATTACGGAGGACCCTTCAGAGACTTTCAAAACAGTCACTTAGTCATAATTCCTATTGCTGCAATGACACTCCATGACCAAAACCAAAGTGCAGAGGAAAAGGTTTTGGCTCACACATTGTAGTCCACCTCTGAAGGAAGTCAGGACACGGACTCAAGCAGGACAGGAACCTGGAGGCAGAAGAACGGGAGGCCATTGGGCCGTTCTCCATCAACCACTAATCAAGAAAATACCCTACAGCTGGATCTTGGGAAGACAGTTTCTCAATTGCTGTTTCCTCCTTTTAGATGACTCCAGCTTGTGTCAAGCTGACCTAAAATTAGCCAGAACAGATAGCGTTGCGTTTTCTCCACTTATTACCTGTCATGCTAGAGGTTTTTCCTGCCTTTTAGTTCTTTAACTGGTGGAGAAAATGAACCCAATCAAGACCCCGCTAGACAGTAACAGCTGGGCCTTCCGTGAATTTATGTTTAATTTTTTTAAATATATATTTTTCTTTATCTGCTCTATGTGTGTGCAAGTATGTTTGCATGTGAGAACACCTTTCAGGTGTTGCTTCTTGCCTTCCTTCTGGATAAAAAAATGAAAGAAAAGGAGGGCATGACTACTCCTAAAGTATGGAGAAGATTTTGTTGTAAATGCATGCTGGGGTGGGGGGGGGCGATAAGGCAGGTAGAGGGAAGAATCCAGGCTGAACGTGGCCTGCAGACTAAACCTGGCCAGGCCACGAGAGAAGAGAGCAGGAGAGAAGAGAGCAAGAGAGGACATGGTCGGTGGCCTGGGCCAAGAGGTCAAGAGACCAGGGTAGCCAAATGGTTGAGTTATACAGGGATCGGGCTGGGGGAAGGGAAGTGGAACTCCACCCCCACCTCCACCCCACCCCCGGACCCCAAGAGGGAGAGGTTTAGGGTAGGGGCCGGGTGAGAAGCGCCTGAGCTACAGGTACTCAGTGAAAGCTGTCCTGGGTTTCTTTGAGACCTAACACCACCGTGAAGCAAGGTCTTTCTTGTTTCTGCCCCACTCCCAACTCCAGGAGCTGGTACTAAGCTTCCAGCCATTTTCCTCACTCCTCCCGTCTTAACACAGGAGTGCTGCGATTACAGGTCGTCAGGGGTGCCAAGGCAGGGCTTTTACCCGCTGAGCCATCTCACCGACCCGGGTCAGCATTTTTAACAAGATCAAAAAATTCTTGTCCGCACGGGCATTTGACACCCATCGCGCTGGATTGTGTAGACTTTTAGAGGAAGGACTATTTGCATAGCGAATCCATTTTGCCTTACATCTAAAACAGATAAAAAAGAAAGGCCTCACGCGCCCCCTGGAGGCCATCTTAGGAACTGAGCAGTTTTGTAGTGAGGTTTTGGGTGTTTTTTTATTTTCCAGAGATGTTGAGAATAAAAACACTAAGTGTGATTTTGAGCCCTTACTAACATCAAACCTTGCGATTATAAAGTCACACAAATTATCTTATTCAGACTATCATGCAGGTGTTACTATTCTGCAATCCATAGAAGAAGACTTGCCCTGAAAGTCTCTGACATTTGCTCTCTTCTGTGTCAACATGCTTTCCCTTGGTGACCAGGACATTCACACTTGGGTCTCTCGGGCTCTTCCTTTTTCTGTCTTTGTTTCACACCCATCTCCCAGCTCTGCTCATTTCCCCCCAGGGGTCAGTTCTTGGATTTCTTTTCCTTGTTACTAAACTTTTTGATGAAGTCTTTTATACATGTCAACAAACCCTACATTTCTATCTTGTGATCAGCATGCCTCTTCACACACACACACACACACACCTGCCTTCTGATCATGTCTACTGGGACGCCTCAGAGACACCTCAAACTGTCTAAAAACAAAGTTTGCATTTTCTTCCTTAAACCTCTTTGACCTGAGATTTATCTCAGTTGATGGAAATTCCCTCAGCACAGTTACTCCGACCCAAATGCTTGGCGCCATTGTTAGCCCAGCTTGTTCATATACCTCCTCTATACCATAGCCCCTCTTAGGTAAGACATCACCCTCTCCTGGCCTGGACTCTTGCTGCAGCCTCCTTCTTGGTCTTCTCCTTCCAAAAGATGATTCTCAGAAACCAGGATGACTTTCCTTACCGTAATATCTCCACCTAATGCCCTACCTAACAAGCCTCCCATTCCACTCTCCTTTGTATGGCTAGCAAGGCCTTGCACAGGGAAGGTCCCTCTTGTTTCTCTGACCCTGCCTCAGGCCGAATTCTCCCTCATTCACCCCTCTCAAGCCACACTGGTCTTCCGAGTGCTACTCCTATCACTTGCCTGGTGGAAGCACCACCACCATCCACTCATCTAACACTTGGCCTCCCGCAAACACTCATTGCAGAATCTCCTGGCCTACAGAGTCGACTCTGACATTTCTGTTTAAATTTGCAACTTGCACCCCCACCTCTTCCACTGGACCCTGTGCATAGCATTTTTATGGCTTTCCGACATATTGTCTAACCTAACAGCTATATTTGTGGGTGTTAGTTTTCCATCCACTAGAATTTTTAACCCAAAGAAGCAGATATTTCTGTCCCGTTTGTTTACTAACGTGCCTCGTACGTAGATCTGTGCCTGAACTACTTTTTAAGTGTTTGTTGAATAAGACATGGACTGACTGCATACCTGGCCCTGCTTTTGGCCCTGAGTACTTGAGGGCCAAGTACTTCATTTAAAAAGTCAATCAGAATAATAAGCGTGTCTTTTCTTATAGAGAAGCCTTGCGGTCCTATGAAGCCTGGCTTGACAGCTTCTGTGCACAGCAGTGTGTCTCCTCTATTCCCAAGACAAATGACACCCATCAGGGCTGTCCTCATAGACGTCTCCTGGAGCAAAGCTCAGCCCCCACCCCTTGTGTCTTCCATAGGGATTTGGTGCATGGCTAGTTTTCTTTCTTTCTTTGTTTCCTGACTTACCTCAGGAACTAATGCTGAGTTACTCATAGACTTGTCCTGAAAGACCCCGAATTTATAGAAATAAAATATAAGCTTAAACAGGGAGGGCACCCCACTAGAGAACTTGGGAAGTGAACAAAGGACCCCATCCCAGGAACTGGCCAAACCACAGAATGGAATGTATGTTTTAGCAACTTTAATTGTAGAAGGGCTGTAAACCCACAAAAGGCCAATTCCAGGCTGCTGACCACCTGTGAAGAACTGACCAGGGTGTCAGAGATGGGCAAACAAGATTTGTGGGAAACAAGGAGATGATAACACCATTTACTTAGGGAGAGATGATTAACTCATACCAAGGTTTGAGGAATTTACAACGTGTAGGTCAGGAAGACATCTACTTCCCCTGGTCAGTAGTCACATACACCCCCAGTCACAAGATAGGGACCCCTCCCAAAGGCTTGTGGTTTTTGTCTTTAAAAGCTGATTGTAACTGAACCTCGGGGCCAATGGGTCTAAAAGTTGACCGAGAGGCCCATCTGTAGATGCCTAATTAAAGCCTCTTGTGTGTTGCATCAATTGGTGCGTGGACTCTTGATTCTTGGGGTGATGAATCCAGCTTTGGGACCCCTCCTCAATTCGGGGTACCCCAACAGTCCCTCCAAGCAAAAGCCACAGGTAGCATTTTCATATATGATTCCTATTCAAATATGAATCCCAATTATAATTCACAAAAAGAAGCCATGTTAAGTTGTATGGTGTGGATTTTCTATAAGGTTTTCCTGAGGAAGACTGACTCATCTTTAGATATATCTTGACAAAAGATGCAACAAATGGCTATGCTACAAGAGTCCTGTGTTGCCAGTAGTTGTATTTGTCACAGGGAAGCAAGCCTGACAAGCCTCACTGCTCTGAGAGCACTGGGGACTGAATTTGGAGAACCAGGCTGATGTGCCTGCAGTTGGCTGGCGTCAAGATGCACAGGGTGGGGTCCTGGACCTCATGTTTCTTACGTCTTCTTGGTTGCATTAACTAACTTGCTATTGCAGACTCTGTCTCACAACCCAGAGCCTCAGGGTCCCACCTACTGCTGCTTCCTTGCTTACCATCACTAACCCCAAACTCTGTTCTAGCCCAATGCCAGTCTGACCCAGGTCCTCTACGCTATGACCATGGCTGCTCTACAAACGAAAACAAACCCAAGGGATTGCTCAGAGCTCAATGAATGAGCCATCTGAAGCATTTCTTTTCCATAATTTGTTTTTACATAAAAAGAAATGAAAGACTACCAAGAACCCCTGCCAGAAAATGAAAGGACAGAACAGGAAAAGCCCTGCCCTCTGAAAAATTTGTCCAGTGCACCCACACAAGTTCCCAGCAGTCGACCACACACAGTTCCTCAGATTTATAGCTTAATCTTACAAAATGGCACCAATTGCTTTGAGAAAAACAGTCAACTAGACAGATTGCTCAAGTGGAAAAGAAGGATTTCTATCAGTGATCAACTCATGGTGAGAGTGTGTTTAAATTACAAAACTAAACGCAGCTCAATGTCTCTATTGTAGTTGCCATCTTATCTAGATGGAACGCCCTACCTGGAAGAGACACTTCAGAATTTGCTGTATACCGCACTGCTAGCTAGTGCCTCCTCCACAGTGGGTACTTGTAGTTGATAACGCAAGGTGGCCTGGTGGCACATGAACCTGAACCGAGGAAACACTTGCTTCCTTCACAACCAGGACTCCATCCACACTCTCCAAGCTGTCTTCTCACCTCCCAGGCCGCCGCTTCTCAGTCGCAGCATCCAGCATCGCAGGCTCCTGACCTCCAGCTAGGAAACTGCTACCTGGGGCATCTTTTTATCTCACCTCGCCAGTGATCATCTTCAGTGTACTAGGTGTGCACTAATGAGCCCTGCTTTTCTGTCTTACTCTCCCTTCAGAGACAGGCTTCTCAAAAGCCTTACTTGGTATATTTCTATATATTTAAAGGAATCATAATTCAATAAGTTCTGCATTAAACCTCTGAATTCTCTCCTTACCCCACCAGAAAGACTTTCTCACTCATTATCAACTCATTTGATCTTGTTGCTTTGTCTAAAATTCTGTACCCACCTCTGTCTCTCATAATGTCTCATGTGGTATATTGTCGGGCCCGAATATGATATTTCAATGTAGGCATCAGCTCAATTGCAGGAGCTGGAATCTCCCATTGTCTTTTAGATGGTCTGGCCACAGTGGGGAATGGCTTCTAGTTTGCGTAACAATAGACCTGGGCCCCACATCCACCTCAGGGATGTGCCTGGGGGCCAGTGAAGCACACTTCAGGGAGGTCTGAGGGTTTGTGTAGTATCTAGGGTTAAAGGAAGTGTTTCCTAGTCAGCCCTATATACATGACAATAGATGTCTTCTGGTAGTACCCCTGTTTCTAGAAAGCTATTTAAGAGGATGCTTGAATAAACCAGTGTCTCCAGTGTGGACTGAGAGCCCTCCTGAAATGACGAGATGTCTGTGTCGTTCTTAACGTGGTCGGGTAGCTAGGACTTCCCTGATCCACACTCCCCACTCAGAGTTGAACCCAGGGCTGTTCGGCTAGTTCCGAACACAGGCCCAAAGACATCAGTCTGGAATTGATGGCCCCTGCAGTGTAGGACTGATACAGACCAGACTCCAGCAGTATATATTCTGCAAATCTCCTGTGATAGGGGTTCAAATCCTGTCCAGAATCCAATCACTTCTCACATGTTTTGCTATCACCTGGTTGAGTCACAACTGTTGTCTGTGAATGGTCCTCTAATGGGATCCCCTTCCTGTCACACCACCCTGCTGCATAGCAGTCCTGACCCCAGGGGTTCTGACAAGTGGTCCCAGATCAGCAGTAGCCACAGCACATGACAGCTCACAAGAGGGGAAAGTCTTCTAAACTTGACTTCCTTAATCAGGACTCTGAGGACAAGGTTGGGTGATGTGTGGTATAAAAGCCCTCCAAGGAGATGCTGGTACAAGGTCAAGTATGAGAACCATTGATCTCAGGAGCCCCCAAAGGGATACTTTGAAAAGTTAAGCCAGTGTGGTGGTTTCAATGAGAATATCCTCCACAGGCTCATATGTTTGTTTCAGAAGGTTGAAGAGGTGTGGCCTTGTTAGAGGAGGCATATCTCTGGGAGCTAGCTTTGAGGTTTCCAGAGGCCAACCATTCTCAGTTAACTCCCTCTGCCTCCTGCTTGTGGATCAAGATATAGGCTATCGGCTACTGTTCCAGCCCCATGCCTAGTTTCCTGTTGCTATGCTTCCCACCATGATGGTTATGGACTCTAACCCCCTGGAACCATGAGTCCCAAATTAAATACTTTGTGTTATGAGTTGCCTTGGTCAGGGGTTTTTATCATCAGAATAGGAAAGTATCTAAGATAGCCAGATAGCCAGTTTTTTTTAAGCATAGAAGAGAGATCCAGGGTATCAGACGACATGCTGCTATGGTCTGTTAGAATCTCCAGGGAATAAACTGGGGAAAGCTGGGTAATAGCAGAAGATGTGGGAGAGCCAAACATCTCTAGTCTAATAATGAAGTAAAGTAGGAAACGTTAGGGATCAAAACAAGAAAAAAATCTGTCCTGAGAGATTAGCTCATTCTGGGGGCATTGGTATCTCCCATGAAACACAGTCACTGGGGCCATACGTAGTGCAAGACAAAGAACCACAGAAAACAAACATTGTAAACAGGGAAAATAATAAAAACTATTTTCTTTTGCTTTTATCACTCTTACTCTCTCAGAACAAGTGTTTTCAATGCCCAAGAGGGAGTGTTCGGCAGTAAGTTTGAGGCCCTGGAATCAAAGGAAGGGAGACAAAAATTGCATAAGGCAGCAGCAGAGTAGGAAGAAGCCAAGAAAACCGTCTCCTCTCAGTGCTCAGCCTGAGCAGCAGCGATCTGCCATCTAAGGAGACTTCTGCTGAGTCACAGATTGACAGCCCCAAGCATTCAGTGAATGGCGCTCTCAGGACTCCAGGACAAGGGTTCCAGGACTGTCCACCAAAACGTGGCCAGCAGAAGAATATCATTAGACTACATGGAAGAATGTCTAGAGCGCTGCCTTGCTTATCTATTGGAGAACTTAGATTTGAAGCAGCAAGTCCAATGTTGGGAAGGAATGTTCAGGAGAGGGGCCAACATTTGTGGTGGAACTTCTGAAGGACCAGCATCTCCAACCTGACTCATAAAGGACAGCCGCTATCAGGGTTAGCTCTGTGACCGTATCTAAAGCTCAGCAAGGGCTGCTCAGAGTCAAGAATAGTATTTTTAACTTGAACGCCAAAGGAATTCCCAGAAGACTGTCCAGAGCTGTGACCAACATCTGTGACTTGATCTGTGATGGGCCACCAGGGGTGTGACAGGTATCAGGGAGCCACTGAAGGAACACGAAGACAATAGGGGAGGCTGCAGCCACCAATCAGGCAGGTGACGCTCATCCTCTAGTCCCGCGCCCAGTGTTCTCCATCCTTCACATTCTTTTATTTATGCCCTGCGCCACCGTTGCCAGCAGCTCTGTCCTACTCTGTTCTCACTTTCTTGCTTTTCCTTTTATTCCCCCTTCATTTTTTTCCTTTTCTCTTTCAATGGGGTTTCCAAACTAACATAGACTAATGTGCTTTGCAGGTCTCTTCGGATCAGCCTCCCAGGACCTGGAACTCTGTCTTAGTGTGAGTCTTTACCTCTTCCGTTTTTTTCTACCTTTAACCAAAACCACCTCACCCCTTTCTTGTACCAGTTGCTTCCTTTTGATCTACTTTTCCTTCCTCTTCTTTATCAGCCCCAAAGCAGCCCACATATTTCCTCTTCTTTTTCTTTCCACATTGCTCATACTTACAGTAGCTAATATCTTAGAGGACACCATCTCATCTGCATTCTCTTACTTTCTAACATGATTAGAGTTTAAAGGTTTGCAGGTTGTTGTAGCATCATTAGGTTTGTTCATAGTGGGCCTACACTTGGAAAGTGATTGATTTGGTGGACATTAATCTATCTTCAGTGAAGTACTATAACTAAGCCTGGGGTCCTAATCACCAGCCTAGCAGAGAAGTGCAACACTGCAGACTCACTGCTACCTAGTCTCTCTTGAACACTGAAACCACATCAGCTGAGAGAATAAGAGTGATTAAAAAAAACGAATCCTGATATGGAAGTCAATACAAAAATACAAGAAAAATGAAAAAGCAAAGCAACAGAACTCCTGTAAAATTACTATTTTTGTAGGTCCTCCAATGACAAAAAAAGAGTGTAAGTATGTTCAATCAAAGAAGACTGAAATTCAAGAGAATAAAGAACTAAGTGAAATAAGAAAGTAAACACGGAATATGAAAGTAGAATCCAATAAAGAGAAAATTTTAAGAACTTAAAATATGAGAAAGAAAAGGCTCAATAAACTAAAGAAAAGGCTATGTGGAAAGCCTCATCAACAGATCATGGGGTATGACAGATTATCAAAGTTAGAAGACAAGTTAGAGGAATTAGAATAGGCAGATGATGAAAAAGCATAAAAGAACATTCAAGATCTATGGGACACAATGAAAAGATTAAATTTATGGATCATGGGTATAGAAGAAAGAGAAGAATAGTGTTAAAGTCATAGAAAAATACTTTCAATAAAATCATAGACAAAAACTCCCCAGATCTAAGGAAAGATATGCCCAGATAGATGCCAGAGGTATTTGTAACACCAAACAAGATAAGAAAATAACATCCCATGTCACATTATAGTTAAAACACTTTACAGAACAAAGAAAGAGAACACAGTCACTTACAAAAACCCATCAAACAGCAATAGTTTTCTCAACATAAACTTTGAAAGTCAAGGGCATTTACAAAGATGTATTCTGGGCTGGTGAGGTGGGTCAGCAAGTAAGAAGGCTTGCTGCCAAGCCTCATGTCCTGAGTTAGATATCTGGACCCCACCGCGGTAGAAGGAGAGAACCAAGTTCTGTAAGTTGTCCTGTGATATGCATGTGTACATATACATACATACATGACACAAACAAATGAATAAATGTGTTTCAAGCTCTGAAAAACAGCTGCCAATCCAAACTATTAAACACATAAAACTACCCACCTTAATTGAAGAACAAAGAAAATCCTTGCACAATAAAAGCAGGCTAAAGGAATTCATAAACACACAATTAACTCTACAGAAGATTCTTGAAGAAAACCTTGGACTGAAGACAAAAATAAACTCAACCAAGAGGCAACAGGAAAGAATGACTAGCTATGCTAGTACTTAAGCAAAAGAATAATAAGAACACACCAATTAGTATAAAATCAAAGAAGTGATAGAAATTAATACACGTTTGCAAATAATAACCCTGAATATTAAGGAACTAAATTTCTCAAGCAAAGACACAGACTATCAATTTGGAGTCAAAATAGAATCCATGTATTTATTGACCTAAAAGATGTATGTTACTATAATAAACAGATACAACCTCAGGTAAAAGAATGGAAAAAAGAACAAATAGAAAAGGAAATAAGCAAGTCCTAATATTTGACAAAAAAAAGGGGGAGGGGTAGGAGTCTCAAATCAATGAAACTAGAGATTACAAGGGAAACTTTACAACAGATACCAGTGAAATTCAGGAAAGGAAATCCCAGTCTCTAACTGGTTTTGTTCTGGGTGGTCTGTACCCTAGGCTTTTGGCTATACCTACCTAGCTGGAGGTGTATGTGGTTCAAGCCCCCTGTGGCAGAAAGGAAGCATCCTGAAATCCCGGATTAGTGTTTCTAAGCCCGTCTTTAGAAAGAGGATGCTATTTCCTGTTTTACTTCAGAATGTGTTCACAGCATACCTTGGGTGTAGATGATATAAAATACTCAGAAAGGCCCTTCAGTTACCTGAACCTGGCTTAGAAACTCATTGATTTGAAGCAAATAAGTATACCAAAAATTAAATAATGAAAATAAAAAGGGACATACTTAGAGATATATATTTCACTAAATTGGAAATCTAAAAGGAAAGGATGGTTTCTAGATGCATATGGCCTATCAAATTTAAACCACAGTGAGATAAATAATATAAGCAGATGTATAGCAAGCCACAAAATTGAAGCAACAATAAAATAAAGCCCTCCTAACTTGAGGAGACTAGATGTGGAATGCTGACTTCCAGGCAGATGAGGCAGTTATATTCTTTTTTTTTTAAAGGTTATTTTTTTTTTATGTATACACTCTTCTGTCTGCATGTGTTCTGTAGGCCAGCAGAGGGCACCAGACCTCATTCAAGGTGGTTGTGAGCCACCATGTGGTTGCTGGGAATTGAACTCAGGATCTCTGGAAGAGCAGCTAGTGTTCTTAACCGCTGAGCCAACTCTCCAGCCCGGCAGTTATACTCTTGAACTCACAACAATCATGATTGCATGCACAAGCTCTAGACAAATTTAGACTGTCAATACCCTGATAGACAAGGGGGAGGAGTTCATGTAACCCAACCTCTACTGAGGACTTATATTCAGTTAGTGATTAGTGGAGAGACTGAGATTCTCCTCAGTGGTGTAGCTACTTGCAATGTGCCCATGCTCCCATGAACAATGCAGGGCATATGAAGGTGGAGGGGGATTAATAGGAGTGGGAGGGGCACTAAGACAGGGTAATAAAGGGTGAATAAATCAAATTACATCCTGCACATGTATAAAAACATCATGATGTAGATCATTACTATGCATAATTAATGTATATGCTAATAAAACATTTTTGTAGTCTCAATTTTAAAAGTCCAGATCCAGATAGATTACAAACCAATCTCCCTGATGAACATAGATGTAAATATTCTCAAGAAGTTTTTCAACAAATTCAAGAATACATCAAAAGGTTATTCACAATATAAATAAAATGAACCTTAGGGGCTAAAGAGATGGTTCAGTGGTTAAGAGCAAATTCTGCTCTGTGAGGACCCAAGTTCAAGTCCCAGAACTAATGTTTGGTAACTGGTAACCACCTGTTTCTCCTCCTCCAGGGGAATCCACTATCTCTGGTCTTTGTGGTCACCTATACTCACATGCACAGTCCCTCCCCACACACATATACAAAATTATAAATAAATCAGCTAATCAATAAGTAGATCACTCACCATGATCAAGTTGGCACAATTCCAGACATACAGGATTGATGGTTCAACACACACAAATCAATAAGTGTTACATATCACATAAATGGGCCTGAGGACAGAAAACACAGTATTATCTCCACTGATACAAGGAAGGCTTTTTAGTTACTTTGTTCAGTTTAGGGATTCCAGAAGAGTATTGGTATTGTAAACTCAAGTGCTACAAACATTCTTTCCTAAAAAAATGTAGTTCATTTATTATTGTTTCTATTACTCTTGCTTGATATGTTTCTTGAAAACAGGTCTGGTGTGGTGGCCCATGCCTTAAATCCTAGCACTGGTGAGACAGAACCAGGCACATCTCTGAGTTCGAAGCTACCTGGTCTACAGAGCGAGTTCCAGGGCGGTCTGGGCTGTGAAAAGAAATTGTGTCTAGAAAATAGTGTGTGTGTGGGGGGGGTGGATACTGTATCTATGTGCAGTTTTCCTTTCTTTCTGTGTGTGTGTGTGTGTATTTGTTTAAAACAGGATCTCAGATAGCCCAGGCTGGTCTTGAACTCACTAAGTAGCCCAGGATGACCTTGAATTTCTGATCCTCCTGCTTCTACCTCTACAGTACAGAGTTACAGATCTGAGTCACCATACCCAGCATATGGGGTACAGGGGTTGAATTCAGGCCTTTGACCGATAGTGGCTGACCATGTGGTAGATGTGACTGGACTCTGAATACAGCTTATATATAGGCTCAATGGGTAAATGTCAGTGTATGAGCCACAGAAACAAGGCTTAGTGGTTAAGAGAAGCAACCCCTTTTTAATATAGTGAAGGGACCAGCACCCTGTTTTAACAGCCATGACAGGCTAACATGTGCTTGCCTGACCTTGCCCCTCCTGTCCTACTCGCTAGGAGGTCAGATACCCTCGTGGCAAAGAACCAACCAGAAGTTAGCTGGCAGGGCTGTGCTTTATGGCTCTTGGGTGTGTTTTATGTACAAGTGCACAACAGTGACGTGCAGAACATAGCAACTGCCCTGGGAGGGCCTATAGGCCATAACAACCAGTTGACCAATCAATACAAGACAGGTCGTCAAGGCCCAGAAGCACACCGATCTTGAGACTGTTGGGTACCCCCTAGACATTCCCCTTACACTACCTGATATATGTCACCCTCCTGCCCCCCTTGCCTTGTGGCTTCTTGGGGTCTTTCTCCAGCCATCCACCCATGATGAATGGATGAAAGGCCTGAGTTAATGGGGTTAGCTCGTTAAACAACTGCAATAAAAGACCCTTTGCTTTTGCATTGAAATGGGTCTCTTGGTGATTTAGGGGTTTCAGAATTTGAGCACAACATTAGCATTTTTATTAATTCTTTGAGAATTCTCAAATACAATTAATTTTGATCCCATCAATGCCCCACTCTTTCCCCTAACTCCTCCCTGATCCACTACTTCATCCCCTCCCAAGTTTGGGTTCTCACTTTTAAAAACATTATTACAACCCCCCCAGGCAATTTGTGCTGCCCACATATGCAAGGATCTAGGCCATGCATTGTTGTGGAGATCACCCTGTTTGGTTTGTTTGTTTGTTTTTTGTTTTGTTTTGTTTTGTTTTTCGAGACAGGGTTTCTCTGTGTAGTTTTGGAGGCTGTCCTGGCGCTCGATCTGTAGACCAGGCTGGCCTGGAACTCACAGAGGAGATCACCCTGTTTTAAGATGCAAAAATCACTGAGATACACCCTGCCTCAAAAAAAAAATAACAATCACCTTATAAGACATATAATTCAGTACCCCAGAGTCATATGATGTTCAGGTTCTGCTATTGCAGAAATCAAATTTCCCTTTGAAAAGTAGAATCCTTAACCACCAAAGACTTCAAGGGCTCCCAGTGCCATTCCCCATATGACAAAAGAATAATTCAGAATTTGATTGAGCACGTTTTTATATCTGAGTGATTTAATTCTTGCAGCAGTTCTCCGAGGTCCCAGTTATTAACCCCATTTTTCCAATGATGAAAAAGAGGCTCAGGCAGGTGAACACGCTTCCTCCAGGAGGGGGGAAGGGATGCTAAATCCTGACTGATTTGCAAGTATTCATGTACAAGAGAGCCATAGACAGGAACAAACGTGCATGCCTCTGGGAGAGAGCTCCTTTGGGGCATTTCAGTCAATTCTCAGATTTCCCTTTCTCTTTCTTTCTTTCTTCCTTTCTTCCTTCCTTCCTTCCTTTCTTTCTTTCTTTCTTTCTTTCTTCCTTCCTTCCTTTCTTTCCTTCCTTGCTTCTTCCTTCCTTCCTTCCTTCCTTCCTTCCTTCCTTCCTTCCTTCCTTCCTTCCTTCCTTCCTTCCTTCCTTCCTTCCTTCCTTCCTTCCTTCCTTTCTTTCTTTCTTTCTTTCTTTCTTTCTTTCTTTCTTTCTTTCTTTCATTCTCGCCCCATGAGCCTGATGTTGCAGGAAGGCTTGAACCCTGGAGTGAACAGACTGTGGCCAGGACTTCTGGCCCGGTTCTGTTTCCCATTCCTGGAGCCTCAGGGATGTCGGTCAGTGGAGAGGCTCTGGTCAGGCGGTACCACTGCTGCTGCGGTGCTGGGGGTGAGGTGGGGGTGATGGGTTGCCATCGCCATGGGGATGCGACGCTTTCCAGGGCTATGTGGCCAGCATTGTCCCTGAACAAGGCACCGTTTGTTCGGTAGAAATAGAGGGTGCTTCTCAGTGGGGATTTAGTCCTGAATCAGGACCCACATTTCAACAATGCCTCCTTGTGCAGTGGGTGATTTTTTTTCCAGGATTACAAGACTTGTCTTCCAGATTCATGGTAAACTCCTTAGTATCTTTTCTACAGCATTTTTAAAGAACCTTTGGCATGCTTGCCTGTACATTCATCTCATAACACGTTAAAATTAAGGCTCTGCGTTGTCCTGGGCAGTCTCCGGGATTTCCACAGAAGCCGAGGAGCAAAGGGAAAGCTGTAGAAGCAGAGGAGACACACTGCGTGGGACCTTGTTTTGTGGAGAGAGCCCTTCAAGCAGCCACCTTAGGCTATTTCAGTGGATCCTAGGGTCACCAGGGCAGTTATTTTCCACATTTTACAAGTGAAAATTGTAATTGGGTAATTGGAGCAAGATCACACCGCTGCTGAGAGGAAATGCGCATGATTCCCAAGCGGAGTCCAAACAGGCTCCCCATTTCTCCTGCACCCCTTGCTCATCCTGACCTTCAGCCTTCAATGCCTGCCTGGTTTGAAGCACACACCGGGAGTTCTCTCTCCCCCTCCCAGCCTTTCCTCCTCTTTTTCTTTTCTTTTCTTTTCTTTTCTTTTCTTTTCTTTTCTCCTTCCCTTGTTTTTCTCTATGGAAAAATAAAACCAACAGATTCCCATTTCTAATGGCAATATCAATTTTTTAAAAAGTTCCCTGGGCTAGGAATAAACCAACAAGAAAGAACAATGTGAGGTCCCTAAGAAAGTAAGATTTTTTTCAAAGACCTTGAGCAGATAGGAATCTGTACTTGTCTCTAACTGAAAGAATTCTAAGGATGTCAACTTTTTTTTTTTTTGGTTTTGTTTTATCAAGACAGCATTTCTCTGTGTAGCTCTAGTTATCTTGGAACTCACTCTGTAAGCCATGCTGGCCTCGAACTCAGAGATCCACCTGCCTCTGCCTCCTGAGTTCTGGGATTGAAGGCGTGGGTCACCACCACATGGCTAAGATGTCAACTTCTAAATTAACACACAAGGAGGTAATTCTAACATTGTAACAGGAGATCACAGTGCTTGAAAACTGGTTTTAGAATCTAGAATACTAGAATGAGCAAAACACACAATGAAGGAAAGGACCTGACTTCAATTTTCCAAATATTCTAACTTAAATCACCTATATTGTACAGTTACCGAAAGGCAAAATCAAACAGAACCTAAAGTTTAATTCAGAATCAAAGCTATAAGCAACAAGATGGTTAGAAAAGCAACATCTTACTGAGAAAAACAAGTGTTTCAGAGAGAGCTGTAGTCCTAGAAAACATGAGATTTACAAATTATGTATGTCATAATATATAATATCCAGCTGTGTCAAATTCTAAACACCAAATTTAAAAACAACTCAGAAAGAAACTGGAGTAAAAGATAGCACCTTGGTTTTTATTAATGTAATTGGGAGGGCTGATGACAGTTGGCCCATGAAAGACATATTTCAGGAACCATTGACAAAAGGCCAACAGTTACCAACCACTTCAAAAACTTAAGAGACCTTTTTACAGGTAAGATTGGGGTTTCCCAGAAAGATTCATGTGCTGGGGTGCTAAGGGGTGGTAGGAAATAGAGCAAGTGGGAAGAAGCCTTTATGTTTTATATATGCATATATTGTAATATGTATAATCTGTATTACATATGTTTATGTCTCAAAAGATACCAAAATACAAGGTGGTAATAATACACAAAACCAAATATGCTATGCAAATGTGTGAACAACTCCTAAGTTATCACAGAAAGACAAAATAGAAAAATCTAGGTAAAAATGAAGGAAACGTCACAAGATGCACACCCCCACCCTCACCCCACCCCCACACGTGTGGTGGTTCATGTCTGTAATCCCAGTTCTTAAGAGGCTGAGACAGCAGGATCGCCATGAATTTTAGAACAACCTGAACTACATGAGTTCCAGACCAACCTGGCTACGGTTTGAGACCCTATCTCAAAAACAAAACCATTTCCCAGTACTCACAGAGCAGAGGCAGGCAGACCTCCATGAGTATGAAGCCAGCCTGGTCTACAAATGGAATTCCAGAAACTCTGTCTTGAAAATCCCAAAACCAAAACCACACACACACTCAAACATCTTGGGGAAGATGAAAAACTGCTTAAATGGAAAAGGAGTTAGAAAATAAACAACAAGACATACCTTATAACCAATTGGATCTTAAAATACTTTAGTGAAGGCTGTGTAGATAATTTAGTGGTAGGACAATTGTCTAATGGGAACTAGGCCCTGGATTCTATTTCCCAAACTAAAAAACATTCTCTATATTAGCACCAGTATTATCAGATAAAAACGAGCAGTTCCATGCACAGTGTGTTAAGAGTATGAATTAGTACAATTCTCATGGTAACTTCTATTCAGAATGTTTTTGTAACACTGAGGTTCAGATCAAGGGTCTCATGTATGCTAGGCAAATGCTGTAGCATCGAGCTACATCCCAGTCCTCGCCATTAGAGTTCTTAATGCCATTTTCCTAGACACCTGACAACGCATTCACAAAGCTGGTGAACATGAATGGTCATTGAAGCTTTATTTCTAAGTAAGAAAACTGGAAAAGGGAAGGAAGCTCCCTGGGTTAAGGGATGGCTAAATGAGTAATGCCCACATTTCCTGGGGTAGTGTGGAGACTCAAAGAAGATGGGTTAGATCCCACTCACCAATCAAGAGACTCCGAGGGGGGAAGGCTAGAAAGCAAGACCTCTAGGCAGACAGGCTCCAGCTTTTTCTGAGGCTTGGCTTAGGCTTCTGTCTTTGGGACCCAGAGCCTTGTGGCAGCCTGGCAGGTCCTCTTGCGTACACCTCAGGATAACTTCTATTCTTCACTCATCTGTCATATTGCTTGTGGCATTTATTGTAGGCATATTTTGATTATGAAAATGCAAAGAGCCCTTCCTTAACCTGGTTCAAGTGACCACAGCAGTGTTAATTATGGTTGTCATGTGTCCAGTAAATGCCCCCAGGACCCAGATGCCAAAAGAGACCATACCACCTCCTCTGAAGGCAGAGGGTGGAGGCCCAAGGGAACAAAAGGAAGCCAGTGCTGACTGCATCAAAGAGGGTGGGTGGAGCAATAGCCTCTTCCTGTTCTTTCTCCAAGTCCTAGCTATCTATGAGATGCTTGGTCCAGTTTAAGCAAGACTCTGTCCTTCATTTCCTCTTCTGCTTAGGCTTCAGTGGACCAGCTTCCTGAAGCAGGAAGGGTGTTACCCAACCATGAGGGATCCATTTTCTATCTCTAGGTAAACTCCTTTCTCCCACAGAGGAAGAGCACTATGTCTTTTCTTCTTCCTTTCCTTCAAAACCTTAATCCTTCTTTAGCTGAAACATAACAGGGAGAAAGACAAATATGGACTTCTTAAGACATATTTGTAAAATAAATGTGGAATTCCTAATTTAAAAATCTCTAGCCAAAATGCTACAAAATCTTAAACTTTTTGAGCATTGACAGTGGGAAATTTTGCACGATGAAATTTGGTTTCACCCACAGTGTTATTTAAAATATTGTTATAAAATTTCCCTCATCCTATGTATATAAGCTACCTATGAAACATCAATGAGTTTGCGTTTGGACTTGGGTCTCCTCCAGAAAACAGCTCATTATGCATAAGCAAATATTCTAAACTGAAAACTTTGGCAACCTGAAGCACTTCTGACTCCAAGCATTGCTGGTATGGGAGGGACATTTAACATGCACATATGCACTTAGATGCTAGACATTGCCCTCAGCAGCATTTTTTTTTCTGGCAGGAGAGAAAAAAAACCCCAAACCTTTAGAAAATTAAAGACAGTATCAGCCCTTATAACATTATTCTATAATATTTCAAGTCAACTTATTTTGAATCTTACACTCCTTCCTTCTAGATAGGCTTGTGCTTACTAATTATTTTGTACTATTCTCAGATTCCTCCCCCCCCCGGCTATTTTGATTTGTCTAAGGCTTACAGGATAACTAGTTAGAATTAAAAGTGAAAGTGACCTAAAAAAAAAAAAGAAAGAAAGCAAAAGAAAGAACTCTGCACACACCAAAGAATGAGCAGACTTGAGCCAGCAGCAGAATGACTATAACCTCAGTTCTGGTGGTGGGTGCTGGCCTCTTAGACCAGAAAGACATGAGTTTTGTCATTTGAAAATTAAGTAAACTGTGTGACATGAGTTTTCATTTCTCTTCCACTGTAAGAGTCTTCTGCTGATTTTCTGGATTGGGGACAATTTTCAGACAGAAATTAGAGATAGCAGTGACAACATTAACATGACCAGGCAACATGCTGTAAGTTCTGATTGTGTGTCAAGAACTAGTCTATGTGTGTATGTGTGCATGAGTGTGTATATGTGTGCATGTGTGCCAAGAACTAGGCTGTGTGCTTGTGTGTGTGTTAGTGGGTGTGCATGTGTGTTACTACATTATCTTGTTTGAGTCTTATAATGATTGTTTATAGTGTAGATGATTCTCTCCATTATATAGATGGAAAAACTGAGGCTCAAAGAGAGAAAAGAGATTTCCCCTGGACACACAACTGCCCAGAGTCTGGATCTAATTCTGAACTGTGCACTTCTAATCCAAGAACCAGCGATAACGTTTGGTCTGAGTCATCTTCAGGATACTTTCGCGTAGTACAGTTATTACTGCTAGGTTGAGGGGGGTCTGTGGAAAGAGGAGGCAGGCAAGCCCTTCAGTTGTAGGAAATGAACCAAACCAAAAGCTTCCACTCCCTGGAATGTGCAGACTAGTAGGCTAACACATGTCATATCAGGCTAGAGATTTATAGCTGTGAAATTTTCCATGAAGATGGGGACAGATTTGAACAAATAGATGACTCTCCCAACAGAGTCTAGAAAAGATACTTCCAGGTCAGGTCCCTTGGCCAGCTTGGGCGCCAGGGATTCACTTATTGTGTGATTAAGTAACGGGTTTATATTTTCAGAGAAATGATTCCAAAGCATTTGATGTATTACACTAAAACACATGAAAAAAAACCCTAAAAGCATTTAGAAGCAATCAAAGCATCTGGAAATTAAGTTTCAATTTCTTCATTTGCTAAACTCTTCATCAAGTAAATCAGTAATGTTTTAAATCCATGAATATGATACTCAAAGAATTTAAAGAAGCAATTAGCTTTAAAACGCCTATGCACTTCCCAGAACACTCAGTATATTTGCAGCTGAACCATTTTTCAGTGGCCTCATTTCACTGCCTTGACTTAGATGTGCGCCTGTGAACTCTCTTGGGTAACGTTGCTCTCGGGATTTTGACAGGTGGATGGGTGTGCAGTGCCTAACATGCCAGGAAGACTTACAGACAGAAAGCCACAGCGAACATGTGTATACCGGGATTCTAGCATGTGGCAGCGGGCGGTCTTCTCTTACTGGGGATTAGGTATAGCAGACATTAATCAGGCTGAGCTGAAGTCTTGTCACCGCACCATCATGTCAAGGTACCATCAACTTCAGCCTCTAAAGAATCACAGTTAGAAATTCTCCTGCTGACTGTGGTGGCACATGCTTGTAAATATTCAGGAAGTGAGACAGGAAGATTGTTGAGTCTGAGTTAGCCTGAGCAATTTAGTCTCCAAAAAATATGTTTACACCCAAGCAACCCTTCGACTTCTTCACTTAGCATTTTTACTGTACTCAGGGCCAAATCCTGTACAATGTAGAATATGCAGTAGGCGTTTTATCTTTCAGTGAAATCCCGCTTCCCACCCCTAGCCATTAGCTATTAATGGCTTGGGCTTGAAAGCCTCTCTAAGTAACGTGGATGACGCTCAGTGGTGACCCTGTCTACGCTGCTATGCTAACCTTGCAGAGATCTAGGCGATGGTGAGTGTGTTTGTGTATATGTAAAGAGGTTGCAGTCATGTTAGGTATTTTCTATAACGTGGTAACAAAGGAAGCTGAGGTACCATTCCTACGTTCAAGGTCCCAAACCCCTGTTCAAAAGTCAGTCTCATTCTCTACACACACATCGAGTCATAGAAGTCGGAATGACTGCAAGAGAAAAACATCACATTGAGAGTGTGAGGCCGCATTTCAAGAAAACAATATTTAGCCAAGGCACTGTAGTGGCAAGCTGATGCAGTAGATAAATTATGAGGTCACCACTTACTTGAATTATCAAGCCATACTCCAACTCACTAGCTAGACATTAAATCCCTTTGTTGCTTGGTGACTTAGACCTGGCTGAGTAATTTGAGCACTCAGATCAGAACATGGTGTTCTACACTCAGTTGGGCCTAGAAGGGACCTGAGGGAGCAACTTTGGGAGACTCTGGTTTATGAATGAGAAAGCAAACTTGCCAGAGATCACACGATTAGCTGCTGGAAGGGCCTTGGACCCCAAGTTTTCTGACCTTTGATAGAGGCTTTTCGTTCCTCCCCACAGTAGCCTTCAAAGTTAGTCACCACATCCTCAGAGTGTCCCACGGTACCTCCCTCCTGGTTTCTCAACACCAATGTGGCATTTGGCAGTCTAAATTTCCTTGGTGTAAAACCTGGTTTTCTCTCTGTGTGTCCTGGACTTCTTTAACGTTTAGCTCTGAAAGACTGCTCAGCTTCCAAAACCTTGCCCTCATCTGCCTCACTCTGCTGACAAAGTTTAAACCCTTAATGTAACTAATTATGCCTGGGCTGCTCAAAACTCTTCATACGTTGACACTGAATCGACATTTTGGAGAAAATCTTAAATAGCTTTCCCCAAATTGGTTTTATCACTAAAGGAAAAACTGGATTTTAGAGTTAAATTCTATGTTCTCTATTATTGGGGCAGAATGAACAGATGAAGGTCGAGGTGTTGCCTCGCCTCACTAAAACAAGGTTTTTCTCCCCCCCTCCGTGTGCCTTTTATGTAAATGCATCCCAAGCAACAAGCGTAGCAAACAAGGTTGAGACTGAGTTCCAGCATCTAGTAGAGGGCACTGCAGAGGTGAACAGTCAGAACCTGAAGTCTGGAGGGTACTCTATTAAGGGCTGAAGTACCTCTGTCGGCTGCCACTGGTTGAGTGATCCGAGTGAATCACCACCCTGAGCCTCACAGCATCTCTGTAAGATGAACACGATCCCGTCCGTCTGCCAACTATGCTGTGGCTGAGCCACTGCTAGCTTCTCACAGCACTCAGGGTAAAGTGTTCTGGGAAACAGCCTCAAGGCTCTCCCGAGCTGGCTGTCTTCTCCCTCTCCTTCTTAGGGTCACTTAGTGCTTCAAACACATCTCTTGCGTGTCCTCCAGTCCAATATATATATATTGATATATATATTTTTTTCTCTGCTTGGGCCTCTGTTCTTGTTGTTGGCTGTCTGGTGACGCTGTTGACTGTATTTCATCTCATTCTTTAGGTTTGGATTGAAATGACACGCATTTGTACAGTTTCCTCAGTTAAGTATGTCTCCCTGCTTGGTTCACCACTGTTCAGTGTCGCACATGGTCGTTTACACCTTTTATAGTGATTGTCTACATAGGGATCATACATATAAAAATACATTTGTTTTCCTTTATTATTCCAGACTTTCCCAACAAGATTGTCAAGTTTTTGAGGTAGGAAGCATCTCTTGTATTTTTGGTTGTGAGTGTAGCCTGTAACAGCTGAGCCATCTCCCCATCCCGGGAAGCATCTCTATATTGTCTGCTGTCGCATTGCAGACCTCAAGAGGACCAACAATACTGTCACCAACTCCAAAACGAACACACAAAAGTATCATCTACTGTTACCCTAGTGGGCAGCAGCAGGACATTTGCTCCTAACTGTAGCTCAGTATCCACTGGCCAGCCTATCTATCTCTATGCCTCCCTCCACCCGCTCCCTTTGCCCTCCAGAAAGTACTGTTCTCCTTTCAACTTCTGTAAGGTCAACATTTCATATTCCATATATGAGGGAGACCATGTAGTACTAGTTTTTCTGTTCTTGGGTTATTTCATTTAACACGATGATCTTTGATTCTATACACATTGTCACAAATGGAAGACTTAATTCTTTGTGTGTGTGTGTGTGTGTGTGTGTGTGTGAGTGTGTGTGAGTGTGTGTGTATGTGTGTGAGTGTGTGTGAGTGTGTGTGAGTGTGTGAGTGTGAATGTGTGTGTGAGTGTGTGTGAGTGTGTATGTGTGTGAGTGAGTGTGTGAGTGTGTGAGTGTGTGTGAGTGTGTGAGAGTGTGTGTATGTGTGTGAGTGTATGTGTGTGTGAGTGTGTGTGAGTGTATGTGTGTGAGTGTGTGTGTGAGTGTGTGAGTGTGTATGTGTGAGTGTGTATGTGTGTGTGAGTGTGTGTGTGAGTGTGTGAGTGTGTATGTGTGAGTGTGAGTGTGTGTGTGTGTGAGTGTGTGTGTGAGTGTGTGTGTGTGAGTGTGTGTGTGTGTGTGTGTGGTCATTATGTTAACACTTGTGCCACATTTTCTTTATTCTTTCATCACTGATAAGATTAGGTTGTTCACGCCCTGCGGTGGTGGCACATGCCTTTAATCCCAGCACTTGGGAGGCAGAGGCAGACAGATGTCTATGAGTTCAAGACCAGCCTGGTCTACAAGAGCTAGTTCCAGGACAGCCTCCAAAGCCACAGAGAAACCCTGCCTTGAAAAACAAAACAACCAAACCAAACAAAAAAAGATTAGGTTGCTTGCATCTCTTAGCTACTGTGTGTAGCGCTGCAGTGAGGGGTGACAGACTGGTTTCACTTTCTTTGGATATACACCTAAAACTGGGATTGCTGGAATCTATGGTAGTTCTAACTTGTAGGGTTTTTTTTTAATCTCTGCACTATTTTTCATATGACTATGCCAATGTACATTCCCAGCAACAATGTACAAAGGTTCCCTTTTCTGGGCACGATTACCAGCACTCGCAATCATGATAGTCCTTCCTATTAAAATGAAGTGAAATAGTACTGTTGCAAATTTAGTTTTATAAGTCAGAAACAAGCAATTAGAAAAATTAGAATCCCAGCACTCAGGAGGCAGAAAAAGGTGAAATTCTGTGAGTTTGAGGCCAGCCTGGTCTACAGAGAGAGTTCCAGGACAGGTTTGAAAGATACAGAGAAATCCGGTCTCAAACAAACAAAAACCTAAATAAATAAAATTAAGGAAACAATTCCTTTCCAAATACTATCGAAAAGGCTCAAAATATTTAGACTTTTATTTACCAAATAACTGAAGGACTGTACACCGCAACCTATGAAGGACCACTGAGAGAAATTAAACAAGACATGAATACATAGATGCAGACGCTCATGTTTATGCTCCAGGAAGACTGAATAGCAAGTGCCAATTCCCTCCATATTAACCTATTAATTCAGCACAATCTTTACAAAAATACAGCAGGCTTTTTATAGAAATGTCAAGCAGAGCCTAAAATCTGTGGAGAACACAAAGAACCCAAACAGCCAAAACCACTGTGGAAAGAGCAAGGTCAGAGGGTCTGCCTGGCTTGGCTTAAGCCTCACTCTGAAGCTCTGGTCATGGAGACAGTGGTGTTAACGCAGGCAGGAAGAGGTCAGTGGGTCAGAATCTAGAAGTAATCCTACATACTTTTGGTCAATGTGTTTTAAAAGTGGGTTCCAAGGTAAAGAATAAGATAAGAATTTCCTTTTTAGCAAATAGAGCCGGCAAAGCTGCACATCCAATGTGAAAAGGAGGCAACTCAGGCCCCCCTTCTCATAACAGCAAAAATTCACTCAAGACAAATTATAGACCTCAATACAAGGGTTGAAGGTATAAACTTTTCAGAAATAAAAGAGATGAAAATCTTGGTGACCTTGGGCTAGGCAAACATTTCTTAGATGTGATACCAAAAGCATCCTGTGTAAATAAAAAGTTGACAGAGGCATTCATCAAACTGAAATTTTTTTGGTCTTCAAAGGACAACATTAAAAAGATGAACTGCCAAGCAACAGACTTGGAGAAAACATGTAAGACATTTACCTGATAAAGGACTTGTATCCCATACACATGAAAAACCCTTCTAACTCAGTATCAAGAAGACAAACTTCTCAGTAATGGGCAGCATATTTGAAAAGACACTGCACCAACAGATACGCAACTTGCAAATGAGAACTTAAGGAGATGCAAACCACTTGTTATTTCTCATTAGGAAAATGCACATTAAAGTCAAGATGAGCTGGGACTATCTACCCACTAGAAAAGCTAAAATCCAGAAGCTGACAACAAAAGCATCGGAAGAGGTGAATGGGGGAACTAATACAAGAAGGAGAAAGTGAATGCCAAGTAGACAGTGGAGCCTTGTGGAGGATTAGCCTGACTCTCTTCTACCTGGGCAAGTCTCCCAATGGATTTGCTAGGCTGCATGTTTCCAATTTTAAAACAAGAGGAATTGTATTCAAAGAACCACATATTTCTTCCCTCCAAGATGTATGGAGGAAGAAGGGAGAGGAAGTGTAATAGGTAAGGGAGAGTGTCCGTCAGGAGCATGAGTGTATGGGAGGGCGAGGCCTAATAACAGGGGAAGGAAACAGCCCTAGAGGGGATAACCGGGTTGCTCTCAAAATCCCAGCCCTGAAAGACGGGGTTTGAAAATAGTGACAGACAATACAAAATGTCAGAAGGCTTTTATATGTGAGCTCCTGGTTTAGCCACATGTTTGGGTAGGAATGTCCTCCAGGGAACTTCACTGTAAACATTTAATACAAAATAATGAAACAAATTGTCAAGGAAAAGTAAGCAATGGCTCGCCAACCCATGTTGTACTGTAAATTTAACAGCTCACATGCATTTATTTGTTGCACCAAATTGCTACTAATTTAAAGTGTTCTCGGTCGGTGCCTGAAAATTCATACTCAACTAGCTCAAAGGACATATGCTTTAAATTTTTTTAAACATTTGGTGTGTGTGTGTGTGTGTGTGTGTGTGTGTTTGTGACCTCACACGAGTGTAATGGGATCCCTGTGGAGATCAGATGATAACTTTTGGGAGCTGACTCCCTACCATGTGTGTTTCAAAGATCAAACTCAGGTGTTCTGCTATTGGCATTCCATAGAGATGCTTGAGGAGGAATGTATGGAATCTTGATTTTCTCAGAAAAAATTTTAATAGCTGTTTATATATTATAACAACCCAGGTGGATTCAAATTTTGGCAAAATTAGCCATTTTTATTTTTCTTTTGCCTGAGCTTTTTGGCACAATGAAGAACATGTCATCTACATGGTCTTTTTTGTGCTGTGTAAAATTCATATGGCATTGAGTTGGTGAGGAGTTAAGTGTCCCCATCATCCCACTTCAGAAATGTCACCCTAACATCTGATGACTTACTAGACAAGCTTTCAGATTGTTAGAGGTTATTCCATTTGTAGGTTCACAGACACTTAATTCACAATGTTCAAATTAAGAAAAGCAGACATTAACATTTCTTTTCACTTATAAACATGTCTCATTCAAAAGATGGCCGTCAGATTGCTCAGTGTACCCACTTGCTTGCCACAAGCAGAAGGACTTGAATCTAATCCTTAGATCCCATAATGGATCCTGGTATTTGGGAGCAGATCCTGGTATTAGGCAGCAGGACATTCGGAGCTCTTTGCCAGCTGTCTTAGTTAGGTTTTCTATTGCTGTGAAGACACCATGACCATGGGAACTCTTAAAAAGGAAAACATTTAATTGGCTGACTTATAGTTTCCGAGGTTCAGTCCATTATCACCATGGTATGACGTGGTGGCGTGTAGGCAGGAGCTGAGAGTTCTACATCTTGGACAGGCAACAGAAGTGTTCTCAGACGCTGGGTATGGCTCTTCCAAAGCCCACCTCCACAGTGACACACTTCCTCCAACAAGGCCACACCTACTCCAACAAAGCCACACCTCCTAATAGTACCTCTCCCTTTGGGGCCATTTCCTTTCAAACCACCACACTGGGGTACATGCAATCGCTGAAACATATCTGTTTCTCTAGGAAGTATGCACTGTTGAATGGAGGGGCTGAGGTGGTTAATTCATCCCAGCCTGGTCGCCTTCCTAATGTTTTCTTTCTTCTTCTGTCACAGGCCGGATTGACTCCAGATTCACCTCAGACTTGATAGCCTGAGCCCACACAGGTGACGGACTTTTCCCTCAATTAGAAACTGCTCAGCTACCCACCCTGAGCTCTCTCTCTCTTTGCAGCCCATGAAGCTTCTTAAATAATTATATTTTTGATTGATTGGTTTTTCATCCTGGCTAGTCATTTCATGGTAGACTCCCAGGAAATTCTACTTATCTCACCTGTCTTCCCAAAGTGACCATTTATTTATTTATTTATTTATTTATTTTCATTTATTTATTGCACTTAAAAAATCAACCTGGGTTTTGGCTGCCTGGCACGATTGTCACAGTTCTGCAACTCTTTTCTACTTGTCTCTCTGTGACTAAATTGCCCACTTCAAGGCAGTGAGGATAGGTGAGGTCATGTTTATAGTAATTGTGCAAGTTTCTCTGACTCATTTGGCCCACTTGTTCATGTAAAACTCTCCTCTGACCTCACCAAGGGACTCTGCAGGGTTTTCTTTGTTGCTGTTGCTTTGTTTGTTTGTTTGTTTTATGAGTGTATCAGGAGTGGGACCTGGAACAAGAAGTCCTTCTACATTCTTCTGTCTGGGTCCCCATCCTGTGGATGCCCCATTGCTTTGAGCATTCTTTCTCTTTCCTTATTTCAAATTGCATGTGTGTGTGTGTGTGTGTGTGTGTGTGTGTGTGTGTGTGTGTGTGTGTGTGTGTGTGTGTGTGTGGTGGGGAGCATTCATGTGGAGGCCAGAGGACAACTTGAAAGAATTAGTTCTGTCCCTCCCTCCACTCACTCCCTTATGAGTTCTGGGGATTGAACTCAGGTCATGAGGCTTGATAGGTAGTGAGCCCCAGTCCCTGGGCTTGGACCCGGATGTGCATAGGAGGGAGGGAGCTAGCCAGGCAGGAGCATTCAAGCCTCTTTCCAGCCTGACTGTAATCAACTGCTTCCGGTTCTCACCGCTGTCCTGACGTCCTCTATAATGGACTGTCCTCTTTAACTCACTCCCCACCCCCCCCAATCTGCTCCCTTATGTCGGGGTGTTTCAATCATAGCCACAGGGAAGGAAAGAAGTTCCCTAGTCTTTGAAATTTTAGACCTCAATTACTTTATCATTTTGGAAAAGCAGAATTATACATTGTTACTATAAAAAGAAACCCTAAAATCTTGTTGACTTTAACAATAAGGGATTGTTTTGGACTCTGGCTGATGAGAGCCTATGATCTCAAACCTGCTGGGTTTGGGCTTAGGGAGAGAGAAAGGGCCATGGGGGTCCTGCATATGGGAGAAATAATTCCAGCAATGCTCTAACTGTGTCAGATGTGTTTTTGACATCTTGGTTTTAGTTTTATTTTATTAAAAATATATTTTATTTCCGCTGTCATTTCTTTTATGCCTCATGGGTTATTTAGAGGGTGTTGTCTTAGTTCTAGATCATTTGTCAACCATCGTTCTGTTGCCTTCTTCTACTGTATAATCACAGAATATGAGCTGTATGATTTCAGTTCCAAAAATACCCCAACAAAAGAGAAAACCAAATCTGAAGCCTGTATCTTGACCTTGATAGGGTTATCTCTTGGCAGTTTTTCCATGCACATCTAAACAGTGTACATTCTGTAGTTGGACAAAGTGTTCCAGAAAAAGACAATTAAGTACTAAAGAGAATTCTGCAGCCTTTTTGATATGTTGCATATTTATTTTATTCACTAACTACTAAAGTGTTCAATAGAGTGTGGATTTAATTCTCATTTAGTTCTCTTGGTTTCTGGTTCATGTACCTTTTTTTTAATGAGCCAAAATTTTTTATTTATTCGTTTCTTGCACTTGAAGTACTCCTCGATGACATCCTTGGCCTGAGATTCTTTGCCATAATCCTTAACCACTACACAACTGCAACCAACCACTTTCTGTGGTTTCCCCTCTCGATTGATTTTACAGAGGCCTTCCCATTCCCCTAGTTTCTTGTTGTCATCAACCTTAATTAGGTTGATCTGGTGCTCGGCACAAAGGGCCTCCACCAACTTGACATACATGTTCTTTTTCTTTTTTATTAATTCTTAAATTATTTAACTTTTTGCATATTTTATTCCCAGCTCCCTCTCCCTCCCCGCCTCCCTCACCCCCCCTGAACTCCCCCTACCCACCCACTCCTTCCCCCCCTCCGCTCCCCAGGGAGGATAAGGCCTTCCACGGGGGGGGAGGGATTTTTACAGTCTGTCATGTGTCCAGGCTGAGAGAGCATCCCTCCATGTGGAATAGGCTCCCAAAGTCCATTTGTATGCAGGGATAAATACTGGTCCCATAGATTGCCAAGGCCTCCTCACTGACTCCCAGGTTCGGGGGTTCTGGATCAGTTCCATTGCTGGCCTCTCAGTCGCCATTCTGGGGTCCATGCATTCCCCCTTGTTCAGGTCAGCAGCTTCTGTGGGTTTCACCAGCTGGATCTTGATTCCTGTGCTTGTTTATTGTCTTTGCAACTGGGTTCCAGGAGTTTAGTTCGGTGTTTATCTGTGGGTGTCTGCCTCTGTTTCCATCAGTCACTGGATGAGGGTTCTAGGATGTTAAGTAACCCATTTTAGATGACTTAATCACAGTAGAATCCAGTCTATATTATTTGGATCCATTTTCATTATGAATTGTCCCCTTTATATATCTAGGGTTATTTCTTGCCATGAAGTATACTTAGATATTAATGTAGACATTCTAGATTTCTTGTAGTGTTTTTGTTGTTGTTTTGTCTACTTAGTTTCTGGCTTTTTAAGACAAAGTTTCTCTGTGTAGCCTTGACTGTCCTATAACTCAACCTATAGACAGGCTGACTTTGATCTCACAGAGATCTGCCTGCCTCTTCCTCCTGAGTGCTGGAATTAAATATGACCACCACCACCCTGCTAAAGGTTTTTTGCTTGTTTATTTGTTTTGTTTTTGCTTTACTTATTTGTATCTTTCTATGTTAAACAGTTTTCTTACAGATGTCTGAAATGGGATCTTGATTTTTTTTAAAAAACCCAACCTAAAATCTCCAATTTATATCTGAAATTTTTTAGACCATTTACATTTAATAACATGATTGTGGCTGTGTATATGTGAGTGCACATGCATGAGGGTGGACTTGAGTGTGTGTATGAGCATTATGTAGAGGTTAGAGGTCAACCTTAGGTGTTCTTCTGGTACCAGCCATCCTTCCCCACTGTCACTCCAGGAGGCAGGCTGGGTAGCCTGAAAACTCTGAGGACCCACCTGTCTCTGCTTCCCCAGTCTAGGGTTACCAGAATGCACAACTATGCCTGAATTTTTTTTTACATCAGTTCTAGGTGTGGTATTTGCAAGACAAGCATTTTAGTGCCTGAGTTATCTCCCCAGCCCTAGACTTCTTGTTTTTAGAAGTTTGATCCAGATGTACCTCTGTATACTTTTTTGTACATTTATTAGTTGTGTGGGTCAGAAAGGACAGTTCCTTTCAGCTTTAAATTCAAACTATATCTAAATCTTTGCATGTAGCTCACTTCAAACAAGCACAGAACCAATTGCTCTTAATAGTCCAGAATAGTCATACACATTGTTAAAAAAGAACACAATCATAATTGTTTTTAGTGCACAGAGTTTAAAAGAAGAAGAGGAGGAAGAGGAAGAGGAGGAGGAAAAGGAGAAGGAAGAAGAGGAGCCAGGAGTGGCCCACGCCTAAAATCCCAACACTTGGGAGGAAGAGGCAGGAGGATCTCTGAGTTCAAGGCCAGCCTGGACTACAGAGAGAGTTCCAGGGCAGGCTCCAAAGCAACAGATAAGTCCTGTCTCTAAAAAGCAACCAACCAACCAACCAAACAAACAAACAAAATATAAAAAAAAAAGTAGCCAGAAGTTCCCTACAAGGGTATTTTGAGCTCTGGTGGCAGAGATCGTTATTTTGCGCCTCTGCTGTCTAATGAACCATGACTCTCCCTACAGGGTACCAAGGTAGTAAAGACAGTATTTTCTTAGATAACATAAATCATGGCGGGGATCTTCTCAAAGGTAGAATTCTCTTGAATTATTTGAGCAATCTGGCATGTGACAGGAAAGGTTGGGGGCTCTATTGAGCCATTCCAGACAGAGAAACCAGGGTGTTAAAGAGATCTGACTGTTGCTTGTGTAACTATGAAATGTGGCCGTGCAGGGAAGCTCTTACTGTTGTGAACACATCAACAGACTTACCCACAGATGAAGTTAGCACCCTTGTGATTCAGTCACCTCTCAGTAATACCATCAGACCAGAGCTAACACATAGTCTTTTAGGAAGGACACTTCATATCCAAGCCATAACCAAAGACTCTGGAACCGACTACTTCCTCCCTAAGGTAGAAACCTTCTGGTTTAGCTTTTGTCCCCAGACATTCTGCAGTTGGAAACACAACTGCCACCTAGTGGCCATGAGGAAAACCACAGGCAACCAGAGAAACAGTCCATGCTGCACACCTGCGTGCTTGGGTTATGAGAATAAACTTGTCGTGAAGGTCACTTGTAGTCGTGTTTGTTCTATGCAGCCATACATCTTTCCAGTACATCCATGTCAAGCTGGTACCATGTAACCTCGTAATGAACACAGAATTCTAATGACCAATTTTATTTGTTTCGTTTTTATTCTCTGGCTAATAAAGATTTCTTTTTGTTTGTTTTTGTCTTTTGAGACATGGTTTCTCTGTGTAACTTTGGAGCCTGTCCTGGAACTCATTCTGTAGACCAGGCTGGCCTCGAACTCACAGGCTTGCCTCTGCCTCCCAAGTGCTGGGATTAAACGTGTGAGCTACCACCTCCTGGCATAAAGATTTCTTTTTGGCAAAGTTAAGTCAGCATGCTGCCACTTCTCTGCAGAGAGTTGGGTTGTAGTGGCTGCTTCCAGATCGGACAGATTTATTTGTCTGTTACAAATGGTTCAGTGGTTAAGGGCATGTACAGCTCTTGCAGAGGAACTGGGTTTGGTTCCCAGCACTCAATGTCACTCTACTCCAAACTGCCTGTAATTCCAAGTCCAGGGAATCAGACACCGTCTCTGATCTCCTGGGAACCTGTACTCACAGATGCCCACATACATTTACATATACTATGCATTACAGATACACAAAATAAAAGTAAATATTTTTAAAAGAAAAAAAGGTTTACAAATCTAGGAAAGATGTTAAAAAAATAAGTAAAAGCCCATTGTTTTACTCCTTTAGAGAAAACTATAGTTGGCATTCTGCTGTGTTGTTTTCCAGAAAAAAAGCTGAAGGCCCCAAGAGGCAGACATCATACTGGAGATGAAGGTGAGGATAAAACAGAAAAGGGATTCAGGAGAGCTGGGTCATGGTGGAAGATGGTGGCAGAGAGGGTCATGGTGGAAGCCAGTGACAGAGAGGGTCATGGTGGAAGCCAATGACTGACAGAGAGGGTCATGGTGGAAGCCAGTGACAGAGAGGGTCATGGTGGGCATCTGGGGACGGGAGGCAGAGAAGGCTGTGAAGGAAGCTGGTGGCAGAGAAGGGTGTGGTGGCATCCAGGCAGTGTCTACCACCTCTGCCCTTGTACAGGTTCTTGCCCTCTCTGCCTTTGCTTCTACTGCACTTTCTTGTTGGCAAAATGAAGACAATTAATAACATGAACCTCTTCAGATTTGGTGAACTCAGAAAACTACGTGGGGCAGAGTTGATCTAACCTTCATGGACACCGTTCATAAAGATAGAGTACAAATAGCCACCATTCAGTGTCCTCTGAGACTTCCATTTGTCCAAAGGCACCCACCTGTTAACACTTTAATGAAAGGTGGAAAGTGCCATTGCATCTGCCGTGGGGAGCTGGAGTGTCCTCTACCCTCTGCTCCAGCTGTGATCCCTCCCTGAGGCTGCCTTCCCGCCTCTCCTCCCATGCCCCCT
Source organism: Mesocricetus auratus (assembly GCF_017639785.1). NCBI lineage: Eukaryota > Metazoa > Chordata > Mammalia > Rodentia > Cricetidae > Mesocricetus > Mesocricetus auratus. Next base: position 43,989,074 of record NW_024429182.1, read on the forward strand.
TGAGTCATCGTCAGCTTGCACTGGGAGCCTGTGTCTCTTTGGATTTCCGCACAGCACCATTCTCTTAATGCAGTTGCATCCACACAGTGGGCTTTTACTGAGGGCTTGGCACAGTATGAAACTTTCTCTGCTTATGTCTGTTGAGAAAACGTCTCCAGTCGTTGCACTTACTGGGGAGCTTGTAGTCTCTTTTCTCTAAGTCCCTAACACTCATTTCTAAAGTCCACTTTCAAACTCCCTCATTTTCAACCCTTTCCCCCCATAGAGCTCTAGTTCTTGTTTTAACTAGTGCTGTTTCAAAAATATAAGTATATGTTTTGAATTCTCTGTTAAGCTGAGGGCCATCTTGTTATAGTTCTCGACCCTCTAAAAATCAGACAGATTTTGAAGCTTTTCTTTCCTATAAAAATCTATAGAATAATCAGATTCATAAGTATGACTACCTTAAGTGGGAGAGAGTGGTATAGATATGTAATATGTGGTAGTTTGAATGAAAACGGCCCCTATAAATGCACATATTTGAATGTCTGGTTCCCAGTAGGTGGAACTGTTTGGAAATGATTAGGAGGTGTGGCTTTGTTGCAGGAGGTGTGTCATTGGGGTAGGCTTTGAGTTTTCAAAATCCATCTCTCTCTCTCTCTCTCTCTCTCTCTCTCTCTCTCTCTCTAACCCAGAGAGGAGCAGGATTGCTACATTCTGCAGGGAGACCATCCCCCACCACAATCCATCTTCAGCCATAGCCTGGCTTCCTGATGATTCAGGATACCTTTCTCTCCAGCTGTAACATTTGCAGTATGCCCATACCTACACACAGACTACACACACACACACACACACACACACACACACACACACAGAGAGAGAGAGAGAGAGAGAGAGAGAAAGAGAGAGAGAATAATATTAATAAACCTGATGCAAACTTTCCAGAACACAAATTTTTAAATATTAATTAGGTTATAGGCAGCATAGCAATCTATCACAGTCTAGCAATTGAAAGCTTCTCACTATCATTATTATTTCTGCTTGCTTGGGACAGGTGTCTGCACAGGTTTCACCTGGATCTTCTACTCAGGGTATCACGGACTGCAGTAAAGCTGTCAGCTGGAGCTATAAGTCATTTGAGGCTTACGGTCTTCGACGGTTAGAATCTGTTAGCCTACTGCAGGTGCGTCAAATGGCACATGTGTGAATAGCATAGCAAATTAACATTTCTATGCAAGCATCTAACAGTAATAAAAATGAAGTGGCCAATATCAGATTCTGCCTCAAGCATGAGTGGCCTTTTTAAAGGTCTCCTGAAATAATGATGCCAATGCTGCTGCTGACCGTGACTATGATGATGTTTTTTCACAATCCCTGTTGATTGAAGACCAAATTCCCAGCAGATTAAACTTCTGATGATCTGGTATGTGCTTGCCTCCTCAGGCTGTAAGAGATTATGGAGAAAATTACGATATCCACACCCATGTCTGTCTCCCAAGGCCACATCTTCTTTATCACTGAGCCCTTGGAATGAAATTAATAAGCAAGCCAATTACTGCACATTAGGTTTTATAGGTAATAAAAAACAGCAAGGAAATGAGAGAGCAGGGCTGGGGCAGAAAGTGTAATGCTTGCCACCTCTAGAATAGCTGTATTGCAATGTAGGCACTCCTTAATAAATGGGCACACTTAGTATGAACTAATGCATCCTCTTTGCCATCATTAACAAGGATGTGTTTGCTTGTTTACAAGGGGGAAGAACGGCTTGATTTTTTTAAATGAGAGCCTGCTTTCCTTACTATTCTTTTTTATTTTATTGAACTATACATTTTCCCCACCCCTCTTTCTTCCTCTCCTCTCCCCTTCCACCCTCCCTGCTGCCCCCACACTCCCAATCTACTCAGGAGATCCCTTCCTAGGTGGATCCATGTATGTATTTCTTAGAGTCCTCTTTGTTACCTAGGTTCTCTGAGATTGTGGATTGCAGACTTGCTATCTTTTTCTTTATGTCTAATATCCACTTATGAGTGAGTACATATTATATTTGTCTTTCTGGGTCTGTGTTACCTCACCCAGAATGGCTTTTTCTAGATCTGTCCATTTGCCTGCAAATTTCAAGAATTTTTTTCTTTTTATTTACCACTGAGTAGTATTCTATTGTGTAAATATGCCACCTTTTCCTTATCGATTCTTTGGTTGAGGGACATGTAGGTTGATTACAGGTTCTGACTATTACAAATAATGCTGCTATGAACATAGTTAAACAAATGTCTTTGTGGTATGATTGGGCATCCTTTGGGTATATACCCAAAAGTGGTATTGCTGGGTGTTGAGGTAGATTGAGTCTCAATTTTCTGAGAAACCACCATACAGATTTCCAAAGTGGCTGTACAAGTTTGCACTCCCACCAGAAATGGAGGAGTATTCTCCTTACTCCACATCCTCTCCAGCATAAGTTGTCATCAGAGTTTTTCGATCTGGGCCATTCTGACAGTTGTATGATGGTATCTCTGAGTTGTTTTCATTTGCTTTTCTCTGATGGCTAAGGATGTTGATTATTTAAGTGTCTTTCAGTCATTTGAAATTCCTCTGTTGAGAGTTCTCTGTTTAGATCTGTACCCCCATTTTTTATTGTATTATTTGGTCTTTTGATGTCTAGTTTCTTGAGTTCTTTGTAAATTTTGGAGATCAATCCTCTCTCAGATGTGGGGTTGGTAAAGATCTTTTCCATTCTGTAGGCTGCCATTTTGTCTTATTGACATGTCCTTTGTTTTACAGAAGCTTCTCAGTTTCAGGAGGTCTCCTTTATTCATTTTTTGTGGTTGTTGTTTTTGTTTTCCAAGATAGGATTTCTCTGTGGCTTTTGAGACTGCCCTGGAACTAGCTCTTGTAGACCAGACTGGCCTCGAACTCACAGAGATCCACCTGCCTCTGCCTCCTGAGTGCTGAGATTAAAGGCATGTGCCACCTCCGCAACCACCCAACTGTAGAATTATTTTTTACATTTATTTGTTTGTTTGTGGTGTGGTGTATTGTGTGCACATGCCACAACATGCATGTAGAGGTTAGAGGACACTCTACATGAGTTGGTTCTCTCCTTCAACCATGTGGGTTCTGTGGATTGAACTCAGGTTATTAGACTTGGTAGCAAGTGCCTTTACCATTGAGCCATCTCACTGTCCCTTGCATAGAATTTTAAACAGATCGTCTCACAGAAACAGAGAGTAGAATGATAGAAGATTCATTTTGGCAACCTATGACTAACCATGGCAGCCACAGTTAATAAGAACGCATTGTTGGGGGGTTGAGAGATGACTCCACAGTTAAGAGCATTGGCTACTTTTCCAGAGGCCTTGAGTTCAATTCCCAGCAACCACATGGTGGCTCATAACCATCTATAATAGGATCTGATGCTGTCTTCTGGCATACAGGTATACATGTAGGACACTCATATAAATAAATAAAATGTAAAAAAAATAATGAATTGTAGCTGGGCATGATGGCTCACAAGGAAGCACTCAGCACTCAGGAGACACAATTAGGAGCTCTCTGTTAAGACTGAGGCCAGCCTAGTCTACATAGTGAGCACCAGGCCAGCTTAGTTAGATAAGGAAATCCTGTCTCAGAAAACAAGGAAACAAAAACAGAGGGTTGGGGAAATAAACTCATTAGATAAAGTGCTTGCTCCACATGCATGAAGACTTAGAATCCACAGAACAATGACAGTAGGAGTCACCTGCAATCCCAGCACCCAGGAGGCAGAAACAAAGCTTTCCTCTGGCAGGTTGGCTGGTGGGGCTAGTTGGAACTGGTGAGCTCCAGGATCAGCGAGAGTCTGCCGTCCAATAAACAGAAATTCATCTAGGAAGAGAGCTGAAGTCAACTTCTGACCCCACGTGCATTCACATACATGTCTGCACATCTATACGCATGCAAAAGAAATAGTATATATTTTTCAGTTGCCAAAAGGGCATATCTTTTTTTTTTTTTTTTTTGAGTTTTGTAACATTGGGAACTAGCCCCATGACCACGTGTATCCAGGTAAGTGCTCTCCCACTGAGTTACATTCCCATCCGTTGGAATAGATTTTAAATGTTCTTATCACACAGGCAAACATGTTTAGGTGAGGTGATAAATATGCTAATTACCTTTAATCTTTCAACAATTAATTCATGTATCAAATCTTATTGTATTGGTTAAATAAATATGTAATTATTATTTTTAGTTTTTTTTGTTTGTTTTTTTGAGACAGAGTTTCTCTGTATTGTTTTGGAGGCTGTCCTGGAACTCGCTCTGTAGACCAGGCTGGTCTTGAACTCACAGAGATCTGCCTGCCTCTGCCTCCCGAGTGGTGGGATTAAAGGCGTGCGCCACCACCGCCCGGCTGCTTTTTCTAAAGAGTCATGATGATCTCATGTACCTGGCTTCAAACTCAGAACATAGCTGAGGATGACTTTAAACTCAAGATGCTGCTGCCTCTGCCTCAACAGGGCTAGGATTACAGGCAGTGCTGAGATTACGGACATCTATGCACCACCATGACTGGTCTATGTGGTATTAGTGACTGAACCCAGGACTTCATGCATGCTAGGCAAGCATGAGACTAACCTGGCAACATCCAAGCCTACTATTTGCTTTAAAGAAGATACTGTAAATGCTTTTCAAAGATAGGGTTTCACTGGGGAAATGGCTCAGTGAGTACAGCACTTACCATGTCAGCATCAGGACCAGAGTTTAGATGCCCAGCACTCACATAAATAAGCATCTCTAAGAAATCACACCTGAAACCCCAGCATATAGGAGGAGAGACTGGATCCCTACATGGACTAGGGAATTGTTGAGCTCAACTTCAAGTCAGAAACTGCCTAAATGTGTAAATTTGAGAGCTATCAAGGAAGATACTAGACATTAACTTCCTTTTTCCACACAAGAGCACACCCCCAACACATGCATGAGACATGAGAAGATACATGCATGTATGCACATACCAATGTAAAAAAAATAGATGGTTCCCTTTTTACCAACACTTGCTGTTCCTGAGAGAAAGAATGTTGCACCCATCTCAGATCTTACCATCTGCCATCAGAAGTCAGTGAACCCAGATAAAGGTGAGACAGAAGTAGTGTCGTGGGTAGGTGTTGGTGTTGTCCTTCTGTGTATATGTTTCTCTTATTGGCTGATGAATAAAACACTGTTTGGCTAGTAGCCAGGCAGGAAGGATAGGTGGGGCTACCAGAGGAGGAGAATCCTAGGAAGTGTAGGCAGACAGGAGTCGTCAGGTAGAGCTCAGGAAGAGGGGATGCACAGGGCATTCTCTGGTAAAACCTTGTGGAAATACTTAGATTAATAGAAATGGGTTAATAATTAAGACAGAGCTAGCTAATAAGAAGCCCTAGCCACTGCCCAACAGTTTTATAACTAACATAGCGTCTGTGTGTACATTTGGTGCTCAAGGGCTGCGAGACCAGGCCAGGCCAAGAATCACTTGTTACAGGTAGGAGTTTGTCTGCAGTGTTGAGGGGCTCACTTGAATTGCAAGAGTGCTGCTGACTCTGGTTTGGGATAGTATTACTGGTCTGGGACAGACATCCCTGAGGAGGTAAGCTTCAAGGAGCATTCTGCAAAAGAAGCTTGCTTGCTCTCTACAGTCAGTTGAACATTCTGAATATAGTGCTCACAACGAAGGTTGATGACTGAACACTGAACAGTCTCCTACTTTTGAGGCCAGCAGTGAGAGCACGCAGGCTCAAAAATCTCATTTCTAGAATGCGGGGAGAGCCTGAAGCCAGGGGAAGAAGAGCAAGGCAAGACAAATTTTGGACAGCAGAGCAAAACAACTACCATAAAACCAATGTATTAGGCTCTGCCAAGTTCCCACAGCTGTTCCAGAAGCCTCCATAGTAAACAGTGCCGAAATGCGGTTTTGTTTTGTTTTTTTGCGGTTTGTTATAGAAAACACTGCTGTGGCACAATTGCTGAGTTTCCGTCACTTACCCTCACATACATCAACAGATGTCCTTGTGTCTTCAGTTTTAGATGGACAAGAGGCACTGAGTATATAACTCATAAAGACTATAAGATTTGCCTTTCTGTTTTGTTTATTCACTAACAAAAGTACAGCTGCTGCATAGAGACTCAGATACTTCAGTATGGTTGAGTGCTTTTCTGTGTTCATGAGTGCCTGGGGCCTGACTATTGTGGGAGGAATATGCCTATCCATATTCCTTTCTACTAGGAAGTAGCAGAAGGAAGGTGATCTCCTGCTGGCTCCCCCTCTGCCATCGCAGAAGGGATGCAGCGTTTTAAGGGAGATGAGTGAAGACAGGAATGGACATAGCTGCATATCCTGCTGTAGGGACCTCAGGCATGCTTGGTGCCCTCCTACTCAGCAGAGCTTCTCTGATGTTAGGAAATAGCAATCTGGAAGTACCCCTTCCAGTCCTCGGTGGTGTGCTACAAACCCATCCAGGGCTCTGAGGTCTAAGTAGAAGAGATGAGGGAAGTGAAATCCAGGCAATAAGAAAAGCCCAATTTAGAAAAGAGTTAACTGCTGCAGAAATGGGCACAGACCTAAACAAGGAACGAGTTTAACTTGAGCCACAGGGGCCATCAAGATGGGGAAAGGTGCTGGCCATCAAGCCTGACAGCCTGAGTGCATTCCCAGAAACTCTTCATGCACACCAAGGCATGTTCACACTCATGTACGCATGCGCACCTGCACACACACACACACACACACACACACACACACACACACACACAGAGAGAGAGAAGTAAACAAATACAAAATAATGTTTTTAAAGAATTGAGGTATGGGGAAATCAGATAAAGGATGTGCTACATATAATCTTTAGAGTATTAAACTATTTTCTCCTTCCTTCTTTTAAATTTTGAATTTCCTAGTATGCTAAAGAAACCAGTGGTTCTAGTGTGTTGCCATTTCTGAGTATTTCTGCAGTGTTCTCACCTGCATGATGATTAAAATAAATGTACCCTTAAACAATAAAGTTCCATTCAGCAGGGGTCTGGAAGCAAGGGGCAGGGAGGGAGGAGCACTGAGAAAGGGGAATGGATTAGAATGTTGTGGATGAAAAAGACATAATGGAATTTGAATGGTAACTTTAAAATTAAAAGGGCTGGAGACTGGAGAGATGACCCAGCAATTAAAGCACTGGCTACTCTTCCAAAGGGCCCAGGGTTCAATTCTCAGCACCGCCTGTCAGGGAACAACTGCCTATAACTCCAGTCCCAGAGGATCTGATGCCCTCTTCTGGTCTCTTCAGGTACTGCATGCATGTTGTACACATACATGCAGGCAAAATACCTACCTATACAACATAAAATTAAAACAAAGGTTAAAATTTGATTTAAACTAATTTTTAGAAGCATTTAAAAGGTAAAGTTTTCCAGTCATGAAGAATCCTATAACAAAAAACTCCATGTGAACTTGTAGCCAAAATTGATAATAGCATGCAACTCTCAGCAGTTGATGGAGTTCCCATGGACATGGGTTTCTCAGTCTCTGCCCTCACCAATAGCAGCCTGGTAATCATGGTGGTTGATCTCTGAGACCCAGCCTCATGGAAAGCAATAAATCTCTATACATGCCAAGCACAGATAAACAGTATTAAATTCACATCACCATCTCATCTTGGATAATTTGTTCTAGGTAAACAGAAATGCTAGTTTTGAAGTGTATCTAAGCAACATAGCTCTTGCCTGTAATATCAGCAATTTGACCAATTACAAGTGTAAGACCAGTCTAGGCTCTATAGTGAGATCCATCTGGGGGGGAGTGGGCTGAAGACATAGCTTGGTGAATAAAGCACATTTTGAGCAAACATAAGGAACTGAGTTAGAATCCTTAAGAACCCAAGTGAAAAAGACAGACACAGTGGTATGTGCATCTTCACTCCTGGTGTACCTATGGGAAAATGGGAGGCAGAAACAAGGGCCAAAAATATTTTCTGTGCAACCCCTGACAGAAAATACTCCCACTTCGACAGGATGTTGATATCTAAACTACCAGCATCAAGAGAATGTACATTCTCCCTTGTGTTCTGGTTATTTTACATGCTTTATATTTTTTTGTTTATTGCTATGCACATGAGGCTTAGTTATAGCTTCAGGGGAAAGGAAATTTGAGTCTAAGCCCCAGAAATAAATGTGGCTTTCACCCTGATTTTAATAATCAGAGAGTCACTAAAGCTGCAGGAATGCACAGGAAGAGAGGGAAGAGGGAAGGGGCCGGATTAATCAAATATGGCATTGCTAACTGACAATCACACTGACTGCCCTTTTTGTGACAGAGCCTGACAGTGCCATGCCATTTAGCTGCTGCTTAGCTGCAACGCTACTGAGGTACTTTAGATGAGAAACAATCAAGGTTCTTATGGCAACCGACAGAAAGAAGTAACAGAAAATCAACACAAAAACGTCATGTTGTATTAGGTAGCTCAGTATATGTCCAGGAAAGCCGCAGAGCCACATGTAGAGAGCACATAACAAGGAGTAAAATCTAGCACCCATTGATCTTCTAAAGTTCCCAAGGCCTCAACTACTACACAGTGATGAGGAAGTCCTTCTGTGTATATGTAAATAAAGTACTGTTGGCCAATATGGAAGCAAGACAGGTGGAACTAGGAGTGTAGGAGGATTCTGGGAAATGTAGTGAAGAGTCATTGCCATGCGATCTCCCAGGAGGAATGGATGCATCAGGAGATAAGTCCTTATAAAATATGTATTAGCAATTATGGGTCAATAATTAAGTCAGAGCTAGCCAGTAGGAAGTCAAGCAAATGGCCAACAGCTTCATAACTAATATAGTGTCATGTGTGTTACTTGGGGCTGACAGTGGCAATAGGACCCAGGAGGCGGGCAGGAAGACTAAACGTTACCACACAGAAAACCCTTGTATTATCCTAATGGCCTTTTGAGTTTGGACCAAGCTGAAGAAAACATCACCACTCTGTTTCTGTCCTACAGGGTCCTTTACCAGGATGCCACCATCCTCATTGATTTGTCATGCTTGTGTCTTAGTCAGGTTTCTATCGCTGTGAAGAGACACCATGACAATGGCAACTCTTATAAAGGAAAACATTTAATTGCAGTAGCTTGCTTACTACAGTTTCATTATCATGGTGGGGAGCACGGAAGCATGCAGGCAGACATGGTGCTGGTCAAGTAGCTGAGAGGGCTACATCTTACAGACAACAGGAAGTGCTTTGAGACACTGGGTGTTATCTTGAGAATATATGAGACCTCAAAGTCCACCTCCACAGTGGCTCACATCCTCCAACAAGACCACACCTCCTCCAACAGGCCATTCCTCCTAATAGCGCCACACTCTTTGGGGGCCATTTTCTTTCAAGCCATCACATCCTGGCTCCCCATTTTTTAACATTTATTTATTTATGCATTTTTTATTTGTTTGTTATGTACAGTGCATGCATGATCTTGCTACAGCAACTCATGTGGAAATCAGAGCACAACTTGTGGGAGCTAGTTCTCTCCTTCCTCTTGTGAGTACCAAGGATCAAACTTAGATCATTACACTATGGAGGTAAGCAAATGCCCTTACCTGCTTAACCATCTTGCTGGCCCCTTGATCTCTAACTCTAGATGTCATTAGTTATTAAGTCAAAGTCTGTCACAGGAGGACCTGCTTACTGTGCTGCCGGTCACATGTCTATGTCATCGCTCTGAAGAAAAGGAGAGATTGTCCCACCTGGAAGATGCTGACAATTTTCATTCTCACTTTATTTTACATTTATTTATTTATTTATTTTTGTTTAGAGACTGAGTTTTGGAATATAGCCAAGACAATCCTTGAACTTGTTTTTTCCTGCCTCTTCCACTCAAGTACTTGTATTTCAGGTATACACCACTTTACCTTGTATAGACAGGGTTTTTAACTTTGTTTTTATTTCTTATTTGTTAAACACAGGAAATGTGAGCATGCTTCACACTTATGGAAGAGTCTGTATAGAGGAAATGGTTGGTGTACATTGACAGAGTTAGCAGTTGGAAGGGGGTAAAGTTTAATCATTGTGCTATTACAGCAAGATACTCCCAGAGGAATCTAGCTGAGAGACCTAACTAGAGCTACCTGCACCTCCCCATGTAAGGAACACACTCAGCATGCCGGTAAGATAGAACAGTGTATGCCCTGGTCAACTTCCATACAGAACTTCATGGAAGAGAAGAAAGAGATGTGGTCTTTCACCATGTGGTCTTTGGACTACTGAAATTTTGAGGGAGATAATTCTTTCCTGTGAAAGGTGGGCAAGTTATTTAACTGTGCTGTATAAGATGCTCGTAGGCATCCATCCTTAGACTATACCTGCTTAATGGCAACAGAGCACCAACCTCTCCTGTCTGGGGCAACAAAACCTTTCTCTAGGCATTGATAAGTGTTTCCTAGGGAACAAAATCACCCTGGGAAAGAACTACTAGAAACAGAACAGCTGGCCTGTCTCTAGAAGGAGTCTCGGCTTTGTTCTGAGGCAGGGAGCAAGGGACATTCCTTATGTAGAGGCAGACTTTCAAATGCAGCATCCATATACATGTGAAATCCAACAAAACCACCCAGGGCATGTCCGGCACTCTTACCACTATGCTTAGCAACCTTATCCTCTCAGGTAAGTAGAGACCACAGTTGTTTCTTTCATTTCCAGTTTTGATTGCCTGAGATGTCAAAGGAGGAGAGAAGGCCACTGACAGGCTTCTTTCCCACTCTTTAGAGGGCTCTTGGGACAGCAAAGAAGCTGTCCCAGGCAAGTTAGGACAAGCTGATGACCCCTTCAGAGCCCAACAATATTCTAATGCAGTCGGGCTTCCCCCAGACTTGCAGAAATTCCCCCAGTATTAATCACTTCATCGCTTATTCCTCAGAACCCTCCTAGAATCTGTTTCATTTAGTTATTATTGTCCCCAAAAGGCTCTGAAGTGAGTCACAACAGACATTAAATTAGTTCAAGGTTATGGGTTATTTCAAGCAGGAAATATGTCTTCAATTTTCTTTTCTATAGTTTATTTTTATTGACATATAAATTCTATGACTTTATGGAGCACAATGTGATGTTTTATTATGTAGATACTCTTGCATAGAGTAATGATACTCAGACCATCTCTCTGGAGTCTGTACCATAAACCTAAAGAGGAGGGAGAAGATTCCCCTAACTTGACAAATGTAAATTTTCCTCTAATTCACTAAGGAGAAATTAATGTCCCTAAACAATATGCCTCTCCTTTGGCGAAATTAAAGTCTTATAGTTCGCCTTCCTTGCCATCCTCGTTTCCTGTTTTGCTCACTGCTCAGCCACCGTCGCTTCATTCTCAAGGAGGCTCAGTTCCCATTTTCTGCAGCTGTGGTCTGGGACATCTTCTACTAGGATGGGTGGAGTGGCCACAAACACTTCTAAAATTGGACTAATTCGAACCCACTCATTTGACCACTCTGATGTTTTGAAGTTGCTAAGGTCAGCAGAACGTGTCTGAGCTTTGGCAGATTGGCCTATCCACACACATGACAATGAATGCCCGTGGCAACACCGGTTTTCTTCTGGTTTCTCTGGATCCCAGCAGATGGCACAAAAAATCCAAACTGCTTCACTGTTGCCAGTCAAAGAGCCTAGCAGAAACAGTTTTCTTGTGAAAGGTGGGTAAACAAGGCAAATGGCACAGGGGTATGCCTTGTATTCTAGTTGGCTTTCTGTTGCTGTGATAAACACCATGACCAAAGCCACTAGGGGAGGAAAGGGTTCATTTCATCTTACACTTCCATGTAACACACCATCACTGAGGGAAGTCAGGGCAGGAGGTCAGGGAAGGAACTGAAGCAGAGTCCACAGAGAAGCTACTTACTGGCTTGCTCAGCTTGCATTCTTAAATTGCTCAGGACCACTTGCCTAGGGGTGACATCACTTCCAGTGGGCTGGGCCCTCCAGCATCAATCACCCAACGAGAAAATGACCCACAGACTTGCCTAAAGGCCAATCTGAAGATGGTACTTTCTTAACTGAGGTTCCCTCTTTCTAGACGACTCTTGCTTGTGTCAAGTTGACAAAAACCAACCAGCACGTGTTTCACATTCTAGGGACACTGACTACAAGAAACGCACCTGTGGTGGTGCACACCTTTTATCTCAGGACTCGGTAGGCAGAGGCAGGCAGACCTCTGTGAGTTCAAGGCCAGTTCTGTATACTGTTGCAGGACAGCCAGAATTGTTACCCAGAGAAACCATGTCTTGAAAAACAAAAATTAAAAAAAAAAGTGAAAGAAACGTACCTGTTCTGGGAAATGGTCAAAATCCCTTCAAGGGCTTCTAGTAAACCTATTTCCTGGACACACAGTGTGACACAGCCTTCTAAGTTTCTGACCCAAAGTTGTTACAATGCAAGAACCTCAGTCTCATTTTTATAGTGTTCTTGGTCCTAAGAACCAATCACATGTAAACATTTCTGGTAGCCCACATTTAGTCAACACAAGATTTTTGGGGAAAGAGTCTTATCATGCCATTGTGAGGGCATTACTTCCAAATACCGAAGGATCCTTCCCCGATGCTCACCTCTCCTCTCTGTGAAACTTAAGATTAAGTAGGTACAAGAAATGATAACAAAATAAAATATAATGCAACCCTTTAAGGGTAGCAAGAATCAGGTACAGCTATAAAACCACACCCATGTATTATGCTGGTCTCAAGGCATGACAGTAGACTTCAGGGATTTTAAAAGATTCATAAAAGAAAGGACAGTCAGATATGGTGGGGCTCATCTTGAATCCCAGCACTCAGGCAGAGGCATGTCAATCTGTGAGTTTGAGGTCAGCTTGGTCTACACAAGAAAGTGCCAGTCCAGCCAGGGCTGTATACTGAGACTCTGTCTCAAAGAAAGGAAATGAGAGGGAGGGGAGGGGAGATAAGGGGAGTGGAGGGGACAATAAGATCACTCAGCAGGTGCTTGTTACACAAGCCTGGCAACCCGAGTCTGATGCCAAACCCACAGAAAGGTGTAAGAACAGAAACAATGGAATGACACACTAATAATAGTAACAATATTAAAAAGAGAAGAACCCTGAAAGGAGATCTCAGTTTCCTTAGAAACTTGTGACACTGCAGGTATATGCCCCATTTTTATAGCAGATGTATCGACTGATGATAACTGATGAATAGATTATAAATATGGATATACAAAAAAGAGAAGCATCATATGTAAAATTTGCTGGCACTGACCTAAAATTGTGTATTTTTTCCCATTAAACATGGAAGGTTTTGAGAGAAGTGCTGGGACATCTGGGTCTGTGGAGAGAGATTACAGATTCTGAACAATTTTGATACTACTATTACTCTACTAGAGATAGATTGTTTAGCGCCTTACTACAAAAAAATTTGGATCCTCAAAGACATCTGGCCTAAAAGATTTTAGGTGGGGCTCTTCTTCTGAGAAATAATAATTTTTGTAGTTATAGCAAGAAAAGTTTCTACCATAGTATGTAAGTGCTGTGTTACAGAAAATATTGAAATCTGATTATAAAATTAAACTCTTAAACTGAATAATAGTTATTCCTCCCACAGGGTCCTAACATCTCCCGTGATCCTCAGTTCCACACACATCAGGTTTTACCTTCCTAGCTTTATACAGTGGCCTTTCAGGTTCTACTGTGGGAACTCTGATCCTGCCACCCACTGGTTTGTCTCAGTGGCTTTCTGGAATCTTAGTATAACCTATATATGACCTCCATAGTTTTTATATTTCCCATCTACAAAACCTATACCATCTGGATGAACTTGCCAAATTTTATAAACAGCTTGACTAGTAGTTCAGGGGGGCCTTTGTGTAATGTCTCAGAAGAAACATTGTTTCTGGGCAGGAAACCCCTTTAGAGTTATTGTCAGGTCAGGTTCTCTTCCTTCAAATGAATTTCCCTGAGCTTTCTATGGGTGGGGTCTTGCCATAGGGGCACCTTTCTCATTGTTCCAGTGACAGTATGAAGCTTCTTTTTAATTGTACCAATAGCTTTAAAAAGTACAGATTCTTTGGGGCCTCTTGGTCCACAACTTGTCCATATTCCTTCTCTTATGAAACTTCAAAGTTTTCATGTCCTTATGCTTTCTCTCTTACCCCCTCTCTCTCCTGCCCTCTCACTCCCTTCCCCCACCCCATGAATAAGAGCAGTAAGCAGTAGCCATGCCTGGGACTGAATGGCATGCTACCTTGAAGTTCATTTGCCAGACAAATTAGTCCAATGTGCTCTAATTTAGCCCCACTCAAGTTCTCAAGACATAAACAGAATGAATCTAGATTCTTTGCCAGAATGTAATGTTGACAGACTGTAGTCCAGTTTGTCATAGAGTATTTGATCTCCTCTGAAGTCTCAGGCCTCCACTGTCTGCATTTCTTTAAGCATTCTATTTTCCCAAACCCGTTCCATCAAATTCTGGTTACAGCATTCTATGGTTTCTGTAGCCTAAGTTTGAAAAATCTTCCTTATTTTCCCTTCAAACTAGCCCTAAAGACTTAAAGACCATGTGGTCATGTTTATTACAACAGTGGTCCCATTTGCAGGATCATTTTTCTATGTCATTACTTTTCTTGTTCCTGTGATAAAATACTTGACAACAGCAACTTAAGAAGGCTTTGGCTCACAGATTGAGGGTATGGACCTTCACAGCAGTAAAGTCACGGCTGCAGGAACATGAGGTATCGGGTCACATTATGTCCACAATCAGGAAGCAGAGAGAAGTGAGCACTACTCTTCAGCTCTCTTTCCCTTTTTATTCAGCTCACAGGCCCAATCCACTGGAAGGCGCTACAGATATTCAGTGTGCATCTTCCCTTTCTGGAAACACTCTTTTTTTTTTTTTTTTTTTTTTTTTGGTTTTACGAGACAGGGTTTCTCTGTATTGTTTTGGAGGCTGTCAGTCTAGCCCAGCCTCGAACTCACAGAGATCTGCCTGCCTCTGCCTCCTGAGTGCTGGGATTAAAGGTGTGCGCCACCACCGCCCGGCTCTGGAAACACTCTTAATTCTGAAACCCACAGGTGTGTTTCCATGGGGATTCCAAGTCTAGTCAAGTTTATAATTAGGAACAACCATCATAGAGCATATCTCCTCTCTGGTGGTGAAGGCTGAGTCTCCTTCAACAGTCTGTGTTGTTTTAACACGTTGATTTTTGTAGAGATGTACACTCATACATGCAACTATGCTTATGCTTCCTCACATTATAATCTGATACAATCCAAAGGGAATTAATTTGTTCAAAGGACTCCTATTCAAATAATTACTTGTTAAAAATTTGTTTATCTTATGTATATGAGTGTTTTGCCTGCATGTTTGTATACCACATACATTTCTGATGCCCATCAGAGATCAGAAGATGACATTGCCTTCAAAGGAACGGGAATTACAAATGCTTGTGAGCCACCATGTGCATGCCAGGAACTGAACCCAGGTCCTCTGCAAGAACAAGTGCTCTTAACCACTGAGTCATCTCTCCAGGCCTGCAAAGAATTATTTTAATTACTGTTTGAAAATGAAAAGATTTTGTAATTTCTTGTCTTAAAACAATTATGGAAACACTCCTTTGCCGTGATACTTGGTTAAAATTGGAATTGTTGAGGTTGCAGAGATAGCTTATTTGTGATAGTGACTGCGATGCCAGCATGGGGACCTGAATTTAGCACCCACAAAAAAGCCAGGTGTGATGTTGCTCACCTGTAACCCTAGTACTAGGGATAGAAGTGGGAGTAGAGACGGCCAGATCCCAGAGCTTGATGTCCAGCAGCTACTCTAGTCAATTGGGGAGCTCTGGGTTCAGGAAGAGAATCCGACTCAAAATAACAAGTGTAGAGTGAGAGAGGAAGACACTGTCACCTTCTGTCCTCCATATGCACATGTGCATATACATCTGCAGACTTGTGTATAAAACATATACACATATATCCACTGCACGTATATCATACACACACATACCACCACCACCACCACCACCATCACCACTCCATACACAAATTTTTTAAAATTGTAGTTGTTTAAATTTAAATACAACTAAAACATTGTTACAACAAAATTAAATAACATATAATATCTATAAAGGAGGGTACAATATGTATATATAACAGAATGCTTATCATTTAAAATTAATAAGTAAAAATATAAATAAACAGGAAGAAAAGACTTCTCTACAAAGCAATCTTGGCTATGTTGGTATCTTGCTTCCTGAGGCTAATGCCAACCACACAGGGTTATTGTTACATCCTCTTTACAGATCCCAGATCCAAGATGGAAATGCAAATGTAAAGAGCCATTTAGCTACATAGAATGGCACACACGTCTGCTTTCTCATCCTTTCTGTTGTCAATTGATACTTTATTGACTACGAAATGAGCTGATTCCATATCAGACAATGAAAGTGTGGGTTACACAGGATTTGTTAAAGTGTATGAGGAAAGCACAGCTCCCCCATAATTGGTTGGTATATTAACCCTCTCCAGTGCTGACAGACGTTTCCTTTCCTGCTGCGTCTGGTAGAAGGCTCTGTGATGTCTTTCTGGCTTGTGTTCTTCTGAGAAAAGAGTCCAGGAGCAGTGTCGCAGCACATTCCCCAGTAAAAATAGCCTGAGAATGTTTATGATTATGCCTCCTGGAAAAGATGACTGCCATTTTTATCCTTGACATTTATTCCTAAGATATCAATCTGGAGGTGGTAGTCCATCAGCCATCTTGGGGCTATTCTCACTATTGATTTGGGACCTCTGAACAGCAGATGCTTTCAAAAGTCACATTCCAAGACCTGGGGATGTAGCTCAGTGGCACCCTGCTTGCTTAGCATGTGCAAGGCTGTGGGTTCAAACTCTAGCACTGTCAACAAAATAAAAGGATATCCACGCTTGTGGGCTGGGCCCACAGAGCAGAGGGCAGGAAGCACTATGCCTGCATCCCCACTCCTGACATGATACTGAGGAGAGGCCACATCAGCGTGACAGAGCGCAGAGAGGAAAACAGACTTGTGGGAGCAATTCTGAGATTCACTAATGTACCTTGTCATCGCTTCTAAAATAGAAGCAGCACGAACCATTCTGGGACTTTCTCGGGAAGCAAATAATTACTCCCTGGGAAAGGGAATTCAAATGTGGCTCCTATAGAAAGCGCATTAGCATATGTAACTCACAATTTTAGATTAAAAAATGCCCTGAGAACAAAGAAAATAAAGTATAGAATTAAAAAATCCAAGCTATAGTAATATAAAATTTCCCATTTTCCTTTGCTTGTCTTCTACTTTCCATACCCACAATTACTTCTCAACTCACAAGTCTCACAAATCAAAATAATATGGAAAGAAACCCTATTCTTGTTTGTAAATAAAACACCTAGGGTGATAAAAATACCAATAATCTTGAAATTCAGCTATAAAACTACCAGAATAATGTTTATAGTATGTTCTGCTTTGTTAATAAGGATCTAGCAGCTCTTCTACTAAACCATAACTCTATAGCAAATTATATCCTAGCTATCTTCAGCATTGTATATGCTGTCAACACGTGACTCTCCTACCCGTATGCTGGACACAATTCTCCTACCATTACTATGAAGTTTTATTATGTAAGGATCAGTGGGAACATTAAGAAATTTCCTAACTGTGCTGCCTAGTGTTTTGTCAACTTGACACAAGCTAGAGTTATTCGAGGGCAGGGAAACTCAACTGAGGGAAAAGCCCCTCCAGATCAGACCGTAGGCAAGCCTGTGGGGCATTTTCTTGATTGATGATTGATGTGGGAGGGGCCAGCTCACTGTGGGTGGTACCATCCTAGGGAATATAAGAGAGCGGGCTGAGCAAACCATAAGGAGCGTTTCTCCATGGTCTCTGCTTTAGTTCCTGTCTCCAGGTTCCTTCCTTGAGCTCTTGCTCTGATGGAGCATGACCTGGAAGCAGAAGATGAAATATCTTTTGGTCACCATGTTTAATCATAGCATAGCAAGACAGTGACTATTTTTGGCCTTCTAGAGTGACTAAACATCTGATGGAACTATGATTATAGAATCCTTTTCCAGTGTAACCATTCATAAGAAGTACCTTGAGACTTCTCATGAAATTAATACAGATTCTTCTAATCTCTTGCTCAAAGTTTGGTGCCACCTACAAGTTGCTTCTGAACTAGAAAATCTTTGCACTTATGACCTGTAACTGTTAACAGTGTTGGTGCCTACCTTGGTCTCACAAGAGTTAAATTTTACCACACAGAAAGCGTTCTTAGGAGAGTTGGGAACTGGGGAAGAAGTGAGGGCTTTCTCCTGGGGACAAGGATCCAATTTATCTCCATCAATGACTATCCATCATGAATGCTGTTTGAGGACAATCCTCCAGGACAGACTAGTACATGCATTTCCTCTCATGTTAACAAACAATTCTCAGTATGTTCTAAAAAAAAAAAAAAAAAAAAAAAAAGCATTTAGAATAAGTTGACAACCTGGCTCTCAAGTCACATTGCACAATAACTTCTGGAGGTTTGGTTTTGTTTGAGACAGGCATGTACCACCACATCATGCTAGCTTTTGTTTTTAATGCGTATGGGTGTTTCACCTGTATGTATGTCTGTACCACATGCATGCCTGGTATCCTTGGAGACCAGAGAGGTAGAATTCTCTGAGACTGATGTTACAGACAGCCACCATGTGGGTGCTGAGACTCAAACCCAGGTCTTCTAGAAGAGGACTCAGTGCTCTCAACCAATGAGCCATCTCTCCAGCTCCCTACGGAGCCTTTTTTAAATGCAAATTCAGAAGACAGCTCATACCAAACAAACAAACAAACTATTTGTATTGGGAACTAAGAATTATCTCATTTTTTATCACTACTATGAAAAAGAAAACATTAAATAAAACGGATACCCCATCTCTCTGGTGACAGAAACTGTTTTCCACTACTATAATTATGTATGGATTTTGCAGTTTGTGAAATATCTTTATCCCTTGATAAAGAAACTTGCTTTGATCTTTTTGAGAATGTAAGCAAAATAATGAGCAAACTGACTAGTTTGCTCAGTACTTTTACGACCCCATGGCTGAGGCCAGGAATCCTGGGAAGAGGGAGGACTGGCCCCCACCTTGCATGTGCTAATGAAAAGCATACTAAAGTGGTAAAATTAGGATGTAGTTTTCAGGGGAATGCATATACTATATAATTCATATACTATATAAAGAGAGAAAGAATATTTGGGTAGCTGGTGAATGGCAGCTGAATGGTGTCACATGCACATCCCTCAGCCTTATGCCTGATGTAGAATCAGAGCTATGTGACTGGTACAAATATTGCTTATGTAATGAGACATTCCTTGAGAGTGTCTGGACTGAGAAATGAAGATGCAACGCAAGTTTCAAAAGAGACATCTAAAAAGGATGACAGCCTCCATCCATCAAACAGAAAATATAAAGGAGATGGAGTACACAGAATATCTGAAGGAGAAAGTAGATTTGGAGACAGATGCTGGCGTGTGGGGAGGGAGTAGAACACGATTCTAGAATGAAGGAATGATCTGAAGGAACTCACGTGGAGAGTCTAAGATGTGTCATCCTCAGCTTCGGGACTAAATTAGTATCTGATTCCTACAAGAAGATCCATATGCAGAGAGGCAGATATGTTTAGACGCTGACGGATGGGGAGGCTGTGGGCAAACGGAGTGCATTTCCTGAGGACCAGATTGGTGCCACTCATGAGAGACAGCTAGCCTGGAAGCAACAGGAATCTTTCCAAGAGCCATCTGGAAGAGGAACAGAACTTGGGCAGAAGGAGGCTTGTGATGAATTGCTACGTGTTTAGGCATTGCTGTAAACGGCCAGTTACAAAAGACATCCAGTTGCCTATGTGGAAAAAAATGAACAGGAATTCTCATGAGAACCCACTGAGAAAAGGGTAACTCAAGGAAGCCATTCTCTGATGATACCAGTCAAGTAAGAACTCCCACGCCTTCCCCATTTCCTCCCATCTCACCAGTTTCAGCCTGAAAGGCATGAAGGCAACCTCAACGGAGATATAGAAGAAGATATGTGCCAAGTGGCACAAGAGAGAAGCTGACAATGTCTTGACATGATACAGGGGACTAAAGGAACTTTCCACTGGGACAGAGGAAGAATGAAAGATTAGGGGACAGTAGGACACAGAGTTAGGTCACGTCTTGTTTAATGTCTGTGCTCAATCATTTGATCATAGAGAATACACCCTGCTGTATGGCTGGAGTTTTTAGTTTACACCATTTTTCCAGTTTCACTCTGGCTATGGCACCCTAGGGTTTTTTCGGACAAATCTAAGGAAGAATGAAGCCTCCACTATTCTATGACTAAATTTTTCCTGCTTGTGATTTTGTTTTTGTTTTGTTTTGCTTTTGAGATAGAGTCTCTCTATGTAGCTTTGGATGTTCTGGAACTCAATGTGTAGGCCAGGCTAGCCTCAAACTCAGAGATCTACCTGTCTCTGTCTCCCAAGTGCTAGGTCTAAGTTCCAAATTCTTACTTGTAGAAGAAAAATAGCCCGTGATCTCTCTTGTTAACTAAGAAGTCTGTAGAAGTGTCCTGGGGGCCAGTAGCAGGACTGACTGTGTCATCAAATAAATGACTGTGGCACATGCTGTAAAGTGGTTATGGCTCTAAACCCAAAGTGCTCGTTATCACATGCTAATGTCCCAGTACAAACCTATTTCTACCCAGAAGAGTACACTCTAGTGGGATTGTCTTCCCTTGTAAACATGTGAGGATTATGGAAGGTTCTGCTCCAGCCATCAGGGAGTTTGAGCAATTTCAACAATATCTTACTTGTGTAACAGCCCTTCTATTTCTGAGGCCCAGCCTGTCAAGTGGAAATACTTAACTTCAGCCACAGCATTTTGTTTTAGACACTCAACCAGCCTTGTCCTTCTCCAGGCAGCTGTAAGTTTTCTTGTGACTGGGTGAATAGAAAGGGGCCTGGGTACTTGGAGATGGCTACGGCTCACTGGTCTTTGGGGCTCTCATGATTTACATGAAGAAAATTGGGGCACTTGCTCCCTGTGAGCCCTGAGAGGACTGAGCAATGCTGCTCCTTCTGTGCTCTGATTCCCTGGATAGAGTCTCTCGATGCCCGCACTGCTGGTGTTCTGGGTGGTTTGCACATGTGAGTTCATTATTGTGGAAGGGGAGAGGGCCACTTGCCTGTGCACACTGCAGGATTTTTTGTAGCATTTACTGATTATACCTACCAACTTCCAGTAGCACTGACACACACAGTTACAGCAACCAAATGGGCTGGGGATGTGCTTGCCTACCTCCTGTGTGTAAAGCCCTAAATTCAAGCCACAGTAATTTAAACTAAAACATCCCAGGACAACCAATGCCCCCTGGGAAAACTGGCCCCCAATTGAGAATCATGGGTATAAGTGGAGAAGCTCTAACTTAATAACTGTCCTAGTTAGGTTTCTTTTACTGTGATAAACATCAGGACCAATAGAAAGTTGGGGAGGCAGAGACTTATTTCATCTCATAGTTTACAGTCAATGAGGGGAGGTCAGGGTAGGAACTACAGACAAAAACCTGAAGCAAAACTAAAGCACAGCCATGGAGGAGTGTTGCTCACTGGTGAGCTCTCACAGCTTGCTCAACCTGCTTTCTTAGATAACCCAGGACCATCTGCTCAGGTCTGGCACCATCCACAGTGGGCTGGATTGTAGATGGAGTTTCTGTTCAGTGTGGTCCCACAGCTACTTTGCCCCAAATAAACACACAGAGACTTATATTATTTATAAACCATTTGGCCAGTGGCTCAGACTTCTTACTAGCTAGCTCTCTCTTAATTATTAACCCATTTCTATCCAACTATGTATTGCCACGAGACTGTGGCTTACCCATAATCCCACAAGTTACTCCTTCAGCAGCTACATGGCTCTCTCTTTCTCCCACATCAATCATTAATCAAGAAACACCCCCACCAACTTGGTGACTAGTCAGTCTGATGAAGACAATTCCCAGATGGCCCTAGCGTGTGTGTCAAGTTGATAAAAAACTGATACACATAAGAACTGACTCTTCTGTTTTATATGCATCTAATTTTCAATAATATTTCTCCTATTGTACATGTGCTATGTGCAATTGTTCTCTAGCCTTTTATGAGTAGATGGTAATTTAAGATGAGCTCTCTGGAAACTCCAGAACTTCTGAGTAAGATGACAGATTAGATGTTGTCTCTGTAATGTGGGGAAGGAAGTCAGGATAGGAAAAAATAAATCCAGTTACAAAGGGGGAAAGAAAGAGCTTTAAAAATTCACAAAAAGAGGAACAGATGGGTGAAAAACAGAATAAGCAGAAAAAGGGCAGTGGATGAGAAGAATCGGCAGCTGAGCACCCTGCTACTGGCTCCCAGCTGGGCAGCGGAAGGGACACCTCATCTGGAAGGAAGCCAGGTGGGCCAGGCTAAAGCACAGTTCCAGGTCTTGCCAAGACAGTAGTTCCTCTAACAGAAATGCTCAAGGAATGCTTATATCTCTATATTTGTGTGTGTGTGTATGTGTGTGTGTGTGTGTGTGTGTGTGTTGTGTAGCTGTTTCCTCATATTTTAAAGCATTCCACCCCACCTGGAAGCTCTTTAAACAGGAAGGTAAGCAACTCAAAATAGCTTCAGGAAGTCCCTGAAACTGAGCAGGTCCACTAGGCCTCTCTGCACCAGCTATAAGAGCTGAGAGTCCCTCTCAAGGGAGCCAAGCAGCAAAGAAAGCCTAGAGATCAGAGCAGCTTCCTGGAAGAAGCATAAGCCAGCTAAGCTGCTGGAAGAGGTTTGAACCAACCGAGTCACCTGGAAAGGACACACTAATTTGTTGAGCTGCCTGCAGGCTGTACAGTGTGCTCTAGTAACCCAGCTTTGTGAGCTGTCACCCATGGTGGGGCGGGCTTTGGTGATGCTGGTGTCTTTGAGTCATTTCTGCTCCTGTAAGTAACCCCAATAAAATGCATTGGTTTAGCAAGTTGGACTTTGATGGTGTTTATATTTTGGTCTGTTGCGATCTCCCTATCTGGAGTGAATAAGAGATATAGAGGTGTGTGTGTGTGTGTGGTGTCTCCCAAGGAAAAGTTTTATCATGTGTGATTACTCCCATTTCACAGTGTGATTGTGGAGGTCATAGGGCCATTTCCAGGAGTTGGTTATCTCCTATTGTGTGGATTCCCAGGATCAAACTCAGATGATCAGGCTTAGCAGTAAGCTCCTTTACCACCTGAGACATCTCCCAAGCCCAGAATTACATTTGTTTTCACTCTCCAGAGGGAACAGAACAATGTGACCAGGTGTGATCTTAAGAAAGAAACATTTTAAATTGACTTATAGGGGTGGTGGTGGCTGAGCATAGAAAACAATTACAAGTTAGGGACCTTGGACTAGGTATGCCACAGTCCAGGGTGAAAAGTCAGTCCAGGCATACCAAGACGGCTGGAAGCTGACAACCCAGAAACCCAAGCAGCAGAAGGGTTTAGCAGCTTCATGAACTGAGACTGACTCTGGAGTTCCATGGCCCTGGACCTGAGGGCTGAAAGGATCTACTTCAACCACCAGTGCAGGAGCACACTTGCCAAGAGCAGCATCAGCACCAGCATACATGCTGGGGAAGACAAGAAGCCACAGGCTTAACTGACCCCATTTACTTGACGGATGAATTTTAGAGATTCAGAAAGACTGTGCTCCAAAGCATCATCACTTCTCCCCCTTTGTCTTTGTTTTTTTCCTTTTTATTGTAATTTAACAGCATTTTTCTTTATCACTTAAAAAAGATTGATTTTATTTTTTAATTAGGGGTGTGTGCTTGTGTATATGTACATACATGTGGATACTCTAGAGGCCAGAAGAGTGTATATTGAGTCATTCTGGAACTAGAGTTATAGGTAGTTGTGAGCTGTCCCTACTCAATACCACTCAAGTGATTCCATGAAACAGAGAAAGAAGAACAGTTTCAAATTCTTTCTCTGAAGACAGTATTACCTTGATGTCCAACCAGATAAAGACACTACCAAAAGAAAAGAATTACAAATTCATCTCCTTGATGAAAGATGCAAATATTCTCAATATAACACTGGTAGCTGAATTCAAGATGACAGCAAAAGGTTCATTCTTTATGACCAAGCTAGCTTCATTGCAGATATACAGGGATGGTTCAACATATATAAATCATTACATTTTACCTATCACATAAATAGACTCAAAGGCAGAAATAGAGATTTGCTTTTGAAGAAATTCAATATCCCTCCATGATAAAAGTCATGGAAAGACTACAGATGTGGGGTGCATATGTCAACTTAACAAGGGCTGTATATGAAAAACCTACATCCAACAACAAACTAAGTTGAGGAAAAACTCAAAACATTCCTAGTAAGATCAGGAACAAGACAAGGATGCCCACTCTCTCCACTCCTGTTCAATACAGTGCTTAATGTCTTAGAGCAACAATGCAAAGAAGAAAATAGAGTTACAAATAGGAAAAGAAGACAAAGTATCCCTGTTTGCCAATGATATGATTCTATATGTACTAGACAAGAAAGCACAAAAAACTTTCAGCAAAGTTACAAAATAACCACACAACATTCAGTAGCCTTCCTTTATACCAAAAACAATTATACTGACAAAGAAATCAAAGAAACAATCCAATTTACAATAGCCACCAATAAAATAAAAAAATAAATTACTCGGGGAATAACCCTTACCGAGGAAATGAAAGATCTCTACAGTGAGAATTTTAAGGCATTGGAGAAAGAATGAAGAAGACATTAGAAGATGGAAAGATGTCCCATGTTCATGGATTGGAAGAATTAATCATGTGAAAATGGTCATCCTACACAAAGCAATAGAGTCAATGCTGTCTCAACCAAAAATCACAGGGCCATTCTTCACAGGCTTAGAAAAAAAAAATCTCAAAATGTGGCAGGACCAAAAGCTAAGGCTTGTCAGTGCAATCCTGAACAAAATAACACCGAGGCAGGTGCCACCCTACTTTATTTCAAATTATAACACAGACTCTTGTTATTAAAAATACATGGCACCAACACAAAAACAGATAGGCAAACTAGAGGACCCAGATTCATCCATATAAATAACCCACATTAAAGACAAGATAACATCTTCAAGAAATGGTGCTTGGAAACCTGGATCTCAACATGTGGGAAATAAGACTGGACCCTCTTCTTATACCCCACCCGAAACTAAACTGCAAATGGATAAAAACCCTCAAATAAGACCTGGAAATCTGAGGTTGCTAGAAGATAAATAGGGTGCAAGCTTCGACTTATAAGCACAGATATGTCTTTTCTTAAAAAGATTCCTGTAACACAGGAAGTTAACAACTGACAAGTAAGATCTCATGGAGTGAAAAAGATTTTATGGGACTGGCTGCTCTTCTGGAGGACATAGGTTTGGTTTCCAGCATCTATGTGGCAACTTACAGTCATCTGTGACTCTAGTTCCTGGGGATCTGATATTTCTTCTGCCTCTGTGGGCACCAGACATGCAAGTTGTACAGATATATATTCAGGTCAAACAGTCATACACATAAAAAAAAGTAATAACAACAACAGCAATAATAATAATAATCTTCATACAGGAAAGGAAACTTAAGGGTAAAGGCAGCCACAGAATGGGAAAAAAATCTTGGCTGGCTGTACATTTCATATATTAGTGTTTAGTATATAAAAAGGACTAAAAGAATAAAAATAAGGAAAATAAATAACCCATTAAGAAGTGGGCTATGGAACGGGACAGAAAGTTCTCAAGACCAGAATACAATGGAGGCCAGGCAGCAGTGGCACACACCTTTAATCCCAGCATGGGAGGCAGAGCCCAGCAGATCTCTGAGCTGTTTGAGTCTGCAGGTACACCGCTATGGACATATAGACCTACAGTGTAATTTTTAAGTATTGCCTAGGCCATAACTGCAATAAGATGATTTATTCATTGTGTGTAGGGAATTCACATCTGAGTGACCAGTGTTTTTATTTACAGTATCTGTTCATTCTACCGGGAATTGGGGGTAAAAGACACTCGAGTTTTAGATTTTTTTTCTGTCTTTGGCACATCATTGTAGTTTGGTAACTACAATGCTAAAGACATTTTGTTGTAAGTAAAATTAACACTATACCATCACCAGTCACTTTTCAAGGGATAGGTTTTTTTGTTTGTTTGTTTTTCTGGAACAAGCTCGATTTACAGTACAAATCTACCTGTTTTGCAAGGTACAGTGGCCAGCAAAAACAACCTTTTTGTTGTGAGCACTCACTCTAGCCTTGCTGTCTAATGCTGCTGTCTCCTAGGGAGCTCAAACCAGGAAGTCTGGGTTTAAAAGCTGCTAATGAAGGCCCTAGGCAGTGCTTTCCTTTGTTTTTGAAGGGTTATTAACTGTCCTTGGTAAAGGAACACTGTCACCTAGCGGCAGGATCAAGTATTCTCCCAGGCTGGAGGAGGCAAAGACGACATCAAGTTAAATCAAGTGGAAGATCTGAAAGCTTGGGTTTTGGTTGCTTCCACTTAGCATTCAGTCTGTTAACCTTAGCAAGACACAGGGAGGAACAGTTACTTACCAGTAAAACTGGAACATTCCTTTAAAAAAAAAAACAGCGCGGGGTGGGGGTGGGGCAGAAACCAAGCAGGATTTGAAAGGAAATTCTTTCAGCTAGAACCCATGCAGACAAAATTCTCATTTACTTTAAAATCTGTAAGGCGCCTGAACTTCTGATGAATGCACAAGTCTCAGTAAAAGTTACTAGCAAAGAGGACTCAGAAACTTAGCTCCCAGGGCTCAACTAAGTGTTCCCTAATGCAGAAAATGCTGCAGACTTCAAACAGAACCACAAAAAGACTCGGCTGCTTGGTCACATGTGCACTTCAGTACTGGGGACATATATAATTTTTTGCATCAGAGAAAAATATTTAGTTACAAATTTAAACATTTGGTGTTGACTTTTTTTTGCCTTTTGTTTGTTTTCTACGGGGTCTGTGGCTAGTTAATAAAAGGAAATTCATGTCAACTTGTCAACTTCATAATCACTCTTGGCTACGTGCCAACTGTTTCAATACATATGTCCTTCTGAGCTGTGGCAACAAGGCTTCTGTTACCTTTATAAATATTTGCTGTCTCTTACTAGATGCAAAGGAACGGAGACTCCAGAGCAGCGTGGTTGTACAGTTGGTTGCTGAAGCAGGAATATGTTTCATAAATTCCACTTCCACCCGTGAGCAGTAAGGTGATTTTCTATAGGAAAAAACAAAACCAAACCAGTTTTAAACTTTTTGTCCATCTAAAGAGTCACCAGGTACTTGCTGAGCTCCTCCAGCGGCCAGACACTGGCATGATTTTAATGCATCCATGCAGCCCTATAGTCTGCTTGCCCTGTTAAGGGTGGCTGGCACTCTGTCTATGGCCATAAATAAGTTGTTTGTCAGTCTGTGGTGCTTGGAAGGTGTCTGACAGATGGCATTGTGTACCTGTTTACCCTGGCACACAGTCATTCTCCATCCTCAAAAAATGGAGTCAAAACTGCTTGTAAAATGGAGTCTCCCAGGATGAGGCATGGCCTGAAAAACAGCTGCTTTACACAATTTAGAGTGAACACAGCCTGATCTCAACAAAACTTGAGTTTCTGGCATTCTCCTCTCCCCCAAACCCAAACAATGGGTCTCATAAATCTACTCTAACCCTGTTTGCTGAACCTGTAACCCTGTTATGAATTATACACTTTGGACAATGTTAGAAAGAGGGAGACCAGTTTCTTAGCAACCTTTAGAGATATTAAGCTAGAAAGCCACAAGAATATTGTATAGACACAAGTACAACTCTCTCATAGGGAAGATCACACTTGCCTTATTGTTGCCCTCCCTTCCTCTCTTCCTCTCTCCCTCCCTCTCCCCTCTCTCTCTCTCTCTCTCTCTCTCTCTCTCTCTCTCTCTCTCTGAGTCTGTCTCTCTCTCTGCATCTGTTTCACTCTCTGTCTCTGTCTCTGTGTATGTGTGTGTCACACTCTCAAAATCCCAGCTTTGTTTCACATTTGGATAGCTTTGAAATTCATCCCTTTGTCAAGACCAGGAACCCCAGTTGTGCATTGGTGGAGGTCTCTGCTGCTGGGGTGGAGCTGTAACCCACAGCTGACAACTGACTCTGCTGATGTCTGTGCAGATACAGACTTAGGAGCAAAATAATGTAATCACATGTTTTTAAATTCCCCAAGCTGGAACATTCCTCAGCCCCCACTGCCTTACTGGAGACATCGGAAACCCTTTGTAGTAGTAGTGTTTCATAATAGCAGAACCTGGGATCTCTCGGTGGTGTCTTTGGCTTTCCCTGTCTTTTCTCTGAACAGTGTAAGAAGCAGATTAGCTAGATGACGGTATGTTGTCTGCTTCAACCCAGCTTGAGTAAAGATGTAGCCGAGTACTAAAAATTCTTAGTGACTTCCTATGCTAGGGAGCCATCTCTCCACCCTGTGGAAGTCCAGCCAGTCATCCAGAAACGCAGCTAGTGGTAACACTGGCTGTGTGATCTGAGTTAAGTTCTTCAAACTCTCCAAGCATTTCTGTCTCTAATAAGTCTCTAAGTTACTCCATATTGTGTAAAGCAGTGCTTTTTCAGGCTGTGCATGGCCTTGAGAAAATCCATTTCACATGCAGCTTTTGATACCATTTTGAGGATAAAGGACCATCTCTCTGACATACCATCTATGCAGAAGACTGATAAATTATGCATTCCTGGGAGTAGAAAAGGTGCTACCCTTAAAATTCGCTTAGAAAAAAAAATTCGCTTAGGTGAATCAAGACTGCAGGGGTACATGAGAACTGTCCTGGTTTTTTGACAATAATACTATCAACTTTCTAGAAATGCTGACATCTCTCCGAAGGGACGCATGGTTGTTGTGAAGGGCCCAGAACTTCTTGACTTCGGATTCAATGTGACCAGCACCTCAGGCTCCCAGAGGTTACCATCGCCCTAGTGGCAGCACAGGCTACCCAGGTCAGTATGGCCCTGGCAGCAGCATGGCCTTTACCTTTAGAGGTTTTGTTAATTTAAGTCTGACTTTACTGTAAATCTTTGTTTTTCTGGCCACGTGTCTTATCTGTAAAACCGCAGCTGCTTTAAATGCCTTGGATAAGGTTTGTGAAACAGGAGAGATAATGCAACCCTACACCAAGGTATTACAGGGCCCAAGGGAAAGGTTCACTGAATTTTTAGAGAGATTATCCAGAGCAGTAGAAGCACAGGTTTTTGGTAGCAGCATTTTTCTCAGGTGTGCTCTGTTTTGCTAGCCACAAGCCGAGATTCACGCGGCTCGCTTACCGGAGTCTTCCTGACTGGGCATAAAAAGAAAAAAAAAAAAAAAAAACAAGGTTGTTTTAA
This sequence comes from Mesocricetus auratus, assembly GCF_017639785.1. Taxonomy (NCBI): domain Eukaryota; kingdom Metazoa; phylum Chordata; class Mammalia; order Rodentia; family Cricetidae; genus Mesocricetus; species Mesocricetus auratus. The sequence goes on from NW_024429182.1 coordinate 44,018,435, forward strand.
GAGACTCTGCTAACGATTAAAAGGTGTATACATACAGCTGGAAGTGGCAGCATTTGCTGGATGTCAGCATGGACTGAGGCGGTAAGCTGGAATCACGCTTACGCCCGCCATCTTGAACGGCAGTTTAAAACAGCCGGGGTTTTACAGATAAGACATGTGGCCAGAAAAACATAAAGATTTACAGTAAAGTCAGACTTAAATGAACAAAACCTCTAAAGGTTTACAGTGTGTTTAAAAATATACGTAAGATTGAGAGAGAAAATAAAGAAGCTGGCTGTGGTGGCGCACGCCGGTAGGAATTGCTCCAGAGGCAGAGGCAGGCAGATTTCCAAAGAGAAACCCTGTCTCAGAGAAAAATAAATAAAAGTGAAAGAAATTGAGTAATAATAATAATAGATTAATAAATAAGCCATGTAAAGATGGAAAATACACAGAGAGTCTGGATACTGCACGCTATTGTGTTTTTCAGTTTTTTGATTACTCAGGAAGGAACTGCTAAAGTACACTTGATTATAAATGTTGCTGAATTAATCCAACTTCTATCTTTTAAAAATGCCTTGACTTCAAAATTTAAGTATAAGGATATGTTACTTGGAAAAGGAGATTTTACTTATGTTTCCACAGAAAATGAAAAGCTGAGGATTCCTTCTAGGCTTCTGTGGTTTGACGAACCAAGACCTCCGGAAGCAGTGGACCAGATGTTCCAAAAATTGAACCAGCTAAGATGATGCAGCTTTACAGACCCTGAAAATAAGGACTTATACAGGTTTCTGAGTTTTGTCATGATCCCCATGGTATGAACAGCGCCCCCTTCCAGCATGAAGCAGTTTGGAATGAGCGACGTCCTAATTCCCATCTTGTTTATAAATCTTTGTTTTCATTTAAATGGGACTGTTTATAATTGGTTAATGATCACAACCAATCTCCTTTTAATGGTAAAAAGGGGAATTATGGTATGGGTATTGTTTTTCATTTATTGATACAAATTCAAGGTCAATTTTGTGACATGTATATTTCTCCTCTTGATTAAGTATTGTGCTTATACTGACCTTTTAAAACATAATGCATAATTGAATACAGACTATAGTTACTTATAATAGAATTTATAATTAGGTAAGTTAGGTTTTCTAGATATACAGAAATATATTTGAGATAGATAGTCTTCAAACCTTTCAAAGACCTTCAGAAAATGGCATTTAAAATGGTTTAGGGTTTTTCTTGACAATGAGAAATGTCTGCTCCTGGCAGCACCAATTATGTCTGAGAGGAAGATGGGCATCGAAGAAACTTGTTATGGAGTTTGCTTTCAACATGGCAAGGTTAGCCATTTGGGCAAGAAATTGCTTTTGCCTGGACTGCTTGACTGTTGCTGTATGATCTGGATATGCAGGACCCACAGGAAAGTGACTGCTGAACTCAAATAGTCCTTCAGGGTTCCTGCTTCATGAAAGAGTCTACGAGACTTTCTGCAGGACACAGAAAAATGACTGACAGACTGCTGATGCAGATGGACAGTTTGAAATTTCCTGCTTTGCTGAGAAGTGTTCCAGACACACTGTGGCCTATGGGCTGAAGATGGATGCCCCAACGTTACAGAGGAACTTTGGGTGACTGTCCAGGTGGCAAGATGTCTCTGTCATTTCTAGTGTTTATATATTATCCTTCTGTGGTCTTTGATGGAGTTGAAGGCAGATAGTTATAATTATAGTTTTCCTTAGTTATGATAAAAGATAAGCTACATATAGAACTTTAGACTCACAAGGATGGGATGGATGATATTTTCTTTAAATCTTGCTGAATGTTGATAGACAAAATATTGTAACTGTATTCTTACTTGATAACTGTTCTGTTATATACAATTTGACTGTGTTAAAGTTAAGACCTTTCTTTTTGTTTAAACAGAAAAGAGGAGATGTTGGGGTAGGAAGCCCGGAAACCTCTCCGGTAAGAGACATACTTAGATTAACAATTATGGGGTAATTACTTAAGTCAGAGCTAGCTAGTAAGAAACAAGCAAGGCCAACAGCTTCATAATTAATATAGCCTCCTGTGTGTTTATTTGGAATTGATGCAGCACTAGAACCAGGCTGGTGGGAAAGCAGCTCTAGAACCAGGCTGGCGGAGAAGCTTCTCTCAAGGAAAAGACTTCTCTTAACATGGTGTCATGTGGCTGACTTGACCCTAGGCATCTGCAAAGCCCTCAGTGGTAATAAGTGCCACAGACACCACTCCAGACCACAGCTGCTGCAGGACCATGGATCCAGACATGACCCTAGGCAGTGGTTCAGGCCCAGATATCTCCATGCTTCAGGTGGCATCACAGGCCACCTAAAATCAGTTTGGCCCTGGCAGTGGCATGGTCCTCAGACACCAACATGGTCTCGGGTGGCTGAGCAGATCCTGGTTACCTGCGTAGCCCTTGTTCGTAACAGGAGCCACAGACATCAACTCAGACCTTGGCTGCTGTAGAGCTACGAACCCAGACATGGCCCTCAGCAACAGCCCTAGCCTGATGAATACCATGGCCCTGGGTAATAGTGCAGGCCACTCAGATCAGCATGGCCACCATGCCAGTACAACCTTCATAGGCGAAGGTTGCAGCTTAGACCCTGGGCACCACTGTGTCTTTTGGTAACAATATGGGCCAGGGATATCAACACAGATCCTAGCTGTGGTAGGACCATGGACCTAGACATGGTCCTCACATGTCACCATGGCTCCAAGTGGCAGCCCAAGCCACTCAGATCAGCATGACCCTTGGATACCAACATGGCCTATGTGGTGGCCCAGACTACAGGCCTCAGCATGGTCCTCAGTAGAGACAGGAGCCACAGACATCAACACAGGTCCCCTAGGCTCCTATAGGATCTCAGACTAAGACTGGTCCAGGCTCAGACATCACCTTGGACTCAAGGAACAATCAGGTCATTCAAGTCAGCCTGTTCCTCACCACTTTCACCTCTAGAGCTGCCTCTCTAACCAGCCCAAGAACCATTCTGCCTGTCTCTCTCTTTCATTTCCCTACCCTGTACTCACTCACCATAATGGTGCCTGATCACCCAGTGCCAGGGCTCCTGGTTACATCACAGGTGGCACTTGGTTGAGTCCTGCCTGACCTAGTCACAAGGCATGGCGTGGAGCTGTTGCCCAGGCCTAGAAACCATGGGAAGCCTGCACCTGTTTTCTTATAGCACATAGGACCACCTGCCCAGGGGTGGCACCCTCCCTAACACCTTAGACCCTCCCACATCAATCAGTAATTAGAAAAATGCTGCACAGACTTGCCTACAGGCTTATTTGATGAAGGAATTTTCTCACAGGTTCCCTCTTCCCAGATGATTCTAAATGGAGTGAAGTTGACGAAAACCAAAAAAAAAAAAAAAAAAAAAAAAAGCTAACTAGCACATACAAAGAGGTGGCTTTTACTCACAGAATACAGAGAAGCATGTGGGTGATCCCATGGGAGATTGCCAGAAGTAAAATCATTATTAAGTAAGCCCAGCAGGAAGGAAAGAATACTAGAAACTTCCCGCAATTCTTTATATTTCAGAGAAGACAAACACGGAGGAATGAAGCAAGAACCAAACAACAAAGAACTCCAATGATGAGAGCATCCAACTGCTAAGCTAAAAAACACAGAGCTTATCCAAGGACAATGAGAAATCTCTCATTTTCTAGTGAGGATGGGCAAGCAAGATGGGAAGAGAGACTGAGACTGACACAGTCTAAAAAATTAACCTCAAGAAGAACAGGGAGGCCAGGCAGTGGTGGCGCACCCCTTTAAATCCCAGCACTCTGGAGGCAGAGGCAGGCGGATCTCTGTGAGTTCGAGGCTGGGCTGGACCGACAGCCTCCAAAACAATACAGAGAAACCCTGCCTCATAAAACGGAAAAAAAAGTAAGAACAGGGAGAGGGAGTGATGGGGGAAGTCCTTCTGTGTATCCGTTGCCCTATTGGTTGATTAATAAAGCACTGTTGGCCAATAGGGAAGCAAGATAGGTGGGACTAGGAGTCAAAGAGGATTCTGGGAAGTGTAGTCAAGAATAGGGAGTCACCATGTGATCCCGGGGAAGAGAGGATGCATCAGGATGCTGTCCTCGGAAAGATATGTCCTTATAGAAATATATATACATTAGTAGTCATGGGTTAATACTTAAGACAGAACTAGCCAATGAGAAGCCCTGGACATTGGCCAACAGCATTGTAACTAATAGAGTCTCTGTGTGTTATTTGGGGTTGATGTAACTCTGGGACCAGGCTGGAGGGAAGAATGCTCACTACAAGGGAACCTTAAGAGAGGGGTGGACAGCTGCACTAGGAAATTAGACAAATTATTGTATGCTCATACACAAAATCCCCACAGCAGGGGAAATGGAGTAGAGCACCATGTGTCTACATGGATGAACCTTGTCGCAAAGAGAACAACACATAGGAGAAAACTTGATAGAATGTTGTATATAAATGGTGTTAAGACATGCACTGCAGGGGGCCACAGCAAGCTCAGAGATGTCATCTCAGTGTTGGAGAAGACTGTTGTTGTGAAGGGAAGAATGTTTACACAGGCTGCTCCATAAACATGGTGGTTTCATTCCAAGCTAGTTGGTGGATGAATGAAGTCACTGGCTATTTTAACTTAAATATTGTACAAAAAAAAAAATCGTCAGCCATCAGTAGAGAATTTTAGTGGAGTAGGTGCCTATGTGGTGTGTGTGGTGTTGGGACACAGTTGTAGAACTCAGCTGTTGGGAGAGGAACATTGTGAACACAGTGTCTAAAGCGTAATGGAGGACTACCATTGTTCTAGAGACTGGATACAAATACAGAATGGCAGGCCAGTTCTCGGGATTTACGCTAACTTTGCAATTTTGTCATTTCCCATATTTGTAAAGCAGATACGTGACAATATATTCCTTATGGTGGAAAGTGGAACCTCTATATTTAAACTGGTTAACGGAGTGTAGTGGTACCTTCCTATGACTGTGGAACTCAGGAGGCAGAAAGAGAATGACAACATCCAGACGAGGCTAGACTGCACAGCAAGACACTGTATCAAAAGTAAAATAAGGGGACTGGAGAGATGGCTGAGCAGTTAAGAGCACTGACTGCTCGTCCAGAGGTCCTGAATTCAGTTCCCAGCAACCACATGATGGCTCACAGCCATCCATAATGAGATCTGGTGCCCTCTTGGTATTCAGGCAGACATGCAGACACAACACTGTATACTAAATAAATAGATTGATAAATAGATAAATCTTGGCCAAGTGGTTGTGGTGATGTATGTCTTTAAAAACAAGTAAAATAAAATAAACAATGCATAAAATAATGCCACAAAAATAAAAAGTACTAGTTACCAGTGTTAGCCACCGTTGTCATAATTCATGCAAACTGAACAAAAGAGAAAAAAAGTCCTGCATCTATGGAACACTTCACAATTTGCTAATGATAGACAGACTAAAAAACTACAAAATTGAGGGGTTTTGTTGTTATTGTTTGCTTTTCCAGACAGGGTTTCTCTGTTTCATTTTGGAACCTGTAGACCAGGCTGGCCTTGAACACACAGAGATCCACCTGCCTCTGAGTGCTGGGACTAAAGGCATGCATCACCACTACCCGGCTGCAAAATTAAGTTTTAAAAGAAAAGATCATGGACACAAAAGACTTTACAAATAATGGGACATTTAGCCAGTTATTTATAACATCTCTTTCCTACAGACAGCAAATCAAACTCATACCTCTGGAATTTATCAACTTGTTTGAAAGTGCTCCAGATAAATGGGTTAGCACTTAAGAGCACTTACTGCTCTTCCAGAGAACCTGGGTTCCATTCCCAGCACCCATGTTGTGCATCCCCCAACTACCTATAACTCCAGCTCCAGGGAATCTGATGCCTGCTTCTGGTCTCTCCAGAGACTTGTGCACACATGGCACACATTCACACAGACATACACACATGAATAAAAACAAAAACAAATCTTTTAAAAAGTAACTGAAAAGGGAGCTGGAGAGACACCTCAGCCCTTAAGTTCATTGGCTTTCTTTCCAGAGTCTGGTTCCCAGCACCCACACTGGATGGCTCACCACCACCTGGAACACCAGCTCCCGAGGATAAGACGCCTACTTCTGACCTCTCTAGGCACTTGTACACAGACAACATACAGGCACAGACCCATTAATAAAAGGACTGGGTTATATTTATTACCCAGAGTTCACGTTGTTTCTGCCCAAAGTAATTAATTTTAATGTACAATTAAATAACATGACAATGCCTAGGCATATAACTCTCAACTTAAACACTGCTGAGTGAACCCTAAGCTCACTTTCAATAGTTACAATGCTGAACGTTACTGACTCTCCTAAAATCATTAATGGAGCATTGGTTGTTCTTCCAGAGGACCTGGACTCAATTCCTAGCACCCACATGGTAACTCACAACTGTCTGTAACTCCAGCTCTAGGGGATTTGACACCCTCACACCAATGCACATAAAACAATTTAAAAAATCATTAAATGGTCTCTCTGAGACACAGGGATCGCCTTCAAGTACCTTTACAGAACTGACATTGAAAACCAGTATCAGTGGAAACTACAAAGCTAAACTCTGGCTTTGGCTAATCCAAAATAGAGAGGAAGCAACGGGGCCTCCTGGTTTGCATACGGAGTTGGGAAATGCCTCTTGTGAATTCTCTCGGTGAGGAAGCGAGAGCAGTGGAGTGCTTCTAAGAATCTTCTCGAGGCCAAGACCCGGTTCTCAGATGCATCACTCCATCCGCACCTCATTTGAGGCGCCTTCAATTCATCCCCGGCGGAGGGCACGCAAGCCCCGGCGCACCCTGGTGGGCGTGGCCTGCGTTCTGACGCACAGTGAAGGCGCCGACGCATGGCGCGGGGTGCGCGCGCCGCCCGCGGGAGCTCGCCGGTGGCTGGAACGGCAGCGACGGCGCGCAGGGCGGGCAGAGCAGGCGCCAACCGCCTGGGGCGCGGCGGGAGGTGGCGCGGGGCGGCTGGAGGTGTCTCCCGGGCTGCGGCAGTGTCATGATCGACTCGGTGAAGCTACGGCGCGATAGCGCGGCTGACTTCTTCTCGCACTACGAGTACCTGTGCGCCCTGCAGGACTCGGTGCCGCTGCCCGCCGTGCGCTCCTGCCTGCGGGACGGTGTGCTGGACTTCAATGCCGATCGGCTGCGCGTGGTGGACTGGGCGCCCCTGCTCAGCACGCTCAGGGTGAACCGCGACCTGCCGCTGGTGGCCATCAAGAGCTCCTTCCAGCCGTGGCTCGGGGAGACAGGTCTGCACAGCCGGGAAGTGCGAGGGTTTGGTCTGAGACGAGGGAGCCCGGTGCACCGGAAGCCTGCGAAATCGGCCTCACATATCCACAAAGGAGTATTTGCCGCCGCCTCCCTTGCGGGATGCCGCCTTCGGCGGTTGTCTGGAAAAGTAGTCAAGATGGGGAGTAGGGCTCGAGATTGGCCCTTACCACAGTGCGGATGACCAGCAGTGCTCCCCGAGGGGAATCTGCAGGATAATTTAGCTAGTGGTTTAACAATTAATGCTTTTGCCCCGCCCTCTTTCCTTTAGGGTTTTAATTTTACAATCTTCCTTCACTCTTCATTGCAAGCCTTTCGCAGAAAATAAGGGGGTTTAAAATGGAAAGAAAAATGTATAGCAAAACAAAACAAAAAATCCCCTTCAGGGTCGTCTTTTACGATTTTTAGAAAATTGTGAGTTTGCTGCCTTTGTATATGTATGTGTGTGCAGTGCCCGCGGAGTCCAGAAAAGGGGTTTGCACCCCAGGAGCTAGAATTTCACATGGTTAGGAGCCACCATAAAGGTGCTGGGAACCGAATTTTTGTGCTTTGCAAGAACAAGTATGATTAACTGCTGAGCCATCTCTCCAGCCCAAGGGACTGTTTTTTTTGTTTGTTTGTTTTTGCATCTCTTTGTAAAGAGTTGATTCTGTTTTTTTTTTTTTTTTTTTGTAGATAACGTGTTTGCAAGCTCCTGACATTTAAAGTGTTTACAACCCCCAAACCAAGTCTTTGTGGTGCCTCTGTGGTCATTCATGAAATTTTATCATCCATTATGTACGGTTCCTTACTGTTTTTTTTTTCTTAAAGTGTTTGTGTATCCTGGTATCTGCACTTGTGCATACACAGTGAAACCAGAATAGGTGTTAGGTGTCCTGTGGGTCACTCTCCACCCATTATCTTGAGTGTCTTTCTTGAACCTGGGGGCCCTAACCATCTGCTGTCTCCACCCCCTTCCAAACTGGAGTTACAAGCCTTGCCCCTAAGGCCTAGTTTAAGTGAGTGCTGGGATCTGGAACTCCAGACCTCCAGATTGTACAGCAAATGCCCTTCACTGCTGAGCCATCTTCTCAGCTGCTAAATGATTTTTCACATCCTCTTTTTATATTTGCAAACAATTTTTGTGTGTATATGTATGTGGCGTGTGTATGTGCATGCAAGTGTATGTTTTTGTGTGTACACACATGTTCTCATGTGCGTAGAGGCTAGAAATGGACACTGCATCTCTTTATTGCTTTCCAGTTTATTTACTGAGACAGGGTTGGTTTTGTTTCTGTTTTCTGAACTCGGGGGACTTGCTGATTCCATTGTCTAGTTTGCTAGCTAGTTTGCCCCAGGGATCATCTCTTGTTGCTTCCCAGAGATTACTGCCTTTTACCTTGCAGGTGATCTAAATTTGGGTCCGCACAGTTTTCCTTGTGTGCACTTTAACCATTTGGCCATCTCAGCCCCAATTTTTTTTGTTTGTTTTAAGTAGTATCATATAAGGCAAACAGGTGTTGGGGGCAACCTAGGGTTTGAATTTCATGTTTTGAACTTTTAGTTCTCACACGTCTGCAAAGCCACTGAAACAAGCCTGTTGCACATTTTTAGGATTAAAGCATGCTGCATGTTAGGTGTCTGCCGGTTACCAGCTGAGAGGTGCCTCTCCCTGGTCATTCCCTTTATGTAATTAGTCCAGCAGTGGGGCACATTTTTCTAACTGTCCTCATTGTACCAATGGCAGCCTCATCACTTGTGTTATAAAAGCCAATTCTTGCAGACTTGCTTCAGCCTCTGAATTTCTCTCGTTTTTTCTATTCTGAAGGGTCTAACTCTCACATCTGCAGTATTTATACTGTCCAGCAGGTGTCAGGCTTGGATCCCTTTGCACAGTCCACTCCTACTCCCTGTACTATATGCAAATTGAGACATCCCTTGAAGATCTCCCTTAGGTGCAAATTCTTTGCCTTCATAAGAAATCATGCCATGCATGGTTTATGTATCTCATGTGGCTTTGAATTTTCTCTTTAAGGACATGGTTCATTTCTGTCCCTTAGCACTGAGGAGTTTAATACTAACGTTGTATGGTTGATATCACTGATTTTTACAATGAATTTGTTTTAGGTTCTGATACACACAGAGTTAGCAGAAATCGGATTCCTGCGATAAGATCCAAAGATGTGAGCTTCCAGTTATGTAAGGCACTTAAAGGCTGCTTAAGTACATCAAGTGTGCTAAGAAATCTGGAGCTAAATGGGCTGATTCTGAGAGAGAGAGATTTGACTAGTTTAACAAAGGTAAGCCTTGTCCATGTGACCTGCAGATATCTGAGAGCCGGTTTTGGTGGGAAAATACTCAACTCATATTTTACATTTTTCTTCCATTCAGGGATTGAGTAAGTCGGTCTCCTTGGTGCATCTGTCACTGGCCAATTGTCCAATTGGAGATGAAGGTTTGGAAAGTGAGTCATGTCATTCACCCGCTGTCCTGGGAGGCGGGTCTCAGGTTTGCCTGTGTGCTATGATCCCTGTCTACCTTTTTGGGCTGCTTCTTCCACCTGAGCTGTCTTCTACGCCAGCTCAGATACCCGTCCATTCTCACTTCTATAGGAAACGCTTATCATGCCTCAGAGTGTCTGAACTTTACTTAAGGTTGTGATATGCCATAAAACAAACAGTTTGTAGTGTTTAGTATTCTGTTTGTGTTTGCTCATAGTTTATGGTTTTCCTTCAGGAAATATTTGTGGGAGCCAGGTATGGTAGTGCACACCTGTAATCCAAGCACTTAGCTGACAGAGGCAGGCAGCCTGGTCTATAGAGTGAGTTCCAGGACATCCAGGGCTACACAGAGAAATGCTGTCTCAAAAAAAAAAAAAAACCAAAAAATACTTGTGAGGAGGGCAATACTAGGGTAAAGAGAATAAAATGTCATGACCATCTCCAAGTAAAACAGCTGTAATGCAATTTTTTTCTTTTTTCTTTTTTTCTTTTTTTTTTTTGAGACAAGATCTCACTATGTAGCTCTAGTTGGCCTGGAACTTGTATGTAGACCAGGCTGACCTCGAACTCAAAAAGATCCGCCTGCCTCTGCCTCCCAAATGCTGTGATTCAAGGTGTGCACCACTATGCCCACCTTTATAATGCAATTGTAGTGTCCATATATCAATAGGCAATACGTAAAGTATTTGGTTTTTGGAAAGTTAGTAGGATTAAGCCTTGGCTGTGATCTAGAACAATGGTTTGTTACTGACAATTTGTGAGCATTCTGTTAGTGACTGGGATAGTTGTAAAGTGATTTTAGGAATACATCTCTAAACTAGCATGGACTGAAGACAGTGAATAAATAAAGATTGACCAAATTGGCAGGATCTTGGTCTTACTGTGTGTAATTTCTCCTTCTTTTAGTTGTTTGTCAAGGTATAAAGAACTCTGTCACTCTCAAGACCGTCAACTTCACAGGATGTAATCTGACATGGCAAGGAGCTGATTATATGGCCAAGATCTTAAAGGTGACCATACATTCAGCCTTGAATGGACGATATGATTGAAGCACTTTAATACTTTGATATGGGGTTAAAGTGATTTTTTTTCTTATCCATATGGAGATTGCAGTTTTAGTTTCATCGAATGATGTAACCATTGTTTAGCTTAGAATTCTGACCCTTAAAGATACTCAATCTTAGAAATAAGACTTTAAGCCAGGCAGTGGTAGTGCATGCCTTTTATTCCAGCACTCGGGAGGCAGAGGCAGAGGCAGAGGCAGGTGGATCTCTGTGAGTTCAAGGCCAGCCTGGTCTACAGAGCAAGTTCCAGGACAGGTTCCAAAGCTACAGAAAAACCCTATCTCAAAAAACCAAAATTAAAAAAAAGAAAGAAGACTTGAAATTGCAATACGTCATACATAAACAATACTTCTTTGTTATTTTAGTTGTTGAAAATGTTGCAGCACTGAAAGAAACTTAATGCTATTATAGTCTCCCATTACACTCTAACAACTGTAATTTATAAACTAATATAGACAGTACATAAATTCTTTATAGTCCTTATAACTACTACATTAGGACTAAAGCTTCCTAACAATTTGACATGAAGCCTGTTTTGTAGATTTTTTTTTTGTTTGTTTGCTTGCTTGTTTGGGGCTAGTGGGGGTTGAGACAGGATGTTGCTGTGTGGTCCAGGCTGTTTGGATTGCTGTGCCACCCATGCTGGCCTGGAACTTGGTTTAGGCCCATTCCTTCAGCCTCCCGAGTGCTGCATTGGATGGGTATGTCACCTCAGCTGGCTCAGTTTTGTAGTTTGCTGGCCCATGCAAACTACAAGGATAGAACTAAGGCCATGAGGTGGTGGTGTACACCTTTAATCCCAGCACTCAGGAGGCAGAGACAGGAGGATCTCCTTGAGTCCAAGGCCAGCCTGGTCTACAGAGCTAGTTCCAGGGCAAGCTTCAATGCTACAGAAAAACCCTGTCTCCAAAGCAAACAAACAAACAACCCCCCAAAAAAACAAACGAACAAACAAAAAGGATAGACTAAGACCCATAAACCAAATCTAGCCCGTCAGTTTTTGCAAATAAGGGTGTTGAGGAACACAACCTTGCCTAGTTGTCTGCATGGTAGTTGGCTGCTTTTGCCTCACATCAGGAGAGTTAAGTAGTTGACAAAAGTAGTTGATTTTTGGACCTTTACAAAGTAAACACTTTGACCCTTGTGGTACATAGTGGTCTAGGGCAAGGATTCTGTTTTTCTGGTGTGGCAATTCAGTTTTTGTGAGGTTTTTGTTCTTGTTTTAGATTTGGGGAGTGGTTGTTTGTTTGTTTCTTTGTTGTTGTTGTTGTTTTTTTCGAGACAGGGTTTCTCTGTGGCTTTAGAGACTGTCCTGGAACTCGCTCTGTAGACCAGGCTGGCCTTGAACTCACAGAGATCCGCCTGCCTCTGCCTCCCGAGTGCTGGGATTAAAGGCGTGCGCCACCAACGCCCGGCTGGTTGTTAGTTTTTATGTTGGGGACTGAACTATGACCTCACATTTTAGGCAAGTGCTCTACTACTGAAAGATACCTCATCATTTTTTTGACTTTTTATTTTGAGACTGGTTCTCATTAAGTTGCCTGGGCTGGCTTTGAACTCATTCTGTAACGCTGACAGACACTGGTCCTGTGATGTGCCCTTAACCTACTAGTAGCTGGGATTACAGCCCTACCTAACCACGAGCCTAGCTAAGTGTGTGGATGCTGGAGCCAGATGGCCTAAATGAAAGCCTGACCCAGTTAGTATCTGTGAGCATGCACGAGTTGCTTCACCTTTTAAAGTCACAGTCCATTCTGAGCGTCTCATGCTGTCTTCCTTGAGACAGCATTGTGCAATCCTGCTGGGATTTATTGCTTTCATGTGGTTATTCTCAATAGGAAAAAGGCATTAACATTTCTCCTGTCAGTGTCATGTCACAGATGCGTTGCTCTTTTGATGTTCAAGGGGGGAGGTGTCACTCCTTTTAACATCAATGTCCCATGTTGGTGAATGTACAGAATTGGTTATAAGCTTGCTTTTTTTTTTTTTGGTTTTTTGAGACAGGGTTTCTCTGAAGCTTTGGAGCCTGTCCTGGAACTCACTCTGTAGACCAGGCTGGCTTTGACCTTACAGAGATCCACCTGCCTCTGCCTCTGCCTCCCGAGTGCTGGGATTAAAAGCATGTGCCACCAACACCTGGCTTGGTTATAGTCTTAAAGGCTACAACTGTGACTAAAAATCAAACCATTTTTTTCCTAATGCATGTCACACTATCTTTAAAGATGGTGTGTGTGCCCTAAGAAGTACCTGAGAACCACTGGGTTAAAAGATGATGTTGTAGCCTGCGTGTATCTTTTTATCATCTAAAAGCTGTACCTGTTGGCCTGGCTGTTAAGTAGTAGAGCACTTCACTTTGTGTGTTCAAGGCTCTGGATTTAATCCCCAACATTACACACACACACACAGATTCTATTGTTTCTTTCTGTGTACATCAAACATACATAAGGTATTTATACAGTTTTATGTAGCTTTTTTTTCTGGTTTTTTTTTTTTTTTTTTTTGGTTTTTACGAGACAGGGTTTCTCTGTATTGTTTTCTAGGCTGTGGGTCCAGCCCAGCCTCGAACTCACAGAGATCTGCCTGCCTCTGCCTTCTGAGTGCTAGGACTAAAGGTGTGCACCACCACCACCCAGCTTTATGTAGCTTATTAATAACCTTGATACGTATTAAATGTTTAAATTGTATTGGAAACTCCTAGAGGACAGGATAGAGTTTAGAAGTATAGTAATATTAAACCAATTCTTTAACGTGGCAGAAAAGGAAAGGAAAGTTTTTGAAAGTTTGGTGAATTATCAGTTTACATAACTGTTGAGCAGCAGTTGCCCATAACTATTCTCACAACTTGAGCCCTGTGCTGGGACCTTTTGAGGGCAGTCTGCCGGCGTATTTGTACTTAGGTATGCTGTGTATAATCAGCCATGCCTAGTTCCCTTTAGGTTTCCTGTTTCCTTCTCTATCGCCTGACTCCATGCTGTTATCTTTGAAGTACCAGACCATGAGAAGGCATGAAGAAACCTGGGCTGAGAGTCTTCGATACAGGAGGCCCGATTTTGACGGCATGGCTGGCTTAAGGCGCATTACACTGAACTGCAACACACTAATTGGTGACCAGGGTGCAAGTGCTTTTGCAGACTCTCTTAGTGAGGATTTATGGCTTAGAGGTAAGTTAAATGCACTTCACAGTATATTCTCCACAGAAAACAGTGTAATGAAAATATCTCGATGTAACTACTGTTCATTTAGGCATATTTTCAACCTTTAAAAAAGCTATGTCTGTACACTTAGAGATTAGAGCAATAGTTATGGCAAACTTGCTGGTGTGTGTGTGTGTGTGTGTGTGTGTGTGTGTGTGTGTGTGTGGTCAGCAAGTAACCTGTTGTCTTTTGTCAAAAGCGCTTGATCTGCAGCAGTGTGGCCTCACCAGTGAAGGAGCCAAGGCTTTACTGGAGGCCCTAGAAACCAACAGAACCCTGGTCGTTCTGGATATAAGAAAAAACCCACTCATTGGTAAGTCATCTCTTTAAAATTAATTAACAAATGACATAACAAAATCAATTTGTATATTTGAAAAAATTTTAAAGTAATGTGTCTAAATTCTAGTTTGTATTATGTGCTCTTAGCAGTCAGTGCATTGCTTTAGATGAGTTATACTTTGAAATTGTTCTGGTGGCCACTTAGAATAAGTATGTGTTCAAACACTGGTTCGGATACTGAGCTTATTGCAGTGGACCAGCTAGACAAAGTCTTGCTCTCCATCAGTTAGGGAGTTCAAGTGTAAATGTATAAGTAGATAAGGAATTTCAAATAGTAGGAAGTGCAAATACAATTTAAGAAGACAGATGGGGAACTCAGCTGGACCACTGGCGTGTAAGTGGAAAACTGAGTGAAGAGAAGAGCGTGATGTGGATGTTCTGAGAGAGATGCATTGCGGGATAAAGCATTCAGTGTATAGTACAAGAGGGCAGGATGGATGGAGAGGTGGCTCAGTAGTTAGAGCACTTACTGCAGTTGCAGGTGACCCAGGTTTCGTTCCCAGCTCCCACGCCACCTGTAACTCCAGTTCCAAGGGATCCATTGCCCTCTTCTGGCCTCCGTGGCCACCTGCATAAACATGGTGCCAAAACAGACAAGCAGACAGACAAACATACAAATAGATTACTAAATGAACCCTTAAGGAAAAAAGAAGAAGAAGAAAACAAGGGAGAACCTGATGTGCTGTGTGGTCAAACCGGGGCCAGGGACTTGATAGTGTATCGTCTTCAGTGCATGGCTCTTCTAAGTGAGCCGACAGCCCTGCAAGGAATTAGGTGGGAAAAGGCATAATCTGAGTGGTATTCAGTCAGATGACCTTGGGGTGGAGGATTGTAATGGAGCCAGGAAGAAGAGAAGAGAGGGGACACAGAAGTCAAAGCCAGAAGGAATTGTGGCATACATAGCTCATGGTGGGAGGCAGAGAGGGTGACAGAGGTTGGAACAGGGAGTAAGAAGATTTGCAGATAGGGTAATGTTGGCTGTGAAGGAAGTTGTTTTCAGATGTCCTGGAAAAGATGGTACTGCTATTTACTGAGAAAGGGAAGCTGGAGAGGAGCATCGGTGAAGCCATATCAGGACTTTGGTTTGGCTGTGTTAGTTGTCATTTAGTGCAACCTTTGGTTTTCTATACAGAGGTTTCCAAAACCACTTCAGACCTAACGTGCTGGTGGATGTAGGCTGTGTTACAATGAACTAAGTTTGTGAGGGAGTGGGGTTCTCAGAAGCAGGGGCGAGTCTAACTGCTTTAGCTTTATGGGAAAAAGCAGCAGTTAGTTGGCATCTGTTTTTAGTAGGCCTGGTCGGTCACTTGAAAACACCTGAACAGTCTGCCTTTCTTTTACTTTAGATCATTCTATGATGAAAGCGGTTATCAAAAAGGTTCTCCTGAATGGGAGGAGTGCGAAGTCAGAGGTATAAATCGTTTCAGTCCTATGAAAAGAATTTCTCTGTAATTACAGTGACAATTGCAATTGTCAAGATCCTTTTCTTCTATCTGAAGTGAAACCAATGGCTTTGGTACATTGGTGGCATAGTGGTGAGCACAGCTGCCTCCAAATCAGGTGGCATTTCCGGCTTTTTTTTTCTTTTTAAATATTGTATCATTAATTTGGGATCTGAGAACTGAAAATTGCAAAGCTTTATTAGTATAGAGCATCTTCGTCATGTCCAGTTAAAGTGAAGTCCTCTTGAGACCTGTAGCTGATATTGCCGGGCTCTCTTTTCCAGTACCAGTGGATAACGTCCCCATCGGTGAAGGAACCGTCCAAAACTGCTAAGCAGAAAAAGAGAACGATCGTCCTAGGAAGCAGTCGGAAAGGAAAAGCCACCATTAGAATAGGTAACTGACTGTCTTGACTTTTTAGTGGCACCAAAACTTATAGCTAGCATGTTTTTATGGCAATAATATTAAAGTCTCATCACTTGGGTAATAGCCAGTGTTGATTACAGCATATTCTGAGACCCAGACTATAATTATTCTAATGTAGGTTATGAAAATTCATGACATGTAGAAATAGTAAATGAATCATTTGGAAGGATTTCTGTTTTGTTTTGTTTTCTTTAATTAACTGCCATTACTGTTTGAACTTTATATATAAAATAAATATCCATCATCTTGACTGTTTCCTGAATGGTGATGATCTCCTATAACAAACAGTTAAGATTTAGAATGCCCTTTGGCGCAGGTTTAGCCAACAGTGCTGGGCAGAACCCATGCGTGGGAGGCAAGTGCTGTAACTGTATCAGGTAGCACATTTCAGACGTAAAAACCTTGGTGTCAAGCAATGTGGAAGACAAGTTTTCCGACCTGGACTTGGAACACAAGGCTTGTTTTTTTTTTTTGAGATTTCTTGCTGTGTGGCCGGGATTGTCCTGAGACTTGTGATCTTCTTGTCTCAAACTCCTGAGTAGTTGGGATTGCAGGGAAACATCAGCATGCCCAGCTTAAACAAACAAACAAAAAGTCTTAGTTAGAGTTTCTGTTATGTGACAAAATTCCATGACCAAAAGAAGCTTGGGGATGAAAGGGTTTATGTCAGTTTACGACATCACAGTCCATCATCCAGGGAAGTCAGGGCAGAAACTCAAGGAACATGGAGGGAGGAGCTAATGGCAGGTGTCATGGGGGAATGCTACACACTGGCTTGTTCCTCATGGCTTGTTCATTCTGCTCAGGGGTAGCACAACCCACAGTGAGGTAAACCACATAAAGTCATTAATTAAGAAAATGACCCTCACGCCATTGATGTGGGGCCATTTTCTCGGTTGGTGTTTCTTTTTCCCAAATGACTTTGGGTTGTGTTGAGTTGACATAAAACTAGCCAGCACAATTCTCTAGTGTGTGCTATAAATTAATCCAAAAGTTAGTTTTGTAATTGAGTATAATCTGAAAGCTTTTTATTATAAAGACAGAGGCAAGTGGATCTTTGTGAGTTCAAGGCTAGCCTACAAAGTGAGTTCCAGAACAGCTAGGGAGAAACCCTAGCTCAAAAAAAAATGGGGGAAAAAAAGGAAAGAAATACAGTTTCTTGTTTTATTAAAATATGTATGTGGGTTAAGTGTGACAGTGCACACCTTTAATCTTAGTGTTCAAGAGGCAGAGGCAGATGAATCTCTTGAATTTGTGGCCAGCCTGGTTTACACAGTGAGTTCCAGGCCAGTCAGAGCTACATAATGAGACTGTCTTAAAAAAAGAAGTACCTTTAAATTAGTCAGTTTATTTGTAGTAAGTAGTGGTGAGTGTCCTGAATACAGCCAAGTGCTTGCTGTCTGCCCGCTGTGTGATCAGAACAGTGATACTTCATCAGTCAAACAGTGTGTAAGTGGGATCTGGAGTATCATGCTATTACCTAAAGTTTACTTCTAAAAAGTACTTCAGTTGGTGCTTTGATACAACATTAAAAGGTGAAATAAAAAGAGTATGCAATACGTGCGTTGCTGTGGCTTTAGGAATGACATGTAGCCAGGCATTAGACAATTAGAAGAGCAAGAATTTGTTAGTGTTGCTGGAGAGAGTAGAGCTGTGGTTGCAATTTACAGGCCACTGAGTAAAAGGTATTTTATTTCTTGGCTTTGTTGCTATTTGCCTCAGTTACTTGGAGACATGGAGGTCAGCCAACCAGGGTTGCTGTGTAGAGTTCGGTGAGGACAGAACTTGTATTTAATTGTGTCATAGTTATGTGGGAGTATATGTTCAAGAAGTTGATAAGAACTTTTACTACAATTTTTTTTTTCAACTAACAAGGTACTTTTTTTTTTTTTTTTTTTTTTTTTACGAGACAGGGTTTCTCTGTATTGTTTTGGAGGCTGTCGGTCCAGCCAGGCCTTGAACTCACAAAGATCCGGCTACCTCTGCCTCTCGAGTGCTGGGATTAAAGGCGTGCGCCACCACCGCCCGGCTCCATATTTAATTCTTAGTGTTGACTTTAACATAAGTTCCTCATTTCATATCTCTCTCTCTCTCTCTCTCTCTCTCTCTCTCTCTCTCTCTCTCTCTCTCTCTCTCTCTCTCTCTGTGTGTGTGTGTGTGTGTGTGTGTGTGTTCTATGCTCACTTGAGGACTGAAAGTTATCAAAATAAGGACAACATCCACTCAGTAGCCGTTAGCCTTTTTGGTCCGGGCTTCCTGTAATCCACACACTTTTAAGTCATAGGCAGGAGGGTGGTAAGTTCAAGTGTAGCCTGAACTAGACAGATAAACCCTTTTCCAAAAGACAAAGGTTATAAGTCACTCGTACTGCAGTATCCTGGGCATCATAGTCGGTTGTTCATATGTGTTCTGTTAGGAGGGTGTGAATGGTAATCTGTAGACCTTTAGTGCATCTTGATTTCTTTTTGACTTTTTTGAACATAGGGTTAGCTACAAAGAAACCTGGGAATAATGGTAGAAAACATGGTAAAGACTGCTACGCGCCAGATCCTCTGCCGCCAGGTGTGTCAGGTTTCCTGCCGTGGCGCACTGCACAACGTGCAAAAAGGAGCAGGTAAGGTGTTCTCCGTCATGTGCCTCAGTCCTGACAGCGGTCATTTGGGAGCTTGTGTTACATAGGAGTTCTCCTGTTGATTGCGTAAGTGGAAAGCGGTGACTCACGCATAGCCTTTGCCAAGGAGTGCCCTAAGGAAAGACAACAAAACAGACCTACCAGTCCTTGGGAACCAACTGTGTCTAAGCGACCTGTCACAAAGGCATTCTGCTTGGTGTGTTCTGGTTTTTTCATAGGTTATTTAGAGGTATTTAGTACTATGATTCTATATGGATAATGTACATAATACAAATAAGTTAAACATGTAGTGTGTATACCTCAAAGTATAACTTAATTTGTTGATATCCTTTTAGGGGTTTTCCATTAATCAAAACCAGTGATATATCTAATCATCTGAAGGTATGTATTTGTCATGTTTCTAACATATAAAGGATTAGAGTAGAAGTGCAGGGTCAGCTGAATAGAACTCTATAGAATGGATTTCCCTCCCTGAGATGAATGTATCCACTGCTCTGTGGATACAGTATGTGCATGACACACACTGGGGGAGGCCTTGGGGTTCCATCTGTAGGTAATATTTCTACAGGCAACAAAAAAGATGATGCTTACAATAGGTTTGACCACTGTTTCTTACTGTTATGGGGATGACCACTCAAGAATGTTCCAGTGTTGCTTTGTCGTATGTATATGCATTTTACACACACACACACACACACACACACACACACACACACACACACACACACACACACACACACACCCCGCTCCACGTGTTCAAGTCAGGGACACAAATAGTTCTTAGTTCTTATCCCACTGCCTCAGTTCTGGATCAGATTGCTTCTGTCGAGTTCTATGTCATCCTGTAGTCATTCATGGAGGTCACAAATTCTCAAAGAAGGAGAGGAGAACATCTAGTATATCACCTTGTGTGTCAGTGCTACGCTGTATTTACTGACACATTAGGAGGTCATCTCGTTCTGTCACTGAAGTTTTTCATATCCTGCAGAGTTGTCCTTGGACTGTTTCATTGTGTACATTTTCAGTAGGGTTATGAGCACATTAGTTGTTAGCTAGAGGGACACCTCATCAAAGCTTGACAGGAGAATCATAATGTTACTACACTAATTTGGGGTACAGAGAAGTGAAGGTGGGTTGTGTATGTATGTGACTTAATTTTTAAAACCATTTTAGTATTTATCAGTTACAGATACTCACTGACCTTATATTCTGCTCATTCCTTTTGTCCTAAAAATTATACTTCCACACTCTCCGTGTCTCACATTAAATCTATCTATCACCATCAGTACAAGAATTACCCTGAAAAGAAGTGTTTGTCCTGGATCTTTACCTCATTTATCTAGGAGGAATTTAGCAAAGTAATGTGGGCAATGCCAAACAATAATCAGCCTTATGCAGTACAGGGTTCTGTAGTAACAGCAAAAATAAGTCAGCAGCTGGGTGATGATGGCATGCACCCTTAATCCCAGCACTTGGGAGGGGGAGGCAGGTGGATCTCAGTGAGTTTGAGGCCAGCCTGGTCTACAGAGCAAGTTCCAGGGCAGCCAGAGCTACACAGAGAAACCCTGTCTTGAAAAAACAAAGTTAGTGGCTGGTTCCTGTTTTTAACTGTGTTAGGCTAAGGAGGAATGAAATCCGTTTATAGGTAATAACTTGGCATTTCAGACAGGTCGATTTAAGTAGATGACCTCTAGTGTTTATTGTTTGGCTTATGGAATTAAGTAGTGTTCTCTTTAAGCAATCAGATTTTCCTGTGACTGTGACAGTAGAGAGTCCGTCATCTTCAGAAACTGACGATTTTGAGGATTCATCAGAAAGTGTCCATGAAGCACCTCAGAAAGCCAGCATAAGACAAGAAACATTACAGGTACACATCGCTCCCTTTCAAGGTACAGAGGACCATTTCAAAGTGTAATTTGCTTCCTGGCGAAAGCGTGATTGTGAAACAGGCGCAGGCAGCTCATTGGAATTCTGTTTGTCCCTCTGTTCTAGCTCTTTCTAACTCAGCGGCGAAGAGGAACAAGGTGAGATGACAGTGCATAGACTCCACAAAATCAAAATAAAAACGTGGTGCCAATTTTTCCTCCTCTTTGAATCAGAATATTAGCTGTAAGGGTAACTTCAATGATCATAAAATGAACTTAAGGAAACTGAGTACTGTCATAGTCAGCTGATTCAGTGCTGTGTGTGTGTATGTACACATGAGTGTGTAAGTACACATGCATGCATAAATACATACGTGCATACAGACATGCCTGCATGTGGAGGCGAGAGGATAGCCTTGTGTTGGCCCTCACTTGTCATCCACACTGGGTTTGTTGTTTGCAGAGGTTGTTGTTTGGTTTTGAGACAAAGTCTTTCACTGGCCCAGAATTTGCCAATTAGGCTTGGCTACCTGGTCAGTGAGCCCCAGAGATCACCCGCTTCCCTGCTGGGTGCTGGGATTGTGAGTGTGTCCCACCACACCCAACCTTTTTTCATGTTCTGAGGATCACACTTGGGTCCTTATGCAAGTGTGGCCTGACTTTGGCTGGGCTGTCTCCACAGCCCAGTGCTGTTACTGGAAAATTGATAGTGCTAGCCAAACTCTTATCATCAGGGAAATATAACTTTGTTTTTAGTGGAAGTAAAATTGAAAAGAGGTTCTTTTGTTTTGAGATAGAGTCTTATGTAGCTCAAGCTGTTCTTGACGTCACTGTACCTCAGTCTGGCCTTGGGTTCCTGGTCTTCTCCTAGCCTCCCATGTAAGCCACTGCACCTGGCCTTGGAAAAACTTTTGCTAGTGATGTTCCCCTTACACAATATTAAAAAATTTATTTTAAATAAAAAAGTTTATTTTAAAACTCAGTATTTAATGTCATTCCATTTTTCCTGTTTGGGTAGGCAGAAAGGGAAATTAACTTAGCAAATTTTTGTACTTATGCATGCTGTTTCTTTGGGCTCTAAGTCAGAGCTGATTTGTAGTAGGTTATGGGAGACTGTCTTTAGGAAGGTCTTGACTTTTCTTGTGTTATGTGTGGTTAGAGGAAGCTGCTGAGGATTCGGGTTTGAACTTAGTCTCGTGCTGCTCAGCACACACATTACCACTGAGCCACACCACCAGCCCAGCAGTGACTGCTTAAAACTGGTAATGTCTCAGTATAGAACTTAGAAATCTAGAAGTGGCTCTCCATTTGTTGCTTATTTATTCACTGACTTAGACCAGCAGAGGTTTGGCTTTCACATATCTGAGAACCAGGACATCCAAGATCAGGTCCAGCGGGTGTGCTGTCGTACGGGCCCAGATTCCTAGTTCACTGATGGGACCTTCTCAAAATGTCATTATGTGGTTGAAGGGCAGTTACCTTTTTTTTTTTTTAATATGATTGCTGCCCTCAGTATTTGATATAAAATTTTAAAGCCAGCTAGGGGATACAGCTTCCCTTTTCTGGCAAGCACATGCCTAGGGTCAGTCCAAAGCATTACCTATCCCCAAAGATATAAATGCCACAACTTCATTTTTTAAAATTAAAATTCACAATACTTACAAGAGAATTCTTAAAGTAATCACTTAGAAAATTGCAGATTCTTGGGCGAGAACCTGTGTGGACCATTTGGGAACACTTTTCATCTTTGAGTCAGCCCCTACCGTTTGTGCTTTATTGCTGAGTCGCAGAGGGAAGTAAAATGTGTTGTTGGTTTCCTTTACCAGGTTTCTAAGAGGGAGGGTTGTAGGCTTGTGGGCTTGTTCTGTATTGTTTTCCTTCTGTTTGTCTGAAATGCTGGAGACCACACTTTATGCATGCTATAAGCAGGCTTTCCACTGCTATGACCCAGCCCAGGAGAAAGTGTGTCAAAAGTGTCTCTAGTCACTGAGGATGACCAAGGTTAGGATGTGCAGCTAGACAGCTTCTTACTCAAGGTGTGCTGAGGACCCTCACAGCGTTTCTTCATTTCGAGAATCAGCTAAAATGTGTAAGCCCACAGTAAAGACAGTAGAAGGGATTCTCACCTAACTAAAAGGGGAGGGTGGGGAGAAGGAAATGTAACTGAGCCAGTCCAATATGGGAAACTGTCACTTGGAATAAGCCCTGGGGCAGTCTGCGGCTTGGGTGGAACCTAACTGTACTCCACGGTACAATTAAAAATGTGACAAAATAGGGACGCTCCCTGTTGGTCTGAGGGTGGTAAGGGCAGTTGTAGTCTTAGGTGGTCATTGTGTGAGTTTTTCTGATGACTTTTGTTCTACTCTCATTTTGGCTTATCCATATTTTGTGGTTAAAAGTCTGCCTTAGGTGTGGTTGCCCTGGAGTACTGAATGTGTGAGTGGGAACAGACTTTGATTTTAAACCTGTCTATCTTAATTGAATTCATATGTTCATTCATTTTGCATTGGCCAACTATATATTCCAAGCACTCTTCTGAGTTTGTATCTGTGTTGCTTCACTTAATCATCATGTATCTATCTCCAGTCTATGATGAGGAAATCAGGACCCAGAGTTATATAGAATTTTCCAGCTAATGGGCCAGGACTTTGTACCAGAGAATCTTCAGTTTTTAGGAAAAAGTAATCCAAAACCAAACTTTAACTACTAATTAGTAAACAAAGAAATGGAGATTGAAAAGGGCATGCTTCCACCTGTTCATTTGAAGAAACCTACATTCTTAAACACATCTTCTGTGACCAGAGCTTCATTCTTTACTTATTGCCTGCTTATTTTGTGCAAGGCACAGGAGGTGATAGGATAAATGCTTAATAAAACATGTTTCTCTCCTTTCACACGTCTTGCAGCTTATATGGGAAAGTGACCCAGTAGTCATAGTAGATGAGACACACCATAGCGATAGCTGGCAGCAGTGTCAAATCCTAGGACAATATCAGAGAGCTGTTGGGATACAGGTATTTCAAAGCCTTAAAAATGTCCATTTGATGCACACCTCTAAATCTCAGGAGGGCTGAGGCAAGAGGATGGAAAGTTTGAGGCCAGATGTAGCTACATAATGAGCCTGAAGAGTGCTAAGAGAAGGAACACGTTATACAAATGTGACATTGTGTCTGATTTCCCCACTAGGGGGAGACGCTGTTTCATGTCATTGCAGTTAGCTGTGCTGTGGAGAGCCAGTCAGAAATGGAGATGTTGTCCTTGATTGGGTGGGACTTTGCAGTGCTGCCACTGCTACGCAGTCACCTATGCCCTTTTAGCCCCTCATTAGTGCCCAGTAGGCGAGTCCAGTAAAAGCATTGGCTTGCAAAGCAAAGGCAAAGTAGTCTCCTTTCTCCAGCTGTGGTATATTAAAACCATTATGTTAATCACAAATGTAGGCGTTTGCAATGTCCTTTCCATAAAAGCTTGGTTAGTTTAACGTTAAAGAACAGGATTGTGCTAGTGAGATGGCTCAGTAGGTAAAGGAGCTGCTGCCAGGCCTCATGACCTGACTTCAGCCCCCAGAATCCCCATGGTGGAAGAGAAGTTGTTTCTGACCTCCATGTATGCACTGTGGCACATGTGTCATACAAACACACACATGCATGCACTTAGTGAGTGCATGCACACATATACACACAGAATGACATAAAATGTACCAAACATTTTATTTTTAGAACAGGTTAAAGATCATTCTATAAGGAGAAAAAGAATTTGATATTATTAAGGCATTTAATATTCAGACATACATTCTGAGTGTAAAAGTATTCAATATTCCATTGAGGAACTATTTTAAAGCAATTTGTTCGAAGGAAAACAATAGTGCACATACTCTTGGATATTTCATATCTCTGTTTTCCATAAAAACATTACTTTTTAGAATTTTTTATTGTGTGCATATGAATGTTTTGCATTCATGCATATGTGTGTATCACAGGTGTGTCTAGTGTGCAACAAGGCCAGAAAAGTGCCTCTGATCCCCTGGTACTAGAGTTACAGTTGTGAGCTACCGTGTGGGTGCTAGAAAATTAACTACTAAGCCATCTCGGTGGCCCCAAACTAAAATTTTAAATTAAAATTCAGTGTTTAAGTAATTGCTTAAAAGCCTTTAAAATTTAAACCCAGGGAGAGAGGGCTTGGTGTTTAAAGCACTTGCTGTGAAAGCTTAGGGGCTGGAGTTTGAACCCTAGAAACCACATAAATGTCAGGTGTGTGTGATGGCCCTGTTGCAACTCCAGCCTCAGAATGTTGAGATGGAGTCCTTAGAGCAAGCTGGCTAGCAAGACTGCCTGTGTGGTGAGCTCTGCATTTGATTTAGAAGCCTTGCCACAGGGAATAAGGTAGAGGGCAGTACCCGACATCAGCCTCTGGCTCCACATGCATGCACACGCACACAGACACACATACATTCATGTGTGTACATACACACATATAAAACCAGGTGTGTGGGACATACCTGTAATCACAGCGTGTCTGAGGCTAAGACCCAGACCCAGCCAGTCTGACCGATATAGTGAGACCATGTCTCAAAAGAACTGACTAAATATGAAATATATTGTGATGTTTTAATAAATATGTATTTTGTTTATATTATACAACCAGCCACTAAAATATAGTGGATTAGGCAATAGTAATTAAACCTTTTTTATTTTTATTTTGGTTTTTCGAGACAGAGTTTCTCTGTATTGTTTTTTGGACCATGTCCTGGAACTCGCTCGGTAGACCAGGCTGGTCTCGAACTCACAGAGATCCGCCTACCTCTGCCTCCCGAGTGCTGGGATTAAAGGAGTGCGCCACCACTGCCCGAACCTTTTTTATTTCTAAGAAGTTGAATAATTTGTGGCTACAAATATGATGGTTCAATACATCACCATTTTATGAGCTCACAGTTCTAAAGTAAAAGTCCAGACAGGTCACAAAAGTGAAACCACAGTGTAGGCCAGACTGTAACCATCTAGCAGTGCTGGCAAGGAATCCTCTTTCAGGCATGCTGGTATTGACATCATTTGACTCTTAAGGGCCTGTTTCCTTGCTACTTGTCAGGCAGGGGACCCTATCATATCCTATATGCCATCTCCTCTTTAGAAGTTGTAATGAAAAACTTCTCTGATGTCTTAACTCCCTTTGTACTAAAAAATACCTTTTAATAGGTTTCCTAATGGAGTCATAGCCACCCTTACCTAAGGTCACTTGCTGTGAAAGCGTTACTCTCAGGTCCCCTCACAGCAGCTCCCGCATTAGTGTTGTCATTAGGGAGCTACTCCAGCAGTGGGGAACCCTAGGGACTGTTTCAGGATTTCATCTGCCACTGTCATACCCCTGTTATCAAGAACCGTAGAGTCTCAGTTCCTGAAATGATGGACAGGTTTTTCCTAATCTTGATAAAGAGTAAGGTCAGCCATTCAAAGCCAGCCTTATCTCCAGAGTCAGTTCCAGGACCATCAGAGCTGTACAGAGAAACCCTGCCTTGAAAAACAAAAAACAAAAAAACAACAACAACAAAAAAAAGAAGAATGTTACAGAGTTTTCTATTATGAGGAACCCAGAAACATTTTCCTTTCATGGCTTTAATGTCTTATTGGTGATTCACTAGTTCTGTTACATGCATATGCTTTTTATAGTAAGCACTGCAATTCAAGTTAGAGTGGGATTTAAGTGAGTCTGTAATGTGCTAATAATGCAGAAATATTAAACTACACAAAAGGGAATATCCTAAGATATTTATTAAAAGAGAAATCACTTACTTGAACACCAAGAAATCCGAGAACCAAAGGTCACGGCCATTCTCCAGGTCTCAACCGAAACCCAAAGAGAGAGTCCCCTCCCCCTAACTCTATTTACCACGGTTTGTTCTCCATACCCGTGAACACACCCACACGGAAGTGGTCTGCGCTTATGTAAAATCGCTCCCTACATGCTAATGTGATACATTTTAGTAACTAACTGCACTACCTGGTGTGTATATGTGTAGTTAGTGACATATGCTATCATACTCTGAGGTTACTTCTGGGCCTGCTCCTAAGTTCTTTGTGGACTGTGTAGTGGGAGAGTTGAGGGATCAGAGTGTACCTTAATTACCATATTTATTCCATTTCTTCATACTAGGAGAAACTGGAGGAATGCCTGCAGCAGTTAAAGGAGGAAAGAGTGATCCGGCTTAAGGCTGACAAGCGAGTCAGTGAGGTAAGTACATCTTAATAACCTTTAAAATACTTAAAAATGATGAGGCTCCTGTATTGGGAACTGAGTTGCACCATTTTAATCTTGCATGCACTTAGTGTCATGTGATTATCTTCCAAAATGTATATTTTAAAAAATATAAGAAGTAGCTTGTCCTCCTTCCCAGCTTTTGAGTGCTGCGTATGAAATGTATTTATTAGGATTATACTATGTGTATAAGAAAAGAGTTGGGGAGACTTTTCTTACAGTGAAATAGGAAAGCAAATAATGCAAAAAGTCTTAAGAGGATGGACACTGCACTGCTATAGAGCTAGTACTTGGAAGGCTAAGGCTAGGGGATGCTTACTAGCCAGACTTGGTAGGTTGCTTTTTATTTTTTTAAAGACAAATAAAAATTACAAGTCTAGGATAATGAAAAGCTCATAAGAATGCCATAGGAGATAAATGTCTGTACTATTAGTGTTATAATACGACATGAGGTGAATCTCCATAGATCACGTGGTGGGCAAGGGACAAACATGCCAGGCAGACAGAACTTAAGTGGAAGTGGGAAGTTTTTTTGGGGGGGAAAGGGAGTGGAGAAAGAGAAGGGAGAGAAGAGAAAGAGAGGAAGAGAGAGACAGGCAAAGTCCTGTCTGTTCCTTTAGAGGAACAGTGGGAAGGAAAGCAGAAGTGGGTAGAGTTTTCCTCTTAAAGGGACCTTCGCACCTTTGTGCTGACTACATAGTGACATAGCAGCCATAGGACTTTGGGCTGGCCAGGGTACTGCCTGAGTGTGTCCTGCCAGATGACAGGCTAGCGTAATGCCCGAATCCTAACAGTGAGAACTGAACACACCATTAGACTTACTTGCATTAAACTAACAAGTTTAACAAGTAATTTTAAATTACAAAGTGAGTGTAAGAAGCCTTCAAAATGTATGTATTGTACTAAAGGACACGTGTGTTCATTCATTAAATACTGAAAACTTGGTGATATAAGGCATCGCACATTATCACGAGCATTTGCCTTTCTGAGAACTCCAAGGTTAGGTTTGATTTGGTGTTGCATGAGCAGATGAAGAAAGCAAAAAGCCACAGAGAACTGCTCGAGTAAGTGGAGAGTGGTAGCTGTGCAGAACTTTAGCACAAGTTAAGGAAATAGATGGCTCAGTGGGTAAAGGCACCTGTCGCCAACTCCAACAATCTGAGTGTGATCCCTAGTTCTTACATGTGGGAACACCAGACCTTGAGCAGAGACCCACTTCCCCTTCTGCCTGGGAGTAGGCAGCTGTAAGACAATGTTTACTAAAAACAATACAATGCCCAGGGGCAATAAGTTCCTGGAAAAGGCCTGCCCACAGAAACCGCCCTGACCTCGACCTTGTCCAAATACTAACCGCCTCTTCTGACATGCCCAGATCAGTTTTTGGTGCCAAGAGCAGAACCAGCCAGGGTAGAGGAGAGAGCAGAAGCTTTTCTGGAGGGAGCCTTTCTTAGGAAGTTTTCTTGAACCTTTTTGGGGCCTGCTTAAAGTTTTCTTTACATCGTTGAACGAGTCTCTGTGTTGTCAATCCCCAACACCCTCCGCACGTTCTCGGACACAGGCCACGCGGCAGACGCGACACTTACATGCTAGGAGAGAACCGACTCCCAAGAGTTGTCCTCTTGAACTCCACATGCATATTGTGGCATAGGTACATGCCTATGTGTGAACACATGTACACGCATGTAGAAAAACTGTTTGGCTTGTGTCTTAGTCAGGGTTTCTATTGCTGTGAAAAGACACCATGATCGTGGCAACTTTTACAAAGGAAAATGTTTAGTTGGGGCTGGCTTACAGTTTCAGAGGTTCAGTCCCTTATCATCACATTGGGGAGCATGGCAGCATGCAGATAGACAGAGTCCTGGAAAAGGAACTGATGTGTCTACATCTTGATCTGCAGGGAACAGGAAGCAACTGTGACACTGGCTGTAACTTGAGCATAGGAGACCTCAAAGCCCACCACCACAGTGACATACTTCCTCTAACAAGGCCACACCTATTCCAACAAGGCAACACATCCTAGTACCACTTCCTGTGGGAGCCATTTTCTTTCAAACCACCACAACTTATTAAAATTAATCCTTAATGGATTAATTATAGCAGGATCAAATTTTTGCTTGGTCAGACTATTGTATTTTCTAATAAAAGGTGAACCTTAGGTAACTAATTCTCTGATATGCAGTGATCCAGTATGAATTTAAGCAGTTAGGAATATGATCTTTGAAAAACCATTAGTAAGATAATAACTTTATTTTCATCTACTTGTTATATAGGAATTTCAACAAGTGTCTCCAGATGAAGATTATCATGTCATGGTTATTTTCATTGATTAAGTGCTAGATTAATTATAAATTAGTTACATTTTTAAATGTTTTAGTGTTAAATGTTTTCTGTAGATAATTGTGAGAAAAACCATGCTGTGTGTTTTCAACCTTGTTTTGTAGCTGGAACATGAAAATGCCCAGCTGAGAAATATAAATTTCTCCTTGTCTGAAGCCCTTCATGCACAATCAGTGACAAATATGATCCTGGACGACGAAGGCGTCTTGGGCAGTATTGAGAATTCTTTTCAGAAGTTTCACGCTTTCCTGGACCTCCTTAAAGATGCTGGGTATATCTGTAGGGTGGGCATTCTCTCTTCAGTGGCTTTAATGGTAGCTTGCTGAGGAATTCAACACTTCTTAGCTTCCACGAGTCATACTAATATGTGATTATCAATATGTTTGATTTGGCGGGGCGTTGGTGGCACACGCCTTTAATCCCAGCACTGGAGAGGCGGAGGCTGGCGGATCTCTCTGGTCTACAAAGCAAGTTCCAGGACAGCCTGCAAATCAATACAGAGAAACTCTGTCTCCAAAAACAAAAAACAAAACAAAACAAAATTTGTTTGATTTGTTTTTTAATGGAGAATTTCTTTTAAAAGAAATATGAAGTGGTAAATCTTCCTCATTAGGATACCCATCATAAACAGTTAATAAAGAGTAATTGGTGTTGGTGAAGACTAAATTATTGTCATTGGGCATATGAATTGTGTAGTTTTGTCTTCTATTAAATATACTCCTTGACATATTAAAAAAAAGACTAAGTTAAAGATAATTTTTATTGAAAATATTTAGAATATATAGATTTCCTGCCTTTTATTCATTTTGCTTGTTAAATTAGTTTGAGTCAAGTTCTTGTCCCTAAGTTTTAGGACGGTAGTTAATCTCTAGGGGTGCTGTAGACACAGGAATAGGTCAGTGGTTCTCACCTGGGAATAGTAGAGTCAAAAGATACGAATCAGGTAAGGCACTTTTGTGGTGGAAGAAGGAGCTCCAATCAGGAATTCCATATTATAACCCTTGACTGCATAAAAACTTTGAGTGCAGTTTATGCTTCATGAGTCTCAAAGTCAAACTGAAAAGATGTTAAAAGAGAACTGAAGGTAGTTGATGGAGCAGTTTTTAGGGGAATAGCCCGGGGCTGGAAAAGACTGAAGCCAAGAAGAGGGTCAAATTCATGGAGATGGTCGAGGTTGAGGCTGTTGAAACAGTATGTAAATGAAGGAGTGTGGTTGCTATAGAAAATCAAGTGATATTTAATGTGTGGTTAGGTGGATACGTTGCTGAGAGGGCTGGATGTTCTGATCCAGTGGTCTCAGAGCAGGAGTGAAAGGTGGCAGTTGGCGTGGGTCTCTTGTCTGAAGTAGGGTCTTGGCTTCTAAGATTTTACACCTTGGTGTTCATTTATACATGTATTTCATGCTTGTGGGAGTGGGTGAATTTAAGTTGTTGCTAAGTGATTGCTTTTTCTTCCTCTCTGCAGACTTGGGCAGCTTGCCACTATGGCTGGTATAGATCAGTCAGATTTCCACCTACTAGGTCGTCCCCAGATGAATTCTACTGTTAGTGCACCTGTGGAAGAACAGAGAGCTCTCGAGGAAGAAAAACCAGATCTGAAACAGACTGCTGTGGGACAGATGCAGAATATCCAAGTAAGTGGACCAGCAGACCTTAGCCATCGGCAAGAGTCCCCCAGGTCAGAGAAAGTAATGCTGGTCTATCTCTGGCAGAGTTAAGTCTATGCCCATTTCCTGAAACTGCACCATTGTCAGTAAGAAAATGGGGCTGAGCATAGTAGCACATGTATTTCATGCAGCCCTTGGGAGGCAGGGACAGACAGGTGTCTGTGAGTTTGAGTGAATTTCAGACCAGCCAAACTAGAAGGTTTTTGATAATTTATACTTAGAATGAGTTACTTTAGTAAAGAAAGAATTTAAAGAGTAAGTCGGAATTTAAAGTGTTGTAAATGTCTTATTGTATTCATGTCTCATCTAGGTCTCTATCTGTATGCAGTCAGCTTACAATGAAGGGACACTGATGAAGGTACAAGTCCTGGGGCAGAGAGCTTTTAACACAAGTAATCTAGACAGACCTAGCAAGCAGCGTCTCATAGTCCGTCCGGTCACTGGATGGGGTGGGCTGGCTGGCACAGGCTGGCTGGCACAGGACCCCCTGATGTTTTCTTCTGCCTCACCAAGAGCCCATCTCCCAGCTGCCAATCTTAAGACTCGTATGAGGAGCTGCTGGCTTGAGAACTGGTCATGTCACACATTGGATACTTCTCATGTATACATAGAGGCTAGAAACTAGGTTTCTTAGAAATGATTGTATTTCTTTTTTTTTAATATGGGAAATGGAAGATAATCATATAAAATACAAAATTCTAAAAATACTGTGGATACACGCACACACACACTCTGAATTTTGAGTTGCCAGTCACATGGCATTGTATAATTAAGAAAATGAATGACCATAAAAATCTTGAGTGGCGAAGACAGTTTAATAAGATCACAATTACAGCGAGAGAGAGATGGTGTGGCTTCAGAGAGCTACTGTTCTTCCACAGTACTTGAGTAGAGTCGCTAGCACCCTTGGGGGCTCACAACTACCTGTAACTGTAGCTCCATGGGCTCCTATTCCCTCTTCTAACCTGCAGTTGTGTACACATTACACACATACACACTGATAACTACAAATAATAGAAGTAAAATTGAAAAGCTCAGTTGCAGTGAAGTTTCAGTCTTCAGTGGCTTGCTTTGTTCACTGAAGCTTTGTTTTCCTTGTAGATTCAGAAGATTAGAAGTGATGCTAGGATTCCTTTGCCTCTCGACACCTTCCAAGTTCCCATTTCTACACGAGAGGCATCGGTAGCCTCCAGAGACCATCTGGGAGTCGCAGCCCCTGAGCAGCAGGAAGGATCTGCAGTAGGACTCGCAGCTAGAACAGGCTCTCCATTGGCAGATGGTGTTTCTGGATGCGCAAGTCCAAGGGAAGAAACAGTGTCATCCAAACATAGCAGATCTTTAGAGAAAGCGAGTGCCATGAGCGAGCACTCCAGAAAGAACTCCACTGAGAAGCACTCCGGGAAGGACCTGCTCTCCGACCCTGGCTCTCCTGTGAACTCAAAAAGCAAAGGGATGGATAAACGGTCCTTGCTTAATGAGCCAATTAAAAGTGAATCTTTGAAAAAACACATTTCTGTCAAGAAAGAAAACAAAATAGTGACTGTCTCATCAAAGACAATCAAAAGTAAACCCAGTCCTCTAGAACATTCAGAAAGTGATACTCTTGGGTCTGATTTTGAATTTCAGGAAAGCATCCATTCATCAGCACACCTGACGTAGGTCTAACCTTTGAAATTATGATTTTGCCTTCAATTTTTAATAAATTTTCTTATGTTTTTATTATAGTGTGTGATAAAATACAGAGCTGGAAACACTGTAAGGCAATTTGTCTATACTGCTTTTTAAAAACATATTTTTTCTTTTCACTGGTATAATTCATGTGGCACATATTTGTGGAAGGCCTAATTTATAAGACACTTTCTGGGTGTGGTGGCTTCCAGCAAATAAGATTTTACCCTCGTCGAACTGCTACTAAGTGGAGGAGAAAAACCGAGTAAAGCAGGGGGATGGGGCTAGAAAGGGAGGAGAGTGATGAACTGGATGGCTGCAACATTTGTTAAGTGTACGAGGAGGAGTCCCATGGCCAGAACCCACTTGACATATCCTAATTCCTAGCTAGAGCAGCCGGCATCTCCTAGGTCTTTAACTATGGTTAAGTTTGCTACAGCTTTAGTAAGGGTTTACTAGGCCATTTTATAAATAAATTTGAGGAAACAGTATATGAACAACAGCCCGAGGTTGAAACAACTTAGAAATTGGTGGTACAGTTGAAGTTTGGCCTGGATCCAATGCTCTGAATCATTTAACTATCCTGTTTCCCAGTTAGGAGCAGGAAAGCTCAAGGAATATGCCCAAGAAAAAAGCCACTGGACACTAAGAGTGCAAGAGCAGGGCTGTCGGAGGCACATCTGTCCCTACCCACCTGGGCAGAAGATGAACTTGCTTCTAGGCTAATTATCCCTGCCTGGCAAGACAGATAAATCCTTTGCTACAACCAGACTGAGTTAGAGGTAAGATGTGAGAAAAGTTAGGGCTGTTGTCTTGTACACAGCCCTGCCTAATGAACCCGAGGCTGTGGGTTCATTAATCATGGATTGAGTGTCACAGGGACAGGGAAAAGACTGCAGAAGGGAAGACACAAGCAGATGTCTTAATACAGTATTATATGCTATGGTGGCAATGGCAAGAATTTGGTTTGTGGAGGAGGGAGGCCATCTGAAGAGAACAAAGGTTGTGTCTTCATCCAAAATGTGATCAGTTCACATCCTCAGTAAGGTCTTAGCCAACTGGTTAGGTTCTGGTGACTAAGGAAATGAAGAGAGGGAGATACCCGAGATGGGGAGCATCTTGCACGGCTATAGAACCAGTGTTGGACACAAGTATTAGCCCACTGGAGCCATACAGGCAGAGGCCAGGGAGAGCACAGAAGGTCTTACAGCTGGCGCAGCACTGGAGTAGGTAGGAAAACCCAAAGTTATGTTTATGGGTTTTTGTTTGTTTGTTTTTCGAGACAGGGTTTCTCTGTGGCTTTGGAGGCTGTCCTAGAACTCGCTCGGTAGGCCAGGCTGGCCTCGAACTCACAGAGATCCGTCTGTCTCTGTTTTCAGACTTATTACTAATCTAGAAATTTCCACTGATGTATGTATGTGAGTCATCTCTAAATCCTTAGAAATCTAATCTGTATGATCTGCTCGGTCTGTTTTGTTTTCATGAAATGGGGTCTCATGTAGCCCAAGATGACCTTGAACTTGCTTTGTTCAACTCGTGGCCATCCTCCAGCCTCCCCCCACCTCCCAAGTTAGGTTTTAAAGAGCAAAAACAGGAGGCACTCTGCTCATCTTCCCCTTCTTGGCCATCTCTGTCTTGGAGAAGCAGCTGTTGCTGGTCATTTGCCCACTTCTCTCCAGGAACAGATTCTGACATTCTGTCGGTCCCCCTGTGTAGTCCCTGCTATGCACAGGCCAGCAGACAAGAGGCGGCTGCAAAGACCAGGTGCTCCTACTTGCCACTTATTTTCCTTCTCTTTCCTTCTGCCTCTCCTTTTGCTCTTACCTGGGTCTGCAGTCATTCCACTAGGTTTTTACTGTTCCTGAAACTAAAACCTGAGGTCCCCACTTTCCTTTGAGATGCAAGAACCTAATGTGCAGCTTTGTTGGGCCCCGCGTCTCCGTGAGTTGCTGGTCAGCCTACCAGTGCAACTTGTTTTCTAGTCCTGGCTTACTGCCCCGGCCTTGACCCTCTGACATCAACATCTAGCAGGAGAAAAACACATTCTCTTCCTGGGGTTTTTCCACTGCTGTAAGCCTGGATATAAGGCTGCTCCCTCCTACAAGAGAGAGACCTCTTAGCACTTGCAATAAAGACACACACACACTCTCTCTCTCTCTGTCTGTTGTTGACATTCAGACATTGAGCACATAATTTCTTCCTGTGCTGGGATTTTGCTTGAATAGTTCACGAGCTTGTGTGTAGAGGCATGTAGGTGGTTTAAAGGGAAGGAGACACAGAATAAAAGGTGGGACACCAGACTTCAATTCTGACAGGAAATAAGCTTCCTCCCACTGCCACTGCTTGGCTGCTCCTAGCTTTGTCTGTTGTCCACTGAGATAAAAGAGCTCAGGCTAGATAGCTAAAAGCCATTGCTGAGGTGAACAGCCAAACTTGCTGGTTCAGCCTGCTGTGGGCCACAGACTTCAGAGTGAAAGGGACAGTAGGGAGGGCAAGTTTTTAGCCTTAAGATATTTCCTTACCTTTTAACTAGCTCTGCCCAAATGTGTTACCAGTGGGCAGACTTTGGGCTGGATGTTGAAGGCTGTTGGCCTCTTACTCAAGAATAAAACAAGGGGCTGGAGAGATGGCTCAGGTTAAGAACAGTGACTGCTCTTTCAGAGGACCTGAGTTCAATTTCTAGCAACCACATGTTGGCTCACAACCATCTGTAATGAGATCTGGTGTCCTCTTCTGGCCTGCAGGCATGCATACAGGCAGAACACTGTGCACATAATAATAAAATAAATAAATAAATCTTAAAATAAAACAAAGCTGGATGTGTGGTGTGGTATGGTGTGGTGTGGTGGCACATGCCTTTAATCCCAGCACTCGGGAGGCAGAGACAGGCGGATCTCTATGAGTTCGAGATCAGCCTGGTCTACATGAGCTAGTTTCAGAACAGCCTCCAAAGCCACAGAGAAACCCTGTCTGGAGAAAACAATAAATAAATAAAATAAAATAAAATAAAATAAATGAAGGCCCATGTAGTCTAAAAAATTGAAAAGCTACAGAACAGGTCCAAATACATTACAAGAAAGTCATGGGAGTAAAGAAACTTAACGGCTCCAATTACTGTTTGGAGCTTTGTTTTGTGGGGTTTAAAAAGGAGGATTTTGGTTATTAGAAGCATAGTTCGGATGATTATCTTATTGATTGACATCCTTTGTTAACTCACATGTCCCTTCCCATAATGCATCTGCTTTTAATCATGTACACACACCCCAATTATTCACAGGTATAAGATGGCAAGTAGGGAATCCCCCTAAAAGTTCATTTGGAGACATAGCTTTGCATATACCCAGTTCTAGCTGGTGGCACTTAACATCCGGAACCAGGATGTATTGGGAATACGTTTGAATTGAAACTGTCCAAGACTGGACTGGCGAGATGGCTCAGTGAGCAAAGGCACTTGCCACCAGCTTTGGTGACCGATTCAATCCCTAGAACCCACATGGTGGGAGGAGAGAACCCCTGCAAGTGTGCTGTGGCATGCATGGCCCCTCAGAGTGCTCTCTGCTCTTACAGAGGGACCTGGGTTTCAGTTCCTAGCACCCATGGGACAGCTCAACCTTCTGTAACTCCAGTGCCAGGGGTTCTGTCACTCTCCCAGCCTCTGGGGACACTTCACGTATGTGGTGCACAGATACACAGGCAGGCAAAGCACTCATAAAAAGAAATCTTAAAATAAGTAAGCCCACTCTTGAAAGTGTGCCAGGTTTGTTGGTGAGAGGAGAAACTCCGTTGTTTGGAGTGGGTGGGTGGGCTGCTCATGGCAGAAACAACACTTGCAGGCAGGTTTCTTACTCAGGGATAAGAGGGCGCGGATGGTGCATTCAGGTCAGGCTCTCAGGCTACAGAAGGCATTATTAGTAGACTGCTGTGGGCACAACCCAAACCGAGTAGAGTCCCAGCCTAGCAAACTTAAGCTTTGTCCCTTAAAGTGCCCTTGTTATGCAAAGGAATGCTTTGTTGTTTTGGTTGGGGGTGGGACTGTTTGTTTTTGAAGCAAGTTGAACTTGGTTACCTTTTAATTATTACGTTTATTTTCTGTATGCCTGTTTGTGTGCCATGGCACATGTGGAGAGGTCAGAGGACAACTTGTAGATATTGGTTCTCTCCTCCAACATGGGAGTTCCAGGGAGTCAGGCTTGGCAGCAAGTATCTTGACCTACTTAGCGGTCTTGCTCCCTTACTTTAAAAAACACATTTGTTATATTTCTTTATATATTATGTCACGGGTGCATGTCTGTGAAGAGATTTAACACTAGGGCTATGAGAAAAGCATCCAGGAAGAAAGTAAGACATCTAAGAATGTGGGTGTGGGCTTCTCAAAGGAGAGGTCCTGACTTGTTGGGGAGGAGGGCTGGCAGTGAATTGTTCTGTTACCATAGATCCACTTCTGTGTATTAAAATGTAGTAGAGAACTCTATACCACAGAAAAAAGTTTGACTGTATAACAATGTTAAAGCTTACAGTCGGGTCCCTCTGATCTTATGCCTGATGGCCATGCATGACTGCAGTTTCAGTGTTCAGAGCTGAGATGGGAGAGAAAATAAAACCAACTTACAAAATCTAGGAAGGCAAGATGAAGATGATGTTGTCTAACCTAGATGTTTTTTGTTTTGTTTTGTTTTGTTGTTTTGTTTTTATTCATCAAAAACTAAGCTTATTCTTTTGGTAAACCCTGGAACCTTGTAAAAGGGATTCATAGAAGGCAAAGAAAAAGTATTTATATGATGCAAAGATCCTAAAAAGCAAATTTTGTTGGGAAAAAAAGCCCACAGTAAAAATCTAGTTATTTTTAAACTAATAAAAAATAGATTAAAATGGATTCAAAAAGTCCTGAAAGTAACTTCTTTCCGTGCCGTATATTGAAAACAGACAACAAAAGGCCTGTTCACCTGGAAACTTCTGCATGGAAATCATGTCTGCAATTATGAATAATTTGACTTGGACCCCTATTTGTTTCCTTTTAATTTCCTTCTCCCACCTCATTGCTCCAGTCAGTGTTTCCAGCATTATACTGAAGGAGTGGGGGGATAGTGCACACCCTGCCTCATTCCTGATTTTCATGGAATTGCTTTGAGTTCTTCTTCATTTAGAAAGATGCTGGCTGTGGGTTTACGGCCATTATTGCATCAGTATCTGCTCCCTTCAGTCCTATTCTCTTTAGGACTTTCACCATGAAAAAACATTGGATTTTGTCACTTTTGTTTCCTTGCATTGAAAGACCTAGGCATCAAAGCGCCGGGCACTGAACCGAACCCTCTGCCCAAGAACCGGGGCCAGACCACTGGCTGCAAATGCAAGAGGTGATTTATTGAGTACACAGGCGCCTGCGGATGCTACTGCAACTCGAGTGCAGAACATACTGGGCTTTCAGGGAGTACAATATTTATAGAGTTTCAATGGTTACATAAGTAACAGGCATTTCATTGGCTCATCTTGGGGGCAGGGGTAGTTCCCACGGACTAAGTTTCCTGGTATTACTTTATGAAAGACCCAGGCATACTTCAGCAATTATTATCCGGGTCCCATGATTGCTATAGTGATCAGACACAATTGGGGGCCAAGGTAGTTGCCAAGGACTAGGTTTTCTAGTATTGTCATATGAAAGTTCCCAGCACGCTTCAGCAATTATTATCTGGGTCCCATGACTGCTATCACAGACATCCTGTTTTGAGGGTGAGACACCTGGTCTGGGTTTCTTTCATTAGGCAACGGCCTGGCCTTGCTTTTCTTTTCCTAGGGGGTCCTGGGTAGGGGTCTTTCAGCATCTATTGAGAGGGTCATATGATTTGTATGATTTCCAAGCCCATTTATGTGATTTATTACATTTACTTACTTCCATATGTTGAACCATCCTGTATTTGTGGGATAAAGTCATCATGACCATGGTGAATGGTCTTTTTATGTGTCTGTATTTGGTTTGCTAGGTTTTTTTGTCTTTGTTTTTGGTCTTCAAGACAGGTTTTCTTTGTGTAACTTTGGAGTCTGTCCTGGAACTCGCTCTGTAGACCAGACTGACAAACTCCGTGGTCTGCCTCCCCAGTGCTAGGATTAAAGGTGTGTGCCACCATCAACCCACACATTTGTAGGGGTTTATTTGGTATTGGAGTATATTAGCTTCATAGAATGAGTTTGTGGTGCTGCTTCTGTTTTTGTTGTTTGATTTTTAATAATTTAAGCTTTGGCTGTAAATCTTCTTTCAAAGTCTGGGATTTTGCTGTGAATCCATCTGGGTCTGGGCTTTTTTCTTTCTTTTGTTTTCTTTTGACTGAATGCTTTTCATATTGTTTCAATCTCCTCTTTTGTTATGGATCTGTTTAGGTTGTTGATCTCTTCTTGGTTTAACTTTGGTGGTTTGGATGACTCCAGAAATTCATCTATTTCGTTCCAACTTAATGGAACACAGTCTTTAAAAATATTGCCATATTCTGAATCTCTTTAGTAACACTTGTAATGTTTCCGTGCTCATTTCTATTCATTTTGTTTCTCCCTCTCTTTCTTTTGGTTAATTGAGCCAAGGGTCTGTCAATCTGTTTATTTTCTCATAGAACCAGCTCTTAGATTCACATATTCTTTGTATTGTTTTCTTCATGACTATTTCATTAATTTTTATTTAACTTATTATTTCTTGCCATTTACTGACTTTGGGTTTCATTTGTTCTTTTTCCAAATTTTTGAGTTGTATCATTAAATAATTTATTTGTGCTCTGATTTTTCAATGTAGGCACTTAAGGAATTTCCCTCTTAATTGTTTTCAGTATGTTCCAGAGGGTTATGTTAATATAAATTTTTAGATTTATATAATGTGTTTGAGAGTTTCATCTGCATATGCCTGTACATAGCTTTCATGCAATGCCCACAGAGGCTAAAACAGGGCACTAGATATCTAGAACTAGAGATACAGATGTTGCCGGGCGGTGGTGGCACACGCCTTTAATCCCAGCACTCGGGAGGCAGAGGCAGGCGGATCTCTGTGAGTTCGAGACCAGCCTGGTCTACAGAGTGAGTTTCAGGACAGCCTCCAAAACAATACAGAGAAACCCTATCTCGAAAAACCAAAAAAAAAAAAAAAGAGATACAGATGTTTGTAAACCTCTGTATGGGTGATGGGAACTGAACCTGGGGTCCTCTGGAAGATTATATAGTACTTTTTAACTCCTTACTCATTTCTCTAGCCTCTGTATCAGAGGTTTTATTGTGTTATTGTTTTGATTTTCATTTAGTTCCAGGGATAGTTTAACTTCTTTCTTGGTTTCTTCTTTGATGTATTCATCATTTAGTAATGAGTTTATGTACTTAATAGAGATTTGTTTACTGCCAGTTTTGTTTTATCATATAATGCTCAGGTAGTATTTTCTTTTCCTGAATTTGTTATGGCTTGTTTTGTGTTCTAAAACATGTTCTATTTTAGAGAGGCTTCCAAGGGTTGTTGGATAGAATGGATATTCTTTAGTGTATGCCTAAAATATTCTGTAAATGCCTGTTACATCATTTGATGTCTGCTGTCAATTGATTTTGATGTTTCTGTTTACTTTTCTGTGTGGATAACTTGCCTATTAGAGTAAGTGGATTATTTAATCACTTACTATTATTGGGTTGGTGTTAATCTGTGCCTTTAATTTTATGAAATTGGGTACACCACAGTTTTATGCATATATGTTTAGGATACCAATGTTTTATTGATTAATTGTTCCCTTGATTAGAACAAAATGCCCTCGTTCTCTTGTTTTTAAAGTCTGTTTTGTTGGGATAGTAGGATAGCAACACCTGCTTGCTTCCTGGTTTTATTTGCTTGGAATACTTTTTTCCATCCTTTTGCTTTAGGATGCTACTTATCTTTAAAGCTGAGTTTCTTGTAGACAAAAGAAAGACGGATTGTGTTCCTTGATACCTTCTACTAGCCTGTCTTTTTACTAGAGTGGAGGCCATTGATATTTAAAGTTACTGTTGAAAGGTATTAGTTGATTATCATTTACTTTTGCCATCTGTGTTCTTGTTTGTGCTTTATAATTTGGTTTCTTGTAGAGTCTCTTGTTTATGCTTACCCCTCTTTTTAGTTCAAAGTGTTGCATCCAATATTCTCTTTAGGGTTGTTTTGGTGGGCATGAAATTTTTAGGCTTTTGTGTCATGGGAAATGTTTTGCTAGGTATAGTACTGTATATCATAGACTAACAAAATCCCTAGTACCAGACATGAGAAACCTCAGTTTGAGTTGTTGGTCAGAGTAGTTCAAGTGACTCCAAAACAATATAGGCTATTGCTGTTGCCCTTTGCTGCCTCTGAAGGGTTGAAGGTAATGCCATATTGCTGAAGACACCATACACTTCAAACATAGGACTCAGAAGATTTGACCTGGATCTGACCTGAAGGCCTCCTTCCTACATTCTAATTTTCATAGTACCAGAAAGTACCATGTAAACTGCCAAGGGATGGAAGTAATCTATTGTTCTATCCAGCTGTGATGCTTATGAACCACAACAATGACCAGCATGACAAGATACCCCTAAAGTTGCAATAGTGGTACTCATATCTTAGTGGTAACCAGCAACTGTCTAATTAGATTTAAGACTCACTCAACAGGAGAGAAATCATGCCTGATACCAGAAACCTAGCCATCTGCCTGGGGTTAGTAAAGTCCTAGATCTTAGAAGAGAACCAACTATGACAACTTTACTAGACCAACGTAGTTCCTAACTATATTCTAAAATTTGTTCTTATGCCCAAAGTTAACTTTTACTCCTCATCAAAGAAGCATCCCTTTGCACCAAATGGAAACAATTACAGGAAATAACAACTGGTCATAATGCAGAGATCATGATCATGGGGGAAGCCCAGCTCCAAAGACCACATCTACAATACAACGCCTACACCTAAAGCTCAGGGGAACTCTGAAGAGGAGTCCAAAAGAGCATAAAAGCCAGAGGATCAGAAAAGTATGCTATGATAGTGTGTCTCCTAGAAACGACAGGAAAGCTACATCCATGATACTTCAACAGTGTTGGTTGCCCAAACAAGACCTGAACAAGGAATGAGGAAATCCCATAGTGTTTCATTCCTACAATCCCCTAAGCAAAGAAATATAGGCAACTAATGACTGCTGAGAGAGAGAAGAATTAGCTTCTCTCAGGGTTTTCTGTAATTTTCTAAGATCCACGACAACTACTAGTTGGTTATCTAATACCAAGTGGTCAGTCTTGAAATCATACATCCAAGTCATACTAAATGGACTCCTCATGTTGTATTAATATATTATACATTTATATGTATGTGTGTATGTACATATACACACATGGAATATTCCTTTACACTGTGTGAATATATGTTGCTGTGATTGGTTTAATAAAGAAGCTGCCTGGTCAATAGCTGGACAGGTAGAGGTTAGGCAGGACCAGCAGACAAAAAGCTCAAAGAAGAGGAGTCTCAGGAGTCATGAGGAGATGCAAAGGAAACGGGAGATGAACTTTCTGTACTGAGAAAAGGTACCAAGCCACACAGCAGAGTATAGATAAGAAATATGAGTTAATTTAAGTTATAAAAGCTAGTTAGTGACAAGCTGAGCCATCAGTCAAGTATTTATAATTAATAATAAGTCTCTGTGTGGTTATTTGGGAACCAGCTTGTGAGACAAAAAAGAAAGTATGCCTACACACACACACACAGAGCAATAATCAATGTAAAAGGGGCCATCAGTTTGAGAGTGTAAGAGGAAATGGGAAGGGTTAGAA
Organism: Mesocricetus auratus; assembly: GCF_017639785.1. Lineage (NCBI taxonomy): Eukaryota > Metazoa > Chordata > Mammalia > Rodentia > Cricetidae > Mesocricetus > Mesocricetus auratus. The sequence continues at coordinate 44,060,876 of NW_024429182.1, forward strand.
GGAAGAAGGAGGGAAAGAAAGTAAGATTTTAATCTAATTTTTAAAAATTGCGAGCTATTTAGAATTAATAAAATAAAGTTCTCTAAAACTAAGGAATTCTGCTAGATGTGGGCTAGAGAAAATTTTACAGATCTTGCTTTTCTTTTCAGGAAGTAGGAAAACAAAGTACATGAAATCAACTATCTAGGAGCCAAAAACAAAATCTAACATACCAAAAGAATATAGAAGTGACTGGCAAGATGCCTTAGTGGATAAAGCACTTGTTGCCTAAACTGATAATCTGATTTTCAGTGGGGATGGAGAGAACTGATTCCTGCAAGTGTTGACCTTACACACACACACACACACACACACACACACACACACACACACACACACACACCGCATACAAAGTGAAAAATATAATCTTAAACATTATTTAAAAGATTCCGGGCATTGGTGGTGCACACCTTTAATCCCAGCACTCAGGAGGCAGAGGCAGGCAGATCTCTGTGAATTCGAAGCCAACCTGGTCTACAGAGCAAATGCCAAGATAGGCTCCAAAGCAATACAGAGAAACCCTGTCTCAAAAAACCAAATATATATGTATTTATGTATGTATAAAAATAATTTATAAGAGAATGTAGAGTAGAGAAGTTAATAAAAGTATTATATCAAACTGAAAAGATTTTTAAAATTAAAAGACAAAGCCTCAAAGCCCAGTGAAATGTCTCCATAAGGTAAAGGCACTTGCCACTAAGCCGAAGGACCTGGAACTCACATTATAGGACTAACTCCTTCAAGTTGTCCTCTCCCCCCATGAGTGCGTATGTGTGAACTGTGCACAAACACAAAAAAAGGTGTTTTTTTTCCAAAAACAAGTCCTTGGAGATTATAAAGGAAAGCAGCAAGAAGCAATTAACAACAACAAAACTTACACTGGAAGTAAAAATTAAAAACATTTAAAAATAAAATACAGGTGTTTTGGATTGTAAGAGAGTGCTATTTACAATTTATTTAAATATATTTCTCTAACTTTGTTGCTGTAAATCGGAAGGACTCACAGAAATATGACTTAAGAAATGCAAGTTGTAAAACTTGATGAAATAGAGAAAATTGATTTAATGTGTATTAAAAGGAAAAAAGCAGTGGTGGTGCACAATTTTATTATTTATTTATTTGTTTGTTTATTGGTTTTTGGAGCCTATCCTGGAGCTGGTTGGTGGTGCACACTTTTATTTGTTTGTTTGTTTGTTTATTGGTTTTTGGAGCCTGTCCTGGAGCTGGTCTCGAACTCAGAGATCTGCCTGCCTCTGCCTCCCCAGTGCTGAGATTAAAGGCGTGCGCCACCAATGCCCGGCTGGTGCACACTTTTAATCCCAGTACTCAGTGGAGAAAGGCCGGTGGAGCTCTGTGAGTTTGGTTAGCCTGGTTTACAGAGCCAATTCCAGTCCAGCTACAGTGATGCAGTGTGACCCTGGCCAAAGAAAAAGGGGGGGGGGCGGGGCGGGGAGTGCGAAGACTCAGTTTGTGAAAACTAAGGACTTTTTTTGGGGCAGACAGAAAGCCGAATGTTCTGCTGGCATGTGATTAAAACACTAGGAAAGCCCAGCAGGGAAGCCGTTCGAGTCAAGGTTTTGAATGTAGAAACAAAACCAATTAGAATGTGTGTCCATAACTGTAAGCAATATCTAGGGAAAAGGTTAATATGCAATCAGGAAGGTTTACCAACATGTTTAAGTGACTGATATTAAAGAATTGGTGATAGTTCTGGAGATAATATGAGGAAATGATCACTTTTAGCATTATTGATCATTTTTTTTAATACGGACAATTTGGCAGTTATGTAATAATTTAAAATGTTTCTCCCTTGTTTTAACTGTAGCCATGCAGCATAAAGAAATACTCATGCAAATGTCCAAAGAGCCAGGTGTGGGGACATATACAGAAGCATTTTCCTAAACATTAGGACACATAATTGCACATAAATGCAGGAATTGTTGAACTGGTATATACCAACCTCTGCTGTGTAATATTCTGCAGTAAATACAGCATGAGCATGAAAATGTTCCTAAACATACTGACCTGACAGCACCATAATCAATCATATCCTTTGACTTGCATGCATGTGTCAAGTCTGTTCACACCCACCTAATGTATATACTATTGTCCTTGTGCCCAAAAAAATAGCAGAATATACAGGGGTTTCTCTGACCAAAGGCAACTTAGATTCTACTTATTAGGGGTTATGTGATTTTTTTTTTAAAATAAGCACCTTTTTATGTCTGACAAGTAAATTTGTAATTTCCCCTCATAGAAAATTTGCACTATGCAATGTATAATCTATTATTCTTTGTTCCCCATGTTCATCCTTTTTATGTTTCTCCTAGTTCCTTATCTGCTCGAATGGAAATGAGCTTAAAAGTTTTAAGAACATCCAGTTAGTGATGGCACACTCTTTTAATCCCAGTACTCAAGATGCAGAAGCAGAGGGGTTACTGAGTTCAAGGTCAACTTGGTCTACAGCGCAAGTTCCAGAACAGCCAGGGCTACAGAAAAACTGGTCATAAAAACAAAAACAGTCGAAACACCCTTTTAAAAACTGTGGGTCCACCAGGTTTTGGTGGCACATGCCTTTAATCCCAGCATTCGGGAGGCAGAGGTAGGTGGATCTCTGTGAGTTCAAGACCAGCCTGGTCTACAAGAGCTAGTTCCAGGACAGCCTCCTAAGCCACAGAGAAACCCTGTCTCAAAAAAACAAAAAACCAAACCAAACAAACAAAAAGGAACTGGGTCCACAGTGTTGATGTATTGTCTTTAACTGTAACCCAAAGTAAAAAGTTATGCAAGGGAAGGCCGGGGCTTGCCTATGCATAAACCCTGCATTTGATCCTGCCCCATCTGCCTGTGTGAACACGAAAGGAAAATTCCCTCAAGCAAGGCTTGTGCATTCAGTGACTCACACAGATAGAGGCTGTTCTAGTTCGTGTCCATAGAGGAAATCAGTTCACAGCTTACTGTTTCACAATCCATCCACCACAGGTCACATCCTGCTGTTTGAAAAGACTTTCCCACATCTACCCTATGGACCCTGACAAAGCTGTTCCCTGAGCACGGGTTTGTTCCATCTTATGGGCAAAAGGCATTGGTGCCTTGCTGTCTTACCTCCAGAGCCCAGCTCTCTTGAGTTCTGTAACTGTCAACTGGTCTTTTCCATTAAATTCTCTTGAAAATTATTTTGTGGACTAAAAGATTTCAAAGTGACACATATTCTGAGAGCTTTCAAATCCTGTTTGGACAAATGAAAAACAAGAAGATTGTCTGTGGTAGAAGGCACTCACTGGGCATGCCTCACTCCCCAACTGGCAATGAATGTCCCTAGGAGGGAAAGCCTTCAATGAGTACAGAATGTAAATTTTAAACCAGTGTGAATTTACAAAGAAAGAAACAGAGGCACTTTAGAAATGGATAGGAATACCCTCCCCCTGGATGACATAATCATTAACTTTGTTCAGGGAGGTCTGCGGAGACGGATTATTTGTTCAGTGTTTTAGAAAGGTAGTCCTCACATTCCGTGGCATTCAGAGGAGGTGTTTATCTCTTCAAAAAACAAATAGTCTCCATAACAGCTTATCCTAACTGAGAATCTTAAATGATAAAATTTGAATAGGGCCTGAAAATATTAAAATCAGTTTGCCTACCCTTCTGCTCTGATTCCTTTGCCAGAGTTATATGTTCCTAGGTCTCCTAAAGATGGGCTGTGTCACTGAACAGGGGACAGGAGACACCTTCTCACTTTATGTCATGTCTCATTAACCTATGAGATGAAAGTGTTCTCTTGCTTTTGAAGAAAAACTGGAGGAGAATGGGGCTTTTAGGAGGCTTCAGGGAAGTAACGGGCAGAAGCAGGATTTTCTTAGCCCTTGCTTCTTCCCAATGTGGCCTTTTGTACTCCGTCCTCCACAGTGTTTGTTCCGCAGTAATGCCTAATCGAGCTGCGGTCAGAGGCCAAGACTGCTGCTTCCCATCAAGGGGCTAGAACAGCTGACCTGGAGAATCTGGTGTTTAGTAGATGGACATTTGGGTCCTCTTTCTCTCTGTGTAGGAGTAGGTTTACTGTGAATCCTTTTCTAGGGGCTGAAGGTTAGGTGGGATCTGGGATCCTGCTGAGGTATGGGACAACTTCAGATAACAATTTACTGTGTATTCCGGTCAAAATTAATTCAAATATAAAAAAATAAATAAGGATAGAAAGAGCAGAGGCTAATATTCCATTTCTACATTTCTATAGGTGCTTATTGTACCTCTGATAATAAATTTCATTTATGTTCAAAGCCTTGGAGGGAACAGTTCAGCAGTTCAGCAGCAGGGCACTTGTTTCGATAAGTTAAAAACAGAACCATCATATGATCTATCCTACACCTCTGGATATCCAAAAGAGTTGAAATCGAGGCCTTGGAGTTAGCACTCTCCTCTTTCTCTCTCCTGACCTGTAGAGGCGCAAGCATGCTGTCTCATATTCCTGCTGCCTTCCTCACCAGGATAGACTGCACCTCCAAACCAGGCAGCTACCCAGAAACACAGAGGCCACTGGAGCTGTGGAGAAGGGGCCAGTCTACTCTCAAGCTGTCAGTGTCACTAGCACAGTGGTTTATGTATGTCTGTAATCCAAGTACGAGAGGTTCAGGGCTTTCAAGTCATCCCTGGCTAATTAGTGAATTTGAGGCCACTTGGATCACATGAGACCCTATTTAAAACAAAACAAAACATATCATCCTCAAGACGCTTGTGTTTCAGGTGTTCTAGATGTGATAGCAGAGGCTTGCTGCAAGATTCCAGAAAGCCACAGAGGCCAGGAAATGTAACACAGACATGGATTCATTTCAAGGAGTTCCTGAGAGGCCATTACTGCATGAAGCTGTGACCGTGAAACCTGGGTTGCTGTGGAGATCCCAAGAACGGGGAATGTGGAGTCTCTTCCATACAGGTACTGAGTGGCGCTGCTCAGTGAGAGAGCTTCTTGGGCTGCAGACAACAGAACTGCAGGGGTGGGAATGCCAGATCTGTTAGGGGACAGATGACGCCGACAGCCTCCGGTGCTGGACTCAGCACTGTCCAGTCTGGTGTTTGATCTGCCAGGCAGCCTTGCTTTGGTCGTGTCTTTCCTTGCTGGGTTCCCAGGCTTCCATTTTGGAGCAAGGTTACTCTGTGATGTATTTTGAAAAACGTACATTTTCTTTACAGATTTATTTCTTTTTATTTTACGAATATGGATGCCACTCCTGCATGCAAGTGTGTATACCGCATGCATGCAGTGCCCATGGAGGCCAGAAGATAGCGTAGGATCCCTTGGAACTGGAGTTGCAGACAGCTGTTAGCCATGAGAGTTCCGGCAAACAACCGTTTCTGTAGTTTTCTTACAAAAGGAGAGGTGAGCTGTTTATTCTTTTTGAGTTCTTCGTGCCAGAAAAACAAAACTAATAGATCTCAGATGTTCAATCTGAGGTGACAGGATGGAAAGTGCAGAGACGCTTTGGAGAACAAATTTTACCACATCTGTTTATTTAGCATGTGTAGATGGGCACCGCTGGGTGTCGGTGCTCCTGTGGCTATCAGAGAGTAACTTTTGAGAGCTGGTTCTCCCCTGCCACGTTGTGGGTTCTGGAGACCGTTCTTAGGATGCCAGGTTCGGAGGCAAATGCTTTTACTCTCCGGACCATCTCACCACCCCACTAATTATTTGTTTTATATTTGAGACAGGGCCTCCTGCAGTTCGGCAGGCCTGTCCTTGAATTTCTGATCTTCCTCCCTCTCTCCTGAGAGCTGGACTCACAGGTGTGCACCGGCACTCTTGGCAAAGATGCATTGTTTAAGCGCTAGAATAGATAAGAATGTTCTTGCATGATTTATGTTTCCCAGTAATGTATTGTACTCCGAATTCAGCAGTGTAAGGCTATATGCAATTTACAGCCATAAATATTTAAAATAAAGCCCTTTTGCTTTTGTAACATCACCTCACACCTTGGCTCAGTAAAACATGAGAAGTGCTGATTTTCTGTTGGGACATGTAACTCAGTTTAGGTAACCTCTTCACATGGATGATGCATTTAAATGTCTGGGAGATGGTGCAAATCACTAAAAGCCCTTGGAGAAGATGTCTTGGTCAGAGCTGTGTAAAGGAGGAGGAAAACAAGGTGTACAGGCAGTGTGTGCCTTCGAGGCTTCAGGCCCTTTCCTGCAGACAGCATGCCTTTTGCTGGGGTTGGACTACTCCCACCTCTGTGAGTTAGTGAGCACTGCCTACCCTGTCACTCTGCACTGCTGGGTGTGGAGTAGGTGTGTGACCTGAAGGCACTGGAGTCCTTCCAAGATGATTTTCAACCCAGAAAGAGGGACAGAGAGTCCCTTCTTAATGACATAGATGGTGCAATCACTAGCGCCGGTTAGCCCGGGAGGCAACTGCCAGAATGAGTGAATGAAACGACGTGAAGACAGAGGTAAAAGGACAGAATTTGTGACTTTTGTTTAGCTAGTCCCTAATGGGAGCCTTACCTTAGTCCAGCTAGACCGAGGTTTATTCTGTGACTATCATTTGTCTTTCATCCAAGCTTGTTGCAGTTGGGTTTTATTACTTTCAATTTAAAGAGTCTAGAGGTACAGTTCAAGGCCACCAGCACACTCAATGGATAAAGAAATGTAAAACAATAATAGGAAAATACAGAGTATTACGAATGTGTCCTCCTTGTCCTGTATTTTGAAGGGCAAGCATTTTATTTACAACAGGGAGGAGTTTCTGAAAATAGGTTTCCTAAGAAAATGAGTTCCTATTCTGGGCAGAACAGCCTCCAAAACAATACAGAGAAATCCTGTCTCAAAAAACCAAAAAGAAAAAGAAAAAAAAAAAGGGGGGGGTTCCTACCATACCCTTAGGGAAGTTAGCCGTTGTCAGCAATCGAAGAAAGACTGGGGACCAGGACAAAGTCAACATCCCACTTGGTGATAACCAGATGAACAGAAGTGGGAATCAGCTTGGAATATAAAGATGTACCAGACCTATGGAGAGATATGGGAAACTTTAGCAAAGGCTGTGAAGGCCCAGCAGATCAAATCCATGGCTGTTGAGATAGCAGCACTTTGTAGGGCACAGAGGGAGGCCTCAGGAACCTTCCTTTACAGCCTGAATCCTGTCAGAAAGGATACACTGAGGGACCAGCCAGGGCCAGGCGGCAGTGCACTGCTATCATACGCTGATTCAGCAGCTCCCACTGCTCATGCGCTTCATTTCCTAGATCTTATCTGGTCATGCAGGTGCTGCTTGTGTTCTGCTGAGCCTGCTTCCTTCTAGGGAGAAAAGAAATGGCTTTACCGACAATTTGAAAACAAGGCAGTGTGCATAGCGAGGGGCTGTTTTTGCTAGAGCAGCAATACAGTGACTTGTTGTGCATCCCTTGCTTGGTCCAGTGACTAGAGACTTGTAGACCCTGGACACATCCTCAGTTTGGGAGTTAAGGGTGTTGCTCGGTGATAGAGAGCTTGCCAAGCAAACATGAGTTCCTGGTTTAATCCTTAGCACTGGAAACAAAACAGAATAGAAGAGAACAAAACCACACAATCTGAGTTCACCTTTTCCCACTGTGAAATGAGGAAATAGGGACCAGTAACAAGAGATGGCCAGTGGGGTGGTGGTGGCACGGGCCTTTAATCCCAGCACTCGGGAGGCAGAGGGAAGCCCATCTCTGTGAGTTCGAGGCCAGCCTGGTCTACAGAGCAAGTTCCAGGACAGGCAGAGAAACCCTGTGTTGAAAACAAGCAAACCAACAAACAAAAAGAGAGACTGATGAGGCCACAGATAGTAGTTCTGTCTGTCCTGCAGTGCCAAATTATCCCTTTGGGCCACTTTATAAAGTAAAGGACTTGGCCTAAATCCCCAATATTTGTGACTTGAATTAGATATTTCAACATCAAATGCTATATACTCACAGTTATATACAGCACACAAGGAAAATTCTTCAAGGATGGCTCAGGGACTAAAACACTTTCTGTACAAAGCTGATGGTCACAAGTTTGAAGTAGACTTATGTTACATACTGAGAATGTGTAAAAATGAAGAGTAAAGCAAGAACATATTTCATATTTAAAAAAAGAAAAGATTCTGATGCTGGGACTGGAGTAATAGATGGCTCAGCAGTTACAAGCGCTTGATGCTTTCCCTCAGTTTGGTTCCCAGCACCAAGGCTGGGCTGCTCACAACCACCTTTAACTTTAGATCCAGGGCATATGATGCTCTCTTCCGGTCTCAGTAGGTACCTGCACACAAACACACACACACACACACACACACACACACACACACACAGAGAGAGAGAGAGAGAGAGAGAGAGAGAGACTTAAAACAAGTCCTGATGCTAAACAACAGAAAAAAAAGAAATAAAATCCAAATGTCCTAAAGTTGGGCATGGTGGGGCAAGCTTGTAATGTCAGTACTAGGGATGGGGAGATGGGCAGGGCAGTGGAGGTTGTGGAGACTGGCATTACAGGGGCACTGTTGTCTAATGGGTATGGAGCTCAGTGTGGGAGGACAGTGGTGACAGTTGCACAGCCATGTGAATGCATTTGGTGCCATTGGATTGCACTTGGAAACTGTCAAAGTAGCACATACTTTATGGCGATAAAAATGAGGAAAGAAGGATGAAGAAAACAGAGATGGTGAAGTGAGTAGGTAGGATGGACAGGCAACTGTTCCTGTGGAGGCTGGAATTAAGAACGCAAAAGATGGTAACAGATTTGACTTTTATTTCTTCTCTACACTCACTGTGGTTACTCCCTGTGAGGGTTTGAATGAGGGTGGTCCCCACAGGCTCATATTTGAATACTTGGTCCCCAGTTGGAGAAACTGTTTGGGAAGGATTAGGAGGTGGGAGGTGGGGCCTTGTTGGAGGATGTGTTTCACTGGTGGTGAGCTTTGAGGTTTCTAAAGACTGGCACCTCTCTCTCTGTCTCTGTCTCTGTCTCTGTGTGTGTGTGTCTCTCTCTTTCCTTCTCCCTTCCCTCCCTTCCCTTCCCCTCTTGTGCATCAAGATAGGATCTTTTTACTATTCATTCACCCCACCCACCATTATGGACTCTATCCCTCTGAAACGGTAAGCCAAATTAAATGTTTTCTTTTATAAGTTGCCTTGGTCATGAAGTTATACTGCAGCAATAGAAAAGTAACTTAGACATTTCCTTTTCCTTCTTCATTTCCCCTCAAATATCTGTAAAGGAAAAGAATCCATAGCTCCAACTATAAAAAGTCTACCAGAGCCAGGCATTGGTAGCACACATCTTTAATCCCAGCACTCAGGAAGCAGAGGCAGGCAGATCTCTGTGAGTTTGAGGCCAGCCTGATCTACAGAGCGCGTTCCAGGACAGCCTCCAAAACAATACAGAGAAACCCTGTCTCGGAAAAAAAAAGTCTACCAGAAATAATCTCATTTCATTCTTGATTGCACTGTCTTTTTTTCCTCCTGGTCCCCTCTCAACAGGACAGGAAGACCTGACTAGAAAAGTCAGCAGACCCTAGCAATTTTTCGTTTGTACTAACAGCTCAAGAATAACACACTATATGTGTGTACCCAAAGCTCTGCTATTGTACAAATTACACATCTAATAAAGAAGATTTTTCTATGTTGTCCACAAAGAAGGGAGGGCTCTACAGAATGAAGTGCACCCTGGGTGCCCTTTTTGCATCTGCTTTGCAAAACAGACATTGCAACATAATGTTGGAGATTAAATTGTACTTCCCTCCATATTTTCTCTTTTCCAAACCCCATATTTAACCAGTTAGTTGGACATGAACCTTGTTATGGGGAAAACTCCAGGTAGAAATGTATACAGTTTATGGCCAGTAGGCTCAGTACTGCATATAATGTGGGGTTTGTACTTCCCAAAATGGAAAGTTTAACAGATGTTTAAAGTTTTAATTGTTTAAAAATTGGGAAGTTGGCTGGGCAGTGGTGTTGAATGTCTTTAATCTCAGCAGCCCGGAGGCAGAGGCAGGCAGATCCTTGTAAGTTTGAAGCCAGCCTGGTCTACAGAGTGAGTTCCAGGGCAGCCTCCAAAACAATACAGAGAAACCCTGTCTCAAAAAACCCAAAATAAATAAATAAATAAATAAACAATAATAATAAAATAATAAAAGAAAAGGCATGAGAAATAGGTTAAGTTACAAGAGCTAGCAAGAAAACAGCTAAGCTAAGGCTGAACGTTCAAAATTAATAAAATTCTGTATCATGATTTGGAAGCTGGTTGGTGACCTAAAAGGAAAAGTACAGGCATGTATTGTCAGTTTATCACAGTTCTTTTCCAAGTCTTATTTCTGTGTGGTTCCTAGAGGCATGTATTTCTGGCTCTAAGTCTGTGCCCTAAGGGTGATGGATAGATCTTAAGGAAGCATAGGAAGAGACAGATTTTACTTATAACAAAAAAGAGATTCATTTTGTACAGGAAAACCTTCAAGTTTTAAAATATGTATGTACTGGGGGACTGATTGAGATTTTCCTGGATTGGAAGGAAGATGTACAGGCCAGTGGTGGTTCAAGGCAGAGTGTGTGTGTGAGATCAGCTTCTATGAAATATGGTACTGGAAACTGCAGACCCCAGGGAGGAATGGCTACATGGCATGTCATAGCATGAGGAATGGTAACCATCTGTGTCCCTTATAGGGCCCGGAGTAGTTGGAAACTAAGAGATGAACAGACATAAAACTGGACAGTAGAAATCACAGCCATGTTTCCGAGGGCAAAATGAATCTGTGGTCATTTCCCCTTGTCAGTGGGCAGGGAGACAAACCTAGCATTGCACCAGCAGACTGAAGAGTCCCTTCTCCCTTTATAAGCATCTGGTCTGTGGACCTGTAATGATGGCCACACCCCTTTGGATGTGGTTTCAGGCAGATGGAAGCAGAAAGAGAAGAGCTTGAGGCCAGCTTTCCTTTGCTTGGGCTCTTTCTTGCGGGTCAACGGATCTGGTAGGGAGAGCAAAGAAATGCTCCAGCGGTTCTTTGTATTTTTTCTATGTAATTGTTCCCCAATAAACACCCATTTATCATTTATATTGGGTCTACTAATATAATTATATCCTTGTCTTCATCCCTTGGTGACCTCTGTTTAGATAAGCTAGAAAACAATTTCAGGATAAGTCTGAGTGAATCAGTTGTAACGTGTAGTCTTTCCGCCTGCCACCCGGGCCCTGCCAAGCTGTCTAAATCCCCAAATAACACAAAAGATGCTATATTAATTATTAAGCTGTTGGCCATTTCCTTGGTTTCTTACTGGCTAGCTCTGACTTAAGTATTTAACCCATAATTGTTAATCTAAGTATTTCTCTTACCGGAGAAAAGGGTCTGAACCTCTTACTCCTCTGGCAGCCTACATAGTGTCTGTCTGTGCCTCCCTTTTCCAGAATCCTCCTCAACTCCTAGTTCCACCTATCTTGCTTTTCTATTGGCCAACAGTGCTTCATTCAACAACAAATAAGAGAGACAGATTTTCAGAATAACATCTCCCATCATCTCCTCTTTTCTGTCTAAATAAAAAGAAAGATTTTAACTTTAACATAGTCAGATTATATATAACTGAACAGTTATCAAATAAGAACTTTAGTTACAATATTTTGTCCATTAACCTTTAGTAAGATTTAAAGAAAATATCATCTATCCTATCTTTGTGAGTCTAAAGTCTTATATATAGCTTATCTTTTATCATAACTAAAGAAAACTATAATTATAACTGTCTTCAACTCCATCAAAGACCACAAGTGAATTTATTAAGACAGAGACACATTTGAGGAAGAGAGTGCACACTGAGGACATAGGTATCACACTTAGGTGTCCTTGTGATGGCTGAATATATGATCCTGTTGCTTTAAATTACATGTCCACAGGCTGTAATTTATAAGAGTTTAAAGATTAAGCAAAACTTCAAGCTTTTAGTAAAAATTAAGTAAATATATGAGCTATTTTAGTTATTTCTCCTAAAGAATTTTCTTTGTTAATGGAATTGTAAACTGGTTTTATGGGGTGCATGGTTGAGATTTAGGGATGGTGTTGTGCCCAAATTTTGAACCCCCAAAATCACGAAGAGACCCATTCTATGCAAAAGCAAAGAGTCTTTTATTGTTTAATGAGTTAATCCCGTTAGCTTGGGCCCTTTGTCCATTCATCGAGGTAGACACTTGGAGAAGTGAGGCAGGGAATATAGTGTCTAGGTGTATGCAATAATCTCAGGATTGGTGCGCCTCTCTGGGCTTGGACGACCTGTTCTGTGTTGATTGGTCAACTGGTTGTTATGGTCTATAGGCCGTTCCAGGGCAGTTGCTATGTCTGCGTGTCACTGTTGTGCACTTGTATTATAAGCACACCCAGAGCCATAAAGCACAGCCCTGCCAGCTAACTGGTATCTGACCTCCTAATGACTAGGGCAAACCCAGCAAGGTCAGACATGTGCTGAGTCGGAGGCCTACATGTCTTTTCTGCAGCCTGTCATGGCTGCTAAAGTGGGGGCCTGGTCCCTTCATTGGGAAGTCACAGACATTCTGTTTTTACACATTTATTTACTTATTTTGTAGGGAGGCACACACATGCCATGGCTCAGGTCATCAGGTTTGGTGGCAACCCTCTTTACCCAGTGAGCCATCTCGATGGTCCTGCTGGCAAACATACTGCCTCTAAGCAAGCTGGTGCTGAGAATTGAACCCAGGGCTTCTTGAGCTATTGCTGAGCTTTATCTCCAGCCCTAGTTGTTTGTTTTTAACATCTTTATTTGGGGTGTCTTTAGAAAGACACATATTATCTCTGTTGGCAATTTTGGTTTTGTTAGTTGTGTTGAATTTTTAAATTTTTTATTACTTTTTAAATTTTATTTGTTTATTTATTTATTTGGTTTTTCAAGACAGGGTTTCTCTGTATTGTTTTGGAGGCTGTCCTGGAACTCTCTCTGTAGACCAGGCTTGCCTCGAACTCACAGAGATCTGCCTGCCTCTACCTCTCCAGTGCTGGGATTAAAGGTGTGTGCCTCCAATGCTAGGTGACTTTTTAAATTTTATGCATATGGGTGTTTGGTTTGCATGAAGGCCAGAGGTGAGTGCCAGGTTTTCTGGTAAGGAGTTAGAGATGGTTATGAGTCACCATGTGGGTGCTGGGAATTGAACAGCGGTCCACTGGAAGAGCAGTCTCAACCTGAGCTATCTCCAGCTCTGTGTTGAGTTTCTTTTTTTTTTTTTGGTTTTTACGAGACAGGGTTTCTGTGTATTGTTTTGGAGGCTATCGGTCCATCCCGGCCTCGAACTCACAGAGATCCGCCTGCCTCTGCCTCCCGAGTGCTGGGATTAAAGGCGTGCACCACCACCGCCCGGCTCCTGTGTTGAGTTTCTTAATCCTTATTTAACAAACCAAAGTGTCTGGGACTTTTCATTTTTCCTGTCCTTCTACCTATTCACTCTCTGGTACTTGTGTTTAGAGCTCCAAGAAGACTGAAGGCAAACACTGCTCTAGCAGATTAACTGCAGGAGTGTGTGTGTGGTTGTCTAAACTACTATATTACACAAACTGCTACAGTGGAAGCTTCACCCCAGCCCCTGGCATCCATGTACTCAAAGAGTCTACAGTGTTATGGTGGAGGTTCCACCTGAAAGAGGTAAACTAAACTCAAAGGTTTCACTTCTAATAAATCACACTGGGGGGAAATTATATGAATGTGGCAAAGTCTTAAGTTCCCATCTAACTCTTGTTATTCATACTGGAGAGAAACTATATAAATGAGGTTATAAAAAAGTCTTCAAAACAAATTCAGTCCCCTAGCCTCTAGTTCATGTGTCGTGAACAAAACTCCAAGACAACCTACCTCCTAGACTTAGTAAGTACCTGAATACTGTGTTTGATAACAACCACCTCCAGGAGACAGAGAAACCACAGAATGCTCCCTCCCAGCATCAACCAATGAGAACAGGCTACCTGCAAGTAACAAACAAAGCGATAGAAACCACTAATGCAGCCGTGCATTGGTGGCACACGCCTTTAATCCCAACACTCTGAAGGCAGAGGCAGGCAGATCTCTGTGAGTTCGAGGCCAACCTGGTCTACCGAGCGAGTTCTAGGACAGGTTCCAAAAACAATACAGAGAAACCCTTTCTCAAGAAACAAAAACCAAACCCAAAAAACAACCCACTAATGCTCCCCCATCTGTAGCCTGCCAATCAAAAATACTAACAAACCAGTTGCCCTGACTCTGAGAAATTCCCCTAATTGTTCCCCAAATGTCAACCAGTCAGCATCCCATCCATACCTACTGATGTTATTCTGTGATTTATTTTTCCTTTAAATCCTGGCAATAGACAAGGAACTTCGATCCCTCTGGAGGCTGCTGTGTCAGACTGCTAGACAGAGATCTTATCAGTAGGATTAAACAATAAAGCCTTGCATTTGCAGTTTGGTGAGTCTGTCTCCTTGGCAGTCTCTGGGGGTCTTCCATACTTGGGCACAACACACCCAACTCCCCTCCCCCATCTCCCTCCAAACCCTGCTGCATCTCAGCCTGCCAAATGATGGCGCCCCTCCCCCAGATATACCCACTCCCACAGGGTACTTAAACTGACCCCCAGAGACCAGACTTGTGTTTTTTTTCAGTCTCACTTTCCTGTCTCCTCTCTGGGGGGCTGGAAGACCATCTGGGAGAACTATATCCATTAAACGTGCATTTTGTTTAATTCGGTTTGATTTGGTCTGATTTGGATTGTTGCTATCGGTGGAGTGGTTTATCCAGGTGTAGACACTTTTCAGAATTCACTGTATTACTGTTGCAAATCTTACTTATCTGAGTTTAAGGGCTAGGATTTGAAACTATTCAGTTTTGCAATTTTCTTTTGTTTGTTTTGAGGTAGAGTTTCTGTGTAGCCCTGGTTGTCTTTGGAACTCCCTAGGTAGACCAGGTTGGCCTTGAACTCAATACCTGCCTACTTCTGCTTCTGGAATGCTGAGATTAAAGGTGAGATACACGCTGCTCAGTTCCAGTTAGCAATTTTTTTCTAAGTTTTTTCTAAATTAAGATGCAGAAGAAGGTAGTGACATCACTTTATTCAGCTTTTCCTATAACTCTTGCTTTACTATACCCAAAGAAGTGTTTCTGTTCTCAGCTACATCCCTTCTTCAGGCTACAGAAAATAAACAAGACCCAAATTCCCAAAGGATGGATTGCAAGCCTGCCAGACTGAGGCCATAGATGCTGTGTTTGGTGTTACTGCTCAGTAGGCACTTGCGCCTACTCCTGGCATCCACTGCAAGCAAGAACTTGGGAAAATGTTTTTATAGTAAATAAATCTGGGTTGAACTGCAAAGTAGAAACAAAATCACTTTAAAAATGTTCTGAACTAAGCCGGGCGTTGGTGGTGCATGCCTTTAATCCCAGCACTCAGGAGGCAGAGGCAGGCAGATCTCTGTGAGTTCGAGGCCAGCCTGGTCTACAGAGCGAGTTCCAGGACAATACAGAGAAACCCTATCTCGAAAAACCAAAAAAAAAAAAAAAAGGAAAAAGAAAGAAAGAAATGTTCTGAACTTCAAAGGAATTGCCCTTGCATAGAAGGGACCTACTTGTTCCAGAATCTCATGCGAGCCTTCAGAGCAACTCTTTTGAAAAGAGAACTTGTGTGGAGAAGTATAAACAGATTTGGCCATGTGCCCAGCTCGGCTCAGGGCCACATTCCTCTGGTCCGGACTGCATTCAGCTTATTATGCTCCTTTTAATACCTCCTCACAACCACAGGAGCTCCAGTGAAAGAGAGCCAAGATTCGGGTTCTTGCTCCTCAGTTCATGAAACAAATAATGAGAAAGAATGGAGAGTCAGCAACTTGAAAGGCTATCCTGGATGAGGGTGGGAGTAGCTGCGGGAGGGAGAGATCTCTCTGCATGTTCTTAGCCACGTCTGTCCTTTCGTGGTGCAGAGTTAGAGCCCATGTACAAGCACAAAGGCTTGTTTGTTTTATGTTATTTTTGAGACAGGGTCCCTCTGTGTAACTCCTGGCTGGCCTCCAAGCAGTTATCCTCCTGCCTCAGCCTCCGAAGTGCTGTGATTATCCGGTGCACCGGGTCATAATCGCATGACCTCACTGTTCCAGGTCCTTCTTCACCTGACACATTCTTCTTTGAGTGCTCTGTCTACGCTGGAGTGACAGTGTGGGTCTTCGGAAAATCTGGTGAACTAATGAGGACTGGCCTGTGGAGCAAGTGCAGCAGAGCCAACCCAGGAGCAATGGGCTTACACACTGTCTCGCAGTTGGCCAGAAGCCAGGGCCGGGGACTCTACGCCCAGAGGTGCTCAAAGCCAGTAGGCTCCCCGCCACGAGGGCGGCTGGTGCAATTCCCTGCTCTCTTGCGTTGACAGCCAAGGCGGGTTGAAATTCTAAACAACGGGAGGAGCAATTGATCGCAGAATCGGATGGTGAGCACAGCCAATGGGGATGCGGGCTTCTGGGTAGGAACCAATCAGTACGTGGCCTGAGACAGCCGCCCAATGGGGCGCCGAGTCTGCGAACTGGAGCCCGCCCCGCCCCTGCATCCGGAGACGCGGGTAGTTCGCGTGGTCTCTGCTCCTGCCACTTCCCCCGCTGTAGCCTCAGCACCATGGATGCTGCCAAGCAAGTGATTAACTTTGGGCCAGGGCCTGCCAAGCTGCCACACTCGGTAAGATGGCTGGGGTTCGGCCGGAGAGCCGGCATCGGGATGCAGGCGTCGGGATGTGGATGTCGAGATACAGTCATCGGTGTGAGGGACGTTCGGATGCCGCCATCGAGATGTAGCTGCTGAGGCCGAAGTGCGCTCCTGTGCTGAGAGACCCGTGTGGATCATGCGTGTACCCGCGCGCGTGGGAGAGTGAATGAATGGGCAGTGGCGGGCGGGCCAGGGGCGAGCATGTCAGTCTCCGGGGTGGCAGGCTAAACTCGGGGCGCTGGGAACACAGTCCTCGGAACTCGGAAATGGAAAGCTGCCTGCTTCTCCCTCCAAACCCCCACCGAACCCACTCAGCCCCCAAACCTTTCTCTTGGAAACCCGCTTGTCCCCTCAGTGCGCCCGGGGTTCTGACTCTGAAACGCTTTGGTCTGTTTGTCTAAGTTCCATTCGCTTGATCTGGGTGCCATCCCGTCCCTCGCGGGTTCCTCTCGCATCCCAGCTGTGCGGAATGAGATGCCTCTCATGGCTTGGAGCCCTTGAATCAGCTGCCGAAACGGTATCTGATAACCGGTTGCCACAGCGCTCCGGCATGGCCAAGAATTGTACAATTATCTATTGTTGAACCCTGGCGATCTCCCCGGGGACACCGCGGCCTCTGTGGAGCAGAAACAGGATCTTGCTGTGTGAGAGGGGAAAGGATGCCTTGCTTTTGTGGGGACAACCGCACAAGCTGAGAACAAGGCTTATTCTGCGGTCTTTGCAGTTCATCTTCCGTGACGTTCTTTGCTAGAACTGTGGAAACTTATCCAGGAACCCTCTCCCACTCTTAGAGAGTGGGCTGTGTCCCGTACCCTCGACTCCCCCTCTCCGTATGGTAAGGCGAGGTCTGAGTACAAGCTAGTCCAAGAGATGGTGTCTTAGATATGGTTGCTGTTGCTGTGATGAAAACCATGACCTAAAGCAACTTGTGGAGGAAAGGGTTTATTTCACTCACAGTTACACATGTAACTTCATTATTAAAGTAGTGAGGGCAGGAGCTGATGCAGAGGCCGTGCAAGGGTGCTGCATTGGTTTGCTCTCCATGACTTTCTCAGATTCATTTATGGAACTCAGGGCCACCAGCTCAGGGGTGGCCCCACCCAAAATGGGCTGGACCTTCCCCGGATCAATTACGGATTAAAAAAATGCCCTACAGGCTTCCCTACAGCCTGATCTTAAGGGGGAAATTTCTCGAGGGAGGCTCCTGTTTTTTTATACAACTCTGACTTGAGACAGGTTGACATAAAACTAGCCAGCACACAGGGATTATAAGTATGAGCTATTAACTTCAACTTAGGAATTCTTGATTTAATTGAATTATAAAGGTTAGAGAAACGTTCAAAAACATTTTTGACTGCCACCCATAAAGAAAAATAAAGTTTATAAAAGTATGCACCTGAGGCTGGAGAGATGGCTTAGTGATCTACCTTTTGGCTAGAAGTCTTTTTAAAAAACAGTGATTTGGGTTATAAAATAGACATTTTCATTTTTAAGAATTATATGTATGCTGTGTCTGTGTGTGGGGATGTTCACATGAACAGGTCTGAGGAGGCCAGAAATGTTAAAGGCTGTAGTGAGTCAGCTGACAAGGAAGAGCAGTTTGTGCTCTTTATTTTTTTATTTTTATTTATTTTTTTTGAGACAGGGTTTCTCTGTATTGTTTTGGAGGCTGTCCTGGAACTCACTCTGTAGAGCAGGCTGGCCTCGAACTCACAGAGACCCGCCTGCCTCTGCCTCCCGAGTGCTGGATTAAAGGCATGCGCCACCACCGCCCGGCTCAAAAGCTGAGCCATCTCTTCAGTCCTGGTTTTAAATGTATAGATATGTTTTTCAAGAAAGCACTAGAAAAACACAGGGAAAAAAATACAGGTCTGATCGGGCGGTATTGGATGCCTTCTGGCTTCTGAGGGTACACACACAAATAAAGGAACAATAAAATAAAAAACCAAGTAAGAATCAGTTCAAGGATGTTTTCAGGAAGTTGGTAAAGGTATTTGGTAGAGGCTTGCTCATCATTTGCAAAGGCAGGTTCTGTTTAATCCCCAGTAACACATGCACAAAAAAAATCAAGATTCTGTTGCAGACCAGTGTTTCTTACACTATGTGAATGTATTCACTAAACTTTTCTTGTGCTTTTTACTTGTGTGATAGTTGCATTTGTGTTTATGGGGCACAGTACAGTATTTCAACATATAATTTAATGATGTCTTTGTATCTTTTGTTTTCTTTAAGCCAGATTGCCAGGGTGGGATTTGGACCTTCTGTCTTCCACTAGTTGGGATTACAGAACTACTATCTAGACCAATTCTTAGCTAGTATTTCTTTTTGTTTGTTTGAGACAGGGTCTCATTATTAGAGTCCTGGCTGAGTTGTAACTAATTATTTAGACCAGCCAGTTCCTGGCTTCAAATTCACAGAGATCTGCTGGGATTAAAGGTGTGTACCACCATGCCTGGCCGGAGCCTTTTTTTATTAGGGACATCCTTTATTCACCTGTTTAGATGAGGGGAACATATATCTTATTTTCTGTTTTATCCTCTGTCCTTGTGCCCCTTCTGATTCCTTTCTTCATTTCCTTCCCCTCTAGTGATTTCCTTTCTTTTGGTGCTGAGAATAGACTCAAGGGACTCCAGCGTGCCCAACACTTACTATACCACTGAACTGCACCCCTAGCTTTTGTTTTTCATTTCATTATAGGGGAACTTACATTGCTTATTTGATTTAATAAGAGAAGGTTTTATGAATGATGGGTTTCCCAATTAATGTGACATCAATAAATCCCATGTCTCTTCAAAGGCTGCCTTATCAGAATGAAATAATATGCAAAGTCAAGATGTAGTCCATAACTAAGAAACTTTCTTTCAGCCTGGGTTGGACACATTTTCTGTTTCCCCCTCCTTCTTCCTCCTCTTTTTCCTCCACCTCCCTCCAGCTTTGCTGAAAATTAAACCCTGGACTTCCAATGTGCTAGGCAACTGCTCTGTCACGAACTTCATGTAGGATAGTCTTAGCTCCTAGGGTTTAATTCACAACATGGGTCACCTATCTGAATCTCTTACTTTTGCCAGCATCCCCTACCCTCCTCGAGGAAACTGACCTGCCTGTATGATTTGGACATAACTAGCTTTTGCTCTGGTTGGTTCCTGAACTGAGAACTTTATATGTCTAATAAATGAGTTTTAAGAGAGAGGCAAGTGAATTTTGTAGGAGGACACAGTCCCTTGAATCATTCATGTTGCCTAATTTCAGGCCCATCTTGTGTAAGTTGTACCAGTGATGCTCTGAGAAGGTGAGGGAAGGGGCTTGGCTGTGGGTGGGAATGGAAGCCTGGGCACCTTCTGGGTCTCTGTTTAGCTGATGGGCCTCACATCTCTGGTGTATGTGAAGAGGGGAAGTGTGCAGGGCATCTTGAGATCGTTCTTTCTTGTCTTTTTCTAGGTATTGCTAGAGATACAGAAACAGCTAGTGGACTACAAAGGACTCGGCATCAGTGTGCTTGGTAAGATTTACTTTTGGATTCTGTTACTGCCCAAGTTTAAAAGGGAACAAAAATGCCTCAAGCCCAGGCTTTACTCCCAATGGTCTTCTTATAGGCAGTGATAGGCATGTTTAACTTTAATGTCCTGGCTTACATGTTTGCTGGAGTCAAGATTGAGCACAGTCTAAGAACTGGTGAGAAGTTTTGATATAAATCACTGGCTCCAAATTGTTTTTTGGGTTTTAAAGGCAAGGTTTCTTTGTGTAGCCCTGGCTGTCCTGGAACTAACTCTGTAGACCAGGCTGGCCTGGAAGTCACAAGACTGCCTGCCTCTGCCTCCCAAGTGCTGGGATTAAAGGTGTGTGCCACCACCACCCAGCCCTAATTGGTCACAAAATGTGAGATTAGCAGATATTATACATTTGCATAAGGGTGCCACCAAGGCTCTATAATATTACTTCACATTCAATGTAAAGTTTTTATTATACTTAAATAAGAACTTGTAGAATTTAAAAACTTCACAAGCCTCTACAAAGGTCTTGCTCATTAATAATTTCTTTATTAAACTTTTGCTTCTGTGTTGTTTGGGAAGAGAACCTCCAAGTTCTAAATTCCACATTTATTTATTTATTTTTCTAGCATGTTCCCCAGGCTATGCTGTGTGATAGGACTTCGGGGTCAGCTGTCTGAGTCTCTAGCTTGGGAGAAAGAGATAGAGTCGGTTCGATCAGGACCAAATGATCATGGCGCTTGAAAAATCACTGCGCCGTGACCACAAGACTGGAAGTTCACAGTTTGAGTATCGGTGTGAATTGTCCTCTGCATTAAGTGTGCATGTGCCTACCTTCTGAACTCAGAGCTTTCCGTAAACTTCACGAGCGTTTCTGTTTGGTGTTGTACTTTGTTGTTTCCTTGCTTCCACAGAAATGAGTCACAGGTCATCAGATTTTGCCAAGATTATTAACAACACAGAGAATCTTGTGAGGGAATTGCTGTAAGTTTTTACGAGTTTTTAAAAATTATTTTATTTTATGTGTGTGTACAACTGAGTATATGTGTGTGCATCACATGGGAGTTTTCAGAGGTCAGACTAAGAGTCAGAACCCCTGGTGAGGCTCCTTCCTTTCTGTATCAACTTTCTAGCTTGTATCAACTTGACATAAAACTAGCCTGGCTACTTGCCATCTTATTGAGCTGACTATAGGCCAAGGACAAGATACTTACATAACATCTGTTGTCCATGCTCCTGCCACCTTGCTGGCTCCTTCTATTTGGTACTGATGCTGGAATTCTGTCCTTTGACCATTTATTCCTAAGCTCTGGCTATTATAAAGCTCTGGGATCTTTGCAGCCAGCCTGATCATCTTTTCCATCCTGGAGTGAAAGTATTTTGCACTTAGTGCTTGAATTTTGCTTACTCAGCTAGACCTAGAGTTGTCAAAGACAGACAACTCAATGATGCCTGGCTCAGTATGGTTACAGGTGATGGACCTGGTTCACAGACTTAAGCAAAGATGGCAATGTTTGCCTTGTGTAGCCAAAGGAGGGCATAGGAGCCCTGTTGACACTAGGGGGAATCTTCCTAAGAAGGTTCTGCTCACCTGTATGCTGGCTTTGCCAGGAGGCCACTGGTATTTGCAAGATTAGCACCTTTGTGATTTGAGCAAAAATCTCAACCAAATCTTATTGGCAGTTTTGTTCACTGTTCATCTCCTGTGTTGGGGTGGCTATGGTTGTAATCTGAGGGTTGAGAAGCAGAAAAATATGCTTCCCTAAAAGAAAGCAGGGCAATTTCTAAGGAAAAGGGAGAAGTCACTATAGGTTTTTACCATTGTCACCAATAAATGTCAAAGAAACCAGTAAATAAATGACTAATTTGGGTAAGAGAGAGTGATTATGAAATTTTACTGTATTTTTTAAGGTGTATTGTGTGTGTGTGTGTGTGGGTGCGCGTGCTGCGTGCTCGTTCATGGAGGCCAGAAGAGTAAATCAGATACTTTGGAGCGGGAGATATAGGTGGTTGTGAGCTGCCTAATATGGGTGCTGGGAACTTAACCCAAGTCCTTGGCAAGGGCAGTACATGCAGTTACCACTGGGCCTTCTTTCCAGCCTCTGTAGAGTCAGACTAGAAATATGCACTTGGTAGAGTACCCCTCATTCTCTATCCTTGAAGTGTGAGCCTATGTATTTACTATCACTGTTTTTATGTTCAGAGATGTTCCCAACAACTACAAGGTGATCTTTGTACAAGGAGGTGGGTCTGGCCAGTTCAGTGCTGTCCCCTTAAATCTGATTGACCTGAAAGCTGGAAGGTGTGCCGACTATGTGGTGACTGGAACTTGGTCAGCTAAGGCCGCAGAAGAAGCCAAGAAGTTTGGGACTGTGAATATCGTCCACCCTAAACTTGGAAGTTACACAAGTGAGTTTTGGGAAGTGATCTGGTGACTCGCCATTACCCTTGTTCTTTTGTTAATGTCCTCTTGTCAGTAGTTACTGATCTCATTTAGATCTTGTAGCTGTAGTGGTCTACTAACTACTGTAGAATGGTGAGAGTCTTGCTTGGCTAAAAGCCTAGGAGCCAGTTTGGTATTTGGTAAGGGAAGATCAGGAACCCCCAGTGATGCTGCCCTTGACCTAGTAACTCCTTATCTTCTTCATAGTAGACCCAAAATGGTCCCTTCTCTAAGAAGGTGGTTGTAGTTGCTTTTCAGCTTGTTATATACTCCCAAGTTTCAGTGCCCTTGCTGGAGCATCCCAATAATAGTATCATGTGCCCTGCTGTGAATTTGTCACCAACTCTGCCTGAGTCACATTTTGCCCCTAGGGATGTGCATTTGATTGGCTTTGCTGGAACTGCATGGTCCCAGATTGCATAAGCACTGGAGTCCTGAGCTGAATCTAATAGATCAACAGGTGTAGGGTACATGGGTATTTGATGCCAAGAAAACTTTCACATGACCTCCATCTTCTTTGTTGGTTCATTTGTCTGGTTTTTTTTTTTTTGTGGTTTTTTTGAGACAGGGTTTCTCTGTGGCTTTTTGGAGGCTGTCCTGGGACTCGCTTGGTAGTCCAGGCTGGTCTCGAACTCACAGATATCCGCCTGCCTCTGCCTCCCAAGTGCTGGGATTAAAGGCGTGTGCCACCAACGCCCGGCTTGTCTGGGTTTTTTGAGACATGGTCTTTATGTGTACCCTTGGATGACCTGGTAATCATATTTTTCGTTGTGAGCCTAACCTTTTAAAGGCTTAGCCATCTCTCCAGTCCAGCTTGGTAGTCTTGATGTAGCACAGGCTGGCCTTGAACTCAGAGCAGTCCTGCTTTAGCCTCCCGAGTGCGGGATGACAGATGTGTACTTGGCTCCTCTGTGCTGCATCTGAATGTTATTTGTACCCAATAAATCCAAAAGGTATGATGGGTCATCTTCAGATGTTAGTGGTGATGACGGCACGAGTAGGTGCTTGTACTTGCCAAGTGCTTTGGAGTCAATAATCCCCTCAGGAAACTAACCAATCTCCTGGGTGACGTCATATATATATGGAAAAGGAAGGAAGTATGCAGATCCTCAAATTTGTTCTCTGTCATAGAAATTCCAGACCCAAGCACCTGGAACCTCAACCCAGACGCCTCCTATGTGTACTTCTGTGCAAACGAGACAGTGCATGGGGTGGAGTTTGACTTCATACCTGATGTCAAGGGAGCAGTGCTGGTCTGTGACATGTCCTCCAACTTCTTATCCAGGCCAGTGGACGTTTCCAAGGTAGAGTATGAAAGGTTGGGTCAGGGAACCAATGAATGTGAAGTGTTTTGATGTATATGCCCCTGGAAAAGACCTAAGGGAGTCTGGAGCTAGCAGAGCCCCCGAAGCCAGGGTGGACACCAGTGATCAGACTGACAGCTGCTGATTTCATCACTAGGTGTCTGTGGTAATGATTGCTCATGGCCTACATGCCAGTAACTTGCTTCCCTTTAACAGTGGCTCTCGAACTGGGCTTGGAGGCATGCGCCTTTGATCCCAGCACTCGGAGGCAAAGGCAGGTGGATCTCTGAGTTTAATGGTAACCTGGTTTACATTTTGTGTTCTAGGCCAGCAAAAGGTATACAGTGACACCCTGTGTTTTTGTTGTTATATTTGATAGTTTTTTTAATGTGTGTGTGTGTGGGGTATACATACATATGTCTCTCTCTCTCTCTCTCTCTCTCTCTACACACACACACACACACACACATGATTTACCTATTACTGCCTGTGAATGGATGCACATTTGCCATGGTGTGCGTGTGGTTTACTTGCTGGACCACTTTACTGACCCAGTTTTGACCACTTTTAGGTGTACAGCTCAGTGGCATTAAGCATGTTAACATTGCTGTGCAGCCTTCACATCTGTTGAAGAATTTTCAGATTTTGTACTAAAGTTTGTACCCTTTAAATTGCCACATCCCCAGTCTTTGCCAATGACTATCCAACTTTATGAATTTGTACTCAAGGGACCTCCTGTAAATGGGATCATGATATTTGTTCTTTAGTGCTTGGCTTAATTCACTAATGTCTTCAAGGTTTATGCTGTGGCATATATCAGAACTTTAGTTTTGCCCGGCATTGGTGGTGCACGCCTTTAATCTCAGCACTCAGGAGGCAGAGGCAAGCAGATCTCTGAGTTTGAGGCTAGCCTGGTCTATAGAGCGAGTTCCAGGACAGGCTCCAAAATAATACAGAGAAACCCTGCCTCAAAAACAACAACAACAACAACAACAACCAAACAAACATAAAAACAGAACTTCAGTTTTAGATTAGTATTCCATTATATAGATCTATGGTATTTGGTATATGGCCACGCCTTGTGTTTTTAAAGAAAACTCTCACTGCATAGCTCAGCCCAACCTGGCCTTGAACTTGAAACCCTCTTGTCTCTCCTCTGTGCCGTTCCAAACCATGTCAGTTGTGAACCGTACACCCTTACTTGATTTTTTGGGCCGATATAGAACCTGTGTCTTGCACAACAAAATGCCCTCAAAAACCATTAGCCATTGGTGTATTCTAAAACTCTCCCTCAGGTGTCTCACCCACTCAGGCTGTGTTGCAGCAGCCCCATTCATGGCAGCTTCTGACTGCCTCTAAGTAGAAGTTTGTATTAATGACCTTTGACCTAATTTTTTTAGATTTATTAATTTATTTTACATGTATGGATGTTTGGCCCATGTGCATGTATGTATGTGTACCAGATGTGTGTCTGGTGCTGGCAGAGGTCAAAAGAGGGTATTGGATCTCCTGAAACTAGAGTCAGAGATGGTTGTAAGATACAATGTGAATCCTGGGACTTGAACCCAGGACCTCTGCAAAAGCAACAAGTGCTTTAAACCACAGAGCCATCTCTGCAGCCTATTGATTTTAAAATGTATATTTTAACCATTTAATTAAATATTTAATTAAAAATATGTAACTAAAAGTTTGTCATTTAAAATTATGAAATATTAGTAGTTGTACAAATAACTCTCCTAAGTTAAATGATAGTATTTCATTTTGGTTGCCAAAGATTTGGAGGCTCCAGTTTCTTTTTGTTATTTTTCAGTGTTTGGTATGAGGCACAGACTTAATGCATGGTAAGCATGCTATATTAGTGAACTATACCTCAATCTAGAGGGCCTACATACCAGGCTAGTTCTGAGCTCACCATGAAGCCAAGGGCAACCTTGAACTCCTGATCCTTCTGTTTCCATCTCCCAGCTGCTGGGATTACAGATGTGCACCATGAAGCCTGGACATTTAGTTAAAACATTTTTAAAGATTTATTTCTTACTATATATGTATTAGTATTTTGCCTTAATTTATGTATATATGTATACCGTGTGTGATTGACTCTCAGAGGTCAGAATCAGGTGTTATATCCCCTGGAACTGGAGTTACAGATGGTTGTAAGTCACAATGTGGATGTTGGGAAATAAACCCAGGTCCTCTCTCTGTAAGAGCAACAAGTGCTGTTAACTGCTGAGCCATCTCTCCAGCCCTGAGAGGGCCTGTCCTAAAGATTGTTTTGGGAGTAGAACAAGGGTTGTGAGAGCATGGATGTCCCAAGACTTCACAGTGCTAGGTGTGGAAGACTTCTTCCTGGCAAAGGCCCAGTCTTGGGTCTCAGCACTGAGAGATGAGCTAGATATCAGGATTGTATCACTTAGGGATGGCCACAGATTCCCTCTAAAGTAGCCAATGTTTCTTCCTTTCTTTTTTAAGTTTGGTGTGATTTTTGCTGGTGCTCAAAAGAATGTTGGCTCTGCTGGGGTGACAGTGGTGATCGTCCGTGATGACCTGCTGGGCTTCGCCCTCAGAGAGTGTCCTTCGGTCCTTGACTACAAAGTGCAGGCTGGGAACAACTCTTTGTATAACACACCTCCATGTTTCAGGTAACTCTGGGTGCTGTAGTCGTCCATCAGAGTGGAGGGAAAGTAGAACGTACTTCATCAGCCACAAACCCAAGAGCCTCAAACACTCAGCGTTCTTTGTCTCTTGGCCTCTAGGTACTGTTCGGTCAGTTTTTCTGTTACCCGCTTTGTGGGGATGACAATCTTGGTTTTTGCTTGATCTTGATAATCCAGGCGCCGACTGTTGACCATTAACCCACAAGCTCTCTGTAGATAAAGGGCCATGGCCTGTGTCTCAGAAAAACAGGGTGGCTTTCCAGATGGACAGGGTCAGGCTAGGGCAAGGGCTGCCAGAGTTCTCTTCTGTCCGTCCCTCCTGCAGAAAATGCCTCCCACATACAAGAAAGGGAGGAGTTTGGACTTCAGATTTGGTTGGAAGTTTCCCCTATGTTTCTTTTTCTTTTCTTCAAGACAGGGTTTCTCTGTGTAACTTTGGAGCCTGTCTTGGAACTTGCTCTTGCTCTGTAGACTAGGCTGGCCTTGAACTCACAGAGATCTGCCTGCCTCTGCCTTGTTTTGAATGCTGGGATTGAAGGTGTGTACCACCACTGCCCAGCTTCCCCTGTGTTTCTGTTACTCACATGATACAGAACAGTCTCTGGTGTCCCTCACTTTCCTTAGGAGTAGAATGTTCTGTGGTTAACCCTTCTGGTCACCCCTAACCCTTACTCCTGGACCTGGACTAAAGATGTTCCTAAGATGCATGTTGGCCCAGGGGTAGCATGGGGCTCAGTTCTATCCTGCTTATTTCTGGGGGTTCCAGGGAGTGGGGAAATACCAGTGGATACTAGTCAGGAAGGAAAAGCTGAAGACAAGGGTGGTGAAGGTACCACTGGGGACCCCATGGGCAGGGTTCCTAGAGGAGCGGTTGAGGTTCCAGGCTGTGTGGGGCAAGGGGTTAGAAGGTTGGGGCCACATACCTGCCTTACAGCTCAGTCTTTCAGGGGAGGCTTTAGAAGAGGGAAGGTTGTCACCTACAATCGCAGGACTAGGAGGTGGAGTCAGCAAGATTGAGACTGGACTGCAGACTGAGACTCTGTCTCAAAAGCTAAATAATGTGAGAAGGTAGGAGGAGATGGAATGAAGACTGTCCTGGAGATGTGCCCAGAGGTCAACTGAAGAGCCTGGGTGAGCAGTATCCCCTTGGGCATCTTTTCTGGTGGCTTTAAAGAAATGTGATGAGCATGTTCACTGAACACCCCTTAGGGACAGTGGGAGAACAGGCCAGATGCCTTGTGGAAAGTGGAAAAGGCTGGACACTAGAAAGTCCACATTCCAGCCTCCTCCCTAACCCTCAGCTGGCCTTGATGTCCCACCCCACCCCCTTTAGCTGTTCCCTGGCATGGAAACCCCCTCTCTAGGACTTCCCTGCCTGAGGCTGAAACAGCAGAAAAGGGGCAGTTTCTTCCTTAGATTGGAATAGTCTCTCAGAGCAAATCAGAGTGACGAATTCTTAGATTGAAACTGAGCAAATGCATAGAAGGTGAAAGGTAGGGGCTCCCAACCCAACTCCCCCCACCCCTACCCTGTCCCCCTGGTCTCTCTTCTTTGTTGATGAGATGAAAGAAGAAAACTCTGAGCAGGGTGTTGGTGGCAACACTCCTTTATTCCCAGCACTCGGGAGGCAGAGGCAGGTGGATCTCTGAGTTTGAGGCCAGCCTGGTCTGCAGAGTGAGTTCCAGGACAGCCTCCAAAACAATACAGAGAAACCATCTTGAAAAAGCAAAAAAAAAGAAAAAAGAAAACTCTGTACTTCTGTGTGACCTGAAGTACTCAAAGTTCACTGTAGTACTTTAACATTCAAGGTTAGAAATGGCCCACTGAGAGCCATCTCATAACAATGTGTGCAGGGCAGGAGAGGCAGGCAGAACCCTCCACTCTGGGAGGTAGACAGACAAGGATGTAGGCATGTCCTGATGATGTCCTTTTGTTTTTTTGGTCAGAGCCAAAAGATTATGGGCTCTGAGAATTGTTGACTGTTCTGGATAAACTGGGCCATGACTGGTTGCTTAGTAGCCTTAGGTAGTAATTGGGCTGGAATAATAAGTGGCTGTGATGACATTCTTTTTAAGCCATTACTAACAGTCAACACTTCTAGTAGGTAGAGGAGAAGATATTTAACAACCCTTGTAACTTCATAAAATACTTCCTATTTATGCATATTGAGCTGCTAAGTATAGATTGTTTCTTATCTCCAGTGTGAGGAAATAATATATCTTTTATCCAATTGTCTTATTTCACTTGGTGAAAATATAAGATATAGGCATGGTGACATTCCTGTACTCTCAGGACTTACGAGACAGAAGAATCTAGAATTTAAGGTCGTCTTTGGCGACTTAGAAATTGCAGTGGTAGCATGTGGCCTGTGCAGAGGCCCTTGAGAGGAGGGAAGAAGCCAGAACCCTCAGGGTGTAGGGGAGTTGACCTCAGGGAGGGCCAGCTGCATGGAGGTTTTTATAAGCTTCAAAACAGTCACGCCACCTGATCCCCAGCCCAGGAGCTCCTCTGCACCTGGAGACTTTTGGTAACCTTTTTAAAATTCTGACACACAGGGTATAATTTATATTGTTTTAAAAATATAAAAATAGCACCTGCTCTTAGCAAAAGTTTCCTCAAGTGAACTGTTACCACGGAAACACTGTGCCTGCCTATCCACTCACCCCTCATTAATCATCCAAGACTGATTCCAGGACCCCCAAGGAGTCCCAAAATATAGCTATACACATTCTCCTGCATGCTTTAAAGTCATTTCTACATTACTTATAATATCTAATAAATTGTAAATGCACTAAATAATTTATGTATTATATTGAGTAAGAAGTAATGACCAGGAAAAGATTTGTTTATACTCATTCCAAACACTGATTTTGAAATGTTGTCTGTACAAAGTTGGCTGAATCTGTGGTTGCCAAACTCATGAATTTGGGGGAGGAGAGTCAGCTGTGTACTGTCATGTATTTATTTTTGTCAGTGAACTGTGAACAGTGCTGTTCAGACATGTGTAAATCCCCCTTTCAACCCAGCCATGTACTGTGGGCATTCTATCATGTTAGGTTAAATGCCTGCCCCCTTTCACGCTATTCCATACAACAGGCTTTCTGTGGTTTAATCAGTTCAGACAGGTAAGCCTGTCTGGTGTGTTTGTAGGTAGCCAGTTTAGAACCAAAGACATCGGTCACTAAAAGTGTACACTAATGGTGGGAAGAATTGAGCACGAGTTGTGAATCCACATAGCCTTCTAAGGCTCTGATGGTTAGTAAGTTTTGGCTTTAGAGGCAGAGGTATGAGTCAGTAAGAAGGTGGGAGGCCAGAAGACCTTGTGAGAAGCAGTCCCAGGGGCCTACAGTGTATACCCGGGAGCTGGGTGGGAAAGCGAGCAGAGTTTTCCTCTCCACTTTCCAGGCAGCCTGCCTTCTTCAGATCCGCCTGCTGCCTGCTGAGGCATTGGAGACCTAGAGTAAGGGGCTGCTGGTGGTGGTCTGTAGTAGTGTATTGAATTTCTGCCCCCTTTGTCTGCTCAGATCCTAAGAAGACAGCCAGAGAGTATGAGTAGCAAGCCTCACACAGGCTCCACTCTTGGTCCTGAGGTTTGGCTGTGAGACAGAGGCCCTTGTTGCTTTGGGTTTTAGAGAATCCGCAGTTTTGAAATACAGGGATACCGGAGCATCAGGTGAAAGTGACTATGGTTTCCTGAAAGTATTTCCTGCTTGGCTCTGGTAGTTTGGTGGGATGTTTCTGTGGTTCATGGGTGAGGAGACTGTAGATTTGCGGAGGAGCAGTTTGTGGTTACATAGATTTTGAGAGCATCTTTAGCCACACAGGGGCACATACATACGTGACACACATGCACAGGGGGCCGTTGTGACAGGCTTGGTGGCAGTTCTTCTGTCCCACAGGTAGATTGAGGCCTATAGTCTCAGACAAAACAGGTACTAGGGGAAAGTACTTTGACTTTGAAGTCAGGCAGACACTAGGATAGAATCTTGGCTTTTAGAAGCGACTTGGGATGGATGGCTTTAGGCAACCCCAGTGACAGGTTCATTCAGCACTCCAGGGGTCATAACCCACAGGTTGAAAACTACTGGTCTAAAGAACTGGGATGTGTGGTCTGGGTGTCATGGAGCACTTGCAGCAGGGCCTAGGGGGACTGGTTTGGCATTACTAAGGTGCACTCTATTGCCTCTTTAGTCTTTAGAATGCTGTGTGTGTTGGCCTAGTCCTTGGCGTGCTCAAGTGGCCTGCTTTTATCCATTTGTAATGATGCTAAAACTGTTAGTGTGACTTCCGTTACCAGTTTGCTTACGTGTCCTTTTGACTTCTGCAGAGGTGAACTTAATGCTGTTTATTTTATCCCTGGTTTAGCGTCTACGTCATGGGCATGGTCCTGGAGTGGATCAAGAACAATGGTGGAGCCACAGCCATGGAGAAGCTCAGCTCCATCAAATCCCAAATGATTTACAAGATTATTGATAATTCTCAAGGATTTTATGTGTAAGTCAATGCACTGTATCTCTTGTGAATTAGACACTTTATTCTTTGAAACTTACCTTTTCCCAGGACACTAGCATACTGGTGAGTGATGGTAGCTCCCATGCCTCATGAGCTGGGGTGGGAGGTAGGGAAATTCTTTGCTCTCGGGAAATCTTTTGGGTCATATCACTCAGTACTCTGACCTGGGTAAGTATGCCTTGCTGTCTGGGGTAGGACCCCCCCCCACTCTCTCCTCCCTTGTGGCCCTGGAAAACAGTTGCAGGAACAGTTGCTGTAAATCCCAACTCCTGATGCCCCCCACCCCCCATGGGCTTCTGTGTAGGCATGTGTGGGTATTTTGCTTGTATAGGTCAGGGGCAGCATCTTGTCAGTCCTCACATTCCATCTTGTTTGAAACAGGGTTCTTTTGTTTTTCATAGTTTCATCTGCCAGGTTAATAGTCCCTTGAACTTCAGGGTTCTCCTCCCATCTTACTTTAGAAGCCGTGGGATTGCAAATTCATTCTGTGATTAAATTCTACCCCATCAGACTTTATGAGGGCTCTGGGACTTTGAACTCAGGTCCTCATACACTATAAACAGTTTGCCCACTTAACCATCTCCCTAATCCTCCTTCCCCTTTTACCAAAGTTCACTTCTTCCTTTCTTCTAGGGCAGGTGTTCCCATCCTTAGTCTGCAATCTGAATGAGCTATGGCAGGGTTGACTTTTTATCTAGTTATTATACTTTCATGACAAAGTATCTGCCTAACAGTAACTTGCACTCCCTTTGAGTAGTTTGTGGACGACACGAAATAGAAAAGAGTAATGCTGCAATCCTAACTTAAAGTTGTGACTTTTAGCCAAGACTTGCTGATTTTGTATGGGTGAAAGGGTATAGATGCATTCTTGGATTACTAGGCTAATAAAACATGTTGCCATCTCCTTTCCCCTAAAATGCTTGTGTCTGTTTGTGGGAGCTCTTGCAGCAGCCATCTCGCCACAAGCTATGATTATAGAGGTGTACCATCAAGCCTGGCTTTCCATGGGTTCTAGGGATCTGAATTCAAGTCTTTGTGCTTGTATAGCAAGCAGTTGGCTGACTGAGCCATCTCCCCATCCCCCATTGCTTTTTTTTTTTTTTTTTTTTTTTGAAACACAAATCTGTTACTGGGCAAACTCACTAGCCCTCATCATTCAGGGATCCAGTCAAATGCCAGGAGGATGTCAGCAGGCTCTCCATGGACCAGGCCCATGTGCCTCCAGCCTCCCCTGCCAGGAGCCCAACATGCTGACTGAGCCAGAGTGTGGCAGCCACTTTCTCCATACATGCAGTCCTCCCCTTTCCCTCTTCCTCCTCTGTTCTCCATTCCCTCCTTCTACACGTCTCCTCCTTGACACCTCTCAGAAAGAGTACCTGTTTGGAACTCTGTCTCCACAGCCCTCTTCTCTTGGCAGTATAATTTCCACCTGCCATCTTTCCCTCAGTTGGAAGCAACTGACCTCCCCCCCTTCTCTTTCATATGTGAGGATCTTTCTTTTATGGGTGATGTACTTGTTTCCTGAGATTTAATCTTCAGTTTTGAGCTTTTATGACATGATTGGTTTGTGTTATGTTTTCCTTTTATGAAGGGGTGGATAATTTGGGGACATGAGCTGCAAGTCCAGATCTGTGAGTCTTTTAAGTCTTCAGCCACCGGTAGGCCCAAGCTTGTCTGCAGCCTCGCAGAAAGAACTGTACACTTCTGACACATGTTAGATGCCATGTAAATGGCCCACTGAATTGTCACAGATTGTGTGAAACAGATATTACTGTTCCTAATATTCAAGTGAAGGGCTGAGCCTGACAGAAATTAGATAGAAGTCATACAAGCGAATGCTAACCTGCATGAGTGAGGCTTTTTCCCCCTGGGAATTTTTTTTTTACTTCTTGTTATAGTTTTTTTAACCCATCCATTTGTTATTTTGGAGACAGGGACTCAAAATCTGGCCTTGAAATCACTATGTGGCTACGAATGACCCTGACCACTGATCCTCATGGCTCTACTTCCTGATTGCTGTGATATAGGCTTATGCCTCCAAAACCTAGAACATTCTACATGATGAGTACTCTGTCAACTGAATGCCAGTCCCAGCCCTGATACTGTTTAGAAATCTGTAGATGTATTTACGACATTACACCTGCTAGAAACATAGCTGGACTAATAAACATGATTTTCAGGTGTCCAGTGGAACGCCAGAACAGAAGCAGGATGAATATTCCATTTCGCATTGGCAATGCCAAAGGAGACGAAGCTTTAGAAAAGCGCTTTCTTGACAAGGCGGTGGAACTCAACATGATCTCCTTGAAGGGACACAGGTAAGCACACCTCATCCCCAGGCATGTCAGAGGCAGAATGAAACAAAGTCAGGACCTTGCACAACCCGGAGTAGAGGTGACAGACTTTCTGGGGAATAAACCCACTTCTGGCTGGGCTGCAGCACATCTTGCGTAGGGTTGAGTCAGCTCTGAAAGTGCCTCTGGTAGGGCCTGCCTACTCCACTCCGGTGTTAGACCATTACTGGGCTCAGCGGCACATCAGATACCCTGAACAATAAATGTCCTCACACAAGAGCAGCAGCAGAGCACTCGTTCTGTCTGGCCGGAACTGTTGCAAAACCTAGTGAGTGGTATGGCCCCAAACCCACAGTCACCCTCTTCAATTGACTTTTTCCTCCCTCATTTAGTTTTCCTCTTTTATTAAAGGTGATAGTTTGGGTATGGTTAAAGTCTTATGTAGGCAAGTATGGAAATATCAGAGTGAAACCCATTAATTTGTACAAATACTGTTAATAATTACTTAAAAATGTGACTAGTTTGAGGTAACACAGTACAAGCATGGTGGATGACCTTCACTGCACAAGGAATTTCTGTAATGACTCAGAAGCCTCATGCTACAGATTGGGGATGGTTTGCAGGCGGGAAGTTGAGCGCTCTGGACTCAATTGCAACTCTTAGGAGGGGTGGTTAGTGAAAGTTGTGTTGTGCTGAAATAGATGACTTTTAAATTTCACTTTTTTCCTGTGTCATGGAGGTTCAGGCCTGAGCCTTATGTATGATAGGCAAAGGCTTTAACATGGATAATATGCCGTGTCCTCCTGATTTTCTTGGTATTCATGGTTGGGTCTCTGTTGTTCTAGGTCAGTGGGAGGCATCCGTGCTTCTCTGTATAACGCTGTCACAACTGAAGATGTTGAGAAGCTGGCTGCCTTTATGAAGAATTTTTTGGAGATGCATCAACTGTGAACATGACTAGCTATGCTCTCCCTGTGAGCAACATGCAGAGTTCAGAGTAACTTTGGATTGGTTACAAAAATTTAACAGACATGGATTTTTTCCCCCCAAACACATGCTTATTACAGTTTCTTTATCGACTAAACATCCGGGGCTCTGCAGGGCTATGAAACTATCAGCTAATGGCCACCTTCATTCTGACTTGACCTGGAAGCAGTTTCAAAACTTTCCTAACGAATCCAGCCCGGCATCTTTCTGCTCCTTTCTTTAGGTGGATTGCAGTACTAGCCTTGGACTTTGTTCTGCTGGTTCCAATTAGTTATTTTTGGATCTGACAATAGTGAGTTTGCTGGGTTCTACAGCTATTGGTTAAAGTCAACGGTGACTCTTAAACATTTTGGATCTGTATACTGCTGTTCTCATAAAAAGATAAAAGTGACACGCGATACTAGTGCTTATATACTGGGTATGTTTTTAACACCATACGGTTTATATCTATGCCTTTATATTTCTAATAAAACAGTTCTGTAGACGCTTTTAGAGATTGTTCAACCCATGACTTTGTGCATGACTGTCCTCTGCTGTGGACAGTTGCACCCTCCCACACTCCCTTCTAAAGCGGCTTCATAAGAAAGATAGGTCTTTTTCCATTGTTCTATGTTGTTAGTGTTTTCTGTTGACTGTGTGAAGAACATTAAAGTCCTAAAGCATCTAACCCATTGCCTGTGAATTCTTCTGCTTGCCCTTGTAGGCATTCTGACAGGCAGCCCAGGGTCAAAGAGTAGCCTGTCCTAGAGAGTAGCCTGTCATAGAGAGCTTAGTCCACACAAAGGTGTCAGGCTTAGTTCTTGGGCAACTCCGTGTGGTTGCTTACCTTTTCTTTTTGGAACAGCCACGGTCAGCAGATTCCCTTCCAGCACCGCTCCCAGTGTGTACTTCTGTGAACTCTGCCTCTGTTAGTCCAGAAAAAAAGCCAGCAGGAGAGTTTGAGCTCTTCCTGTTTCATTTGATTGCACAAGGAGAAGACACTGATTAATTGGTTCTCCTGGTCAGGCTTCACCTCATTTGTGAAAGGATGGAGATAATACCCAGCATTGCGGGATGCTTGTATTGAAAACGAGGTCTTGTTTCGGGGTGTGACAAACCCTCACTGTAGTCTGTAAATGTCAAGATTGGAATCAACTGTGGGTCCACAAACAACAGTGCTCAGAGCAAACTCCCCCTTTCCCTTGTGTTTGTGAATCCCCATGGTCTCCACTCCAACCTTCGTGTCACAGCCAGTCCTGCTGTGACCACCCTTGGATTATTTTGGCACCTGTCTCTGGCCCATCTGCTCCTCCCAGCACACCACTTGGACTGACTTTCTGCTCTGTGTGTGTATGCATGAATGTTCAAGCCTTTGTAGTGTGGCAGTCAGAGCTTCCTAGCATCTGCCTGGCTTCCTGTCCCCTGTGCTAATGACTCTTCAAGCCTTTCTGTTATGACTTTAGCCATGCCTTGCTAATCTTAGAGTTCCTGCCCAACTCAATATCACCAGACTTTCTTCATGGCATCTGCTGCCTCTTCTGTTATTTTCTTTGTTGTCATGGAGGTGGCCATTTTATCTATCCTCTGTATGATGCTGAGGTGGCTGCTTCTCTGTCTTGCAGGTAGATGTTCAGACTGCTTAATGAACGCAGAGCATAGTGCCACAGTTTTGTAGTATTGCAAACATCTTGGGGCAGTAAAGCACAATGCAGTCTCAGCACATGGATTTTATAAAGTATCAAAAGTTTAGTGTACAATGCAACTCATTTTCTACCAATGGTTTGACTAGGATCCTATGATTGAGTGGGGAAATCTAAGACTCCAGGAGGTTTCTAGAATTATCTTTACTATTTGAAAGCTTTTGGAGGGAGCCAGTTGTCTGGCCATGGTAGACTTTGGAGCACAGATCTTAGAAAGTAACCAGAGCATAAAATGTGACCTTCGTGTGCCACAAGAGATGAGCTGATGCCAGTCTGCTGATCACATGGAGGGTGGAAGGAGGACATGCTGGGGATGCAGGGGCTCTGGAGACTTTGGGACAGGAGGCTGCTGGCCTGTCACTGAAGGTTAGGAACAAGGCAACAGCAGAGACTTTGGGGCCCCATGAGGCTGGGTGAAGGACTGATTCACGTTTTTTGGCATCTTCTAAACTGTCTCTGAAGTTTTTTTTCTCTTTCAAAGTTCTTTATGACACATAGCATGTCCTGATAGCATATCAGTGGGGAAAAACCTTTGTGTATTCTGTTTAATCAGCATTGGATGAGTCTTTTCTATCAAATCTATAAAACCTGTGATGACAAGGAATTAAACCTTTTCATGTCCCCCACCTCATAAGACTTTTATGCAAATGTTTCAATTCCCCACTGCCACCCAGTAAAACCTTTGTTTACACAAAAGCCCAGCTACATCTCTGCTTAAAGTAGCTGGCCCCTCCCCCTTCCCTTTGTGTACTCTGATTCTTTATAGACTAGCCAACTGAATAAGATTGAATAAGGTTCAATCCCAGCCAATGAGGAAAAGACACAATTACTGCCTGAGTTAAAATAAAACCCAGGGCCGGAGAGATGGCTCAGCCAGTTAAGAGGACTGACAGCTTTTCCAGAGGACCTGGGTCCAAGTCCCAGCACCCACATGGCAGCTCACAACTGTGTAACTCGAGTTCCAGGGGATCCAACACCCTCACACAGACATACATGCAGGAAAGACACTAATGCAACATAAAATGAAAATAAGTAAATCTATAGGAAAAAAATAAAAACCAAAGTGCACATCCTCTATGTGCCGAGTTATGCCTGATTCATCTACTTCAGTTGGAGTGATGGTGACCTCAAACTTTCTTTTTCTTTTTTTTTTTTTTTTTGGTTTTTCGAGACAGGGTTTCTCTGTATTGTTTTAGAGGCTGTGCTGGAACTTGCTCAATAGACCAGGCTAGCCTCGAACTCAGAGATCCGCCTGCTTCTGCCTCTGAGTGCTGGGATTAAAGGCATGCGCCACCAATGCCCGGCTTCCTCATACTTTCTTATACCTGTATGCTCTACTCACTGCTTTGTCCTCAATACCTTTGCACAAGAGAGAACTGAGGTCTGTTCCCAACTTCTCATCTCCCTGCTGGGTTCCTGTCCATTGGGAACATAACCAGAATCTTGTCATGGCTGTGGCCCCTGGGGCTGGAAGGCTTGGCATGCTCTTGGGTGAGCTATCTGTGTGATTTTTCTTCTTTAGTGCTGAAACAGCCACTGAGACAATTTCAACAGACAAGCACCACTGACAGATGACATGGCCACTTCTGCTACAGGCACCGCAGGGTCTGGCCTCACACCACTGGGATTAATGTTTGTTGTATCCTGTTCCTGGGAAGGAAAATAAAATGAAGTTTCTCACATTTGATTGGAATGAACATTATTAAAAAGTGCCATGCTACTCAGTTGCTAAGAAATCAATCACTTTAATTGGAAAGAAGATTCCTCAGCTCTCTTACTGGGCTCCTGGTAATTTAAAATTGGGATCCCTGACAGTTTGTGATAAATTGTCTCCTTTTGGGCAGAAGAGGTAAGAAATTCTAATTACCCCTGGATTATTCCAGAGTGGATAGAAAACAGTGATCAAAGAGTTGTTGGAGAGAGAGGGTGGGTGATAGTGGGCAAGGATTTGCCGAAAACATTTTAAAGGACAGACTCATTTGATGTGGCAGAAACACACAAATTGTGTATTTGAGATCCTGGAGATATAAATCCGATTTCCTAAGAATGCAGGAAACTAAGCATATTAGGAAAATTTACACACAAGAAAGTTCTCTAGGCTAACAGAAATTAGCCCTGTCCATTAACTAGTCTTGGACCTCACTTGGGGAAGAATATGAAATTTACGGGCTGGTGAAATGAATCACTGAGTAAAGATGCTTGCGTGATGCCTGACAGACAACTTGTGGTTGATACCTCGATCTCGGTAGAAGGAGCGAACTCAGTCCTGAAAGTTGTCCACATATGCGCTCCCTATCCCTCAGACAAATTAGTAAATATAAAAAATGTTTTGGAATGTAAGGCTTATGTTTCTACCTTAGTATTCTATACAAGTTTAAGGAAAGCTAAAATGTTTTATTCAAATAAAAGAAGAATTAAGTTACCGGAATTAAGGACAGAATTGAAGTGGTAAAACTTGAGTGTTAACTGTAGATCGTTTATACATTAATGTCTGATTCCACTGTGCTGCAGTGTCCAAAGGAGAGACCAACTCCCTCAGGTTGTACACACACACACCCCTCAGCCCCATACCAAATAGATATAAAAACAATAATTGGGGCTACTGAATCCACTGGTTCCATCTCTGTCGCTGTCCTAACCTTTGTTTCTAACTTGCCTAAGACCACCTGAAGAATAGGCTATTTATACTGATAACAGTGGGCTATACATTTATTTGAAATATAGGTAGTTAATTTTTAATTAACTTGTCATCTGTAGTAACTTTTGTAAGTTATGTATTGAAAGGACATCATATATGTTTATGTAGACGGCTTATGGGAAGCTGGCTAGATTGGCTGAAGAACTGGGATATGCTTCACCGAGAACCACCTCGCTTAACCCCGGGGCACATTGCTTCACCTAGAATCACGTTGACGACAGCTTCAGGGATTTAGGAATCTACCCTTGCATATCCATGTAGACATGCTTCCTGAACTGGTATGGCTGATATCCTAGTTTGCTTTCTGTTTCTGCGATAAAACACAAGCAATTTGGGGAGGAGCTTACGTGTCCCGACCAAAGTCTACCATGAAGGAAAGTTAAGACAGGCACTCAAGGCAGCAACCTGGAGGCGGGAGCCAGGGAGTGCTGCGCTCTGGCTTGCTCTCCATAACTTGCTTAGCCTGCTTTCCTAAACCACCTAGGACCACCTGCTGTGGTGTAAGATAATGTCCTTGCTCTTACAAATAAGCACCAAACAGGTATGAAAAGACACACTGTCTCCCACTCAATGGTTCTGGCTAGTTTTGTTTTGTTTTTTTTACTTTTTTTTATTTTAGTAACTTAATTTTTACATTCCTATTTGATGTGTATGTATCAGGACAACCTGAGGGAGTGGGTCTCCCCTTTGGGCACTTCAACACAGTGGAATCAGGCATTAACATATAAGTGATCTACAGTTAATACTCAAGGTTTACCACTCATCCCGAAACATCCCTTATGGGCATTTTTTTCTGTTCAATATTTACATCCCCCTGTCACACTTAATTGCCATCTAAATATGAACTAGTTCTTCAATCTCTTTTTTATGTTCTTGACAGGCTGGGAAATTTTTGAAGGCTTGTTGTGGAGTAGAATTTGACTTATCCACGCATGTCTCTTTCCTTGTGGCTTCTTTCTTTAAAACATATTTACTTTTATGTGTATGAGTGTTTGCTTGCATCAGTGAATGTATGTGCACTACACAGATGTGCCTGGTACATGCAGAGGTCAGAAGAGAGTGATGAATGGCTTGGAACTGGACTTACGCTTGAGATCCACCTTGAGGGTGCTGGGAAGTCTGCAAGAACAGCAAGGGAGGCTAACCACTGGGCTGCCATCTCTCTAGCGCCTCCATGTGGCTTCTTCAGGTTGTGTTTTGGCATGCTGGGCAGCTTGTCCTGATCTCCATATCACACAGACACACAAATAGATCTAAAAATAGTAATTGTGTCACAGAAGAGAAGCTGTGTCCTCCATGCAACCTGGCAGGAGACTCATGATGCTGGTGTCTCAGACTTCCCTGATGTCAGCTTACTGCTTGACCCTTTGTGACAAGTAAATTATTTATAGGGAAGTATTTTTAAGACTAAAGTCCCTTTTTTATTGTATAAGTGACAAGTTCTATGGAAAAAAAACAAAATTTAAGTAGGTGCAGTGATATACTGGTTATGTTTACCTCCTTCCCATTACAACACTCAAAAATGTAAGTCGAAGTATGTAAAAGTACATTTTGGAAGCCCCGTACCAGCAGTTAGAAGATTTATATTGCATAGGCCCTGAAAATAGACTTGGGAAGATGATAAAGTCTGTGTGTTCTTGCTTAGATTGGGAATGTGCCCTGTTTCATTCCCAATGCAGTGGTGGGTGATGGGACTCAATGGATGGTCCACATCTGGACTGTCTCCAGGGCCTGTCCTGCTCTGCCTCTCATATTGTTTCCACGTGAGGTGAGTAGGTCTCTTCTCCACAGGTCTGCTTCACCACCAGGCATAGAAACAATGGCAAAATGTGACCACAGACTACAAACTCTGAAACCCAGGGCCCGAACTCCAGAAGACTAAAGCCAGAAGACCCTTCCTCTAAGATATGTTGTCACAGTGATGAACTACTTGGGGCAAGTATGCTTTTGTTGAACCAGGAAAAAAATTCTGTACTCAAGATTGGGGATTCAACTTTCCTTCTATCTAGTCAAACTTATTATATCTCACTATTTTTAGGAGTGCAGCCCTCCAGCAATATGGGGCTTTAATCTAATAGTCAGATCGTGAGCCACACAGCCTTGTTAGGCTTTGAAAGATGTCATCTAATAACCAAAGGTTAAAGTCAGTGCCAATAATTGTTGCAGAATTTTCCCCAAGAGGAGAATAAAACCGTGGCCTCCATTGAGCCAGGTAAAAGATTGAAGGCATCTAAAATGTCTGAGAGATGAAACTCAGTTGAAGTGTAAGAAATGTAAAGGTAAGGCTGGGGATGGAACTCAGTGGCTACAGTGCTGTGCACAAGGCTTTGGATTTGATTCCCAGCACCACATAAACCAATGTGAGGTAGAGACAGGAGAATCCAAAGTTCTGGGTCATCCTCAGCTATACAATGAGTTTGAGCCAGCCTGTGCTACATGAGACACTCTCTCTGTCTCTGTCTCTGTCTCTGTCTCTCTCTCTCTCTCTCTCTCTTGGTTTTTTGACACATGATTTCTCTGTGTAGCTTTGGAGCCTATCCTGGCACTCGATCTGTAGACCAGGGTGGCCTAGAACTCACAGAGATCTGTCTGCCTCTGCCTCCCGTGCTGGGATTAAGGTCATGGGCCACCACCACCTGCCCTGCTACATGAAACATTCTCAAAAAGAAGTTACAGTTTATCAGCGATAGGAATTCTCTTGTCCGGGAGTGTAAAAGGCAGCCAGAGGAGGAATTGTTCCTTTCTGCTACTTCTTCCTTGAGTGAAAACCATAGTTTCCTGAGGGTGAAAGTCCTTGACTGAAGTAGAAAATTTCAGGAGTTATTGGGAAGAGACATGTGACTTAAGGATAGTTGGTAACACCACAAATAACAAGTCTGCTCTAAAATGTGCTAGGGAGAAACTTTTGCATTTGGGGTGCATTTCAATCTAGAAAAATTTACATTTTAAGAAAATGGGTTCAAATGAAAGCTCCGACTCTTACCCACTCAGCACCCCCTCCTCTCCAATTCCCCAGCAGCCCATTTAAGGCACTCAGTGCCATCCATGAACAAGATTCTTGTGGGTACAGCCACTTATGAGCACAAGGTCAAGGTTTTGAATCAGTTAAGATTTTCTTAGTTACGATACATAGACTATTTGATGCAAACTGGATAAAACATTAAACTATTAATAAACTAAAACAAATAGGAAATAAATGTATTAGTTAATAAAACTGGAAGCCTGCAGGCATAGCCAGTCAGCATTTCCTGGGAGCTTGCCTTCTTGATTCACACTTGTTCATTCATAATTCACTTCATGATCCCCACATGACAACAGCAGTTCAGCCATTGTCATTGTATGAAGACTGCTCATGGGAGAACATGTCCATCTTGGCCTTCCCTGATGCACATTCTGACTGGGCTATCTTAGATCAGGGTCTCACCCATGAGCCAACTGGAGGAAAGAATAGGCCAGTTGACTAAATCAAGTCTAGCAAGGCTGTGGTGGTTTGAACAAAAATGGCCCCATGTGGAGGGGTACTATTTGGAGGTGTGGCCTTGTTGGAGTAGGTATGCCTTTGTTAGAGAAAGTATGTCACTAGGGGGTGGGCTTTGAGGTCTCAGAAGCACAAGCCTGGCCAGTATATCATTTTTACTTACTGCTGCCTATGGATCCAGATGTAGAACTCTCAGCTCCTTCTCCAGTACCATGTCTGTCTGCATATTGCTATGCTTCCTGCCATGACAATAACGGACTAAACCTTTGAACTGTAAGCCAGCCCCAGTTAAATGCTTTCCTTTATAAGCACTGCCATGGTCATGGTGTCTCTTCATAGCAATAAAACCCAAACTAAGACACCAGTTTAACCTTATGGAAACCTGGTTGTTTGTCAAAATATCCTGCTTTTGAGTCAGATGTGGTGGTGCATCACTTTAATCCTAGTGCTATAGAGGCTGAGGCAGGAGGATATCAAGTTTGATGCCAGTCTGGAATGCATAGGGAGACAACAACTAATTCTGACTTTTAAAAAGTTACTGTATTTTATTTTATAAATAATACTGATTAATATACTTATGTACCTACTTAAAAAGATTTATTTTTATGAGTATGAAAGTTTGCTTATATGTATGTCTGTGTACTTATACATGTCTGATACCAACAGAGGTCAGAACTGGGCATCAAATCCCCAGGAACCAGAGTTACAGACAATTGTGAACTGCCATGTGGGTTCTGGGAATCAAACCAGGCTCCTCTGGAATAGCAGCCAATGCTCTTAACCTCTGAGCTATCTCTCCAGTACCCTACTATAAGCCCATAGTTTATCATTCTTATTTGTATTGAATTGCAAGTTACAGCACAAAAATTTTCCATTAAGGATTGGAGCCAGGTATGGTGGTGCTCACCTTTAACCCCAACACTCATGAGGCAGAGGCAACCTGGTCTACCTAAGACTAGCCAATGCAACATAGTGAAAGCCTGTCTCACAGTACACAAAGAAACATGACTGGGGGAAAGGATTCTATTCAAAACAAAGCCCAATCTATTTATATGCATCTATTTCTATGTGCTTTATTTATGTTAATTTAAAAAGGATGCCAGTCCTTTTTTTTCTATCTGTGGTAAAATACT
The DNA here is from genome assembly GCF_017639785.1 of Mesocricetus auratus. Classification (NCBI taxonomy): domain Eukaryota; kingdom Metazoa; phylum Chordata; class Mammalia; order Rodentia; family Cricetidae; genus Mesocricetus; species Mesocricetus auratus. Next base: position 44,104,264 of record NW_024429182.1, read on the forward strand.
AGGGCAACATCTCTTCAAAATAAAGTTTATCACATGTCAATTTCCCAATTAAAAATGGCCCCTCAGTTGCTGTTAAGTGAAAAAAAATCAATGTAACTTACATGGAAAAGAATTGGTAGTTGTTGTTTCAAGCAAAACTAGCAATTACCAAATCAGTTTACATTGCTCCTAAAAACAAAAACTTTGGAAGAACTGGAAATGCTTTACAAAGGTTTAATTGGTTTAGAAAAGGTATATGGGCAGGATTTTTTGTTAGTTTTTTTTTATTTTGTAAACATTCTAGAAATTTTGCTACCACCACTGTTTCTGTTGCAGAGATGGCATCAGTAACCACTGAATAGAGGAGAATATTGTCCAAAAGCAAGTCAGTCTGACCCCGAAAGTTAACTGCACAGTAGCACTGTACATTTCTTCATGCAGCCTTGTGTATCTTACACACTCAGGCCTCTCACATGCATTACAGTATGTAAGTATACATCCTAATTTTTGTTGTTTATATTTTGAGGTAGGTCTCTCTATTAGTCTTGGCCATCCTGGAACTCCCTGTGTAGACCAGGTTGACCTGGAACTCACAGAGATTGGCCTGCTTTTGCCTTCTGAGTGCTGGGATAAAAGGCCATTGTTTCAGTGCCTTCATCTTCTCCTCCAACTGTGCTGTCAGCCATCTCCTCCTCCATTTCACCAGGTTCTGATTCTGAGTTGGCAAGGGATTAATGAGGACATTTGACATTTCTGGAATCTTTGTTTTTCTTGGCCTCATGTTTTCAGTGGTGCTTCCTACAACGGAGTTGAGTTTTCTGCTTGTTTTTCCTCTCTAAAACTCTGAGTCTAGCAGGTTGATCACTGAGTTCATTTGTCCCCACAAAGGGATCATCTTCTCTCAGCTGCTTCCTGACTTCAAGGGCTTTAATAGCATCTAGCATTTGTAGAAACTGCAGCTTTCCATACGCCATTGGCAGCTGCTTCTTATCACCATGAATTCTGATGAATATGTGCCTCAATTAAGGACACATTTCCAGTTTACTGACTGTCTATCTCAATCAAAGGAAAAGAGTATTTTTATTCTTGTTGTATGTGTGTTTTTGCCTGCATGTTTATGTCTGTATCACATGCATATGGCGCTGGTAGATCCATTGGAACTGGAGTTGTGGTGGTGCTGGGAATCAAACCCGATCCTCTGGAAGAGCAGTCAGTGTGCATGACTACTAAACCATCTCTCCGGACCCTCAGCAGAAGGTTCTTATCTAAACTCTCGAAGGAATTTGTAGAACATTCTGAAAGCAACTAAAACAGCCTACCAGGCCTTAAAATGCTATCTGTTGACAATCCTGGTGATGACCTGTCCTGCTCCCAGTGTTCCTCAGGTCCAGGATCACTTTTATGAAACTCCCGAAGGCATTCCATCTTTCTTTCAGCCTCCACTGATGGTGGGGGTTGATGTGCTGCATCCCTGTGCCGGGCTCTGGATGATATGGAGGAACCACAGGGCCCCTGCCTCTGGTAGAGGAGGCTGACTGGATGTGTTGGGACTCAGAGCACCTAGCACCATGTCCACTCTGCATTCACCCTGGCCTAGGTGCTGTTCTCCAGACCATGAACACCAAATCTCTGTTAATGTATTTTTATTATTATTTATTTTTAAGTTTAAATTTAAATTAGAAACAAGGTTGCTTCACATGTCAATTCCAGGTCCCTCTCCCTTTCCCTCCCCTCCTCTCGTGCCCTCCCACCAACCCCCCAAATATCCCCTCATTTCCCCAGGCAGGGTGAGGCCATCCATGGGGATGTACATAGTCTATCATTTCATCCAGGGCAGGGCCTAGACCCTCCCCCAAGAGTTCAGGGTGAGAGTGCATCTCACATTGTTGGATGGGAGTCCAAAGTCCGTGTGTATACCCCGGATGAGTACTGATCTACTGCCCAAGGCTCAATAAATTACCTAGGCCTCCTCACTGACACCCACATTCAGGGGGTCTTGATCAGTCCCATGCTGGATTCCCAGGCTGGTGCCTGGGATTCAAAAGTTAGCCTTTGTTAGGTCAGCTGTTTCTGGGGGTTAAACCAGCCCAGTCTTAATCCCTTTGGTCATCAGTCCTCCCTCTCTGTTACTGGCTTTCTTGAGGTTAATGTATTTTTAATTTTTTATTTGGTGACACAGTCTTGCTGTAGGCCTCAAGCTAGCCTAGAACTCCTGGTCTTCCCAACTTTGCCACCCCAAGTCCTGGGATTACAGGTGAACGCCAATTTTCTATTTTTCTGTTGCTCTTGTGGTCTATAGCCTGCTTTGTGGTTCTCAATCTGAGGGTCATGACCCCTTTGGGGGGGATCAAATGATCCTTTCTTAGAGGTCACATATCAGATATCCTGCATATCAGATATTTACATTAAATTCACAATAGTAGCAAATCACAGCTATGAAGTAGCAATGAAATAATTTTATGGTGGAGGGTCACCACGACATGAGGAACTGTATTAAAGGGTCACAGCATTAGGAAGATTGAGACACACTGGCCCAGTTGGAGAGTTAAACAAAGAATGACTAAACAGTTGGTTGCAATGTGTGAAAGAGCACTCGGCTGAAAAAGGGTGTCCAGACGAGGAAGCTGGGGTTGACACTGAAGCTGAGAGCTGAATGTAGGGCAGGAATTAATGAAAAGGAAGGACTGAGACAGAAGAGAAGGGGATGATGTTATTCTTTTGCTGCGGCAACCGGTAATGAAACACAAACCACGAATCAACAAACCCGTCTGGAGCTTATTGGTAGAAAGGGGGGAGAGAGGGGGAAGAAAGGGGGTTAGTGGCTGGCCAAATTTCCTTCGTGGGGATATAACTCAGTGGTAGAGCACTTGCATAGCATATATGAGGTGTTTGGTTCAATCCATACCACTGTAAAAAAAAAAAAAAACAAGATGTATAGCAAATTAGCCAGTGCCTCGCTGGATCTCCTTGAGCTTCTAGGATATTGTTTCTCTAGAGATTTGTTGAACTCAATGAACATCTGACTGAGGTGTTCACGGTGAAGAAATCTCAGCCTGGAGCCATGTTCATTCCACTGCAGAATGGCCTCCTGGTTGTGTTAGGCTGGGATGATTTAGTACTTATTATTAAATAAATGGCTTAATTAAGAGGACATGGTGGGAAGCACTGTCACTTCAATGCCTATCTTTTCTTAAAGGAGGAAGAAATGTGGGCCTCCAGAGTGGAAACAACTGTCTAAAACAATTCTCCACCTGCAGTAGTTTAAATATCTTATGTGCCACTGAGCTTATTAACACTACAAATAAAAATGTATGTGGTGGTTTGGATAAAAAATGGTCCCCCATAGGTTCATGTATTTGAATTCTTAGTCACCAGGGAGTAGCACTATTGAGTAAGATTAGAAGGTGTGTCCTGGTTGGAGGAAGTGTGTCACTGGGGGGTGGACACTGAGGTTTCAAAAATCCATGCCAGGTCCAGTCTTTCTCTCTCTTGGCCGGTGGATCAGGATGTAGCTCTCAGCCACTGCTCCAACACAAGTGTGCCAGCATGCTCTACACCTTGATGATAATGGACTAAACCTCTGCAATGTGTAAGCGAGCTCCCAAATAAGAGCTTTCTTTTGTAGGAGTTGTCTTGGTCCTGATGTCTCTTCATAACAATAGAACAGTGACTAAGACATTGTACAAAGAGCACCATTTCAGCTTGTGGTCAGACACAAGTCATAAATAAGGAATTTACTTCAGAGGGCCTGTGTTTGAGTCCTAGTACCCACAACAGTGGCTCGCAACTGCTTGTAAATCCTCCTCCAGGGGATCTGACATCTCTGGCTTCCATGAGCACTGCACTTATGTGCACACACACAGACATGTTGTGGAATGTTAGGTTAAGATGAGTTACATTCATTTATGCTGTGGAATATTTGTTTAATGATACAAAGATGTGATGCATTCTTTTATGATGCATTTGTTTAACTCTCCAAAGCTGTGTTACTTTGCCGGTTTAAAATACCTGATTGATCTAATAATGAACCAAATGGCCAAAAGCTAGGCAGGAGAGAGAGATGTGCAGGGCCAGCAGGCAGAGAGAATAAATAGAAGGAGAAATCTAGGCTCAAGAGAAGAGCAAGGATTGAGAAGAGGAGAAGGAGGGGAGGATGCTAGGGGCCAGCTACCCTGCCACACAGTCAGCCATGGAGTAAGAAATAAAGATATATAGAATAGAAAAGGCAAAAAATCCTAGAGGCAAAATGTAGAGAGAAATGGGATAATTTAAGTTATAAAAGCTGGCTAGAAACAAGACAGGCTATGGTCGGGCATTCATAAGTAAGAGTAAGTCTCAGTGTATTTCTTTAGGAGGTGGGTGACAGGCCCCCAAAGGGTTAAATAAAAAAAAACTACAGAGACAAACATGCATATACATAATTAAAAATAAATCTTTAAAAACTAAGGACTTTTTCAAATGTAAATAAACCAGAAATTTCCTCAAGCTATCTGATCAGAACAGCTGTGTCCAAATACTGCCTTACTTTGGAAGGTATAGCCATATATTTGAATTAAAATTAAGAATTTTTCAAAATAAGACACAGATTTAGATGTTATTCTATATTTAAACTAAAGCAACTTTAAATCCAATGCTTTATACACTCAGCCACTGAATCCTTTTAAACTAAAACAATTTTAATAAAACTTTCTTGTCCAGAGACAATAGTGCAAGAAAGAAGACATTTTGTAAAATATGGTCCTGACAAAATAAAACACATTGTTGATTTCCTTGAAACAGGCTACTTTCTGAGGGAAACCTATGAGCTGCTTTGAGCATGGCGTTGCCAAGGCCAAGTTCTAACCTGTTTTGCCAAGGCTAAGGATACACCTTAGAAGAGGTTGGGGGGATCTCACCTAAGAATCCGGATTCTACTTTAAAACTGAAGCAAGGTGACTGTGGATGTAGCTGTTGGTACAGTGCCTGCCTTCTACACATGAATACCTGAGAGCGATGGTACATACTTGAAATCCTAGCACTGGAAACATGCAGACAGAAATATAAGAAGTTGGGGCTGGAGAGATGGCTCAGGGGTTAAGAGCACTGACTGCTCTTCCAGAGGTCCTGAGTTCAATTCCCAGAAACCACCTGATGGCTCACAACCATCTATAATGAGACTTGGCGCCCTCTTCTGACATGCAGACAGAATAGTGTGTACATAATAAATAAATCTTAAAAAAAAAAAGAAATATCAGAAGTTTAGGGTTAGAGAGATTGCTTAGAGGTTAAGAACTCTGTTCTTCCAGAGGTCCTGAGTTCAATTCCCAGCATGTGGTTGCTCACAGCCATCTGTAATGAGATCTGGTGCCCTCTTCTGGCCTGCAGATATACATGGAGGCAGAATATTGTATACACAATAAATAAATAAAATCTTAAGGAAAAAAAGATATATCAGAAGTTTAAGGTCATTCTCAGCTGCCAGGCCAGCCTGGGAAATATGGCATCCTGTCTTAAAAATACCCCCCCTCCAAATGGGCACAAAGGCTGGGAATATAATTCAGTGGTTGAATGCCTACCCCACATGCACCAACACAGGTGAGCTGCTGGGCCTGGTATAGCTCATGTGCTATCTCCATATATCAAGCACAAGTGTCCTGCTCCAGGAGAGACTTTTCCTTGCCAGAAGTTCAGTGTTCCAGAGCCCTCTGTGGGAATGAGGTGAACACACCCACAGATGGATTGCCTTGGCTGTCAATTTGACACACCTGGGAAGAATGAACCTCAACGGGGGAATTCCCTCCAACAGATTGGTCTGTGCATATGCCAGTGGGGCATTTTCTTGTTTGCTAATCTATGTAGGGGGACCCAGCTGATTGTGGGTGGTGCCATCCCTGTAGGTGGACCTGGGCTGTGTAAGAAAAGTAGTTGAACATGAGCCTGTAAGCAATTTAGTGGAAAGCATGAGCCATGGTTTCCGCTTCAAGCTTCTGCCTTGGTTTCCCTTGATGACAGACTGTAACCTGTAATCTGAAATAAACCCTTTCTTCTCCAAGTTGCTTTTGCTCATGGTGTTTATCTCAATAGAAGCTAAACTAGAACGAGAGTATTTTAAGGCTTAGAGTCAAATGTATCTTGAGGGCCAGAGAGATGGAAAGAGGGGACTAACACCCATAAGTCTTTCTCTGACTTCTACATGTACACCACAGCATGGGTTCTTGCTCATACATATACAATAAGTACAACAACAACAACAACAACAATAATAATAATTAGAATCCATGGGTTGGTGTTCTGATTTCTCACCATGAGTTTACAATCTAGGACTGTAGATTTTCATTATATTATAACCATATCTAATATTCATCCAGACTTACATTCATAGTAATTTCCTGGAAACAGTCACTGTATTTCACAATAATACCTTCTATAAAAATACCTTCTATAAAATAGTGCAGTGTTACAATTATATGCTCACAAAATATTAAAAATGTTTGACAGACCAGGCACATTCTCTTTTTATTTTTATTTAGCACATACAGTATTGATGCTGACATGGTGAGGTCATCTGGTATTGAAAGAATGGGTCCTTTTGCTGTTTATTTAAAGACTAAAAAGGCAGGAAAAACAAGATCTAGGTACTCAATCAAGTTTCTGTGAAAGCAGAGGTGCACACAGCAAAACACAAAGAGACAGACTCTTCAGAGTGGGGACACAAGATAGCATACAAGTCTGTCTGACAAGACTTACATGTTTGGAGGTGGGATGATTCCCCTTCTTTGGGGCAATTTCAGGGGATTGGATAATCTAGACAAAGAAAGGGTAACTGATTGGTTTTCACCACTGGATCACCAACCTATGTGTCCCTACCCATCTCTGTGTTTGCGCAATCCCCTCCTCTACAGGTCTTTCCACCTCATTCACATAACATATGAAATGCCCCCCTCAGGCCAGCTGAGAAAGCTAGAAGGCCACAGGATGGTGAGACAGCCTGGAAGTCACAAAAGTCACCCACTGGCTGCTGGAGAAAGCAAGGAGGTAACATAGCCCCACAATGACAGGTGCCACACCTGCTCCTCAGATAGGTGGAGCTGAAGAGAGAGAAATACCCTGGCTTCTCCTTCCTCTCAACTTCAAACCTCTCAGTGGTGCTTCTGACTGACCCCCAGCTGGCAATGAGCAATGGAGGAGTTTACAGAGGTAGCCCCAGCAAGAGAAGCAGGGGGAGGGGCATCCTGGGCTCCTATGTCCCCTCGAGTCTCAACAGCTACACAATACACATCTCTAACTGTACACCCTGACCTCCTGGAAGTTGCCCTTGACTCTTGGGAACAAGATTCCTTGGCTCATTTGCTGTTTTCCCTCACACCTCACTTGTACCTGAGCCATATATTGTGAAGGTCAGGTTCTTGGTACATCAGGCCACAAAGACCCATTGATGATGACAGGTTTTCTCAGACAGTTCCCTAGTTCAGTACTCTTGGAAAACTAATGCTGTTTCTCAAAAAAAAAAAAAAAAAAAAAAAAAGAAGTGTGTAGTTGCTTTCTTGTCACTTTTATCAATACCTGAGAGGGTACCAAATAGAGGAAAGCTATGTTTTAGCTTATGGTTAAATGGCCTTCCCTGGGTGCTTGAAGAAGGGCAGGAACAGGTGGTAGAGGAATTTTTTCACCTCAAGGAAGAAAGGAAGCAGGGGAAGGAGACAAGGACAGGCCCAGATAAGACCTTTGAGGACATGCTCCCTGTGATGATTAATCTTAATGGTAAACTTGACTGTATTTAAAATCACTGTGGAAACACAGCTTGGGTGACTATGGATATGTTTAAATTTTTTTTTTAGCTAAGGAGTGTTGCGTAATATTTTAATTGTATTCTGACAATAAAGCTTACTTGGGCTCAGAGGGCAGAACGGGCCACCAGCTGACCAAAATCAATCATAGAGGTCTTGGATTGAGGACAGATAGGAGACAGGAAGTAGTAAGCTGGGGCTGAGAGAAGATTTCAAGCCTTTTAGATTGATGAACAGAAGAGGGAAGAGGTGACTGGTGGTTTCTTTGCTTCTCTGACTCCAAGCAAGCTTTATTGTCAGAATATGATCAAAATATCACTCAGCAAAGGGAGACTTCTCTCTGAAGGTGGGCAACAGTGTCCAGTATTCAGTCTTGAACTGAATAAAAAGGAAAGTGAGCTTCCTGGTTGAAGATGCAATGTGTGACCAGCCACGTCACGCCCCTTCGGCTGTGACTTCCCCAGGACGATGGACTGTCTCCTCAAAACCAACTATGTATTCCCGGTGGCCCACTAACTTTCGTTAAGACCCAAGTCCTAAAATTCCCACCACCTCCCCAAACAGCTAGGGACCAAGGTTCAACACCCCAGCCCGTGGGAGGCATTTCACATGCATATCATACCAGTGAGCCTTCAGCCGTGGGAGGGCTCGCTGTTTCTTTGAGAAGCAACAAGGGACTGACTTGTCTTTAAGAAAGATGTTACTTTTATCAAGGAGGTGAGGACTCCAACTGGGCCCCGGAATTCAATGGACATAAGCCAGGATAGCAAGAGAAAAGCACCTATCAGCAGTGTGTGTGTGCGACATGGGGACAGCTCACAAGGAAAGGAGGAACAAAGGAGGATGAAGAACAAAGGAATGGCGAAGCCCAAAGGCCTCATGTTAGGCTGGACAGAGAGAGGCGGAAAGGCAAACTGAAGGGAGGTGGGGGCTCAGGATCTCTGTTTGCATAGAATCCTCCCAGCGATGGAGCCCATAGAAGAACGTTTCTTTTCCCTGCCTGGGGGCAGACTCTTCTACACCGGACTTGTAGCCTTCTACTTTGAGGAAGAAGAGGGGAGATGGAACGTTGTTTATATTTCTTTTGTTTAGTTTTGCTTGATGCTTTTTTTGGTGCTAGGGATGGACCCAAGGCCTTGCAGATGCCTTCAACTGCTCTATGACCCAGTTGCACCTCTAGCCCTAGGATGCTCTTCCCGCAACTGCATCATTAGGAAGTGTCTCTATAGCCCTGTCTTTGGTCTGATGGCCTCTAGTAACACTCAGCCCATCTAGAGAGGGGCTTTTCGGTGACAGCTTGTCCTCTAGGTGCAGGGACTCTGTGGCTGGAAAACCGTGGTTCCACATCCAGCATTTTGTGAGATTGGCTTGCCAGCCTGCACACTACATTTCGTGTATGTTTGGAGAAATCAATTGCATGGGTCTCTTTCCCTTCTCTTCCCTAGAGATGTTATAGGCAGTAAAAGTGTCCAAATTTGTGAGAAATTGGAATAATCAAGACTTACCTGGATGGAATGCTATTAACGATGGCGATTCACACCAGAATGCCTTTCATCTGAGACACTCGGGGTCTGTTAACAGATTAAAAGTAGTAAAAGACACCAGCCTAGAGATTTTCATTATCTTGTGCTCTGAAGACTCAGATTTCATTGGTTTGATGGGTCTGAAAACACATTTTTATTGCTAGGGGCATAGAAGCCTCGAGCAGTGTTGTTAATAAAGCAAGGTGAGTTATACGCGCTTGTCTGATGGAGGGTAAATGTACCATACTCCATTTTAAGAAAAATATAATATAAAAGTCTTACCATGGAAGAAAATCTTTATATGATCTTTTAAGAAAACTTTAAGAAAAATAAAGACATGACACTATATTAAATTTAAAGCCAGTGACTTATAAGCAGAGAAGAGCAAAGACAGTCTGATTAAGGCCGTCACAGTGTTCTGACAGGCTTTTATGTCTTGCCTGTTCTCTGGCCTCCTTAGCTCATAGGCTTTTAGGGTGCACAGGAAACTCCATTTCGATGTAGTACAGAGAACACGCACTGAGAGGTTCTCAATAAACAGGCATTAAATCTGAGTCCGGAAGGGACCTTGAGACGCCCTCTCTTCACTCCTCCTCCTCCTGGGAGTGTTGCACTTTAACCAGTCCAGAAAAACAGAATTTTCCCTTTAAATCACTAAAATCAGAGACTTCAAGACGTGAGTTAACTTCTCCCATTTGCCTAGTGTTTTTCTTTTTATGTTTTAAAAAACAGCTTAGCTGTCTTAAGGCATCTAGGAGAGAGGGCCGGCTGGATGCACACTGCTGCGCAGCGATCTCAGTACTTTTCCACGCAATTAAACGGACATTCTGCATCCATTTGGCAACCATCGCCCTCTCATTCCCCCTGACTACCCCAGCCTGTCCACTCTGCTGTTTCTGAGACTTCAGGTACGGAGTCATACAGGCTTGACTATTGTGTGGCTGGCTCGATTCATTTGCCATGGTGTCCTTACAACTCATCCATGTTGTAGCATGACATATTGTCTTCCTTTTTAAAAGGGTGAGCAATATTGCACTGTATGTACAGTCCACATTCCTTCCGTTATCCTTTCGCTCACCCATAGATGTCTGGTCAAATCTACCTCTTTTTTTCATGAGAGCAGAGCGGCTAGCAGCATGCCTCATGGAGACTGCTTCCAATTCTTCCGATACACCAGATGTGGTAATGGATAATCACATGGTTGTTACCCTGAGTTATCTGGGAAGAGGGAATCTCAGCTGAGGAGTTCCCGCAGTTGGGTCCGCCTCTGGACGCATCTGTGGGTCATTGTCTTGATTGGTAATTGATGCATGAAGGCCCCGCCCACTGTAGGCTGTGCGATCCCTGGGCAGGTAGGCCTGGGCTGTGTAAGAAGTGTATCTCAGCGTGAGTCCGGAAGTAAGTTGGTAGGCTGTGTTCAGCTGTGGTCTGCGCTTTGGTTCTTGGATCAGCTTCCCTTCCTGATGGAGTGTGATATGGAAGTACAAATCAAAGATACGTTTCCTTCCTAAATTGCTTTTGGCGTGTTTATTGAAGTACCAGAAAGCGAGCTAGAACAGTAGATCCGATGGTATGTCTGTTTTTTATTCTCTTGAGCCCGCCGTTTTCCATAGTGACTACAGCACAGTTTTTCTTTGGTTGTACGTGAGTATTTCAGTTTCTTCCCCCACCCTTTATAAGTTGTGATATTGATTTGCATTTCTCTGGCTATGGATGGCACTGGACGCCTTTCCATACACTGGTTATCTGTGTGTCTTCTGAAATGTCTATTTGAATTGTTTGACAATGTGTTTTAGATGGGCCCTTGTTGTGTTGCACAAGCTGGGTCTAAGTGTTGAACTCTTGGGGTCAAGGGATTCTCCCTGCTCAGTTCTCTAAGAAACTAGGACTGTAGCCCTGGTCCTATCCAGCACAGTTGTTTGTTTTTGGAGGGGTAGGAGGTGGGGAAACAGGATCTCTGCGTGTAGCCCAGGCTGGCCTCCAACTCTCAGCCTTCTTCCTTAGCGTATGGTGTGCAGGGATTACAGGTGTCCCTGCAGACCCAGCACCACGTAGGTTTGTGTTGGCTTGTTTATTCTTTTGTTGAATTGTAGGCATTCTCTGCTGATCCTTTCCTTCCACAGGTTGAAGCTGAGTTGTGGTAAGCTCATGTACCTGCTCTTTGCTTTTGTTGCTTGTGTTTTTATTGTCACAGAAAACGATGTCCAAAAACGTCCCCCATGTTCTCTTTTAGGAGTTTCATGGCTTTATGGCTGTATTCCCCCTCTTTTTGAGACAGTTTCTCATTGCATAGCCTGGCCTCAAACACGTGATTCTCATGAGTGCAGGGACTACATCAGACCCAGCTGTAATTGATTTAATTTTTGTATCCAGGCTAGGGAGAGGTTAGGTCTCCACTGCAGGGCTTGCTGGGTAGTTTTCTCCTTTGTAAGGTTCTGTTCCTTGTTATTGGTGACATGTGTCAGGTTTGGGTCTAGGATCTCTGTTCTGCCTGTCTTCACACTAGTGCCACACTGTTTTGATCCTTGTAGCTGTATATTGGCCACTTGGCCTTTTGTCTAAACTCAGATGACTGTTTTAGCTTTGTTATTGGAAAATGAGAGGCTCCAGTTTTGTTTCCCTCAAGATTAGGGCTAGGCATTGTGATGCATGTCTGCAGTTGATATTGTGAATTTGAGACCAACCTGGACAACAGAGAGAGCTCCAGTTCAGCCTAAGTTAAATGGAAAGATCCTGACTCTGAAAAACCAAAATCAGTTTTTTAAAAATTATCTGAGATTGCATGTACATTTTAGGATTTTCTTCCTATTTTTGTGAAAGGTGCCATTGATTTTTTTGGTGGGGGTAACATTGGACCTACAGATTGCTTTATATGACTAGCTTAACAATCTTAAGTTCTTGAACATGGGGCATTCAATGTACAGGTTCTTTGAGTCTTTGTTTAGTTAATTCTGGCATTTTGAGGTGGGTGTGGCTGCATACGTCTGCAATCCTAGTTCTTGGGACTGAGGGAGGAAGACTGCAATTTCAAAGCCAACCTAGCAGGTTCCTATCTCAAGAAACTGTGTCTCTCTGTCTGTATCCAAGTATGTTTATGTAATTATATTGTTCTCCATTTTCCCACTTGGAATGCTAATTGTTTGTATGTACATATACGACCAACTTTGTCTCTTGAAACAGGGTTTTATAACCCAGCCTGGCATGAACTAGCACTGCCCCTCCCCCATCCTCTGCCTGTCCAATGCTGGGTTACAGGTGTGCCTCAGTACCTGCTGCTACTGGTTTTCTTTTCTCATTTAAAAAGTTTTAAAAACAATCTTTTCTCATTTTGCATACCAATTCCAGTTCCCACTCCCTCCCCTCCTCCTACTCTTCCCACCTTTCCCTACCCCTCCTTCCACTCCTCAGAGAGAGTAAGACTTCCCATGGGGAGTCAATGAAGTCTGGCACATCTCTTTGAGGCAGGGTCAAGGCCCTTCTCCACTATATCTGGGCTGAGCAAGGTATCCCTCCAAAGAGAATGGACTCCAAAAAGCCAGTTCAGGCACTAGGGATAAATCCTGGCCCCACTGCTAGTGGCCCCACAGACTGCCCACTGGGTACTGTGTTAACTGGGTGCAGTGTTAACTGGGTACTGTGTTAACTGGGTGTAGTGTCAACTGGGTGCAGTGTCAACTGGGTGCAGTGTCAACTGGGTGCAGTGTCAACTCGGTGCAGTGTCAACTGGGTGTAGTGTCAACTGGGTGCAGTGTCAACTGGGTGCAGTGTTAACTGGGTGTAGTGTTAACTGGGTGCAGTGTTAACTGTGCAGTGTTAACTGGGTGCAGTGTTAACTGGGTGCAGTGTTAACTGGGTGCAGTGTTAACTGGGTGCAGTGCTAACTGGGTGCAGTGTTAACTGGGTGCAGTGCTAACTGGGTGCAGTGCTAACTGGGTGCAGTGCTAACTGGGTGCAGTGCTAACTGGGTGCAGTGCTAACTGGGTGCAGTGTTAACTGGGTGCAGTGTTAACTGGGTGCAGTGTTAACTGGGTGCAGTGTTAACTGGGTGCAGTGTTAACTGGGTGCAGTGTTAACTGGGTGCAGTGTTAACTGGGTGCAGTGTTAACTGGGTGCAGTGCTAACTGGGTGCAGTGCTAACTGGGTACTGTGTTAACTGGGTGCAGTGCTAACTGGGTACTGTGCTAACTGGGTGCAGTGCTAACTAACTGGGTGCAATGCTAACCGAGTGCTGTGTTAGCCGTGTACTGTGTTAACTGAGTGAGTGCTGCAATAACTAAGTGCTGAGCTAATAAGTGATTTGTTAACTGAGTGCTGTGTTAACAGCAGTGGAAAGACTAGGTGTCACAGATTTGCTTCTGAATTGAGCAAAGCTTTCCATTGAGGTGCTGTTTTGCCATTGTGGTTCCTGTGTGTATCCTTGAGAGTATGGATTATTTGAAGACACTGGGCCACATGCCTGGCCTGCAGCTTAGGCTGCGGTGCTGTGTACTCATGGCCTTCCTAGGAAATACTCTGAGTTGGAATGGAAGTTTGCGATGCTGTGCTATGGGAACTCAGTGCGTGGTAATACTGAAGTGCTATATTTGTGGGTCTGGTGAGGATCCAGTCATTGAGGGTAAGGCGGGGCTTGTGCCCTGTGAAACCCTGCTTCATTTTCATGGTTGACACAAAGACTGTGACCCTAGGGCTGAGGTTTTGATGGCAGCTTAGCATTTCTTAAATTTAACATGGATATGAATTTTTTTGAGACAGTGTTTTTCTGTAGCTTTAGAGGCTGTCTTGGAACTTTCTCAGTGGACCAGGCTGGCCTCGAACTCACACAGATCCACCTGTCTCTGACCCTGCTCCCCCAAAAAAGGTGTGCACCACCACTGCTCGGTGGATATCTCAGTTGGGAAGGCACCTCTGTAAGAGAGGCCTGTTGGCAAGTCTGCAGTACATTTTTTTTTGTTTTTTTTCGAGACAGGTTTTCTCTTTATTGTTTTGGAGGCTGTCGGTCCAGCCCAGCCTTGAACTCACAGAGATCCCCCTGCCTCTGTCTCCCGAGTGCTGGGATTAAAGGCATGCGCTACCACCGCCCAGCCTGCAGTACATTTTTTTACTTAGTGATTGACACAGGAAGGCCCAGCCCATTGTCAGTGTTGCTATCCCTGAGTGAATGGCCCTGAGATATATAAGAAAGCAGGCTGAGCAATCAAGTAAGCAGCACTCCTCCATAGCCTCTGCCTCAGTTTTTACCTCCAAGTTTCTGCCTTGAGTTTCTGTCCTGACTCCCTTGAGGATGGACAGACTACATGTTGTAAAAGGAAATAAACCCTTTCCTTAAGTTGGTGTTTCACCACAGTGATAGAGATTCTAACTAAGGCATACTGTATCCTGGAGCAAGGCCCTGGATGTTACATTTCTAACAACCTCCTTTCCAGGTGCTGTGGTTGCCATTGAGCAATAGATATCTTTAGCTCCTGTACTCTTGAGTCAAGGTGAGCCCAAAAGACCTATAGGCCTTGTGTTTTAGTTAGGATTTCTAGTGTGTGAAAAGGCAATATGACCATGGAAACTCTTATAAAGAAAACCACTTAATTGGGACTTGCTTACCGTTTCAGAGGTTTAGTCCACTATCATCATGGTGGGAAGCATGGCAGCATGCAGGCAGACATGGTTCCGGAGAGGGAGCCAGAATTTCGACATCTGGATTGGCAGGCAGCAGGAAAAGAGAGTGAGCCACTGGGTCTGGCTTGAGCTTCTGAAGCCTCAGAGCCCACCCACAGTGACACGCTTCCTTCAAAAAGTCCACACCTACTCCAATGAGGCTGCATGTCCTAATCTTTTCAAATAATGACATTCCCTATGAGCCTGTGGGGGCCTCTTCTTTCATACCTTGAGTCCAATTCCAAGCTGTGGGAATTATGGGCAGATAATCTGGGATTTTGAAATTCACTCTCCCATTCCATAACTGTGCAATTTGGGGGTAAATTAATCTCTCTGGCATGTTTCTCTAGCAGCATGTCCTTTACTCATGAGCTTGCTATGGGAATTGAATTTGATAATAGATATGTGCCACGGTGGCATCTGAGCAAGCTGTTTGTAAAGGACAGGCATTGTTGGAAGGAAAGGCATACAGCAGCAGGACTACATGTGCTCTAAGCCAGCAGAGATGTCAGTCTCCTTCCACATGTATCTTAGACATATAGGAAAGGGGGAGAAAGTCACCCCACACTTGGGGACTACAGCCAGCAGTTAAGGTGGGTTGCAGGTTGCTCAATACTGTGTCTCCAGGCCTTCACCCTGATGTCCCCCATCCTCTGTGGGTGGATCCCTGCACAGCCCAAAGAGAGAAGAATTAGCACAGAGATAGCTCTTTGCCCCTTGGGGACATTCTAAGTATTTAAATAAAGCAGTGTCATTTGGGAGGGGGCGTTGAGGGGAGCAAATTCCATACCACAGTTGGCCCTGGGTATGTGCTAGTGTAGACACATTGATTGGCCTGTGGGCCTCAGCAGTGGGCAGGTATTAAGGGGCCCTTAGTGATACCTTGTTGCTATGGTATTTCTTAATTAAGATAGCATGCTCTAGGAATAGGGGAGGAGAGCTGTAAAGTTAGTTGTTGTACCTATTGCTTCAATAAGGGGAAAATGTTATTAGCCAAAAATGTTATTAATCTGTCACACCTTAATGACTGGATGAAAACATTGAAGAAGTTATTAGGGATTTTATTTTCTTTAGTTTCACATTAGAGTAGAGCCTGGTCCTCCCCAAACTCAACTCCAAATTTAAGTCAGGAAGCTTGCATTTTGATGTATTACTCTTGGGTTTCCTTCAGTGTTTTAGAAGTTAGTCAAGTGGAAAGGAATGATCAAAGGTAGGGCAGATTAACACTGCTCTCCAGTCAAGCTGAGAAGGGCTGCTATGTACAGAAAAGTCACATTCTCTGGTAAGTCCTCCAGCCTACTGTATTGATCGTATTTTGTAGCAAACAGCAGGTGTGACCCTCTCCCACTCTTTTGTTAGGCAGTTGGGGATTTGTTAGAGCCACATGCAATGTGATCGTGTGCCCTAGTGTTGTTTGTTTATTTTTCTGGTCAGCCCAGCTCTCAAAAGTATTGTCTTGTCTGAGAACACTTAGATTTTTATTTTTTTCAAGTCAGCGTTTCTCTGTGTAGCCCTGGCTCTGGGAACTCATTCTGTAGATCAGGCTGGCCTGGATCTCATGCAGATTCACCTGCCTGTGCAACCTGAGTGCTGGGACTAGAGGTGTGCATCACCATGCCCAACTTAGATATATATTTTTTAAAATTCAGGTTCCAGTGTTGACTTACACTAATTGTAGCTGTGGTGTCTTCTACCATTCTTAACATGGTAAACTGGATAACTAGGTAGGGGCTGGAGGCAAGACTAACAACCAGAAAGAGGAGCCTTATCTATGACTAAGATGCATCCCCAGTCAGGGCTTACTATAGCATCAAGCATCACCATCTAGATGTCAGGAACACCCAACCTACCCCCTACAGTATGTCAGTAGAGGCACTTAACCCCAAGTTTCCTAGCAATGTCATGGAACTTCTGTTCCCATTTATTGTGTTTGAAGTCTATTGAAGGAAGTAACACTAATATCAATAAAGATGTGCTCAGGGACCGTTCTTCCGCTCAGCTGTTCTTTGGGTCTCACAGGCGGTGGCTTGCTGGTGGAATCTGGCAACTGTGAGTCTTGGAAGTGTGGAATGATGCAATGTACATGCAGAACGTGTGTGTCCAACCCATACAGTGAGTGATCTTAGACCATCCTCTTCTCTGGCCTCACTGGGAGCTGCTGCTGGGGAGGTTCACACTGGTGCTTAGTACAGCGTCCTGTGGGGGTGGGGCAGAACTGGAAAAACAAGAACTATAGATTGCCCAGGGCATTTGTTTGTTAACCAGCCAGCAGACTCTCATCCACAGGAACAGAGCACATGCTGGCTGGAAGAGACATGAAAAGTCAACATCTGTGAACAAGGTATTCCCAATGGGGCAGGCCGATGAAACCGTGGCTTGTATTTTGGACAATAAACTCTATTTATGATAGTCTCCGGTCATTAAGTTGCTCTGCTGTAAGAGATAACTGAGGCTATTAACTTCTCTAGACAGAACCAGGGGGAAGAACGATCATTTAGTTTATAAGCAGAAGGGAAGGTTCTGCTCAATAAAGATCAATTAGACATCTCTGTTAAAAGGCTGTTTGGGAGCGGGGGCAATCGGGATTCCAGTATGTTCTATCCTTGTGCTGGTGTTCCCTCTACTGCCTCCTGCTCTTACTTTACTCTGAGGAAGGTTTTAAGGGATTCTGGATAGCATAAGTGCTGAAAGGTGACTCTCCAATCTGTGACTAAATGGCACTTGAGGGTGGTGCCTGCATGCAATTAGCAGGGGCATTGTTAGGGACAGCAGGCAACTTACACACTGCTATGGGTGCCAGTGAGTAGCTCTGTCTTAAGCAACTCACACACTGCTATGAGTGCAAATGAGTAGCTCTGTCTTCTAGCAGGGCTCAAGGAATGAGCACAGCCACCCCAACAGAGAGCTGTAAATTCCCAGAATTCAGGAAGACTCCAGATTCCAGACTCCGGGGTGTGGTAGGATAGAGACCACAGTCCAGTATACCCCACAACAGCACTTGCCACTTGAGGCCTCTTTCTAGTTCTAAGCACTGGGTTTCTGTTTGCTGGCTTGTACTTTGTCCTTCATGTGCAGTGTATCTCCTCTTGCCCAGGGTCAGTTGCTTTGCTTTCCAAGTCCTTGGTTCGGTCTTCTTAGAATTCTTGCTCCATGAGTGATAAGTCAAATGTTGGTCTCTCATGATGGGCCCTCCTTATTTATCTTTTCTGAGTGAATCCATGTAGAGTGAGTGACCAGGGCTCTATTTCATTTGCATTTAAGACAAGATTTTGTTGGATTCCATTATCCCCAATAGTTGAGTTGGACATCAAAGCCTGAGATGTCTCTGCATTGTTTTCTACTGCACATGCTTAGATTCTCTCTGATTGGCCTGTTTCTGACCTTTAGACCCAGGTTTAAAGAGTGCATCTTATCCAAACAGACCAGTGTGACTGGTTAATTGGGAAGAGGTTGTGTGACACTGGAGAGGGCAGCCTTAGAGCCACCTTGGAACTCTGCTATCACAGTCAGTGTGATGACTTGTAGCTTCATTTGTGCGCTTGACCCACTGGTGTCGTCCTCTCCATCACTTGGTGGTGTAGACGGGGATGCTACAAACCTGGATCTGTGGATCCTGCTTGCGAGTGAGGCTTTATGGTGCTTGGGAGAGTCTCTTGTAGATCAACTGCCTAACAGGCACCACCTCCACAGTGTGACAACAAGCAGTCATGCCTTTTTCTTTTTATAAAAAAGATTTATTTATTATGTATACAGTGTCCTGCCTGTATATATTCCTGCAGGCCAGAAGAGGGCACCAGATTTCATTACAGATGGTTGTGAGATACCACGTGCTTTCTAGGAATTGAACTCAGGACCTGTGGAAGAGCAACCAGTGCTCTTAACTTCTGAACCATCTCTCCAGCCCCAGTCATGTCTTTTTCAAATGGCATTCCAAGTGTTCAAATAGGGACCCATGGATGCTGGCCAGTCACCACTTTTTATAAATAATGCATTGGATGGCAGCCTCTCTC
The DNA here is from genome assembly GCF_017639785.1 of Mesocricetus auratus. Classification (NCBI taxonomy): domain Eukaryota; kingdom Metazoa; phylum Chordata; class Mammalia; order Rodentia; family Cricetidae; genus Mesocricetus; species Mesocricetus auratus. Next base: position 44,123,191 of record NW_024429182.1, read on the forward strand.
ACCTACCCCTCCCACCTACCCACAGGATGACTTGGCTGTATTTGAGTTGTTGGGATGGAGCCCTATGGTGGCAAAGCTAGCTTACCTCACACACATGTGGCCCCAGGGTCACTCCCTCGAATTCAAAACAAAACAAAACAAAATAAAACATTTTAATCATTTGTTCAAAGGACAAGCAAGATGGCTCAGCAGGTAAAGCTGCTAACAGCTAAGCCCAATACCCTTACTTCTGTCCCTTTACTCACAGGGTGGAAGGAGAGGGCCAGTTTTTGTCCTCTGAACGCTACACGTGGGTCCTGTGGCACACCCATGCCTCTGCCCCCTTACCCAAATAGATACAATGAAAATTCAGAAGAAAGAAGGCTTCCGGGTTGGCCTAGGTCTGAATTCTGAGAAGGGTGTTAGGGCTGTGTGGAGAAGCTTTCCAGGCAGTTCTCAGCTCCACAGAAGCCCTCTTCTCAGGTATGCCTTCCTTCCTACAGGCCAAGGGCAGAGTAAGAGAGCCTTGGCTGTCAGGAACAGACCTCTATCTTAAAGCACCTCTGCCACATTTGCTTCTTTGACCTTGGCTGAGGCTGTCTAGACACAGAGCTTGCTTAGGACAACTGTGTGCTCAAGAGTGGGAACACTCACTGAAGAGGGACCCTCACGTACGCTGGGGACTCGGCCTGTAAGTGAGATGGGCCTGACAGGGCTTTGCTGCTATCTGCAGTATGCAGGCGTCTTCTTCAGGAGGAGAGACTTCCTGTAAATCAGCTTTCCATTATGTGGCACATTGAGAACAAAATCAAATTCTTTAGAAATTCAGAATTCCCCGCAAATCACCAACTTTTGCAAGAGGTCATAGCTGATTATCATACAGCCAATTTTGCAAGGGAATATTTAATTTTATGATTGAGAACCCTGGTACTTAGCAGGAAACCTCTACCCTCCCTTATTTCTGAGGTTAATGCTTTTAAAAATCACTGCCTGATGAGCTCATGCAAATTCAGCCATCCGTATAGCTGTGGAAGGAAAGTTTTTAGACAAATTGCTATGCCTTTGCCACATAAATCCTCATAAGCTACAGGACCCCAGTAATACTTAGAGTTTCCAGGGAGTTTCATATTTTACTAAAAGGGGAAAAATCAATCTTGAATCTTTTAGTCCAGTGACCAAAGAATCACTTGATTGATTTTGTTCCACTACGCAGGTGAGCACACCATCTATCCCAATCTGATGTTATCGAGTTTGAAGTTGAAATTTTCTGAGAAGTATTAATTCAAGTGTTATATGGTCAGTACTGTAATACTAGATCCTCTTTACACTCACATTATACAACTTATACAAATATCCCTTGGCTGAGTTTCCTCAGAATGTTTTCTCTAGTTCAGATTTTGTTTTTGCCACACACAATTCTTCTTCTCAACAGCAGAGGGAGGCAAAGCTTTATCAAATAGTGCCTAAGATCCAGGCTGTAGGAAGAGACTCAAATAACAGAATGAATTCTGACATACACACACACACACACACACACACACACACTCACACACACACACACACTCGAAGATAAAAATCACAATCTGAAAATGGGTTCATTTTACTTCCAGTTCTTGAATGTACCAGTTGAAAACCAAGGGAAAAAAATCTATAGAGGATAATTCACTTTGATGGACTTTGGTGTTGGGGTCTTGGTGGTACCCTGGACATACAGGGTGCTTCACAGCCTGGCTGAATTCACAACTGAATCAGACTTTTGGCCCCCTTGATTGATTCCAGGTAATGACCCCACAACTGGTGATATATTTTCTTCTTCAGTAAGGGAAAGCTAGGCATAGCATGGATCCTAGCTGTGACTTGACTCTAAGGCCTCCTGTGCAAGCACCTTCCCTGACTGCCCATCCACCGTTGCAAGCAGAAGACTAAGGACTAATGCTTGTGAACTTTGTAGAGGGCTGCAGAGGTGGAGAATTCAGGGATATTTGTTCTAAGTAACCGGCGACCTTGGCTAGGGTCTAGCTGGTCTCTACTCTGTGACCTGAAGTGCTACCTTGGACAAGACTCATGGACCGTCCCTGCTCTCTACAGAATGGGGAGTAGAATGCTTATGTTCCTCAGAGGCTGTTATGAAGACCTAGTGAACTGTATTTTTGAAATGACCAAGAACTCTAAACTATGTATGTGGAAAATAGTGTCTGGACTTGAATTGAAATGACATTTGCCTGGGACAGGAAGAGCCAAGGCAGGCCCAGGATTAGAGTGAAGCAGACAGGGCGGCTAAGGCAGAAGAGCATGCTGCCCCTGCTCTGCCAGCTCTCTCTTCCGTGTTCCAAGCCTGGAAGCATTTGTTGCAGAATCTGTCTGTTTTAAAAATGAGTTTTGTTTCTCCCCGTTTCTGGTCTGCCCATCAGTCTTTATCTGTGATTTCTTGTTTCATTTAGCAAGGCAGTTTGGACACTGAACCCCTTTCTTATAATCTCCCAGGCCAGGGCTGGGGTGTAGCTAAGGAGTAGAGTGCTTGTCTAGCACGCACAATTTGCTGGGTTCCATCCCCTGCACAGGGTGAGGGTGTGGGTAGGGCTGGGCAGGGGACACCAAGCATGAACACCTACCTCTAGTTAGTTCCGTAAAAAGATCTGACTGGTGAGAAAGCAGCTTCATTAGAGATGGGATAGAGAGGGTATCAACACCCCTGGGGGCTTCACTTTGAATATATGCATACCCATGTGGTTAATTTACACCCCCCTACTTCTAAGATGGGAGCACAATTTATCTGATGTATGTTAACTGGCTAATTTGACTTATCAGTGTGCCCCAGGGATCTCTAGTAACAAAATTTGGATGCTAACTTCACTGCTTTTAATGACTGCCTATTGTCTACGATAAATGGCAGGATGGGCTGTTTCTTCACTAGTTGATGTCTGTGTTTCTCCCTTTCACTCTTGCAAATCATCTACAGTGCTAGTCTTTCTGCACTTCCCACTATTTCCTCGTATACTTAAAAGCTTAATTGCTGGTCAAAGATGGTCATGAGAGGGGAATTTTGGGTACAGGGTAGGAGGGAATATATCCCTGCTATTCTTCTTGAATGATCAATGTATGAATACTACTTTTTTCACTTAAAGTTTAAGTAAGCTGTTAAGTAAAAACTGGAAAAGCTATTTAGAAAACAATCCACAGTAGAACATAACAGTACAGTCATTACTGTTTGGGGAACACTAGCTCAGCAGAATAATGAGATATCTGCCCCTCACTGTACCACGTAACCATCCAGCATCTTTCCTCCTGGGTAACTACACATGGCGATGTCATGACTATGCAGGTGTAGCGCCACCCAGTGGTTCTCTGGGGAGGATGGATTTGTTTCCAGGAAATGTATGCAAAATCTCTAGGAATCATGGAGGGGACAGTTTACTGTAGGCAGAATCCTTGTGTGAACAGCAGGGGAGAGAGCCGAGCCAGTGACATTTCAGTTATTGTTAAAGTGACTCTGTGTGTCGCCACAGGCTGATGCCTGGGGCAACTTGGGTTACTGTTAACTTTTGAATGAATTTGCATTTTATGTCTTACAGCACCTCTACATATTAGGACAAAATAGTGGCAATATACTGGGAACAAGTCATTCGCTGTTCTCTAGGCAGTGCTTATATGACTTTGGGGACCTCTGCCATAACTCTGTGGTCCATAAGTTGGGAACCACTGAGATGGGATATTGGAAAGCTGAGTGCAAATGAAATCATTAACTCAATGTCAGGGGGAGCATACTCTTTAAAGGAATCCTGGGGTGAATTCTTGCCACACTGAAGACACTTCTGTCATTCCTACTCATGAGCCAGAATGACTCCTCTATGTAACAGACCGACTTCTCAGGCGGCTTATTACCCCTTTCCCCCAGGAAGCCCCACCCTGTAATGAGCCCTGTGTCCTGCAGGCACTCTCATCCCTATCAGCAAACACTATGCTTATTTCTGCCTGTAAATCTTTGTCTGCTTTTCCATCTCTCTGAAATTCAGCCTCTGCCTCTGTTTCAGTGCCCCCTCTTCAAGCTCCCAGAGTCCTTTCAGCCTACTGTACCCCCTACCCCTCAGGTGACTTTTCCTTCTATAGACCTTTGACATCTGCTTCTTGAGGTCCCACAGCTGGCCCATTCCTTGCTCCTTATTTTGGGTTTGTTATTGTCTTCTCAGCTAAAACCTAAATTTTCTGACATTGGGCATGCCCAGAGCTCCTTAGAGAAAGGTGCCAGACAAACTGCAGTGTAACAGCATGTAACTGGCTGCATAATAGAAAAAAAAAAAGAAATGGGGAACTTAATTATGTATGTATGGCCAGGGGTGGTGGTAGTAAATTTCATATACTGGAAATTCTAAAAGTGATTTCAGAGATTCTCTTATCTATCAACTCAATCATCCCTATGTATTTGATTCTCACTTCTATCCACAAACTATGAATTAAAGTGATCTGAAAAATACCTATATTAAATATGTACAGTCTTTTCTTGTCTTTATTCCTAAATAAGACAGTGCAGGGGCTATTTGCATAGTATTTGCATGGGGTTGGGTATTGCAAATCATCTGGAAGGTTAAGGTGATGGGAAGGTGTGTGGGAATTACATGCAGACACTACAGCATTTAAATAAGGGGTATAAACACCCCTTAGATTTTGCTCTCTCTTGTGTGTCTTGGACTCAATCCTTTGGGTACCAATGTGCCAGGCACATTGCTATTTGGCAAAGTGGAGAAAAACTTTACTTTTCTGGTAGTGATGAATGGGCCCATTCTCTGGAGAAAGGACCCTCATGCTTGCTGGCAGTGGCTTTGAAGATGCTGGATTGTGTTTGTTCTCTGTGCCCTTGTCCCCAGAGTTTGCCCTCTCTGTTCCTGCATGTGTCCTGTGGACCACCATTCAGGGTTTACAGGAGGTAGAGAAGGACTTGAGGTGGTATTTCACCTGTAAAGGATAGCATTCATGTGAGAAGCCTGCTAACCAATATGAAATCAGGCCAGTTGCTCAGACAATTGAGCTAGTGTGTCTGCAGCAGGGGTAGAGGCCCAAGTCTTGCTGATGGTGTATCCCTGTGTTCTTGGCTCCAGGGCTTGGCCTGGGATGCAGGCTGGCTGACTTCTCTTGATGATGCTTGTGTTGGGTTGACTTTTTCTATGTGAACATTTTTTTTCTATCCTCTGGGTTAAAAGCAGTTATTTAATGTATACAGGCCACTGGGCAACTAGTAAATAGTAGAAGTTTAGGGGATTTAATATCTTGGGAGGATTTATGCCAATTACTTAACTGCCTGAGTACCAAGTTCTTCATATTAGCTTTATAATAAGATGTGCTGGGTTCCACATTTATCCCAAGAAGACAGGCTTACCCAAATCATCTATATTTCAGCAGGCAGTGCCAAACTTCAGGCCTCAGAAACACATTTTAGATAATTTTTGCCATGCCATATATTTTAAGTATCATTAAAAAGCCATTTCCTTACTTTAAAAATATGTGTGCAATATATTTTATGAAACCTATAACAAGTCTATGAAAAATTGATTATTTTTTCCATGGGGATACGTTCAAATGATTTTCATTCTGCTCACCCAGTGAAAAATCCAGTGAGCATTATGTCTTTTATCTTATTTACTCCCTCTCATGTGTATAATCACCGTGTTCCCAAGAAAAAGAAACAGGCTTCTCTGTTTGGGTAGCCAAATAATTTCCTGTTGTCGGCAGAGGAGTTGATGCTGATCTAAGCTAAGAAGCGTGGCTTTCCCTTTCAAATGCCTTATTTCCCTGTTCTACCTCCTTTCCATCAACGCCACTGGTCAGGGGTACAGGAGTGAGTGGCGGGCAGTAAGGGTGTGGGTGGAACGTCTGTGTGATGGAAGTGGGTCACGTGCGGGCGGAGGAACATGCGAGGAGCTCATAGGCAAGGATACTCATTGTTGTGTCCTAGTGTGGGGTTATTAGCTAAAGGTGCAAATGACCCCATTTACTTGCTTTCTGTGGCCCTCTGGTATATGGGCTGCAAGCTGTGCAAAGCTGCAACCCCTCGTGTCTGCTCTCTCCCTCCTCCTCAGGATGGAACCATGGCAGGAGCCATCAGCATTCTTCAGCCCCACAGTCTCTCCCAACTATGCCACCGGCTTTTCTATCGGAAAGCCCTGATACTCGTGACATCCTCGGAACAGACATGCTAGGGAGCCAACTGGGCAGCTTGGAGGAGAGTATGAGGTTAGAGCCATATCCATTCTCAGGGTGGAAGTACAAAGGGCCTTGGGTGGGGGCACTTATCACCCTCATCTCAGACTAGGCGGAGCAGCTCAGCAGCCTGTGGTTCACTAAGAGGAGAATCCAGGGAGCAGGATTCACTAAGCAGTGGGAGCAGCTGGGGACATCATAGCAGGCTGTGTGCCTGGGTCTGACCTGTGACTCTGCTGAGTTTTGGTTGAAGTGGAAGGGCACAGGCGAATACACATATAAGCTAAGGCCACACTAGGGAAGGTCACACTAGGGAAGGTCACTGGATCATGGCCAGACATTTGACTTGATGACAGTAGACAGACCACAAAGACTTCTGAGAGAGATCTGAGAGCATGGCTTGTCCTGAGGCTTCTCTGGGAGTCATCCTAGAATCTGCAAGTTAGGTGTTTAAGTTGGCAGCTGCTGGGGAGAGAGTGGGTATGGAAGGGTCTGGAATCTTGCGCTTACTCCTGCTGAGCCAGGTGGCCCTAGTTGGGGTATTAGAGAGCTGTTAGGTAAGATTTCCTCCTCGTAAAAATCATGAGATGTAAAGTTTACCATCAGTAATTTTATTCATGTAGTTCAGCGAAACAGCCTCATGTCATGTGGGAAATGGAGCCAAAGACTTTTTGTCTTGCAGAGTCAGTCTAAGCCCTACACACACAGACAGACTTCCCATTCCTCTTAACCCTCTGCCTGCCCCCAACCACCTCCGTAATTCCCGTTTCTCTGAATTTGACTACTCAGAAAGATCGGAGGTGGAAAATAGGCTTACCACCAAGATAGATTGGAAAACCATTCATCCATCACCTTCCCTCCCCATCCTTGCTGTGATACAGAGGAGGATGAGGTTCTGGGAAGCAAAGTAGTGCAGTGGAGATGTGTCACACCACTTAAGCAGGGTGGCTGGGCTCACAATGTTAGAGATCCTGGCTGTGCAAGAAGCACTGGTTTAATTTAGGGCCTCAGCTTCCTGGTCCATGAGGGGGACTAGGCAGTTTGCTTCTGTGTCACAGCCTTGCAAGGACCCTGTGAAGTAGGATGAAACATTAGCTGGAGCAGGGCTGCCACTTACATAAATAACCCCTGCTGTTGCTACTGTTAACTGACCTCCTCCCTTGAACCAGCTCCCTAAAGGACACTTTCTCCTGTTGTCCTGCAGCCAGAGGCCTGCTGAAGACTCTTAGGAGTGTCTCACTTAAGACCAAATGGGTGACTTTAGCTTAGGCTGTCTGATCTTCCTCGTCTGGGGCATGCCACTGCTCTGGAGATGTTTCGAGACCTTGGTGTTCAGGGGGAAATGAATTCAGTGCATGTTCTGTAACACAGAGGGGCAGGTGTCTGTGACACTGATTCATCAAAGACTGGCGGGTTCTATGAGGATGGTGAATGACAACCATGCCAGGGTGCCCACTGTCAGAGAGCCTCATTGTGGCAGCACGCACATTTGCAATGAAGACCTTCTAATAATGAATTTTTTAAATTGGTCTTGGAACAGCCTGGATGATACAAGATAGCTAATGGTGTGGAGATGAATTTTGTTGGGGAAGAAAATGGGATGCACCATTAGATTCAGATACACTGAAGCTCACCAGTCACAAGTTGAGGTTAGGTTTCCACTGTTCTGACAAAACATCTGAGCAAAACAAGGAGGCAGAGAGATGGATGTTAGTTTTTAGTTTCTGACAATTGTGGTGAGGAGGACATAGCGGTTCACTGAGTGGGCATCCAGGAAGGACAGAGAAGGTCTGCACTCCCAGCATCCTCCTCCGATTCTGTTTCCCAGGGTCCCCAGACTACTGAATGGTGCCACCTGCAATCAGGTTTGGTTTTCCTTACAGAAAATGCCTTTATCAATGTGAAACATGCTTTATTGATCTCACACCTAGGTGATTCTAATCCAAATGATTGAGATTTAGCATCACAAGGACTGTGAAAGTAGGAGAAGAATCTGAGTCTGGGCTCTGGTCCCTCTGTGTCATTTGTTGCAGTCATTGCTAGAAAGCATAGCACTTCTTGTATCGGATCCAACAAGCTCATTACTTAGAGACATTCCCTAGCAGAGTACTTGTGGATACCATGGCAGTGAGTCACAGCTAACAGTTGATCCATACCTCATGGGCTATCCAGAACTTTGATGGTCTTTAAAGGTGCTAGGCACCTGTAGTCAAATGATTGTTGCTAATGCTGCCTACCATTATGGCCACTTCTTTGGCACTGAGACCCTTATTTTGTTCATGTAGGTGTAGAAAGCACTTAATCACAGAGAATCAGAGGCTCTGGCCCTAGGAAATGGATTGTGAAGGCCTGAGTCAATTTTCACAACCATGCTGCTGTCCTTTCAAACCTCTCTTGCAGCTCTATGTGGTTTGGTAATTTCTAGGCAAGATTTGAAAGAAATTTCCCAGATAAGACAGAATCACATGAGAAAGCTTTCCTGTCTACCCTTTCTTCAGCATTGAGGCAATAGGCTGTCTACAACAAGAGCAGCTAGTGTATAGCCTTGAGTTAAAAAAAGAAAATAGGTTGTCACCAAAACAAAACTACCTGCTCCAAGAATTCCTGTACATGTCTTCATCACATTGCCTGCTAGCTGTGAAAGCTGAAGTGTCTATGAAACAATCTTCTGTGCTCTGTGGAAATGGCAGCTCGAGTCTTGGGCATAATGAGACTGAAGACACAGATAGTATGATAGTCACCAGATACGACATGCTTGGTGCAGTTGGGTGGGGAGGAGAGAAGAGTAAGGACTGAATTCTGAGATGCCCTCAAATCCACAGGTCAGGAAAGAGGAGAACCTGGGAGGGAGGGAGGGAGAGAAGGAAGGAGGGAGGGAGTGAAGGAGATGGAGGGAGGAGGGAGGCAGGGAGGGAGGGAGCAGAGTGAGTGGAGTGAGTAGCTGAAGGTTAGAGGAAGAACAGGAAGCTCTAGACAGTGCTTAAGTACCATGACTTCCCCACCTTGAGGACCTGGACCCTGAAACTTTGAGCCCCACCCCCACCCTGCTCAGGGATTTTGTCACACTAAAGAGAAAGTATCTAATACAACAAGGGAGGTTAAACAGGCGATGAAGTTTTGCTCAGACAACTGCAATACGGAAGAGGGGTCAGAATGGTGTCAGACTTGACTCTGTCGAATTGGGGAGTAAGGCCTTTAAAGGATGAAGTGAGAGATACCACAGATTGTCCATTGTGTTTCTTAATTGGTTTACTTAAAGGATAAGTGAACTTCTGTCTCTATAGTGGGAGGTGATTTTATGACTCGAAGCAAAGAGTCCCTGAAGTTTGGCTCCTGACTCATTGGAATTGGGAGATGAGAGTGTGGTCTATATTGATGACATTTCAAGAGATAGTCCTTGGTCCCTGAGAAATACATTCCTGAGTTGTGAGAACTGACACCAACACAGGGCTTTGAAAAAGATTTAGGCACACTTTTCTAAATTTCTTTCCTTCCTTCCTTCCTTCCTTCCTTCCTTCCTTCCTTCCTTCCTTCCTTCCTTCCTTGCTTGCTTCCTCATTTCTCTCTGTCTCTGTCTCTGTCTCTGTCTCTCTCTCGTTGAGAAGAGGGAGGTGCACACCTTTAATCCCAGCATTTGGGAGGCAGAGGCAGCAAATCTCTGAGTTCAAGGCCGGCCTGGTTTCAGAGCCAGTTCTAGGATAGCCTGGAACTACTCAGAGAATACTTTTGTTGAGAAGCCAAAACCCAACACAACCAAACCAAATAAACCCCCCAAACTCAAAAAACTTTCAACAAATTTAAAATAAATTTGTTTTTCATACAACATATTCTGATTATGGTTTCCCCTCCTCTACCTCCACTCCCGTCTAGATCCGCTCTTCCTGTCTTTTGATAAAAAACAAACAGGCATTTAAGAAATAAAATAAAAACAAACAAATCAGAATAGGACAAAACAACTAAACAAGAAGACCCAAAGAAAAAGTGCAGCAAATGCATATAGACAGACAGACACACAGACACACACACACACACACACACACACACACACATACACACACACACACACACACACACATGAACTCCATAGAAATATAAAACCAGAAGCCATAATATACATGCAAAGCATCTGTAATGTTAAAAAAAAGTCCTGACTTAACATCACAAGACAAAGAACCTCCAAAGAAGCCAGGCAGTGGTGGCGCATGCCTTTAGTCCCAGCACTCGGGAGGCAGAGGCAGGCCGATCTCTGTGAGTTCGAGACCAGCCTGGTCTACAAGAGCTAGTTCCAGAACAGCCTCCGAAGCCACTGAGAAACCCTTGTCTTGAAAAACAAACAAACAAGCAAACAAACCTCCAAAGATGTCATTAAGTTGTTCATCTACTGTTGGGCATGGGCCCTACAGTAAAGAGTGGTTTATTTCCCCATTGAGACTCCCTTGGAGAAAACTAAATTTTCATTTGCAAGTGGCTATCAGCTGGAGACAGGACTCCTTCTGGTACAGACCCATGCAGGTGTGTACGCTGCCTCAGTCCCTGAGAGTTCATATGTGCAGCAGCATAGAAGGCCTTGAATCCTTGGTGTCCTCTCTGGCTCATGCTTTTCTGTCTCCTTTACAGCAGTTCTGTGAGGGGAGGGATTTGATGGAGACATCCTCTTAGGACTGAGTGTTCCATGGTCTCTGCCATCTGTCTGTGGATCTCTGTATTAGTTTCCATCTGCGACAAGAGGAAGCTTCTCTGATGATGGCTGAATAAACCACTGATCTTTGAGTATAGCAGAATGTTGTTAGGAGTTATTTTATAGCTATATTCATATAGCAGAAAGTAGTATTTGGTTTTCCCTTATGTCTCTGGCCTATCTAGTCTAGGTTCTTGGACACCAAAGCAGTGTTGGATATGGGTTCTGTCTTATGGAGTGGGCCTTAACGCAAATCAGATATTGGTTGGTTACTCTCACAAGTTTTGTGCCTCTTTTGCACCAGAACATCTTGGGCACAGGTCACCATTGTAGATCAAAATGTTTGTAGCTGGATTGGTGTTTGCCTTTCCTCTTTGGTGTTGTGCAGAGTAGCTTCTAGTACCATGGATACTAGTCCATAGGGGTAAAGGCTTTAGGAAGACACCAATTTGATTTCTTCATTTTTAAATGACGTGGGTAGGTGTTATCTTCAGAAATAGGGCCTTGCTGTCAGTTTGTGGAGAGCAACTGATAGCCTTGGCTATATCCTGAGTTGTTTTGGGGTTCCCATGGGACTCTTTGGCCAAGAAATCAATTAGATGTAACCCATTCCCAGCACTGGAAGGTTCATTTGGTGATGAGTGGTGTCCAGCTGGGACTCTGTCTCCCGTTATTTGGCTATTTCATGTAGATGGTCTTAATATATGTATATATTTTAGAAAGCTCCTATTGTATTAGGTTTCCATATGGTCCTTCAAGTGGCCTTTAATTTAAGCTGTCTCTCCCACATTCCTTCCCTCTACCTCTACTACATCCATAATTATCTATTCAATTTTCCCTTCTTAGGGAGATCCCTCATTCCCCCTAGTCCCTTATTTTCTACCTAGCTTCTGTGGTAATATGGATTGTAGCTTGCGTGTCAATGAATTAACTAACATTTACATATAATTGAATATATACCATATTTGTCTTTCTGAGTCTGAGTTACCTCATTCAGGAGTTTTTTTTTCTTTCTAGTTCTATCCATTTGCCTATGAACCTCATGATTTTTTTTGTTTTTATTCTTCACATTTTTTAATTGATTCTTTAGGAATTTCACATCATGCACCCCAATTCCACTCATTTCCCAGTTCTTCCATGTCTGCCCTCCACTCTTGTAGCCTCCCCCTGCCAAAAAACAAAACCTCTCCTCCATCTTTCCCATCTCTCCATTACATTTGTTATAGTGGCCTAGGAGCTGGGGGTGTGTCATGTAAGATACTCTTCTGCCTAAAACAGTTTTACTTGCAAATGTTCATTGCAATGAGTTATTGGTCACGGTCAAGGCCTCTGGCTTCTAGTACACCATCAATCCTGGATCCTCACTGAAACTTCTTTCAGATATCCTGCTGTTGTCCCAAGACATAGAATTCCACAGGACTCGTCCCTTCATGGCTCTAGTAGGTCATAGATGGGGTAAATATTGGGGTTGGGTCAATTCAAAGCCCTGGATATAGCTGAGTTGGTCATTCCAGACCTCTATCAGAACTGCCTGCCTCAGGAAATGGGCTACCTCTCCTGTATGTATGGTGAGGGCTGGAGCCAACTCTCTCACATGAGGGACCAGCTCTTCAGTTGCAGTGGCAGGAAAGTTGGGGGCAGTTCTCTGGGGACTGTTGAGGGTTGGGGCCAGCTCTCTCAGGCCATGTCACTGGGGCCAAATCTCCCAGGATGGGGGAGAACTGAAGGCTGTGCCCCTACCTGAGGCCATGTTGATGTCTGAGGGCCACACTACTGCTGGGGCCATACTGAGCAGCCTGCACTGCCACCCAAGGCCATGATGACATCCGGGCCATAGTGTAGCTGAGGGCCTTGTCTGGGTCCATGGTGCTACTGCAGCTGGAATCTGTGGTGATGTCTGTGGTTTGTGTTGCTACCAGGGGGAGGCATGAGAGAACTGCCTCAGTGGGAGAGCTGCCCCTCATCATGGGAGAACTGAACATGTTTGAGCAAGTGTCTCTGTAGTAGGCACTATTTAATGGGACAGGGAAAGACGTTTTCTTGAGAAAATCCTCTAAGTATGAAACAGGGTGGGAAGAAGCTTGTTCCAAGTTGAGCTGAACTGGATGCAATTCTCTGGCTGTCTTGATTAAGTTCTGAAAGCGACATGTCAGTGCTATGGCTTGCAGGAAGAAACTATCTCTTCATATACTCATGTATTTCAACATTTGATCCCCAGCTGGTGGCACAGTTTGTGTAACCTTTAAGAGGTGGGGCCTGGCTTTAGGAGGTGAGGTATTGGGGATCAGGGGATGTGCTCAGTCTTGCTCGGTCTTGGTTCTCTGCCTAGCTAGATGTAAGCAAGTTGCATATACACTCCCACTGTGGAGTTGTCAGGAACCATGTCTTTTCTGCCGTGATGGACTGTATCCTCTCACGCTGTGAGCCCAAATGAATCAGTCTTTTTACAGGTGTTTCCTGCCAGAGATGAGACAACCAACCAACTAGACTCATTTCTCCGCCTGTCTCCCCCTGGACCCCCAGCCCTCCATTGGTTGTATGATGCTGCTTGCAAGGGTGCTGCAGGTGTGCATTCCCATGGTTCCCTTCTTCCAGGATCCTCCTCCATGTGGGCACACCTCTCTCATCTTGTTCCTGTCTCCTCTGTGGGAGGAGTGACCTGACAGTGACCTGCAGGAGAATCAGGTGAATGCCTCTCCTGTGAACTCTTTGAGATCAAATGTTTTTTATGTCACTGTCTCAGATTTTATGACCTCAGTTGGTCTCTCAGTTCCTCATGGGTGGGAGTGCATCTAACTCATCTCAGTAGTCCATCTGAAGAGTAATTCTTGGTGGCTAGAGATCACGGAGGTATGGGTCACCTATGTAACCTTGGTAACTTAGCTGATCTGCCATTCCAGCCTCCTGAAACACAGATCTCAGTGAGGGAGGGGAGAAAAAGAGCATTTTATTTGTATAATTTAGCAAGATATATATCAGTTTTCATACTTACTGAGTACGTGTCTCAACAGTTTCTACTTCTGAGAAGTATGCATGATATACAAAAAGGATAATTGTCTATGTCTGCTTAATGACAAGGATTTAATTCTGAGTATGTAAATTATTCTAGGAATATGTGCCACAATATAAGGTACAAGTTGGCATCTCACATGGCCAAGGCTCACCTGCCTCAAGGCTTTTGAGCAAAGTTCATGATCTTATTTTGGATGGCATGGAGATTCATCTGGAGAGGTTGAGTCAGTGCCAGCTTTGGCTTTCCAGCTGCACAACGTGAGGAGTGGAGTGTGGCACTCAGCAATTACAGATTGACAAGTTGGTTTAATATCAACTCCAGTAAGGACTTGAGATACAGAGTTGCAGAATTGATTAAGTAATACAGCATTACAGGCCCTAATGGGGTTGGTTCAGGAGGAAGGTTTCACAGGGCATGGGACATTAGGGTTCAACTTTGGAGCCTGAGAAAAGAGCTGATATTTTTACCTGTAATTGTGCTGGAGGTGGGGCATCTCTGATTATAGCTTCAGACCTTTGAATGTGGCTGGAGACTGGGGAAAAGCTTTAGAATTAGCAGAAGAAAATGAACATGAAGACAAAAGCCAATAAGTGGTCACAGAGCTGCCAGGAGTGAAGGCACTAACGAGACAGAATTAGTTCCTACTGACAACTCGAAATTGCCTGGAACATTATAAAAATCAATCAGCCTGTTCAAAGAGGACTCACAGTGACCACTGGATAGTGTGATGCTTGCAATTTGTCTGGACACAAATTTAGAGAAGCCAGGAGAGACTTAGCCTAATATGTAGCTTTTGGCTGGTCCTAAGTTTTGAAGAGACGGCTCAAAATGAGCTTCAACCCCAGTCATCTTTTCCCAGCAATCTTAAAGCCAGAGGAACTGAAATTAGTTGATTGCTCATTTCTTTAACCCAACCTACTGTCATTTTGCTGTCTTTACCAAGTATAATATATACATTTTAGTGTTTTCTCCATTGAATTTTTTGTGGCTTGTGATTCTGCTATTATCTCCCCAGTGGCTTTTAATGCTATCATTACAGCCCTCAGCATTTTGAATTCAAATAAGTATAGGAAAATATTAGCCTACTAAATTTATTATTTAACAGACGTGATGGGCACAGAAGGCACTTGAGTCTTTTGGGAGAGGCAGATGAGTAAATCTCTAATTGTAGCAGGGTGAAAAATGTGGCGAGTGGGGTGTCTGATCACACATGGCGGCAGCTGACTTGATAAGGCAAGCCCTTTTGGTTTATTAATTGTGCTGTAGTTTTTATCTGGAGTGTCCCCAGGCGTCAGTGCCCAAGGATTTGGTTTCCAGCCTGAGATGTTTTTGGGAGTGAGAGAATCTTTCAGATATGTGGTTTGTTAGGAAGGAGTTACGTTACAGGAACAGTGCCTTTGGAGAGGCTTTTGGGAGGCCTATTTTCTCCCTAACTACTAGGAAGAGAGCAGCCCCCCTTCTGCCATGATGTTCCCTACTATCATGAGTTCGAAACAACACAGCAACAGAAGGTGAACACAAACTGGTCATTAGGACTTAGCACGTGGTAAATAGTTACTAGAAGGTTCCCCATGTGCATACACACATGATCACACACACACACATAGACATACACAGAGGCAGACAAATAGACACAAAAATCACACACACACACACACACACACACACACACACACACACGGGAGGTCGAGAGGGAGAGGGAGCACTTGTTATAATTTTAAAAACGGCGGGTGAGAGAGAGAGAGAGAGAGAGAGAGAGAGAGAGAGAGAGAGAGAGAGAGATGCCATCATGTGACAGGGCTCACATGGAGGAGTTTTTTGTTGTTGTTGTTGTTGTTTGTTTGTTTTTTTAATTGGGGGAAGGGAATGGGAAAAGGGAGGACGGTGGGGGGGAAACAGGAGCAGCGGAGAGGAAGAGAGAGAAGAGACAGGAGAGAGGGGAGAGAGAGAAGGGAGAAGGAGAGGGGGGACAGAGGAGGAGAGGGAGGGGAGAAAGCAGGGGAGAGGGGCGGGGGATGTAGAGCATGTGCTGTAGCCACATAGCTGATGATGTAACTGACGATGTTGCCAAGACCCTGAGTAGGTCAGAGTACTGCCTGAGTACCAGCAAGCGCATCCTGCCACATAGCAGGGCGCAGGCTATCATAATGCCTGAGTGCTAACAATACTCCATGGTAGAGTTGGAGAAAGAGATAAGCAAGGCAATAATGTCCCATTGATAGGAACAGCCTGGTGTCTGAGAAGGTCACCAATAGTCACAGTCTGAGGTGAGTCTCATCACTGAGACCATGAGTCCTGGGAGCCCTGTGGAGTCTGCTGCCGAAGTTCTCACCGACAGAAGGTGCTTCCTCACAAATGTTTATCACATGACTGAATGAATGAGTGGAATACCTCAGCCTAGGAGATCTCTGCTTAGACGAGTAGCTTAGATTTTGCTGCCATCTATGGAAAGGGGCCAGGATTGAACACGCTTCTCGAATGGTTACTTTGCTCATCATAGGACATTGGCAGTGTAAGTCGGTACAGTGTGGGATTTGTTACCTGCATACCATTGCAGAAAACGGGGTTGTTGCTTTGCCATTTAGAGGGTATAGAGCAGCCTTCCTTCCCATCCCATTGTGAGGAGAAGGACCCTAGAAGCATATGAGGTAGCCAGCTGACTTAAATGACAATTGCAATGCAGAGAGAAAAATGCAGCTTCATTAATGTGCCTGGATCTCAGCTGGTACCCCACAAGTACCCGACTTACTAACTAGCAGAAAAAAAATAGCAATATTTAGTTTGGTGCAGTTTAGAATTTGGTATGAACTAATGATTAAGAAAAGTCCCTTTAGATCAGTGATTCTCAAGTTGTGGGTCGCAACCCTTTGGGGGGGTGTGTGTCAAATGACCCTTTCACAGGGGTCATATATCAGATATCCTGCATATCAGATATTTACATGACGATTCGGAACAGTAGCAAAATTACAGTTATGAAGTAGCAATGAAAATAATTTTATGGTTTGGGGGGGTCACCACAATATGAGGAACTGTGTTAAAGGGTCACAGTGTCAGGAAGGTTGAGAACCACTGCCCTAGATAGTAGCCAGTCTTAGAGTAATAGTTTCATGGATCTGCCATCATGGTGTCTGGATTTTCCTGATCTCTAACTTAATGCCCCAGCTTGTGGGGGAAGGGGGGATCTGGATACCACCTATGACTTCATGGCATGTGCAGATTTCCTTGAAATACTCCAGGACCACGGCAGGTAGATGAAATCGCCATCTTTTTTTTTTTTTAATTGTGGCCCAGCAATTATTTTCATGCTATATTTAGGTTCCATATAAGATTCTGAGAAATGAGTCTTCTACTGAAATGCATAAATTACTGATCAGAATCATTTTAAGCCCCCTACCTAGGAATGTGACTTAAAGTTGAGCACGGATGTTCTGCCACACATCAGGCATTTTAAACGTACTGTGACACCTGTTGCTAGGTTTTGTTGCAAGAACTGGGCTGCCCAAACCTTTTAGTCGCGTCCAATTTTGTCATCATTGTGTAGATGTGGGGAAAATCTTTCCAGCATGGCCAATATGTTCTGTACAAATGTATCAATTTCACCTTAAACTGCCCTCCGAAGGGAACATAATAGATTTCATGGCTCCAATGGCAAGGGAAGGTGCTAACTAGCCACATGGCTCAGAGTATATCATTACAGTAACTGTTTCCTGTGAGGAATAAAGAACTGGCCTCGGAGCCTTAAAATTCCTTTTTTTTTTATACCAACGAAAAGAGAGTTTCCTACTTGTTCTGTGAATCAAGCATCTTCAGTAATTCTTTCCTGTATTGCTGGAGTTTCTTTGATAATTTTCCCCTCATCTCCCATTTTACATGATAGGTTAGAAGACCATTAGATAAGAGAAGGGTTAAATAAGGCTGAAGAATCGTAATGATTATTAATAATAATTTCTATAAATATAGTAGCTGTCAGTATTTATTAAGACTTGGGGTCTAAGCATTGCTTGGAACACTTCTCATTTATTAATGCTTGCTACATTATGAATATGTGGGAAGTGAAGCCTGAGGAGGTTAAAGTGTCTGCTCAAGATCATACTTGGCTGAGTTTGATTCAAATCCAGGGCATCTGCTCTCATAGTCCTGGCTCCTAACTAGTATGCCTCATAAGAATTGTCATTCTTTACTCCAGGCTGTTTTCTGGCCTCTAGTCTGATTGTTCTCTCTGCTTTAATGCTCTCTCTGTTATGATCATCCATCTGCCTGCATTAAAAAAACATCTTGTCATCAGTGTCCCAAAGCAAAGATTTGGAACATGTAGTTCTTTAAAAGCAAGGCTTAGATCCTGAGTGAGGTAACCCAGTCACAAAAAGAGAAACATGGTATGTACTCACTCATATATGGTTTTTAGGCAATCTATGGAGCCTTGGATAGTATTTATCCCTGGCATACAAATGGACATTGGGTGCCCATCACACAATGAGGGATGCTCTCTCAGCCTGAACTCTTGGGGGAGGACCTAGGCTCTGCCCTGGATGAAATGACAGACTTTGGAGATCCCCCATGGACGGCCTCACCCTCCCTGGGGATTGGAGTGGGGATTGAGAGGGAGACTGGGGGCCCTGAGGGGGGCGGGGAGGAGGGGAGGGAGAGGGAGCTGGGATTGACATATGAAGCAGGCTTGTTTCTAATAAAAACAAACAAACAAACAAGGCGTAGGCTGGGATGCAGCTCACTTGGTATTTGCCTCACATCCGCCAAGCCCTGAATTTGATCTCCTGCACCAAATAAGCTTGGTGTGGTAGCTCATTCTCTAGTCCCAGAATTTGGGAAGGAGGAGGAGGAGGGTCAAAAATTCAAGGTCATCCTTGGCTACATAGTGAGCCTGGGCTATGTGAGAGACCTGGTCTCAAAATGAAAAGAAAAAAAGTAAGGTAAATTATAGTCACACTCATTTTTAGTTCATGGGGGTTTTGTGGAAAGTCTTCTACTAGAGGTCATTCCTGCTCATTGTTTTGCCATGGACTGTCCACCTTAGATTTGTCACCATGTTGTCATGGACTGTCTACCCTAGATTTGTGTGGCTGAGACATGAGTTAAAGGGGACATTGAGTCAGTCATACATTGAAAATCTATGATTGCTACCACACCAACATTTTTGCCAGCCAGAAAGATGTATACCCACCAGTCCGTGATTGTTTTAGGATATATTTGGCAAATAAAGGGTGCTTAGTTGTGAAGCACTGTGTACCAAGCCCTGTGCTTGGCATTTTACGTGGGATCGTCGAGTCGTCTGGTTCTTTTGGGAAGCTGTTGTAGTTGCTTCCATTTGGTGGATGGATACTGAACTTCAGAGGAACTTGCTGGTGATTCCGTAGCCAACAGAAGGCAGAGTTAGATACCAACCCCCGAGTCCGAGTGCATGACAGAGGAGAAAAGTCAGGGTTAGTGAGACTTGTTTATTATGATAGATCTCCCAGAATCCATAGAAATGAAGAGCTGTGGGTTTTCAACAACATTCCATATTCTAGAAGACATTCCTTTGAACGGGTGGGAGGCTGGATGCATAGTTTTCTTAGTGTCTTTAGAAGGATTGATTCTAGAGTCCTTCCTATATGCAAAGTATTCAGATGTCTCATTTGTTTATTACCCATGTATATGACCTTCTGTGCATTTCAGTTCAACTGTAGCCTACTTATTATACCCAACACAATACAGACATCATGTAGTTATCACAATGCATGCATATAGTACAATTGGCAGTTTGTTGAGTTCTCAGATACACTGATGTAACTGTAGTTGAATACACAGGAGAAGTTAGCCTCTTATTTTAGCATTTCACAACTCTGTGGCCTGAGACCCCTGAATTCTACAGAAAGTTTTCTGTCCTTCTTTTGAATCCTGCTAGAAGTTTCCAAATTCCCTGAGGACTGGAGAGCAACAGAATACTGGCTAAAGAACAAAGCTTGAGGAGGTGGGGTGACCTCCCACCTCCCACCTAACAAACATTCATGGAGCTTGAATTTCCATGGGCCCAGCTGGCAGATAATCTCCTTGGAGACCTGATTCTGTTCGCAACAGTGGTTATCAACAATTTATGTTGTGGTGAACCCTAACCACAAAATTCCTTTGTTGCTACTTCATAACTATAATTTTGCTATTGTGATGAATCATAATGTAAATATCTGATACATAGAATATCTGATATGAGAACCCTGTGAAAGGGTCATTTGACCCCCAAAGTTGCAACCCCTAGGTTGAGAAGTACTGATCTAGAAGATAATATTTGCTGCCTTGGAAAAAAATTACTATAATTTCACATTCACAGACTATAATATTCATCTCTTTAAAGTACATGCTAGCGACCTCTAGTATATTCATACTAATTCTAGAACATTTTATCAACCCCAGAGAAGCCTTCTCACATTTAAACTCCTTCCTATTTTCTCTGTCTTGCTATTCTTGCAATCACTAGTCTATTTTTTTGTTTGTTTCTGGATTTGTCTACCTTGGGTTCCTCATTTGATGTAATGAATTGGCAGTTTATTGGTGTTTTATGCATCAATCAGTATTTTAATTTTTGTGACTTATTAATGTTCCCTTGTATGATATATCACATCACATTTAGGGTTTGAGGCAGACAGCTGTTGTCTTTGTATGCCTTTTTCCTTGCTTGGATGCTAGGTGATCGTGTGTGTGTGTGTGTGTGTGTGTGTGTGTGTGTGTGTGTGTGTGTGTGTGTGTAAGACTTGATTGTTAGGTAGAGCTGGTAGACCTGGTACAGCCCTTCAGAAGTTTGGTTCTATTTCAGGCATGTGACCAAAACTTTTTGGCTTCTCAGAGCCAATCTACTTCCTGGCTGGGTGCTGGGGAGCAGGGGTGCTGGGTTGCCTGCTTTCAAAGAACCTACCTTCGAGCAGGCATTGCATAGTGGAACATAAAGGTCTTTGCAGTACTGCCCAAGACACTCCAGTCCTGTCACACTGTTTGATTTCTCAGTGGTACTTCCAGCCAGCTGGAGCACCGATGGTCTTTGTAGAGCTCTGTGCAGACTATGCACTGGCTATTCTCAAACACCTGGTTTCCCAGAAAGCCACTAAGAAATTCTGACATGATGTTTTTGAACTTTGTAAAACTAAAGAGTATAGTGACATCAGTCTGTGGTTCCTACAGTTCTGGATACAGTACTGTCAGGAAAGAAGAAGCTCAGGAATTAGGTTCCCAGCTCAGTACCGTCCAAGTGATCTGAGAGTGAGTGTGCTCCAAGGGAGGGCCCCATCTGCCCGAGCTGCAGGACTGTTGAAAATGCAGCATAGAATCTCATCCTGTGAGTGAACTCCAGGGACACACATGGGAGACCCAGACTAGCAGCGCTCTCTGTTACAGCATGTTTACTGTCTGCCTGTGAGGTGACAGGATCCTGTAAGTGGGGTAGGCTTTAGGGAGACACTGATGAAGCTGGGACACAGTGTTCTTCCCAGCAGTCACTTCTCACCCTGTGATCACCTTGTGGGATCAACCTGTTCACACCTGGGACATATGGCTAACTGTGGCGCCTATTAACATATCAAATGGATGCTGTCCACCAATCTCTCAGCATCCAGTACCTGGCATACCCCCATCTCCCACCCCGAACTCTCCAGTGCAAGGGCTGGGCTTTCCCCTCCTGCAGCTTCCCTTCCAGCCATTTTGGCTACATGGGTTCTCTTGGTCTCTTAGTTTCTTAGTCTCCTGGTCTCCTGGCTCACTCCAGGCCTCTTGGCTCTCTCTGCTCCCTTCCCACCTCTCGTCATATGGCCCAGTCCAGTCTGATGGTCATGTTTCGTCTGGAACATTCCACATGCCTTCACCTGTGCTTATATCTATAACAAAACCCTCAACCCCTCAGGAGCAGTCATGTCCTCCTTTTATTGCTTTTTAAAGCTAAGAGCCTCCTTGAGGCAGGTGGTCTTCAGTAGAGTGCAGGTTCTCCAGCCTCACTATATCTCCCTGCTTCTAGACCCTTAGGGAGACACCTTAAGGATGGGGTCCATGTGACCTCTGAGGAGCACTTGGAGCCCCGGAATAATTGTTGAGTTGTTTGGTTTATACAGAGTCCTGGGAAACATGTGGGATGACAGTAGAAAGAACACAGAGGTGAATTAGGACACATGTGTCAGCATGAGCTTGCTACACTTTGCATAACACTGTCTATAGTGAAACATTTGAAGTGCCTGGCCTCTGGAGAGAGCCCAGATTTTACTTAAGGAAACATTAAATGCGAATCTTTTCTATCAGATACTATAAAACTCGTGTTTATGACAAGGAATTAAAGTCTTTTTATCTCTCACCTTGTAAGACTTTTATGAAATATTTTAAGGTTCACCCCCATCCCCACTAAAACTTTTGTTCACACAAAGGCCTCATTGATGTCTAGAAGCAGTGACACCCTCCCCCAGCTTCCTCCTTCATTTCTTTTGTGCTGATTCTTTTAATACTAACCAATCTCAAAAGTCAGTGAGGTCCGACCCAGCCAGTGGGGAAAAGACAGTACCGGTGTTAGAATAAAAACACAGTATGCTTTCCAGGCCCTCTTGATCAAGAGTAAAGTTTTTACCTTGTTGAGACACTTTCATTGGAGCGATGATCTCTTTCTTTGTGTCTCCTGAACTTACTTCTAACAACCCCATGCTTGATGTGGCTGTTTCTGGACTATCAGTTATGAGTCAGTCAGTTCCTGTGATCTCCACTGAAGGTGGTACACATTTTGCTGGCTACTCCCAAGTTATTCCTGAACAAAAAGAGCCAGTAATGGAGAGAGGAGGGTCAGCAGGCTTATAGTTGCCCCCTTCCCCACTTTACCCCCAAGTATTTTGTGTTTTAAGGAAAATAAATAGTGTGACTGCCTTTGACCAGTTAATCTAGCCTTAGCCTTTCCTGCCAGGAAATGCAAACCACATGGGCTGCTAATAAACGTTGTAAAGTTCTCCCTGCCTCAGTGAAAGGCTGTCCCACCTTCTTCAGGTTTATATCACAATTTATTGTCCATCAGAAATCCTGAGAGAGCTCTGTGAAGGATAGTATAGCATGGGAAATACATACAGTTTTGCAAAAGTCGTATATATTTTTTCCTTGTACTTAACTTTTTCCATATAGTACATTTTGATCATACACCAATTTTTGGAGACAAGAGTGGGAAGCTTTAGCCTCAAAACATATGCTACCAGGTGTGAGAGTCAGAGTTACATTTTAAGTTTTACTTACTGTGCCTAAGAGATCCCTGAAACAAAAAATGCCTCTGATCTGCAAGTCCCCTGCCCAAGGCCAGATAGTTCCTGAATGCTGGTGGCTATTGTTTATGGGAGATAACAAGCTATGTGTTTTTCATTCCCCTAAACAAGTTTGTTTGACTTGTCTGCACCCATCTGTGCTTGATTACATGTGGGCGGGAGGTTCACAACCAGAAAATATGTCAGGATGTATGCTTGCCCTTGATTGGATGTAGGCTTGAGGTGTGTTAGGGTGTATGCTTTCCTCTGATTAGAACTGATGGAAAATACCTGAGCAGCTACAAAACTTGATTCAGGGCTATTTTTTGGGGGGTGGGGGACCAGAGATGAACCTGGCCACGGCCCATTAACCTGGCCAGTATTTAATTAAAGCTTGCTTTTATTTGGCTTTAAACTGTGGTAGTGGTCTTATATCTTTAGTTGTGAGCCTAGCCTTTAATGGCTGAACCATCTTTCCAGCCCATGGTCTTATTTTTGATTGGTAGGATTAACACGGGTACTAAGATTAAAAAAAAATATGATTGCAAAAGGGTATTTGTTTGTTTTTACTCAAACCATCAATTCCAGAAGACGCCACCATTTTGGAAGCCACTGAGGTGTTAAAAGCAGCAGGGATGCTTGCCTGATCAATCTTGGCTGCTTTGGTGCAGACACTTGGAGTTTCTCATCATTTTGGTTGTTTGAGTTATTCAATAATATGATAGGAAAAGTAGCAAGCGTAGTTGGGTGGCCTTTGCATAGTGTAGGGCCATTGGAAGTTTCACGAACTGGTTGATCCTTGTGTAGGGCTCTCTGGCTCTGCACGGATGAAGGGTTGGGCCCTCGGACAGGCACATTCGTGGACTTTGGTTTCCAGTGGAAGAAGGAACAAAAAAATTGAGGATGTCATGCAAATGAGGAGGCCATGCGTGAACAGAATGACTTCAGATGGGGAATGAATGCAGAACTCACTGTGTGGAGGAAGAACACAATGCTGGCTGAAGCTTTCCCATGGGTTCACCTGATGCTTTTTGTGACAAGAGGCCCCATTGTTGGGTCCTGGGCCATAGGAATTACAACAGACTTAGCAGCTAGCCAGTCAACAGTGGGGAAATGGCGGACAGGCTCTGTTCAAAGGCTGTTCAGAAACAGCCTATATCGATGCATGCTTGTGATCCCAGCACTTTTGAGGTGGAGACATGTAGACCACGAATTGGGAGCCAGCCTGGGCTACATAGACAGACCCTAATTCCAAAAACCAAAATAACAATCACAATATTGTTCAGGGCTTGGCTCCTGAAGTGTGGTGATTAGCTCCAGCTCTGGCAACCTACTATTGGAAATGCAGACTCTGAGGCCCTACTCCACAAGTGTCAAAGCATCTGCTTTTTAAAATAAGATCTTAAAATAAAATAAGGTCTCTCAGTGCTGGGGATGTTGTTCAGCTGACAGAGTGCTGGCTTAGCTGAATACCTGGGCTTGATGTTAAGCACCACATAAAACATGGGGGCCTATGTTATGTCTTTAATCCCAGCACTGAGGAAGTGGAGGTAGATGGATGAGGAGCTCAAGACAGAGGCTAGCCTGAGCTACATGAGCCTGTCAAGACAAACAAATAAACAAAACACCCTAAGGAGTTAGGTCATAAGTTATTGGGTGAGATGTAGGACATCAGACTATTCCTCCGTCAAAGGGGAAGATTGTGGAGCTAGAGGCCATTAAGCAGTGCGGTAGAACTCTGCTGTCTCTGCACTTTTGCAAGCAGGATTTGCAAAGAGTAAAGGTATCCTGCCTCCATCTCTTCCAGGGAGAACAGCAGGCTAACCCCTGATGAGCACTTTAGAACCTCGATGGCAAGGAGAAGATGCCAGAGGACCTTTTATTAGTTAACTTCTCTAATTAGTCCTTATATACCACCTGCATCTTTCCAAGTTGCTGACTATGAGACTTGATGTCTGCTTTTTTTTAAAAAAAATCTTGTCTCTTTTTATAAATTACCATTCTTTTTTGAAGATGTTATATTAAAAACTCAAAAATCTTCCCCTTCCCCCCAAAGACAGGGTTTCTCTGAGTAGACCTGGTTGTCCTGGAACTTGCTCTATAGATCAAGTGGGCCTTGAACTCAAAGTTTCACCTGTCTCTGCCTCCTCAGTGCTGGGATTAGAGGTGTGCACCACCAGCATCTGGCCAAAGCTCCCCTTTATGAACTACTAATTTTTAGGGTGTCTCCCCCATGTATATATTGTACACACTAGTGGACTTCTGTGTGTTGTTGCCAGGTTTTGACAGTAGGGTCCATTTGTTGCCAGGTTAAACTTTTGATAGTATGTCCATAGCTCCATATCCGTGGGGCTCATTGTTTCTCCAACTGCCAAGTGCAGAAACGCCAGACTTAATTTGGGTGATTCCTGTGTTTAGAAAACTGAAACAGAGCCCTGGAGTAAGCCCTGTACCCTTAGGACCACATACCATGGAATGAGAATCTGAAACTCAGGCCAGCTTGTGATTACATTCCCCCCTCCCCCAGCCTCCAGAAGCTTCTTAGGAAGAAGAATTGCTTGGAAATTTGGGAAAAGGAAGCATGACAGGTGGGAAGGCTTAGCAGACAAACACACACTGTGTCCTGTAGGTGCTGGAATTGACAGGGGTGAGGCGGATGCTGGAGGAGTGCTGACCCCAGCTTAGAGGTAACTGGCCTGAAGGGGTGGTTAGTGCAAGCACTGGGGGCAGGAGGACAGGCTGGCTTCTGCTATTGGCTACTGTCACAGCCTCCTTGGCAGGCCTGGTTTCTTGCTCATAAATACGTGCAGACTTTCTGGAAGTGTTGGATTCCTTTCAAGGGAAAGAGAAAACATGGCTCAGTTGATTGTTCGCTCTCCGGTTGCCCCTGATTTTAAGAAACAGGGAGGGGAGATGGGAGAGTAAACAGCTGTTGCCAGGGACCCAGTGGGAATAGTCTCTGACTTCATTTGAGAACATTAGTTTCCACAACTGTTTCAAAAAACGGTAACTTTTCATAGCAGCAACAACAAAATGTCGGGATGTGAAACTGTTGGGATGCTGGTCCGGGTGTGGGGAGAGTCATAGTCCTGCATGGCCTCTGACTTTAGCGTTTGTGTAAGTACTGTGAGTCCTGCTCTGAGGAAGCCTTTAGGAAAGTGATGCTGGGCCACCTACCGTCCTGTGTGCATGACAACCCCCAGCCGATGAGGAAGTCTCTCAAACTTCTGCTCTTTAGTATAGTAAAATGCAAGAGAAAGAAGACAAAACAACTGGCCGTCCTATACAAGCTTAACTGCTTGGACTTAACGCCTCCACCAGCTGTAAATTGAGTGTGTTAAGCCATAGATCTCAAAGGAGGTGAAAGTTCCTTGGCAGATAATGAGTTGTCTCCATTATCTCCTTATTCATGACTTCCTGTGGGGAGCCCGGTAGAGCAGTTGGGCTTTCTTTGACAAGCAGCTGCAGATAAGCAAGGAAGGATTTCAGGCAGTCTTTGGGGGTAAGCTGTCCCTTTTTAATGGGGACACTCTGGAGGCTGTCCTGGGAAAGCCGTTACTTCCCACTCTGCAACGCAGAATCTTTGCTTCCTCAAAGACAGAGACTTAGTTAAAAAAAAACAAATGAAGGAAATTCCCCAAAGAACCTTCCCAGGGAGCAACAAAAACATCCGCTGTAAACAGCAGGTTCATCTTCTGACAGGTTTTGTTTGCAAATGATAACAATTACAGGTAATTTTTCATTTCAATTGGAGGAGCAGGTATTAAGGAGGGGGGAGGGGCAGAGAAAAGATAGCGCACAAGCTCTCCCAAGTGCCTCATTCACTCCCAGGTCTACAAC
The DNA here is from genome assembly GCF_017639785.1 of Mesocricetus auratus. Classification (NCBI taxonomy): domain Eukaryota; kingdom Metazoa; phylum Chordata; class Mammalia; order Rodentia; family Cricetidae; genus Mesocricetus; species Mesocricetus auratus. The sequence goes on from NW_024429182.1 coordinate 44,150,135, forward strand.
CTGAGCTGCGTGGAGGGCCAGGTAGTGGCTCCCAGTTCCATTAAGAGATCTAATTGTGGCTGTTCCGTCTGTTGGCAGATGCAGTTTCCACATAACGACGGCCCAGAGACAGAGCTGCGTGATTAATGCCTCCAGCTGTCATATGCCCCATTATCTGTGCATTTGCATAACTTAATGGTTTAGGACAGGGGAGAGAGGATGCTTAATTTAATGTTTAGCAGGCCCTTGATAGCTGAATAATTTAAGAACTGTCAAGGGGGGTCAGTCCTACACCAATTCAGCAAGACAGCTATGATTTCTGCATATCGTTAAAATTCTTACTGGGGAGAATTTTTTTTTTTAAGGGAAAAAGAACAACAATGCCTGAAAGGAAGCGTTGATTTTTCTGTTAACCATTTCCTCGCTGTGGCAGGTGGGGAGTCTGCTTTTGACAGAGGCTGCTTGTCTGAAGATTACTGGTTCACTCCTTTTCCCCTCCTCTCTGAACACCCCCCCCAACTCCATTGTGAACCCCCCAGCACTGTCTCTTCCCTCTGATCTCGCCTCCTTTTGTTCCCCTCAACCATCTCACCCTTTATGCCCTATTTTATGACCCACTTACAATCCTCTCCCTGCTCTTTACCTCTAGCCTCTCATTTAGCTGAAAGGCGGATGGGGGGGGAGGGAGGAGAGAAGTGTTGAGGGAGGAGGGAGGTGGAGAGAGAGCATGGACAGGGAGGAGCATAATTTGCTTAAAATCAACTAACAGCCCAACCTGCTTTCAATAGGAAACACTGTCAGTTTCATTAGTTGCTAATGAATATTATTAAACTAATCTGTCATTTGTTTTCTAATTATGTGTCACCAGGCATCACAGTGGCAGCTGAGGTGACTCACTAGTGAATAATGTGTAGCACTCCCCCCATTCTTTTTTTTTTTTTTTTGAGTAAAAACAGCAGTGATTAGCAATCATTTCACCCTGCATAGTCGGTCACCCCAGCCCTTGGTAGACTTTTCTTTTTCTCCCACACATTCTTAACACTGCAAGGCTTTCTATTGCTGTCTCCGCAGCCCATTCCCAGGGGATAGACCTGGCCCACCTCGAACCTGAGAAAACCTTGTTTCTAAAGCCTCAGCTGGTGTGAGACAATTTCAGATCAACCCTCACAAAATTGTGTGGGTCTGGATTTTGGGCAACTCAGTTGCCCAGTATGATGCGGACTAGGCGGCAGCTCTGATGCTCGGCTGATTTTGAAGGTCCAAAGTGGTTCTGCTCAAATGCCTGGGATGGCTGGACTATAGGTCCCTCTCTGTGTGTGCCCTTGCTGTAGTCTGAATGAGCTTACTTGGGGGCTCCAGGAATTCTGCGGGCCAGAAGTAGGAACTGCTTGTGGCAGTGAGAGCATTAGGGGCATCTCATTTTCACCACATTTGAAACAGTGCTGTCTGTCACAAAGACTCAGAGGTGGTGAGGTGGGTGGAGGGATGTATGTGGGAGTGTGGGTCTGAAGAGATGGCTCGACAGTTAGGAGACCAGTACTGCTCTTGCAGAGAACTGGAGTTCATGCACACACAGACATGTAATAAAAAAGAGATTTTTTTAAATGGAGGCATTAATCTATGGTCATCTTGAATCTGCCAGCTCTCACCAGATCTTGCCTCTGTCACAGTCATTCAGATCTCTTGTGCCCCTCCTAAACCTAGTTGGCCGGTATCTCATCAGTAATTTGTGTTCCCCCTTTCTGGGTCTTCCACCAGACTTATGCAAACCCTGCCTCTATTGTCATATTTAATTGAGCTTCTGAGTGTGACCCAACAAAAACAGTGGGCCACATAGTGGCTCCACAAAATAAGGAGGGGTTTGGGCCTCAAGGGCATCCTCAGAGCTTTGATTTCTTTCTAATTCCTTGTAGTACCTCACTGCTTCCTGAAATGCTCAACAGCCCCTCCCCCATCTATGCCTGTCGTGAGGTTCTGCCCTCCTTCGCGCCTCCCTTCAACTGCGTCCTTCCTTTCCACTCCTCTTTTCCTCAGGCAGTCACTACTGAATGCTCCTTCTGCACCCATTCTCTCAGCCTATAAATTTGCTTGGTCTCAACACAAACATTGCTGGTGTAGATTCTTTCCCCCTGAGACAGGGTCTCACTAGGCAGTCCTTGTTGACCTGGAACTCACTATGTAGTCCAGGCTGGCCTGGAACTCTCAAGAGATCCACCTGCCTCTGCCTCCTGAGTTCTGGAATTAAAGATGCGCACCACTATACCCAGTTTTGGTACAGATTTTGAAACCACTTAAGGAGTCTGTGGTCTCCCTGTCTGTCTGTCTGCTCCCTGCTGTTGTAGTCAGATTCTTGGACCTGTTGATATTGCCCATGGTTGTCAAACAAGCTCTCAGGAGGCCTTTCAAAAAAGGTCTTTCAGTCTGAGAATTTGGGGGACACAAACATTCAGATCATGGCAGCTTATTCTGGCTCTTTCTAGAATCATTTTAAAACGTTTCTTCTTCCTTGACCTTCTCTCAAACTAAGTGTCTTCTGAAGTCTGTTGTGATGTCTTTCCTGTTCTTCCACAATGACTGTGGACTGTTGTGAAAACCCAGACATCCAGTACAAATGGCTCTTGAGTAACAAGTGTAACAAGTGTGCGTGTGCATGCAGGACACACACACACACACACACACACACACACACACAGAGCACATGCACTTAAGGTCACTCACTAGACATCTTGACATCCTTGATTCATGTATAACTCTCCTGTTGCATGTCTAAAAAGGACCCAGTTTCCATCTTTTTATCCATCCCTAGCTTCAAGCCTTCATCCTACAGGTTTCTTCATCCCTCTTCATCATCCATCACCACACAAACATCTTGTTGGGTTCTGCTCCTTCAGAATGTCTTTTTTTTGCATTTATGTTGTTTGTTATCTGGTCAGAACATGGTAACTAGGCAGGAAGCTGTTTTCCCTTCTAATCTCCTCTGCTTTTATCCCATTATCCACTCAGTCACCAGAGAAATGCTTCCAAAATGTAAATAGAGTTGAGCCACTGACCTACTCAGCATCCTGCAGTGGTCTTCCACTACCTAGTTATGTGCAAACCTTTAGTCCAGTACATGAAATCCTTTCTGCTGCCTGGATCCACACCCCTCCATCCTCTCTGTTACATTCTCTGCTGCTTTGTACTTTCCGGTCTTTGCACATGATTTATCTGCTGAGATTAATCTCTCTCTCTGCTTCCATTAGGCAGCTCTTTTATTCATGTCAACTCAGCTCAAGTTAAAGAGAGCTTCCTGGGAGATATTTGGCAATGTCTGGAGGATGTTTTGATTATTACAGGTTAGGGAGCTCCTGGTTAAGGATGCTGCCAAGCATGGTACATCCTACAGAGCACAGGGCATTCCTCTCCCACAACAGGCTAGAGAACCCAAGTGCCCAGGTTCAGAAACTTTGCTTTCTATTAGTTTGCATGCTGCTATTTTTTTGGGGGGTGGTTCTTCTTTTTAATATCTTCTGTATGGCATTTATTTTGACTGTATTAATTTGCTTGGATTGTATGAACTGGAGGACAGGGTTTTCTGTTCTGACTATACAGCATCTTAAGAATCATTTGATTGAAAATTTTAGTTGATGTTACTCCTTAATTTCTCTGGTCTGTACTACACTGAATGTTCATGAAACTATTATCAGCCGTTTACAATTCAGAGTAGATGGGGTTGGGTGATTTCTTGTCCTAAGTATTGAAAAGAGATGGGGCATAAAAGAGATACTCATGCTGTTGCCTGTCTTGCGAACTTGTTCCTCATCATTTCTTGGATGTTTTAATTCTGCCATCCCCCATTAGCACCAAATATTTTTGAGAACATATCTAGGAAACTTTCCTTTATCTCAGCTTTCTAAGGTTTACAACAGTAGAAATTTGAGGGGAAAAGTGTTGATTTGTTTGGCTCTTGGCTTCATTGATGTCTTTCTGTTTATTCCCAGCAAGGGGGTGTGTAGAAGTCTACAAACATTTTAAAATCCTCTTGCCAGATGGCTTCTATGTATAATCTGCAAATGGGAGGACCTGGCAGGACATTAGGAGATGGAAAGATAGAAGTTAACACTGCTATGCTTCCCACCCCCCTCCAGTAGGGTAGAAGACACTCCAGACTCTCATCGCTCTGGCAGCTTCATCAGGAAAGCACCCATGGAACTCAGCTCTGAGAGCAGTGATAATTCCTTAGACATCTCTAGGCATTAGACTAAGCATGACTGTTGTTTTATTTTTATTTATTTATTTATTTATTTATTTGGTTTTTTTCGAGACAGGGTTTCTCTGCATTGTTTTGGAGGCTGTCCTGGAACTCCCTTGGTAGACCAGGGTGGCCTCGAACTCACAGAGATCCGCCTGCCTCTGCCTCCCGAGTGCTGGGATTAAAGGCGTGTGCCACCAACGCCCGGCTATGACTGTTGTTTTAATAGCACCAGGAGAGAGTTCTGGGACCTCAGGGGCGTAGCAGAAGAAAATGGAAACTGTTGTGTTAGCTGACTGGCCTCTCTTGTTGCCTGTGCCTTTTCCGGTTCCATTCTGTGGACATCCACTTGCCCACTCTGCCATTGCATCCCACTGGCTGCTTTCTCTTAGGGCAAACACCAAGAGCATGCACCTAAACACAGGCTTTCCTACCTTCTGTCCTTGATTTGCTGGGAGTCAGCAAAGTTTTGAGGCGTTAGCATCATGCTTCTGAAATGATTTCAGTGATTCTTAGAGTTGCTTCTGCCTCAAGTCACTCTCTGTAGTTTTCTTTGATGTGCAATAGTTCATGTTGCTGTCTTAGTTGGGATACACTGGTTGTTAGGTGACCAGTTGGTTATCTGTATCTCATTGGCCGATATGAACTTTATCAAGGCATAGATTCTCTTTTCTATTTTCATCGCATACTATCTCCTAAATCTAGGATTTTTCTGGAAACATAATAGGATCCCGACAACCCCTTGGTGAGTGACTTAACTCATGTGCTCAGGGTGCTTTTGGGTCAGTTCCAAAAGTGGTTAGTGTATATCTGCTCTGTACTGTCACTGTAGTAAGAGTGCTAACAGGCCACAATATTTCTCTCAGTGCTTTAGGATTTAAAGTGTTAATAACCCATTTCCACCAAGAAAACAAATTCAGAATGTTAGTAACTACCATAGGTCATATAGGTACCAAGCCGGCACTGGCCTTGAGTTGAGGTCTAAAGCTATACTCCTGACCTCTGTTACACAGGTATTTTCTTAAGCAGAAGAACTCATTCTAGTGTTCACAGTACAGTGCATGATGAGAACTCACTATGAACTGTTGTCTATTTGTGAAGAACTGTAAAAGGGAGCTTGAAGACTCCAAACATCAAGAAGTGTGTCTTATTCAGTGTTCTATTGCTGCGAGGAGACACCATACCATGGGCCTCATATTTTTTTTTTTGGCTAGGTTGGAAGCTAGCAAGCTCCAGCTATCTTCCTGTTTCCATCCTTTTTAGAAATAGGTTACAGGAATGTGCCGGATGCTTGGATTATCTTGTATACATTCTGACTTCTGACCCCAGGTTCTCATGATTATGCAGCAAAAAGCTTTATCCACTGACCCATTTCTCTAGCTCAGTTTCAGCAATATTTTAAATGTAAATGTTAATACCACAAAGCCCAGAGGCCCAAGAAGTATAATGCTTTCTGATATTGTATACATGCGTTCTTGTGCAGGGCTAATTGTCAACCTTGGGTGTCATTCTCCAGGATCCATAAACCTTGGTTTTTTGAGACAGTTTCTCATGGGAACTTGTGGTTTGTGTATTAGGCTAAGGTAGTGATCCTCCTAGTAACAGTGTCCTAGTGACAGTGATCCTCCTGTCTCTGTATTCCCAGCACTGAGATTATAAACACATGCTACCATGTCCAAACTTTTACATAGGTAAGGAGATCAAATTCAGTTACTCATGCTTTCATGGCCAACACTTTACCAACTGAGTTACCTCCACTGTCTGCTTTGTAGTATTCCATGTAAAACCCTAACCTTATTGTAGAAAAGTCAATATCTGAAGACTTTGGTTTGAAATGAGGTAAATATCCATAATATATTAAATTGAAATTTTATGCAACATTACTACGATGGTCAGTTTTTATTGTCAACATGACACAATGTAAAGTCACCTGAGAAGGGGATCTCAATGAGGGGTTATTATAGGTGATGTTCTATGAGCCAAACTACTACCGTCTTCACAGGATCAGTTGTGGGCAGTAAAATGACACAGTGGAACCTGTTGTCTGCTGACATTCTCTCCCTAAAGGAATGGATAGAAAGGGTCATTGAACCCCCTCATCCAAGGGTTCAGCCACTTCTCTGACATTTGTTTGCAATTCTGACCTAATTATGATTGTCCTCCAGTAGTATAGGTTGGGGAAGACTAGGAGAAGGAAAGTCTCTCTATGAGGCTATGGGTGATGGCTTTCCAATGTGGCTGCTTTGAGGTCACCTACACCTGTCAGTAACCTGGCATCTGTGCTTTATAAGTAAGTCTAATAAACCCATTGGTTTCTCAGGGTGAACTTTGGTTTGTTGTTAGAGCTTTAGAAGGGGGTTGGAGGGTGTAATTCTTATCTCCTACAGTGAAGGAATTTTAGCAACAGGGATTGTCTAGATAGGGTTGGCCTGTGGCCAGCAATGGACTATAATCTGGGTTTATGAGCTAACATAAACAATTTCCCTTTCTAAGTAGCTCCTTGCCAAGGGTATTTTTGTCTCAGCAACAGTGAATGAGAGTAGGATAGATACTGACTAGAATTCTATGTAAGCCTTCTACTATTACATTATATCCAGGGAACATTCTCTGCAATGACTTGGGGGGAGATTACTCAATTCTTAATGTACTTCCTTAGTTCCAAAGAAAGATAGATCATGGAAAGAGACTTGTTAGCTACATAGGAAAGTCTCCTCTAAAACTTTGTGGATTTAATTGCCAACGAAGAGCTTCCGCTAGCTCCTCTAGATCTTCTGATGAGCCAGCAGTCACAGAAGTGAGGGGTGAATGGGGTACTTATAAGAGGTGAGGTAAGCTAGTAAAGATTTGAAACTAGTCTAAAAATGTGTCTCTTTTTCATGATGCCTAGAACGGGTTCCTCCTATTCCAATAAGAAATTCATTCTCCATACTGGCAGTCCACAGTGACTAGAAAGCCCCCACCCCCACCCTGTGTGTGTGTGTGTGTGTGTGTGTGTGTGTGTGTGTATTACAACCAGCAACAACATATATATTGCTTGATAGGCAAGCCCAATTTAACAGCCATCAAGTTTCTTCAGAAGAGACCTTTGTAGGACATGAGAAAATTGCTGGTTTTTTGTTTGCTTGTTTTGTTTGATTTTTAGACTAGAGATTGATTCAAATTAAAAGCTGGGTGAAATCTTTCATTCTGTAGCTAGCAGAGAGACTCAGCAAAGTGAAACCACTTGGCTAATGTTCGCTTTGTTTTTAGAGCTGCAGAGTAGTTTATCTGTATAATGAGGCAAGTACAGATTGCTCTAGGACCTGGCAATATAAGAATAGGGCTCAGAGACACCCAAGATAAATGGTCTTCCAAGCTCAGAATGGGAGGGGTGACTGAGACCTATAGGGTATGTGGTGGCGTCGTCTTCTAATATCTTTTATCTCTTTGTGTCAGGATTGTCCAGTCCTTTCCTTGCACAGATTTCCCCTTTGATTGTGCTACTGGTAAATTAACTTTGGACTGGGGGAGGGAGTCCTTAAATTCTTCTAGTGAGATGAAAATTGTAGGGCTATTTGCCATTTTTCAGATTTTCCTGACTTCTTGATAAGGGTAAGAATAGGGTGGAGACCAGCAGGGAGGCCCTATGGCAGCCCTGGACTAAGCATGCACTGTTCCCCACAGTGTGCTTGCCTTGGCTATTTTGCCATGGCTCTGGGAGTGGAGGTAGAGTTGCGGGTAAAGGTGTTCTTTTTTTTTTAGGGGAGAAGAAGCTTCTAGCTCTCATTGAATTTTTATTTTTGTTGGAAACGGACCCGCTTCACCCACTGGAAACTATCAACTTTGAACAAGCAATCTCTGGGAAGCTTCTTTGTAATAGCAGAATAAATCTACCCTTACATTTCTCTTGAAATAACAAGGAGATGAAATACAAAAGAAATGTCTGTGCTCACCACCATAAATCAGGCCTGTTGCTGCAATCGGCACATATGGTATGGTAACGTTGCCCACTGCTCTGAGACCTGCTAATGGAAGGCCATATGCGCTTCCGTAAGATCAAAACACAACAGGCCTGGTTTAAGACTCCACAGTGGCCCAGACATGCAACTCACTTGCATTTATTGGTTTGTGTTCCTGCTTTAGCGCTATTCCTACTGCCGTAGACTCTCTCTTCCCTCACTATTTCTTTGGGTCTATCAGGAGTCGAGGGGGCTGAGTAATTGAAAACTTGTGTTTGAGCTTACGGAGTTCTGAGTGGGCAGAGGCCACTGGAGTGTGCAGGTGTCTGGAATGTGAGGCATTACTCGGTGCCTCAGGACACAGTGCTCTTGGCTTGCAGGCCCAGCGTTGTGATACACTAATTAGAAAGACACTGGGATTGGAGTTTAAGTAAGCATGGAAAGAGGTGTTATAGAGCTTTCTTTCCTCTTACTTAAATATGGGAGTGCAGACTAAAAAATGAAAGGGCCTAGTGTTTACAAAATGAATGAGTGAACCAGACTGCATTGCTCTTATTACAGCATGGGTGAGAAGCCAAGGAAGTTAGCACGGTGGGGTGCAGAGTACACATTTTTTTCCTCAGGACCTCAGAACACTTTGTGAACATAATGTGCACTTATTTTGGCGATAGCCCTCAGAGTGATGTCTTGTGAACATGTTGTCCTCTGATTTGTTATGTTCTTTTTCTACTTCCAGGGAGTATCAGATAGTTTTGAAAAGACCCATGATGAATGCCAGACATCTAAAAGGGAAGAATGAAGAAATAAAAACTATGCATGCTTGCTATTAACATACAATTTATTTGGTTTTTAACATCTGATTGTCTGATTTATTTGTATTTTTCCTTTTGGTTTTTAACATCTGAGTGTCTGACACAGGGTTGCACGATGCAGTCCAGGTTGGTGTGGAAGTAACAGCAATTCTTCTGCCTTGGCCTTACTAAAGGCTCGGGTTACAGCAGTATGCTACCAGGCTGAGCTTAATTACGATCATTTTAGAAATAATACTATAATACTAATGAAGACCTGGTTATTGAATTATTTCCCGAATCCTTGTTCAAAGCATCTGTCATTATGTTTCTATGTATACCATTTGGTATCACATTGTTGATCTGAAGGACAAAAACTTTGTCATGCAGTACTGTGAACCTAATGTATTTCTTTGATTATGTATCCTGTGCCACCTCACTGCTAGGGACTCTTAAAAGTCAGTACTGGGGCTTGGGAGCTGGCTCAGGAGTTAAGAGTCCTGGCAGCTCTTCTAGAGGACCCTGGCTCAATTCAAAGCACCCACATGGTGGCTCACAACCATCTGTAACTCCCAGGGGATCCGACATCCTCTTCAGGCCTTTGCGGGCACTGCGTGCATGTGGTACAGAGACATACGCATGCCCACACAGATTAAAAATAAGCATATCAGCATTTAACCACGGAATCCAAGTCAGAATAAAAGTTATGATAACGTTTGTGGGGAGCTTTGTCAACCCAAGTGGCAAAACTTCAAACTGTCTGGGGCTAGTAAGGTCATGGTCTTAGAGGAGAACATACTGCTGCCACTTTACTAGACTGGCATAATCCCTAACTGAATTGTAAAAACTGTACCCACAACTAAGTACAGCTGTCACCCTTCATCGAAGATGCTTCTCTTTGCAGTAGAGATTTCTGTAGAGAAACAACTGCTCATAATGCAGAGATCAGGTGATGGTGGGGAACCCAGTCCTGGTGGATGCATTTACAACACAACCCCTTCACCTGAGGCTCGGGGACATCAAGGAAAGGGACATGGGAAGACTGTAGAGTCAGAGGAACAGGAAGTCTGCTGTGGCAGGGAAGCTACACCCCCAAACCACAGCAATATGGCTGCCAAAATAAGACCTGAACAATGACACTATTGATAGACATGTTTAGTGGAAGGGGGAAATCTTGCAGGGTTCCATCCCTAGATAAAGAACTATTGGTAACTAATGACTGCTGAGAGAGGGGAGAGGAGAGGGGGGAAAAGGGAGAGAGGACAAGGGAGAAGGAAGAGGGGAGAGAATAGCCTTTCCCAGGGATGAGTCCTCTAATTGTTGCTCAGTGGTACAGTACTTGCCTATGTTGTACAAGGCCCTGGGTTTGAGTCTTAGCAATGCAAATGAGGAGAGGTTGGGCACCATTGCTGACTGTAGTGATTTGACATTCTGGAATGAATGATGACTGCTGTAGATGTATTAGATGTTACTTTTGCATAGCTGTGACTGCTGAATTGCCTGAGAGAACAGCTTTGAGAAGAAATGCTTTATTTGATCATGGTTCCAGAAGCTCCAATCCATGGACAATTGTGCAGAATATCAAAGCATGAGGAAGAGCTCCACCCCTTGGCAGATAGGGAGCAAAGAGCTGCAGAGGGACTGGGGACCAGAATAACCTTCCATGTTTATGCCTCCAGTGATTGACTTCTAGCTAGATCCACTTCTTGAAGTTTCCAGAACTTTCCAAAGGAGCACAACCAGGTGACAAGTTCTTAACACTGCAGAGTACTTGACAGACACACAGGCCTGTGGAGTACATTTCCTAATCAGATATAGCAGGTTTCTAGAGGTGGTTGTTAGTGCTCAGTGCAGTGGTCCCTCAACCTGAGTGATTATCAGAATGAACTGGGGGAATTGACACTACCAGCTTCCCATGCCTTAGGATCCTGACTCAATACTTAGGATGGAGTTGCAGGGATCTTCCTGAGGCTATTTTGATGATACCCCTTAGGGTAAGGAAACACCACTTATAAAGCTCTTGTCCTGCATTTCAGTTCAGATTTTTAAAAAAAGATTTATTTATTTGTTAAGTATACAGTGATCTGTCTGCATATATACCTGTAGGTCAGAAGAGGGTGCCAGATCTCTTCATAGATGGTTGTGAGCCACCATGTGGTTGCTGGGAATTGAACTCAGGACCTCTGGATGAGCAGTCAGTGCTCTTAACCTCTGAGCCATCTCTCCAGCCCCTTTGTTCAGATTTTGCCTTTCATTTTCATTTCATAGGCTTGAGCATGGAATGTCCCCTCCCTCTACTGTTGTGTGAAAGTCAAAGTGCTGAGTGCTTGGATGTATACAGGGCACAGAATCCTGGAATACAGAGAGATCAGCAGGGCAGACATACTGGCCAAACCAGTTATGGACTCTGGGCTCTATTTCTTCAGTTAGAGCAGAGATTGGTGAGGTTTCTGCAGCTGTTCAGCTCCAGCAGTCAATGATCTCGAGGAGACCGAGTTGGTGATGGCCTGACATGATTTTCAATTTCATGTTGGTTCTTCCTGCCAAGCTGGCATCCTCTCCTTCAAGTCTACCTCACCTTTGACTTGTCCCAGAGTAACAACAGTCTTCAGTGCTCTTGGTCGCCTGATGGAAATGTTAAGCACAAGATTCCCGCTTCATTCAGAGGCTGCTGGAATGAGTGGATCCAGGTTTGATCAAGTTTTGCCATGCTCTCAGGTCACACCTGGTCCCTTTCACTTGCAAATACAACCTCTTGACTTGTAGAAATCATATCTGCACAAGGATAAAGTCTAGGAAGAAGAAAAAGAAGAGATTGTCTTCATTAGGATGGCCATGGAGGCATGTGCACATTGTGAGCTGTGTCATTTAATCTCTACTTACAAGAGGAGACTGTAAGTGGAGTCTTAATGCTTGTTCAACTCAAAATAAATGAAAGTGCATCAACAAAAGTTGAACTTTTTAAAAAGATACTTGATCTGTTTCTAGAATCTTCTTCCTAGAGAATGTGCAAAGGTCACTGGCATAAAGGAGTCACTGAATGCAACATATGAAGGGCAAATGGGCACTCTGTCTAAGTTTATAAACAAAAAGTACCCATATCTGAACTCAACATAAATATCAGTTACTATTACCTCTGTTGCAACTCAGAGGTGACCACAGCACTGGGAACACAGGAAGAATGAAACTGTCTACAAGTGACAGTGGCCCCTCATATGCATTTCTATTTAGTCCTGTCAGAGGCCCTAGTGGAACTAGCCATAAGCTCTGAAAACAGGTGAATGTGGGCAGATCTGGATCTCAAACCAGGAGGCAGAGCCAAGAGAATGTGCAGTGTTTGTCCCATCCTTTAGGCTTGAATTGGGGTGAAGAGAAGACAATGTTGTCAGAGATCCACTCTGATTTAATGTAGAGTAAAACACAAAATGCACCTCCCTCAAGTTAAAGAGTTTTTGTGAGATGATTTTGAATTTCGAGAATGGATTTTGTTTTAGCATTGATTTATTTCTATGTGTGTGTGTATATGCTGTTGGTGTATATAGAGAGGTCAGAAGACAGTATCTGGAAGTTGGTTCTCCTCGTCTACTTGTGGGTCTTAGGGACTGACCTCTGGTTATGCTCAGGCGTGTTGGCAAACGTCCTTATCCACTAGGCCGCCTTCCTGGTCTGAAAAAGAACATAACTCAGTTTTCTTTGACATCACACTAGGATCCAGGAAGGTTACTACTCATCAAGATATTAGCAAAGCATACATCACTTTTTACAGCCAAGAAATTATCCCCTGGCCATGTGAATTCATTTGTTTCCATTGTTCATCAGAATGAGGTTTCAAAGTCTTTAAATTGACCAAGCATCCTGAAATTCTTCTTCAGGGATGGAGACAATGTGCGTCAAGGATGCCATTTCTTTTGGGTCTTCAGGCTTGGACTACACAGATACTTCCAGAATCCCATGTTCATTGTCTGTTACTGAGGTAGATAGCAGGCATAATGCTAAGACTTAGTTGAAGATGAGGATCTTTAGGTTGTCAAACAATTCAAGTTACACATGTACCCACACTCAAGCCACACTCTACTGCAGGTGGTCAGGTTTCCATGCTTATCACACTGGAGGGAGCTGATGGTTAGAAGCTAAGGGAGCTCACACACAGAACCCCTGAATTGGCAGTCTGCTCTTATGATCATTGTGATGGATGATAAGCTACAGAAGCTTTATGTTGAAAACAGATGAGTGTATCTGGTGTGACTATCACTCTAATGTATGGTTGGAGCTGTGGGATCTGTGTGTGCAAGCCTTCAGCAGGGCTGGGCCTGCGGCCTTGGCAGAGAAGCTCAGTGTTGCAAGTTTCCTGGGATCATGCCATAAGAACAGTGTAGAAAAACATCACCATGGCCTTCCCACTGGGCAGTAATTTTAACATCTTAAAATTGTTTTTGATCTTGATGGAGGTCTAAAAATTTAATTGGGTGTCTCAAAGACTCAATGGTTTTTGACTAGTCACTTGAGACGTTGTGGGTGACCCTGCTCTGACACCCCTGGGGGGAGGAGATGAGAAGATGTAGTACCACACAGGCACTGGGAGTCAGTGAGTAGCAGAGTGTAATGTAGACTTGTTTATTAAGGAAGTTAGACCTGCCTTTAATATACCCCATCTTAAGGTCCCATTGACTCAGCTGGCTGACTGTGTTGCATTGTCCTTTTCTCATTGGTGTCTCTGGTCAGGTGTCTCTTTGTCAGCAGTCTCTGAGCACAGAGGCAGGCTTGGATCAGGGAGGAAGTGCCTGCCATGCATGTTCATGCAGGCTGACCTGGGCACCTGGGCAGGGTGACTGCTGCTTGGGTAGGCTGGCCGGCAGTTTCTCTAATAGACATCTCCCCATCGCTGCCTAACTTTTAGGTATTCTTTTGCTAAGAAAGTTATCTATTTATTTATATCTCAAGTTGTTTTAGAAAATCAACTGGGTGTCATATTTGTTGCAGTTGAGGTTAGGCAAAATCAAATGTGATACCATAATTGAACATTTTTTAATGACCTAAAAGGGATTATTTATACAGATGTGGAGAAGAATTAAAAGGGACTCCATGGTATTCTAGGGCTAGAAATAGTAGGGCATATGTTGAGTATGAAGTATGGCTGGCAGAGATAGGGGCTCCTGGAACCTAGAGGTTGGGCAGGCTGTATGGAGAAAAGGATGAATGAAAGGAGGCAGCTAGCTTATGGAGACTGTCCACTGGGGAAACCAAGGCAACAAGTGTCCCAATTCCATTCTCTTATCTCTTGTTTTCTATCTGGCCTGTCTATGGGTCAAGGTCAAAGGGAAGTCTGTCAGTGTAGTCGTGTTGATAGCAGGGTAGAGAGTGGGAGTGTATATGATGTGCAACAGAAACAACCTAGTATGATGTTTCCAACGCTCAGTGACAGACTGGGCATGTGAAACACACAACTGAATCCAAATACTGGGAAAACTGAGGGAGGAAGATTGTAAATTTGGGGGTCTATCTGGGCTATGTAATAAGACTCTGGATGATTTTTGTGTGTGTGTGTGTTTTATAGACAGTCAAACACAAACCTAACCACATGTGTATACACACACACCAACACATTCACAAAAAATACTTCCCCCCACAACAAACAACGAATAACTTCCAGATACAGTTGTGAGATGTTAGTTTGGTCTACATTGTTCAGTAAAGTGTAGTCCTGTTCCAGAATGTTCAAACTGAACTTTCAGCAGAAGCATTTGGATAAACATTGTTGGAGAAATGAAATATATTTCAAGGGATTAACTTCATGGCTCTCCATAGAATTCAACAAATATTTATTGAATTCTTCGTGTGTTCTCAGTGCTGTGGTCACCTCTGAGTTGTAACAGAGGTAATAGTAACTGATATTTATGTTGAGTTCAGATATGGGTACTTTTTGTTTATAAACCTGGACAGAGTACCCATTTGCCTTTCATATGTTACACACAGTGACTCCTTTATACCAGTGACCTTTGCACATTCTCTAGGAAGAAGATTCTAGAAACAGATCAAGTATCCTTTAAAAAAGTTCAACTTTTGTTGATGCACTTTCATTTATTTCGAGTTGAACAAGCATTAAATGACACAGCACACAATGCGCACATGCCTCCATGGCCATCCTAATGAAGACAATCTCTTCTTTTTCTTATTCCTAGATTTTATCTTTGTGCAGATATGATTTCTACAAGTCAAGAGGTTGTATTTGCAAGTGAAAGGGACCAGGTGTGGCCTGAGAGCATTGTTTTCACTTCCTTGGGCACTCTGCCCTTGTTCAGAGGGTTCTACACTCAGGATGCCTTTGTTCAGGGCATGCAATGCCTGCTCTCATCCCAGCTGTCACAGCCACCTCAGGCTGCCATAACAACCAGCCAAAGACTGGGAACTTTAAAGAGCAGCAGCAACTGATTTCTGATAGTCCTGAGACTGGAAGTCCACAATCACGATGCCTGTACCAGCTCTGTTAGAACAGCAACCCTCCATTACACATGGCCCTTCCATTACGTCTGGAAGTGGAAGGAGGGAGGTGTGTGGGGACAGAGATAAGGGGGGTGAGGCCAAGCACCTTGATATCCTTTCATATAAATATGCAAATGGTATCATTTGGAATCCACTCTGATGACCTCATCCAAAATTAGCTGTCTCTAGTTCCAAACAGCACTGTCACATTGAGAGTTAGGACTTCTGCATGTGATCTTGTGGGTGGGGATTGGGGGTGGAGCACACACAATTTAGTTTATAGCTCTGACTTTGGGACCAGGGACTTTCTTCCTAGTTGTGAAGCAAATGTTCTGCTTTCTTTAGAGGACTAATTTAAACCCATACTTATAGCTAGAGGATACCATAGACTCACCCCTCCACCCCTCATAATGAATAGAATGATTGCCTCAGGTTTATGGATGGAGATAACATTATGCAGATTGGCTTGTATTGAGGGTATGGATTTCTACCTAGGCAGCCCGCTATGCAGAGAGGATGGGGAAGAAAAGCAATGTTAGAGCTGCTGTGCGAGCATTACCTATTCCTTTATGATTGGCTATCCAGCTATTTTAGTGTTTGGTTCCTGTCCAATAACACAACTAAATCAGATTTGAAACTTTTCAATGAAAGTGTGTTAATGTCAGATTCTCAAAATTTTTGTCTGACATGCCCAGCAGTGGATGCTGCTTAATGGACAAAAACTGAGTGTTCTAGAAGATCAATATCACCACAGCATCGGAGCCCATGTTTCCACACAAGTTTCCCTATAAGGAAATTCAGCCTCAGCTTGACCTTTGCTCTGCTTTCTATAGTACATGTTGATCTGGAGAATGAGTTAGTACGATCACTTTAAAAACCCAAGGCACTAACCTTCTGACCCCCTGTAGAAGTGATGGATAGCTTCGAATTATTTATTTATGGGTTCCTACGTGACTAATCAGGTCATTGGGGCTGGGTTTACCACAATTAAGATTGATTGCCACTTATATTGAGGATGCTGGACTCTAATCTTTAAGTTACCGCTTTTGTTGTTGCTTCCAATCCTCTCTTATTTATGCTTCTCCCAATCCTGCATTTCAATGGAGCTCTTGCTCCACTGAATGTGGTGAATATTGCACTGGATATTCAGGAAGGGACTGTCTAAGATGTGTTTGTATATTTTAGGTAAAGGACTAGCCACCTCCAAGTGCTTGGAAAGTAACCTCATGTGAAGCATGCAATGAAAGGAGAGTAGACAGACAAAAGAAAGACAGCAATGCCCTGAGTTTTCTGTGGAATTTGTGAGGGAGGCATCATTTAGGCCAGGCTCGAATGGGTAGGAGGGGTCTGCAGGGAAACAGATCCTTGGAGAAAATGCTGCTATGGCGTGTGCTGGCGTACTTGGGGAATGCAAGGAACAACAGCACACCCCTGCAAGGAGGGCAGGTAAGGGTTTCTACTGACAGTATCTGTTCCAACCTTTAAAATGTTCATCTATTTACTTGTGTGAGTGTACTTGTGTCCAGGCATGCATATGGAGGTCAGAGGTCAACTTTGAGAGTCAGGTATCTCCTTCTACCATGAGGGTTCCACAGATGGAACTCACGTTGTCAGATTTGGTGGCAAATGCTTTTACTTGCTGAGCCATCTTGCCAGCCTCCTGGATTGTTCTAGGTTTTGTTTTATTTTGTTTTGGTAACATATATATTGGCAGGTTACTAAGAAGCTTGGAATCATTTTAGAGCATGCCCAGTGGCTATACTCCTGTAATCACTGCATTAAAATCTCAACACACACACACACACACACACACACACACACACACACACACACACACAAATAGAAACAGAAAGCGGTGTCTTAAGTTATAAAGCAAGCCCATAGTTTTGAACCATAAGTGTTTTCATGGACAACATTCCAGAGGAGTCAAACTTTGGAAATACTGAAATATAGTATATTTATTTTTATTTTTTCCAGTTGAATTTGTTAGAGCATAACAAAACATTATATACATAAAAGTGTACAGTATGGAAGTCCTTTGTCATTATTAGGAAATTTTTATTTTTATTTTCTGTGGATGAGTATTGTGACAGCATGTGTCTGCGCCAAGTGCACACCTTTCCTGGGGAGGCCAGAAAAGGATTTCCCAGGGATTGGAGTTACAAGAAGCTGTGAGCCACTATGTGGGTGCTGGGAATCACACTAGAGGCCTCTAAAAGAGCAGCCAGTGTTCTTAACACTGAACCTTCTCTTCAGCTCCCTTTATGATGCTTTCTATTTGCAAGTTTTTATAATAAACTGTATAAAATAAATAAAATCTATAGGCACAGATTAAAAAAAAAAGACCTAACTCCAATACTTTTCAAAGCATCCTACAAAGTAAACAGGGCAGGAGAACCAGCAATCTCATTTTAGAAAGCCAGTATTTTTGATACTACAGCTGGTTCTGGACATGCTCAGACACAGCTAATCGAACAGCATCCCAGAGGGACACAAATGCAAAACACAACAAACACTCACAGACCAAATTCAAGGACACATTAAGAAATTACACAGTGTGACACGTTCATTTCATCCCAGGGTGCAAATTTGTTTCAACATATGCTTATCAGCAAGTGGAATACAGCACACAAACACACTTAGGGTCAGAAACCACGTGCTCACCATGATTTCAGAAAGGGTCTTTGACCAAGCTCAGTACCCTTTCATGATGAAATACCTGAGGAGGTTAGAAATAGAACAGACCTCAGCATAGCCAGGTCCGTGCACGACAAACCTGTGGCAGCACTATTCTGTGGGTGGAACACACACATTAGCATTCACTCTAAAATCTGCATTGAGATAAAGGCACCTAACTTCCTCTACCCTTACTTATTATGGTGTTTGACATCTTAGCTAGACAATAGAGAAATAAAAGTGATACGAATGGGAAAGAAAGACATCACTGTGGGGGGGGGCAACGACTCACACTAAGAATATCGGGAAAAGGTAGTAGGATATTTATTCAGATAGAGAGAAGTAACTTACATAAGAAACTGGGAAGATGGGAAGCTCTCTGAAACGTAGCCAGCATCCAAGAGAGAGTGCCAGGCGTTCCTCTCTCTCTTTTTATTTTCCTCTAGTACCTGTAGCCATGCCCATTGGGGCGTGGCTAAAGCTTCAGGTGCATCTCTCCCTACACATCACGTTATTCCTAATTATAGAATCATGACTCTAAACTCAAAAGACCCTTGAGAAAGCCACTAGAAAATTCTAGACCTGGTGACCACTTCTATAAAGTAGCAGGGTATGAAATTCAACAGACAAAATTAGTAGCCTTTCTTATATACCAACAACAAATAAACTAAGAATGGAATTTTTCTGATTTCTTTCACATTTGTTCAAAGACAAAACAAAATGAAACAAAACAAAAGCCCCACAGACAGTCAAGGAATAAGCCAAGCCTAGAAGGTGGAATGGGCCTCTTCAGAGAAATCTTGAAAGAAGTGGCAGAACCCTAGAGGGTCATGGCAGGCACCACCTGTGATCATGAGGTGGCAGAGTTAACATGAAGATGTCTACAGAGTCAACACAACCCCCATGAAAACCCCAATGACATATTTCACAAAAGTGGAAGGAAATGCTAATATTCACATGGAAACACAAAAGATCCGAATAACCAAAGCCATTCTAAGCAGAAACAAGGTTGGAGAAATCATGCTATCTGACCTCAAATTATGTTAAAGAGCCATAGTAACAAAAGCAGCATGGCACTAGCCTGCACACAGACATGGAGAACACTGGAATATAAGACAGGACCCAGAAGTAAACCCTCTCAGTTATACTCACTGTCTTCCCCCTACCCTTTATTTTTATTTTTTTAGACAAGGCTTGCCATGCAGCTCTGGCTGGCCTGGAACTTTCTATGTAGACCAGGCTGGCCTCAAACTCACAGAAATTCACCTGCCTCTGCCTCCATGTGTTCCACTATGCCTGGCTCTTTGCTTTGTGTTTGACAACCTGACTATAACATGCCACAGAGATGTTCTTGTCTGGTCATTTTTACATGGGGTTTCATTTGCTTCCTGTGTTGGAGATTGGATTGTTTCTGTGGGTTTGGGGGATTTCTGCTGTACTTTCACCCTGAGCTTCTCAACCTGTGAGTTCATAGGTTTGGTCTCTTGGTGATATCCCAGGATTCTTGGACATTTAACTATTTATTCTCCTTATTGCTGTTTGAATGCAGCATCCCTTTACCTGGATGGTCTTTCTTCTGGGTGAGTCTGCTGGCTTCCCATTGTGCTTTTTATCTGATTAGTTAAAATTTTCATTTACAGCATTTTTATTTCATTTTTTTTAGTCTCAAGATTCAGTTTCTTTGGTTAACTTTTCTTGAATGTTGCTAACTTTTTCCTTAACATCACTACTTTTCTCGAAAGGTTCAGAATAGGACGCACCTGCTCATTTGCATCTTCTTTGAGGTAAGTAATCATTTTTACTGGTAAATGTTGAAGTCTTCTTCAAATGCTGCCTTTATTTTAGCATTTTTGAACTGTATTTTTAAAAAGTAAAGATCCTGATGGCGTCATGTTGACTTGCTTTTCAGGTTTCTGGTATTTCTGGGTTGTGATTGGTTCATCTACTTGGAAGCTTCAGTTTTATTTGAGGATCTCAGCAGAAGACAAACTGCTGCAGAATCAAAAACAGTAATCCATTCAAAAGTTAAAGTACAGTAAAACCAAATAAAGCCCAGCAATGAATCACTAATTACTGCAAAACATGTTATGGCAACTACAGAGTGTGCTGTGAAGTTAATAATTATCTGGGGTAAATGCAAAAAATAGTAAGTGGGTGAGTAACAGACAGGGGCTGGCAAAGGGGAAGATAGAGACGTAATGAAGCAGAAAGAATAGAAGCCACCCGTGGAAGCACACACCTATAACCCCATCACTCAAAAATGGAAGCAAGGAATCAGGGCCTCAAGTGCAACCTTGGCAACATGAGGCCAGCTTGGGTTACATGAGTCTCTGTCTCAAAAAAGGAACAACAGACAAAAAAACCAAAGCAAACAATCAAAAAATGAAAAAGAAGAGTGCAGAAGAATGTTGCAAAGTAGATGAGAAAAAAGCAAGCAATTAAAAAACTTTAAAAATATGGAGCTGGAGAGAGGTGGCTCAGTGATGAAGAGCACTGGCTGCTCTACTGGAGGACCTGGATTTCAGCGCCTACATGGTGCCTTACAGCATCTATAAACCCAAGTCCAGGAGATCTGGTGCCTTTTCTGGCACTGTACACGTGTGGTGTACAGACATATATGCAGACAAAACATTCATACACATAAAATAAAATACTTTCACTTACATACCTCACGCATACACATTGCTCCCCTTCCCTCAAAGGTACAGACTAAGCATCCCTGAGATGAAAGTCACAAATATTAAAACCTCTAAAGTTTAAAACTGATTTCATGTTGCAAGTAGAAAATCCCATAGCTCACCTCATGTGTCAGGTTAAATGCATGCACCCTAAAGATGAGACACAAAATCATATTTAGGTTATATGCATAAGGTATGTATAAAGCATAAGTGAAATTTCATGTTCAGACAGAAGGCCTATCCATAAGATGTTTTATTAGTCATGTTTGTTTATATAGCGTATCCCCACCTCCACTGAAGGGACTCAGTGTACTGAGGTTTGGTTCCTTCCTGGTGGTACTACTTTGGAAGGTTCTGAAAACTTGAGGTAGAGCCTGGCTGGAAGACATAGGCTACTGGGGAAGAGTCGTTTAGGGCTAGTTTTTGTTTCATTCCCATGTCTGTCCCTCTCTGCTTCCTAGTTAGCATGACTTGGACTGCTTGCCTTGTCCTTCCCTCAAAATGGGCTGATAATAATCTGTGAGCTGAATAAATCCTTCCTTCCTTAAGTTGGTCACAGCAAGGATTCTGTCACAGCAAGGATGAAACTGACTAGCACAGTATGTATGCAAACACTCTCAAATCCCCAAACAAACAAATGCAACATATCTGGTTATAAATATTTTGGATAAGATACTTAACCTGTGATACATTTGTTATGTAACTTTCAGAAGATGTGAATAAGCATGACAAAGTTTAGCATTAATTCCACAAAAGCCAAACAATACACATGAAGGGATTTCAGCTGCTAATGAGTTGGTATATACAGCTTTTCTTTGTTTTGTAATCTGTTGTTTGCACATAAGTACATTAAGAACATCCTTCATATTATGTGTTTCAGAGGACACATGCTGTTCTAATGAGTGATTATACTGTGACATAAAACAAACACTCTGGGCTAGAGAGATGGTTCAGTGATTAAGAGCACTTGCTGCTCTTGCAGAGGACTGGAGTCCAGGTCCCAGCACCCACAGAGCAGCTCACAACTGCTAGTAACTCCAGTTCCAGGAGATATGACACCCTCTTCTGGCTTCTACAGGTACTTCACACACATGGTGTACATACACACATAGGCAAAACACTCCTACACACACACACACACACACACACACACACACACACACGCACACACACACACAAAAACAAAACAACCCAAAAACCAAACCAAACCAAACAAAACAAAAACCCAAAGAACTAAATGCCATATGTGTGAATGTTGAGCCTGTTTTCACTTTGCTTTATGTTGGTGGATACTTAACATTCCTCATGTTTATTGTCTAGCATGTGATTTTGGAGGTATTTCACCTCTCTGCATTAGTCTTGCTAGGTTTAACTCAACAGATGGTAGTCCTGTGTCAGGAGTTAGCAAGAAGAAATTCAGTTAGAATGAATTTTAATTCTGTGCTCTGTAGTTGGGGAAAGAAAATCTGTTTTCTTCTAAGAGCTGCAGATACATACGCATGTATGTAATCTAGCTAGTAGCAAGATAGAGATAATATATAGGCATAAATAAAATTAGCATGCAAAGTAACTGATACCATTATATCATTTTCACACATATTACAGTCATATAGAGGCCAAGATAAGGCCCAAACCAGAACAGAGTAGGACAGCTGGTAAACTAGTCAGAGAGGCTGAACCTAGATAGACTAATGGGGGAAAAGTTGAACTATTCCTGAGCCTTTTGGTATGTGGCTCAACTTCTATCACTAAATCCACTGTGGTTTGCATTTTCTCCCCTTGAAACCAAGTACATCCTACATGTAGCAACCGTTTAAAATGACACAGCAGCAAAGATACCCATGATTTCTTTTTGCTTTGAACAATTGATGGTGCATACATCTAACAAAATATTGTGTAACACCACATTAGTACTTATGTTGTTTTGCACTTTTTGATAATATTCTTAACCTTCCCTCAACTCCTTCCAGATCTTCTAACTCACATTTTTTCTTTCTTAGAAAAACCAAGATAAAATAGAAATTTAAAAAAACTGGAGTCTGTGTTGGCCAACTATTCCTGAGCATGGGGCCTACCGTGGAGTATGGTTGATATACCCAAAGTCACTCCATTGAAGAAAACTGATTATTCCTTCTTTTAGCAACTGTTGATTACAAATAGCTCTTGGCAAGGGGTGGGACTTTGTGCTTATTTCCCATTCTCTGTGCTAGGATTTTGCCTAGCTTGAACTTGTGCAGGTCTTGTACATGATGTCATAGTCGGTGAGCCCATGGGTCCATCAGCCACATTGTGTCTGTGAAACACTGCTTCCTTGGAGTCGTCTGCCACCTCTGGTTCTTATGATATTTCTGCCTCCTCTTTGTCATGGATCAAAATTTCATTTATTTTTTATGTATATTGCCTACATGTATGTCAGTGCACCACATGTATTCCCGATGTCTGTGGAGGCCAGAAGGCACAGTCAGATTCCCTGGGCCTGGAGTTACAGATGGTTGTGAGATGGCAGGATAATGCTGGGAATGAAATCTGAGTCCTCCTGAAGAGTAGCCAGGGCTATTAACTGCTGAGCCATCTCTTCAGCTCTGTGTCTCTCCCATAATTCTTTGTGTATACCCAACTGTGACTCCCCCACTCCGGCATGCATGTTATTAGAATTACAGAATGAGGACATCTGGAGCAGGGAATGCTTTTCTATATTTTGTTTCCACTGGTTTTGAAGTACTCTTATTAACAACAGCACGTACCTGGATCTCCTTTTAGAAAAACTTTCTTGGGACACTGGCTTTAGACTTTAGTGACTGAACACTGAGGTACTGCTCTTCAGCCATGGCAGGTTGAGGAAGGAGATGGAGGTGCCTTGCCTCAGCCCTGAGGCAAAGCTTTCTGGTCAGAGTGTCTCTGAGGAGTTGGAGTGAAGCTGCCCTCTGTGGTTCATCTGGCATGACTCCCTTAACTTGGCTTTCCCGTCTTGTGCCGCTTCCCTTAGACACTTGCCAATTGCCCTTAGGAACGTGTGTTTAACAAACCAGACGAACAAGTCACAGGCTGTTCTAGTTTCATTTTGTTGCTGTGATAAAATGCTCTGACTGTAAGTAACTCGGTGAGGAAAAGGCTTATTTGACTTACACTCTCAGGCCACAATCTGTCATTAAGGTAAATCAGGCAGGGTAGGAACTCAAAGCAGAAACCATGGAAAACAGCTGCTTGATGGCTTTCCCTCTGGCTTGCTCAAAGACTCGGGATCACTTGCTGGGCCCTCCCATAACAATTAATAATCAAACAGTACTCCAGACATGCCTACAGGCCATTGCTAGGCAATTTCTCAATCACGGCTTTCTCACAGATTACTCTAGACCAGTGATTCTCAACCTTTGGGGCTCAAACTCCCCACCCCCACCCCCAGAGCTGAGTATCAGATATCCTGACTATCAGACATTCACATTATGTTTCATAACAGCAGCAAAATTACAGTTATGAAGAGCCAATGAAGGAATTTTATGGTTGGGGGTCACTACAACATTAGGAGCTGTATGAAGGAAGGTTGAGAACACTGCTCTAGGCTGTGTCAAAGTGACAAAGCTAACGAGGATAGGACTGTGCCGGCTAGTTTTCTGTCAACACAAGCTGGAGTTGGGAGGAGATGAATTCAGTTGAAGTCCTCCTTAATGGCCTATACTTCAGTTCCTGCCTCCACAGTTCTGTCCTGCTTGAGTTCTTGGAGGAGCTCTGCTTCCTGGCTTGCTCATCGTGTCTTGTCTAGTCTGCTTTCTTGTAGCATCATGACTCAGAAGTGATGCTATCCACAGTAAGCTGGATCCTCTTCCACTAATCAAGAGAATGCACTTCATGCTTGCCCATGGGCCAATCAGTTCAGGTTCCCTTTTCCCAAATGATTCTAGCTTGTGTTGAGTTTACATAAAACTAGGCAGCAGGACTGACCCTTTGTCAACTTGATATAGAAATGCATCATTGTTCAACTATAACCTTTCCTTTCTCATATTCCCCAAGATGGCATGTTAATATTAATATTACAATACAAACTACTTAACCTTCTAAAAGTGCCATGGTCTAAAATTCCAATCACCTTTTAAGTTCAGTCTCTCTAAAATACCATGTTTTTTTTTTTTATCCAAAGCCTCTCTAAACTTTCCAAACTTTCATAACTGTGACTTTTTGTAAAATTAAAAATAAGTTAAATTCTTTCTTTCTCCGAGAAGGAAGAATCAGGACACAGTCCACAATCAGATGAAATCAAAACCAACGTTTAGTGGAAGGCTCAGTGTTGGCCTTCTGGAACGCACGATGCTCTAGGCCCCAAAGTGTTAGCTACAGAACACACAGCACATCTTGTGAGTGCGGGCTGGCTCCACCTCACACTTGGGATACTGACCTCTCCAAAATCCTGTGGTCTCCTGCTGCAACCAGGCTGCACTTTCTCCAATGGCATTTCCTGGACTCTCTTCAGGGACTCTGATCCTTACACATGATGCCAAACCTCAACTTGACCCCATGATCCCTTCAGTCCTAAATTTTTAAATGCAACTGAAGCTGTACTGTCACAGATTGCCTCTTCAGAGACTCTACTCTTGTCATATAGTGCTAAGCCTCAGCTGCTCTCCATGACCTTTTCATGCCTTCAAAAGCAGCACCACTTGGGTGACTCTTAATACATTACCAACTTTGGCAACCAAACATAAGAGGGAGCCCCTGCCCCCTGTTGACTACAGCTTCTGACTGTTGACCCTTAGGAAGTATTCCCAGATTTGTAGTACTCAGTGATGCAAGTCTCTTCTTTGTTTTTTAAGATTTATTATGAATATAATATCTCGCCTTCATGTCTGTCTGCACACCATATCTCATTATAGAGGGCTGTGAGCCACCATGTGGTTGCTGGGAATTGAACTCAGGACCTCTGGAAGAGCAGCCAGTGCTCTTAACCTTTGAGCCATCTCTCCAGTCCCCGATTTCTTAGCTCCAGGTAACCAGGATCAATTGCCCCAGTAAAACCAAAGTTTCACTTCAGTACTGATAGTCTTTTGTTAATCATAGATAATTTTTTTTTTTTTGGTTTTTCGAGACAGGGTTTCTCTGTATTGTTTTGGAGGCTGTCGGTCCAGCCTGGCCTCGAACTCACAGAGATCTGCCTGCCTCTGCCTCCCGAGTGCTGGGATTAAAGGCATGCGCCACCACCGCCTGGCCATAGATAATTCTTAAGCTCCTACTGATCCAGAACCACAGATTCTTAACTCAAAATATTACACAAACTGCCCTGATAGTCGTTACTTCTTTCTGAAACTCACAAGTCAGACCTCCATTGCTTGCATTTCTCTCAACATTCTTTAAGACCCCACAGAGCAGTCTACTGAGCTCTGATCACTCAATGGCTTTTCTAATTCAAAGTTCATAAGCTATACAATTCTCCCAAAAATACGTGGTCAGATGTGTCACAGCAACACCCCCTTCCTGGTACCAGTTTCTCTCATAGTTAGGGTGATAAAACACCATGACAAGAAGCAACTTGGAGAGAGAGGAGAGGGTTTATTTCTTTTTTTCTTTGCATTCCATTTTCCAGGGAAGTCAGGGCAAAACTCAAGGCAGGAACCTGGAGTCAGGGAGTGATACAAAGGTCATGAGAAAGGTGCCATTTATTGTCTTGCTCATCATGCCTTGTTCAGCCTGATTACTTATAGTACCCAGGACCATTGGTCCAGTACTGGAACCACCTACAGTGAACTGGGCCCTCCCACAACAATCATTAATCAAGAAAAATGCACTACAGGTTTGGCTTGCTCACAGACCAGTCTGGGGTGAGGGGCATGTTCTTAATTGAAGTTCCCTCCCAAATGACTCTTATCTTGTATCAAGTTGACGTAAACCTAGCTGAAATTCAAGTCATATCTCAGAGGCTACTAGGCATGAGAAAACCTTACATCATCCCAAGTGTCAGTGGCTTATCACAGGAATTATTTTTTTTCCTCATTTATATATCTTTGGAAGTGATACTTTGATGAACTCAAAAGTTCTTCTAGAAATGAGTGTGGAACATGCACCAACAAGCCACATGTCATAGGTACTTCTGGGATGCTCAGGTGGAAGGGACAATTTCTTGAAGCATCTATGAGTATTGACTCTTACCTTGTTTGCAAAGTGTGTTATCATGGTGGTACCCACGTCAGTCTTCTTATAGCAGTACTGTTCAAGAAGTCATGGGACTGATGGGTTACTTGTGCATAGATGCTCCCTGACTTATGATTGGGTTATGACAGTATAAACTTATCTTGAGTTAAAAATACATTTATATGCCCAACTTGTTGAGTGCTGTAGCTCCACAATAATGAGCTGTGGAGCTTGCACATTTTCTCTTGTGAACTTGAAGCTGACCGGGGACTGTGGCTCCCCTCCACTGTTCTGCATGGCAGTAGCCTGGGAAAAGACCAAAATTCACTATCTGAACAGTGTCTATTGAATGTATCACTTTGTATAGTTGTAAGGAGTATAAATGAGGATTGGACCTATTTGTCAGGGACTATATCTTTGTGTTTGATTAAAAATATCAGTACATGATATGAAGCCCTCTTTATTCCACATATTGATTAATTTTGTAGAGTTGAAGACCCTGTGGTTTTGAATGAGGGTGAGATAAAAAGGTCTAGACAGGCTTAAACTTGTTTAAAGTTTTCAGTTTAGTGGCAGAATCCTGGGGTTCTTATGTCTAGGGATGTATGACCCTGAATATAATGCCATTTAATCTCTTAGTATAGTCATAAATTTGGTAGCTGCTTGGCATGGCAGACCCACATTGAAAGGGAGATCAGTGCTTGTCTGTTGTCAAGAAGTCCTATGTTGAAATGGGATTTTTTTTCTCCAGCTAGGATTTATTTTTCCCCTCTCTTCTGTTTGCTCTTTCTCTCTTTCCTTTCTTTTAATGGGGGAAAGTCATCCAAATCCTTATGTATGCTCTGCCACGGAGTCATTTCCCCAGCTCTTCAGTGAGGAATTTGACATTGTTCCTCTCTCCACATTAGGCAAGCATCTCTCCAAGGGTCCAAGAGCTTGTGATGCTGGAGGCCTTGTTAGTGTTTTATTCCTTTACCTTCAACATGCCATTTGACAGGAAGGTCACAGACAGAATTCCTGAAAGTCCTGCTACCTCAGCTGTGTATTGTAGTTAGATTTTCTTTGGTCCACCAGTCAGCACACAAATAATGGCATGGAGACTTATTATTAATTATAAAAGCTCAGCCTTAGCTCAAGCTTCCCACTAGCTCTTATAACTTAGATTAACCTGCTTTTATTAACCTACGTTTTGCCATGTGGCTTTTTACTTTTCTTTCATTCTGTATGCCTGACTCCATTGCATGTCTTCCCTGTGGCTTATTATCTCCTCCTACTTCCTCTCTCTGCCCAGAAGTCCTGCTTATACATCCTGCCTAACTATTTGCTGTTCAGCTCTTTATTAAACCCATCACAGCAATATGTCTTTACACAGTGTACAAATGCCCCACAACCGTGTATCTAGAGACTTTGGGGAAGTAGATGGTGAGCATCAAGGACTTGGGCTTGCGGAACTGTTGCTTGATGGATATAGAGTTTCAGTTGTGCAAGACGGAAAGGTTACAAAGATCACACATACAATTAACAGTACTGAACCTTAAATAAGATAGTAAGCTTTATATTGTTTATTTTACTATAGTTAAAAAATAAGCAGCAACGGGGCAGTGGTGGTACATGCATTTAATCCCAGAACTTGGGAGGCAGGGCCAGCCTGGTCTACAAGGCTAGTTTCAGGACAGCTAAGACTACACAAAGAAACCTTGTTTCAAAAAGAAAAAACAAAAGGCAGCAATACCCTTGGGAAGCATATTACTTATTTTTGTCAGTTATGGCCTGGATTCTTTTATCAGGGTTCTGTTATTCAGTTATGTATCAGAGATCAGGAAATGGTAGTTCAATTCCTCAGTTATTCAGTGTGTGTTTGAGTGCCTACTGGACCCAGGCAGGAGCTGTACTTGTCTTCAAGATACCAGTATGGGGTGTGGGGAAGACCCTCGAACTTACCCTCCTAAAGGTTCAAAAATACAAATTTTCTTATGTTTCAGGATGGTAAAAACAAAGCCTAAGAGGAAGAGGAGGAGTATCCCAGGAGAATGGAAGGATGTGAGGGAGCAGACCCATAGATGTAGAGAAGGAGACCACTGTAGAGAAGGTAGCTGTGAGAGACAAGCAAGAGGGCACCAGCGGAGTAGAGGAAGCCAGCTGTGGTTGGCCTGAGGGAAGATAAGGAAGAGGACAGTGTGGAGGAACACTGAGAGGTGGTCAGGACCAGTGGGACTGAGTTTTAGGGTAAAGAATAGATGTACCAGAGGAGATGGACAGGCCCCAAGAAAGGCGGAGGGGATAAGAAAGGCCTTCGTCCTTCCTTGAGGTCAGGAGGAAATGACTGAATGGGGTTTGTCAGGATTGTGGAGAACAACCACTGTGCTGAGAGTGGACAGAAGCCCATGACTGCAAAGCGGTGAATCAGCCTTAGAGGATATAGGGAAGGGGAGGCTCCTGGGAAAAAGGTGGCTTTTTCTCTTCACAGCCATCCTGTGTCTGCCTGCTGAACAGCAGGGGGCTAGTTTGGGTGTGTTCACCTTTTAATCCTGGGTCCTCTCTGGCTTTCTCCTAAGTTCCTTTCCCCATCCTTGGAGGTGGAGGTTAAGTGTATCCTTGAGGTTCTCCCAGAGAGGTGATGGCTATGCTGATTCGCAGCCTCTTGGCTTTAATGAGCTTCCTGGAAGCGCTCGTCAAAGGTGATAACTTCCCTCGGGAAGAGAATCATCATTCACCAGGGAGAAAATGGATATCTTGTGGCTGTGGGCTCTTAACCAGGTTAAAGCTGCAGGACAAATGATGACTGAACACACTTCACGCAGGGAGGAGTGAGCAATCTCAGAGAAGAGAGTACAAGTCCTCACAAGTCTGCATCTGTGGAGGACAGGGAAGCCAGCTTTCTCCTCCCTTGGATTTGCATCAGTCACAGAAGGAGGGTATGGGCTGTCCCTCCCATGCAATCTTAGTGTGAGGCCAAAACAGGAATAATATCCCTTGCAGGTTAAGGTTTCTGTTTGCAGTTAAGACAGTTAAGAATAAGTCCCTGTTTGTCCTGTGCAGGTTAAAGTTTTGGTATGTAGTTAAAGAGTAAGTTTCTGTTTGTCCTGTGTTGAAGTTTTTCTTTGTAATTAGGATTAAGTTCCTGTTTCATAAACAGCAAAATATGGTTTTCAACCTACACTAAACCCAAGACCCCATTCATATGATGTAAATCCTTACCCTTGTTTCTTCCCTTTGATTGTATCTTTCTAACAGTGTATATCAGCCAGCATTCTCACCCTTGCAAACACCTCATCTCTCCTTTAAAAAAGATCGCAGGAGGTTGGCAGGGGCTCCTCTCTCATAGCTCAATTTAGGGTGAGACAGCTAGCTGACCAGTCCTAGGTGCACCCCAAAATACAGCTTGCTTTAATTTGACAATTGTGGATTTGGTCTTTTCTCCTCAGGGTTTTAATCCTTCTTTCTTGATCTCTGAAAATGCCCAGTAATGAAAAGGGACGAAAAGTTGGTCATGTGAATTATGGATATGGGGGAGAGAAGATGGAACCTTGATTTACCCAAGCAGAATGTCTTGTATAGATTGGAGCTACTGACTTTCACTGTGAGCATCACTTTGGAGTAGAGTTTCTCGTGTTGGATGCTATTCTATGTCTGCTTAATAGAACCTCTAATCTCTGCAGTTTGCTATCAGGGGCATCTTTCTAGATGCAACAGAAACAGCTCTGGGAGTGTGACAAAGTTGCTCCCGGTTGAGCAACTTTAATCTGGTAATTGGGGAAGTCAGGGTTTTACTTCATATCCTCTCTGGATGGCTTGATTGTGCCAGTAGATTTGAAACTGGGTAGTTGGGGCCTGGGGAGGGAGCTCAGTGGTAGAGCACTTACCTAGCATGTGCCAGGCCCAGGTTCTGCCCTGAGCCCCCTGAAATCAAACACAAACTGAAAAGCTAATGGTGTTTTTGGACTCTGCTTCTGGAATAACAGGCCCACTCCAAGACAAGAGTGCCCGTGTTTTAAGTAACACTTCCTGTGATTCTCACATTCTAGACATCCCAACATAAAAAGCAAGCCTGCCAGGCATGGACACCAAAGATAACACACTTCCTGATTGCCAGGGAGGGAGTATGCTCTCCTTTCTCCTCTCCTGGATCCATGCAATAATTAGCCAAAGTAAAATGAATATTAGCCCATGCTTAACTGCCTTACTGTGCGCTTGCCAGCACTGACCCAGTAGTGCTAAACCAATTATTTTTTGAACTTTATGGCTTTAAATAATCCCTTGCTCTAAAATTCCCTGTACCCCTCAGCTACTTAACCACAGGCCCCTCTGCCCTAAATCCTTTTCTTATACTTTGTAGCTTTTTAAGCAAGGCCCCTCTTTAAGAAGACATAATCCCTTCTCTGTAGAAAACATGAAAGACCTTGAACAAATCAAGATTTCTCCATGGAGAATTCAGTTAATCCTGTGCTTAGAGCCTAACAAGGAAATCCATCTCTCCACCAAGCACGCCATTACCCGGACTAATGCCTGACTTGAATAACAAGCAAATTATTGTGCTTTTAATTGTACCCTGCCTGGTCACAAAGCACATCTGAGAGAGGAATGTGGCGGCTCTTCCCGAGAAGCAGGTCAGGCCTCTAATCCTCCTTTTCTTTTCACCTTCCCCTCCCCCTCCAGTCCTTTCTCTTCCTAGCAGCACAAGGGGAAAAAAAAAGACAGCTAAATTATGTTTAAAATGGGAGAGTCTAAAGAAGAAAAAAGGCGGTAAATACTGACTTGGGAGAGGACGAATTATCCCCCATCTCTGCAATGTGGCTCATTTGAGAACAATCAATGTTATCATAACCCCATTACCAGAGGGCGATCTATTTTTTTCTTTTTGCCCTACACCAGGCTTATTGAGCATCTGTGTTAGTGACAGTTTGGGCTGGGTAACTCTTTGCTGTGTGTGTATGTGGTGGGTCTCTCCTGAATGCTGCAGATGTTCTGTTCTGCACTTTGTCAAGTTGTGTCAATCCAGTATGTTCTAATAGGGCACCAAGTCTCTTGGATATGGGTAGCATTACCAGCTACCCTGGTGAAGAGCTACAGATCAAAACCTCCATATTGGGGTTTATTTGCTGCATGTGATCTTTCTCCTCTACACAATAAAATCAGAGTTTTTTTTTTTTTTAACAATTGTTAACCAGGGAGACAAGTGTGTCCTTTATCCATGTAGGATACCATCAAATAAAAAGACAGTAAAGCATGCATTGTCGAGAGTTGGGAAGTGGATGCCCCTGTCTCAGAACTCAGGTTGCAAAGAGCTTTTATTATTTGATCATCTATCAGCAAGTGCCCCTGAGTTCAGGAAACTTTTGAATGCCTCTACCTTGTGGTCTTGAAACTGGACTTACTTTGGGTGAGAGAAGGGTGATGGGAAGTTTTCCAAGATAAGAGCCATTGCTCAGAAGTGCTGATGCCCAGGATAGTTGAGATCAGATTAAGTGGTGGACCTCAAGCTCATTCAGACAGTGCCAGCCAACGGTCTTGTCTGAGGTCTGAAAATCAGCACCATGGAAAGCGCCCCACAGCAGAGACATTATTCTTGCATTGCTCTGCACTTTCATTGCAGCCTTAGAGGCAAACGTTGTCTCACTCTGAGGTACAAAGAACCAGCTTATTTTTAGAAACCTACTAGAAGCTTTGTTGTCTGTCCTTTAGTAGCCTGGAGCAAATGTGGGGTGGGAAAACGCTGCTGTTAACTTCCATGCCCAATAGATGGCAGTGTACAACTTCCTGAGAAGCTGGGCTTGGCGGCAGCTGGTAAGACCTTAGGCTAAGGAAGACAAGTGCCACTCCGTGTCTTTTGGAAGACAGGCATTGCCTCCCATTGTTGGCACAGACAGCTCCAAACAATTGTACTGACCACACAGCTTCAAGCCACATTCCAGGGAGCTGCTGACTGCTCTAGAGTGAATGCTAGGAAAATGAATCAAGCTGCTAATTTGTTTGATTCGGGGAGGAGGAGGTGGGGAGAGGAAGATCTTGAGTAACAATGGGCATGCTTTATTTTTCCAACACGAATAGGGGTGATGCTATTTTAGCCCCCTTCCAACTGCTACAGTAAATGAAAGCAGCCACCTAATTAGGCCCGAGTCACTAGCTGGCAGAGGAAAGATTCTGCCGAGAATCAGGCTGGAGTGGGGGAATTTGGAGAACCAATTGTGATTTTGGAGGAGTAGAATGGGTGGGAAGGGAAAGGAGGCCAGGCTGACAGAAGGCCTTTGTGGGGCTCTGATGCCTGCAGTGTGTGGGTTGAGCTGGCCCTGACCCTGAGAGAACAAGGGAGCAGTGGATCGCCCGAATTCATTTCCTGCGGACGAATGACTCTCTATACGGAGGGGGAAAAGCATCTGCTGGAAGACAAGTCTGAGTTGTTTTAAAAGATGCTACAGATAGATTCTTGGGAGAGCTATCCCAGCCTGGGTGTGACCTGGCCACCCTGCTGGTGGGCTGGGCTGGGACCTCACAGAAAAGCTGATACACAAAAGACAAATTTAGCTGTTGGTCAGGAATGAAATAAATGCCTACGTACAGAGTGGCCCTGACTAATTGCCCTTCTCTAGCAGGACATATAGCCATTCCTACACCAGCAGCATCAGGGACAATGGGTAGGTAGGCTCTGTTGAAACCTTCCACTTGAAGGCTCCATGAATTGAAGTGCTAATTTATTTGTTCAGTGATGACTTCTTGTTTTTTAGTTCGATATCACTTTAATTGAAATACTTCACTAATGCGATTTATCACAACTGTAAACTGTCAGTTTTCACAGCTGTTGCCTTTTTCAAGCAATCTGGCAAATGTGTATGGGTAAATTTGGAAGGTTGAGAAGGAGCCTGCACAAGCTTTTTTTTTCCCACTCAGCTGGCCCACAGCCCCCTCCCTTCAAAACCATATGCTCCTTTTCCCTAGCCACACCCACTTCAATTTTGGGCACATCTGCTGTGTTTGGCTGCTAGATGTCCATCCTTCATCTTCTAGTGTATACCTGGTTTTCTTTAGGGGCTATGCCTCTTTGATGAGGTGGACTTCAGTCTTCTGAGTTGGGGTGGGCATGTTGTCCAGATGTGATAAAAAATTCTTATATTTCACCCATTCTGACCTCATGATTGAGGGTTTTGCCAGAATTAGCAAAATAACAGCCATAAAACTGAAATGAGACCCAGCTAACTTTCACTTTCAGATAAATGAGATTATGGTCTTTTATTATAAGTGTATCAGAAATATTGTATGGAACATAAACAGAAAACTGTTACTTATCTGGAATTTAAATTTAATGAAACACTATATATTTTGCATGGTGATGCTACTGGTTCCTAAAACTGTATTTGGCTAAAACTAGTCGAATTAGAATCAAATCAGGACTTTCACTGTGATTTAGACAAAGATGTGCTTAAATAAACAATTGGTGGGGTTGTTGAAACATGAGGACATGTGTGTGCTATGACTGTTAGTGGCCATTTTTCCCACCACATGGAAGCCAATGCCATGAGGAACAGATGTTTTTCATTTGACCCAATAGATTGTGCCCACTGGGCATAGCTTCTATTTAGCCAAGAGAGTGTTGAATGGTTATCAGACAGCAAAAATAGTTGTTGCCAACAACACCCCTCTATTATTGTGCATTCTTTCGTTTTATGTGAGCCTTAGTTCATCCTTAGGACAGTATTTACAGAAGTAAGATTATCTATGCAGTGTGAGCAGAAGTAAGTTTAGCTATGCTTGTGATTAGAATTGAGACTTGAATTTCATACCTCTCCCCTGGTTGGTTGAGTGACTTTGGAGTCCTTGTGGCCTTTTCAGAGTTAAATTTTGAGGTCTGAAAGTCAAGGAAGGGATGACCTTTCCCCACAGAGTGGAGGCAAAGATACATGAGGTAAAAGCAGTAGGCACCCTGAGAGGTCTTGTTTCTTCAGGAATGTGTTGTGCCCTGCATGGCTTGGCCCTGGAACCTGACTGGAGGTGGCAAGGGAATGGAGAAAGAACAGACACTAGAGAAGGGATGGGCATATTGGCACAGAAAAGCTGGGGCCAGATGGGTCCTGTGCACTCTGATGGAGTAATATGTTCTACTTCAATAAAAGGGCTGAGTCCTCAGTGCCTTTATTATGTATACCACAGGAGAAAGAGTTAGCTAGCCTCGGTAGGAGGTTTCTGTCAGCAAATAGTCTAAGGCTTTAAATATTGGGAGGAGGAAGCTGCAGTTGCTAGTTTTTGCACACACTGATGGAATTGTTTGTAAACACTTGTACTTGGACTCACTGTCAACAGTCAAATTCAGACCAGAGGAAGACTTTGCCAATTCTGAACCTGACCCCTATGGGGAAGGTCTTGCCACATTTCTGTGGGCCTGAGGCATTTGTCCTTGACATGGCTGTACCCATGGCAAACCATATAATCTACTCTGTGCTTTATTTGTTCCTTACATGTTTGCCCAGGTGTCCTGATATCTGCAGGGGCATTCATAAATTCCCTTCCATAATACTCAAGGACAGTTGCTAGCTATACCGCTAGATGATCATTTGTACATCACTCTTCACTTCCTGTTTCAGCACAAACCTATCCCCTTGTATCTGAGTTTTTTCCCCCTCATTGCTCTTTCAGTGCTCTTATTAGTAGCAGAACCTTTGATGGTTGCTCTGTTTCTGGCATCTCAGTGGCATTTATTCATTTTTAATTATTGGGATATTTGCAATGTGTGGATAAGGCATATCTTCCCTTGTTGGCCAATTTAAGTGAAATGAAGAAAGGGCAGCAAGAGCCCTTGTGTCAGTGTGTGATGCTTTCCTTGGAACTTTCTGGAACTCAGAGGTGTGTATGAGACAAGGGAGGAGTTAGATGTAGATTTGCCTGTTAAATATGAGGAATGGTGGATAGCACTATTCCCTTTCCTCCCTTCATAGGGATGCCTTGGCCCAGTGACTGGGTGGTGGGAATAGAATCCAAACCTCTAATTTTCAGGCCCAGGCTCTTCACTGGAGGTTTTGTGGAGTCAGCAGGACACTTGTCCTTGGGGACCTGCCAGAGGACTCAGCTTGCCTGCTTGCCCCATTCTGAAACTCAAGGATGTATGCTACACCAGGTGGGGCCTGTGTCCAGTGGGACGGGAGGTTGGAAAAAGCAGTGGTTTTAAGGGTCTTTGAGATTGCACAATCATGGGCTGAAGAATCGCAAGCTGAACTTCAGGCATCTGCTCATAAAAGATCTGTTTGTTCAGTTCCCCAGCCAAGATATAAACCTCCAGGTGGGGGAGGGCAGATTGAGAGAAGCAATGGTTAACTTTCAAAAAGCTTGAGGCAGTACCACTACTCTACATTCTGTTTTGTTCTGTATTCTCCCGATCCCTTTATTCCCTCTTCTTATTCCCCTTCTTTTGGTTTGGATGGAGGATTCATCAATGAAGGAGACCATCTTTCTCCTACCCCACTCTCCTCTAATTCTCCCGCCCCACCTCCCCCTGCTCTGTGTGCCTCAAAGAGGGCAGGGAAGGGAGAAACACTCCAGTCTTTAATTGTTTCTGGCTGTGAGTCTAGAAAGCTTGTGAATCCAAGCATTGGTTTCCGAATCTGTGAGATGGACACAAACCTATCTACTTTGTATGTCTCTTGGGGGAGATTAAATTAATAAATAGGAGACTATGTTAACTTACTGATACATGCTAGTTGCTGATATAGCATAATTTCACCGCTCTGGATTCATGAAAGCTAGATGATGGGGTACAGTGAGTGCTGTTGCCATGGAAGTATTCTTAGATGCAAAGGATAGTGATGGCCTAGCAAATCTCTTCAATGCTATGAATTCACATTAACTTCACTGTAGCCTGTGAGGTAAACATTATCCCTCTTTCACAGATGTGAAAAATGATGCTCAGAAGATATAACTATTTTCCCAAGGCAACACAGCTTGTGCAGAGGCTGTGTCCAGTGCAGGCCCCCCCCCCGTCTCTGCTGAGTGTCAGCCACTTGCTGTAGGCTAGCCTGTCCTGTGTGGCTGGACCTGAAAAGGAACCAGGGAGCGTAGATGTGGTATTGGAAAGGGAGGAAAGCAGGTTTGCAGAGAGGAAAGAGTCATTCCCTGTCTTTGGGCTGGGCTTTTGGTCAAGTGTGATTGGAACTTGGGAAGTGAGCTGGGATCAGGGACAGGTGACTGGCATGTAAGCCCCAGGCTGTGAGCGATGACCTTGTGGGGCTGGAAAGGTCTGACCTGATGTACTGGAAAACCAGCTTTGATTGTTGCTTAGGAACATTGGGAATCTAGCACTTCCTTTCCCCAGAGCCTGTATCTGTTAATTTAGGGCTTCTAGGGTGACGTTTACCTCTTTTAACAGGTAACATATTTCTTTAAGGTGTCACTTAGGGTGATTGCTCCTCTGAGTCAGTGAACTCTGGAACCCTCTTGACCAAGAGTAAAGCTTAGCCTTGTCAAGGCAGTTCAGCTGGAGTGGTGGCCTGTTTTTTTATGACCCAAAACTTATTTTTAAGAGTTTATGGGTTCATTTGAGAAATTAGCCCACTTGAGGAGGTACATTAGAGTCTCTAATAGGGTAGATATATCTCTTTAGGTTTTTTCTTTTTCTTTTTGGTGGTTCTTGGCCCCTGAGTCTCTGACACTCTTTAGGTTAGCAAAGGAAAGGGGGAATTTCAGTTACTCGACAACACTGGGATGGTCAACCCAAGGAAAACAGCGAAGTGAGCAGGAAAATTCTTTACACACACCAAAGGGTCTTAAATTCCAGGTGATACAGAGTCACAGATCCATCTGATCTCAGCCCATACCATGTTTGAGTGGGATTAAATGGCACCGAGGTCACATATCCCTCTTTCTGGTTTCCCCACGTACTCCTAGAACAAGGCCTACCAATGGGCTTTAGGTGGGTACACCTCCCTATCCCCTCTGCTTCCCTCTTGGAGTTCTTGCTAGTAACAGTATGTGCCCAGTGACTGAGAGAAGATCAACACCAGATCCAGGTGATCTCAGTTGGCATCCATCATTACAATTTGTGCGAATCCATCTGGGAGGAACCTCACACTGTGATTCTGGCCAGTCTAACCAGAGGTAACCTCACATTCTAATGGGGTCAGATCAATCTCTGGCTAAGGGACCACCTCTAGGTAGCCAGTAGGCTCACCTTAAACCCTGCTAATGAAATAGATGGAGTAATTAATTCCTTGTAATAGGGGCCAAATTCAGAGGCTTATTGACTTAGCCATTACTAAACAGGTTCCCCATACCTACAAAAGTTTCTTACTCTGAAATATGACAGAAAGAGGGAGCCAACATCTTAAAAAGTGTGAAGATAACAATGCTTAAAAACAAGAGGAGGGGTTTGTAAGAAACACTAAATATGTCTTTTATATCAAATAGTATAAAACTTATATTTAGGATAAGGAATTCAAATCTTTCTATCTCTCCAATCTTGTATGTAAGTGTTTTACCCACCCCAACCCCTGTTAAACCTTTGTATACACAAGGGCCTGTTACATACTTGGATTAAAGTGCCTGACTCCTTTTCCTTTGCTTTCCTTGCATCAGTCCTTTACAAACCATCCAATAGTGAAATACTGTGAGATCAGACTCCAACCAACAGAGAAAAGGCATTAACTGCATTAGAATAAAAGCTGAGTGCATTTCTTGCCCTGGTCTGTGAGCAGTGAGTGCACCATCTTGATCAAAAGTAAAGTTTCACCTTGTCTAGACACTTTAAAAAAGTCTCACTTAGGGCTGGGTAGAAGTCTGAGATCACCAATTCAGCAGAAACCAGGGATGTCTTAAGGCCACCTCACACTGTAGAATCTTACAGACAAGAATAGATGGTTTCATCTCCCTGCAGCTGTCCTTCTGACCCTGCGTTTTCTGCTTTCATCTAATATTTGATATTTGAGACCTGCCCCAGCCCATGTAAGAATACTAGAGGCTCACTTCCATCAGTCCTGTGTCCTCATCCTCAGCAAATAGATGCATCGCTGCTGAGAATCTGAAGGAGTCTTGGTTCATAAAGGCATGCATCTTCTGGAAATTGGACATTCTTAGACAGCTTTGCCTTGTCCACGAGCCTTTCAGGTCTCAGTGTCACCAGCACAGCAGCTTTGTTCACAAGGGAGCTGAGCTCAAAGCATGTCACCCTGGGCTACATTAGAACAGCCATGGTGTTCTGAGGCCCTTGTCCCTGGCATAGGGAACCCATGCCAGTGCAGACATATACTTGTGAGCCTCTTTTCAAGGACTTTTGTGCTCTTTCCTGAAGGATGTCTTCTCAGTTTGGTTTTCAATAAAGTTAGGTGTCAAAAGCCACAACCTTAATTCTTTCCACTAAGAAACTAGATTCTTGTTCCCCAGATGAGAATACAGTAACTAACAGTAAGGCCCACTTCCTTACTGTGTTGTGGTAGGTCTGCTTTGATGGCTGGATGTGTGTAGATGTGTGCCGTGTACCACTTTGACCGATTTGTCCTTTTCTATAACTCTTTTTTGCATGCAGGATTAGGAAATCCTGTGCCAGAATTGTATTTCTGCTGCACCAGGTCCCCAATTACATAGGATAAAAGCTTTTTGATGGCTCAAGGCACCAGAGTAGCATGGAACAAAAACAGCCCTCTTCCTTTTTTTTTTTTTAAAGCCATCAGAAAATCAGGTCACCTGTTATTGTAGCATAGCTTAGTTAGCCCTGACCAACGTGATTCTGTTACATTTTAATGACCCTCTCCACTGTAAGAACTCCCAGGTTCTTGCTGCAACCTGCAAGTTATATATGCTTATTGACCTTATATGTTTATTATAAATTATATTCTAGAATCCAAGGAAGGGCAGGCTGAGAACAAATTTTGTGTGTACAGAGAAACTCCCCTTTTTAAACAATTCAAGCACATAGGTATAGTTTAGATCCTAAATGTCCCCCCTGCCGGCCAAAGCCTCATATCCTGGAAGCTGGGTTCCCAGGCTGTGGCAGCAGAGGGAGGTAAGTTAGGGCCTCGTAAGAGGGAGCTAGCCATTGGGTGATGCTGTTTAGCATTTCTGGAACTACTCCATTCTTGCTTTCTCTTTGCTTCCAGCTGCCTGGAGGTGAGCAGCTTTGTTCTGCTCTACTCCAAAAAGATTTTCTGCTTCACCACAAAGATGGAGCCATGAGCCATACATCACAGGTCAAAAATGTGTGTGTGTGTGTGTGTGTGTGTGTGTGTGTGTGTGTATGTTTTGTTTAAACTCAGTCCCAGAGTTAACGCTTTGTTCTAATTCTTCGTTTTTTGCTTATCCTCATATGCCTCATTTCAAGTTATATTTATATATATGACCAACTTTAGATCCCAGTGGAGAAGTAGACATTGAGTACAATCTCTACACCATAAAAAATAAAGGCCAGGTATAATATTGTCAAGGCAAGAGAAAGCTAGAAGCTCTGGGGAATATGGGGAATAATAATAATGTAAGTGAAGAATATACATCACATCCCCCAGGCATCTTCCGTGCAAATGATAACTGTTGAGCTTCTACAACACAGGGTTGTCATGGTTTTGTGATTTTGAATTGTGGGTTATTAGTTTGCTGTCTTTTACTCTGGGGTGCAATTAGCCCCATTTCATGGGAAAAGAAAATCTCAGCTCATCTTTTGTAGTACTTCCTCCTGGTTCCTCAGAAAGCTCAAGGTCATCTGAAAATTAGAGATTTTAAGCTTCACAAATACCTACAATGAAAGCACAGGTATTTACAGTGGAAGGTTAAAACATCAAACCTCAGAAGGCATGCTGGGCTCTGAAAGTGATGCGTGCCTCCCAGGGCTGCATGAATTTTCCCCCAGCAGCATACCCGGGGGACTTAATTCTAGTGTATTTTATAGGTGCTTGCACAGCCAGAGATCACTTTATTTCATTGCATAAATAACCAAGATCTTTTGTACATTCTCCTTTTCCCCCTTTGAGCTGCAAGGATGGTGGCAGATCTGAGGTTTGTGCACATATACCTGACATAAATGTGTACCAAAGAGGGAGCATAATAAGGATTAACTTTTATAGACCTCTCTCATTAAAACTCACCTTCAGAAACCACTTCTGCTCCTTTCTCATAATCAAATGATGCCTTTGTAACCACCTAACCATTTTTAATATTCCCCAGACTCCACAGAACTACGCTCCAGCTCAGACACTGTCTAGCTAGTGAGGGAAGACAGTCTACCATCGTATTTAAAAGCTGTTATTGGGATGGGTTTTGCAGGCACCAGGCTAGGACAATTCAGAAACAATTGCTTATGTGATAGTTGGAGGATTTGTCCCTGTCAAACAGTTAATATTGCTTTAATACATGAAGTAGGCTGTATAAGACAGCAATAATGAAAAATGTCAGGAAAGACAATATCAATTGTTATTCAACATCCACATCAAAGATTACTTTTTTGTCAGTAGCTTTCAGAAAATGTATTTTCCATCAGATCTGATTGCGTTCCCCTTTGAAGTGCTCCACCCTCCTGGTAGATTTAATGTGACATCTAGGCACTTTTTAGTCCCTGGGCCTCTGAGGCGATTCAGAGAGGCACAACAAGCCATCACAGGTTTATCCTCAAAGGCCGACACTGTCTGTCTGATTTATTGTAACTTTAAGAATCATCTCCAGCAAAGCATGAGCCCTGCTACCCAGCCACAGCGTCAGACTTTTATCAATTCATTTGTATGCAGCCAGTGCCTCTTGGAACCGAGAGCCCTATAGCCACTCATGGAAAATGCATTACCTGCGACTAATCCTTTTTATCTTTAAAGTCTGTATTTTTTATGTATAAGTCATTTTGGGTTATCATAAAATATACATAATTCTCCCTCCCCCAACAAGAAAAAAAGGCAAAATGGAAAGAGAATATATAATAAGTTATGAGCCTGTGGTGTCCTTATCAGCAAGGATTCTAAATAAACAGCTCTCTTTATGTAAACACCCAGGATATAAAGCTAGGATTACTTTCAATGGGAAATAGGAATGCTTCCATTTCTTTTCCTTTTAGGTTTCAAAGTGAAACAGGGAGATTAATCATTGAAAACATGCTTGTGCAGGCTTCCTTTTCTAGTGTGTTCTTTGCCAAGGGGTGGTGGGGGTGGGGCCGGGGCTGACAGTCGTTCTGTTTCGCAGGTTTGACAAACTGTTCACTCTCCAGTGTTTCCCAAACCATTCATGAAATGGCCTTAATTAAGAGCGCTAGAAGCCTGTGTCCTGGAAGGACGTATATACACAGTCTTCACCAACCCCGCCCCAGTGCCGTTCTGCTGTCTGAACTTCCTGGGATATTGTGCTCCTGTGCCCAGCATCTTAAGTGCTGGCTGCAGTGACTGTTCGAGGCATTTCAGTTCTGCTCAGGTCTGGATCCTCGTAAGCATGGAAACTCTTCTATTTTAGAGTTATATAAATGCTGACAGGTCTGTGCCAGTATCTAATTAAACCCACTGCCTGCAGATCTAGTCCTGATGTGCCTGCTAGGTAGGGGCCATCTATGTTTACTGCCCCACCATGCTCATTGGTTCGTACACGTGTCTGACAGTTTTTCAGCCACAACAGTGGAGTAATATGTTCCACAGAGCCCAAAATATTTATCATTGTACCCTTTCCAGAAATGAGCCTCCTCCCTGCCTTGGAACCATATTGTAAATTTAAATTAATGGTGTTAGTTAGTCCAGCCTGACATTTACTCACATACAAGTGCAAAGTGCTTTTGCGAATAGCCAAAATGGTCTTAAGGGTGCTACCAACGACTGCTTAAAACTTCTGAGTGGGGATTGATTGTGGATAGAGATGAACAATTGCTTTTTTTATATTCTTTTGGCTTTTATGACATGATATGGTAAACATTTTTAAGAATCTGCCTAGTGTTTTGGGATGCTGTTTCTCTTCCTGGCTGGACTCTACTTTCTGTGGAAATAGGAAGATAGGAGGTTAAGAAATGACTTAATGTTATTATTTTTTAATATCCTCAATGTTCAGATAATATCTATATCATTTACAGTCTTCAGCCAAAGGTAGTGTTTCTTAAGCAATGTAGGACTCCCAGGCTGCAGTCTTTAAAGACCAGAGAGGTAGGCTGTTGTGGAATATTATTTTAAGATGTGTTACATTTGTTTATGCTGTGGAACATTTGTTTA
Source organism: Mesocricetus auratus (assembly GCF_017639785.1). Lineage (NCBI taxonomy): Eukaryota > Metazoa > Chordata > Mammalia > Rodentia > Cricetidae > Mesocricetus > Mesocricetus auratus. Next base: position 44,193,152 of record NW_024429182.1, read on the forward strand.
GTGATGCAAAGATGTTTATGTTGCATTTGTTTAACTCCATGGAGCTATGTTATTTTGCCTGCCTAAAACACCTGATTATTCTAATAAAGAGCTGAATGGCCAATAGCAAGGCAGGAGAAAGGATAGGTGGGGCTGGCATACAGAGAGGATAAATAGGGGGAGAAATCTGGGAAGAGAAGAGATCAAGGAGCAAGCAAAGGAAGAGAGGAGGACACTAGGGGCCAGCCACCCAGCCACTCAGCCACCCAGCCAGCCACGGAGTAAGAGTATAAAAGTAAGATACCCAGAAGTAAGAAAACAGAAAAGCCTAGAGGCAAAAGGTAAATGGGATAATTTAAATTAAGAAAAGCTGGCTAGAATATATGTTGCCATAGTGTTGGGAAGTGATGGCTTCACCCTCATGAGTAGATCACTGCCAATCAGAAAAGAGCTTGTAGGCTGGGGCTGTAACTCAGCTTGCTAAGCATTCATTTGATTCCAGACTCACTAAGAGAGGAAAGGGGACTTACAAATGTGTGTTTGATATATTATTCCTCTTTGTTTTTCCACCATGTTGTTATTTAGTGGGGAGGCTCTTTTTTGGAGGCCCCTGGACCTTATACTTCCAGACTGTAGAACTGAGACAAATGAACTTGTGTTGTTTAGAAGTTACCCAGTCTACAGTATTCTGTTAGAGAAGCAGGAAATTGGACTGAGATGAAGGGCAGATGATCTATAGGATCACTGCTCTCTCCCTTCCAGGACTATCAAGGCTTCACCGTTTCATCCCTAATAGAATGAGACAGCAGAGAAGCATGACCCTTAGCAGAACAGGGATTTTTAACTAGAGAAGTTGTAGTCATTGCATGTTCCCCCATTATTTTTACATGCAGCTCATCTTCTGGGAAATTATCTCAGAGATTTTGCCAGGACTTGCTTAGAGATAATAGGCTGAGTGTCAGTCTTCTGTTTTCCACAGAAAAGGGGGAAGAAAATCATTTCAAAATAGTGCCAGAAGATGTTAAAGAGTTTTGAAGGCTTTCCGAGGCAGCATCACACATCACTTTACCAACAGAGCACCTATGGGCTGCTGCAGACACAGTAGCATTCCACAATGCCATGGTGCACTGGAAGCCCAGGATCCTTGATGTCACCTTTCTGCTTTACCTGAAGTCTCACCACACTATCTCATATTCCCTAGGTCTAGAATGTTTGTGCCAGGTCTTTCTTCATGGTGGCTTTTCTATCTGGAACGTACTTGCCTAGTTTCATTGTGTCTCCTGACGATCCTCTGTTGGACCTTAGGACTCTAGTCATATGTTGATGGCATGTGGGGGGGAGCCTTAGGCAGGTTACTCAGTTTCGATGAGGTCATGGGGTCAGGTACCCACAATAGGGTTAATGGCTTCATGAGAGCAACCTGAGCATGCTGCCTCTTGCAATCCGATGCATTCACAGTGACAGAGGAAGAAAGCCCTCAGCAGGTGCAAGCACCATGCTCTTAGATTTCTTAGTCTCTAGAACTGTAAAACAAATACGATTCTACTGCAGCAAAGCACCAAGTATATGCTATTCTGTGAAGGCAGCAGAGCAGACTCAGACAACCACCCCTCCAGCTCCTGTCCCCAAAGGCCTTGTCCATCTGGAAACTGGAGCACATCTTTTATGCTCACTGTGATCATCTTTTTTGTGAAAATTTCCACTGTTTCTCCTTATTCTTGCCTATGACATGACTGCAGTTGTGTGCAGCTCTTCAGATACTCATTGTATATCTTAAATCATGTGACCATTTTGTTTATGTGAGCTCCTGCAGGGTGGGAACTATGGCTGAACTGAACTCTCTGTTTCTTACACTTTGGATGGTGACTTACATGAGCAGGGAGTGAACAAATGCCTGTTGAAAACATGGAACTGAGTTAGGCATGGCTGTGAGTGCCTTATAACCCCAGAATAGATCCTAAGAGTTGTCTGCCCACCCAGAATGACTGATAATGTGAGCTTCTGGCCCAGAGAGACACTCTGTCTTAAGGGAATAAAGGGACAATGATGAGGAAGACACTGGACATCCTCTTCTGGCCTTCAGGTGAGTGTGCATGAGCCGACACACCCACTCACACATGTGTACATATACTCCCCACTCCCCACATATACTGCACACTTAACCACATAACACATCAGAACAAAACAAACCAACACAACATGTAGGGCTGCAATTTTAGGTCAGAAAGAAACTTGGGAAACATCTCATCCAAGCCCAAGGTATACAGGAATTATACCGGAGCTGTTAAATGACTTTATACAGGGCATCATCTATCTCAAAGGTTGGGACTATCCCCTGTAGAGCTGTCCATTGACAGAGAGGACCAGGGACAGCTCTGGAAAGTTCATTCCCTGTTCTACCTTCTACTCACAGCTAAACGCAGCACAGTGTGGACTGTCTGCTCCGACCCCACCTTGGGAGGGGTTGCATTTTTCTACATGTGTACAGTGAAGATCGCTACTGGGGCTGAGCTACTTGGCCTCTGCCCCTTCTCTTCACTCAGTGCCAGGTCTGAGCAGATGATCGGGCCCCTAACTTTTTCCTACTTCCAGAGAGATTCAGTTGCTTAGAGCCTTGTGTTAGCATTTCCATTTTGTTTGGAAAAGTACATAAGGTATTTCTTTTTCCGTTTTCTTGTCATGTGTCTCCCTCTCTCTCTGCTGTCTAAGGCTGGCTTTGAACTCTGTATCTTTTAACCTTAGCTTTCAGAATGCTGGGATTATGGATGTGCACCAACAAACCTGACTCAGATATGGAAGAGGATCAGACTGAGGCTAGAGACATGGACAAAGGAAAAGACAGAGGGAGTTGAATCTATAAATGACACTGACATGGCTACAGTTACTGTCACTTGTCTTGAGGTTAATAGAGAGGTATGTCTCCATCTCGTCTCAGTGGTATTCCAGGTCTCACTCTTTCTTTCTTTCTTCCCCCCCCTTCTCTGCCCTCAGCATAGCTTTATTTTTCTATGAATAAACTTACTTAGGCTAAGGATTTTGAACTTCTCTCACCCTTGTCTGGCTGTGCCTTCTGACTATCTGCGGAGGTTATACCACACCAGTGTGGGAAGTGGTCCTATAGGTAGGGGACACAAGATATGAACCTGGTCACAATTCAGAAGAGGACTGGTGGTGGCCTAAGGTGAGGGAAGGTGCCACAGAGACTTCAGCCCAGTTTATTGGCGGATGCTGTTTCCCAAGGGAGTTCCTGAGGATGCTCTGTGCTAGACATAGTCTAAACCCTGTTCACAGCAGAAAGAAGCATGAAGGTAGATGACTCATTTTCTAGTTATAGCTTTGTCCCAACTATCTGTAGGGCCCTGGACTCTCTGGGTCTCCATTCTTTATCTGTAGGAAGAAAAAGATGGGCTAGATGATCTCTCTCTCTCTCTCTCTCTCTCTCTCTCTGACTCATCCCTTCTTCCCTTGCTGTACGTGAGTGGTGTAGGCATGGATGCATATATGCTGTGTGTGCATGTGGAGGGTATCTGGTATTCTACTATTCTCTGTTTTCCCTCAATCTCATAGAGCCCAGAGCTAGGCTGAAGACCAGTAAGCACCAGTGATCCTTTTGTCTCTACTGGTACCCGGTGCTGGGGTTAAACATCATCAGCCAGACTATTTACCTGGGTGCTGTGGATTTGAACTCAAGTCCTCTTACCTGTATAGCCATCTCTGTAGCCCTGTGGGATGGATGATTTCTGAAGTGCTTTCTAGGTCTAGGGAGCTTAGAACTCTTTGAATTTTGTTAACATCCTAAAGACATCAAGTATTCTTAAGTAGTAGAATTTTTGGCAGTATTTAGGATAGGCATACGAAGGGGACCCCCCCTTTAAGGTTCTGTGCCTGGGCACCATTATTTATCAAAAAAAAGGTAAACTCTGAGCCAGTTTCTGAAGAGCAGATTTTATTTCCCTTGCGACGACCCTTAAATGCTACACTTGTTACATTTGAGTGCTAATTACTGGAGATTAATTAGTCAGTATGAATGTACTTCTGTGGTGGTCCCCCTCCCCGCCACTACTGAACTACACTTGATCTGTGCTACCTGCAGGTTCTCTGCAGAGATAACTGGGAGAAGGGGGGACCTTTCTGAGGCCATAGGCGAGCCTTTTGACAATTCTCCAGTCCTGCTTTAAGAAGAACAGCTATCAAAGGCAGTCACTCTGAAAATAATTAAATGGAAAATATACTTAACTCAAGAATGAAGATTGTCTGACTATCACTCCATGGAGCCAACCTACTTTTGGTGACTAACGGTTGGTAATGGGAAGTGTTGCTTCTCGGTCTCTGTCTGGCTTTGTGAGAGCCCTGAGGTGTAAACCTGGGTGGTATGATTCTCTGCACTTCTCTCTGCTTCTATCTTGGCCCTCAGAAGACATCTTCAGTTAGGGATGTTGTGAGATTTAATCAATTATTGTCTAAGGATGGGAAGATCCTGGGATGAAAGGCATGAAGATAAAAGCAAAGTCCATCAGTATTATCCTCACTTTCCTATGCTCCTGTTCTATTAGTGACATGGGGTGACAGCTGAAGTGTGCTTTGGTGCATGTTACAAAATATAAAAAAAGCAAGGAAATGGCAGTAATCTCAAAGCCAAGCCCTTGTTCTTTTTTGTAACCTATGCACAGTAGATTGGCTGGTGTTCTTGCCTCATTTATCTCTTTCTATAGGGTTGTCCTTTGTGTCCAATTTTCCCTTATTAATGAATCTCCCCTTTTGTCCTGCACAGTCTAGGAGGATGACATTTATACAAGGCAATCGTTTTCAGGCATTACCACAAGGATTATTTATTGGTGGTTATCCAGCAGAAGTAAGCATATCTATCATTGGCATTGGACCTAGATGGGCTGCTATTTCCTTAGCAAAATTATTTGCTGATTAGCTTTTTCTGGTCTTTAGATTTATGGGTTAAGGGGGAAAGACCCATAAAATCCCTCAAACTTTGGGAGGCAGTGTTCCCCTCCCCCTGCCATGGCAGGATGCTAAGCTGCTCTGACTTATGTGTCCACTGAGAAGAAAGTCCAACCAAGACCCTGGTTCCAGATATAGATGCTTAAAAAGAAAGTCTCCTGTATAGTCAGGCATGGAGTGGGCTAGGGAGCTCCTGTGGTGCTCTGAAATGATCCAAATTGATGCTGAGACTAGATTAGCTTCTCTGTGTGATTTTAGGACTATGCACATTTCAAATGATCTTGAATCTCAGTACAGGAATAAATGTGCAAGAAGTATATTTCCCATTTTTCCCTGAAGTTCAACATAATTTATATTATTCTGGCATGAAATTTGTTCCAATTCCAAGCATCTCCCTTCTTTATCTAGAAATGTGACTAAGTTGCACGACTTGGTAGATGCTGTGGGTCCAGTCTTACTATGTACTGCCCATTTACACAGGCTGCTCTTTTAGAGCATGTGGTCCACTCCCATCTCAATGATGCATTGGTATCTCAGCAAGGTGGCCACACATGGCTCAGTCTACCATGATGTGGAAAATATGAGCCAGAGCTTATCTTAGGACCTGAATCTTTATCTCCTTCTTTCCTCAAAGCTAGAGAGAGGAGTCTATCTTCAAATTCATTTTCTTTCTTGTCTTTTGACTCTTTCCCAAATCTCTGTTCTGTCTAAGGACTCTTTTATTTAGGTGGTGGGTCAGAAGACATTGGTAAGTACTTTTTATATATTTGTCAGATCTGCTAAAGAAATAACCATTGATTGGACTTGCTAGAAGAGGAAGGAATGGAGAGAAGAGTTGATAATAGAAGGTGGGAAATACAGTTACCACTTTACATCACCATCCTTCTAGTTTTGAATAAAGACTTTGAATAACAAAAGATAAGGCCTGTCCCCAGACCCATAGGAAGCAGGAAGGGCACAGTGAGATTTGGTAGGGAGGATAGAAGCTATGGACTTGGAAGGTTAGTCACAGTTATATGCAAGGAGCTTTAGAAAGTTATTGTAAGGGATAATAGAAATTTTGATTCTAAAATGTCACTGATGGTGTAGTGTGTCATTTCTATAGAAAATTAATGTCAAAAGATATAGTTAACACCTGAAATAAAAGATGTATTTGTAGGGCTGGGCATGTAGCTTAGTGGTAGAGTGCTTGCCGAATACACACAAGGCTCTGGCTCAATCCTCAGTGTAGAAAGAAAAGAGTTATTGCTATACAATATGATGTGTCCTGCAAAACTGATTGAACTTTAGAACATTATGCAGACACTCTCAAATACCTTACCAAACTGTGTATTAAGAGACAAAACAAAAAGCAAACTACAACTTACTTGGAACACTAGGACCCAACCTTGTTGAGAATGAAGGTTAATAACTACTTGTTAATCATCTATAATTGTCTAGGAAATGAGGAAAATGGAAAGATATAAAGATGCCAACAGTGTATCAGCAACACCAATGACAGCAGCAAATAAGGTATAGAATTGGTGGGGGACATTTCCAGGCCTTGAAAACATTGGAAGTGGCATGCCACAAGCTGTGAAGTAGTGTCAGCTATCTGAGGCCCTGGAGAGGAGAGGTTGCTGGAGCTATAAGAGACAGATAGGGGAGTGGATTGTGGTGGCTGGAGAGGTTGCCGAGTAAGGGTGATAAACTGAATTTAGACATGAAAATTATCTACTAGTATATCGGTCAAGCAGGTGGAAGTCTAAGGTTCTAGGAACTGTTAGGGGATAGAGACAGGGCTAAGGCTGCATTAGAACTAACAATTGAAGTCATGAAAAAGGGTAAGCTCAGGGATCATGGAAGGGAAAGGAAAGAAAGCAGTTAGATTCAAACAAACCAGGGGTGTTGCACACAGTGTGGAGATATCTGGAATCTTACATTAACTTGATTGTGAGAATGTCAAGAGACAGGCTGAGATGGGACTATAATCCAGATGCCATACAGTGGAGTATGTCAGGAGAGTGGCCAGAACGGAAGAGACAAGTCATGAAAGAGAATGGATATGGTAGGCTGATGACATGATCTGTGATGCGGGAGACATGGTTGAGGCCAGAAGATGCTGCAGCCTATGAAAGGGGATGGAAGAAGGAAGCTCTGATGGACCAAGAGTCTTTGTTCACAGGGGAACTGATTGACAATGATATTAGACATTAGTCAATCATGTAGTTGACTCTGAATGTTGGTTCCAGGTCTTGAGTTCTGCCAACATTTCAGTGGCTGACTGACTGGAAGGGCACATGATGGAAAGTTCATAATATACATTTATCCTAAGACCCTTTCATAAGCTCAGTTAGGTTACTCAGCACTAGAAACATGATGGGTTTTCAGCCAAAATCTACTATTCACATTTTGAAGATACCTCTTTCTTCAGTTCTATAGCTAACTAAAAACCTATTTTAATTACAAATCATGCCCCCATGGCAAATTAAAAATATAAAAACTTAACATGCTAGTTTTTCAACAGTAGCTAAACAACTTAAAACAATATATATTCATTCAGGGTAGAGAATGTATTTTATTCACCTTTATATTCCCAATACCTCTCATGATGCTTAACAAATAAGACATATTCCATAAACATGTGAAGGATATACTGTGTAGGATAAGGTATAATTTTAATTTCAAATGAATTTAGATATCTGACAACTGTTAAATAAAAATGATTAGGAGTACTTACTTCTCTTGTAGAGGACCTGGACTTGGTTCCCAGCACCAATTTTATGTGGCTTATAACCTGGTATAATTTCAATTCCAGGGGATCTGACATCCTCTGGTATCCACTGGCATTGCACACACGTGGTGTGTATAATACATGTAAACTCATGAAGGAATACAGATACATATACATTAAAAATCTTTAGAAAGTACTTTCAGAAAGGCTATTATCTGTTGATATTGCCTGTGAGTGATGACTTGGACAAGACCAGCTCTTTATTATAGATAATTTTTCATGCTTTAAAGAATATTCACTAAATCATGTTCAACTGAAACACACTTAAAACAACTTACTATATTTATTTTGGTTTTACTTTATAGTTAAGAAAATTGGATATTACTTTTGCAAGTTATAGAGCTGGTACTTTAACTGTACTGTTGGTGCTATTTCATTTTAATTTTGCCCTGGCATTGGGGAAGGCAAATTGGGGAAGGATTGTTGTGTAGGTAAGATACTATAGGACCTTTAAATACATTTATGGATGCTTGGATAAAATGTTTTAATTTAGCTCATAGATAAAGCAAGGATTGGAATACTGGATTAAAATCTGTCTTTGATATTCAATAGGATGAGCCTGGCCCCAGGATAAAACTCTGTTGATTTTGCAAGCATTACTGTGCTAGTGGACACTGAGATCTGTTTTTACTGACTTCTGCCTCTGTCTGCTATACCAGTATCCATACCATACTTGTTTATAACACTCCTGGTTACACTCTGTGTTAGCCTATTGTTGCTGTGACCAAATACCCAACCAAAACTACTCTAGGAGAGATTTATATTGGCTCATGGTTTCAGAGGTTTTATTCTACCATGGAAAGGAAAGTGTTTCCAGAAACGATTATCTAAGCATGTGTGTATATATGACACTGTGTCTCAAAGGGGATAAAGGAAATAAGGAGTATTTAAGTAAGGTTTAGCAAGCTCATATGTTAAAGCCCTAGGTCCTGATGGTAATGTGTTGGGCAGTTCTGGGAACTTCAGGAAGTGGAGCCTGTCTTGAGGAAGTAGGCTGCTGGAGGTGTGTCTTTGGTAGTAGCTCATGCCTGACCCCTTCCTGTCTTTTCATTTACTTCTGTTTGCCACCAGCTGGACAGTTTTCTTCTACCACATGCTCCCGTTGGTTGATATTCTGTTCAAGGCCATGGGGAAAATTAATAATGAGTTGAGCTCTCTGAAACCATGAACAAATTAAATGTCTCCTCATTAAAGATGTGTGTGCCAGGGATTTTCATCACAATGATGCAAAATTAGCTAATGCAAGGACAAAGTAAACTAGCACATAGCTAATGCAAGGACAAAGCAAACTAGCACAGATATTCTCTCTCTGTGTCTCAGGTATGAGAGGAAAATCTCTGTCCCATCATGCCCTTCTGCCTTTTGTGTCTGCCTCATTTCAAGTCCGTAAAATTAGAGCTAAGTGATCATTTTCTGAAACCTCCAGAATTATGAGCCAAAATGAATCCTTCTTCCCTTCCCTTGAGCCTTCTCATCTCTTTTGTCACTGCAGTGAGCGATTGATTAACATGGAAAGTTGGTACCAGAGAAGTAGGGCAGTTGCCATGTGCTTCACAAGCCCTTGGAACTAATTTGTGGGAGGACTTCAGGAAAGTTTGGAAAGGTAGATTAGAAAATCCCTAAATGTTATAACCAGAGTTTAACTGGTGATTCTTGTGGAATCCTAAGCTGGTAAGAGCATGGAAGCAACTATGCTTGTTAGGCCTCAGACGGGAAGAGCTCTATTGAGAACTTAAATGGAGAGACACTTATGTTCATCTTTGTGTGTTAATCCAGTAACTTGTCTGAGACTGTGCATGATGCTGTGTTTAGAATAGAGAAAAATTTAATTTGGCAGAAGAAATTTAAAGGCAGCCTAGGATCTTGGCTGTAGCCAGGTTACTGATAGTTGCTTTTGACAAAATTTAAAGTGCTTAAAAAAAGACAAAATGCTGGGAAAGCTTGCAGTTTGTTCAGAAAACAAGTCTGTATAAAGTTGAGGCCAAGAAAAGTGTGTCTGGTAAAGAGATGAACTTTTTGTTTTTAATTTTTATTTTTTTATTAGTTTTTGATAGTGTTTCTCTGTGTAACAGTCCAGGCTCTCCTGGAACTCATTCTGTAGACCAGCCTGGTCTTGAACTCACAGAGGTCTGTTGGGATTAAAGGCATGCAATACTGCTGGAATATTTGTTTACACTGTAAAGATGTGTTTTTGTCTATGGTGCCTTCTGATTGGTTTAATAAAGAGCTAAATGACCAATACCTAGGTAAGAGAGAATAGGCTGGATTTCCAGCCAGAGAGAGAGAAACTGGAAGGAGGAATCTAGGTGTGCAGTTTCCCCACCAGTCTCAGAGCAAGTCCCATATGCCATACTAAGAAGAGGTAACCAAGCCGTGTGGCAGAATATAGATTAAAAAACATGGGTTACTTAAGTTATAAGAGCTAATTGGGAAAAAGTCTAAGCTAAGGCCACACTTTCATAATTAATTATAAGTCTCCGGGTCATTATTTGCAGGCTGGTAGTCCAAAGATAGTCTGACAAGAAAGCTTGTTACGTGACACCACTGCCTGATAAGACTAGTTTTAAAAAGAAAAAAAGAGAAGTCTGGCACTGGGGAAATATCCAGAGATCTACAAAGATGACCCCAACTAATAATCTAAGCAATAGTGGAGAGGCTCCCTTAAATGCCCTTCTCTGATAATGAGATTGATGACTACCTCATATACCATCCTAGATCCTTCATACAGTAGCTGATGGAAGCAGAAGCAGAGACCCACAGCTAAGCACTGAAGTGAACTCCAGGAATTCAGTTGTAGAGAGGGAGGAGTGATGAGCAAAGGGGTCAAGACCAGGCTGGAGAGACCCACAGAAACAACTGACCTGAACAAGGGGGAGCTCCTGGACCCCAGACTGACAGCTGGGAAACCAGCATAGAACTGTTCCAGACCTCCTGACCGTGGATGTCAGTTTGGAAGTCTGATTAATCTATGGTGCCTCTGGTAGTGGATCAGTATTTATCCCTAGTACACGGAATGGACTTTGGGAGCCCACTCCACATAGAGGGATGTTCTCTCAGCCTAGACACACAGGGGAGAGTCCAAATGATTTGACAGACTTTGAAGATGTCCCATGGAAGGCCTTACCCTCCCTAGGGAGCAGAAAGGGGATGGGATAGGGGGTTGGTGAGCGACAGGGGAGGAGGGAGGGAGAGGGAACTGGAATTGACATATAAAACAAGTTTGTTTCTAATTTAAATTAAAAAAAAAGAAAAAAGAAAAAAATAAACCCAACTACTTTGCATCAGAACAGTAAAAATGATTCATTGATGATGTCTCAGAAATTTGAGGGCCTGACCATCACAGGCTCAAGAGTGTCAATGGTTTCACTCATTTTAAAAATTTGAGAGCTTTCGGGTACCCTGTTCACACAAGGTCACTGAAGGAAGTAATCCCTTGTTTGGCCATCTAGTTATTCTGGAGCAGATAACTAACCATTTAACTAGGATAATGTCCCTATTTTTCAATCAATCTATCAGCAGCGAACTATGAGTTTATTAAGTAGTTTGGGTTTTAGTTGATCTGCTGGTAAACTAGAGATAATTTTTATTATTAGAAAAATTGGATTAATTGTTACATAGAGTATTTACTATTTTCCTTGGCAAATAGTAGGTGCTTATGGGTTTGCTAGTCCTCAACTCTATACCCTGTTTTCTTTGCATTATCAAGAATTAATGTCCTTTCTTATCCTAAGAGCCATAGAACCCTAAGATCTCAGAGGCTGAAGGGAATGGAGGGGCACTGTATACAATAGTTCTAGGCTCAAAGGCCTACCTTGTTGGTATATGTACTGCTACGGCTAGACTGAGCAGCCAGCAAGCCCAAGCCGTCTTCATATGTTAGCCTCCTCAGTGCTATAGTGATGTACCACCTTGCCCAAGTTTTCAAAGAATTTATTTTAATTCCATGTGCATGAGTATTTTGTATGTATGTATGTGTACCACATGTGTGCCTGGTGCCACTGGAGGCCAAAAGAGTGTGTTGGATCTTCTTGTAGTTACAGATGAGTAAAGAGAAGCTTTTTCCTTGAGAGAAGCCTTCCCGCCAGCCTGGTTCTAGAGCCGCATCAGTCCCAAATAAACACACAGGAGGCTATATTAATTATGAAGCTGTTGGCCTTGCTTGTTTCTTACTGGCTAGCTCTGACTTAAGTAATTACCCCATAATTGTTAATCTAAGAATTTCTCTTACCGGAGAATAGTTCTGGGCTTCCTACCCCATGGCGTTACATCTTGACTCTCAGTGTTTCTCCTTCCCAGAGTCCTCCTGGACTCCTAGTCCCACCTATCTATTGGCCAGCAGTGCTTTATTGACACAGGACTTCCCCAACACAGACGTTTTTGAGCTGCCGGGGGGGGGGGGGGAGTGGGGAGGGGGTGTTCAGAATAGAACCTGGACCCTCTGCAAGAGCAGCAAGTGCTCTTAATCCCCGAGGCTGCTCTATGCTGTAGTCTGATGTTTTCATACACATCTCTCTTCTGCTGTAAGTCACCCTTTACCTCTCCCACAGGCCCACTCCCTCACATCCTTTACAAGGGTCAATTTTGATCTTTAAAAATGCCTGTAGGGACTAGCCTGCGTCTGCGCTGTCTCTGCCCATTGTATCATAATTGAATTTTGAATATTTTCATTATTTCCTTTAGCAAAAGAGGCCTGTACATTTTCTGAGCAAAAGAACTATATGGCTTATTTGTTATAATTCCCACACTACACAGCATGAGGGTATGCAATAACTGTTGGCTGGAGTAATTTTGCCTGCATATTGGGTAACAAGTAAATAACCATAGAGTTAGCAAGCCACTTCTGTGTTAGTCTATTTTTACATTACTCTAATGTATTCTGAGGTCAGGTACTTTATAAAGAAAAGTAGGTTCATTTAGCTTTGGTGTTTGAATCTGAAAGTCCAAATTGCATGGTTCTTTCCTGTCATACCCTGTGTTCCCCTGCTATATCACACGATGTCAGGTAGCATCATGGTGTGGCATCCTGGCCAGAGCATGTGAGATAGGCAGGACCTAATCTTGCTTGCTTAAACCAGCCGTCTGGAGAACTAACTAGAGGCCCACCAGAACCACACTAATCACTTCTGAAGTCAGTGCTCCCTATGACCTAGTCACTTTGCACTTGGCCCCATCTTTGAGCGTCGTTGTACTTGGAACCATGCTTCTTAACATGTGAGCCTTTAGGGGGACCAAACCATGGTGACCTCTGTTACATACCACACATATTTAGCTGCTTTATTAGGGATTGGCTCATTTGTTTGTCTCGTTTCCTTGTGTCTAGATCCTCCGGGTTTTCCATGCTGTTTCTCTTGTCTCCCTCTTGGCTTTCAGGAGAAGGACTGTCCTCACCGAGGCTGGAGGTAGCAGTGACAGTTTTAGAAACATGCTCTTTATCTGGATTCAGTTGTATGTCAGTAAATGTGGACTTAGAGGGAAGCCAAACTTTCAAGAAAGGAAGTGGCAGGATTGTGCCTTCCACTGCTTGGGCTGTCACCTGGGATGCCGAGCTGTGAATGGAAAACTCTTGTAGAGTAAAGGAGGGGACAGCAGACAGTGAGGTTTGCTGCATATCCACAGTCCTTCACAATGTCGGCGAGGCGGTTGACCTTAGAGGGACTCAGTGATGTGCCCGAGTCTCTTCAACTTGCTGTTCCTATTTGCACTTGACTTTGTGGCTTCCTTTTGGGAAAGGCGTTTTTAAAGGACTAAAATAAGCTTTGTACCCTAGAGACAGCCAAAGGTGGCATCTTAGGCAGACAGCTTTCCACCCTCTGTTTGTTATTTTCCTTCCAGGAGGAAATCTCTTCTTCCTCTGAACAGCTGGGCTCTGTGATCTGAGACATGCTTAGGTTTGGCAGCTTGAACTTTTAAAAATAATAATTATTCAGGGAATGGTCTCTCTGGTCTGTAGGGAGACTGGGAAATATGGAGTTACTTCTGGAGCTTTTTAAAAGCTAAGCTTTCTCAAAGTGCTGTTTTTTAAACTATCATAAGTCAAATTTATCATGGGGATAATGTAATAAAGACAAATATTCAACCAATAATGAAAAGCTAAGTAAACGGGCCTGTTTAGGCTCTATTATATGCAGGGGAGTACATTAAGGCAGCTCTAAGAGACACTTTAATGGATTTAACATTAGCAATCAGACCTGGACTTGGTATAAATCAAACACCAGCACATTTTACCCTCCTGCACACCCACTCATTCATTAGTACCATCAATGCAGATTATAAATATTAGCCAAGAAGCCTTCACTTCTTGAGATTCTTTCCACAGACACAGCAATAATTGAACAATAATGATGACAATTTTATTTTTATGAATCACTATGGCTTCCTTTTATTGATTTGCTCTTGGGCCTGGAGAACGCTTCCTCAGCCAGTATACAACAGGAAATGGTTATAGCATTATCAGATAGGCTGTAAAGAGATAAATAAAGTACAGGGGGTAGGAATGAGGTTGGGGTTCAGCAAACTGCTGATAGAAGCAAGAATTACTCTTTCCACTCCCAACAATAGGGTACCTTAAATGGCTTCTTTTCCTCCTCCTTGCTGCTTTCTCCTCAGTGAGAGAAAAATATTCCTAGGCTGTGAAAGTGCATTAGCTTCAGAGCTGAGCATTTTGGGGTTCTTGGTAGCAGCTAAGGAAAAGGAGTAAGATGGGGATAAATGTGCCTGCTTTAGGCATCACACAGGAAGGAGGATGTAATCCCGTGGGAGCATGGCCTTTTGCGGCTGCCTCTGCTGCTGTACAACACAGCCTTCAGGAAAATATTTCACCCAAGTTTCTTAAAAGGAGTCGACACTCACTGTCTACCCCTTGTCCAGAGCACAAAATATTTGCCTTTCCCATTGTCTCTCCCTGTCCTTTGTCTCCCAGTGTGAGCGAACCGAGTATCTGGGGCATTGATAAGAGGGAAACAGATGTGGACTGCGCGTGAGCTCTCTCCCACCTCAGCAGTGGATCCCAGGGTTGTTTTTACACTTGCCGGCTCATCACTGGGGAAAAGCTAAGTTTCTACTCACAAGCTTTCGACCTCATCATGCCTGTTAGGGAAAGGAACAAATTATAGGCATCTTCCTGGGCCAGCAAACACTCTGCAGATTCTATGCAGTGACACAGATGAACGTGTCCCATTGTAGAGTGCAGGGACAGAACGCCTCTCCTTGGAGTGGGCTTTTCTTGTGTCAGTTGTACAGTGGAAGTAAGTGATGCCTAAAGGTCTGTCCAGCATTTATATTTGCTGACTCTTTCATTTGTGTCCATGGAATAATGGGATACTGAGTTACTTCCACAGCAGTGGAAGCTTGAAGTGCAGCTTGAAGACCTGCGGTGATACCGCTGCATCCCTTAATCCACTTCACCCATGCCACCTCTGATTTCATCTGTAAGGAAGGCAAACCTGCTGGGCACTTGTCATAGTTACTTTTCCATGGCTGTGAAGAGACAACCACAACCAAGGCAACTTATAAAAGAGAACATTTTAATTGGGGGCCTGCTTACAGCTTCAGAGGGTGAGTCCGTGACCATCATGGTGGGGAGCGTGGGAGGCAGGCAGGAATGAATGGTGCTGGAACAATAGCTGAAAGCTTACATCTTTTCCTCAAGTTGGGGGTTGGGCAGAGGCACTAGGGATAGTGTGGGCTTTGGAAACAAGGCCATACCTCTTAGTCTGTCCCAAACAATCCAACTGGGAACCACGAAGGCAAGCGAATGGCAAATGAACCAATGGGGGAAGTTCTCATTCAAACCACTATAATGAACAGCTTCACAAAAGCTCTCTCTCTTTCTATGTGTGTGTGTGTGCGTTTAAAACATTGGGTCTCACATAGCCCAGACTTACCTCGACCCCTTATGAAGCTGATGGCAACCACACAGCTGTATTTCTCTTGCTTCCATGGCACCAAGTGCTGGGATTGATTACATGCTTGTGTCCCCATACCCACAATAAGTACTTTTAGTTCTTCTGACTCAGTTAACTAAGCCATGGCTAAATTTAATACTTAGTATATCCACAGATTTGAAACAACGTTTTAAAGAGTTTCAAGTTATTAGTCATACACTGTGCTGTGACAATGGGAAAAACCTCAGATACAGCTGGCCTAGAGAGATGGATCTGGAATTAGTTCCCAGCATGCAGTTCAAGTGGTTCAAAATTGTCTGTGATGCACAAAACTCATCCAGGCACACACATGCACGTAAGTAAAAAAATAAAACTAAGACAGAAAAATGTTCGACAAGTTAAGTGGCAGGATTTATGGTTAATTGACAGGAGGAAGGCAAATGCTTGGCTTTGTGGTTAGGTGAGGGATCTTATATCTTTGAAAGTAAAACACAGAAAAATCACTCTGTATGCCAAAAATATCTCAGCAACCACAGTGTGGGTCAGGTGTAACCACAATGTTGTAATGGTTTGCAAAGCTCCTTGGAGACAGGTGAGTTCAAGGTCCTCATTAGTTTCTGAAAGTTTGACAGTTGTAATTATACATAGGGCCAGTCTTCTTGTTGGGGGTTTCCAATAGGAAGAATAAAAATTCCTGTACTAAGACATGCTGCCCACCTTCCCAGTAGTGTTTATAAAGTTCAAAGGAGAGCCGGTACCGTCCTGTCATGAATGAGTTAGCTCATTAGGTGTTCTGAATGCCTACCAGGAGTCAGGTGTTCTGCTAGACCCTGAATAAACGACAGCAAGGCAGGCTGCCCACAGGCCTCCCGTAGGCTCACACGTTCTGAAAGAGTCAGCTAAAGTACTTGATTACAGAGCTTCAGATGGTGGTAAAGAGTGACTGATGCCATCATAGTGTGGTTTGAGAAAGGATGAAGTTTAAGGAAAAAAAAACTGATTTAGCGGTATGGACAGTGTTTTTCATTTTTAAATGATTGCTAGGGATATCTTTGGGAGGAACTGGTGGTTCTAGACAACAGGTGACCAGATCCAGAAATACAAGTTCACCACTTAAGCTTCTGTACAGTGCTTGCAGTGATGTAACACTGGCCTTCCAGGGGGTCAGAAGTCTGAGGACTTCAGCATTTGCCTCTGACTCTGTCAGGGTGGAGGGGCAACCATACTCATATGATAGCAACTAATTGAAAGGCCCGGTGAAGAGCTCAATAATAAGCATGGTGCCTCATGTATGATGGGTATTTGGTAGACATCTGGATGGGTAAAGTCAGGACTGTTATTCAAGGACAGAGGCAAAAGATAAGAACTATGCCCAGAAGATTTGTAAATAGCCATGAACTCTTCAAATGAGATCTGGCCTGGCCTGATAGTTACAGCCCCTTTGATTCATGGAAATGTATTTGTATGTGGGTGGCTCAGTAAAGAGGAACCTGGGGCATAGCTCTTTGGGAAGCTTCCAGCAGTAATGTCTGTCTAAAGCAGTGACTCTCAACCTTCTTAATGCTTTGGCCCTTTAATATAGTTCCTCATGTTGTGGTGACCCCTGACCATAACATTATCTAGTTGCTATGATGACTGCAATTTTGCTATGGTTGTGAATCATAAATATCTGCAACCCAAGGGGGTCATGACTCGCAGGTTGAGAACCCCTGTCTAAAGAGACCTGGGAGTCTTTACTCTCACAGAAGGCTTGCAGTACTTGGTGGTATGGTATCTTGACCTGTTAGTCATGTTCCTCTGCACTGTACCAGGATGCTGCTGAGGAATCAAGATTGGAGAAATGGGGAATCATGAATGCCTGGATTTCTGAGCAATTGGGCTATAACATTTGGGGTGTTCTAGCTGGAAAAGGGAATGGTCAGTAGTAAATCCAAGGAATCTTTCTCTTTTTCAGGTCAAACTTAGTGGTGAAATCTATTTCTCCTCCATTTGACAGGGGCAGGGATTTTTATAACTTAATGTTCCAGGTTCCTTTGGTTTAATGAATGCATTGCCTAAGTTACTCTAAGGTGGAGAGTTATTGGTTTCAGATATTTGTAGAGACTTCCAAAATTTGCAATCTCTAGTCATCACACACTGTATAGACCGTGTATCACTGGGGTCAGATAGACTCGTGGAGCAGGAGAAGTACTATGCTTGCTCATTAAGTTCTGGGAGCTCTAGGAAAGGGTCACTGTCCCTGAAGGTCAGGGAGAGATCTGAGGACTCTAAGAGGGAGTCAGAGCTGAGTGTAAAGGGTCACAGAAAACCTGAGAACAGGAAGATGAAGGAGTCAGAAGCATGCAAAGAAGGGCATGAAAGTTATGGTGAACTGGTTAGATGGGAGCAGGACTGAATGAGGCCTTAGAAGTGCAAGGATCCCAGGGGCCTGATTCTGAGAGCGGTCAGTGTTACACACTGAGGCCTTGTGGCACCAGCAGGGCGACAGGCCCAGGAAAAACGGAAAGAGTTGTAGTGGACAGGGAATCCCGTAGGCACTAGGGTGTGTACTTCAGGGTGAGCCTGGAGGCCAGGCCCTTAACAGCAGGAGTTCATCAGAGGTGTTGCTCTGAGCCACCACTGAACCAAGAAAAATCTCACCAAGTAAGTCTCTAAGCAGCTCATGAGTACATTCCTTTGTCTGTTTTGTCTCTCCTTTGTGTCTTTGGAAAAGTATGTTTGGCATACTGTAAGTGGTAGGTAGCACTTACAGTAAGAGAACTGCTTCAGTTAGGATCTTTTTTTTCTTTTAGCTCTATCCAGCAAGAACATTTATTGTGATATCTACCATCTTAAGAAAATCTGAAGTGTACATGACAGGGTGGTCAATCTTCCTCAGTGCTGTGCAGCAGGTCTTTAGGACTTATCTTATACAACCTAGGCTTTACTCATGTGGAATAGCAACTTTCTGTTCCCTTTCCCATCCCAGCCCTTTGCAACTGCTATTCTATTCTTTAAGAATTGACACAACTAAGAAAGAGAACTATAGACCAATTTCCCTCATGAACATTGATGCAAAAATACTCAATAAAATACTTGCAAACCGGATTCAAGAACACATCAGAAAAATCATCCACCATGATCAAGTAGGCTTCATTCCAGGAATGCAGGGATGGTTCAACATTAGAAAATCTATCAATGTAATCCACCATATTAACAATCTGCGAAAGAAAAACCACATGATCATCTCACTAGATGCTGAAAAAGCCTTTGACAAAATCCAGCACCCCTTCATGATAAAGGTCCTAGAGAGATCAGGGATAACAGGAACGTACCTGAATATAATAAAAGCAATATACAGTAAACCAACAGCTAACATCAAACTAAATGGAGAGAAACTCAAAGCAATTCCTCTAAAATCAGGAACAAGACAAGGCTGTCCACTCCATATCTCTTCAATATTGTACTTGAAGTTCTAGCTACAGCAATAAGACAACAAAAGGAGATAAAGGGGATACAAATAGGAAAAGAAGAAGTCAAACTTTCATTATTTGCAGATGATATGATAGTTTACATAAGTGACCCAAAAAACTCCGCAAGGTTACTCCTAGAGCTGATAAACACCTTCAGCAATGTGGCAGGATACAAGGTAAACTCAAAAAAATCAGTGGCCCTATTATATACAGATGATGAAGTGACTGAGAAAGAAATCAGAGAAACATCACCTTTTACAATAGCCAAAAACAGCATCAAATATCTGGGGATAATGTTAACCAAGGAAGTGAAAGACCTGTATATCAAGAACTTTGTGTCTTTGAAGAAAGAAATCAAAGAAGATACCAGAAAATGGAAAGATCTCCCATGCTCTTGGATTGGTAGGATCAACATAATAAAAATGGCAATCTTGCCAAAAGCAGTCTATAGATTCAATGCAATCCCTATCAAAATTCCATCACAATTCTTCAAGGACCTGGAAAGAACATTAATCAACTTTATATGGAAAAGCAAAAGGCCCAGGATAGCCAAAACATCCCTATACAATAAAGGAACTTCAGGAGGCATCACCATACCTGACTTCAAGCTCTATTATAGAGCTATAGTCCTGAAAACAGCTTGGTATTGGCACAAAAATAGGCAGGTAGACCAATGGAACCGAATCGAAAGCCCTAATTTTAACCCACACACCTATGAACACCTGATTTTTGACAAAGAAGCTAAAACTGTACAGTGGAAAAAAGAAAGCATCTTCAACAAATGGTGCTGGCATAACTGGGTAGTGGTATGCAGAAGACTGCAGATATATCCATGTTTATCGCCTTGTACAAAACTTAAGTCCAAATGGATCAAAGATCTCAACATACATCCAGCCACACTGAAACTTTTAGAAGAGAAAGTGGGAGATACTCTTCAACGAGTTGGTACAGGAGACCACTTCCTAAACATAACACCAGTGGCACAGGCACTGAGATCAACAATTAACAAATGGGACCTTCTGAAACTAAAAAGCTTCTGTAAGGCAAAGGACACAATCAAAAAGACAAAAAGGCAGGCCACGGAATGGGAAAAGATATTCACTAACCCTACATCTGACAGAGGGCTAATCTCCAAAATTTACAAAGAACTCAAGAAACAAGTCTCCAAAACACCAAAGGATCCACTTGAAAGGTGGGGTACAGAGCTAAATAGAGAATTCTCAGTAGAGGAGGCTAAAATGGCCAAGAGACACTTAAGAAAGTGCTCAACATCCTTAGCCATCAGGGAAATGCAAATCAAAACAACTCTGAGATACCATCTTACTCCTGTCAGAATGGCTAGAATCAAAAACACCGAAGACAATTTATGCTGGAGGGGATGTGGAGAGAGAGGAATACTCCTCCACTGCTGGTGGGAATGCCGACTCATACAGCCTCTTTGGAAATCAGTATGGAGATTCCTCAGGAAAATGGGAATTAATCTACCACTAGACCC
The DNA here is from genome assembly GCF_017639785.1 of Mesocricetus auratus. Lineage (NCBI taxonomy): Eukaryota > Metazoa > Chordata > Mammalia > Rodentia > Cricetidae > Mesocricetus > Mesocricetus auratus. Next base: position 44,213,687 of record NW_024429182.1, read on the forward strand.
AGCAATTCCACTCTTAGGCATTTATCCAAATGAGGCAGGTTCATACAACAAGGGCATCTGCTCCACTATGTTCATAGCAGCATTGTTTGTAATAGCCAGAACCTGGAAGCAACCTAGATGCCCCTCAACTGAAGAGTGGATAGAGAAAATGTGGTACATTTACACAATGGAGTATTACTCAGCAGAAAAAAACAATGGAATCTTGAAATTCGCAGGGAAATGGATAGCACTGGAAGAAACCATCCTGAGTGAGGTAACCCAGTCGCAAAAAGACAAACATGGTATGTACTCACTCATATATGGATTTTAGATATGGATCAGGATAGTGCCAGTCTGCACTTCCACAGATAGAGAGTCTGGGAAACAGGAAAGAACCTAAAAGATATGCATATATGCATAATACTCAAGAGAAGAGGATGGAGACAAGATCCTCTGAATGGATGGGGAACAGGGCGAGGGGGGGGGGGTAGTGGGACCTGGGAAGAATAGAGGGGGTAAAGAGGAAGGGAGTTGGTCATGGGGGAACAGGAAGTTGAGGGGGTGGGGGTAGAATAGGGGGAAGAGGGAATCATAGGATCGAAGACAGATCAGGCACCAGAGTGACCTCGAGTGATCTAAAGGTATAACATCAATTGGCAAGCTAAGCAATAGTGGAAGGACCACCTCGAATGCCCATTCCTGATAATGAACTTGATGTCTATAACTATCTGGGAGCCTACATCCTGGGACTGATGGAAGCAGAGGCAAACACACAACTAAGCACTGAACTGAACCCAAGGAAACCAGTGACAGAGAGAGAGGAATGATGAGCAAATTGGCAAAGAATGGGCTGGCAAAACCAGCAGAGACAGCTGATCTGAACAGGGGAGTGCTCTTGGACCCCAGACCGACAGTGGGGAGGCCAGAATGGGACTGATCTGGACCCCCCAAATGTGAGTGTCAGTGAGAAGGCCTGGACAACCTATGGGGCTCTGAGCTGTGGATCAGTGTCTATCCCTGGTATACAATCTGTCTTCATGTGCCTATAGCACAAAGAGAGATGCTCTCTCAGCCTGGACTCTTAGGGGAGTGCCTTGACCCTACCAAGAGTAAAATGATAGACTCTAGACATCCCCTATGTGGAAGGATTTGGCAATAGGGTGGGAGGGAGGGTGGAAGGGGAGTGCGGGAGGAGGGGAGGGAGAGGGAACTGGGATTGACATGTAAAACAAGCTATTTAAAATTAAAATAAATAAAAATAATGTAAATCATCAAAAAAAAAGAAATGATAAAAAAAAAAGAATTGAAATATCATAAAGTCTTATGTGCATTAAAGACACAACTCTCTCGAGGAATGCATGTTCAACACGAGCAGGATACACAGCAGCCATCCTCATGGAGTCCAGGGTCTTGCTGTAGTAGAAGATGCCTGTCTCCTGACCATTCACAGTTTACTCACAGCCTTGGCATAGTAATACTGTTTTTTTAATTATTATTTTTTAATTTAGGTTAGAAACAATCTTGTTTCACATGTCAGTCTCAGCTCCCTCTCCCTCCCCTCTTCCCCTGCCCTTCCCACTGGGTCCCCCAGTCCCCCACCCAATCTCCAGTCCAATCCCTAAGGAGGGTGAGGCCCTCCATGGTGGATCTCCAGTAACTGTCATTTCATCCAGGGCAGGGCCTAGGCCCTTCCCCAAGAGTCCCGGCTGAGAGAGCCTCCATATTGTGGCATGGGCACTCAAAGTCTATTTGTATGCCAGGGATAAATACTACCCATAGGTTACCTAGGCCTCCTCACTGATACCCACATTCAGGGGGTCTGGGTCAGTCCTATGCTTTCTACACAGCTATCAATCTGGAGTCCAAGAGCTCCCCCTTGTTCAGGTCAACTGTTTCTGTGGGTTAAACTATCCCATTCTTAACTCCTTTGTCCATCAGTTCTCTCTTACTGACACTGGATTCTAGGAGTTCAGTTCAGTGTTTGTGGGTATCTGCCTCTGCTTTCATCAGTTGCTGGATGAAGGTCCTGTTTCCTAGAATCTCTGGCAGTGAGATTATATGCTGGCATTCCCCTGATTCATGTCTAAAATCCATAAATGAGTGAGTACATACCATGTTTCTCTTTGTGTGACTGGGTTACCTCACTCAATATGGTTCCTTCTAGTGCCTTCCATTTGCCTGCAAATTTCAAGATTCCATTGTTTTTTTCCACTGAATAGTACTCCATTGTGTAAATGTACCACATTTTTCTCTATCCACTCTTCAGTTGAGGGGCATCTAGGTTGCTTCCAGGTTGTGGCTATTACAAATTAATGCTGCTATGAATGTAGTAGAACAGACATCCTAGTTGTATGAATGTGCATCTTTTGGGTATATGCCTAAGAGTGGAATTGCTGGATCTTGTGGTAGACTGATTCCCATCTTCCTGATGAATCTCCATACTGATTTCCAAAGTGGCAGTACAAGTCCATATCCTCTCCAAACTGTCCTTGGAGTTTTTGATTTTAACCATTCTGACAGGAGTGAGATGGTATCTCAGAGTTGTTTTGATTTGCATTTCCTGGATGACTAGGGATGTTGAGCACTTTCTCAAGTGTCTCTCAGCCATTTTAGTCTCCTCTATTGAGAATTCCCTATTTAGTTCTGTACCCTGTTTTTTGATTGGATCCTTTGGTGTTTTGGAGACTTGCTTCTTGAGTTCTTTGTAAATTTTGAAGATCAGCTCTCCATCAGATGTGGGGCTAGTGAATATCTTTTCCCAATCTGTGAGTTGCCTTTTTGTCTTGCTGACTGTGTCCTTTGCCTTACAGAAGCTTCTCAGTTTCAGGAGGTCCCATTTATTAATTGTTGATCTTTCTGTCTGTGCTACTGGAGTTATGTTCAGGAAGTGGTCTCCTGTACCAATTTGTTCAAGGGTGCTTCCCACTTTCTCTTCTAACGGGTTCAGTGTGACTGGATTTATGTTGAGGTCTTTGATCCATTTGGATTTAAGTTTTGTGTATGGCAATAGACATGGATCTATCCACATTTTTTTACATGCCAGCATCCAGTTATGCCAGCACCATTTGTTGAAGATGCTTTCTTTTTTCTATTGTATATTTTTAGCTTCTTTGCCGAAAATCAGATGTTCATACATGTATGGGTTAATATCAGGGCGTTCAATTCGATTCCATGGGTCTACCTGTCTATTTTTGTGCCAATATCAAGCTGTTTTCAGGACTACAGCTCTATAATAGAACTTGAAGTCAGGGATGGTGATGCCTCCAGATATTGCTTTGTTGAATAAGGTTGTTTTGGCTATCCTGTGTCTTATGTTTTTCCATACAAAGTTGATTATTGTTCTTTCAAGGTCTGTGAAGAATTGTGCTGGGATTTTAATGGGGATTTGCGTTAAATCTGTATATTGCTTTCGTTATGATTGCCATTTTTACTATCTTGTTCCTACCTATCCAAGAGCATGGGAGACCTTTCCACCTTCTGGTGACTTCTTTAATTTTTTTCTTTAAAGACTCAAAGTTCTTGCTATACAGGTCTTTCACTTGTTTGGTTAGCATTACCCCAAAGTATTTTATGTTGTTTGTGGCTATTGTAAAGGGCGATGTTTCTCTGATTTCTTTCTTAGCCCTTTTATCATCTGTATATAGTAGGGCTACTGATTTTCTTGAGTTGATCTTGTATCCTACTACTTTGCTGAATGTATTTATTAGCTGCAGGAGTTCCCTGGTAGAGTTTTTGGGTCACATATGTAAACTAACATAACATCTGTGAAGTTTGACCTCTTCCTTTCCAATTTGTATCCCCTTGAGCTCCTTTTGTTGTCGTATTGCTCTAGCTAGAACTTCAAGTACAATATTGAAGAGGCATTGAGAGAGTGGACTGTAAAAACAAGCTTTTTCTTCCCCAACATCTCCTCTTTTCTGTTTAAACAAAAAGAAAGGTCTTAACTTTAACATAGTCAAATCATATATAACAGAACAGTTATCAAGTAAGAATACAGTTACAATATTTTGTCTATCAACATTCAGCAAGATTTAAAGAAAATATCATCCATCCCATCCTTGTGAGTCTAAAGTTCTATATGTAGCTTATCTTTTATCATAACTAAGGAAAACTATAATTATAACTATCTGTCTTCAACTCCATCAAAGACCACAGAAGGATAATATATAAACACTAGGATTGACAGAGACATCTTGCTGCCTGGGCAGTCACCTGAAGTTCCTCTGTAACGTTGGGGCATCCATCTTCAGCCCATAGGCCACAATGTGTCTGGAACACTTCTCAGCAAAGCAGGAAATTTCAAACTGTCCATCTGCATTGGCAGTCTGTCAGTCATTTTTATGTGTCCTGTATTAAGTCTGGTAGACTCTTCCATGAAGCAGGAACCCTGTAAGACTGAGTTCAGCAGTCACTTTTCTGTGGGTCCTGCATGCCCAGATTATACAACAACAGTCAGTCTAGGCAAAAGCAGTTTCTTGCCCAAATGGCTAATCTTGCCACGTTGAAAGCAAACTCCATAACGAGTTTCTTCGATGCCCATCTTCCTCTCAGACATAATTGGTGCTGCCAGGAGCAGACATTTCTCATTGTCAAGAAAAACCCTAAACCATTTTAAATGCCATTTTCTGAAGGTCTTTGAGAGGTTTGAAGACTATCTATCTGTCTCAAATACATCTCTATATACCTCGAAAACCTAACTTATCTAACTATAAGTTCTGACTATTATAAGTAAATATCTACAGTCTGTATTCAATTACGCATTATGTTTTAAAAGATCAGTATAAGTACAATACTTAATCAAGAGGAGTCTTTGCTTGCTGCTAACAAAACAGAGCCCACCTGAGAAAATGCTGCTACCAAAAATCTGTGCTTCTCCCCGTTCTTCTGTTTCTAAAATTCCTTTAAATCTTTTGTTATTTTGGGTGGAAATTCAATCCCGCTTCTGACAACCATTTTGTAAAAACAAGCTTTTTCTTTGAGGGAAGCCTTCCTGCCAGCCTGGTTCTAGAGCCGCATCAGTCCCAAATAAACACACAGGAGGCTATATTAATTATGAAGCTGTTGGCCTTGCTTGTTTCTTACTGGCTACCTCTGACTTAAGTAATTGTTAATCTAAGTATTTCTCTTACCAGAGAATAGTTCCGGGCTTTCTACTCCCATGGGATTACATCTTGACTCCCTTGTGTTTCTCCTTCCCAGAGTTCTCCTGGACTCCTAGTCCCTCCTATCTAGATTCCCTATAGGCCAGACAGTGCTTTATTGACAAATAACAGGCAAATAACAGGACTTCCCCAACAGTGGACAGCCTTGTCTTGTTCCTGATCTTAGAGGAATTGCATTGAGTTTGTGTCCATTTAGTTTTATGTTGCCTGTTGTTTTGCTGTATATAGCTTTTATTATGTTGAGGTAAGCTCCTATTATCCCAGATCTCTCCAAGACCTTTATCATGAAGGGGTGTTGGATTTTGTCAAAGGCTTTTTCTGCATCCAATGAGATGATCATGTGATTTTTGTTTCTCAGCTTGTTTATATGGTGGATTACATTGATGGATTTTCGTATGTTGAACCAACCCTGCATGCCTGGATGAAGCCTACTTGATCATGGTGGATGAGTTTTCTGATAGGTTCTTGGATCCAATTTGCTAATATTTTATTGAGTATTTTTGCATCAATGTTCATGAGGGATATTGGTCTGAAGTTCTCTTTCTTAGTTATGTCTTTGTGTGGCTTGGGGATCAAGGTTATTGAAGCCTCGTAGAAAGAGTTTGGCAAAGACCCTTCTGCTTCTATTGCGTGGAATACTTTGAGAAGAATTGATATAAGCTGTTCTTTGATTTTCTGGTAGAATTCTTCACTGAGACCATCTGGCCCTGGGCTGTTTTTAGTTGGGAGACTTTTGATGACTGCTTCTATTTCCTTAGGGGTTATAGGTCTATTTAATTTCTTATCTATTCTTGATTTAATTTTGGCAAGTGATAGCTATCTAGAAAATTGTCCATTTCCTTTAGATTTTCAAATTTTGTGGAGTACAGGTTTTCAAAGTATGACCTGATGACTCTCTGGATTTCCTCAGTGTCCCTTGTTATGTCCTCTTTTCATTTCTGACTTTGTTAATTTGCTTGTTCACACTCTGCTGTTTGGTAAGTTTGGACAAAGGTTTGTCTATCTTGTTGATTTTCTCAAAGAACCAACTCTTCGCTGCATTGATTCTTTGTATTATTTTCCTAGTCTCTGCTTTATTGATTTCAGCCCTCAATTTGATTATTTCCTGGCATCTACTCCTCAGTGGTGAATTTGCTTCTTTGTATTCTAGAGCTTTCAGCTGTGCTGTTAATTCTCTAGTGTAACTATTCTCCAGTTTCTTCATGTGGGCACTTAGTGCTATGAACTTCCTCGTAGCACTGCTTTCAAAGTGTCCCATAAGTTTGGGTATAAAATGTCCTCATTTTCATTGAATTATAGGAAGTCTTTAATTTCTTTTTTTATTTCTTCATTGGCCCAGGAATGGTGCAATTGTGCATTATTCAACTTCTATGAGTTTGTAGGGTTCCTGCAATTTGTGTTGTTGTTGAATTCCATTTTTAATGCATGGTGGTCTGATAAGGTGCATGGAGTTATTCCAATTTTATTGTACCTGTTGAGATTTGATATGTTGCCAAGTATGTGATTGATTTTTGCGAAGGTTCCATGTGGCGCTGAGAAGAAGATATATTCTTCCTTATTTGGTTGGAATGTTCTATAGATATCTGTTAATCCCAATTGGGTCATAACTTCTATTAGTTCCTTTGCTTCTTTGTTTAGTTTCTGTCTTGTAGTCCTGTCTAGAGGTGAGAGTGGGGTGTTTAAGTCTCCCACTATAAGTGTGTGGGGCTTTATATGTGATTTGAGTTTTAATAATGTTTCTTTTATGAATGTGGGTGCCTTTGTATTGGGGCATAGATGTTCAAAATTGAAACTTCATCCTGGTGGATTTCTCCTGTGATGAGTATGAAGTGCCTTCCTCCATCTCTTTTGATTGATTTTTATTTTGAAATCTAGTTTGTTAGATATTAGGATTGCTACCCCCACTTGTTTCTTGGATCTATTTGATTGGAAAATTTTTCCTAACCCTTAACTCTGAGGTAAAGTCTGTTTTTGAGGCTGAGGCGTGTTTCTCGTATGCAGCAGAAGGATGGGTTCTGTCTTCGAATCCATTCTGTTAGCCTGTGTCTTTTTATGGATGAGTTAAGACCATTAATATTGAGGGATATTAATGACCATTGATTGCTCATTTTTGTTTGTTTTGGAATAGTTGATGGTGGTAGAATTGTATGTGGATTTCCACCTCTTTTCTTTTGGCCATTGGTAAGGTGGGATTATCTATTGCCTATGTTTTCCTGGTTGTAGTTAACTCCCTTGGGTTGGGGTTTTCCTTTCAGAACTTTCTGTAGGGCTGGATTAGAGGATATGTATTGTTTAAATCTGGTTTTGTCATGGAATATCTTGTTTTCTCCATCTATAGTGATTGAAAGCTTTTCTGGGTATAGCAGTCTGGGCCAGCATCTGTGGTCTCTTAGACTTTCTGGCTTTCAGAGTTTCCATGGAGAAGTCAGGTGTGCTTCTGGTAGTTTTGCCTTTGTATGTTACTTGGCCTTTTTCCTTTGCTGCTCTTAATATTCTTTCTTTATTCTGTATGTTCGGGGCTTTTACTATTATGTGGCGAGGGGATTTCCTTTTGTGGTCCACTCTATTTGGTGTTCTGCAGGCTTCTTGTACTTTCATTGGCATGTCTTTCTTTAAGTTGGGAAAATTTTCTTGTAAGATTTTGTTGAATATGTTTTCTGCCCCTTTGGGGTGGATTTCTTCACCTTCTTCTATACCTGTTATTCTTAGGTTTGGTCTTTTCATGGAGTCCCATATTTCCAGGATATTTTGTGTTAGGGATTTGTTGGACTTAAGATTTTCTTTGGTCGATGAATCTATTTCCCCTAATGTATCTTCAGCACCCGAGATTCTGTCTTCCATCTCTTGTATTTTGTTGTTTATGCTTGTACATGTAGTACCTGACTGTTTGCCCAGCGTTCCATTTCCACCATTCTTTCAGACTGTGTTTTTTAAATTGTCTCTATTTCAGTTTTCAACCCTTGTACTTTTTGAATTGTTTCTTGTAATTTTTGCTTTGTCTTTTCCTCTCTTTTTTGCATTTGTTGAAGTTTTTGGTTTGTCTTTTCCATTTCTTGCATTTTGGATTGGTTTTTCCTCCATTTCTTGCATTTTTTGGATTATTTATTCATTTGTTTATTTGTGTGTGTGTGTGTGTGTGTGTGTGAGAGAGAGAGAGAGAGAGAGAGAGAGAGAGAGAGAGAGAGAGAGAGAGAGAGAGAGAGAGAGAGAGAGAGAATGTGAATGTGTGTCTGTGCTGGAGAGTGCAATGCACATCCAGAGAATGAATGTGGAGGTCAGAGGGAGGGAGTTGGTTCTCTGCTTCCATCTTATGAGTCCCAGGGATTGAACTCACATCATCAAGCTTAGCAGCAAACACCTTTACCCACCAAACCATCTTGTTGGCTTTTGTAGCTTTTGTTTGTTTTAATATTCCTGGAGTAAATGGAAAACTGGCTTCAAGGTGTAGGCAGTACTATACAGAAAGACTTCACATAGTGGAGGGGGAGAATGGGCTTTCCATGATCAATGGGTTTAATGCTGTCAATAACACTGGGGGCAGGGTCTTCTGAGTATTAGTGTACCTTCTTCATCGTTACAAGATGGTTACAGCAGGTTCATGTAGCTCATTCAGATTTCCCTACTGATATATCTTTTTTGTAGGAGATGGAAAATTTTTCTAGCTTCTTTCTCTCGCCAAATATTCACCCACTGCCACAATAATGAAACGACAAATTATCACAGACTTGGTGCCTCTCAGGCTCATAGATTGAGTTGATTGCATCTGGCCACAAAAGACAAAGGCATTCCCCTCAGTCAACAGTCTGCTGGCACTGGCTTCAGGCTGCAAGTTGGGTTCTAATTGCTCCTATGTATTCATTCTGAGGCAGAGTTGAAGTAGCAACCACTGTGAGCATCTCTTCTAATGGTGCATCAATAGAAAGCAAGAGCCAGGCTTTCCATGTAGTGCATTTAAGCCCTGCAGTTCCCCATCTGTTAATATTCCATCAGCCAAAGGAAGTTGCATAGCCAAGCTCAACACAGAAGGGTACAGAGGAAAGAGAAGGGAGGTAGCAACTACACAATAATCTGTCAATTAAACCCCTTGTTCCTCGTGCTAGCTTTGTTTCAGGGGACCTCAGCTAGAATTAACTCAGACACAAAATTCTAAACTGATCAACAAAAATGGGAGAAAGATGTAGTTAATTATGGCTTAGAGTAATCAGCAGGATGGTTGGGAGTCAAGAAGCTTGACTTGTAGAGAACCTAGTAGTCACCCAGTAGGCTTGAACAGTAGATCAATAAATTTCCTTACTCATTGTAGAGGCTCCAAAGAAACAGGTACACAAAGATGCCCTCTGTCATCTGATTCTCATTACCTGTCCTGTGGATGGACCAGAATATTTCAGGCATGATCTCCTCATGGTCTGTTTGATTCCTATTCTAGCCTCCCCTGATTTAGTCCCTGTCTCTGGTCTCTAACTCATGCTCTGGATCTCCTGTGGCTGTCCTTTCTCTTGGCCACTGTTCCTCTCTCACTTCCACCGTCTCTTGGGTTCATTGAGTGCACTTGACTGTGTAACCAAAGCAGTGACTTGAGGAGGAAAAGGTTTCCAGAATTCTATAGTACTGTGGTCAACAGTACCTAATGTTTTCCAGTACTTGTACTATGCCAAGAATGCTGACAATGTTTAGTGTGTGTATCTTAAATCTGAGTTCCCTGTAACCTTCCTAGGGCCCTAATAAGGTGGCTGCTTTACCCTTTTTCTTCAGCATATGAGGCCCTTGAGACCCAAGGAGTTCAAATAAAGTGACCAAGATTATAAAAGTGGTACAGGGTAGAGTTAGGATTAGAAAGCATATGAACCTGGCTCCATATTTAACCTCTTGACCACTAGGCACTTTTTTTCTGGGAAGGATTTATAATTTAAAAGCATATTGAAATTGTTTGGGGATAGGATAAATAATGTGTGTTTTGAGTATTGAAAACAAATCACAAAGTTTACTGATGCTGTTCCCCTCCCCCACAGCATGGATCCAACAGGACCCTTTCCGTGAAAATAGCAGTGTAAAAGTATTATTTTTATGGAGTTGTTAATTGTTTTATGAAGCAAGCTCATAAAAGTCACAGACCACAAAACATAATTACTAAATGCACTTGACATCAATTACAGGAAGTGTTGATTTCATTAACTCACATTGTGTCCAGAGCTGTAAATTATGGGAAGGATTGAATGTGTGTTCTTTGCTTCTCAGTGACCAGTCGCATCTGTGCACATTGATAAGTCTTGGAGGCAGAGTTGAGGATGGACCTTCACAGCGCTCTCTTGAGGGTTAAGAAACAGTGCTTTCCCCTTTCCTCCATAGCCCATACACATCCTGTTTTTGAAGTGCAGGAGCCCTGTTCTTGCACCTTTGTGATTCCTATGGTGTCTTCCCGGGATCCATCAGTAAAGACTCATTCCTAAGTTCTGGAGATTGCAACAGTGTGACTTTTGTGCTTCCATCCTCTTTTAAGTATGTGGTAGAGTTTTCTGGACGTGGTAGGATGTCGCATAGTGACATATTTGAGGAAGACAACATGGGAATCCAGATTATAGCAAATTCACAAAAGCAGAAAGCAACGGCGACCTTTTAATTTCTTGGGGGAGGTATAGTTATTCCTGTAAATTGGTGTGTGTGTGTGTGTATGTGCATGCGTGCATGCATGCACATGTGTGCATTAACATGCAATAGGTTAATTTTTATGTTAAGGTAAATTGAAAACACTCAACACCTCACTTTTAGCTGCTAATAAGATATATATTGGTAAATATAACCCTTCTCATAAAAGCTCTTAGAGACTCCCAATAAACTTTAAAAGTATGACTAGGTATCAGGACCTGGGGTTTAAGAGCCATTGCTACAACCTATTGTTTTGGAAGCCAGGAGCACCATGCCCAACTTACAGCCCACCTTTCAGCATTTCCCTGAGCTTGTAAGACATTAATATTTTCTCGTGTTACTTTTAATTCCATTTTCTTCCTAATAATTGTATGATCTGTTTATTTCTCATACTTTTCTCTTTATTTTAAAATACTAAATCATAAGCTTTTTACAAGCTGCTATGGGCTGTTGGAAATTAAACATTGGTAGAAAAGGGTGCGTTGGCCTTTTAGAGCATGTATAGGATGCAATTTTGAAGATTTTCATATAAATGTGCTCTCAAATTCAAATGCTGCCTCTCACAGACTGCAGGCAGGCTCAGCCTCTCATTGTTGAAGCCATTGCCACTGTATCTAAATGGATGGGACTTTTGTCCTGGGCTCTCTTCAATCTCCAGTCTCTAAATTATGCATATCCTTTTAAGGTGCGGCCTCTCTCCCACTCACTCTCTCCTCCCCCAGCCTGCTGGAGTTTCCCCCCTTTCTTCTACTTTGCATTTACATCCTCTATGACCTATTCTTAAAATATATTTTCAAATGCATTTCTTGAGTTCAGAATAAAAGGCTAGTACTTTCAGCATTACTTCGTCTTCGTTATTAGCCTCTTATAACTCTCTCTGATTTAAGGTTATTGTATAATACTTGAGCTCTCTGCTAATGTACATTGCATTGGCCCTGTAATCAGTGCACATTTCAAGGGCTTCAGTCAACAATAGTACCTGAAGCTTTGAATTTGAAAAAAGTATAATTATTTTTGCAAATTGGTGTCTAAATAGAGAAGGGGATTAGATTGGTCTAAGTATTCAGTAAAGCATACCCTTCAACTTCAGCATTATATATTATGTGCAGATAATTAAACTTTTAGTGAGCATCAGTTGTCAATTATTATCATAGTCTGGATGAGTGAACTTGAGAGTAACCCCTCTCTTTCTGTCTGTCTCTCTGTCTCTCTGTCTGTCTCTCTGTCTCTGTCTCTGTCTCTCTCTCCCTTTCTGTCTCTCTTTTGAAATCAGTTGTTCAGCTTGGAGGAAATGTTTGTCTATTGTAGTATTGTCTGTGTTATAGAGTGCTTTTGCCAAAGCTTCCATAACCTTTGGTAGTGGAATTGAAGTCAGTGGGTAGGGAAGAAAGAAAGGGAGAGAGAGGGAGTGAGATGGAATAAGAACAGTCTATATGACACCATGGTAGATTTGCTTTTAAAGTTCATTTACAAAATATGATTCCCCTGTCCTTTTTTGTTTGTTTTGCTTCTTTCTTCTCCATTTTTTTCTTTTTTTGAGACAGGGCAATCCTCAAACTCACAGAGATTCAAATGCCTCTGCCTCTCGAGTGCTGGGATTAAAGTTGTGTACTACCACACCCAGCCTAATCTAAACCTAAAATATTTAAAAGGGTGTTAGTTTTTAACTACATCTGTGAGAGAGAGGAGAGAGAGAGGAGAGAGAGAGAGAGAGAGAGAGAGAGAGAGAGAAAGAGAGAGTGAGAGTGAGAGAGAGAGAGAGAGAGAAAGAGAGAGAGAATGAGCTTGAGGGTATCTATTCAAGTATAACTAGTCTCTTATATTTTTCCATATTTTTTTATTTCACTTTTTACGCATGTCGTTTTCAGTTCCCTCTCCCTCCCCTCCTCTCCCACCCCCAATCCTCCCAACCCTTCACCCCCATTCCATTGCCCCTCTGCTCCCCAGGGAGGGCAAGGGCTTCCATGAGGGATTTCAGAGTCTGTCACATCATCCTGGGGAGGGCCTAGGTTCTTCCCCATGTGTTCAGGCTGAGAGAGCATCCCTCCATGTGGTATGGGTTCCCAGAGTCCCTCTATATTCCAGGAATAAATACTGCTCTACTCTCCAAGATCCCACAGATTGCCAAGACCTCCTCTCCATTGCCAGGTTCGGTGGAAGGGATGTCTGGATCAGTCCCATGCTGACCACTCAGTCTTCAGTCTGGGGTCCATGTGTTCCCCCTTGTTTAGGTCAGCTGCCTCTGAGGGTTTTGCCAGCCCGATCTTGATTCCGTTGGTCATCACTCCTCTTTGCAACTGGGTTCTAGGAGTTCAATTCGGTTCACAGCTGTGGGTGTCTGCCTCTGTCTCCATCAGCCACTGGATGAGAGTTCTAGGATGGCATACAAGGTAGTCATCATTCTTATTATCATGGGAGGGCATTTAAGGTAGCCTTAATGCCAGTTGGTGTCATTCTTGTAGATCTGTGAAGATCTCACTAGTGCCAGATCTCTTCTCCAACTTATACTGGCTCCCTCTTTTATGGTATCTCCCATCCTTTTCTCCTCTATACTTACCCTGGCTCAACCTTCCTGCTCTCCCATGTAGTCTCTTATTTTCTAAATGACTTTCTTTCTGTTGTGTGACATTTCCTGGGGAGTTAATTTTCATTCATCCCAATAGAAAGACAATGGCAGGTCAAAGAAACAATTTCATCCAAGTCCAGTGGTTCAACCAATGAGTTTGCTGGACACACGGAAGCATAAACGGCTTAGACACAACTGCACTATCTATGAATATCTATGCACTGTCTCCCCCTTTCCTCTATTATTGGTTAGCAATTCCTCATGAGCCTGCTTCTCCTTCCATGAGGGAAGGTAATGGGCCTGTTCATGTGATGGTCACTTGTGTGTAATCACTGTGGCTCTGATTTCAAAATGGCAGTAGCCACATTGTGCCTAGAGGACAGAATTAATTCTACAACACTTTGATTAATCTAAACCTAGATTGAGGGAATATAAATAATAGGAATGATTTAAAAAATTAATTAATTATATATCCTGACTAAAGTTTCTCTTCCTTCCTCTCTTTGCATTTCTTCCCCCTCCACCTCCCTTCTGCCCTGTGCCCCAATCCATTCTTCCTCTGTTTCTATTCCAAAAGGGGCAGGCATCCCATGTGATTCAACAAAACATGGCATATCAAGTTTCCATAAGACTAAGCACTTCCCCTTGTGTTAAGGCTGGGTAAGGCAATCCAGTATAGGAAACAGGTTCCCAAGAGCCAGTCAAAGCGTTAGGGACAGCCTCTGCTCCCATTGCTAGGAGTCCCACAAATAGACAAAGCTACACAACTGCTATGTATATATATGTAGAGAGCCTAGGCTTGTTCTATGCAGGCTCCCTGATTGTTGGTTCAGTCTCTGTGAGCTCCTATGAGCCAAGTTAGTTGATTCTGTGGGTTCTCTTGTAATGTCCTTGACCCTTCTGGCTCCTACAATCCTTTCTCCCTGTTTTCAGGATTCCCTATGCTTGGCCTAATGTTTGGCTGAGGGTCTCTGCATCTGTTTCTACCTGTTACTGGATGAAGGCTTTCTGATGACAAAATTGGTATAGTCACCAATCTGGTCACAGGAAATGGCTAGTTTAGTCTACATATCCACCATTGCTAGGAGTCTTAGCTAGGATCATCCTTGTAGATTCATGGGAGTTTCCCTTAAATCAGGTTTCTACCTGATTCAGAAATGTCCACCCTTTTTCTAGTCATCTCTTTCAATACTTTCCTCATCCATCCATCCCATACCCCAGTCTCTCAGGTTCCCATGCCCACCTGCTCCCAGGTCACCCAGGAGATCTCTTCTATTTCTTCTTCCCAGGGAAGAAAGGGCCCTCCTTGTTACCTAGCCTCTCTGGAACTGTGGATCATAGCATAATTATCCTTCACTTTACAGTTAATAGCCACTTATGAGTGAGTGCATAACATGTTTGTCTATCTGGGTCTGGGTCACTCACTCAGAGTGATTTTTTCTAGTTCTATCCATTTACCTTCAAATTTTATGATGCCATATATATTTTTTTAACATCTGAGTAATCCTCCATTGTGTAGATGTACCACATTTTCTTTGTCAATTCTTTGGTTGAGGGGCATCTAGGTTTCTAGGTTCTGGCTGTTATGAGTAAAGATGCTATGAACATACTTGAGTAAGTATCTTTGTGTTAAGATGGAGCATCCTTTGGGTGTATGCCAGGAGTGGTATAGTTGGATCTTGAGGTAGCTTGATTCCCAGTTTTCTGAGAAACTATCATATTGATTTCCAAAGTGGCTGTATGAGTTTCCACTCCCACCAGCAATGGAGAAGTGTTCTCCTTGTTCCATATCCTCTCCAGAATGAGCTGTCATTTGTGTTTTTGATCTTAGCCATTCTGACAGGTATAAGATAGAATCCTAGAGTCATTTTGATTTGCATTTCCCTGCTGGCTAAAGATGCTGAACATTTCTTTAAGTGTTTCTCTGCCATTTGAGATTCTTCTGTTGAGAATTCTTTGTTTAGATCCAGTGCTCCATTTTGAAAAATGGATTATTTGGTTTGTTGATAACTAGTTTCTTAAGTTATTTATATGTTTTAGAGATCAGCCTTCTGTCGGGGTTCTGTTAGATTTTTTCCCATTCTGTAGACTGCTATTTTGTCTTTTTAACAGTGTACTTTGCCTTATAGAAGGTTTTTCAGTTTCATAAGATCCCATTTATTTACTGTTGATCATAGTTGTGGAAAAATCTTTTTGTGCAGTGTGAAGGTGTGTTGTTCTCATTGGTTTAATAAAGGGCTACATGGTCAATAGCTAGGCAGGAAAAGGCTAGACAGGACTTGAGGACAGGGAGAGAACTCTCGGGATGAAGAAGGGAAGAGTCATCAGCAAGACAAGAGGAAGCAAGATGTGTACAGGGTGTGTAACAAGCCATGAGCCACGTGGCAGCAAGTAAATGAATAGAAATGGGTTAATTTAAGTTGTAAGAGCTTGTTTACTAGTAAACCTAAGCCATCAACTGATCATTAATAATAGGCCTGTGTGCGGCTATTTGGGAATTGACTGGCAGGATAGAAAATTCTGCCTACAAATGGCACCCAATGTGCAGATACACATTCATATAAAGCCTGAGAAAGTTAAAAAAAAGGTTTGGAATATGAAATCAAATGTGACTTCCTGGTGACTGAGGTATCTTGGATGTGCTCATCCTTCAGAGACTGTCAGTGGACTGGGACCAGAAGCCAAAGCCAGTTGCCAGCACTTTGCAGTAATCTGAGCCATGTCTGTGGGGAGTGGCTATAAGTTGTTATTTGTTATGGTCAGGGGAAAAAGCTAAACAAAGGAGTTAGATTCAAGGATCTCTTTCTGAAGAAAAAGAGGGATATAGAAATGATAGGAAAAAGAATAGATTATTGAATCTAGTTGAATCAAAAAACAAATATTAATCTCAAAATATTTTATATTGGTATGAATTTTGGCTTATTGATACAAATTTAAAGTTATTTTTATTATATTGTATGTATGTTTCTACTCTTGTTTAGGGCATTGTGTTTATGTAGCTCATTTAAAAATGTAATATATAGCCAGGTGGTGGTGGCACATGCCTTTAATCTCAGCACTCTGGAGGCAGAAGCAGAAGGATCTTTGTGAGTTTGGGGCCAGCCTGGTCTACAGAGCTAGTTCCAAGATAGGCGTGAAAGGTACACAGAGAAACCTTGTCTCAAAAAGCCAAAAAACAATGTAATGTATAATTAAGAAATACAGGTTAGTAGTTAGTCATCTACAACAATCAAACTTGTAGTCATATTAGGTATATTTTCAATGTTAAACAGATGTATTTAAATAGATAGATAAATGGCCTTCAAACATTTCAAAGACCTACAGAATATGGCATTTAAGATGTTTAATAACCTGAGTCTTTTCATGATAGTGAGACACATCTGATCCTGATAGTATCAACCTACTGCAGAGAAAATGATGGGCACTGAGGAACTTCCATATGGAGTTTACTTTCTTTATGGCAAAAGCTAGCCATTTGGACAAGAAATTGCCTTGCTTCAACTGCTGACAGTATGCTGTCCCAATTGGACAATCAGATCACAAAAGAAAGCAACTGCTAAACTTTTCCAAGACAAGGTGGGACAGTTCTTCAAAATCCCTTACTTCTCAGAAATGTCTGTGATATATTATAGGTCTGTAGGCTGAAGATGGATGCCCCGATTTTGCAGAGGAATTTTGGGTGACTGTCCAGGCAGCCAGATGTCCCTGTCATTAGGTAATATTGCATCTTTCTGGGGTCTTTGACAGAGTCAAAGACTAAATAGTTAAACTTAGAGTTTTCTTTAGTTATGATAAAAAGCAAACATAAGTACATGTGTCATGCTACCATTATAAAGAAAAATGTCACTACTCATAATGTCTTCTCTTACCTGCTTCCAGTTTTTTTCTGACTCTTGTGACTCCCAGTCTTTTGATTTGTTCCAATGATGAGATATTCTTGTTATAAATGGCAATACATATAAATGACATTACACAACTTTCCCCCTGAAGCCTAACAGGAAGGGATAACACTGGATTCTTTTGAATCTAGGTTTCTTTGCTATGATGTTTCTATGCTGTCTGTGTCAGTAGATTGCTTACTCCTCTCCTGTTAAGCATTGCTGTTTATGTTCATTCTTTGCTTACCTTTTCATAGATTCACTTTTGGGTTTCTTCTACTTTGTAACTTTTATGAATTAAGAGTAATTAGCACATGTACCAAATGTTTCAGGAATCATGAATTTTCTCAATTTTAGTTAACTTCCTAGATATGGAATTGCTGGCTTATAGATAGGGCATATATTTAACTTAATGAGAAACTGCAAAAGCTTGATTGCACAATTTAATATTCCTAACAGAAAATGTGAAAGCTCTACTTGCTGATATTTTGGCTGATATCTTGTGGCATCACTCTGTTTAAATAGCTACTTTAGTTTAGGACATTCATTTTAATTTTAATCTGTATTTTCTTGGTAACATAATTGCTTACTTATTTGCTTATTGGATTTTATAACTTTTTATAAATTTTTATTAGAGTGTTAGTTTTAATTATGTGTCTGTGTGTGGGTATGTGCATATGAGTGCCAGTGTCTGTGGAGGACAGAGGCATTGGATTCCCAGGGACTGGAGTTACAGACTGTTGTGTGCTGCTTGATGTGGCTGCTAGGAAGAATGCTATGTGCTCATAATCATTGCGCCATCTCTCCAGTTCACATTTTCCTTCTGAGACAGGCTAGGTTCAAACTTGCCCCATTCTTCCCAGTGTACAGATTATAGCTATGTACCATTACATTGGGCTTGCTATTTAAATTTATTATTTTAAAAATAAAATTATTTTAAATGTTAAAAAAGCTTCTAGTCTTCAAATATTGCTAGGAATTTATCCATTTCTCCTTGAATTCTTTTGATTGTTTAATAATATATAATTCACATGGCATAAAATCATCAGTTTAAGAGGTCCGTTAATGCTGGAAAATGAGGCAGGAGGCCTTAGTTCAAGGCTTGTATAGGCTACAGAATAAGTTCATTGTAACCTAGTGTGACCAGATCTTGAGGTAGACAAATAAAACAGAAGTCCCATGGTAGAGAGCTTGATTAGTGTGCGTAAGACTCTAAGATCGTAGGAGGAAAAAAAAAACACAATTTAGTGTTTAGACTGCTCTCAAATGTTAGCAGGTATCACCTCTATGTAGGAGGAGTTTTCCTATTCTGACCACCTATTCCCAAATCACCAGCAGCCTCTTCCCAAACAACTGACTGGGAGAATTAATATAAATTATAAATGCTTGGCCAATAGCTCAGGCTTGTTACTAACTAGCTCCTACATTTAACTTAAGCCATATTTCTCTTATCTATGCTTTGCCACATGGCTTGGTACTTCATCTCAGTATGGCATGCTCATCTTGCTTTTCTTCATTTCCTCAAGACTCTACTGACTCCACCCTTCTTCATCCTAGCATCCTCAGCTTGATTTTCCTGTCTATACTTACTGCCTGACTAGCAGCCAATCAGCTTTTTATTAAAACAATTAGGGTGACAAATCTTTACAATGTACAAAAGGATTATTCTACATAACCTCTATGTATTCCAAAACATTTTATCAGTACCCAAGAAGACCCCATGCCATGAAACAGTCACTATTTCTTCCTCCTCAGACTATTGGTAACCAGTGCTCTGTTTTATGTTTCCATGAATTAAGAACTGTTCATACAGTGTATGACTGTATATGACTTTTCTCAGTGTTTTGGCAATTCATCCATGCTGATTAATCTACACTGACTGACTAGCAAGCTCCAGCACTGGGGTTACAAGGCTTTGATGCGTTCTGATATGTAGATTGGTACCTCATGTTGGTGAAACAGGTAGTTTAGTTACTAAACTGTCTCCCCAGCTCCAAGAGGAGTCTGGGTCTTCTTAACAGCTTGCTTATAAATGTGGGCTGGAAAGAGGGTGAAGAATGCAAGGGTTTGAAATCTGACAACAATAAAATAATTCTGTCACACTCTATGTATTTTCTATGCAATAAAATAGTATCAGGTTCTATATTACACGAGTGTAAGTTTTTAGAAATCTGGTGTCATGAATCTACTTTGGTTGCTAGCATTTCTTTCTGACTATTTCAGTGAGGCTGTGCCTCTGTCTGAATTACCCACCTATTCTCCAGGCTAACTTTGCCCTTTAGAGCTCTAGAATAATACTCATAGTCATTTAAAACCCCATTCAGACAGTTTAGGTCTCTGCCAGTTCTGCAACTGATGTCGCCTTGGCCTTTCTAGACTGGTTTTGCCTTTTAGTAAGCTTTGTAATTTTTGTTATACTGGATAGTGAGTATTGAGCAAGATAGGCTTTCAGTAGGACTTTTGTTTTTCCAGTTAAGATGACATCTTTATTGTTTGCTTCTGTAATGTCTGGATCAAAAAATTACTCCAGTAGGCTTATTTGCATATCTTTTTTATTATGTCTACATAGACTTTTAAAAAAACCTTTATTTTTGCATTAAAATTGTGTGTGTGTGTGTGTGTGTGTGTGTGTGTGTGTACATGAGTACAGTACTTTTGGAGGTCAGAAAAGAGTGTTAGATTCCCTGGAGTTGGAATTACAAGTGGTTATGAGTCACACAATATGGGTGCAGGAAACAGATTTGAGTCTGCAAGAGTAACCTACTGAGCCATTTTCTAGCCTCCTATACAGGGCTCCTAATAAGATATGAAACTCGCAGGAATGAACAGGCCAATCTAGCCTGAATTGCTTTTGGGTGCATGTGCAATAAGGTAAAATTGTGTGCTCAAAAATCCCCCATTTCTATCTATGCATATACATAATTGGGCCTGCATATGACCAAAATAATATGTATTGTGGAAGCAGACAAATATAATGCATTAATGATTGTGTTGACCTAACTATCAATCAAAACAGGGAATCACCCTCACTTGCTCCCTGGCAGACAACTCCTCTTGTATACCATGAGAAGAAACCCCCAAAAATAATCACGGCCCTTGAGTCTTCCAGTATGTTCTGACCTCTTCCATTGCTTTGCTTTAAGTAAAGTTTCCTTGGTGCTTCTGTAAGTCTGTGTGAGATTTATTCTACATTGTTGAATACAAAGGCATGAACCTGGAAACACTCAACCAGACCTGGACCACCAGTAAACTAGGTGGGGAAGTAAGATATTCTTTGTGTTGCACATTGAAGACTAGAGGGGTTATTTCTCTTTCTGCAGACTAGTTAGGCCCTGATAATGCCTCAGCTGGTTAGATTCCGAGAAAGCGGATTCTCCCAAGGGCAAGCCTTGCCATAGGAAACTGGAGTTGTTGGTGTCGTTTCAGAATGGTTTTCCCCTCCCAGGGCAGAGGCCCAGGCCCAGGGAATTTCCTTCAGAGCTCCACAGTGAGACTTTGGTAGCCTTGGGGTAAGACTCTATGTGAGTTAATTCTCAAGTGTGTTAGCTTTGAGCCTCCAGTGACCCATGTGGTTGAGTGGTGCCTGAGTTGAGGGCTCGTGCTGAGTCTCTGCTGTAGGTCTCCCTCACCCCTCTCCCTAGGCATTCTGGCAGCAGGTTCTTCCGTGACCTTGGTTCTCACATCTAAGGAGAGCTGTTGGTTTTCCTGTTCTGAGGATAGGTGCCATGATGTCTGATGTTGGTGGACATGTGGTTTGGTAGGCATCTCCAGAAGGGCAGAGGGGTTCTGAGTTCTTATGCCCTAGATCAAGGAACTGCACAGAGACATAGATAAATAACTGTGGAGGAGAGGACACGCCTAGATAAACACTTCCAAGGAAAAGAGAGGGCGGGGCAGCTTGAGCTGCTCAGTGCCCTACTCAGGTCAGGCCTTTTGGGTCATTTGCACTGTTTCTTACGTCTGAGTATTGTTAAGCAATCTCTTTCCCTCCCTTCCTCCGTCCTAGATCTCATGTAGTTAGCCTATCACATTGTGGAAGGTAAAGATAATCTTGAATGTTGGATGTTCCTTCCTCCCTCTTCTAGGTACTGGGATTTCAGGCATATTTCACTATGCCTGCTTTAAGATGCTTTTCCCCCCATTGGTTTAAAACAGTTTATAAAATTTCTAGATACAATTTTCTGTTCATTTGTTTTACTTGGGATTCTACAAACTCTTGAAGAAGAAAATAATTTTCATTACTATTTTTATTGTATTTGGGAATTTAAAAAATAGTTATTTCTTCATTTTTTTTCATTTTTCCTTTTGGGACTCTAAATGCTTGCACAGGCAGTTGCTACTGTCCTTCAAGCCACTGAGGAGCATTTACTATTGTTTTTCATCTTATTTCTTCCTGCTCTTCATAGTGAACCCTGATTTGATTAATAATGTTTGTTAGCCCCTTCATTTTGGTTGAACAAGACAATTGTTCCCAGATTAATGTAACTTGGTTTCTAGCACTAAAGTGACCCGTTTCTCTAGGCCATGCCCTCCTGCACCTATCCACTGGGCATTCTCTAACTCAGCACTGTCTAGTTACTCCTAGCAGTGCCAGCTGGAGGCCAGAAGGGAAACTTTCTAATTCCTTTCTCCTCATACTTTCCGCATTACCAACCCAGCCTGTATGTGGATGCTGAGATTCTGGTTTCTTGAACTAGAGACCTCCCCTCCACAGGTCTTTCCTGGAGTAAAGCTTGCACTGTTGTAAGAGTCGCTTGCACCCATCTATCTCTTCTCCCCCTGACCTCATGCTTCTAAGTTCCCTTCCGTTCCTTCACCCCATTTTCTGTTTCTCTGCTGGTATTCCTTATCTGTGTAGTCATTCTGACAAGTGTTCCTTTGAAAACGTTTAAAACAGCTCTTTCAGAGTTGTGTTTTCTAATTCCAGATTATCTCAGGATTTTTTTCCTGTATCTAATGTGACATTTTTCTGTGTCTTTGAATATTTACTGTTTCTTTGTTATACACTAGACATTTGGGATGAAGCATTCCAAATTTCTTTACCTTCTGATGAAGAGCATTAGGTTTGTTTTTCAAGGCAGTTCAGTTATTGACTGACCTGCTTGAACTCAGGGTGGCCTGGTTTTTATTAAGGTGTGTCTATTGGGTTTGCCTTCAGCATTACTAGAATGCCTTTAATTCAGAGACATACTTTAATTCTGAAATATCCACTTCTGGAGTGTCAGTGTAAACCTAATGTGTCAAGGCCCTTAAACAGGAAAATCGTAAGGCATTGCATCATTGTTCCCTGCAGTAGGAGTAACCTAGATGTTTCTACTCAGCTTCGTTGTTACTTTGTTTGGTTTCTGATTGAATTATTCTACTGGATTCTTTGAAGACTTTTGCAAACACAATATATAAGCCAGTTAAATATGTGAGCAGAGTTTTCATGTGGACTGGGGACTTCTTCCTACAGCTTCTCCTTTAGATTTTCAGTCTTTTCTTTCCCTCGGTGGTAAGGATGGCACCCAGGGTATTGCTCAAACTGAGCACACATTGTATACTGAGCCACAGTCCCTCTCTAGATCTCCTTTCTTATTGTCCCCCAACTTTGAGGACCTTGAGTTCTGTTCCCAGGCATTCAAGCTGTCCAACAGAAGAGCATGGCACATGAAGTAATGAGGCAAGAGGATTGCGTGTTCCAGGTCAGCTTGAACTGTTGGACATTGTCAAAACAACAAGAACAAAAAAGTGGCAGTTCTGTCACCAGTTGTCAGGATTCGGACTGATGTTCTAGGTTCTGGGCCTATTATTAAAGAATAAAATAAAAGCCGGCCCAGATTGCATAGTAGCCAAGAAATAAACCCAGAGTGATGGACTAGGCCAGAATACACAAAGGGAAGTAAAGACCTCAAAGGCTCTAAGTCAGTGCTTCTTTGTGGTTTAGAGAAAGGGATGGCTGTGAAAAGGTAAGGGGGCACAGTTTGGGTGGATCTCTGTTTTAAGTGATTGGATTGTATGATTTTCTAAAGGATATGCTGATTCCCACCGTGAATCTGATTTTAATCATGCATGCCCAATTATGCATTGGCGTGAGGTAGTGAATAGGGAATTTCCCACAAAAGTTTACTTTGAGGACACAGTTTCCCTTACTGTAAAGGTACCCAAAACTAGTTCAGGCCAGACTGATCTTTCTGGCCTTGTGCTTGAATGCAATGGAAATATTGAATAAAATCAGTCCAGGTGTGATAGTCTTCAAGGAGAGGAGAAACCCCCATTCCATTCTCAGAATTGAGTGTACAGTAGCCCGATACAGACAGGAGGGCTGAGGTTGCCAGGTGCTATTTTTTTCCTCCCAGAAATAGGTGCGTGCATACGTGTGTGTGTGTGTGTGTGTGTGTGTGTGAAGTGCATTCAAGTAAAGGAGCTAACAAGGAAGCTACATTACTAGACGAGGGGTGTGTGTATCCTATATGAAGAGGAGTCCCACGTAACTAAACGATTCCCTTGGCTTGTCTGTCTCAGTGCTCCAGGAATCCCAGCTTTGGAGCATCTCTTAGAATGGCGACTTTTCCTAAGACAAAAGCTGCAAACATGAGCTTCCCTGCTTTAGTTCTCTTTTTTCACTCAGTTATTCGCTCATGCCTCCAAATAGCTTTTAACTTAAAAATTTTAGTTTTTTTATTTGGTTTAATTCTTAGCTGTGGGAAGCTTATAATGCTATAACTACTCCATCATCAGACATGCAACCTTTTTGTGTTTGTTTCCTAGTAGTAGGGCTGGCTAGTGATGAGTTTTTTGCCAGGAGAAAAATTGGTTTGGCTGTGTGTGCTGGAGAATGCAAGGCCTTAAAGGCCAGACAATGGCTATTTTACATGAAGAAGCATGCAATAGGGAAAGGGTCATGTCTGACTTATAGATAGCTTTTGTTTTTAAATATTAGAATGATGCTGACATTTATTATAATTCATGGAGAGACTTGACATGTATTTAAATGAATTGGCATGGTATTTCCATCATTTACATGAAGCAAATGTCAGAACAGAAGAGCCTCAATTTATCCTTGTAATTATACGTCCTTCCTCCCCCCTCTCTTACTGTTTTCTCCCTCCCCTTTCCCCTCTTTTCTCCCTTTTCTTTCTCCTTGACTCCCAGATTTTTATTCTGTTTTGAAGAGCTGAATAAAATTGTCTTATATTAATAGTAAACCAGAGAGAAACTAAAATCAGGGCTATCCTATGCTGAAATGGCAACATAACAATTTTCAAAACATATAGAGGATTCTACAATTATAATAGGTAGTTCTATGTAAAACCTTGGAAAGGGTTTTGGTTGAGGCTTGCTATAAAATTGTATTATTTCATGGAGTAAACTGGAAAAGTTTTATTTGGGGCAAAGACTAGAGAGAATTATCTAAAATGTTGACAACTATTTCACAACAGGGCTATGAAGGGTCGTTTGCAATAAATTTTTAAAATAAAGGGGATTAGACTCTGTTAAAATTACTTCCTAGGGCAATTTCAACAGGGACTGACAGATGGTGGTCTAGGTCTTTCTCTTGGGCATCAAGGATTTGAACTCTTCAGTCTGTCATACTTATGTCTTATACTTTCTAGCTTAGACATAAGATATGCCAGACAGCATTTAGTTAGGAACAATAGCACTTTAACATCAATTTTAAATGGCAAAACCAGTAGCACAAAGGATGGAAGTACCAAAAAACCCCCAAACTACCAAGAAATAAAAACAAAAAACCATAAATAAACTCTGAAAGAGAGTCATACTGCATGTAAACTAAAACGTGAAAGCCTTGTTCAGCACACAAATGTACTTATTGTGACTCAAATTTTTTTTTCACTCTGCATATCTGCAAATAACTAGGGGATGTGTTTCTACAAATACTTATTTGGGGGAAGGGTCACACATACGTTGAGGCAAGTGGGAATTATGGACTCTGCAAATGAATACCAACTGTATTAATTAATGTCTTAGAGACTGTACATTCAAGCACATACTTGATTATGTGTTCTGTGTTCTGTTAGAGCAGCAGTTCTCAATCTGTGGATGAAGACCCTTTGGCAAGCCTCTATCTCCAAAGTATTTACATTATGATACATGAAAGTAGCAAATACAGTTATGAAGTAACAGCAAAATAATTTTATGTGGTGATATATTATTTATGGTCTAATAAAGCCACTGAAGATCAGAATGAAAAGCTAGCCACAGCCATAGAAACTGGGCAGTGGTGGCACACACATTTAATCCTAGAACTCAGGAGACAGAGGCAGATGGATCTCTTTGAGTTCAAGGCCACTCAGGGCTACATGAGAGTGAATCAGTCTAAAAGAGAAACAGAGCTCATGCCTTTAATCTCAGCACTAGAGAAGTATATAAGATAGGAGCAGGTCATTTAGTCTCCAGCCACGGTGAGGACAGGATCCCCCCCGCCCCCAGCCCTGGTAGAGGTAAGAGCTCTCTGGTAACTTAGCTAGCTTTGCCTCTCTTCTTTGATATTCTGTGGCTTTATTAGATCATAAGCAATATATCACCAAATTTTGTGGTAGGAGTCACCACAACATGAAGAACTGTATTAAAGAGTCACTGCTTTAGGAAGGTTGAGAACCACTCTGCTAGAGCAGACAGAAGTGAGCATTTGTCTATCATCTACCCAATGGCATATATCATGTGAGACACTTGCACGTAATTTCTCTCTTTTACATTAATTCTTGAAGTTTTTACTAAAAAGGGAACAGAATGAGTAGGCAAGTTGACAAATTCACATAGCCAACATGATGTAGCTTAAGCCCAGCTCCGCAGAAGCATGGCCCTGGGATGGCTACTCATGTTGTTCCCATCTCTTGACTTGCTAAGCTTTTGGTTGGATGGAGAATAGAGGGAACAGAGAGGAAAACATGAAGTTAGGATATGTGGTTGTGAGTGCTTTCAGAGGAAGGTAAGGTGAAGAAGCAGCCTCCTACTGGGGCAGTGTGGAAAGGATTCCAGTAAGTGTATCATCAGGCGTGGCTGAAAAGGGAGAAAACAACAGTTTGTATCTGACTTCCTGCAGGAGTCCAAGTATGGATGACTAAGGCCATTTCTTTGTAAATTTCATTTGTAAAAACAGTGTTTTTATATTTTTCTATTTTATATATACATGCAGTATCCTTTGATCATATTCATCCTCATTGCCTCCTCCTAACTCCTCTTGGTTTCACTCCCATAAGCTTCATGTCCTATTTTTTTAACCTACGTAGTCTGTGCTGCCCATATATTCTGGGTGTCAGGACATGCATTGGAGCAAGTCCACATACAAGAGGTCATGGCCTTATAGAAAATTGAATCTTCTTCCCCAGAAGCTGTTACTTGCTGCCAATTGCTTCTCCATTAGTAGGTGGGGCTCTAGAGCTAGCTCTCCTTGCTGGAATTTTGACTGGCTTAATTTTGTTCAGGAAGTCACAGCTGTTGGCTGTTCATGAGCTGTCATGTTGGGAAGACACTGTTTTGTCCCACTATTCCCCAAACTGTAGCCTTCAGAATCTCCTTCTTTTCCAAGATGGTCCCTGAACCTCAAGGCTGCTTTTTTTCTTATTTTAAAATTATTTTTTACTTTAATATATCTGTGCTGTATTTATTTCATTTCCCCTTCCTTCTTGCCTCTCCTATATTCCTCCAGCTCCCTCTCAAATTCATGGAATCTTTTAAATTATTACTACCTATATTATAATGAATAACTCTATACATCTGGGGTTGGGGATTTAGCTTACTGGTAGAGCACTAGCCTAGCAAGCACCCAGGCTTTGGTCCTCAGGTCCAGAAACACACACACACACACACACACACACACACACACACACACACACACACACACACACACACACCAATCATGGGGTTCATCTCTGGGAAAGAGTGGCCATATCTGTCTCAGTAGTTATTAATTGTCTGTAGCTCTTCATCTAGTGGAATCATTGCTCAGGTCTTTTTTAGGCAACCAGAGTGTTGAAATTTCATGGATGTAGCTTCTCTGTTATATATAGAAGGCACAATGTTACAGCAGATGCACTGGTTCTCTGTTACAGTCTTTCCACCCTTGCTTCTGCAATGTTCCCTGAGCCTTAGGTGTAGATGGACCGATTAGGGCTGGACACCTCACAGTCAGTTGTACCCTTCATTTTGGTCTGTTGTGGCTTTCTGTAATGATCTCTATCTGCTGCAAAAGGGAGTTTCTTGGATAAGGGGTGAGAACTGCATTTATCTGGGGCTATAAGGATGCACACTTAGAATGCTGTTAGAGATTACACTGGTTTGGGAAAGTGGCAGGAATAGGTTCCCCTCTAGCTTCCATGACCCCATCAGCCATGGGGAGTTGGCTTGGTTTACACTATCAGACACGAATTTCAGTCCAGTTGGACAGTAGTTGGTTACTGCTCACATAGAAGGGCTACTGTGGCACCCTTAGGATTATACAAGGCTCCCTCTTTAAGGAACTATGGAATAAGCTCATTATGTTTCTCCTGGTAGTGCCACATCCCTTTGAGTCCTTATCATTTCTAATGTTCCGTGCAATGTTCAAGCCCACTGGCAATACAGACCTGCAAAAAGATGGCTGTTTGCCCATTCCCCGTTTCTAAGAGTGTGAGTCTTATCTTAGACTAAATTGTAAGGTTGCTAACAGGCATTACATTTCTGTGGCCTTTATAGTATAGTGTCAAGCACAGAGCAGATACTGTGCTCATAAACCAAGGTTGACTGCTTTAGTTTCCTGGTAGAGGTTTTATGAATATGAAATAGGTATGGTT
Organism: Mesocricetus auratus; assembly: GCF_017639785.1. Classification (NCBI taxonomy): domain Eukaryota; kingdom Metazoa; phylum Chordata; class Mammalia; order Rodentia; family Cricetidae; genus Mesocricetus; species Mesocricetus auratus. The sequence continues at coordinate 44,241,690 of NW_024429182.1, forward strand.
TTGAAGTTTATATCACAGATTCTCAAAAATGAGGCCATTATCTTCTTTGCCACCTCCCATTAGACTGTTGCCTTCAGCCATCCAGAATATGTGTGGATGTTTCCTCTTTTTGATCTCTTTGCCTTCTTGCATTTCTGGTATCTATTGTGTCTCCCTGAAGCATAAAGTCCCCTTGTCATCTGGTTCTGTCCTTGAACTGAACAAAATCCTCACAAGCAGGCCATGAGTTGAGTCACTCGTCTCTGTCTCCAGAGGAGTTGATCTCCCCTGACAAGGTTTGGTCTGGTTCTAGTGGCACAGTTAGTGACAGCCCAAGCATGTAGCAGCATGTGACCTGGCTCCTTCTGAAAACTGTGTAGTCGTCAGAACTGTCACACAGTCAGAACAAGTTAATTCTATGCCAGCCGAAGGGCAAGCAGCAATAACACAGGGCCTCTGGAGAGGGTGCTCTCAAGCAGTGTCTGTAGCCACCCAGCTGCTCTACTCCATGGCAGAGCTGACAGGCTGCATGGGGTTCCATAAACCTACGGAAAAGACTTGGCAATTTTCTGTCAGATGGGTGGTGCTACAGGTCCTGTTAGCTGTAATCTGGGAACAGCCATTTCAGCAGGGACCATTTTTAGCTTAAAGAAAACTGCTCTTGACCCTTCCCTGCTTTGGTTCTTGTTTTTCTCTCCATAGCTAATGAGAATGATTATTGGTTAGATGCATATTTGTGGGTTTCCCTGGAGACAGAGGCTGACAAGCTGCTGGTCTCATTAAAGAGTATTTTTTTGCACTGAGTTCTTAAAGAAACCCTTGGTTTCTGATACAAAGAGAGATGTCCCAAAAGAAGTTCACAGTATGACTATGGAACAGCTAAGAAAAGAGCACAAACACTAGACCGATTTTCTAAAAAGTCTGAAATTACGTTAAGTAAGATTTAATGAATTATATGTGATGTCCTCTAATGATCATGCCTTTTCTATGTTCTTTACATGTCAAAACTTGAGTATCCTTTAACATTTAGAAGAAAAGCCCCCCTCTCAAATAAACCCTCCTCAAGAGGTTTGAAGATATATTTCTGTATACTTTCAGTGTATTTATTATACAGCATTTGAATATGACCTCTTGCATTTTTGTCTTTTTCTCTATACTGTGACTAAGGTTAAGAGTCATGTCCTGTTGGGAAATGTATCTGCAATGCCTCAGAGATGTCTACCGTAAGTGGGATACTAAGTGGATGGCTGAAGTCTTCATGAAGGATCTTTGCTGATAAAGTGTGGAATGAGAAAAAAATTGTGAGCAGATGAAGAGCAGGATTTAATCAGGAGAATGAAAAATGACTAATATTTGCAATAAAATATATGAATATGATATCATGAACCCCTAAGAATACTAACAAGATGGAAGCCAGACATTTGAAAAGTGTTATAGGCAATTTAAAAATTAAAAGGACATTTACAGGCTGTGCTTACCACAGTGATTGGGACAGATGGTATGAGGTCAACACATGGCACAAAGCTTGCATGCTATTCTGTGTTCTCTGCTTGGGATCATGATCTACAGAGAGCCACACACTGGAGAGGAAACATGAAATTAGAGGAGGGAACTTGGCTATGGTCAGTAGCTTCAAGTCTCTGGGACCCAGATCTACATAGTATAAGGTTTTGAAATTGGTGCTTGGGTATGGACCCAACTGGAATAAAAGTGATAGTGTGTTGAAAATTCCATATCTTCTGATTTTCAACTGTATTTCCTCCATTTCTTCTGCTGCATTGCTGACTGTTTCGCATGCTGTTGAATGGCCTCTTCCCATGCCTTCTCTATATAGCAGCTAAGGTGATGAGAATCTAGTCTTGTTACTCCATTATCAAACCAATGCAACTCCTTTCTGTCATAAACAATATCCAAAGAAGGGTTAGAGGACAAAGGAGGGTAATGTGAGATATGAATGAAATCTATAAAATGGCAGTGTATTGGTCAGAACTCTCTAAAGAAATACAAACAACAACAAGAACTCTTGGGGGAGGGTCTAGGCCCTGCCCTGAATGAAATGACAGACTATGGACACCTTCATGGAGGGCCTCACCCTCCCTGGGGAAATGAGGGGATATTGGAGGGATTGAGGGGAGGGCACAGGAGGAGGGGAGGGAAACGGAGAGGGACCTGGAACTGACTTGTGAAGCAACCTTGTTTCTAATTTAAATTTAAATTTAAAAATAAATAATAATAATGAGAATGAGGTAACAAGCCATGAGCCATGTGGAGAAAGATAGATAAGAAATATGGGTTAATTTAAGGGTAAGAGTTAGCTAGTAAATAGCCTGAGCTATTGGCTGAACACTTATACATAATATTAAGCCTCTGAGTAGTTATTTGGGGACTGGTAGGTGAGAGAGAAATGTCTGACTTCACTTCACACTGCCAGAATGAAGCTAGATTCTTGATCAAAATAATCACATGAATATACATTTTCAATGTCAGACAAGATGTTCAGAATCAGTGTCTATAACTACTCAGACAGACAAACTCAGACAAAACTTATACCCTTCTCACTATTGTACAAGTCTGACTCAAAAATTCCCTCCAGTGTCTACAGATACTCTACAGATCAAGTTTTAGAGTACAGTTCTGTGGTTTTGCTCTAGGTTCTGAGAGTGTGCAGTTTAGTGAGGACCTTTTTCCTCTAGGGCTGTCAAGCCTATGAACAAATATATATACACACACATATCACATATATATGTTATATATGTAAGATATCAAACAGTATATATTTATATATAATATATACATGTAATATATAACAAGTATCTAATGTAATATATAATTATATACAATACAATATATATTACATGCATATAACACAATATTATAACTATAAAACATGTATATGACATGCATATATATGTGTGTCACATATATGTTATATATCATACATATTATATATAATACACACATATATGTTCATATATATATTACACACACATACACACACACACACACACACACACACACACACACACGACTTCTTGGCAGTGTTCCAGTAGAGGAAGTTTCCTGATGTCTGTTCACTCTGAAGGTGCAAGTGCTATGTGCAGATTTTGTTTATTTCTCTTTTGCTGCACTTAAATTCTTTTTGCACTGAAATATAGTATAATGTAGGTTTTCTAAGACTCTGTTTCTTGTTGCAATCCCTCTTATTCCCATAGATAATTCCTCTGGGATAGATTCGGGTCGTTTTCTTCTGTTCTTTTCCCTTAGTGTTCTGCTTTGTTTTGCTATTAAAAGTAGAGATTTTCTGTCACTTGCCTCTTGTGATAGCGGTCATCCAACAACAACTCAGTTATTTCCCAGATAGTCTAGCCGACCATGCATCTGTACCATCTGCCACTAACACGAGGGAACCATGTTTATCTTACACTCCATTCTCTAGCAAAGTGTCACACAAAAGGGAGGCACACTGTGTAATTTTTCTCTTTAAAATATTTTTAGGTTAGAATAAAATTAATGGATTTAAGCATGGTACCTTCATAAAATGCCACTGTACTTTGTTCTCAAACATCCCTTTTCCTATTGCTCTCTTCTGTACCTCAGCTCTGTAAATGATTCCTTTCCTCCCAGTTATCCTCCTTTGCTGTCTTCCTACTGTATCTATTCCGTAACATTCCATATTCCATCTCCCCTCTGACCTTTTTCTTACCTATCAGGATCCTATATCCATATTCACAACCTACAAATAAAAGTACACACACACACATCCCTCTTCAAATGTAGGTTCTTCATATGAGTGAAAATATGATACTTGTCTTTCTATGTCTGGGTTATTGTGCTTAACGTTATTTTTACTTGTATCTATCATGCCGCAAATGTTACAGCTACAATAAAATTCCATTGTGTATAAGTGTTACATTTTCTTTATCTAGTCACCTGATGGTGGAGATTTAGGTTGGTCCCATTTCTTGGCTATTGTGGTTGATGAAGTAATGAACAAAGATATTTAAGTTCCTGTTAAAAGGATTTATTTAGCTGGGCGGTGGTGGCGCATGCCTTTTAATCCCAGCACTCGGGAGGCAGAGGCCGGCGGATCTCTGTGAGTTCGAGGCCAGGCTGGGCCGACAACCTCCAAAACAATACAGAGAAACCCAGTCTCATAAAAACCAAAAAAATAAATAAATAAAAGGATTTATTTATTTTATATGTGTGATTGTTTTGTCTCCATGTATGTGTGTGCCTTGGTGTGCAAAGATGCCTGATGAAGTTTCAGGTCCCCTGGAACTGGAGTTTTTATGGATGTTTGTGACTCTATATGTGCTTGGAATAGAACCCTTGTTCTCTGTAAAAGCAACAAGTGCTCTAAACACCTAGCCTTTTAAGCAGACCCCCACTTTGTATATAAGTGTGTAAGCATTACAGTTGGTATAAATGAGTTATATGGTAGTTCCTGTCCTACCAGATTTTAGAAGAAATGTTATCAGGTTTTCTCCATTTATTATAATGTCGGATATAGGTTTGATTAATACAGTCTTTATTATGTTGAGTTATGCTACTTCTATTTATGGTTCCTTCAAATTTTTTTTCCAAAAAAAGAATGTTGAATTTTGCTTAGTGACTTCTCTGCATTGAGATCATTACTTGGTTTCTGTCCTAAATCTATTTATATATAAAATTATACTTACAGATTTGTGTATGTCTAAACAGTCTTGTACCCATGCAATGAAACAAAATTTGCCGTTATTATTGTTGTTGTTAGTTTTCATCCTCTTCCTCTATTATTATTGTTCATTATTATTATTGCTTCCTTCAGCCCTTCCTCTTCCTGAAACATGTCTCACTTTGCAGTCCTGGTTGGCCTGCAGCTGATTATGTAGACCAGCCTAGCCTGAAACTCAAAGAGGTTAGCTAGCCTGCTTTTGCTTCCCGAGTGCTAGGATCAAAGACATGTGCTACCAGGTCAGACTTACAGAGATGCTCTTCTTAACATTCTCTTAAAATTGATGTGCATGACTTTGATGAAAAGCATTTGGATCTGTGTTATTAAGGGAAATTGGTTCACAGCTTGCTTTATTTGTTGTGTACTTGCCTGGCTTTAGTATCAGGCTAATGCCTACTTCACACAGTGACTTGAGCAATGCTGTTTTCCTTTGTGTATTGAGGAAAAGTTTGAGGAACATTGGTGTTTGCTTTAAAGGTTTGGTAGAACTTGGCAGCGAATCCATTTTGTTCTAGTCTTGGGAGTCTTTTTGCCATTGTGTCATTTTTGTTGATTGTTATTGATCTTTTAAAAATTGTTTTTGTCATCTCAATTTAAAATTGTAAGATATCATATTTGCCTAAGAATTTTTTTCTAGATTTTCCTGTTTTGAAAATACATTTTCAGAGTACTCTCTAATAATTCTCTGTATTTCATTGTAACCTGTAATAACCTTCCCCTTTCCATCTCTAATTTTATTAATTTGGGCTTATTCTCCTTTGGCTAGTTTGAGTACAGATTTTTAAATTTTATTTTTCAATCCTTATTTAATTGATTTTAGGTATTATTTTTTCAGTTTTCATTTCATAATTCTGTTCTGATCTCCCTATTTCTTGGGGTTTGCATTTTTCTTTTGGTACCTTGAGGTGTATCATTAGGTTATCTATTTGTGATCTTTCTGATTTTTCAATGAAAACACTCAAAGCTATAAACTTTCCTCTTAGAACTGCTTTGGCTCCACCCCAAATGTTTCTGCTTTCATTCTCATTTGATAGTAGGAAAAATTTTAGTTTCCTCATTTTTCAGTGACTCACTAGTCAGTCAGTTCTGTAGTGTTTTCAATGTTCATATGTATTTTTTAGTTTTTACAGTTTTATTTGTTATTGATGTCTAGTTTTAACATTGTTGATCTGATGAGACAAATTATTATGAATCCTTGTAATTATTAAGACTTGACTTATGGCCTAGAATGTGATCCATTTTTAAAGGAGATTCTATCAGCTACTGAGAAAATGTTTTTTGTCCATATTCTGTAAATATTTGTATATTTGACCTGTGGTAAAGCTTTACTTTGGGGTTTCTTCATTGACTTTTAGTTTGGGTCACCAATGTAGATATGAGAATGTGGTATTGAAATCAGCCACTATTATCGTATCAGGATCTACCTGATTTTTTTGTGTCCATTGATGTTTCTTTTGTAAAATTGAGAGCCCCAGTATTTGGCCCATGAGCATTTTGTTTTCAGTTTATTTATCAGGTAGCAACAGACACACAGTTCGTCAGTTTCTTTCAGTTGATACATTGTTCCCACTCTTTGATCATCTGAGGGTGTCTTCACTAGTGAGGTGGGTTTTCAAGACAAAAGAAAGCTATTATCTATTTCTTTTTTATTATTTATTTTTAAATTTAAATTTAGATTAAAAACAAGGTTGCTTCACAAGTCAGTTCCAGGTCCCTCTCCGTTTCCCTCCCCTCCTCCCGTGCCCTCCCCCCAACCCTCCCAATATCCCCTCATTTCCCCAGGGAGGGTGAGGCCCTACATGAAGGTGTCCATAGTCTGTCATTTCATCCAGGGCAGGGCCTAGACTCTCCCCCAAGAGTTCAGGGTGAGAGTGCATCTCACATTGTTGGATGGGAGTTCAAAGTCCATGTATATACTTGTGATAAATACTGATCTACTGCCCAAGGCTCAATAGATTACCTAGGCCTCCTCACTGACACCCCCATTCAGGGGGTCTTGATGAGTCCCATGCTGGATTCCCAGGCATCATCCTGGGATTCAAGAGTTAACCCTTGTCAGGTCAGCTGTTTCTGGGGGTTAAACCAGCCCAGTCTTTTTTATTTTTTTATTTTTTGAGTTTTACGAGACAGGGTTTCTCTGTATTGTTTTGGAGGCTATTGGTCCAGCCCGGCCTCGAACTCACAGAGATCCACCTGCCTCTGCCTCCCGAGTGCTGGGATTAAAGGGATGCGCCACCACCGCCTGGCACCAGCCCGGTCTTAATCCCTTTGGTCATCAGTCCTCCCTCTCTGTTACTGGCTTTCTTGAGTTCAGCTCAGTACTTAGCCGTGGGAGTCTGCCTCTTCTTCTATCAGCCACTGAATGAAGGTTCTGTTTCCCAGACTCTCTGGCCATGGGATTGTAGGCTGGCACTCCCCAGATCTATGTCTAAAATCCATATACGAGAGAGTACATGCCATGTTTCTCTTTTTGTGACTGGGTTACCTCTCTCAGGATGGTTTCTTCTAGTGCCATCCATTTGCCTGCAAATCTCAGGATTCCATTGTTTTTTTTTTCTGCTGAATAGTACTCCATTGTGTAAATGTACCACATTATTATCTATTTCTTAACCCATTCACCAGTGTCTCTTTACTGATGAATTGATGCTATTTATGTATATTTATTCTGACAAGTGTTTATTCTTGTGTGTGTGTGTGTGTGTGTTGGTTGGGTTATTGTTTGCTCTTTACTTTCTCCCTGTTTGGTGTCAGGGGCTTGCTTGTTTTCTAGGGTGGACTCCTTCCTAAATCTCCTTTTCCCACCCATTCATCTGTTGAACTGTAATCTTTGCAGTGTTTTCAGGATGGAGACTGGTTTTCTTCCTCCTCTGTGTAACTGGAATTCTTCTGCAGTGCTGGCTTGAACCGCTTTAGTTTGTGCCTGTCCCTTATTCTTCCACTGATTTAAAATGATCTTTGCTGACTATAGCTCTAGTAGTTGACATCCATGTTCAGGACTTGAAGAATATACATCATTATATGCTTAACTGGTTTTTGGCATTTGTGGTGGTTTGACTGAGACCGCCTCCCCCTATATATGTTCATATATTTGTTTGCTTATTCCCCTACTATAAACGGTTTGGAAGGATTAGGACCTTGTTGGAGTAGGTATGTCCTTGTTGGATGTGGTGTGTTGTTGAGGTGAGTTTCAATGCTTCAAAAGCTCTTTCTATGAATGCTGACTGTGGGTCAGAATGTAAAGCTTTCAGCTACTACTCTAGTGCCATGACTACTGCTCTGCCACGACAATAATGAACTAACCCTATGAAACTGTAGGCAAGCCCTCAGTTAAATGCTTCCTTTTATATGAGTTGCCTTGGTCACAGGGTCTATTCACAGCAGTAGAACAGTAAGACCTACTGGTAAGAAATCTGATGCTATTCTGATATCTGTGCCTTTATAAGTAAGTTGTAATTTTTACTTTTTTTTCGACATCTTGTCTATAATATGTTATAGTTCTTCTCTGGTCATATCTAATTGCCTCTTGTAGTTTAATGTCTATTTCTCTATATGTGAAGAAATTTCTACTGTAACATCGCTGAATAGATTGTCTATCCCTTACTGTTTAATTTAGCTCCTTCTTTTATCCCATGCATTCTTAGGTTTGATCCCTAGATTGTGTCCCAGTTTTCCTTATTTATAGTTATGGTGGCTTGATTGAGAAATGTTCCCCATAGTCTCAGGCATTTGAACACGTGGTCCCACTTGGTGGTGCTACTTGGGGAGGTTTAGGAGATGTGACCTTGCTGTAGGAAGGGTGTCACTTGAGGGTGGATGTTGAGAAGTTTAGACCTCACCCTGTTTCTAATTTGCTCTCTCTGCTCCATGCTTGAGTGCTTAGCTTCCGGTGCCTGCTGCTTGCTGCAATGCCATTGCTCCACCATGACAAGATTTCACCCCTCTAGAACTGTATAGGCCAAAGTGAACTCCTTTTTCCTCTTAAGTTTCCTTTGGTTAGGGAGCTTTTACACAGCAGAAGAAAAACAAATAATACAATAGTAGGATGCCGTATTTTGCCAACTTTGTCCTCCATCTTTCTTTCTTCTGCTTGCTTCAGTCTGTTACCAATATTCTTCACTAATTTTTGTTTGAGTCACTGAGTTTCTACATTTCCAGCATTACTATTTGCTTTATTTAAATATTAATTTTCTTGAGGGATTTTTCCATATTGTTGATTTTATCATATTTTACAAACTTTCTTCTCCATGTTGCTGGCTCTTCTCTCCAGGTCTTAGGTTGATTTCAGCCACTTAATTTGCATAATTTTGAGGTTAGTAATCATGCTTATTAGTAAGACTTACTGAATTAGTAAACTTTTATGTCTTCATCAATAAAACGAGAGCATTGAACTAGGGTCCCAAAGAACTTTAAAGAACTTTTTTATTGTAGTTCCCATACTTGAAAATAAAACTTAAAGATAAAAAGAATGTTTACTTTATTGAAAAAATAGTATACTATTACTATTACACATGTTAATGTGTAACAAATTTTATGAACTGTAATTGTACTTTATAAATAAAAATAAATTAAGAATGATATTACTTTACATTTTTTCAAATATCTTGTCTTAGTGGAAGATAGCTTTTGGGATTTAGTGGAAACATATTAAGAAAAGTAGACATCCATACTATGATTCCACATAGGGTCCCTTGCTGAGTGTTGGTGCCAGGTTTTTGGACTTCCCAGGACCAAAGGGATATGAGATGAATAAAATTCTATTGCATAAACACACACACACACACGCACACACGCACGCACACGCGGCTCACACATGGTTGCTGCAAAAGAGAAATATTTTAATAGCACTTTCCTGATTGTGGATACTATGTTAGGATGCAATATCAGAACTTTAAAGTTTCTTTAAAGTTAGCTGCTCTGTGGTACTTGAAGTCACATTAATGAGCTTTTACTACTTGTTGCATCAACTCCAAGCTAGTTTACCTTTCACCATTTTACTTTTAAAGATAGGACATCACCAAGTAGCCAAGAGCATTCTTGTGCTTTGACTCTGCATCAGCCTCCTGAGTGCCGTGATTATAGATGTGTAGTTTAGTTTCAGTTATTTTCTTCTTCTGTGATAGAACACCATCCAAAAACAACTTGCAGGGGAAAGAATTTATTTGGCTTACACTTCCATATGGTAGTCCGTTATTAAGGGAAGTCAGGGCAGGAATTCAAAGCAGGAACCTGGAGGTAGAAACATATAGAGACCATGGAGGAACACTGCTTACTGACTTGTTCCTCCTGGATTTCATGATTTGCTTCCTTCTTTCCTGACTTCTTCTTTTTAAACTTATTTGTCATGTATACAGTGTTCTGCCTGCATGTATACCTGCATACCAGAAGAGGGCACCAGATCTCATAACAGATGGTTGTAAACCACCACAAGGTTGCTGGGAATTGAACTCAGGACCTCTGGAAGTGAGATCAGTGCTTTTAACCTCTGAGCCATCTCTTCAGCCCTGTTTGCTTTCTTGTACAACTCAGGATCATCTGCCAAGGGAGAGCACTATCCACACTGGGCTGAACCCTCCCATCAATCAAGAAAATGCCCTACAGGGTTGCTTATATGTTAGAGACATGTTTTCAATTGAGGTTCCCTCTTCTTGGATGATTGAAACTTGTATCACGTCTGAAAACAAAACAAAACAAAAACCATCAAAATAACCAAACAAAACTAATCCCACAGTTATGTTGTCAGGCTTGTCATATATGATCTTAGGATCTTTGGAAAATATTGTTTACTGAGCTATGTGGCATTTCTAAATATTGGCATTCTTTTATCTCCTAAACAATCATTAATGTCACAGATTTGGGAGACAGATCTTTTTATGTAGGGTAGGCTGACCCTAAAGTTGAGATTGTCCTGCCTCAGCCTTCCAAGTGCTAGAATTAGCCAGACTTGTGCCACCAAGTCTGGCTAATGACAATAGTGACTGGTATAGATTACAATTCAAAGAGCTGCTTATGAGACTTTCTGTGAGACAAGTGTCACTTTTGGACATGCAGCAAAAACACTTTATACATAGTTTTCATTTTGACACATACAACATTAGGAAGATATATCTTTAAGAGATTATATTTAATAACTAAATTTTTACTGCTTCATCAAGGATTTTGAGGCAAATCCATTTTTTCTTATATCCTTCCCAACAATTTAAAAACAAAAACAAAAACCCGTGAGCCCATGAATTGATATGTGCTAAAATTCCAGCAGGTTTCATCAGCATTGATTCTGTATAGCTAATGAAAATGGTAATGAATAAGACAGTCAATATCTTAGAGTTTTTACAAAAATGCTTTTAAAATTATTTTTTAAATATTATAATGAAATCATTTCTTCCTCTCAAATTATCCCACAAACCCTCCTTGCTCTTTTTCCCCAATCCATACCCTCTTTTTTCATTAATTGGTGTGTGTGTGTGTGTGTGTGTGTGTGTGTGTGCGTATTCTTAAATACAATAACCTGCTCAGTCATATAATGTTTCTTGTATGTATGTTTTCAGGCCTGACCATTTGGTATTGAAGAGTCGGTGAGCTCTCCCCTGGAAAGACTACTTCTCCACCTCTCAGTAGTCCTTAATTCTTTGTGTAGAGTTTAGACACTGTGAACTTTCCTTTGTCCATGTTACATGTCTCTTGGTGACATTCTTGTCCAGTCCATGTTTAGGCAGTCATGTTGGTAAGACTTTATGAGTGTAGCTTGTGACATTTCAGGGAGACAGTCTCACAGCAAAGTCCCTGTTCTCCAGCTCTTAACATTTTTCTGCCACCTCTTCTGTAATGGTCCCTGAGCATTGGTTTTTGATCCTCCGGTCTGCCTGATAGGGTTTCAGGGACATGTCAGTGTACAGACCATTCTTTAAGAACAAATCCTAAGAATTATATTATGTTACTCAGTGATGATCTTGGAAGAGGAGAGGGCATATGATCCAGTCTACTGAAACTTAACTTTTATGCATTGATGTTGTACACCAATTACATGTTAGTTCATTCATATCTTCATTTCCCTTGGTCTTTCCAATTCCACAGGTGCATCAACTTAATGTTGTGATAAGGGTTGTCAGATAAACCCCCAAATCCACTGTCCATTTTCCTAGATAGCCTCATTTGATTAAATATGACTGCCAGACTGTCAACTATGTCATTGCAAGGCTCGACTATGTAATGTTTAAACTTTCTTGCCACTGGTTGAGTGACCAAAAGCCAATGGACGGTAAAGAGAACCTGGGAATGACCTGTCGGAGAAGAGGTGGCTGTATTCTGAATGTTCCCAAACACCATTCAGTAATAAGCAAGATGCCTTCCTATTGCTTTGAACCTCACAGTTTAGGTCTAGTTATTATAGCAATTAGCTTTTCCTAACACTGGCTTGAGTAATAACCTTTTAATTGGAATTCACAGTGATTCATCTTCCTCAGTGAAATGTAAATTGAAGTTGTACTAAAAGACTGACATCATTAAAGCCTTCTTTTCACAGAAATATGCTGGAAAAGGACACCCTTTTAAAATTTATGACAGATTCTCCTTGTGCCTCCCAGCAAAGACCTGGTTCCAATAAGTGGATACCACAAGGAGTAATGAGGAACAAATATTTGTCCCTGAAACATGTAGGAGAGTACATTGCATTATTACTTACATATGTTCCACGTTGAGATGACTAGCCTCAGATACCCAGGGGTGTAGATAGGGAATTAAGCAGGAAATTGGAAATGTATTCTATGCAAAATACAATGAGAAAAGTAATTGAAGATAAAGTATAAATAGGATGACTAAGAAGCTTGAGAAGTGCTTTCAAATAATGGATATAGTTTTTCAAGGGGGAAGTAATTGAGTTGATTCCAAATTTAAAGCCTTTAAGGAATTGATTCTTTCTCTAATTACTGATCTTTCTTCTTGGTTTGAGAATGTGGTGCTCATTCCCCCCTAGTGTCAGTTAGAGACACAATTACAAAAATAATGGATGTGATCCTGCATGGCATTAAACTTTTTTTTCTTTTCTTTTCTTGCATTTGTATTCAATGCAAGTAAGCATTAAAAGCAAATAACTGGGCCATTTTTACAAACATTATTGTGCATTACTATATCTTATGCACATGATTGACATTACATTCAAAGATGCTGCTTCCATTGATTCTCCAATGATCATTTCCCATCTTAACTATCAGCAGAGCTCAATTTTATCAGCAATTTTTCACTTTTAAAAAATCACATTAGAATTAAATTACTACCAAGCTACTTTGAAAAAAGGCTAGTCACACTTGTATACTATCCAACAAACATTTGCTCACTGCATGTTATATGGTAGTACCAGAAATACAAACTATATGTGTAACTTCTGTTTTAAGTACTCTCACAATCTCATGGGGATCCTAATACATTGTAATTGTGAGCTAGGCAAGATCATGGGGCAGTAAGAACCCGTCCTCCCCACTGACTCCAAGCTCTATTACAGGGCTATAGTCCTGAAAACAGCTTGGGTATTGGCACAAAAATAGACAGGTAGACCCATGGAATTGAATTGAGCACCCTGATATTAACCCATACATGTATGAACACCTGATCTTTGACAAAGAAGCTAAAATTATACAATGGAAAAAAGAAAGCATCTTCAACAAATGGTGCTGGCATAACTGGATGCTGGCATGTAGAAGACTGCAGATAGATCTATGTCTATTGCCATGCACAAAACTTTAAGTCCAAATGGATCAAAGACTTCAACATAAATCCAGCCATACTTAGAAAAAAATGGGGGTACCCTTGAACGAATTGATACAGGAGACTGCTTCCTGAACATAACTCCTGTAGCACAGACACTGAGATCAACAATTAATAAGTGGGACCTCCTGGAACTGAGAAGCTTCTGTAAGGCAAAGGACACAGTCAACAAGACAAAACTACAGCCCACAGAATGGGAAAAGATATTCACTAACCCCATATCTGACAGAGGGCTGATCTCCAAATTTTACAAAGAACTCAAGAAGCAAGTCTCCAAAACACCAAAGGAGCCAATTAAAAAGTAGGGTACAGAACTAAGTAGGGAATTCTCAATAGAGGAGTCTAAAATGGCTGAGAGACACTTAAGAAAGTGCTCAACATCCCTAGCCATCAGGGAAATGCAACTCAAAACCATTCTGAGATACCATCTTACTCCTGTCAGAATGGCTGAATAAAAAACACCAATTGTAGAGAGAAGCCTTTCCGCCAGCCTGGTTCCAGAGTCACATCAGTCCCAAATAAACACACAGGAGGCTATATTAATTATGAAGCTGTTGGCCTTGCCTGTTTCTTACTGGCTAGCTCTGACTTAAGTATTTATCCCATAATTGTTAATCTAAGTGTTTCTCTTACCGGAGAACTTTCCGGGCTTCTTATCCCTATGGCAGTTACATCTTGACTCCCTCCTTCCCAGCATCCTCCTGGACTCCTAGTCCCACATATCTTGCTTCCCTATTGGCCAACAATGCTTTATTGACATATACACAGGACTTCCCCAACAACCAATGACAATTTATGCTGGCGAGGATGTGGAGAAAAGGGAACATTGGAAATCAGTATGGAGATTTCTCAGGAAATGGGAATCAGTCTACCTCAAGACCCAGCAATTCCCCTGTTAGGCATATACCCAAAAGATGCACATTCATACAACAAGGACGTCTGTTCCACTATATTCATTGCAGCATTATTTGTAATAGCCAGAACCTGGAAGCAACCTAGATGCCCCTTAACTGAAGAGTGGATAGAGAAAATGTGGTACATTTACACAATGGAGTACTATTCAGCAGAAAAAACCAATGGAATCTTGAAATTTGCAGGCAAATGGATGGCACTAGAAGAAACCATCCTGAGTGAGGTAACCCAGTCACAAAAAGACAAACATGCTATTTACTCACTCATATATGGATTTTAGACATGGATCAGAGGAGTGCTAGGCTACAATCCCATTGCTAGAGATTCTGGGAAAAAGAACCTTCATCCAGTGACTGATGGAAGCAGAGACAAACACCCACAGCTACATACTGAACTGAACTCCTGGAATCCAGTGACAGAGAGGGAGGACTGATGAGCAAAGTGGGCTGGTGAAACCCACAGAAACAGCTGACCTGAACAAGGGGGTGCTCTTGGACCCCAGACTGATGGCTGGGAGGCCAGCATGGGACTGATCCAGACCCCCTGAATGTGGGTGTCAGTGAGGAGGCCTAGGATCTATGGGGCCTTGGGTAGTACTTATCCCTGGCATACAAATGGACTTTGTGTGCCCATCCCACAATGAGGGATGCTCTCTCAGCCTGGACTCTTGGGGAAGGGCCTAGGCCCTGCCCTGGATGAAATGACAGACTCTGGAGATCCCCCATGGAGGATCTCTATACTGGAGAATGGAGTGGGGATTTGGTGGGGTTCTGAAGAGCCTGGTGTGAGGGAGAGGGAGCAAGGATTGACTCTGAAGCAAGCTTGTTTCTAATTTAATCTTTAAAAAAGTTCATTGAAGTTAAAAAAATAACACCACCCCCAAAGAGAAACCCAAAAAACAACAAAAAAACCAAAAACCCAAAAAACCGAAACAGCCTTCCCAAATTCCATTGATGCAATACTACAAAAATTTGTTTCAGATTCGTATTTCACATCAAAGGAGAGTAGGAGTCCTTCTTCTTAGGTAGTTAGGGTTCATGCCTTTAAAGTTCATCTCCTCATGTGATTCCCATCATGTGACCAAGAAAAAAAAACATGGCAAGTTGCACTCTGACTTTTAAAAGATAACACTTCAAGAAATGTATAAAATAGAACCATGAAGGGAAAAATGGAATGTACATGAACAGGAACACACTGTGCAACCACACATGTAAGCAGACAAATACGGTGCAGAGAATGGATATGCTATCAGTACTAGGAGATGTGGGGTAGTGGTAAGTGTTCAAATGCAGGTTTGCATGGGTACTGATAAATGCTGGCATGAATGGCGCCTCCTGTTTGGGAATTTATTATCAAACCATAACTCAAAGAGTGTTGCCTTGGCAGTCTCTTTACCTCTGCCCCCACCAAACTTCCTGGATTCCCTAGACTCACTCAGGAATCATTCCTATCTTGCTCAAGGCAATCTACTCCTGCCTGTTCAGTGATTTCTTTAGAATTTATTCGTTCTGAAAGAGTACAGTTTTCACATGCCTGTCTTCTCTACAGACATGGACAGGGCATGTTTTTTGAAGGGTGGCTTAGCACTCAGAAGACACATACTTACTGCTAACTGAATAGAGGCACTACAGAAGTCAAATTAAAATTCTCCCAGGGTAGAAGGGGGGGAGGGCACTATGGACTAAGGGTTAGCATGCTCCGAGGTAGCCCATTTTTGAAATAGGAAACTGGAAATCCTGTATTCATTCCTTGCCTTTAAGGAGTTTTTATTCACACATAGCTTAATGGCCACTTTTAGGGGAAAGTGAGGAAGTGTGTTAACTTTACAGGCTCCGTGTTCTCTTGCCATAGCTTTGATGAACTACAGTCACCAGCTGGGCCAGGCTTCTACACTGTGGAGAAATGTCCACAAGGGGCAACAACCAGGCCACTGCTTCATTTTCACATGTGATTCGAGCCCAAGCGTTAACCTTTCTCTAGAGGACTAGATGGTGCATTAACACCTCAAATCACTCCACTGTCCCCAGGCCACAGTGGTATCTGTTGCTTCCTAGACCCGAGAGTATCTCCTATTAGCTTCTGATAATCATATAGCAGGAAGTAATTTCAAACAGGGGGCAGGGGCTGAGAGGAGGAAGGAAGATGGACTTCTTACATAGACAGGGATAGGTTTTCTTTGGTATTCGCTTAAACCCAGTCCTTCAGAATCACAAGGCAACTGCATTTGGGTTTTAGAGGTCCTTAGAGTCCCTCTCTGTCCCCAGGAGCCCACTGAGTTACTAGGTAGCTGCTGAGAGAAAATGGCTGGGTTTAGCTGCTGCTTTTTTTCCGGGGTGGGAGCTGTGGATCCTTAATCAGATCTCTTAAGTCAAGGCTTAGTATGTGCAGGAAGAAACTCACTGTTTGATCAGGGATTGTTCACTGGTGACAGAATTTAACTGATCAAACCAAAGTAGATGGCAGGCCAGGTCTCTGCCCCTTAAGCACCTGCCCTGACTGACTCACAGAGACAGCTGATGTCTGCAGCTCAAAGGAATGCTCTGGCCATGCTCTTGAATGTTTCATAAGACATAAGGAAGTTAAAAAATTTTTTTTTACAACTTAGGATAATTAAATGATTCCTTGTCATACATATTTTATCCAGTGCTGTGAGTTTCATTTCTCACAGTGAAGAAGCGACTGACAACAGCCCACTACTTGTCACTCTGCCCAGCTGGGATGCAAACAGTTTAGACTTAAACTAGTTGTTCCTGTTATATGGTATTATTTAAATTGAATTAAAATGAATTAATTTCAAATGCTTACCTTCTCAGTTAACCTAAGCATAATCAAATTTGCAACTTCCGTTTTGGATGTTTTCACTATTCTAGGATTTTCAGGGCAGCCCAAGTTTGGACCATTGTTTCCAAAGTGGGACCAAAATAACCCATAGGGTTTACAGGACAATCACCTGTGGAAGGAGGAGAAAACATCTGGATTTGGGGTTATTCTGTCTAGTTTTAGGAAGCAGACTTTGAGATGTAGTTTAACAGTGAGGAGGTTTATGGATCATTACCAACTGACAAAATAAAACTGTGGTGAAAATGTAGAAAAATAGGAGAGAAGCAGGGGGAGATTTAGGGCTATGGGTAGCCAGCGTAGACATCTCAAGGAGCTCTAGTTTTGAATAGCTTTCCAGAATTCTAAGTTGCTAATAGTGAAAACTGCTCTTTATACTCCGAGTCACCCACTTCTTAAATGCAGGCAATCCCTGGGATGATCAGGGCCAGGAGCCTCTCCCCAGTGCTGGGGAACATCTTTCAGTCGTGAAAGGTAATTGGTGCATTTTAATGTCTGTGCCGCTTTGTGTTCTTATATTTGTTTCTCGGATGTTTGGATGAATGGATTTACCATAGAAATTTGTATAGTGGAGTTGAGTTAAATATGCTGTACTAATTAGAATCCACAAACCCAAGGCTTGGCAATTAACTGGTGTAGAGTCTGGATGGAAACCAGCTGGCTCAATTTAGCAGCAGACTAATTTGTCCAAGATTTCTTTTAAAATCATGTGTAAATGACTTTGGCTTTGGCCTGTTCAAGGTTACCATAGGTCTGACCTCTCACTGTTGTCTTGGAATTACTGATTTCACACATTTTCCTGGCCTACTTGAGCTTTGGTGTGTTTGAGTATGAACCCCCTTGTCTGCACAGTTAGTAGAGGAAATTACAGCAAATGTACTTGGTAGGTCTTATGATTTAATTTTATTCATTAAAAACTAAATTACATTTTTTGTGTATGTGTATGGGGTAACTTTCTGAAGTCAATTTTCTTCCTTCCAGACATCCGATTCAGATTGTAAGGGTTGACTGCAAATACTTTTTTCTGTTGAGCCGTGTTTCTGGCCCATTTTTTATTTCTTTTTAATCTTATTTACTTTGTGATCCTCAGATTGATCAAAGATGGTTCAGGAAGCTTGGCTTCTCAGATTGACCAGAACTTGGTTATCTGTTACAGTAGTAAGTCATAGCCTGTTTAGATAGTAGTTTATGATGGATGGAGGAAACCTTTAGTCTAAAATTCAAAATCATAGGGAGGCAGCCCTAAGTAAAGCCTTATTCAGGTTAACAATTCATTTAGTGACAGTGTCCAGTGCTGAAAGAACCAGAGAAAAATGAACAACAGAGATGAAGGAGAAGGAATTCAAGGCATAGAAGGAGAAAAGTGAGCTAAAATGTCATGAAGTGATATTGGGCACTGGTTTTAGAACTTAACTCATATATAACATTTTCCTCATTGAACAAAGAAGTAAAAAAGAAAATAATACCATCTTCCAAAAAGCAACAAAATAAATCATTAAACAAAACAAAACAGTTTATAGAGACCTAGGTCCATCTCCCGGGAAGAAACTATTATTTATTCAGTATTGATTTCATTTAATTGTCTTGAGTCACGGGCTGGTCTCACTATGTAGCATAGGTTGGCCTGAGTTTCCCTTGAATTCAAAATCCTCTTGCTTCTCTCTCCCATGTATGGAGATTATAGGTATGTATCATCACACTAGGTTACACTTTGAGAAGATTGATAGCATTTTTATTGCTGGTTTCCAGATGGCTTGGGTCACTGTTCAGTTTTTGTGAGTTGTCAACTCAGGTTTGGGAAATTGAGGAGCCATTCATAGTCTCTCATCTGCTAGAGGATGCTGACATTGAGGACCTCTTTTAGAGACTGGCATGGACTTGTGAAGCACTGGAGAGCTGGACAGCAGGGCAGCTCTGAGTGTGGAGGGCCTCAACCCCTCACTCCCAAAGTCAACAGAAGCACACACACTTGGAGCCTTCATTACCATGGATACTTCTTGGCTGCTGCTTCAGCTAAATTTAGAAAACTGGATTTATTTCAACCTTCAGACACAGCCCTGCTATGCTTTGTAGCTTTGGCTATCCTGAGCATCACTTTAGGCTCTCAAACTAATTAGAGAAATGTCACCGCAGTTAGCATCAGTTAGCACAATACTTTTAATCATTAGCAATTAGTAAATGTTTGACCTTTGCCTGGGGAGGGGGGACAACAGTAAATGTGACATAACAAGGTGATGTCTTGGTAGCATTTACCACCTGGTCACTGAGCTCATGTTCAGCCTGTGTCCTTCCTAAAGAGGAGGACATGGAGGAGTTAGTTATGATCAACAGTCTTAGGGAGGTTCTGCAGAACAGAACAGGCCACAACATTGTTCTTTTCAATATGGCTTGGGGTTGGAGACTAGATTTAGAAGTAGAAGTCTGAAATTTGTTTTCTGTGTCAAGGGCCTGGGAAGTGTCCAGAATCCTTGTCCTAGTTACTTCTCTTGTCATTGTGACAAAATAGCTGGTAGAGAACAATAAAGGATGTTTTTTGGCAGGGAGGGGAGTGATGGTGGTGGTGGGGGATCAGAGTCTTAGAGGGTCATAGTCCACCATAGTTGGGAAGGCATGCCAGTGGAAGTTGATGAATCCATGATGGCTTTTCACATGTTGGCAGGCAGGAAACAGAGAAATATATGTAAACTTCAGTCCCCCACTCCTGCTACCAGTGATTAACTGAGTACCATGAGGCCAGACCCTACCTCCTTAAGGCTCCATAACCTTCAAAATAGTGTTTGTTGTAAGATGGGGGACTGAGCATTCAAAATAAGAGCATATGCAGGAATCTTTTACACCCACTTACAAAAATCCTTTCATCATTCCTGCATTGTACTAAAAATAAGAGTTTCATGATTCCCATTCTTCCAAGGTTCCCTACTTTACAGACTCTCATTGTAGTTGCCCGACTCCATAGTTGTATATAGAGTCTCATTTAACTATTTAACAAGCCCAATGAACCACCCCACTTTAGTTTCAGTTGAATTCTTCCCAAGTCCTTCGTTCTGCTTTCAGGAAGTCCAAATTGGAAGGAAGCCATGGTTATAGTTCCAGGTGATTATCTGGGCAGGGTAGGCCTGGATGACAAATGTTGTTGCCTTCTCCTTCTCCCACACATTCTGTGAACCAGGCCTCTTTGGTTTGCTTGTGTTCTCTGTAGTAAGCACTAGCACTTCGAAAGTTGGCAGATGTGGCCAGTGCTCTGCTGTTCTTGACAAGCAGAGACAGATTCTTCTACATCTTTTCAAATAAGTCAGTCAATATGGTCTTTGTATGTATGAGGCAAGGGGTCAGGGAAGGGGACCTATTTGGTAAAAATATCTTCATCATTAGACTTTCAGAAAATTGATTTCTTGATAGAGAATAGAGAGAAGGTAGAATTTCAGAAGCACCTTAAAAAGGAGCTGCATGTATAGGAAGATGCCCCCTCCTATTTTATGAAATCCATTCATCTATTCAACCAATACTCATTGAACACTTGTCAGAAAAAACATAAATTTATCATGCTGTTACCATCATAAATGCTGAATAGTAGCCTGCATACAACCTATGGCCGAATGTCATCTTTTCAGGGCCATCTCCCCCTCTTGACCACGCTTCTCTTGCATTAGTGTGTCCCTGCCCTGTGTCTCCTCCAGTGCTTGTCTCTGCTGCCTTGCTCATCCTGTGAGTGCTCCCCCAGTGTCGTGTGGCTCACCTAAAGCAGGCTCTGATATTCGCTTGCTGTGCCTTGTCAGTTCAAATCAAATCTCAGTGGCTCCGGCCCACCCTGCAGGGAAGTCTTGACAGCTCTCCTTGTCAGCATGCTGGCTGCTGACAGCCAGCAGCAGTGAGTGGTAACCAGTCAATTAGCAGTGACAACTACCAGGTTGGGAGTTTTTTGTTTAATGTGTAGTTAATTTCACAGTAATTGAATTTAGACTTGGCTTACAGCAATTGAGGTGAAAGGTTCTGTGTGGAGCCCTAGCAATCTTTGGCAGGAGACTGAACAGAGCTATTGTTCTAAGAGTAGCCTGGCCTCTCCCAGGAGCCCTGTGGACATCTGGAAGCCTGAAGATTCCTGCAGGGGGCTTTGAGGTACCCGCGAGACATATAGAACTGCCACTCCTTCCCTGTCAGTAGGGGTAAGCATTGAGCTTGGTGGTATCTGCAGTGCAGAAGGCAAACCAACCTTTACTGAATGATTTCTTCACGCTGGTCACAACAGTGGCAATACTATACTTTCTTCCCTCCCCCCACACATCCTACTCATGAAGTGGGTACTATAATTACTTAGATTATGTTAGGAAGATGAAGATCTGATATGGTGAACAATTTTATCAATAATATGAAGTAAGAAATAGGTTGATAGTGCATTTTAGATAAGTTTCTATAGATTGCTGAGAAGCAGTCTGTTGGATGGTGTGTGTGTGTGTGTGTGTGTGTGTGTGTTGTGTGTGTGTGAGAGAGAGTGTGTATGTGTACATTTCATCTGGAATGTAGTTAAACTCTCTAGTTTGTTCATTGATTTTTAGTTTAGGTGATATAACTAAGGATGAAAGTACAATATTGAAGTTATCCAGTGTTATTATAACAAGACCTAGCTGACATATTTTTTGCCCACTGGTATTTATTTTGTGGAACCTCTAGCCCTGTGACACTATATATATATACATATATATAATCTCTCTCTCCTCTCTCTCTCTCACACATACATACACACATATAAATATATATCATATATATTAACAGTTGTAATACCTTGATGACTTGTTGATCTTATAAATATGTTGTGGCTTTCTTTAGCTCTTATAAATTTTGTGTGATGATAACTTTATTCAATACTAGAACAGCTATACCAGCTTCTTTTTGACTTCTCTGTCTTTTAATACATTGACTTTGGTCCTTGACTCTTAGTCAAGGTAAGTTAGCAATGAAATGTGTTTTTTGGAGACAACAGATGGTTGAATCTTATGTGTTAATTGAGGCAGATAGTCTGTGTCTTTTTCTCATGAGTCGAGGCCATTTATATTTAAGGTTATTATTGAATCAGGTGTACTCACTGCTATAATTTTGTTGATTACTTTTCTTGTTGGTTGGATTATTATTTATTCTTTTTTCTCCCTTGTAGGTATAAAAGGTTTGCTAGTTTAGTGTTTCAGACATGATGGATTCTTTCCTGCCTGTTCTTCAACTCTTCCTCCCATAAAACTCATTTTTTCCCTTGTGCTCTCATAAATGAAACCATCTCTCTTTCACTACTGTGTATAGTACTCCTCTAAGTACCTGCTGTAGTGGCGGCTTAGTGGTAATGGAGTGCTATGGCTGTCCTTCCTTGTCATGAAATGTCCTTATTCATCCAACAAGTGTTATAGATAACTCCACTTAAAGATAACATCTTAGTTGGTGGTTATTTACTTCAGGAACTGAAATATTTCATTCCATGCTTTCCTGGATTTAAGGGGTGCTTCCAGAAACTGAAAGTTATTCTTAGGTGTTTGACTTTGTGAGTGAGTTGGTGTTTTTCCTTTCTAGTTTATAGTTCCATTGCTTTGTATTTTGCCATCTAGGCTGTCACATGTCATGAAGAAGTTATTTTATAGTCCTATCTGTTTGGGGGTTCTAAATGCATCTTGTATTTGAATTTCATATTTCTCTAGGTTTTTGAAATGCTCTGCTGTATTTTCATTAAATAGATGGTAAAGTTGGGTTAAAGGAAGTTCACAAATACCCAGATAAAGAAGTAACAGGTATTTATTTGGGGAGCATTCTCACAATGATGGTAAATAACCACTGTAGTCTTCCTGCTCCTGGAGATGCAGCTTCTGCCCTTCAGGATGCTCCAACCACAACCCAAGAGAGCATGAGCCGGCCCCTTCTCTTCCTTATAATAGGTCATGTCCCCATACACTGAAGCCACATCCTAAGTTGTGGTCACTACCCCAAGTCCACTGGTGGAACAAGATGCCACTATTATTTCCTTTTTTTGCCTAAATAAGAAGGTTTTAATCTGATACAAAAATTATGTACAATGATAACAAATATCAAGTATAGTCCAAGAGAAAGAAATGGAAAAACACACACAAATTTAGACCTATAACTAGCAAGAGCAACATTAAGTAAAAAACACATACTAAATGTTCAGAAAGGGTAATGGCACATAACAGAGATTACTCCAATAGTTGTCTTATTCTGAATGAAGGAAGATGTCCTTCTGTGTGTTGTGAATATATGTTTTTCTAATTGGTTGATGAATAAAGCTATTTCAGCCAATGATCAGGCAGGATTTAGCCAGATGGGAAATCCAAATAGAGATAGAGAAAGGTAGTAGGTGGATTCAGGGAGACGTCATGCAGCTGCTGAGGAAGCAACAGAGGGGCATCACCGTAATCCAAGACCATGTGGAGATTACAAATTAATAGAAATGGGTTAATATTAAGAGAGAGCTAGCCAATAAGGAGCCTGAACAATGGGCCAAACGGTTTATAATTAATACAAGCCTCTGTGTGTTTATTTGGGATTAAACAGCTGTGGGACCAGGCTGGACAAAAACTTCTGTCGACAAGATGGTGTGTGTGTGTGTTTAGCTTCATCTACTATGGATTCTTGTGTGCTTAGTCTCTTGGTCATACCCTAGAGTTCTTGGAGATTGTGCTCATTCTCATTTTTCCTTTATGTTTGGGTATATGATTTCCTTAGCCTTGGCTTTCATTAGTGATATTCTTTCTTTTACTTAG
The DNA here is from genome assembly GCF_017639785.1 of Mesocricetus auratus. Taxonomy (NCBI): domain Eukaryota; kingdom Metazoa; phylum Chordata; class Mammalia; order Rodentia; family Cricetidae; genus Mesocricetus; species Mesocricetus auratus. The sequence goes on from NW_024429182.1 coordinate 44,265,645, forward strand.
TGGAGAAAGGATTGGTGATGCTTTCACTTGTGATTTTATTGGAGTCTTTGAGCTTTTCATGACCAACATTTACACACACACACACACACCCCACACTTTTTTTGAGACAAGGTTTCTCTGTGTAACAACCCTAACTATCCAGGAACTCTCTCTGTAAACCAGGCTGGCTCCAAACTCACAAAGATCCACCTGCCTTTGCCTCCTGAATGCTGGAATTAAAGGCATGCAGCATCATGCCTGGCTATGTATATTTTAAATTTCAGTTTTCTTGCCAAATCTCTCATTTCTGTTGCTAACTTTTCCATCCATAGTGTTGATTTTCCTGTCTGTTTTAGTAACTTTCTCTCCATAATTACTGATATCCTTTCCAGGTCATGTATTCATCTCCTTACCTTGTTAATCTGCTTCTTTTTATTGTTTTTGATGGAAACCTTTTAATGTGTTCTTCTTCGTTTTTATATTTTCTGCATCGTTTTTGTATTTAATTAAAAGTTTATCATGCAGGATTGTGTAGGGTTATTTTCCTTCAAGTATGTAATGAACAATATACATGGTCTGTGATTTTAGTGGAAGTGATTTTAGTTTCTCCAGTGCTATGTTATTGTTATCTGTCTTCACTCTTCTTCCTTACATTAGTCATTTTTGTTCTCCACAAATTTTTCCTGCTTTCAGGCTACCTGTGCATATATGATTTTATGTATCTATAAAGTCTAGGACTCACAAATCAGAGAAAACAAACGTAATATTTGTATCTCTGAGACTGAATTAGCTTAATTGAATTATCTCTATTTGTATTCATTTTTGAATAATTGACATACCTTTATTCTTGTATGTACACACATTCATATGACATATTTGCATTTTGAGAATTCTTCATATTGATTCCCATAGTGAGTGGACTAGTTTACATTCTCACCAGCAGTCTATGGGGGCCATTTTCATTCAGATGACCACATGTAACTAGAAACTATTTTCTTCCATTTTGTAAGCTGCCTCTTTTTTTTTTTTTTTTTTTTTTTTTTTTTTCGAGACAGGGTTTCTCTGTGGCTTTGGAGGCTGTCCTGGAACTCCCTTGGTAGTCCAGGCTGGTCTCGAACTCACAGAGATCCGCCTGCCTCTGCCTCCCTAGTGCTGGGATTAAAGGCGTGCGCCACCAACGCCCGGCTGTAAGCTGCCTCTTAATCCTATTAAATGTTTCTTTTGCTGTGTAGAAGCTTTTAGTTTCATGAAATCTTATTTGTGAATTGTTGATATTATTTCCTGAGCAAGTGGAGTTCTGTTCAAAGAGTGCTTGCGTCTCACCATGTCTTTGGACAGTTTCCTCTACTTCTTTTGCTATCCGTTTTAGTGTTTCAGGTATTATGTTAGGACTTTTGACACATCTGGAATTGATTTACATCCAGTGCATGTGAGAGAAATCTGCTTTCATCCTTCATTATGTCAATACTCAGTTTTGGTAGCATCACGGTCTCAAGAGGTTATCTTTTCTCCAATATATGTATTTTAGCATCTTTATCAATAATCAGGTTTCTGTACCAGTTGGGTTTACTTTTGGGTCCTCTGTTATGTCCCACTAGCCCATATTTCTGGTTTTGTGACAACTACCATGCTGTCCTTGTCTACAGGGTAACTTGGAATTGTGTATGGCAAAACTTTTCACTTTTTTTCTCAGTATTGCTTTAGTATTCTGGAGTCTTCTGTGCTTGTATATATATTTTAGGATATTTTTCTCTTTCTCTGAGAAATGAAATTGAAATTTTGATGGAGATTGCATTGAATCTGTAGGTTGCTTTGGTAACATAGCTGTTTCTATAGTGTTAACTCTTCCAATCTATGAGCATGGGAGTTCTTCCTGCCTGTTGGTATCTTTTTCAGTTTGTTCCCTCAGTGCTTTAATATTTTCCTCATAGAAGTCTTTCACATCAGATACTTAATTTTCTGTTTTGAAGTAATCATGAATGCATCATTTTCTGATTTCTTGCTTACCCTTTTTTTTGTTATTGATATATTGTAAGGCTACTAACTTTTTAGTACGTTAATATTTAAAAATACTACTCTGTGGAAGTGTTTATTAGACCTAAGAGTTTTTTTCATAGAGTCTATAGGGTCTCTAATGTATGGAATTCTATCATCTACTAATTATAATAATAATTTCTTCCTTACCTATTTGTATCTTTTTAATATAAATTTTATTTAAACAATCTTATTTTACATATCAATCCCAGTTCCCTCTCCCTCCCATCTTCCCATCCCGCACCCCAAAGTCCCCCCATCCCATCTCTCATCCACTCCCCAGGGAGGGTGAGGCCTTCCAAGAGGGATCATCAAAATCTGTCAAGTCATTTGGGGCAGGGTGTAGGCCCTCCCCTGTGTATCTAGGCTAAGAGAGTATCTCTCAATGGGAAATGGGCTCCCGAAGTCCGTTCCTACACTAGGGATACATCCTGGTTCCACTGCCAGAGGCCCCATAGACTGCCCAATGCTTCTTGCTGACACCCACGTTTGGGGGGCCTGGTTTGGTCCTATGTTGGTTCCCCAGCTGTCAGACTGGGATCTGTGAGTTTTCAGTTTCTCAGGTCAGCTATTTATGTGGTTTTCCCAGCATGGTCTTGACCCCTTTGTTGGTCATTCCTCCCTCTCTGAAGCTGGATTCCAGGAGCTTGTCTCAGTGCTTAGCTGTGGATCTCTGCTTCTGCTTCCACCAGCTACTGGATGAAGGATCTAGGATGGCATTTAAGGTAGTCATCATTCTTATTATAGGGGAAGGGCATTTAAGGTAGCTTTTCCACGATTGCTTAGGTTCCTAGTTGAGGTCATCCTTGTGGATCTCTGTGCAATTCCCTAGTGCCAGATTTCTCTTTAAACCTATAATGGCTCCCTCTATTGATGTCAAGAAAAGAGACACATCCTATTTGTATCTCTTTTACTTTTCTATTTTTCTATTGCTCTAGCAAGACTCTGAGAACTCTGTTGAATGAGAGTGGAGAATGTTCTACTCCTGATTTTAGTTGAAATGTCTTCATTTCCCCCTATTTAATATACTATTGGTTGTGTGTTTGTTGCATTTAGTCTTTATTATATTGAAGTATGTTTATTTTATTTTAGTTTCTTCTGTGATTTTAGCATGGAGGAATGGCAGGTTTTTGTCAAAAGCTTTTTTTTTTCTGCACTATTGAGATAACTGTAGCTTCTGTCCTTGAATCTGCTTCTATAATATGATATATTTATTGACTTGTGTGTGTTGAACCATCCCTGCATCTTTGGATGAAACTGACTTGATCACAGTGAATGATGCTTTGATATGTTCTTGAATTCAGTTTGAAAGTTTTTTTTATTAGCGATGTTTGCGTTTGTGTCCTCCAGGGAGATTAGCCAGTTTTATTCTTGCTGTTGTCTGTTTATGTGACTCCAGCATCAGTGTAACAGTGGCTTTGTAGAAGGAATTTGGTTGTGTTTATCCCCCTCTCTATCTTATGGCATGCTTTGAAAATCATTGGCATTCTTCCACTGTTATTGCTATATATGTAAAATTTGCATTTTTGGAAACTTTAGCTGTGCCATTGCTTTTGGCAAAAAGTTTCTTGGAGTTTTCAATGTTGACATCAAATTTTGTTGTTGTTGTTGTTTTGAGTCAACATTGTACAGAAACTATCAGCCACATTTGTTAAATTATTTTCCCCACTTGTCTAGGGGTATACAATGTAACTAAAATACGCAAGGTTTTACCAATTTTAGCTTGATTATATAAACAAAGTATTCTCTCAATAATATAAGTAGTTGACACTGTTCTACAGTGGATCCATGTCAACCTGAACTGTTTCTAATTGGGGATTTGTTAATTCTGTTTCAATCTTGGTGCTTGTTATAGATCTGTTTGTTTATGCCATTTTAGTTTATAAGTCAAATGAATCTAGAAATGATTCCATAAAAAAGATTTTTCAACTTGTTAGAATATGAGTTTGAAAGTATGACCCAATGAATTTTTGAATTTCATTGGTGTCTATTGTAATTTCATCTCTGATATTGTTCATAGTGTTAGTTCTCTCATTCCACCATGTGTCCTCCAGGGAGATTGAATTCAGGCTTAGAAACAAGCACATTTACCTGTTGAGCTATTTTTATGGTCTGCATTTTCAGTGTGAGTCAATTCTAGGATTTAAATTTTCTTTTCAATTTTTATGCCAATCTTTCATAATTTTTTTGTTTTTTTATCTTCATGAGCTTATATATTTTCTGTAGTTTCTCTTGCTATTGATTCCTAGCTTTACTTCATCATGGTCACACAGAATATCTGAAATTATTTCTGGGGGGAGGAAGGTATCAGTTTTTCAATGGTGTAGCCACTGATAAGTTGTCAATTCAATAAATAACCTCCCACTCACGCTCATAAAAGCAACTCTAATTAAAGCCAGTGGATCACATCCAAAAGGATGACATGAAGGTTGGAGGGGGACTTGGTGGGACAATTGTTTCAGCAGGGGTTGGATGTATATGAAAGTGGGTAATGAGGGTGGGAATAACTAAAAGTGCATGCATTAAACTGTAAAGGGTAAACACATGAAAAAATTATTTCAATTTTCCTGCACTGAAGACTTGCTTTTTTATATTATTGTATGATCTATTTTAGAGAAAGTTCCATGGGCTGCCGAGAAGAATGTGTTTTCTGTTGTGTTTGCCTGGACTGTTACATTGATATCTATTAGGTTCATTTGATCTGTGATGTCCTTTTTCTCTGATGTTTCTGTGATTATTTTTTTATATGATGACCTATGTATTTGTGAGAATTGAGTTATTGGAACTACCTATTCTTATTGTGTTGTGATTGCTCTGTCTTTATATTCAATAGTGTTTGTTTTATGAGATTAGGTGCGCCAGTAATTCCAATACGTGTTTGGAATTATAATTTCCCTCAGATGAATTTTTCCTTAATCAGTATGAAGAGAAGCTCTTTATCTATTCTGACTAGTTTTAGTTTGAAGGATATTTTGTCTGATACTGGAATGGCGATTCATGTTCTCTTTCTTGTTCCCTTTACCTGGAATAATATCTTTTCTTATTCTTTCACCCCCAAGATTGTTTTTGAGTTTGATGGTAAAATACATTTCTTGGAGGTAAAATAAAAAGATGGATCCTGTTTTGCAATTCAATCTGCTAGTCTTTTTTGATTGTAGAATTTAGTCCATTAATATTCAAAGTTAGAAATGAAAAGTGTGTATTAATTTGTGTTATTTTGTGGTGCTTGTTACCTTCCTATTCCTTAACTAGTCTTCTTGTATGGCTTATTAGTTCAGAAGTTTCCTGGATATGTTCAATTTTCTCTTCGGTATGAGGATTCATTGAATTCTCTTCTGCAATGAAGTATTACTGGTAATACATTCCAACAGCTTTTTTTTATAATGTAAAATGATTTGTAAAAATTACATTAATTTATTATTTATTCTCTCTCTCTCTCTCTCTCTCTCTCTCTCTCTCTCTCTCTCTCTCTCTCTCTCTCTCTGTGTGTCTGTGTGTGTGATGCATGACATTGAGAACATTAAATGCCATGCCAATGGGTAACCTTGCAGAATCTATTCTCTCCTATCTTTAAGTGGGTTCTCTGGACTGGGCTGTGTTGGTCATCAAACTTGTATGGCAAATACCTTTACCCATTAAGCCACCTGACAGGTCTCTAATGAATATATTCTTTATATCTTCACACTGAAGTTCTTTTCCTTCTCACCCTATGATTAATAAGTTTTGTGTTTTAATGGTGTTCCAAAGAGCTCACACATTCTCTTCATATTTTCTGACGGTCTTTATTGATGTCTGAGTATTCTAATTCATTCATCTTGTCTTTCATTCTAGGTAGTTTCTCTATTACTTGATGCATTTTATTGGTGAAGCTTTCTGTTGAGCTACTTTTTATTTGATTTATGAATTTTTCATGTCTAAAGTTTTGAAATTTTACTTTTTTTCACCATCTTCATTGTATTTGCTTCACATGTATTGACTTTCTTATTTCCTTGAGTTGTTTGTTTATATTTTCTTTGGGTTCACTTAGGAGTTTATTTGCATCTTGATTTTATTAAACATTCTTATAATATTTTTTTCAATTCTATGTCTTGATGGGATTTTTATTTAATTCACTTTTTTTCTCTTCCTTTTTTAAAATTTAAGTTAAAAACAAGTTTGTTTCACATGTCAATCCCAGCTCCTTCTCCCTCCCCTCCTCCCCATCCCTCCCTTCCAGGCTCCCCAGTCCCCTGCCAAATCTCCACTCTGACCCCCTAGGGAGGGTGAGGCCCTCCATGGTGGATCTCCAGAGTCTATCTGTCATCCAGGGTAGGGTTTAGGCCCTCCTTAAAGAGTCCAGGCTGAGAGAGCATCCCTCATTGTGGGATGGGCACTCAAAGTCTATTTGTACGCCAGGGATAAATACTACCCAAGGCCCCATAGATTACCTAGGCCTCATCACTGATATCCACATTTGGGGGTCTGGGTCAGTCCTATGCTTCTACACAGCTATCAATCTGGGGTCCAAAAGCTTCCCCTTGTTCATGTCAACTGTTTCTGTGGGTTAAACCAGTCCAGTCTTAACTCCTTTGCCCATCAGTTCTCTCTGACACTGGACTCCAGGAGTTCAGTTAGGTGTTTATCTGTGGGTATCTGCCTCTGCTTTCATCAGTCGCTGGATGAAGGTTCTGTTTCCCAGACCTAATTCACTTTCACTGATAGCCAGTACTGTGTAACTGGTATTTTTGTTGTAGGGTTTATACTGACTTCATGTTTCATGTTTCTTATGTTACTGAATTGACATTTACATACCTGTGGTTTTGTTGGGTAGATTTTTTTATTGGCTGTGTTGTCATTTTAAATATTTCAAAATTCAAGTGGGGCTAAGTTGTAGGAGAGTTGAGATGTATAGTTTAGAAGTTAATACCTCAGTCCCTGTGCTCAAGTTTTGGAATTTTAGCTGTAGAAGCAACCATAATTACTGCATGGCTTCCTAATACAATATAATTCTAGCCACTTTTAAATAGTGGACTACTTCAGTAACAAGTAAAGGACCAACATGTCAGCACATTATTGTGAATAATAGATTACTCATCACTAAGATTAGCAGTACAGGGAATGTAGGCTGGGTATGGTTACATATTAGTATTAGATTAATTAAGAAAAAAATTGTGGTGGGAAAAGTATCTGATAGGATTTGGGAAGCTGCTAGGAACCATGCAGTTTAGAGATTATTGAAGTTTATAGTTAAAAAGTGAAACAAGGAGGGCTTGGGGAAGAGAACAGAGGTTGGAAAGAGAGAAAAATGCCTACATGGGTGTAGGGAGAATGGTAAAGGTACACGGTAGTAGATGGGCAGAGGTGTTTACACAGCAATCAAACAATATAACTGAGCAATATATGAGCTAAAGCAATATTGTTGCAAGGTAGTTCTACCAAAGTGAAGATTAAAAATAGAAAAAATAACATTAAAAATTAAAAAATAATAAAAGCCAACAATAACAACAAAAAGTCAAAGTGTAATAACAATACATTAGTTTTAAAGAATCACCCCAGTCGCAGTCAGTATTTCTTCCCTGTTGGGATGGATTTTGAGTTTTTTCTTCCCTGCGATATTTCATACAGTAAACTGTGCTATTGGGGGAGGTGCAGCTTGCAATTCTAGTTCAAAGCTATTGAACTAGGTGGAGGTATGTGTTGTTCCAATGGTGTTTGGGCCAGTTACCTTTGGGATGGAGCTTCTGAGTTGAACAGGATAGTTCCTAGTCCCCCCCTTGTTTAGACAGTGCATGTGTATGCCTATGTGCATGCATGGTGTAGTAAGGTATCATGGGAACATTTGAGATGCATTATTTCTGATCTCAGCAACAGCCTTGGGGTAGGGGAAGAGTCATCCATAACCTAACAGAGTCACACCTTGGTCACCTTACTTTGTGTCCACTTAGCTGTTTAGGACTTTTGACCTCCTGACTTAAGATCTGCTGCAACTATTTGGCTGCACTGTCCAGGAGTATCGGATGGGATTCTTTACTGAGGGTTCCTGCTAACAGTGACCACCCCAGGAGGAGGGCTACCACAACTTCAGTGTCATACCTTAGTCCTTTTGTAGGTTCAGAGGAAATGCTGAAGGAAGACCCCAGACTCACATAGTATGAAACAGCAAAGAATATTTATTATACCACATGCATATGGGTTCAGCAACAAAATGGCTGCAAACCCCAAGAGGAATGTGCAGGCTCCTTTAAAGCGTGGCTAAGGGAGTTTCAGGGGCAGTTAGCTCATTTCAAACTTAACTGGTTAAGCAAGCATCAGTTACATTAGTATATTTCTAATTGAACACATCTGCACAAGCTCTGGTGTGACTCAGAAGGGGGTTGCTGGGTTTGCCCTTGAGATACCCGTGAGTATGACTTAGGCCCTCTGTTTTCTTCCTCGACTCTGAATGTAAGGGTATAGCTGGAGTTCCTTTCCAGTCTGGTCCCATAGTCGATTAGCCCCAGATAAACACACAGAGACATATTAATTATAAACTGTTTGGCTGATGGCTCAGGCTTCTTATTGGCTAGCTCTCTTTTAATTATTAACCCATTTTTATTAACCTAAGTATTTCCATATGGTTTTATCTTACCGGAGAAGTGTCTGGACTTGTTACTCCTTCCTCGGCTACATAGAGTCTCCTTGTGGCCTCTCTCTGTGTTCTGTCCCCAGCATTCTCCTCGTCTGGTAGCCCCACCTATACTTCCTGCCTGGCTATTGGCCAATCAGTGTTTTATTCATCAACCAACAAGAGAAGAGTATATGCAGAAGGACATCCCCTATCATTAGTGTACAGTAGATAAACAGCCTTTTGTTGGAAAATACACCTGTGTGTTCTTCTCAGCGAACTGAGTTGAAAAAGTGGGAGAGTTCAACTCCTTCTCTTTGCTTTCTGCCCTCAGAGATGGATAGGGTTGCGGGCTTGCTGGCTCCAGGATCTACTGTAGTTCTCACCAGTTGTTCTGTGGTCCTGGAATATTGGGGCAGGAAACTGCGAGTCATTTGATGATTTCTACTGACTTCTACTGATTTTATTCTATTTTAAAGTCTTCTGCTGCCAGCATCACTGCCTATCATGTGTCCTGTTGTGGTCTGAGCAGGTACATCTGCATGCTTCTGGAGAGCAGAGACACATGGATAGTTGGAGTCGGCTAATTATCCAGTCTATCCAAGTCAGGAGCTCTGGTTCATTAAGAGACAATACCCCGGCTTGTGTACCCTCTGGAATGGCTAGTGATTTAGTGGGAGAGTATCTTCCAAGTGCATTGAGAATGGTATAACACTGAGATCTATATAGGAAAACCTGTCTTGGTACTTTGAAACTCGGTCATTCTGTTGGAGTGATATGGTGGAGGTATTCCATGGCCCCCTGAAGCTTTATAGTTTCTAGCCTCCATAGTGAATCTCACAGCACATGTTGGTTTCAGAGGCTGATACACCCACTGACACACCGAGGCTTCCAAAGCCAGAGTTATCCTGGTTTTATGAGGCTGTTCCCAGTCACTGAAGGTGGGGCTGCCTTTCACGATATATTTCCCTGTCTGGGTCAGGCCACCTGCTACCTAAACCATTGGTTTGTTGGTACCCAGTCATCCTGTTCTCCACAGCTATCTCCCAGGCTGTCTCTCATTCTGGAACTCTGGTATATTGAATTCTGGCTCCCTAGCTTTGTTAAATGACAACCATTGTTTGGCCTCTAGGACAGGTCAGGTTTAAACAGTAGTCACAGGACAGTGCCTAGCCACACATTCCTGAGATGGAGGGACTGTTGGCTCTCTTCTATTGGAGGAATCATTGTCTCAGCAAGGCCTATGACTAACCCTTCCCCCATTTCTCCATCCCTGCCCAACTCCCCCAACATGTTCTCCTTCTAACTTCATGTCTGTTTCCTTTTTTGGAGGGGGGACGGTAACCAGCAAAGTCTAATTAGTGCTACCTACATGTGCATGAGAGTAGGTCTTCTATCCATCGGAGCATAGTAAACCTATCTCCAAACAAGAATAATTCTCCCTTCCCCAGCAACTATTCACTGCCAATACAGCCTTTATAAAAGGTGGGGCCTGGCAAGGACCTTCCCCATCTATGTTGGAATGTTGACTGGATTAATCTTGTACAGGTCTTGTGCAGACAACTATAACTGCTGTTGAGTTCATGAGTGCAATAGCCATGTCACGTCTAGATGATAACATTTCATAGCATTCTCCATATTCCAGCTCTTAAATTCTTTTGCCTTTTCTTGTAGGATTTCCCTGAGCTTTGTTGGAGAGTGGGGTGACAAATAAATTTCACATTTAGGGCTGAGCACTCATAGTCTCTTACTTGTCTCACTTTACTGTCCCAGTTATGAGCTTTTGACCAAGATTACAATACCAGGTCTGAAAATCCCTCCTGTGAGGCAGGCCTCAAATCTGATCAGAAAGTGGTTAGTTACCCATAGCAGCCATGCTATTATTGGTACCATGGGCTCATCTTGTATGGCAGGCTGATATTGTAGCTTGCAGGGTTCATTTCTGGGTAAGACCTTGGGTATCTTTTCTCTATCAGTAGCCTGCATAGCACCTTCTGGCATTATGAAAGCTAGCCAGCTGAAGGGAAGTTTCCTCTGGTTCACATGAAGTTGCGATTCTATGTGAGTTTGAGTATCTTCTCTACCTTTACCTCTTTTAAATTTTCACATAATATATTTTGATCATGTTTTTCCATTCCCCCAACTCCTCCCCACCTTCACAGTTACACACACACACACACACACACACACACACACACACACGAAAATTAAAATCAACCAACCAATTAACCAACCCTCCAAAACAAATAAAAAAAGCAAAATGAAACTAAAAGCTCACAAAAAACCCAATTTTGTGTTGGCCAACTACTATTGGACACACAGCTTGCCTTAGAGTGTGGTAGACATACACAGTGGCACTCCATTGGAGACAATGAATTTCCTTTGTGAAGCTATCAATTATAAATAGCTTTTTGGTTGGGGTCAGATCCTTGGAGGCAGGTTGCTGTTATAATTCTCAGGGTCTGTAGCTGGATGATATCGATGATTACCTGTGTCCTCTGGTGTCATGCAGAGTACCTTCCAGCACCATGAATGCTAGTGAGTAGGAGGAAAGCTTCTAGGTAGCCACCAGCTCAACTTCTCTGTGTTTGATGACACAAATGAATATTGTCTTGAGCAATCAGATCTTATTCTCAGATGTGAAGAATAACCAATAGCTTTAGAAATAACCTGTGATGTTTTTGGGGGGCTCTTTGACCAATGACTAAACAAGTTATTACCCATTCCAGCACTGGAGTCTTACTTGGTGGCATAGGATGTCTAGGTGGGACATTGTCTCTTCTATTAGTTGATGACTCCATTTAAAGTTTTTATACATATATATATATATTTCTACAGTAGTAGTCTTTTATGTGTTTTACTTTCAAAATGGCCTTTAGTATTAGTTGTCCCTCCCCATATTTCCTCCTTTACTTTTCTCTCCCTTCCCCCCTCCCTATTTAATCCTCCTACTCTAGTTCCTCCTTTATCTCTCCATAATACTATATTCCATTTCTGTCCCTCGAGAGAGCACCTCCTTCCTAATACTAGAGTAGGCCTTAAATCCAATCAAACATCAGTTTTTTACCCCCATACCATGCATGCCATTATTACATGCACTGGCATAGCTTGTCACTCCAGGGATATTGTAGTTCTCATGGTTCATAGCTGGGGAAGACTGCTGTTGACTTTATCCTACAGCAGTTTGCATAGCATCTTCAGGTACTATAAAGCTAGGCACTGGGAGAAGCTTTCTGTTCAGCATCAACTTGATTTCCACATGGCATATGACCAAAATGTGTGGTGTCTTTAGCAATAGAATCTTATCATCAAATTGTGATGGATAACCAAGAGCATTGGAAGTAGTCTGTATTGTTTGTGGTCTCTGACAGCTTGAAGGGAGGTATGTCATGACCTGTATTGGGCTTTTTCTTTAAAAACCAGTGACTTCTGGGAGTACCGTTATTATTCTCTGTGTAGGGGAATGACAACAAAACAGTCTGACATTAACAAATCAATCTGAAACTTATAATACAGTAGTTTCCACATAGCTTTTTCAACAGCCTCATTGTTAGTTGCTTTTCTACCATACTTTCCTCTGCCCTACCCCTACATCAAGTTTTGAATTCTTTATTTTGTTTCCTCAAAGATACCCAGTATTTGATATATTCCATATTTGATAATTTCAGCATTAGAAGTCTTTTGGGAGTTGTTTCTGCTGGTTGTTATTTATGGATTCTTGTTCATAATTTGTACCTTATATTTGTACCTTTACATTTTTTTGTGGACTTCATTGTGAGTTCATGTCTGTAAGAACATAGAGGGAATCATTTGGGGATTGATTGACGGATACTTTGGTCACATACCTGGAAGAACTTTCATCTTGGGTTCATACCATGTGTAAATTTTGTCAACTTGATTGGATTAAGAGATGTCAAGAAAGTCAGCCGGGCACACCCCAGTGCATCTGTGAGCATTTACTGAGAGGATTAGGCCATGAGGACTCTGACTAAGCAATCTGCTGATGGATTCCAAAATTTGAGAGTAGGGTATAGTTAAAGTTGTTGGGGATATGTCTTTTGAATGTATAGCTGGGCCCCAGAACTTTTCTGTTTTTCTTCTATTTGACTGCCATGGTGTAAGCATTCCTATCTCACCATGCCTTCCCTGCTCAGATGGTTCGCCTTACCACAAGTCCTCAGCTACAGAGTCACATAACCTTGGACTGAAACTATGAGCCAAATTAAATCCATTTTCCTCTTATTTTGTCCTGGTAGTATGAAATTAACCACCATGAGCATACTTTAGCTTCTCAGTTTTTGATACTTGCGACATTGCAAGTAGTATGAAGTCTCACCCATGGTCCCACTCTCCTAACTTAATGCCTTTGTAGGCAGAATAAAGTTCTAACCCCTGAAGTTGGAGTCTGATATCACGGTCAATGTTACCCTTGAGATGGATACCTAGTTTGTGCTTCTTGCTGGATAAATGCATGATCTTGTTTAGTCTCTGGCCTCAGGAGTGTTTTTCCTATCGTCACATGTGCTCAGTCATGTTCATATGAATGTGTGTATAAACCTGAGCACACAAGCTATGCCATTAATTTTCAGGTGACTAGTAGGCTTGTGTGATGGCTCTGCTTGCTGCTACCACTGCTCTCTAGTGTTGGTTTAGGGTCCAGAGCAGGGATTTGACATGACAGCCTTCCCCTTCTGCTGTCTTCCAGGCTGTTCTAACAGGAGTGTCCTTTGCTTTAGTTATGGTACCCTATGTTTAGAATGCTAGTTCCACATCCCAATTTCCTCCTGTCATTTTCTCCTGTACTCTGCTCATATGAAGCCCTCTTCTGGGCATCCCTTCATTCTACCTGCTCCCTAGGACTGTGGCCTCCCAGCCCCCTTCACAGTCTCATTCCACAGCTCTTCCACTGCCTGCCTCCATCCTTCCTTCTGAATGGGAGTGCCTCCTCCCCATTTCTCCTGATCCATCCCACTTACGCCTTTGCATCACTGCCACGTGGAGGACCTCTTCACACTCTGGCTGCTGTTAGGGGGGTAGGGGTGAAAATTTTCTACAGAGCAGACCAAGTACAATGTGTTATTTATAAAATATGCAGAAAAATCAGCTATGCTGAAATTAATATATATTTAATTAATCTACAGAGTGTGCTTAATATTTTATTTCACAGTTTAAGGTGCTTTTAGGCATGTGATTTTCAGGTTTTCAGGAAACAGACCACACAAGGTCTATTTATAGTGCTTTAATCCCTTTCAGACTTGATAAGAATATAAAATATGTATATATTTGCACATGCAGAATATCAGGTGCATTTATGTATGTACATGTGTGTTGTGTTTTTACAATAAGCACAGAGATACTCAGTCTTATTTTAAATTGTTATGTGTTAGAAACATGCAAATTAAGGCCTTGAAGCTCTTTGAATTGGTTCTCTCTCTCTCTTTCTCTCTCTCAATCACCATTCAGATGAGCACAGATTTTTTAAATCACTTCAGAAAGCTCCACATACCCTCTCCTGTTTACAAGGCCCTGTGTCCCAAGGTAGCCACTTTAATTTAATACAGCAGGATTAACAACAAGCAACTGATTTCCACACCTTTTTCTCTGAGCTGGTTAGTTCATTCTGTTCATTTTTTATTGGAGGTACTGAAACATTTGTTATTTATTTTTCCCTTTTATTTTGTGTCTTGTATTGACAGTGCCTTCTTTTTTTCTATTTCTTTTAATCCTTTCTCCTGTCTATTAATCAAGTTTAGACTGAGGTTTCAATTACAGTGAGATTTCCATTATATTGATGAAAAGATTCTCACACATATTTGACTTAACAATGCCTTAAAATGAATCAGATTATTTATCCTTCCCTCAAAGCCCCTAGGGCTTTAGAATGCTTTAATTCCAACATTTTGCTTGTATTCTTTGATATTATTTATAGCTACTTTAGTTTCCCTTTATTGAAAAAGAAACTCTAGATCATCTAATGCTATTTTTTTTCTGTAGGTGTGCCGTTTCTGATATCTTTGCTGAAGTCTCTGCTGGCTGTTGCGTCTCAAGCTCCCCACCTCCCAACTTAGTTACCATTTTCTTCTTGCCCATATACACATTTTATCCTTTTCACAGGAAACATCCATGAACAGGAAGCTGTCTTATATTTTTTCATCAATTTAGGTTTGTTTTCCTCAGGTGTTTACCAATGGTGAATTTTCACTTTTGACTACCCAGTTAATTTTCCTCAGGTCTAGGCCAGTTGGAGGAGTGTCTGTCTGTCTGGTTTTTTGTTTGTTTGTTTGTTTATGGAGCAACAGTCTTTTAAGACTCATAGCATTTCAAAGATGGCTAATCTCAGCTTTGGTTAAAATGCACCCAAATCCTATGGATCCTGTCCTTGGGGGTAACCTTAAAAAAATAAAAAGCTCTGGCTTTAGTGTGTTAGTGTTAATGTGAGGGCTCACATCATATACTATAGGTTTGTAGATGACATAGCTCTGCCTTCCTGTTCTGACTTTGTATATAGCTTTGTGGTTTATGTGTAGGAGATGATGCATAAAAGGCAATAGTGCTGAGTTCTTCATGGCAGTTTTCTGGAAGTTTCCTGGCATGCCATCGCTAGCCTCTCCATCCCACTTTGCTTTATTCTCACTTACAGGTCATCTGACCAGCCTCGGACAGCATTTTAATCCATCATCCTGAGTATACCAAGTATAAACCTGCTTTTATTATGTCCACAGGCATTTGTGTATTATGTTGTGTGTTCATTCATTTCTGGAGCACCTCTGGAAGGTTCTGTTTAATGTTTGAGATAAAGTAGTGGACAAAGGTACCAAGTACCCAATTCTTTACAGTTTATACCATAGTTATGGGGAACACAAAAACAAATGTATCCTATTTGCAATGCATTGTGTCTCAGTCAGTGATGCCTATTAAAGGAGCAAGACAATCAGGGAAATGGGATAGAGAATGCTGATGGTGGTGTGGTGGCTATTTTATAATTAGGCAGTCAAGGCCATATTGCAGATGGAGAAACACTGCATGGAGACTTAGTAGGGGGCAATCATTCTTTGGAGGGACTAGGCAGGGGAAACTTTGAGCCAGAGGGAGCCCCAGTTCAGTGACCTTGTGGCAGCAGCAGGGAAGCTGACAGATTTGGCCTTAGAGTCAGGAAGAATGGTAGAACAGGGAGAATCTAAGTCAGACTTGAAGCAGTTAATGCCAGGTGAAATGAAGAGTCCTCCTGATTCATAGAGGAAAACATACTCTCATGAGTTATTTGATAATTCAGGGTAAGAACAAGATTTGTCTCAATCATCACTCATGTTAGCAAAGTACAGACTTGAAAGATGAAGATCACTGATGTCTTTATTTCATCTGAACTACTTGATATTTCAAAAATACCTCAAAAAGGATCTCAAGAGAATTGTTCTTGCAGCATCTTGGGAAGAGCAACTTGAATATATTTATTATAGAGCACTCTTATTTTGTAAGGTGTTGATACATGGTTATGTACATAACATTTCTTTCCTCAATATGAGAAGCTATTTTCTTGATGCCTGGACAACCAGTATTCAGTTAATTATTTGTTTAGTGTACATCCTTGAAACAATTACAACATGTGCTATTCCGTTGTCTTTTGCAACAGGAGAGCCCATTCCTTTTGAATTTATAGTTGTTCTCTTTTCCACATTCAAGTCTTATTTATATTAGTGCTATTACTGATCTATTGATGGGGATTATCCATTTCTCATATAATTGCTATGAAATAGGTACATACATGTGGACACCTGTTGGTTAGAATGGTTGAGACCAAGAAGAAGTTGCTATGCTGTTAGTAAGTTTTTGGGCAAATGTAATAGAGGAACAAGAAAAATGAACCAAGTGTACAAGGAAGAATGAACCATGTTGGCCAAATCAACAAAAGACAGTGTTGTCCATTTCTCATGTTTGCTTGTGTGGACATTTGAGAGCAGCTCATTCTTGCTTGGGTATATTCAAGGTCTTGTCTAGGTCTGTGGTTTTCTAGAACTCTTTCTAGGAAGTAGCAAATCATGTTAATTTGACTCATTTGAAGTCATCCTTATATCCTTACAGAAAAGAAATTAAATAAAATTTAATTGATTTTCAAAGAAAAGGTCTTTAGGAAAGTATTAGTAGAAAGTAAAGAGTTGGGAGTTCTGAGGCAGTGAGTGCCAAAGGGATGGGGTTTAGTTTTGTCTGATTTGATTCAATTAAATAATCTGTGGTGTGATCCCAACCTAAATGTGGACTCACTCTTATCTAACTTAAACAGTAGTTTATTCAACAAGACATGGTATGTGAAGGAAAGCAAGTGTAAGACAATGCAAAGTAATAGGAGGCCTGCTGATACCCTGAGTGTCTATGGAAAGTCCTCTACACATAGAAGTTACTGGAGGAATTGAGGGAAGATTTAAGTAGGGCTTGATAGAAGGGATTTTGATAGAGGGAATAAAGGGGGAACTCTGGATGAGAGAAATAGTTTACAAAGGGACACATGTGGGAATGACCATCTGTTCAGGCAACAGGAAGGAACTGACTTGGTTGGAATAGAGAGAGATGGAATTAACAGAAGATGAGGCTATCAGAGCAAGTCTGGCTGGAATACAGTATGAATAGAGACTTGAATAAGATTGAGTAATTTGCATGTTACATTTTTGTTGAAGAAGGAAATATGTGAGTGGTTTTCATGAAGATGGTGGACTGAAGTAACTCCAATAGTTTTCTCCTTCATAAAACTCATTGGGAAAATGGCATTATTAACCACTAGAAAAGCTCTGGAAGTTAATCAAAAGCATGTAGTAACCTACAGTCAGGACAATTGGATGGATCTCAGTAGAACAGTGTTCTTTCTCATGTATGGACCTGTCTTACCCCATTTCCCTCTTGTCAGTTTTTCCATACTATCACTAAGCAGAAACCCACAATCACAATGAAAACCTGTTACTTGACTATGCCATAGGAAAACACATGTGGCTGGAGTCCCTTCAAAGCCTCGCTGCTAGAGAATGCTTCTCCTTTGGCATGTCTTCTGGTTCCCTGGGAAACCTCCCTTTAACTCTGAGCTTGCCTGGGGTGATAAAACAGTTAAGTCAAATGCTTAAGGAAAGGAGAGGGGATGAGATATCTGTAGGCACTTTGCAAATCTCTGACATCATCTTGGGATTCACAAAGTCACTGGAAGTACAGGCTGTGCATATTTCAAATGCTCTGTGCATGGACATTAAAGATCTGAGAGGGTCATATGCTTTCACCCTTGTCTGATCTTGAGGTCTGTGGAGGCATAAAATGAGTTGTTATATTCATTTGAACATAGATAGTATGCCCTAAAATACCATCTGTCACTTGAAATTAGAACAGTTTTTGTCTCCCAGTATTTAGAAACTTTGTCCAGTGTTAGGTTATAAACAAATTCGTTGAACAAAAAAACAAGTGTCTAAAACAGAACAAAAAATAGATCTAAGAGAATTAGTTCACCGAAGCCATCAAACAGACTGTTTTCAAAAACAGCAAAAATGAATACCAGAGAGAACATTGATTCAGACTGCACATTTCCACATTATAGATTAAAGTGAAGTCATCACTGTAATCAGCTTTCTTTTGTGCCACTGACTGGCTCCCAAATCATGACACAGAGACTTATTAGGTTTAAATGCTCAGGCTTAGCTTAGCTCTTTTATTTTAATCTGTTTCTCTTTTTCTACATTTTCCTTGGGTCTTTTTACCTTTCTTTCTGTATATCTTACTTTCCTGCTGTCTCTGTATCTAGCCTGGCTTCTGAACTAAGGCATGTCCCTCTATTTCTCCCTAGTTCTCCCTTCCTTCTCTTGAGTCTAGGTTTCTCCTGCTTAATCTCTCTGCCTGCCATCCCCAGAAACCCCTCTTGTCTAGCTGTTAGCCATCTAGCTTTTTATTAGATCGAACAGGGGTCTTAGGCAGGCAAGGCGAAATAAATGCAACACATCTTTACATAATTAAACAAATGCAGCACAGACAAATGTAACACAACTTTACCTAGTTAAAATAATATTCCACAATACATGAATGTATCTCAATATCTGGTAAAAAATAAATAAAATCAAACAGAACAGAAACTGTCCTTGATGAAGCAGATTTTGAGATTATTACACAAACACTTTTGGTAATTTAAATTTGTTCTAAGAATTAAAATAAGGTATGGATAGTTGAAGAAGTGAGAATGATATCTCACCAAATAGAGAGTGGCAGGAAAGAGAAACATTTATGCATTGTTTGACATTTCTTCTCATTTTTTATAGGCATACTTAACAAACCTGTATTAGCAATATGAACGCACAGATGGGGCACAGAAACAAAAGCAGGTGATGGAGGACCCCTGCCCCCAAAGTTCTTAGGTTCCCTGTACACAAATAAATTGTGGAAAAGTTTGGTCACTGTTTGAGTCTTGAATATACCTACTGAAACTGATCTGCTAACCCTATATTAACTTGGGTGAAAACAAGTTATTCTAGATCCTCACAGTACTTGTACAAATCTCTATTCACATTTGGGCTGCCTTCTCAGTCTTTGAATGTGTATTTAACTTCCAGTTCAGAGGTCTGAGGTTGAAGCCCGATATATTCTTTTTGGTTTTATGCGCATAATCACCACACAAACAGTCAAACAGCATTGGTGGGGGCAGCAAAGGCTGTTGGTGGTGTCTAAGCCTGTAATATAACACAGACAGAGTAGACTAAGGGGCTTGTGAAACCCAAATTCAAACTCAGGTCAGGAGAGCAAAACAGCCAAGTTCCTGATGGCTTTCCTCATTGGCATGAACCTACACATTTTTCCTCTATCAGTCTCATCAGTGTCTTGTACATGACAGCACCTGGTAAAATAAAGAAGGTCTTTATAACAAAATAACATCTGCCCAGATGTGCACACAGAATGCTTTCAGGATCACTGGCTGCTCTTCCTTTTTCTTGGTCTTTTTTTTTTCCCAGAGTGTGCAGGTGTTGGAGCCTTTTGCCCCTCTCCCTTCACTGTGGACACAGGCTGTTTGAAAATGATTTCATTATCTTTACTGTCATTGATTTT
This sequence comes from Mesocricetus auratus, assembly GCF_017639785.1. Classification (NCBI taxonomy): domain Eukaryota; kingdom Metazoa; phylum Chordata; class Mammalia; order Rodentia; family Cricetidae; genus Mesocricetus; species Mesocricetus auratus. The sequence goes on from NW_024429182.1 coordinate 44,285,302, forward strand.
GGTCACTTATGATTTTCATCTCTCCAAAAATGTTGGTGTACAAACTGGTATGGGACCTGGCTGTCTACAGACTTCTTAGACCACTGATTTTTGCCTATTTTGCCTGTTATGAATGCTTTGACACTTCTCTTCAACATCTTCTCCTTTTTCTTAGGTATTCCTGAAAGCCTTTCTCCTGAGGCAGGCAAAATCTGGGTACCCTCAGACTCCTTGGGATCCTCAGGGGTGCTATGAGTGCCCTGTGAAGTCTCTTTCTTCAGATTAGGTAAGACCAGCATAGGGAAAGTATAATCAATCCCCTTCTTAGCTAGCTTCTTCCGGAGTAATTTTTCCTTCCTCTTAAACGGATACTCCATTTTAAACATCTCAAAATGTCCCCGTTTCTGATTATAGCGTTTCACTGATGGAAATGACGGAGCATTCCATTCTTTAAAAAGTTCTTTATGGACTTTTTCTGGTGGCATAAATTTATACGATAAAAGTCTTTCATCAAAAAGGTAGTTGTCCATTGTTTCTGCAACTATCTTGGCAACATCCTCAGACTCAAACTCCTCTGCTGTTTCCAGTCTGTTTACTTCTGGACAGCCTGAAACTGCTAATAGCGCCAAACTGGGTGAAGTAGTTATAGATGTGGTTTTCAGATCGTGTTGACGGCAGGTGGCCTGTAAAGATCACTCCAGGGTTAAGATTTCCTTCCTTCTTTTGCTTTTTCATGCACTGTTAGACTTGTGTCACCTCCTTCTGAAACAGCGAGTCTTCCTGCAGGTTCAGTGCCAGATTCGGCTTTGTGGGACCAGCTAATACCGCCATGCTGGAGGAACTTTACTAGTGGGTCCACGCGGAGCTGCTGAAAGTAGCGCTCCTCTTCTCATTTTTCAAAGGGGAGATTTATTTTGGCTCATCATCTAAGTGTATAGTTCATCATGGTGGTGAAGGAATGGAGGTAAGTAATCCATGGCAGTGGGAGTATGCATCTGGGACTCCTCTATATCCCAGTGAAACAGGAAGTTGAGACAGAAAGCAGGGGCCAACTATGAACCTGAGGGCCTAACCAAGTAACCCATTTACTCCAGTGGGGACCTCACCTTCCAAAGGTTTTACAACTACAAAAAACAGTGACAAGTTGAGGAGCAAGTGTTCAAACACATGAGCCTATAAAGCACATTTCACACTCACTAACATTTTGTCCCTGTTCCCCAAAGGTGTATGGACATCTTACAATGCAAAATGTGCTTTTGGTCCAACTTCAAAATTCCAACACTATTAAAAAGTTTAAAGTCTCTTTTAAGTCTCAGGGCAATCTCTTAATTGTGGGCCCCTATAAAATGAACAAACAAGTTACATGCCTCCAGAGAATAATAGCCCAGAATAAACATTACCATTTCAAATGGGAGAAATGAAGATAACAGACTAAAGAAATGAAAGTTTCCCAAATGAGTTCACATTATTATACCTTGGAGTTTTTGATAGATATGGTCTTTCTCTTAGTGCATTTTTACCACTCCTTCCGTGCAAAGTGTAAGGTTTGTTCTTACTGGTACTAATCATTTTAATAATTGTAGTTGTTCTGTCAGCAAATGTCATATCCACTTATCTGAAATGTAACCACATTCATGCTCCTTTCCTGGCTAAGCTACAGATTCCCACATATTTCTGCTCTGCTTTTGCTTTGAGTTATTGCTCTAAGCCTCACTAAAAGCAGATGGCAAAGATACATGCTACAAACTTGTTGCCATAACGTTATGAAATTTCCTCCACCAAAGAATTTAGTCCATTACTTCTGAATGTAGCCTCACTCAAAATTTGAGGACAAGGAAAGAATGCAGACAGATGCTCAGCTATAATATATCATGAATAGTTCTAATTCTAAAAAAGCACTCGTTCCTTCCTTAAGCCTCATTCACAGGGCTTCTGCTGTTCACATTTTCATCAGTTTTCTGGTCTGCTGCACACCTATTGGAATGGCCTGTTAGGCTGTGCCTACAGTATTCAAGGGCTTTTGTTTCATAGAACGCCAAAATCTTCATCCCCTTTCCTGTAAGCTAATTAACTACATGGTATTGTGGCTTATAAACCACCTGATTAATTTTGTTATGGTAACAACCCCACTCTTGGTACCAATTTTCTGCATTCACTGCTTTTCAGATTGCTGACCTAATATGCAAACTTAAGGGAGAAGCACTTATTTTGAATCACATTTTGAGGGTATATCTCATCATGGCTGGAAAGGTATGGTAGCTCTATGGTAATGGGAACATCCCGCTGAGACCCTTTACTCCACAGGTTTCAGTAGAACAGGAATGAGAAAATGCTGTTTTTATCATTCCTTAGAATGAATACACCCCTACACACACACACATACACACAGATAACCACACACACAACACAGGCACACACACAGATACACACACACACAAAGCACACGCACACACACACACACATACATACACACACACAGAGGTTCTAGGGTTCAAAATAACTAATGGGATTTTAAAGTACACTTCAGAAGGCAGAAGAAATAATCAGAAACTTGAAGATATATTAACTGAGACTATTAGATAAAATTCATAAAAAAGAATGAAGGGAAATGGGTAGAGTCCGAGAGAACTTTTGGATACCATTAACTTTATCAAAATACCCATGAAAACAGATCCAGAATGAGAAATGTAATAAGATCAGAGAAATATTTAAAGAAATAATGACTTGAGACTTCCCAAATTTGATGAAAAACATTAATCTAAAAACTCAATAAGCTTGGTGACATTCCTGTGGATGAACTGAAAAAGGTCTTTATTTAGAAATAGTGTAATCAACCCGCTGATAGCCAAACAAGGAGACAGCCTTGCGATCAGTGAAGGAGAAGCAGCTCATCATGTACAACTGTGATTCTTAATTCTTCTCATCACTGATTTGGGATTAGAGGCCCCAGGGGTGGGGGGATGGGGCTGAAGAAGTGGGAAGACATTTTAGGGGCTCAAATAAAGACTTTCAAATAAGAATTCCATGCCCACTAAATCTATCACTTTAAATATAATTTAAATATAATGCATTGTCTTGCACAAAAACTGGTGAATCTCTGGTTAGATAACTCAGCAGGTAAGGTGCTTTACCCACACAAAGGTAGGAGGAGAGAACAAACCCCACAAGTTGTCCACTGATACCCCTGTGCCATCACATCCCCATCAAGAACATATAAAATAGTAGTAAATCTTTAAAAAATTAAAATGTGTCGGAGTCCTGCAGGCTGACATTAGATGAATTAGGCACGAACTTGAATCCATATGAGAAAATAGAAAGCATTAGCTGAAGCTATTGCACAAGCAGCTTGAAAAGATTGTATAAATATAGTTTTTGTAACTTTGTCCTGTATGACTTAAAGGAAACTTCATAGAACTATAGAGTAAAACTTCATAGAGTAGCAATGGTTTGAATCTATGTTAACGGGCACACAGTAGAACAGTAGATAAGGTGGAATTTGTGTGAAAATATGCTGCAGGGGAGTAGACAGAGCAGGACAGAATTGAAGTTTTTTTTAAATAGTTAAAACACTCTTGGCATTAATCCAAAGTAGATTACTGTAAGTAAAGATGGTAATTGTTCTCTTCTGGGAAAGACTAAGAAGTGAAGATGTGATTTTGATTTTATTTTGCTGTTTCTACTCACACTTTACTAGAGATAATAGCCAGACAATTGTGTAAGAAACAAATAAAAAACATAACTACTGGAAAAGGAGAATTTGTCTTATATTTGTAGATCATATGATCTTATTTGTAATAATTCTAAGAAATCAGCAAAAAGCCCATAAAAACGAAGAAGGCCAGCAAGTTTTCAGGATGCAAAATCAATATATTAAACCAGTTGTATCTTTTCACATTAACAATAAATGACCAAAAATTATAGTAAACCAATTTCATTTACAATAGTATAAAAAAGAGAAACGATTAGGAATACAATGGACAATGGAAATACAGCAGTGCGATCCTGAAAGCTGCCGAGCAGGGTTGAAATCATGTTGCAGAAATCTAAATGAGTGGAAAGACAATGCTCACAGATGAGCTACTGAACACTGTTGAATGAGTAGAAGCTCTTTCAAAACCTCAGCTGCTCTTTTCCTCCCAGTGATTGACAAGCTGATTCTGATATTACTTAGAAATCCAAGGTGCCTAAACAGTCGAGACAATCTTGAAAATGACTATAGGATTCATATGGCCCATTTTCAAAATTTGATGTAATATCCTGTGAAGAAAGCCTTAATGAAATCCAATTCTTTGTATGCTAATAAAAAGGGAATATAATGTTGAATCAGTCAAGAATGCTGCTGGAATAAAGGCAGGTGTGCTGACTAATGAAATTGAGCATCTAGTAACAAACCCTTGTGTTTTAACTTTTTATTTTATTGGTAAAATATCTATGTATGTGCCTGTGTGTGAGTATGTATACATTCATGTGGGTCCCTGTGGAGGACTGGAAAGGGTATTGGATCTGTTGGAGCTGGAGTTCACAGGATGACGTACACTGGAAACTGAACTTGGGTCCTCTGAAAAAGCAGTGGGTGCTCATAATGACTGAGCCATTACTTCAGCTCCCACTATTTTAGACAATTGTTTTTGTGCAAGGATATAATAATCTTGTTGACATTTGATGCTGGCACTGTGATTGTCACATATTGAAGAATGCACCTGTATGTTAACTTACTACCATATGCAAAAATGAATTCAGCAGAAATCAATGTCTTAAATGTAAGAGTTAAACCTACAGAAACTCTACCTGTGTTTAAATCACGTTGACCTTGAATTAGCCAATAATTTTTGCTTAAGTTTTTGAAATTATTTTTGTGAGTATGAATGAGTGTCTTACCTGTGTGCATGTGAGCAGCATGCATGTGCTTCATATCTAGGGAGGTCAGATATGGCCTTGGATCCCCTGGAGCTGGACTTAAGGACAGTTGTAAACCACCAGATTGGTGTCAGAACTGAATCTGAATCCTTTGCCAAGAACAGCAAGTGCTCTTAACTGCTGAGTCATCTCTCCTGCCTCTATAATTTCTTATGTATACCACATAAAGCAGAAGCAATCAATTAAAAATATTTGACTTTATAAAAATTAAATTCATGCATTATAAAAATGTTAAAGTGAAAAGGAAAACTATAAAACAGGATAAATAGTTATGCATCATGTATCTTACATGATTTGACATCAGGAATGACCATTCTTTGAATTCATAAGACAAGTGACCCAGTTAAAGATGCACAAAATAATGAAAAATGAACATTTCTTTTAAAAAGATACATGAATGACCAATAAGCATACAGAGAAAAGGTCAATACCAACCAGCAGTATGAAAATTCAAGTGAAATTATGACAACTTCCTACCACTAATATGCTATATAATGCATATGGTGGGCAATGCAAGCATGGGTACATGGTGAGGATGTGGAAGGGTTCATTTGGGGGAAGGGTTTGGTATAGTCTTCAAAGTGAAGTTACCATGTCACCCAATAATTCCACTTCAAGGTGATATTGAGGAAAAATTAAAGCATATCCACATAAAAGCTGTACCTGTAGTGTAATTACTGAACTACTTAGGCTGGAAAATGAATACAGCTGATGTGCCTATCAACAGATTAATGACTATACAAGATGTGTTGTAACCACACTATGAGATATTTCCAGCTTTAAAGGAATGAATTACATGACCATGGCACCCCATAGGCAGGGCTTGAAAGAATTCTATGAGATAGAAGCAGGCTAGAAAAGACTACATGGACTGCAATTCCATTCCCATGAAAGCACAGAACGTGCAGACCCATGGAGACAGAAAGTAGATGGGTGGTTGCTAAGCCTGGGGAGGAGGCAGTGAGACTGCCTGCTAATTGGTATGACACTGCTTTCCTGAGTGAGGCACACACTCTGGAATTAGACAGTGGTAACCATTGGACAACTTTGTGAATGTCATCAGAAACCATGGAATTGTATACTTCATAATTGTAAATTTCATGGCATATGAAAAAATAGCATCTTTGGGATTTTTCACAATAGAAGAAATTGCATGTTAGAATTTCATGTATTTTATGTTCCTAAATAACAGGCAAGTGATGATCAGTATATTTATATCAATGAAGCTAGAGTAAGGAGATAGCTAGAAGATGGAGCACAGGATCAAGAGTCCTCACTATTTCAGCAGTTGCTTAGAAACCGTTTCTACTCAGAAGCATCCAGTACTTGTCAGTGCCGGACTACAGATACAGTCCTAACATTGTTATTGTGGTTTATGCCCAATGGCCCATATTACCTCTGGGAGTGTGTATGTATACACCATTTTGTAAACTGTAGTTTTTCCTCTGTACAACAGAGATTCTTTATGCTCAGGGGCAAATTATACCCATGCCAGAATATGAGTTTTAAAATACCTAGTTAATTTACACAAGACACCTTTGATAACCTAAATACAGTAACTAAAGTCACAATAAAACAGCAAAGGAGACTTGACATCCAAAGCTCTAGGTCTAGTGGATGAACTCACCATTGAGTCTTTTTTTAAAAGAGGCTAGAACCTCTGCATTTTGCTAAGCACAGCTTTGCCTAGCTCATTGTATCTATATGTCAGTGCATATACTATATGTTGTATGTTTTATAACATGGGATGTTATGAACATAATCACACATGCTACAGTTTGATTAATACATGTACTCCGTATACTTATGTATCATACTTACATGTCTACATGTGAACAATCACAGGGTGGGAAAGTAAGACCCACATCTTACTTAAATTTGATGTTCTTTTACCTAATACTATTCAGAGATGCCCATGTTTGAAATATGTTTCTGATCTTTTTTTTGTGTGTGAAAATATAAAAAGCCCTTCTAAGAATAGGAAGCCAGTTTAGGAATGAAACTTCCTCTCTTGCTTAAAGGGCTGTGTTTTCCTATGCAAATGTAGCAAAGCCCAGAAATTAGCAATGACTGCTAAATTAACACACTTGAAGAGCTTGGCTGGTTCTAATAGGCAGTCAAATGGTCTTGTTACATTGTAATGGTGCCAAGCTAATTGAAGTGATTACTGTTGCTCATGAGCAGCCTTTTTGAAGTAGAAGTCTTTTAAATTATCCATAGACGTTAAATGTCAGACACTATTGTGTAATTATACTTTGTAAATGCTGAATGTCATAAGGCATCACAGGTAATTGAGGTTTACAGAGAGGAGCTTTTTCTAAACCTAATTGGGCATCAATTCTTTGTCACTTTTTCTAAATGTAATTGGGCATCAACTTTTTGTGCCAGGGGACACTCCAATGCCTTACAGTCTCCCTTTCTCCCCTCCCCTCTCCCTGATAGATCTCCTCATGGGGCCCTACATGCCAAGATGTTTCCAAACCACTGGGCTAACAAACGGCTGTTTGTCTCACCCTGTGGCGTCTTCTGGGACTGTGATGCTGGTTTGGGATTTCACAGACCGAAGCTTTCTGAAGTCTGATGTGGCTATCATGGCAGAATGAGGCCAGCCGAGTGAAACATCCTTTGGAATCTCAGTGTGTCCTGAGATGTGGGGATGGGGAACTGCATGGGATTTTTGAGATACTAGAAGCAGAGGTTTTTCAAAAACCTAAAACAGCCGTTTGTTTTCTATCCCTCCTGTTTCTTGGGTTGTTTGAGAGTTTATATCTTCCCTCCCAATTTAAAAAAACATATTCATGCAAGCTATTTTTCACTTTGCATCCGTGACAGCAATGTGAAGCCTAAGGCGAACTTCAGAAGGTTTGTGTGTCTGACCTATGTGAGTCCTGCTCTAATCAAATGGTCCAACTGCACTTAATAGTGAATACAGTCAAATGTCTCCATGTTTACCATGAGTCCTTCAGCTTGACTGACTGGAAATGTATTAAAAAGAACACTGATTTTTATCAGTGACTGGAAGGAAATACACTAGAAAGACTCTTGTTGCACTATTCTTCATACATATGTCTAATTGATGACCAGTTTTATTAACCAAAACTGCTGTTATCTCACTATGATCTCATGGTTGCAACCTCAGTGTGTGCTTCTAGCAGGCATCACTTTGTGAAGGTCCTGGCTTGTCAAGCTCTCTTTCTCTGTGCTTTAAAAAAGTATTTGTGATTCTCTGTGATAAATTGAATTTCAAGTAAAATGTTCTTTGACCTGGACTAGGAGACCCTGGGAGAAGCGTTGGTGCAGGCAGAAAGGAATATGAATACTTTCAATGCTAGAAAAGAAAAAGAAGAGCCAGGTATTCTTTCTGAGTGCACTGGAAAGTTTTCCTGATGTCTGAAGATAGATGCCAGGGATGCTCACACGGATGCTCTGAATGGTCCAGCCTTGTAATGGGCTTCAAAGAAGAACTCATATTCATTGATTATGATACATCTAATTGTGGTACTGAAAAGACAAATTAAATGAGGACTTTTTAATATATATTGCAAGCAGTATACAGATACTTGTTAGAAGTAACACTAAGCAGTAAGTGTAGTTTTCTAAGCATCACTTTGGAAGGTGCCTTTTGTGATGTGCCTGTCAGAGAAGAACAAGGTTCAAGGATATTATTAAAGTTGTTAGAAGTTTAAAGTAATAATGTGCAAGGTGCTGCACAAAATGTTGAATTATACATGGCTTTTGAACAGTAAGCACATAAAAATCCCTCTCCCATTGCTTCCTCCCTGAGCAAATTATATCTCTCTTATTCTCAGCCTGGTGTCTTAGAAGTCTACCTTTCCTTATCAGTTACTGCCTCTGTTGTCCACATAAGCATGGCGGCTTAAAGTAGAGGGGTGTCGATTCTTCTCAATGTGGACTTGATGGTTGGGATATTCAGGGGCTGGTGGTTCATGGTTTTGCAGAATTACCTATTTCTATTTTCTAGGACCCCTTCTCAAATATAAGAAAAACAGGATGTGTGGTCCTGTAAGCTGAGGTTTTACATGGATTCTCTGCTGGTTCCTGGTCATTCAGTTGAAGACCAAAGAAACACATGAGGAACATGGTGCCCAATTTCTTTTTTTGTGTGCTCTGAAGGCAAGATGAGAATGGTCAGGGACAGTGTTTTATAGGCTTCATAGCACATGCACCAATGCTACTTACAATTTAATTCCAGCTCTTTGTCCTGGCACAAGGTGATCTTGTATTTCCTTATAGCTGAACTTGGGTTATGTGATTTTTATCCAGCTAGTTGTGAATAAAGTAATAAACCGTTTTCAGATTGGATCATTTATTGACCAAACTGCAACTTCAGTTACAATAAATCACTCCCCCAACTTTGTCTCACCTCCACCTCATGTAGCTGCCACCTTCTCTTCTTCAGTCTTCTCTTCCTCCCTTCCATCCCATCTCCCTCTAGATAGGATGTCACTCTGTGGCATAGGATGACCTCACACTTGTGAAAATCCTTCTGCCTCAGAATCTAGAGTGTTAGCATTACAGGCATGAACCTTGATACTTGGCTTAAAACTGGCATCTCCCCAGAGCCTTGGTTCTGTTTGCCATTGTGACTGGCAATACTGAAGATGATGATTGCTCTGTCTGCTGGATCAGAGACCTGAATCAGAGCCACTGCTGACCTCAGTGGGCCTATAGGGTGGTGAATTGGAATTTGTTATTATTGGCATTTTCCTTGCTGAAAAGTGTAATAGCCTACTTGCTAAGCCATAGCTAGAGCAGTAACTCACTGAACCAATCATTACATCATTAGAGTCTATGTTAAGGGTTACAAATACAAATGCCAGTGCCCACAAAACCATACCACATGAAAGGAGACAGGCAGGCATGAGAAAAGACATGCTGTGTTTGCATATAAAGAATAAACACACATTCTTTACAAAGGCATGTATTTTGGGTTTTCAGTTTTTAGGGTGTCCTCTGATCTCTCTCTTTTGCAGTGACAGCCCCAGTAGCAATGTCTATACTTGATATATAACAGAGGTCAAGTATAATGCCCAATAACTATTGACACTTGTTTCTATGTGTTAGGAATACTGTTGGAAGGATGGTGACTGAGAAACTTAAGACCACACAAACCATACCTAAATGAGACAGCTAGCTTTTCCCTAGCCCAAGATGACCTTGACCTGCAGGAATACACATATTTCATTTTCCCAGGAGAAGCTTTAAGTTTAGACTTTTGTGTGAAATGTGTTGAATTTAAATATTATTAGCAACAACAAAACGTACCAGAAGGCGGACAGTGTATGACTTTGACCCTAGCCTAGTGCCTCACAGCCTTTGATCATCAAGCTGCTGCCAACGATGATAGTTTTGTTTTTGTTCCCCCCCCCTTTATTAAAGAGGTTGCAACTTAGGAACAGGATAATCATCAACTGGCAATATAATGAGACAAAACTGAAGCAAAACACTAGCAAACATCTGTTGATTTCTCATTATATGTTCAAAACTTTGCCAGTTGTAATGAGAGATACTGAGAAACATAAAAGAAGCCCTGACTTGTAGAATTGATCTAGTTGTGCAAAATTGACAAAACTACAATATAATGTCTAAGAAACAAATTGAGAAACAATTTCAATAGAATAAATATGACAGATTTAGAAGAGACAGTATTACAATAAAGAAAGATCTTCCTTTTCCAGTAGTTAGGATTCTCCAAAGGAAGAATTAGATGTATGGAATGTATGTGTACACCATGTGTGTGTCTGTCTGTTTGTGTTTCTGTGTGTGTGTGTGTGTGTGTGTCTGTCCGTTTGTGTTTCTGTGTGTGTGTGTGTGTCTGTTTGTGTTTCTGTGTGTGTGTGTAAAATAAGGTGTGGACTGATGTGATGGTGGAGGCTGGGAGGTTCTGTGATCTGCTGTCCACAGGCAAGCTGGTGATGCAGAGTGGAGAGTGTGGCTTTGCATATACTTCTGAAGGCCTGAGAACTAGCAGTTCCGAGGGTTGGAGAGCATCTCAATTTACCTCGTGGGACAGAGAGTGAATTCAAACACTCTCCCCCTTTTCTTCTACTCAGGTGCCCAGCAGACTAGACGATGCCCGCTCACAGCTAGAGGGTGTCTTAGGGATCAAAAGCAAGTTGGGGAGGAAAGGGTTTTGTTTGGCTTACGCTTCCTCATCACTGTGCATCACCACTGTTTCTCAGTATCTCTCATTATAACTGACAGGAGCTCAAACAGGGCAAGAACCCGAAGACAGGAGCTGATGCAGAGGCCATGGAGGAGGGACTGCTGCTTACCGGCTTGCGCCTCCTGGCTTGCTTAGTCTACTGTCTTATAGACCCCAGGACCACCAGCCCAAAGGTGACCCCACCCACAACGGGCTTGGCCCTGCCCCATCAGTCACTAATTAAGCAAATGCCTGAGAGGCTTGCATACTGCTTGATCTTATGGAGGCATTTCCTCAGTTGGGTCTCCCTCCTCTCTAGCTTGTGTCAAGTGAACATAAAATTATGTCTAGCACAGAAGGGTACCTGCTTTACTTTGATTCATGTGTGAATCTCTTCTGATTAGACCTGCAGAGGCAATCTGAGAAATGATGTTTCCTCAGATCCCTGGGTGACCCATGGCCTAGTTAAACGTACCATCCTTCAAATGATTCAGGGATGTCTAATTTGTGGCCAACCTGTACAGCAAGTGCTATAGTGTGAGTGGAGGCAGGGAGGAGAAAGTGAGGATGGCAGAACTTTGTGAGGATGTGAGAAAGGGAATTACACAGAAAGTCGAGCAATTGGGAGGCAACTGATAGCTTAGAGACAAAGAAAACTCCCCTTGAAGGTGACAAAACACCAGGCAGGGCAAGGAGTGCTGCGTGGCTAAAGTAGAGAGTATCAGGAGGGAGTCTGGCTGCCAGCTGTTCATTAAGAGGAAACTTGAATGTTATCATCCGCTGCACAGATGTCATCACCAAGTTTTATGTATGCTAGGATGAACCACATCAATGTTGCATTTTAAAAAGTCAAGCTTTTTAAACATCAAGATGCTCAGAGATGTCACACCCCAGCATTCCAAGGATTGGGATCTGAGTGAGCTGTGCAGTGGATTCCGAAGCAGGCTATGATGGACGTAGGAGATCTGGTAAATCTCACGGAAGAACAAGCTGAACCCAGAGTGAGGCTGAGACTTGGGAGAAGAATCCAGGATGATTTAAAATGCCTCCACCCAACCCTCACTAGCCAGCAAGAAAAAAAATTCATGATACTTGTTAAAATAGTTAAGAATTTTTTTTAACAAAACAGTGTTCTGGGTTCCTCACTATCTGTTGTTTTCTACATTGTTTTCAGTTGTGGTTTTCTATGATGGGTATAATTTTTGGTAAGGAGAAGTATCTTTGATGAGTCATAATTATCTGCCGTATACATATGAAATTTAGAATATAGTTAGGAATTATGCTGTCCAGTAAAATAGTGATAGTTTCTCTTCTAAGTCATGGTCTACTTTCATTCTGTATGTGGGCATCCAGTTTCCCCGTTTGTTGAAGATACTTTTTTTTCTTTCTGTTTTATTATTTATTTTTAAATTTAAATTTAAATTAGAAACAAGGTTGCTTCACATGTCAATTCCAAGTCCTTCTCTGTTTCCCTCCCCTCCTCCCTTGCCCTCCCATGAAACTCCCTCCCAATATCCCCTCATTTCCCCAGGGAGGGTGAGACCCTCCATGGGGGTGTCCATAGTCTGCCATTTCATCCAGGGCAGGGCCTAGACCCTCCCCCCAAGAGTTCAGGGTGAGAGTGCATCTCTCATTGTTGGATGGGAGTCCAAAGTCCGTGTGTATATCCGGGATAAATACTGATCTACTGCCCAAGGCTCAATAGATTACCTAGGCCTCCTCACTGACACTCACATTCAGGGGGTCTTGATCAGTCCCATGCTGGATTCCCAGGCATCAGCCTGGGATTCAAGAGCTAACCCTTGTCAGGTCAGCTGTTTCTGGGGTTTAAACCAGCCCAGTCTTAATTCCTTTGGTCATCAGTCCTCCCTCTCTGTCACTGGCTTTCTTGAGTTCAGCTCAGTGCTTAGCCGTGGGAGTCTGCCTCTTCTTCCATCAGCCACTGAATGAAGGTTCTGTTTCCCAGACTCTCTGGCCACAGGACTGTAGGCTGGCACTCCCTAGATCTCTGTTTAAAATCCATATATGAGAGAGTACATGCCATGTTTCTCTTTTTGTGACTGGGTTACCTCACTCAGGATGGTTTCTTCTGGTGCCATCCATTTGCCTGCAAATCTCAGGATTCCATTGTTTTTTTTCTGCTGAATAGTACTCCATTGTGTACTTCGGTTGAGGGGCATCTAGGTTGCTTCCAAGTTCTGGCTATTATAAATAATGCTGCTATGATCATAGTAGAACAGACATCCTTGTTGTATGAATGGGCATCTTTTGGATATATGCCTAAGAGTGGAGTTGCTGGGTCTTGTGGTAGCTTTATTCCCATTTTTCTGAGGAATCTCCATACTGATTTCCAAAGTGGCTGAATAAGTTGGCACTCCCACCAGCAATGGAGGAGTATTCCCCTTTTACCACATCCTCTCCAGCATAAATTGTTGTTGGTGTTTATGATTTTAGCCATTCTGACAGGAGTGAGATGGTATCTCAGAGTTGTTTTGATTTGCATTTCCCTGATGGCTAAGGATGTTGAGCTCTTTCTTAAGTGCCTCTCAACCATTTTAGACTCCTCTATTGAAAATTCTCTATTTAGTTCTGCAGCCTACTTTTTAATTGGATCCTTTGGTGTTTTGAAGACTTGCTTCTTGAGTTCTTTGTAAATTTTGGAGATCAGCCCTCTGTCAGATGTGGGGTTAGTGAATATTTTTTCCCATGCTGTGGGCTGCCTTTTTGTTTTGCTGACTGTGTCCTTTGCCTTACAGAAACTTCTCAGTTTCAGGAGGTCCCATTTATTAATTGTTGATATCACTGTCTGTACTACTGGTATTATGTTCAGGAAGCTGTCTCCTGTACCAATTCGTTCAAGGGTACCACCCACTTTCTCTTCTAAGAGGTTCGGTGTGGCTGGATTCATGTTGAGGTCTTTGATCCATTTGGACTTAAGTTTTGTGCATGGCGATAAACATGAATCAATCTGCATTCTTCTACATGCCAGCCTTCAGTTATGCCAGCACCATTTGCTGAAGATGCTTTCTTTTTTCCATTGTGTATTTTTAAGCTTCTTTGTCAAAGATCAGATGTTCACACATGTGTGGGTTAATATCAGGGTTTTCAATTCGATTCCATTGGTCTACCTGTCTATTTTTGTGCTAATACCAAGCTGTTTTCAGGACTATAGCTCTATAATAGAGCTTGAAGTCAGGGATGGTGATGCCTCCTGACATTGCCTTGTTAAACAGAGTTGTTTTGGCTATCCTGTGTCTTTTGTTTTTCCATACAAAATTGATTATTGTTCTTTCAAGGTCTGTGAAGAATTGTTCTGGGATTTTAATGGGGATTGCATTGAATCTGTAGATTGCTTTTGGCAGGATTGCCATTTTTACTACATCAATCCTACCTATCCAAGAGCATGGGAGATCTTTCCATTTTCTGAGGGCTTCTTTAATTTCTTTCTTTAAAGATTCAAAGTTCTTGTGGTACAGGTCTTTCACTTGTTTGGTTGGAATTTTCCCAAGGTATTTTATGTTGTTTGTGGCAATTGTAAAGGGTGATGATGTTTCTCTGATTTCTTTCTCAGCCCTTTTATAATCTGTATATAGGAGGGCTACTGATTTTCTTGAGTTGATCTTGTAGCCTGCCACTTTGCTGAAGGTGTTAATCAGCTGTAAGAGTTCCCTGGTAGAGTTCTTTGGGTCATTTATGTGAACTATCATATCATCTGCAAATAGTGAAAGTTTGACCTCTTCCTTTCCAATTTGTATCCCCTTGATCTCCTTTTGTTGTCGTATGTCTCTGGCTAGAACTTCAAGTACATGTTGAAAAGGTATGGAGAGAGTGGACAGCCTTGTCTTATTCCTGATTTTAGAGGAATTGCATTTAGTTTCTGTCCATTTAGTTTGATGTTGGCTGTTGGTTTGCTGTATATAGCTTTTATTATGTTTAGGCATGGTCCTGTTATCCCATATCTCTCCAAGACCTTTATCATGAAGGGGTGTTGGATTTCCCAAAGGCTTTTTCAGCATCTAGAGAGATGATCATGTGATTTTTGTTTTTCAGCTTAGGATGACAGCACTTGCTTACTTTGGTATTATTTACCAAGAATACTTTTTCCATCCTTTTATATTAAGGTGTTATGTATATTTAAAACTTAGATAAGTATTTTGTAGACAAAAGATCACATGGATTTTGTATCTTAGTTCATTTAGATATTCTGTGCCTTTTGATTGAAGAGTTGAGGCCATTAATATTTAGAGTACTTACTGAAAGGTGTAAGTGTATATTATAGTCTTTTTTCTTGTTTGTGTTCTTAGTTGATTGTATTTCACCAAATTATTGTTTAAATAATAAAGTGCTAAATAAATTGCTCATTTTCTTCCTGGAGTTTCTTGACTGACCTTAGTTTTTCTCTTCTCTCTTCAGTTCAAAGTATTGCTTCCAGTATTCTGTTTAGGGTTTTTGTTATTGTTTCTTTGTCTTTGGATATGATTTCTTTAGGCTGTTTGCTTCATGGAATGTTTTTATTTCTCCTTCAAGCATGGCAGTTAATTTTGTTGGATATACAGTCTAAGTTGTCAGTCATGGTATTTTTTAGAACTTGGAATGCAACACTTCAGGCTTTTCTGGCTTTTAGGGTTCCCATTGAGAAACTAGTTATTATTCTGATGATTTTTCCTTTCTATGTGACTTGTGCTTCTCTTGCAACTTTCAACATTCTTTACTCTGTATATTTGGTCTCTTTTCCCCTCTTAGACAGGCTTTCTCTATGTAGCTTAGGCTGTCCTGCACTTTTTTTTTTTGGCACAGCAGGTTGTCCTCAAACTCAGAGATCTACCTGCCTCTGCCTCCTGAGTGCTAGGATTAAAGGCATGTTCCATCATTGCCCAGCTCTTGTATTTGGTATCTTACTATGATATACTATGGGGTGTTTCTTTTCTTGTCCAGTTTAGGTGGACTTCTATGTGCTTCTTGTATCTGTATGGGTATGTCTGTTTTTAGTTTGGGGGATGTTTTTCTTCTTTGATCTTTTAAAAGATCTGGTCTATGACATTAACTTGCAATAATTTTCCTTCACCTATGCCAATTACTAGAAAATTTGGCCTATTGATGGTGTCTCACATTTCTTGCATGTTCTGTTCCTGTGCTTTAAAAATTATCTTCTTTGATTATTTTGTCTATATCCTTTGCTTTGTCATTAGAGTCCTGATAGCCCATCTTCTGTTTGATTTATTCTGCATGTAAGGTTTCCCCCTGAATTTTCTAACTGGGATTTTCAATTCCATCTTCGTTTCATCTTGTGTTCTCTTCAGTGTTCCTGTATCTTTATTGAATTGAGTTTCCAGATCCTGAATTGTCTTCATCACTTCATTCAGCACTGTGTTTTTATTGTTCTGTACATCACTCAAGAGCTTATTGCTATCCTCTTTAAGTTCAGTAAGGTGTTTGTTCATGTCTTGTTTAAGTTGTTTAAATTCCTTGATAAGTTTATTATTTTTCATTTAAATTCTGTGTTGTAGGTTCACATAGGTACTGCTTATTAGAGAACAAATCTTTAGAACTATCAGGTTTGATGGAAGACATGCTGTCTTGACCAGCCACATTATTTCTGTAATTTGACCCAGGGATATGGACTTCATTTGTGTTTCTGATGTGTTAATCTGGCCTTCCTTAGATTGGGCCAGCACAGCAGATGCACGGCCTGAGCCAGGCCAGCTAAACTGGTGGATGAATTTTTATTAATTGAACCAGGCAGATGGCTCTTAAACCACAGGTTTGATGCTGCGCCTATGGAGGTAGAGATGGCAGTAGGCAAAGGGAAGAATGGGAGAGGGAAGGAGTAGCTCATCAATCAGAGGTGGTTCTTCAAGGAAGCAGGTTCAAAAGCCATTGATCTGGTGCTAGGCCTGTGGTGTGGGGAGGCTACCAGCATGGGGTCGGGGTGGGGTTGGAGTCAGGAGGGAAGAAGGGAGGAGGGGAAGAAGTGACTTACCCATCAGAACTTGATGCATAACAAAGAAAGTTCAAGGGCTGAGATCTGGAAGTAGGCTTGTGGGTTTGCAGACAACAGAGGGAAGGCAAACCATTATTTGGAGATTAACTATATTCCCGTTTTAGGCCTAATGTCTACATTGGTTCCTCATTTGCCCTCTCTCCTTTTCATCTTCCCTCATCTTAGAAGCATCCAACATGCTTCCAGAGAAACATTTCAACCTCACTTGCCTGATGAAATCCCATGAACAACCACAAAAATACAAAGAATCAAAATTATCTTTGATAGCTGTGCAATCCTTAAATAACGAAATGGAAAGCTTTGCCCAAGGCACAACATTCAGATCCATTGTGCTAGCCAGTTGTCAGAGCTGTCTAAGACAGCATTTACTTTTGTCAGAAGCAGAAATAAGGTAAAACACATGGGAGAAGTTTCTAGAATGGAGAAATTAGTGGGAAATTAGGATGCAAACAGCATGTCCTGAGGATGGAAAACAATTTAGGCAAATGCAGCGATCAGTAAATATTGTTTGTTACATTGATAAATAGGATTTGGCAGTCATCCAAAGTTTGCTTTTAGTTTGAAGCCAAAAGTAGCTTTTTATTTGACAGGCTAATTTTATGTGTTGATACAGAGTGAATATTTGTGTCCCTCAATTTATGTGTTGAAACCTAATCTGTCATATAATGACATCAGAAGGTGGGTCCTTCAGAAATTGATTAGGTCATTAGGAGAGGGTTTTATGAATGGGAATAGGGACCTTCTTAGGGGATCAAGAAACCAGAATTTCCCCTTTTCTTCATGTGAATATGGAACTAGATGCTTCCATCCATGAACCAGAGAGTACCATCCAGAACTGAATACCATCATGTCTGTTCACTGTCCATTCATAAAGATGCCATTGAAGCTAAAATTGGCAGGGCCGGGTTAGCAGATGTGTGTTTCAAAATGGGCAGGTATTGGTGATGTAGAAGGAAAGACATTTGAGGAATGCCACAGTCTGTGTGTGATCCTGTGGGAATTGGTTTCTGCTTTTTTTTCTGGCAGAAGAGATGTGATCAGAGTGACACACAGAAGGTTGGAGAATTTTCTTTTATGAACACTGCTTTCCTGATGTTTTCCTTATGCTACATGTGAAATTATGGTAAAGGCATATGAGGGAGAATGTGGCTTCGTCACTGAAAATGTTTTAAAATGTGTTCTCTAAGACCTACTGTGTGCCAGGAAAAGTTTTGGGTGTCCTAGGAGAAAGAGGAAAATGTTAAGAAATGATTCATTCTCACAGGAAACTTGTGTTTTGTTCTTTTGGGTTACTTTGCTAGCTAACCATGTGTGTGGGGGTTACTTTTTAAACTCCAAGATTAAGGAGGTGGATGGATGTTGGCATTACAGGCTGGGTACAAAAGATGTGTAATGAACATTAATATCCTTCAGGTGCCTTACTGTTCTAGAATATAGATATCTTGTTGGGTCTGTTGACCTAAAAGGAGGATAGCATTTAAGTTCTGGGAAGGGCAAACTATCCTTTGAGAAGACCAGGCTATTATCTCCCACTTTTGAGTCAGGTGCTGAGAAGATAGAAAGCTGTTAACTAGAAACAAAACTTTGACTCAAGGAAGACTGCCTTTTGTTTTTTCAATACCACTTTTTAATTTTAATTTTTTGAGAATTTCATATATGAATACTGTATTTATATCATCACTAATCCTCCCATTTCCCCTCCAACTGCCCCCTCTCCATTTCCTCTCAAATTCGTTATCTCTTCTTTTTTCCCTTTTTAAAATTTAAATTAGAAGCAATCTTATATATCAACCCCAGTTTCCTCTCCCACCCATTCTCCTGTGCCCCACACTGACCCCCATCCCATTCCATCCCTCTTCGGCTCCATAGAAAGGGTGAGGCCTTCTATGGGGGATCATCAAAGTCTGTCACATTATTTGGGGCAGGGCCTAGGCCCTCCCCCAGGTTTTTAGGCTGAGAGGGTATCCCTGTATGGGGAATGAGCTGCTAATGTTCATTCATACACTAGATATAAATGCTGTTCCATTACCAAGAGCCCCATAGACTGCCCAGGCCTCATAACTGACACCTACATGCAGGGGGGCTGGTTGCGTCCTAGACTTGTTTTCAAGCTGTCAGTCTGGAGTTCATGAGCTCCGCCTTGTTCAGGTCAGCTGTGTCTGTGGGTCTCTCTGGCCTGGTGTTGACCCCTTTGCTCATCACTCTTCCCTCTCTACAACTGGATTCCAGGAATTTGTCTCAGTGTTTAGATTTGGGCTTCTGCTTCTGCTTCCATCAGCTACTGGATCAAGGATCTAGGATGGTATATGAGGTAGTCATCAATCTCATTATTGGGGAAGGGCATTTAAGGTAGCCTCTCCTCTATTGCTTAGATTCTTAGTTGGGGTCATGCTAGTATATCTCTGGATATTTCCCTAGTGCTAGATTTCTCTTTAAACCTATAATGGCTCCCTCTATTAAGGTATTTCTTGCTCTCCTCTATTCTTCCCCTGGCCCAATCTTCCTGGTCCCTCATGTCACCCCCCCAGAAGACTGACTTTTATTATTTTAAACAACAATGGTAATAGCAGTGGCAGCAAAAATTAATCTAGACATATTTTTTCAGGCTTTGAACACTCAGATCTATCTATCTATCTATCTATCTATCTATCTATCTATCTATCTATCTATCAAGACAGGGTTTTATATAGACCTTGCTGGCTTTAACCTTTTTATGACCTGATTCTGCCTTCACTTCTGAGTGCTGAAATCTATAGCTGATTTAGGCAGTACAAGGGGGCTACAACCCTGGTCCAGGGCATGATAGGCAAATATTCTACCAACTGAACTACATCACTAGTCACCAACCTCTTTTGATCTGCAGGATCAGGCTATAAAGATGTTGCTATGATCATGCTTTCCCAAAAGAGACAACTGAGGCACAGAGATGTTGAAAATGTGTTCAGAGTTACACAACTACAAATGTGTCAGAGCTAGTGGTGAAGCAGGGCCACATGACCTCAGAATTGTATCCTGGTAATAGCTACCTCCATATCCATTCCTACAACTGTGATAAACAGATTTCACAGTTGTACTTCAACTACAGTCACACTTCTCTTTTGACATGTGATCAAGCAGAGAAAGTCTTACATGCATAACTCAAAAGAAGCAAACACAACAGCGTAACAACAAAGCAATCACAAACTCAAATATTTCTCTAGAGTAAAAAAAATGTTATAATCCCTACTTATCTGGTATTTCCCACTTCCTGGTAGTTTTCCTTATTATTTTTTTGGCACTTTCCATCATTCAAGATTTAATGAGTAATTAAGATTACAGTAATTAATGTCAGTAGAATATAGAAATGATGCAAAACTCAGTCTACATTAAGATAAAATGTTAAAGTAGGCATGAATCTATGATGTGTTGACTAGAGGAAAGAGTTGTTATTGGATACAACTATGGATTATATCAATTAAAAGGTCCCATTTACTCAACAGGAAACTGAATAAGCTCCCCTGTCATCAGACAAGAATCATGTAGCGTATCTGACAGCTGCTAGAGGGGATACTGACACGTGCTTTTCCTGATACATTCTAAATGTATTCATCAATTACATTTAGAATTCTACAAATTATAAATGTATGCTCTAGTTGCACAGAAATACTGGCGAAAATGTTGAAACTTCTCATAAGCTCAGCATAATGGGCGTGTTAATAGTTGTTTCCAGTTTCATTGTTCAATGTTATGTGTTTAATTAAAACACAACTTGCTAAACACTGAACTCTTGAAATGCTAATTCAACTAATATTTATTGAGCACCCACTGTGTGCTCAGCTAGGGTTTTGGGAGGAATATCACTGGTATGTGACTATCAAAGGACTTCTTGTCTTTGAAATCTTAAGCTCTTTTATTTGTGTTGTACAGAAAGGTAGAATCAGTGGGATATAAATATAGATGTAAGTAGCTACATGAGTGAGGGTAATTAGAGGAATTGACTTGTGCTATTATGAAAGAATACATTCTAACATGGACTGTAGGGGTGAGCCCACAATACTGTCCATGTTCCTTGGGCTCACCCCTACAATGGACCTAAGATTCTGGTAGCACTGCTTAGCACAGGTTAAAAAAATCTGAGAACCTTGGGTCAGTGCTGCAGCCATTGGTCCAAGGACAAAGGGAATGAATACTAGTGAAAGTCCTGTTCAAATGTTGCAAAACTTCGATTTTTGATCTAAAAAAAAAGAGTACATTTTATGTCTGAGATGGGGGGAAAAGGGAAGCAAGAGGAGGAGGAGGAGGAGGAGGAGGAGCTGCTTTTCTTCTGCCTTTCATATTTTATCCAGGTTTTCAGCCAATTCAGTGGTGCTCCTCACATGGAAAGCAAGTCTTTGTCCTCTTTCTACAAACCTCCATGTTGTTTCTTTCTGGACACACTCAGATATCCACCAGGAAATAACACCATATTAATTACCCATTGTGTTGATTAGTCTTTGTTTGGCACAAACTAGAGTTACTTGGGAAGAGGGAACCTCAGTTGAGAAGTTGCCTCCATCATATTATCTTTTCTGTGAGGTATTTTTAAAATTCACCATTGATGTAGAAGAGTTCAGCCCACTGTGGGCGGTGTTACCATGGGCAGAAAGTCCTATGTTGTATAAGAAGGCAAGATGAGCAAGTCATTAGAGAGTAAGCCAGCAAGCAGCTTTTCTCCACAGTTCTGCTTCAATTCCTGCATCCAGGTTCTTGCCTTGAGGTCCTGCCCTGGTTTCCTTCCATGATGGAGGCTTCAAGATGAAATAATCCCTTTCCTCTCCAAGTTGCTTTTACTTAGTGTTCTATCACAGTAGAAGAAAGCCAAACTGGAAAAGAAATTGGTACCAGAGAGTGGGTGTTTCTGTGATAGACCTGACAATAAGATTTTTATTCCTTGGTCTGTTTATAGATATGAGTGTTACAGCTCTGAGGGCAAAAACTTCCTCAAAGTGTTACAGCTCTGTTGGGGGAAGGTAGTGTTATAGCTTTGTTATTGCAAGTGTTATAGCTTTGCTTCTGTGGTGTGGTGGTGGTGAGGGCAGGTGGCTGGTGGTATTTCCCCAGTTAGAGCTTTTGTAGGGTAAAAGTGTCAGGTAAAAATACTCTGACCCTGACTTGACCCCAAGACCAGGTCCAAGGGAAGAATACCCTGATGACTTTGACTTGACCCCAGCCCAAGACCAGGGTCAAAGATTTGAAATTCCACCAATCCCTGAGCTTGCCCTAGAATTAGATCACAAAACCCCACCAACCCCAAGCTACCCTGGAAAGCTCCACTCCCCATACCTGCCACAAACTGCTATATAAGCTCTCTATTCTGTTGAGTTTGCTGCTGCTTTTCACCATAACAGAGGCACCCATCCTTCTGTTTCCCTCCAACAAATCTCTTAGGTGAGGTTTGTTGTGCAGTGTGACAACAGAGCAGAGTTCGAGCTGTAACAACTTTCTGCCTGAGCCTGATCAGATCAAAACTGTAACACTTTCACTGGGGAAACTTGCCCTAGTGGAGCAGAGTTGTTACAGTTTGGGGGACCTGAGCAAAGATGTAGCACTTTCACTAGGGAAATACCACCAACCACCCCCCTCACCACCACCACACCACAGAAGCAAAGCTTCTGGTTAGCTTTCTCTTAATTATTAACTCATTTCTATTAATTGGTGTATCTCTACACGGTCTTGGCTTACCAGTGATGCTTGTGTCTACAAATGAGGCCAGGTTCTTCACTTTTGAAATAAAAAAAACATGTAATTTAATTTTGATTTTATAAGATCCCATAGGTAAGAGACTTCTTTCTTAAGAGGTATTGAATTTTTTTGAGAGACATGGTCTCTTTGTTTTATATCTCTGTCCTGGAACTCATTATGTAGCTCAGGCTGCCCTTGAATTTACAGATATCTGCCTGTCTTTGCCACCTAAGTGCTGGTATTAAAGGCTCCCGACACCATACCTAGTAAGACATTGAACTTTTAATTGGTGGATTCTTTTAAAGATTGTGGGGCTTTTAAAAGTTAAATTGTGTTTTATATTGTGATACTAATCCTCCCATAAGATTTTCAGAACAAGAAAGAAAAGGGTAAAGTTTAACAGTGATATGTTTGCATGTTGAGTTGACAGGGTGTTAGTCTTTGTCAGTTTCACTCAAACTAGAGTCACTTGGGAATAGGGAACGTCAGTTGAAAAGAATATATCTACCAGATTGGCCTGTGGACATGTCTGCAGGCATTTTCTTAATTAATGTTTCATGTGCATAGGGCTCAGTCTTCTATGGGTGGTACTACCTCTGGGCAAATGGTCCAGGGCTGTATAAGAAAGCAAGCCTTGGAGAGAAAGCTAGTAAACAGCTTTCCTCCCTGGTTTCTCTTACAGTTCTTGGACCCTTGAGCTCAAGCTCTTGGCTTCCCTTATTGATGGATTGTGACCTGGGTATTGTAAGATGAAATAAATCCCTATCGAAGTTGTTTTGGGTCATAGTATTTGCCCCAGCAAGACAAAACCAAACTGGGACACCTAGATATTCCTTAATCCTGTCAAGTTCACACCTAAAATTGACAATTGCAGTTCTGAAAATGACAGGTGACTCATTTTGGACAATTAAATTATTCATATAGGATAGTATTTTAAAGTGTGCAAGGGTCTTTTACATTGTTTGCTTATTTTGGTTATTTTGACTCCCCGATGAACTAGAAAAAGTGAAGCAATCAAATGATGGCCCAGTCCACACAGCAGCTCTGAGCTCTGGCTTCGAGGACATAGTTCTCACCATAGCAGGTTGCCTTTCTACTCAGTTTCTTCTGGGGTAGGTGCATGGATACTGGGCTGCATTGTGAACAGTGTAGGATGCTATTTACATCTGGTATCACAAACTGTTAGCAAGATGGTGCTGGGTATGGTTGAGGTTATGATCCAGAGGGCCTCCTTTGAAGATTCTGTAAGAAACATTGCCAGGTTGGCTTCTATTTTGTTGAAGATATTCATTCGAGCTGAGTTGTGTCTGTATAAAATTCATGTATCAAAGAGCTAAACCCTACTCTTTAGATTATAACTATTTGGGGATGGGATTCTTACAGTGTAAATTAAAATCAGGCCATTAGTGTAGGCTGTACCCTTTCCAATATGGCATACTGTTTCTTCTAGGCAAGTAGCAAAGTCAAAACCAAATTGAAAAAAAATCACACAACCTATCTACTTTTGGGTCATTTGTGATTTTCCAATCTTTAAAAAGAAGACACTTTTCTGAAAAAAAAGAATTGTTTTACTTTTATTTTATTTATTTATTTATTTATTTTAGTTTTTGTTTTTTCAAGACAGGGTTTCTCTCTGGCTTTGGATGCTGTCCTGGTCTCAAACTCACAGAGATCTGCCTGCCTCTGCCTCCAGAGTGCTGGGATTAAAGGCATGCACCACCACTACCTGGAGAAATATTTTACTTTTAAAAGAGAAAAGAAGCCTGGTACATTGGCACACACCTTTATTCCCTGCACTGTACTCAGGAGGCAGAAGCAGGAGTATCTCTGTAAGTCTGAGACCAGCCTGGTCCAAGAGTTCCAGGACAGCCAGAGCTACATAATGAGACCTGAGACCCTGTCTTGAAAAACAAACAAACAAATCAGAGAGAAGAAGAAGAAGAAGAAGAAGAAGAAGGAGAGAGAGAGAGAGAGAGAGAGAGAGAGAGAGAGAGAGAGAGAGAGAGAGAGAGAGAGAGAAGGAAATCAGTTCATCTGAGTGTCTCAATTCTGAATAAACTGAGGCTTAAGGTACTAAGGCAGCTTTCCATGCATTCCCAGAATTCCTCATGGGAAAAACCTGGACCAGCAGCTCCAACCTTGTCAATAGTCTTATGTCACTGAATTCCAGTCAGGCTGATGCAGTAGAATGTTTCAAACACAATGGCTCAACAAGTCACTGAACAGCTTTTCTAGGAAGAAGGCAAATAAGCGAAATGTAGTGAGGGTTAGTCTATCTTCTAGACAGATGAACAAAGCCTCTGGGGGTCAGTAGGCAGCGGCTCAGCCTTCCATACAGCTGCAGCCAGTCTCAGGGGTCCTAGGAAGTAAACTGTCACTCTTGGGGGAGGGTGTCGGGGGTGCTGTGCCCTGTCAAGTCTTGAGCTGCTCCAATCTGCATCCTTGGTTTATCCTTTCTGTTTCCTCACTTATCAAATATTTATTGTCAACAACGGGCAGTTCTGTTTGCACACAGTGTGATGGGGTAATGAGATAGTTAGGTTTCTTCCTGTTATTGATGGGGAGTGCTGATGGCATGAATAAATTCCTCTCTTTATAAATGGGAATTTAATTATTGATGCCTTGTTTAGGCAGTGACAAAGGTGTTATCAACAAATACTGTGGTTGGAGGTCTTGGGAGGCATGAGGTTGCCAGGTCGCAGTCTGGTGTCCACGAAGACCATGAAATGAACTTCTTCAGTTGCTTAGTAGAGAGAATGAATGAATTTATTATGTCTCCTTTCATCCATACAGTTTATATGTGTTCCCCTAGACACACACACCCCAAACACATTTATATACATGTATATACATATGTTGCTTGAAAAAATTATAAAACATGCCAAGTAAAACAAAACTCTCAAACCAAATTCTAACTATATGCAAGCAAACCTAAGCATCAAGAAAGCACCCTCTTCCTATGTTCTCAGCACACTAATTGAGTTCTCAGCATCACCAGAGGAAAGTTTATTCATACGGCAGATAATTTTGTAGCCTGGAAACTCACTTTAGCTCTTAAGATATAACCCAGGACTTAAAAATTTCTGACTTTCTTTCCTTGATTCGGGGTTATCTGTGCTAAGCGTAAAAAACTTCTGGTCATGAGCCAGGATTAGTAGGCTAACACTCACTGGACTAGATAGAGGCAAGAGGGAGAAGGAGGAAGGGAGAGAAGGATAGGGAGGGGAGAGAGGGAGACAGGGATAGGGAGGAGAGAGAGAGAGAGAGACAGAGACACACAGACACACACAGACACACAGAGAATATGAAGTTGGGAGGGTAGGGAGGTGGGGGAAGGTCTGGAAGGAATGGGGGGAGGGAGGTGAGTATGATCAAAATACATTATTTGAAATTCTTAAAGAATGGATAAAAACATTGTTTAAAAGAAATTAAACAACAACTACTACTTGTGAACAAGAGACCTAACATTCCAGCTAGGTAGATGTTCACTTGACCAAGGGACCAACTGCCCTTAGGACAGCATGCTAGAGAGGAAAGTGGAAGAGTGAGTCCTTCCCTGAGGTACTGTTCTGTCCCTTCCTAGAATCCCACCCTAGTGCTGTCGCTTAGCTGGGACTGCTGCCTTGCTGCCTACTTTTCTGAATTATTCAGAAAAGCAAAGCTTCTCCTATTTTTCTGTGACTCTTTTCTAAATATGTATTCCTTCCTATGTTGAGATTTCCCAACATTTTGGGTTTTCTTTCTGTCTAAAAGACTCCTTCTCATTGTGTGGCTGCTTGTTTGGCAATGTCTGACCTCAGAGCCAGCTTAAAAGGAATGGCTTTTGTTCCTCCTCCATGCTCCTCTGGGCGGTTGCTAAGGTTTACAGCTTGCCTGCCCTGGGAAGAATTATTATTATTAGTAATAATATTATTATTGTTATTATTATTTAAAATGCTAGTAACATTGTCCTTGAGCTTCCATTTCAGTCCAGTCTTAAATGCTTCTATTAATGCCTCTTAGAACTCTGAAGGGGATCTTGGTTTCCCTTGTGTCATCTGGATACTGCCCTTGCATGCCCACTCCCACCCTATTCCCAAAGAAAGTAAAAGTAAAACCTAAGAGCAGTATAGATTTCTTCAGGAGGATTCCTTTAGTGCCTTAGCTGTTAAAAGCCAGCTAATGAGATCATCTCATTCTTCCCAGCTTCTTGCAGTGGGCTGGCCAGGATTTGGAGCTTATGTCTCTTTCTGGTATGTAAGCAGTGTGATGTGGATTCTGGATTCAGGACTTGAGGGGAAGAAGCAGTTGATGCGATTCTGTTGAAGGCAGAATCACTGTAACACAAGGGCTTCTCAGACTGGGCATGGGAAAGACCTGGGCACTTCTCCTTGTTAGGGGAAACATTTGGCTTTAACAATCAGGCCGAAGCCTGTTTCTACATCTTCAAGAAATTTCCGGGTGAAGTGAGCTCTGTTGGTCCATGCATCACACTCTGAGTGGTGTGAATTAGTGGACCAGGCAGCCAATCTAGACAGCAAGGGCTAAGACAGGTAAACAGTAGCTGTGTTTTTGTTTATTTTTCTTTTCTTTCTTTTTTATTCTTTGCCCTTTGTAGCTGTTACTGGGATGAGTGAATTTGTTTTCCAACTTGCCTCAAATAGATTTTAGCTATAAGATTTTCATTTTTGTCCCCTCTGGAATTCTCTGATGATTCTTGATAGGAAACAAAAGTAAGTCAGGCTGGTTTTCTTTCCCTCTAATACTTTGATGATTGGAAGCTACTCTAGGAAGTGTAGTCCAGCCTCATGGACTACACCAGGCTTAGGTTACAGGCGTGGTTGGTGAGTACCCTGTATCTCTCCTGTTCAAAGGCTCCATCTGTGGTTCCTTGCTTGCAGATGTTCTGGAAAATGTCAATGTCTATGTCCCAGAGAAGACCCTATGAGTGTTCTCTGTGACTGGGGCAGATTCATAACTGCAGGTAAATAATAAATAAACCACACCCACTCCGATCACCCTCCTCCACCTCAGCCAGTGCATGCCCAGAGAACAAAAGATGCTCAAAGAGCCTCCTGGCAGGATCCTTGTTCTCATCTCTGACTCCCATAGGCAAGCAAGCCTGCTTGGTAAGGCCCCTGCTTTCCTCCCATCTCCCGGCTCCTGCTGGCAGTCTGATGCCCTCTTAAAAGTTCATAAGGACTGGAGGTAAAAGATCTTGATCAAGTGCTGAATGATCAAAGGAGGGAGGGAAGAAGGGGTGAAAAGAGGGAGGGAGAGGGAGATAGGGAGGGACAGAGAGAGGAAGAGAGAGAGAGAGAGAGAGAGAGAGAGAGAGAGAGAGAGAGAGAGAGAGAGCGAGAGCTGGCTCTCAGGCCAATTATTTTTCTACAAAATACTGTATGTGACAACAGCAGCAGCCCCCAAAGGGCAGCGTGTAACAACAGAGCCTAATTAGAATGATTTTGGTGTAATCATTAACTTGCATCTAACACCTACGAGAGGATTTCTGTTTAAACTAAAACATGACCTGCATGGTGGAGAGGCCTTGTAAACTGTCTCTGAAATAAAATATGTGACAGGAAAGGTCAGAGCGGCTCTCATTTGAATTTCAAGTAGGGAGCTGGCTCCAAGGTGGCCGGTGCACAAGTCTGAGGACTCTAGTTCCCAGGCCTGGCTGCCATCAGAAGCAGTTGGAAAAAAAATCTTCCAGGACTAATTAATAGGATTGCAAAACGAGAATTTCTCATCGCCTGTCTCTGCTCACTTTCCCTTTCCTTCTCCCAGCTGGGGCAGGAAGCAAGACTCTGAAAGGGTGTCGGGGGAAGGAGGTGATTTCCTGTGTTGTTGCTATGAGACAGAAGGTCACCACAGAGGGACCTGATCCAGACACTTGCCTGCTGGTCCCTGGGCCAGGCCAAGATGGCTCTGGCCTTGTCTTCCTGCCAGCCAAGCGGGGAGGCCTGGCTAATAAACTCTCTTCCCAGCAAGAATGATGCCAAGGCGCTGCTTTCCGCTGGGCTGCGTAAAAGCAGCTATCAAATCAGCAAGATGCAGCTTGATTTGCAGGTCTCCAGTGAAATTTAGGAAGGCGGACTGTAAAACGTTCAGAGAGAAGGAAGCATGAAAACATTTTTAGGGAAAGCATTTAAAAAGTCAGAGGCAGACATAATAATAAAAAAAAGTTGGCAGGGAAGCTTTTATTTATTCATTTTGAAACATTGCAAGGAACGCTGTTAGCAGCATTTATCTGTTCCCTTTTCTTTTTCTTTCTTCATCTTTTTTTTTCCTGAGGCAGCTCAAAAGCTAGGGAGCTGAATTTGTTTCCGTTTTCCTCCTGTGACTTTTTAAAGCTTTGTATATGTGGAGGTTTTTTTTCGCGTCTGTGAATTTATACAGCTATAACATTTAGTGCATAAGCCTGACATGGGTAACCCATTTCACTCCTCTGCTTCCTTTCCCATCCCTCCCTTCCTTCCTCATTGGCCAGCAGTGTAGGGCTGTTCTTTGTCATGCATCCTGATTGTCTGGTTAGTAACACTTTATTTGTGTTTTGTTTGCTAAATCTTTTCTTTATTTCAAGCAGCCA
This sequence comes from Mesocricetus auratus, assembly GCF_017639785.1. Lineage (NCBI taxonomy): Eukaryota > Metazoa > Chordata > Mammalia > Rodentia > Cricetidae > Mesocricetus > Mesocricetus auratus. The sequence goes on from NW_024429182.1 coordinate 44,314,633, forward strand.
GCAAGGACGAGACTTAAAGAATGTACTTTGCAGCAGTGAAAGGAAAGAGATTTAGCAAAGCCCTACTACACCAGGGGAGGGAGCTGTCCTTGTTACCGTCAGCACAGTCTGAGTCCATGGGGTCACCTCAGAGCATGGGTGACAGTTGTTAAAGGGGAGACCCAGCTTCTCCAGGCTGCCTCAGTGGGGAGAGTGACAGCTCCCAGTTCATCAGGCAGCTGGGGTTTGTCCACAGAGTGGTCAGTGAAGAGATGGTGCCGCTTCTCAGGGGGACTCTGGTTACTCCAACTCATGGGAATTTTTCTTAAATCAGGCCCAGGTAGGTCCTTCATGAAGAGTCCTCCAGTAGCCTGACAGTGCCGTTAAGAAGGGTGGGCTCAGATAGAGGTTGTTACATGAACACACAGCAATTGTGGCTACCTACAAAAAATTTACATGGGTGTGCAGATGTATGGGGGGGTTGCACGAGATGGGTCAGCAGGAGTGAGAAGGACATAGGAAAGGGTAAAGGGGGCAAACATGATCCCAAAACATCATATACAGGTATGAAATGGTCATAAAGAGAATGGGGACTCTTGGCTGGCATGTTTTCTACTCTCTCCATCCTTACTAGCTCCCAGCTCAGGCCAGCCCTGAATGAAAAAGCTCACTGCCTGGTCCTTCATACCACCCATGGGTACCCCCTATAGCGAGCAAGCAATATCCAGATGCTGATCTAAGTCTGTCTTCAAACTTTGCCTGTTTGTTCCATAGTCTCTCAGTCCTGGAGTCTATTTGCCTAACAAGAGTCCCTCTTGGGCTCCTATCAATCAAGATAAATAGCAGATCTCCTTGTCAACTTCACTTGGCATGTGGAAGGTCCATACATCCCTGCTAGAGCCTGTTTGGGGAGGACGAACAGAAGCTCAGCTGCTTTAACAAGTTAATTAGGGACTGGGGAGATAGGCAGAAAATCCAGTTGATCCATGGGGTCTAATTCTGGTGAGAGACTGTCTCAAAAAATAAGGTGGAGAAGCAATTGAGAGAGAAACCCCGTACTGACCTTGGCCTCCATGTGTGTATGTGTACCAACACACATACATGCACACACACGCACATGCATAGCTGCTGAGTTTTTGGCCTTTAGGCTGCAATCACATTCACAGTTGTAAAATCATCAAATCTCCAGTTCTCTCCTTCATCTTCAAACCCTGTGGCCCACTACCCAACTGTTCCTGGGTAGCCTGATGAGTATTTTTGACTCAGCAAGCCTCAAGTCAAAGTCTGGGACCTCAATGTCCCAGCCTGTAAAAACTTTCTTGACTTGTTCTCTTTCTCAGAGAATTGGACTGTACTTTATGTGGATGAGTGGGACAGAGGGTCCAAGCAGAGGAATGGATGGAACCACTTTAACAAGGTCTATAGCTATGGCCTAACAAATCTTCTCAGGGATGCTGGGTGATCATAGCCCACTGTCCTTAGCTTTAGTCGACCTTTGAAAATTAAAGCAGGTGTATAATCTCACACCAGAGACAAGCCAAGCAACACCTTTTCTAAAATGATTTTTTATTTGTAAAGTGGCAGTACAAAAAGCTCGTTGTAAGAGTTGCTGTGCAGATGAAGTGGGAAGAGGTAATTATTGGGGGAACCAGTTACTCCCAGTCTCTTTCCTTTGTTTCCTTTTTGCTTCTTTTGTTTCTTTTTGTCTAATTTTCCCAACAACTTCTGGGTCCCAAGGTTTATAGGATGTGGGAAGATGTGATGGAAAAGGATGGAAATCTGAGGTTTTTGAAAAAGAACAGTAATGCAAAAGAATTGCCTATTTTGTTTATGCAGAAGATGGAGTCACAAGAGGGAATCTGGAACATTCCCAGCCTCTTGGATGCAACAACTCGGGCTGCTGCTAGGGGCTTCTCCACACTCCCTGTGTGTGCACTGTCAAGTGGATTCCCTGGCACACTGTGGGTGCCCTGCCAGGCCCATCCCTACAGGAATGGGCTGCTAAATGTCTGCAGCCTCAGTATTTGGTTCTTTGTGAGCTTTCAGTTTATAGCTTGTGACGGATGGAGGAGTCCTGGGAGCATGGCCTTCCCATCCTCTGCCTGCGTGCAGTTCTCTTTGTGATGGATGGTAGTTTGGGGTGTCATATCTGCTGTGATGGTTCACAGAGGAGTGCGAAAATTCATAAGGAAACATTAAGTTGTATTTTATGGAACTCTCTCTCTCTGTCTCTCTCTCTTTCTCTGTGTGTGTGTGTGTGCGTGTGTGTTTGAGAGGGAGAGAGAAAGAGAGAGAGAGAGAGAGAGAGAGAGAGAGAGAGAGAGAGAGAGAGAGAGAATGTTAGTGATTTCATAGAGCTATGCCACTTTGAGAGTCTAGTGTTTTTTGTCTGTTTCATGGTTCATGCACAAGGAAAACAGACACTTGTCCTCCAGTGCATGGATGGGTCACTATTGGGGCTTCTCTCTGCCTTTGACTTTTTGTCTCTCACCTTCTTGGTATAGCTTCAGCTGCTTGAGGGAGTGTTTGTGTATGTTTGACTTGAGCACTCTGTCTTCATATATTATAGCCTTCGCCACATCTGGGAGCTTTTGGGTTCCTAAGATACTGCATACAATGCCAATGGGAACAGTTTTAGCTTCTGAACTTCAAAGAATAAGCAAGAGGGTAAGGGCAAAGACCAATACGACTAGAGTTTGTCTGCTCTAAGAGAACAAATTATCAGTGGGTGATGAAAATATGGCAAGTTTTTAAAAACTTTTCTCTAAGTTGAATGACGTCAAATTTTTAAAAGAAGCACTCATACTGTTCTACATGGTATAGTAGTATTGATTTGCCTGAGCATATCTTGTCAGCTCATCTTCTTTTGCAACTTGGTGTAGTGGGAAAAAGCCACAGTATAAGAAGATGTAACATTCACCCCAGGACTGCTTCAGTCCCTCCTGTGGTTATTCTGGAAACACCTATCCTGTCTCACAAAAAAGTGAACATTTTGGACAGGAAACCAGCTGCCCTGCCTCAGAAAGGTTCTGTGGCTGCAGCTAATGGGGTGATGTTGTCCCTGTTGTGATGCTGGAGATCCATGTGGTTCTGGCCTCGTGTGTGAGAGAGTCACTGGTCCTTCTAGTCAAGCCTGTGGACAGTAGAATGCTCTGGCCTAGAAGGGCTTGTTAATACTTGTTGGAACATGATTCCCCATTTCATAGTTATCTTGAGGAAGCTGCTTACTTCTTTGTCTTAGATGCGTCTGGTCTTGTCAGTGCCAAGAGTATGCTCAGCATCTTGAAGCAATTGCATGGGCCTGGCTTCTAGGACCAGCTCCCCTGAGTTTCCTACTGGCCAAACAGGCATGAGTTAAAGGGTCTGGCTAACAGGTGGGCACTTGGCAGAACTTCCAACAGTGCTTACCTTCGCCCTAGGAGAGGATTGTTCAGGTGTTTGCTTCTCTTTAGGCTGCCATTAGCACAATATTGGCATAAAGAAAGGAGAAAGGGCTATTTGCTTGCCAACCTCTCATTTGCATTTAGAACTTATAAGATCTCAACATTTGCTGAAGTCGCTGAGGTGCTTGGGACCCATTGGCCTTTGAAGGGGCTCTTGCCAGGGAGACTTAGCTGCTCTGTGGGGCAGGAGAAGGCAGATCTTTGAGCTGCCACTTTAACTTCCTTGTCTCAGGCTCCTTGACTCCAGGCAGGGTTCTGTGTAGGAAGCAAAGATGGAAAGGGGCTCCCTTGACTTAAGCAGAACACCACCTGCTGGGCGGTGGGAGCACACTGGTGAACTGATGCTGACAACAGCTCACCAGAACCTTCTGAAGAGTTAGATGGAAAGAAAGTGGGGGGAGGATAGCTTGAGATTTGTGTGCTGCTGTTAAAGGAGGGCTTGGGTTATTATGGACCTATAGCTCCTTTTCACTGATTGTAGGTCAGTGAGAGTTAACGGTGATCAGGTGGCTGAGCTGACTAGTTTGTCAACTTGACACAAGCTAGAAAGGAGAGAGCCTTCACTGAGAAAATGCTTCTATAAGATTGGGTTAATGGCAAGCCCGCATGGCATTTTTAAAAATTAGTAATTGATAGGGGAGAGTTCAACCCATTGCTGGTGGGGCCACCTCTGGACTGGTGGTCCTGGGTGCTATAGGAAAGCAGGCTGAGCAAGCCAGAGGGAGCAAGCCAGTAAGCAGCACTCTTCCATGGCCTCTGCATCAGCTCCTGCCTCCAGGTTCCTGCCATGCTTGAGTTCTGTCTTGACTTCCTTTGATGGTGAACTGTGTTGTGGAAAAGTAAGTTAAATAAACCCTTTCCTCCTAAAGTTGCTTTGGCAACAACAATAGAACCCTGACCAAGGCAGATGAGCACTGTTAACTGAACATCCTCCCTTACAGATAAATTAGACATGTGCTACCTTGAGATGTTGCAGGACTTCTGCAAAGCAAGTTTGCTTATTCCCACTTGATTGATAAGGAAGCAGAGCATCCATTGCCAGGCTTCCACAGACCCATACAAGACAGAAGAATACCATGGCCCAAGGATTTCTATGCTCTGATGTCCACAGCATGGAGCTATGCTAGGTTGTGGGGTAAAGGAAGAATACAGATGGAATTAAGTTTGCCAATAAGATCATCTTGGGTTATGATTGGGTCTACTATACTTAGGAAGGTCCTTAAAAGCAGAACCAGGAGGAGAAGGATAGCAATTGACAAAGTAATGTGCTATAAGAAGGACTCAACTTATTGGTGACTGCTTCAGGCAGCAAATAGGCCCTTGAGTTAAGGAACATGTGTGGATCAAATAGTAGGAACCGGCAAGGAAACTATACCTTTCTTAGAGCCACCGGAGTGCATAGTAGCTAGCATCCTGATTTTAGTTCAGAGAGCCCCATGTCTGGTTTGTGACCTATACACATGTATGTTGTCATAAGGTACTAACTTGTGCTGATTTGCTATAGCAATGGGGTAACTAATGGAGCCTCTGTGGGGCAGAGGTAGAGCTAAAGACAGAATCCAAAGTTCTTCTTCTCTCCTAATTTCTGTAAGTTGCTAAATACATAAAAACGCCACCAGAAAAAGCCTACTCAGCCTCCTTGGCTGGGCTCCCTTCTGCTCTTTTCTGCTTTTCCGATATGCTCAGTTCACATGCTTCTTCTCCCCCTCTGCCTTGCCTTAAATGAACAGATCCTTGCTGTAAAAGAAATTGATTCTTCACTCTCAAGTAGGTCATTATAACACGGGTTTTAAATCATTTTGTCCCCCACTTGTGAAATATAGACTTCATTTTCATCTTCTGTGCATTTACCAGCATTAAAAAAACAAGGTGTCTTCCCCCCCACCATCAGTCACCTGGACACATGCATGCATTTCTCACCCTCTGAGTCATACCTGGGAGGCAGCAGGAGAGAGGTTCCCCATCCACACAGGCAGCAGGTCTCCCTCTTCATCTACACCCAGGACACCAAAGTCAGAAACATAACAAGACAGTGGTATTCCAAAAGTCCTCAACTCAACTCTTCCCACCCTTCCTTTCCACTTTTAATTCTCCTTCTCAGAACTCTTTATTTTTAAGTAACTTTTCTAATTTTCTAAAATGTTTCAAATTTCAAAAAGCCCAAGCTAAGTTTGTTTTGTTGGTAAAACGTTGGCATAGCCCGAATTTGTATTGTGCTCTCAGCCTTGCCCCTAGGTGCTTGACGGTGGCTTCCTGATTCATTAGGATTGATGTTCCACTTTAGAAGATCACCCCCAAAGCATAGTGGACCTGTCCTAATGTGGGACTCATGATAAGTTGGCCACCATAAAGGCAACAAGTCGTTATGGTTAATTCTAAATCCTCAGAGTCTATGGGTGGACAAGAGCCTTTTGCAATGGTTGTTTAATACTGCACCTATTCTTCTCCATCGTCCTCCCATACTCTTGGGGTGCAGGGACCATATGTCTTCTGTGAATTCCTTGCTTCTAGTACAAGGTGCCTGATACACAACTTTATACACTCTTTGGAATCTGGTATACCTGGCTTCAAGTCCTAATTCTGGTGCATGCTTTTTGCATGCCCTTTGTCTAGTTATTTTTGATTCATTTGGTTCATTTATACATTGAGCTGCAGAAATCTACAGTGCTGTGAGAACGGAACAATACAATAAACACACATAAATCATACAGCACAATTTTATTATTGCCCATAGTAGGTACACAATTAGGAAACATGGGGGGCATGGCCATTGCACACATCAACTCACAGTAGCTGTGGTCACCTGAACATGACCCGTACAAGATAAAGCCAGTCAAAACTCCATTATGGATGGGAGAGGAGCTCAGAATTTTCATGAATGATGTATATAAACAGCAGTAAATGATCTCATTCATACAATTCTGCTCTCTCTGTTTCTGTCTCTTTATCTCTCTCTCCCTCTCTCTCTCCGTGTGTGTGTGTGTGTGTGTGTGTGTGTGTGTGTGTGTGTGTTGTATATAGAAGCCACCTTATTTTTGGAAACAGGGTCTATCACTGAACACGGACCTCTCTGAGTGGCTAGTCTGACTACCCAGTCCCTGGAATATCTCAGGTTTTCAGAGTTCTGGGATTATAGGTGAAGGCTCCCACACCTGGCTTCCTTCGTGGGTGCTTGGGATTGAACTCAGGGTCTCATATTTCTGCAGCAGACACTTTACCCATCGAGTCATATCCTAGCTCTTCCTCCTTCCATCTCACTTTACTTAATTAGCTCTCCTTTTCTGGTGCTGTAGTAATACACAGAAGGGAAAAGTTAGTGGTCCTGAAGACTATTTGAGAATACTTCCATGTGTTTTAAAATGTAACTTAAATGAGCAAAGACCCAAAACCAATTCTTTATCTTTACATTTTCTTGAGGTTCAAAGGGAAGCAAACTGTAATCTGGAAAAGCCATATCCAGAGCTAATGAGAGACTTCCTAGAGCAGGAGAAGCAGTTCCAATCCTGCTGGATGAAACCCAGCATTTGTAACAAATGTAACTGCTGTGGCTTTGCATGTTAAACAACAACATCTTTGTTTGATAAACCACACATACATATGCTTAGCTTTCTAAGCAGCAGCATTGCAATATGGTGACAGAAACTACAGCCAGCTCTTGATTTCACTGTAAAGAAAAATTTTGCATAACCTAAAATTGTACTTATGTTGGAAACTGGATTGTCACTTAGAATTTTTAATTTTTGGTTCTTTCTCCCTTATGTCCCTTATGATATTCTCTATTTCTCAATCCTCTAAGCAGCCCTCTTTGTTAGGAAGGACACGCTTGTGTTAGTAAAATAAAATGCCTCCTCCAGGTTCTACATCCTGTGACATGGGAACTGAAGTTGGGAGTGGGGTGGGTCTCCCTTTTCTGTCAACTTCCTTTTCCCATCAATATCACAGTATGCTTGAAGGCCTAAAATAAAGCTAGATTTGAGTTATCCAATCACAAAAAAATCAAAAAATGTCTGAACAGGTGAAAAAAATCTCCCCTTTGCATGGTTGGCTCACTCTGAAATGTCCAGGTGGAATTTGAGCTGAGAACAAGCATGAAGAATCAGAGAATAAGATGTAATTATTTTTACCAATTTTCAGGTGTCTAAACTAGGTATAACACTGACCAACGAGAAGCCTGGCTACACAACAGCCAGATTGCTAGAGCTTTCAAAGGGGCTTCTACTTATCCAGGCTCCTACCTTGACAACAACCAGGTGGGTTGAAATCCTTCATGCGTAAGGATGAAGAAGGGAGAAGGCAATTCTTTAACAGAAACAAAGTATAGAAATAAACTGATGCAATCTAATGATTCAGTTTGTGGTAGCTTCATGTCAGGGCTGTGGCAATATGTGTGGCATTGTACTTCAGTGGTTTGATATAGTTTGTGACCTTGTAGCTCTTAGGTGTTGTGTAAGGAGTCTGATCTTCATTTTATGGAGACGATGATCTGATGGCCTTGGGGATATCAACAACTGCTGGGGTTGCTGTTTACATTTACACAGGGCAGGATCTCATGTGTCCTCTCTGTCTTCTCTCCTTGATTTGTACCTACTAAGGGTGATTGGGACCCAGGCTTAGTCTCCAATCTCAAACTCCAGACACTGAAGTATCCAAAATGCTACCCCAGGACCCACTTTAACTATCTTAGTGACTTTTCTATTGCTATAATGTCTTACATCAGGAACAAGTCACCTTATAGAAGAATTTATTGGGTTTACAATTTCAGAGGGTGAGTCCATGACCATCATGGTGGGAAGCATGGTAACAGCAGATATGCAGGCAGTCATGACACTGGAGCAGTAGCTGAGAGCTTATGTGTAGAGACAATAACCACAAAACAGAGGGAGAGAGCTAACAGGATTACATGGGCTTTTGAAATCTCAAAGCTTACCTTCAGTGACACACATCCTCCAACAAGGGTGCACCTAATCCTTCCCAAAAAATTCCACCCATTGTGCACCAAGTATACAAATATATAAGCCTGTGGGGGGCATTATCAATCAAACCAAAACATTAGCCTTCTCCTTCATTCTATATGCTTAGGGAAATGTGAGTGCTTATCTCTTCCAAGCTTCCAGAAATTGCTGTACAACTCAGAGACTGAACACCATGACTTAAATTCCCTCATGTATACTGGAAACCAGGAAACTATTTATTGCTTATTATTTCTGGAAGAGTGAGACATACAGACTCAGACACACAAACATACTCACACACACACAGATGGACAGATACATATACAGACATACACACACAGACAGAGAGACAGGCAGACACATATGCACACACAGACAGACAGATGCATGGTTAAGCATGTAGGGGAAGATAATGGACATCTGAGCCTCCCTTTCCACTACTGGAGCTATGAGTGAAGTTTGAGTCTAGAAGAAAGCAGACCTAGCCTCCTTGTCCATTTCTTTAGAGTTTCACACTGGGACCTGTGGTCTCACCCTAAGGAGCACCCCCCAACCACTTTCAGTTATTTATTAGCAGTGCTATTTTCTGTGATTTTATTTTTGTAAGGAGGGTGATAGCTGGATTGGATAGTTAGGTGCATTATTCTGCCTTTCAATTCCTATTTCTGTTGATTAGCATCTTATTTTACTAATGCATTCACTGATTGTGCTGCTTGGGTCTCTTGCGTTACAACATGAGCAAACTACAACCTAGGTTGTATGGCAAGGACCATTTAGAGAGCTCCACATGTAACTTATTCCTTCCCCCACAATGAGCCTTTATTTAACTATTGCCACAATAAAGTAACAGCTGAGGGATAGCATGCCATGACGAGGTTATATGGTTTTCTTCAAAGTCACACAGCTAATTAGTGAAGAATTTGGGTTTCAAACCCAGGTAGTCTGACCTAGACAACATCTTGGCATTCACTCTATGATACTATCTCAGTTATCTGTTATGTAAATGTTTCTTGCCTGGCAGGTCCCTGCACCCTTCTTTGCCCCCAAAGAATCACATGGATACTACATTAGTTATAAAGCTGTTGGCCATTAGCTATGGTTTCTTATTAGCTAGCTCTGTCTTAATTACTAACCCATTTCTATCAATCTGTGTATTTCATGTGGTTTTATCTTACCAGGGGATGCCGGACCTGCAACTCCTTTACCTGCTACATGATGACTGCTCAGCATCTCTGCAGAGAAGAGAGTGATTTCCTGTTTGTCTATGCTCATGTTCTGATTCTACCCAGCTACGTCACTGCCTGCCTTGACTGTACAGACCTCCAGACCTCTATGGTTAGTTAATAGCATTTTCTGCACAGCCACGTCACTTCCTGGGATCACATGACAACTCCTCTCTGCCTACACTTCTCAGAATCCTCCTCATATCCTAGTCCCACTTTTCTTGTTGCCCTATTGGCCAACAGTGTTTTATTCATCAACCAATAAGATAAACATATACACAGAAGAACGTTCCCCATCATTTATCAGGTTCCTTGGTCAATGCTTTGGTATTATTATTTTTTTCACTTTTCTGACAGGGACCAGCAACTCAAGGAAAGAAAAATTTATTCTGGTCCTCAGTTTGAGGGTACAGTCTATCATGGTGGGGAAACCATGGCCGCAGGAGCTTGAGGTAGTCGGTCATACTGTATCCACAGTCAGAAAGCAGAGAGATGCATTTTGCTATTTGGCTTGCTTTCTCTTTTCAGTCTAGAATACACGCTCATGGAATGCCACCTTCCCACTCAAGCCAATCTAGTAACTGTCTACAGATATGCCTAGAGGTTTTCAGTATAGGGGATTCTAGACTCCATCAAGTTAACAGTCAATGTTGAGCATCACAAGTACCTAGTAAGTTGTTGCTCATGATAGTAGTTATCTTGTATTTGTATTGAGAGATTAAGGAGAGCTTAAGTGATAGGTCAATTACCCAATAAACATTTTCATAATCAGATACATGCATTGACAAAATGGATTGAGTAACTTTCAGTTCACAGCAGGTAGAAAAGCAGATGGATGCACTCAAGGCACTCTGCTGACAACAGCTAGGCACCAAACAGGAAGTCACTAGAAGAAGAGAAAAAGGTATGCTATGGGCTCAGTTACGGACTGGGTTGTCTTTACACCTAGCTTTCTTACTGTGGTGTGTGTGATCCTTCTATTGAGAATGAAAGATTAACCCAATGGCAGAACCCAGAATGCTAAATGAAAGAGAACTGTAGAGATGACCCCAATTGGTGACCCGAAGGTTACTTGGAGAAACTCATGTCTCAATTTTGGATACTGAAAATGTTTCATTTGTTATCAAATTGAAAATTAAGATCCATGTAATCTGTGTATCTGCAATTTACTTTGAAGATGTGGAAACATGGTACCCATTCTCATTCTAGAGTTGCTCTCACTGGGCTGCATCTCCTCTCTGAGAGGAAACAGTCGGGATCCATTTCCACAGGCTCAGCCTGTGGCTTTTCTGTGACTTTTCACTGAGATGATTGCTGGTTCCTGTCAGTGTTGTGCACTTCCTACCCAATTTGACAAATGCACCCATGAAGGGTATGAGTGGCGGCTGGTAAGAGCTAGTCTGGCTTCCATTTTTGAGGTGTTGTGTGAGTATCTCCACAGTCATGTAGCTATTTCCATACACAATCTTTATGTTCTAATGCAGCTACTAGGGTATATGAGGTGAACCATCTGGGCTTTTGTGGCGTTATGGCTTGAATGTGTTAAAATTCATACTGTGAAATCCTTGTACCCAGTATGATGGCATTAGGAGGTAGGGCTTTTGGAAAGTGACTGGGTCATGAAGTAGACTATTGTGGATGTAATTTTTGCTGTAATAAGAGAGAGCTACACTTTCCACCAAGAGCAAGGTGCTATGTATGCACCAGGCATCTGATTTTCTGACACCTTCATATTGGACTTCTAATCACGGGATGTATATCTCTATTGCTTGTTAGCCATCTAAGGAATGCTATTTTCTCAGGCATCCCCAAAAGACTAAGTCATGTATAGCATGATGATGCAATACTGCCCTTGTGAGGTTATGGATGGTCAGTGAAGAGTGGCTTATACTCAAAAGCTGCAGGAAGCATAGCTTTCACGGCACTTCGTTGTTCACAAAGCTGTGATGTGATTGCTGTGGCAGGTGTCTTGGACCCTGAACTGTTGGTATGAACAGTAACATTGGGTAGGGGGTGGGGATCTCCAGTGGGAATGAGGCCTGTCCTTGAAAGAGTATTGCTGTAACCTCTGCCACTGTTCTGGGTGCTTTTATTAGGATTATTCAGCCTTGGTAATGGGTTGGATTTCAGCCAGATAATTCCTACGAAATCTTTGGCTCTTTTAGCAAATCCACCTGCATTACTTCTTCACTCCCTGCACGCTCACATTTTGTCTTGGGTTTTTCATGTTCTTTCCCATTTCTAAACTTAAATTCTTTTCTTTGAACCTAATGGCCTTTGCTAGCACCACTTACAGTGGCTAAATAAACACATGCTGAGGAAATGACCCAGTGAGTAAAGTACTTGCTGCATAAGGATGAATTTGGATCCCTAGCCTCCACATAGGAAGCTGAATGTGGCAGCACGTGTCTGTAATACCAGAGCAGGGAGATGAAGACAGGAAAATCCTCATGCCAGCCAGTGTAGTCAATCAGAAAGCTCCAGGTTCAGATAGGCCAGAGATAAAGAAAGATAGCAGACATTGGATTTGATCTCTGGCCTCTATATGCACAGATGCACACACATATCCACATACATATCTACAACACACACACACACACACACACACACACACACACACACACACACACACTCTGACCCTGCACTTATAAAATGTGATGGTTTATAGCATGCTTTGAATTTCTTGATAGTCAACCAGAATTTTGAGAAGGATTTGCAGTTTTCTCTGGTTCAATTGAAAAAAACTACTTTTATTATTATAGAAGATTTTTAGAGTCAGGTGGTCAGATTTCCTCTCCACTCCATTTTCTAGCTCCCAGAAAAGTTATTGACCCCTATGATTGCCTTCCAAGGTCTGTAAAATGGGAACAATTGTTTTGCAGAAGTGCTCTAAAGAGTAAATGCTAAAAGGTGGTTGTAAAATATTTTCTACAATCTGGGATTTCAGTGGCTACCATGGGTCTTCAGTTTACTGTCTGTTCTGGCCTTGTTTAGGAGCTAAGTGAGGCCTATTATGGATTGGATAATTTGTAGGGCCTGTGAGGAATTCTCTTGGATACTGAAGGGAGTGGGTACCTGACATGGGCAAAGCATCTCCAGCGTTCGCTCTAACCATTGAAGAAAGGAACTGGGAAGGAAGGAACCACATATGGTAACCAGACAACAGGATGGGGCTTTGACTACAGTAAGAAATGCACAAATGCCCTTCTCCTTTCTGCCCTCAGAAGGACAGTAACTTCCCAGCGTGGACACTCAATAACTATTGCTGACTGACAGGCCATGGAATGTTATAGAAAGTTTACAGGGCAGGGAATATAATATTAATATCCATGCGATGTTTTTACGTTTTAATTTTAGCAGAGGAGGTCTGAAGCCTGGGGCAAAAGCTACTATTTTCATTTGCTTCACCTGAAGTTATATTGGCAGAGGCCCTCGGGGTAAAGAAGAAAAGGGTTAGGTTTGGGAATGGGAAAGGATATGAAGGAGTTGTAATAAAATATATAAGTGCAGGAGCTTGAGGAATAAACACAGATGGATTTCAGTCAGAGAAGAGAAGGATCTGGCATAAAGACATTTTGAAGGAAAAATAATACACCCATAGGGTAGGCTCTGCTGAATGGAAGAGAGGATGTGAGAAGTAATGAAAAACTTTTAATATCAGGGAACTCCCTAAGAGGTGTAAGGATATTGTTGCTTTACATTGATTGAGGGCCTACTCTGTATGGGACTCCCATCTGCTTGCAAACCCAATGTATGAAAATAAGTTTTGGCACACGGATAAAGCTAGCATGGATAAAAGGGAAAGATATATTTTTTCCTATGATGGGTGTGTGGTGTGCGTGTGCAGGAAATGAATAAAGGAATGATGATTTGATAGATAAAGCCTTAACAAAAGCATTTCTAAGTCAGCTGAAGCAAAGGGTAATGTTTGCAATGCAATAATCACAATCTCATCTAAAGCAAGCAAGATCAGAATTCTATAGAAAAAGAATTTGTGTTACTGTGATGGGAGTTTACACTGATTTGTAGTTTAACATGAGCATGGCTGTATTACTTGCTTACCAAAGTTTTCAAAAAGATTCCTGGTGATGTACTCATTAAAATGGGTGTATCAGAGGGCCTTCTGCTACCATCTGAACACTGTTAATGTCTTGTCTTTGGCAGTTTTTTTTTTTCAACTTTAAGGAAAATTTTCTTTGACAATTTTATACATGTATAATGGGGGAAGTCCTTCTATGTATATGTTGTCATATTAGTCGATGAATAAAGCACTGTTGGCCAATAGGGAAGCAAGATAGGTAGGACTAGGAGTCAAGGAGGATTCTGGGAAACAGAGGCACAGTCAATCACCATGTAGTACATGAGAGAAGTAAGAGGTCTGGATTCTTTCTCTGGTAAGAGAAGACCACGTGGAAATACTCAGATTATGGGTTAATAATTAAGTCAGAGATAGCCAACAAAAAACCATAGCAAAGGGCCAACAGCTTCATAATTAATATAGTGTCCTGCATGCTCATTTGTTACTGATGTGGCTGTGGGACCAGGCTGGCTGGAAGAATCACGTTACACACACACACACACACATATATATAGAACATCCTAATGTCACCCTTCACACTTTGATCTCCCCCCCTACACCTATTTCCTGTTCTCACATTCATGCCTTTTTGTTTTGTAGTATGACCCACTCAATTTAACCTAGGCCATCATTGTGACCAAGGCTGTTGGCTATCCATTGCATCATGGTGGGTTCATCAGTGCCTATGACTGCCTCTCCTCCAGAATCCATCAGTGGCCAATAGTTCAGCAGGAATAGATAGGGCCTCATAGCCCATCTCTGACCCATGATTGACTGATGATAGATATTCTTGCACAGGTTCACTGCAAGCAGCCATAGCTGCTCTGAGTTCTTAATTGTATTGCTTGGAGGTATTCCCAGTAGGCAGTATTTCACAGCACCCTTCTGCCTGTTTTTCAGCTCTCACTTTCTTTTCAGTGCCTCTTCCACAGTGTCCCCTTAGCCTCAGAGGGGGTGGCATCAATGTCCCACTTAGGTCTGAGCACTTAACTATTATTTATTCTTGGGCAGCCATGTATCTCTGTATTCACTACCATTCACTGCAAAGAGGAACTTGTCTGATTAAAGTTGAGAGTAGCATTTGTCTGTGGAGATAAACATAATACATAGAAGGCAACTTGCTGCTGTGACATAGTTATTAAAGCTATACTCTAGTCACTACCTAAGGCCAGTTATATGTGTATTTTTTACAGTATTAAATAACAACTGATGATGACAGCTGTGAGGTGAGCATGGTATGAAAATGAAAAAATGACTTGCCAATCATGGTACCCTGTGTTTAATGTTGGAGGCTTATAGCCACACTGCTCTCAAAGCCAGGAGAAATGAGATGGCAAGAGACCACTGGGGAAAGTACTGGGGAAGTTGGGCTGCGGTGGGGTTGTTGTAAGACTATCTGGCTTAGTGCCCCCCAGCACCTCCAGCAGGGAGGGCTGTCCTCCAGTGAAGACCGGACTGCTCTATAGTATCAGTTTATATATTCTTTCTCTTGGAATGTTTTGGGGTCCTTTGATCAATTCTGTATTTAAGATCATTCCAGAATAAGTCTACTTGATGTATATACAGTTACTGAAAGCAACTTTCTGACTCACAAAAGGAACCTTGTTTTCGTCAACGAGTTGCTCCGTTTTTGTCCCTCTCTGCAACCTAGTCAGGGTAGGCTGGCTTTGTGGTGATAGCAAAGGATTCCCTCACCAGGACTACTGAGTTTAGTTGCATTAGTACTATCAGAATAATTGTGTAGGATTTTTGAGTACAAAATTTACTCAAGGGGAATGTACTCAAAATTAAAGTGTCCACAGTGAGATAGTGTCATTAAGGAGCAGAGCTACGGCAGGGGCTCGATTGCTTTTAAGCAGTTTCCTTTCTTTGAGTTGAAGCCTTTGCTGGGCGCTGGTTTGGACACCTCTCTCATAGCACCATTATACAAAGCTTCCCATACCAACCAGAGCTTTTGCTTTGTCACCACCCCCTACCCTCTGGCTTGGAAAGTGACCCCATTATGATTTCCAGGTCATACTTTGACTGTCCCACTCTCCAATAGGTCTTTTCCAAATACTCCGTATAACATTCATGATAGCTTCCAGCCTTTCCCATTCCTCTCCCCTATGTTACTAGTCTCGCTGGCATATGACATATTTTAATTTATAGATGCTAATCATCATATGATGGTATTAGGCACCAGTAAACCCACCATACATTGAAAAACAGCAACTGTAGCATGCACTTAGTAATCTGGCTTATTGGGCACCATAGCTTAGTGTGGACTACCTTAAGTAGGCCGAGCATATTGAGTAAGCCTATAGCTGGGCATCTTGGGAGAATATCGTACAAAGGAATGTGACAAGTGGCAGACAGAGGGAACTTTGCTGATGGATTTGTGATTATCAGGGCTTTCTGAAGGAAGTGGTTCATTACATCGAGGTGCTGGGTGTTGGTCAAAGAGATTTAGGTGATCTAGTAGCCATAGCTGGAATATTGTTACAGCCTCATATATGATCCCTGAACTATTCTGTCAGCTCTGTCTGCTTATGTCTGCACTCTGAAAAAGATTATGTCATCTTCCTCTGTCCCTGTTTTTCAGGAGGTTTGGATGCTTAACAAATTATATTTCCCGGAAGAACTGTTACTCAAAATGATGCCACCTCGTTATCCAACTGAAGGACCTTGGGTGCACATGGGTAGAGGTTGAAGCAGAAGTGACATGGTGAATGTCTCGGTGCTCTCACAGAAGCCCATAATAATATGGCAAGACAGGCACTTTGTCCTATGTGGAAGAATGCCAGTTGGTTTTTGTGGTGGTCATTATTATCATTAGGGTGTTTTTGAGACAGCATCTCACTGCATAGACAGTGAGTTTAAGGCCAGCCTCAGCATCCTTAGGGCTGGGATTGTAAGTGTGCCAAAATGGCTGTGATGGTGACTACTGACCAAGATGTCCAGACTGGTATTCTGAGGATAGTCATTTAACTGGGATGGGGCAGGTGGTGATGGTAGTGAGAGAAGAGAGTCAGGTAGAGCAAGAAGGAGGAGCATATTGTGTGTGTGAGTCAGCTTTCTGTTACAAAAAGGACTAGTTTTTAAGAATGGACTGTTTATTTTGGCTCAGAGTTTGGGAGATTTCAGAAGATGTTTGGTTTTTTCCCATTCATTGTTCCTTTTGTCAGTGTGCCATCGCTGTTACTTCTTGCTACCACATGGTGTCGCTGTTGGGGTGGAGTCCTGTCCAGTGCTGATTTGCTCATCTGCTGTGACTGATCGATTATAAGCTCTTATTCCTATGACTAACAACTATTGTGATGGAGGTTGTTAGCATATGGATTATAGAGTGACATTGGAGGGATGGGAGTAAGAAATAAAGAGTGAGGGGCAAGCCGGGCGTTGGTGGCACACGCCTTTAATCCCAGCACTCGGGAGGCAGAGGCAGGTGGATCTCTGTGAGTTCGAGACCAGCCTGGACTACCAAGCGAGTTCCAGGACAGCCTCCAAAGCCACAGAAAAACCCTGTCTCGAAAAACAAAAACAAAAAAAACAAAACAAAAAAAAAAGAGTGAGGGGCATGGTTAGGCAAGAATGTGTGGTTTAGAGAAGGCTTTAGGCAAAACATGCATAAAAGGTAGAAACAGCCATGAGTTAATCTCTGGTTTAGTTTAGAGTGTGTCCATTAATTATCACTGGGCCCACACTGGTAGCTTATTTATTTTAATTTAAATTAGAAACAAGCTTGTTTTACATGTCAATGCCTCTCCCTCTCCTCCTCCCCTGCCTCCCACCCCCATTCCATCAGCTTTCTGCTCCCCAGGGAGGCCTTCCATGGGGGACCTTCAAACATTGTCATATCATTTGGAGCAGGGCCTAGACCCTCTTATTTTAATTTTTACATCAACCTAAATTCCTGTTGTTCTGTGCAGTTGGAGTCTTCTGTGAGCTGAGAAAAGTTGTGATTGATTTGGGAGCAAGGAGGGAGTTTACCTGGGTAAACTCATAGATCTGGGAAAATTGGTCACCCCGTGGTCATCCATCCCTTGGTTTTGGAGTGCTTCTTGCCAGTAAAATATGATCAGAAAGCTTTTAAAATGACCCAGTCTCTGCTAGCACTAGACCCCGAGGAGGAACATTGTACTTACAGAGGGGCTAGCCTGTTTCCTGATGGTGTACATGTCCTTTTCTTGTTCCAAGATACTCGCTGACCACACTTACTGTCCTTCCTATTAGGCTGTCCTTAGAAAGGATTCTTTAGTCTCTGTGTGCAGTGTGTGTGTGTGTGTGTGTGTGTGTGTGTGTGTGTGTGTGTGTGTCTGCTTGTTGCCGTGACAGAATTCCTTAAGTTGGGGGACTTATAAAGATAAGAGTTTTATTTTGGTTCATGGCTTTGGATATGTACAATCTAGACTCAGGTGGCCACATTTGGTGAGGACTTCACACTGTGTCATATCATAGGGAAGTTCATAGGAGAGTCATGAGTAGAAGAGTTTAGGGGAGCCACTAGGCTCTTTTGTGACAATTGCTCTCATGAGACCGAATCTGGTCCCATGTAAGCTAACCCATTCCCATGAGACTAGCACGCACTCTCCCCTAAAGTGGGCCCCCACAATCCGCTTACTCTCAGTGCTACCCCATCTTATGTTTCACCACTTGCTCTCTGGAGTCGGAGTTTCCACTTTATAGGCCTTTTGGGAACAGACCATATCTAGCTGAATTTAGGACCCATTTCCTTGACAGCAAGATGTAAGTAACTGAAGAAATGGAGCTTACCTAATTTGATGACCATTTCAGAGCATCTGACTCTTGAAGTGAAATGAATCATTTGAATCATTTGGGAATTTGAGGCTCGTGGGTCACACACCTTTTCTCAAGTACCCCACAACCAAACCTGTAGTCCAGTTCCTCAGGACCATGAGAGTCAAGGCCTCTCCGAGTACTTAAAGCAAATGAGCCATGCAGTCCTCATGGTTGCATTTTAATACCATTCCCTCTACATCTCCTCCCTTTCTCAGCGTTCTCTACATTTGAGGTGACAAAATTTTTTAGACAGGTAGAGAGCTTTCGGTGGCAAGTTGTCTTTATATAAAGTCTTTAGGCTCTGTCCTTCAGACAGAAACAATAGATTAAGGTATGAACAAGGAAATAAGGTGTCACATTGTGTCATAAAGGTCATGGCCTCCCTTACACAAGGCCTGCATCTGTTTTTGAAAGAAAATATTCATTTCTATATACCTGACAGTTTCCTTCTAAGTCTTGCATTTTATAAATCAGTTGCTTATCAGTGGATTTATATTCTTGGGATTAATTTTCCTTTGTCTCTTTCTCCCCTCCCTAGCTTACATCCTTTTATAAACACCTTGGATATAGGCATTGATCCCAAGGAAACCTCTTGATCCACTTCTCTCTGTCTCTCAAGTTCCCCTCTGGCAAGAAACTCACAAAGGGTGTCAGATGCTCACTCATGATGCATCTGTGACAGTCCCAGTTCCCAAACGCCACGGAACATCAATAAGCAGACAGTGGCCACTGGGGGATGCCCACATGCCTGAGGATGGGCATCAGTCATGTGGTGGCTCAGTGCTGACCCAGCTCCAGATTCACGGCTGCTGTCAGCTGTGCCTTGTGCTGCCTGAGAGTCACTCGGCCTGTCTGAAGGAGGCAGCTGTTGTAAATTACAAGTACAGATCCAGAGGATAATTCTTGCCTTTCAACATGCTGCCGAGGCTTTGGCAATTAATTTCCTCTGTTCTTTGCGTAGCCAAGGATTCTCCACATTATTCATCTCTTTGGGCAAAAGCCATTGGTGGCTCCTGAGTTATTTTCTCATTAGGCTTATGATAGGAATTACCTGATTGTGGATGGCTTGTTCTTGTAGTTCATTTTGCAGGTGCATTCTGACTAGGCATGGCTTCAGCAGTAATGCAATCAATCTTAAGCTCACAAGGCAGAGTTCAGGGACGCATTTCCATTTGACCTGAAAGTACCTGCATGGCACTTTCAAATCTGGAGGCACAACTTGCTGATGCCTTAACATCTAGGGGTGGCTGGCTTCCCTGTGTGCACCTGGCGATACCCAAGTAGCTTCATTATAGACCTGAACCTGGGCTCTTGTTTCCAGCATCTTTCTAGTACTTTTATGAGAAAACATAAAGCAACAAAACACCAGCCTTTCTCACTGAGAACAGAATGGGGTGTGAAGGACCAGGGTCCTAAGAACTGTGGGTGGGAGTCAGAACCTCAGAGTTACAAGTCTCAGGTGCTCAGAGAGAATTCAGAAGAGCAACATGGTGGTGGGGGTGTCTTCTGTAAGACCCATTTAGCAATATCTTCTCAGGACGTATTTGATTTTGTTTTCCTGCATGTGGAGGGCTGATGAAATTACAGCTCTCATACTGTTCTGATGAGCACTCTGTTGGGTGTGTTGGCCAGTCCATGCTGCTGCCAAGTCAGGAATACAAACTCTGTGTTCTGGATACCCCAAGATAAAGCCAAGAATAGGAGCCATGTTCAGATGGCCAGCATGCTGCCTGATTCCTGGGATGCCAACATGGGCATCCTGTATCCCAGGCATGGGAATCAGGATGCTCCAGCTTCCGCAGGACTGTTTAGGGAGCAGTAGTTCTAAGTGAAATAGACCAGGGTGGTCTGCAGTGTTCTTAGTTATCTTTGTGCTTAGAAACTTAATTCATGTAGGGTCATTCATTCTTGGTCCTGATCCCTGGGCAGACTGAATACTTACTTACTTTGTATTCAATGGATGGATGAAAAGATCATGACTCAGGTCATGAGACATACTTTGTGTGATACAACTCACTTTGCTTTGCTTCCTTCTTTTGTTTCAGAAGCAAAGTTTTCTTACAAACCATTGCCTGGCTGTGGAAGTAGCCAACTCACTGTAATGTAATCTGAACCACTCATTCTCTCTAGATGTAATGGTAGGTAATGAATAATTTAATGTACTATCCTCAAAGGGTTATGTACATTTTAACAAGTGACAGGCAATTGGATTCAGAGACTGTGACTTTTCTGAATCAGGTAACCACCATCTTGGGGAGTTCATCTGTGCCCTTTTGCAAATGGAACATCCCAACTGGGCTTGTTGACTGTTTATACCCTCCATGGAGGGATGGGGAGGACTAAAAGGCCCTCATATAAGTATACAAATGCTCGTTAACTCCTGTTGTATGCAACTCTGACTTAATAGCATGTGGTCTTAGGGAGGGGCTAGAGTACACAGGGAGGGTGTCGGGGCGTGGGACAGCCTTAATCCTTAAATCAGGCTAAAGGTTTTCCATGTTTGGCCTATGAAGGGAGGAACACTCATATCCTGTAAGTAACTCCTTTCTTATGTGCTGTAAGGAAGCCTAATAAACTCATTAGTTCCTGGAGTGAACTTTGGTAGTTTCTTGTCTCCGTTTGTCTTTGGGACCTTAGGAGAAAGGGAAGATGTTGCTAATGTTTTCCCCTGGGAAGGAATTTTAGCAACACTCATTACTGAATCTTGGTATTCAAAAGGGTGAGGCAGGAGGATTGCTGGAAGTTTCACCCCAGCCCGAGAAAGCCTTGTTTAAGAAAAATCATATTTAAGTGGAAGTGTAAGTTGTTTACAAGGCTCTACTTAGAGCAGAGTGCGGCTGCTTCTGCCTTTACCACAGTACCTGCTTACTTTCCATGCCGATGGCATTATTTTTCCTTCCTGGATGAAACTGCAGATGATCTGAAGGATGATCAATCCTTCAAGTACCCAAATTGCTCTGGGGCAGTGTCTCGTGACTTAGCACAGGACACTTGCTGAGAAATCCTAGCCTGGTCCCTGGCAGTGTTGTGACCGTAGAGGGGCAGGTTACCATGATGGAAGCACAGGCAGGTTTACCACTGCCAGATTTCCAGAATTTTCCCCATCAAAATGTGTGTGGGCCTAATGAGTCTTGAAAATAATTTGTAGCTCTGACAACCTCTTTTTATGGCAGGCATGTGTTGAACACGAAGTCATAACCATCAGTTCTTCAGTGGGAGGGGATGAGGAGGAGACAGCTCTCTTTTGGCAGAGGTGGGGAGGCTGAGCTGTGTGCTCCCAAGACAGCTTGCCCAAGGTCATTCAGCGAGTTGGCAAATGGTGCCTCCTCCTTACCAGGCCAGCTCGTCATCATCTTGCACACCCATCCTCCCACTGCGGAGGCAGAGTCTGCTGGAGCCTGGCTTCTTGCTGGGGCTGCAGAGAATGTGGGCTCAGCAGTCTGGTTTGCAAAGGCACAGAATCCAGTGCCAGGCATTTGTTGCAGGTATGTGCTGAGTGTTCTTCTCTCACTCCCTGTATTTGGAGCATTCAGCATATAACCACGCAATTAATTCATTAAAAAAAAACCACTTGCAGGTCACCTTTAAAACAAAGGAAGAAGCAATTTTGAATTTAGCAATTTTTCATTTTTGACATCTAGTACCACCTCAAGCTCTGCAGTTACAAATAATGCTGGTGGGGAACGGGTTCTTTTATGCACATTGGAAGAGAGAAGGGCTATACATTATGAATGGAACAAGGATAAAAGAATTGGCTGTGTGGTGCAAGATATTTTGAGTACATTAATCAGCCCATCTCTTTTAGAGCAAGAATCATTTTTAAAAGTGAGTATGAAATAGAATGCAAACAATTGGTGCAGTGCAAGTCTGGCTGATGCACAGTGGACACATAAGGGCAAAGGGACAATAAGAAGGTACCCAGAACAAGGCGTGTACGAGTATGTTCCTTGAGATAAAGTGAGACAAGGAAAGCATAGAGTTTGGAAGAAGCACCGAGATAACATTGGATCCTTCGTGTAGTCCTGCAGTGCTTGGCATATTGGCATGTGTATTTCACAAGCAAAAAGTAGGTGCCCTGCCCTGACTCACATTCTAAGAGTGGGGGAGTTGTATCTATTCAGTTAGCTCCAATTGGATTTGCTATGCAGAAATAAATATGAGTATTTTCCATGTGTGGCATGCATTGCATAAGGAAGTGAAGGTATCCTGATAAGTTTATTACTAGGCAGTTCTAATATTGCATTATATTGAGTGTACTTTACAGCTGAAGAGGACTTTGACTATGACTTCATTAACTGTGCTTAGAATGTATGGGTTTTCCAGGTATGCTTGGCCTGTCTTTGATCAAAGTATTGCTCTGTGGTACTGAACTGTAATATAAAACATTGTCAATGGTAGCTTAAATAAGTGTTTTTTTAAACATATAGCAAGTCTAGTGGTAGACAGTTATGAGTTGAATGCTGCAGTGATATGGGTGCTTATATCTCTGTGATTCTTTTGGGATGCTCCCTCAGTGTTTCAGGATGGCAGCTCTAGATCCAGGAGTCATGACTATCTTCAGGGTGAAGAGGAGATGCCAGGGATGACCAGCTTGGCTTATTCATTAAGAAAATAAAAGCCTTTCTCCAAGCTCCAAGAAACATTTCTTTTGATTATCTCATAAACCGAAACTGTCAAATGCTATCACTTAACAGCTATTAGAGAAATAGTACCAATGAGAAGGAAGCGTTTCCAGTCTCTCAGTTCCCTTGTCAGCCTCCCAGGCACCAGGAGACTGGCAGGTAAGACAAACATGGGCTCTGAGGTTCTGTCAGCAGTGAATTAACTAAGAGAAGCAGGACAATGAGAGCAGGTTGGGCTGTCTGTTCAAGCTCTCTCCATAAATGGTAGCAGGAGGTGACTTTTTGAGTATTTCCTAGGCTGGTGGCTATTGGCTCTCCTTACTTTTTCAAACTCGGGGATGCTTGCTAGTACTAGTCCCCATGGGCACTGCAGTGTTCCATTGATTTTCTCTATTTCCTCTCAGGATCCTGATTGATCTTGGGATAGGAGTTGTTTAGGCTACTAGTACTCTCTGCTCTAGATACTTGATTCCCTGAAAGGAGAGCTGCTAGGTGGACTCAAAGAGGGTCAGATAGCTGCCTGACTTTAAAACACGCCTAATACTTGTATAGTAGTGTTAACTAGAACAGGATCTTGGAACTTTAAAGTAGAAAATTTCAACATTGTGAATATTTACCCAAAGTTGGGTCTTAGCATCACTTGGATCTTACAAGACAGAGGAACACATTCTTATGTTTATCTTCCAGCTGAGGAGGATAAGTAACCCACCCAAAGTTTCACAGAAAGTAATGGGACTAGAGCTTGGGCTCAGTTTCTGTCAGAGTTCAATGGCCAGGAAGTTTGAGGACATCTAAAAGTATCCTGTGCCCTAATGTTGACTCTGTGTTTCATTGTATTCACCCATTTGTCACTGTTCTGCTGTCACTCCAGACCTCTGATTCTTCAAACATTTAAGTCTCTCAGTGATAGTTTTCCCTGTAACTTTGCATCTTGAGTCTTAGCCCTTCTCTCTAGAATCTTGAGATTGTCAGCTATTTGGAAGAGCATAGTTTTGTTTTCTCTCAGGCTCTTTTATATTCTGCTGATTTACTATGTATTTGTCCTTGGAGGTGTTTGTTTCAGGAATAGGGAATGACCCTTCTGCCTGGTGGGCAGTTTCTGTCTCCTCTTTTTGCTTCTCTGTTGAGGGCTTGTGACTTCTCTCAGGTTGCCTTAGTTCTGGAGGTCAAGAATGGCCCCACATGCTGGTAAGAGCATCTATTTCTTTGTGGACTATTGGGGGTGGACTTGGAGCTCAGAGAAGGCCACATGTTTTGGCTCATTGGTAATAACAGGTGTATTAAGGGGGGGGTGAGTACCTTGACCAATTCCTGGTGTTAAAAATATGGGTGTACTGTGTCAGGGAGGCACTGCTACAGCCTGTAGTGCTGTGGTCTCCCTGTGGAGCACGGGATAGTCTAGTTGAGGCCTCTATGGCTTCTTTGTTTTCTCATGAAGTTTCTTGCCATCTATGCTGTGGTCTGTTCACAGTACTGGTTTATTGTGGAGATAGTCTCTCCTTTCCTATCCCAAACACCAGCCTTTTGGCACAGGCTTTTGTCTTGATATAGCTTGGCATTGTTAATCTGAGATTGGAGGTCTAAAGTAGAATCGAGATTTTCACCTGGTCTAAACTCAAGGCTAGGAGAATGTCATCAGACCATGAATGTATTCTGTGCAGTGTTGATTTCATTAGTTGATTCATTCTTTAATACTTGACCTTCTTGGCTTATGTATTATTTAAGTATTAGTATATAAGACAGGCACAGTTTAATAGTATGTAAGCTTAGAAGGAACTGATGAATGTGTTCTTCCTTTGCCTTCATATTTATAAGATGTAGTTGGGAATCATCATTGTGGTCAACTTGGGCACAAAGCAGAGAAAACATACAAACATATCTAGCAATGATGGCTCTTCCTATGACCCGGGAAGCTGATTTTCCTGTGCTAGCACTAAACCCTTGCATTCTTACTAGGCCATACGTTCTTAAAAATTGGAAAAGGCTTGCTGCACTTAGCTTTGTCAATAAAACTTTGAGCAAAGTGCTAGCCCGGAAAACACAGCAAAAGCAGGTATCTGCTGGATTTGGAAAGGGTTAAATTCTATAGAAGGGAAATGGAGAGCTGAACAGAATTCTAAGTCTATTTTCTACCCCCAGAATCTCAGGCTGCCAAGGATAGCTGCTCATCCATGAATGAGGATTGAAAGCAATATTGCTAAAGTTTGAAAGAATGAGGTGACATCTACAAGGTCAAGCAAATTCAGAAACTGACATTGGGTCACAACTAATGTGGGTCAGAGAATAAAGCATTGCTTTGACTCCAAAGGCATTTTCTTTTAGAAATGGGCAGAGAGGCTGAGCAACCAGGCATGCCTGGTATGACTCAACGCAAATGGCATGGCTGTCTCTTGAAGCCCATGAAAATCATCCCATACTCTTGAAGTGTCTGGTCTGAAGTCACTGTCTTTGGAAAGCCTGAGTTCTGCACCATCCCATCCTCCCTTCTCTGTTTTCTCATTGATTTCTTCTAGTCTGATGGAGATGGAAAATAATTCATACATGAACTAAGCTGGTGTTCATTGGTTGGTGACTCCCAGACAAATAAATAAATAGACAAATAAATAAATATCACATGCAAGTAGGTGGTGGTTTTCAGAACAGGCAAGATAGAAGCTAAATGTATAGAAGGAATGACCAATTACGAGCTCTGCCTTATCAAAATGGTTGCCTTGGGGTGGAAGGACTGAACTGGATCCTCTCTCTAATTATTCAAAGTCTTTATGAGTAAAACATGCGACTCACACCAGGAGGCTTGTTACCACATCTTTATCCCCCTTTATTCTCCCTGCTGCCTAATCCTGGATTAAATCCCAAATTGATAAAATGCCTTTGCTAGCCACATTAGTGCAGTAATCACGGATCTGCCTGCTGCCAGGACATGCTTTTATTCTTTTGGGAAAGCAAACATGAAATAATGATGGAAAGCATTTGGAAACTGAAGGGAAAAAAGAAATAAATAAAAATAATAAAACTATTACTGCAGGCAATCTGTGAACAGGAGGAAAAAACAAAAGACCTGTGATTTTGATTCATACCTTTGGAGAGGGCTTCCTTAATGACTGCTCTTTTGTGTCCCCAAAGCTGGGCTCATTCATCAGTCTGTGGTTTAACCCAAACCTATCAAGATGAAAATTCAAGGAGGATGAAGGTTAAGTGACAGGCATTCTATTCTGGAAATGATGGAGTTGATGGATATCTAGAAAACTTGCCTTAGAGGCTGAGAGGGAAAAAAATCTCTCTAGAGCCACCCAAAAGGACGAGATGTAGTGGTGGCAACATTTGGCCAGTGGTGTTCACACATCTAGCATATTTCCATAGTGCCACCACTAGTTGCACATTGGACACAAATTCTGAACTGCATCTCTCCTAATATCAATTTTGATATATTTGAGGAAGTAAGTGTATTATAGCAGAATACAGTGGCATTAATCACTGAAAAACAATTTAACACATTAGTTTCTAGGAATATGTCTGTAGTAAGGTGGCCTGGCAGGCCTTCCTCTCAGCCCAAGTGTTTCTTGGGTAATCTGGTTTATCTTGCTTTATAGTACAATAGCTACCAAGTAGCAGGTTCTTATTGGATACCTATTTAAGCCAAATTGAATTGTAAGCTGATTGGTTTGGGGGGCATTTTCCACATTGATTGAGCCTCTTCTGATGGAATAGCCACCCCTGGCTACTAAACTTGTTACAGTGGCTAAGAGCTTGATTTAGGAATCAAATTTGGAATGATCTGAAGGTAGTCCTTTGGCTTCATTTTCTCCAAGTATAAAGTGATAGCCAAGTCATGGAGCTGTTAGAAGTAGGCAGAATGAAGTTGAGGAGAGATCTTAGTCAATAAAGTACATGCTCTGCAGGCATGAGGACTTGAGTTCCACTCCCAGGATCCGTAAAAATGCTGGGCAAGATCGCACATGGTTATCTTACCAGCACTAAAGAGGTGAGGAATGATGAATCTCTGGGTTGACTGACCAGTCAGTCTAGCCTAATAGGTGAGTTTCAGGCCAAGTGAAACACCTTGTCTCAAATAAACAAGGGTGGATGGTATGTGAAGAATGGCATCCAAAGTTGACTTCTGGCTCCCACATGCATGAATCTGCATGGACACCCTTTACATGAAACACACACACACACACACACACACACACACACACACATACACACACTGAAGTGGATTCATATTTATGAAAGTTCTTGGAAAAGAGAAAAAATTGTTCTGGGAGAAATGGTTTGTCTTGATTATGTTTTCAGTGCTGTGCAAGAATCAAATGTGTACAATTTTTTTAAACAAGTAAAAATCACGAGTGTCTATAGAAACTTGAAAAATGAATGTGGCATGAGTAATGATACTTCCTTTGTCTCCTGTGCTGTCTTTTCCAGAACAGAAGCATTCTAAGACCATATTAAAAAGTGACAAACACTTTGACATTTACACTGTTCATGCACATGAGCCATGCAGTGTGATGGTTCCTCAGGTAAAAAGTCACCATCAGAGGTTCGCATCTGAATTCTTCTTTCACTTTTCTTTGAGTCAGCGATTGGCCTCTGTGTTGGTGTATGTCATTTTAGTGGATTATTTTTGTTTCTCTTCTCCTAATTAAAGAGAGTCTTACCCAAGGAGAAGATTGGCTCGGTGTGGATGGCACTTCTTTGGCATTAAAAGCCAGTTTCATTGCCAGAATTTTTCATTTTCTGGTGAGTGGAATGCTGCTTTTGATCTTGCAACTCTTCGTGTCTATAGATGACTCAAAGAGAGTCCTTTGGAAGAGGA
Source organism: Mesocricetus auratus (assembly GCF_017639785.1). Lineage (NCBI taxonomy): Eukaryota > Metazoa > Chordata > Mammalia > Rodentia > Cricetidae > Mesocricetus > Mesocricetus auratus. Next base: position 44,342,525 of record NW_024429182.1, read on the forward strand.
CATCCTGTGCTTATGGTTGAACAGGATGCCATGGTGATGGGTTGAAGAAATTAGAAGACTCATTCATGTAGACTCTCAGACTCCAAGGGACGAGGATCTTTGTGGGTTTGGCTGTTTCTTATAGCATGTCCTGTTGCCCAAGGGAGGGTTTGTGGAATCTCACTGGTATTGTGGATTGCTACCAGAGATGGCAGATCATGCCCACTTCTTCTTCCTCAGGTTACCTGAAGGCGTCTGGTCGAGTCACATAGGCTGCAAAGTAACTACACTGTGTGACCTGTCACTCTCGCTTCCATGCCCTCTCTGACACATGGTGCTGGAGTGTGCCTTTCAATGTGCTTTCTTTTCTTTTGACCCTGTCACAAGGCTCTCTTCCTGTATGTTGTGATTTCCCAGTATTCTCATTCCCTCAGAAGGTCACTTCAGAAAGTTCACACTTAACTTATTTAGAGAGATGAACAAATATTGTTATAATGACGACTGGCAAAGAACAAATGGTAAAAACAGTAGAGGCTTAAGTACAAGAATCAATTAAGGAGAATCAGACATGGGGTCCAGCTGCCTTGAGTAATTTTGAAGTATAACTTGAAACGTTGAAGATGTTTGAAGGGAGCCTTAAGTGGAGAAACAAACAACCCATGTCATTACCACGACAGCTGTGCGTTTGTTCAGTGGCGTTTCCTTCCAATGATAACTTGGTGGCACAGAATCACTCAGTTATGGAAATTGAAAGAGTCATGTGACCCAAAAGAGCTAGTGGGAGAATCCTCAAAATACAAAGACTAAATGTATTAGCTTTAGCTTGCCATCTTGTAACTCATTGATAGGTTGCGTAGATATAAGGGTCATATACTAATGCTTTTGCATAATATGTGCATGCTTAGTTGCCCTTGTCTAAATACTTGTTGTCCAGGGTGGGTGGGAGTTTTTAAAGAGACGTTGGGAGGTATAGGAATTAGAATGCAAGTGAGTCTCCAACAATGCTGGAGTTAGGGCTGTCTAAAATTTGAACCTAATTTGTGATTCTCCCCAAATTTAACTACAAATAGCCTGCTGTTGGAAGTGATTAGTGATCAGTACTCATTTCATACAGTCTGTGCACACCACCATGTGAAGTTTGTGAGAGCACTGAGGAAGCCCTTTGCGTTATAACACACAGAATACTAGAGACACAGCTGCTTACACAGGACAGTGTCACATGGTGGTTTAAGTGGATTCTTCTACACTTGAGTCCATTGCAGTAGCAATAGGAAGTAGCTACTCAGCTTCTGCAGTTTCTGACTTGACTGCAGTGAATTCATTGCAGCTAGGATTTTAATGCATCTTTATATTTATTTATTTCCCTCAACTGTGGATGGTGCTATGTGTGATCTGAGCTTGTGTGCATACATTTTTATAGATTTTAACTTTTCATAGAAGATTATGCATATTTATGGTATATTAAAGATAAAATAGACTTTTATTCTTGAGTTGTATTTTTCTTTTTTTTGATATTTTGAAGTTATGTGGTTTGTTTTTTCAAGTTGTCACAAATCTCTCAAGTCAAAATCTCCATACAAGTGACCCTACTAGTTCAAAGGGTGTTGTTAAAGGGCAAACTGTATTTTCATATGCATATGAACTATCTTGGGGATAGGATCTAAGTCTGAGCACAAAATTCATTCATGTTTCATATATATATATATTATGCATTTCCTAAAGGTAATTTTAAACAATATTTTAAAATGCACAATTTTGTGCATGAAATAAAATTTCTTTGTGTAGCATGGCATTATGGTGCTCCGTAAGGTTGGATTTTTGGAGTATTTTTGATTTCAGATTTTCAGATTAGGGATGTTCAAACTATATTATTTTAGATATTTCCTGTTGGTGAAATTCCAGTTTTAAATAAAAAGCAACAGAGTATGTAATTTAGGAAGAACCTTGTCTAGGTAATATGACTATGAATTTGTTTAAACTAGGGCGACTTTGTAGAAGAGACCACTGCTATTATTATGATAGCACAAGGGACAAAATCTACTTCTGTCTGAGGGGAGTTTGGATGTATGCTTCCCTGAGTACAAGGCCACATTATAGAGCTTGGGTTGATGTTAGTCTTTGCAAGCTAACTAAAGGTCATCGGATTGTAACTTTCTCACTTATTGTACTTTGGAAGATGAGAGCCAAGTTTAAAACATCATTCACCTAAAACAATAAATATCTAGTGATAGGTTTTTCTACTGTTGAGATTTTCCTTTTTTTAAAACAAAATATTTTTAAAGTGTATATAAGTATGTGAGCATATTTGTATGTGTGTACATGTAGGTCAGAGATCGATATAAGCTTTTCTTTTTTGTAGATATTTTTTATTTTTATTGTATGTTTTTGAGCCTTTTGCCTGTATGTGTGTATGTACAATGTATATATGCACACACACATTAATATGTAAGTGCCTGATGCCTATGGGTGTCAGAAGAGGATGCCAGAGATCCTGAAACTGGAGTTATGAATGGTTGTTAGTAGTCATGTTGGCCCTGGGAACCAAGCTGTGGTCCTCTGGAAGAGTAGTCAGTGCTTCACCAATTAGCTGTCTCTCCTGCCCCTCAGTTGTCATCTTATTTTTGAGATAGGGGAGTTCACCAATTCAGCCAAATTGGCTGGCCAACAAGCCCCAAGTGATCTTCTTGTCTTGGTCCCTATAGAGATCTGAACTTAGGTCCTCATATTTGCCAGGTGTAATAGCTATTTTCCCCATTGCTGTGATGAAATAACTGATGAAAGAAATTCAGTGGAGGAAGGTTTTATTTTGGCCTCCAGTTTGAGAGGATACAGTCCATTATGGCAAAGAAGTCATGACTACAGGAGCAGGAAGCTGGCTGGGCAGGCTGTGTTTACAGCAAAGCAGCATAATGCTATGTGTGTTTGTGGTCATCTACTTCCTCTTTTTTATGCACCCTGGGATCCCAGCCCATGGGATGGTGTGGCCTATATTCAGGCTTATATTCTCACTATCAACAACCTGATCCAGAAAATTCCTTTCACAGACGTGCCTGTGTCTGCAAGATGATTCCAGATCCTGTCAAGTTGGCAATCAGTTTTAACCATCACATGCAAGCACTCCACAGAGCCACCTTTTCAGCCCTGGAAAAATACTTGACTTCTTAAATTGGCAAATAGTAAAAAGTCTTTTTACCCCATCCTCTGGATCTTCCCACTTGATTTTACTTTTGCTAAGTCTCCTGATGAAGACGATTGAAAATTTAGGTAATTCCCTCCAAGACATGCATACCTGGTGGGGTCTGGGGTCTTGCTTCAATAGGCGTGGGGCTTGTACGCAGATTTTCTAGAGTAATATACTTTGTCTTCCAAAAATCACTGCAGCTGATTTCTGTGGAGGTGGGTACCTTCAGTATTTGCTCTCTCTCTGCTTGACCATCCATCTAGCTTTTCACTGATGAATGAGGTTATGAGAGCATTGCAGCATGGTCACAAAGACTTGACTCCATTCTCACTTCCCCAAGAAGGCTGAACTCAAGCCATCAGCACATGATGACCTTCCACAGTTCAGGAAAGTGTCTCTTGGTTAGGCTGATATTCAATCTGTGCAATTCACTTAATAAAGAAGTAGCAATCTTCCCTCGATGCTGAATGGGTTCAGTTTGACCCCTGTATCTCGAACTTTGGTTGCTTTCATTATTTCGAATGAAGACAGTGTGGTTGACTGCACACAATTGCTGACCGCCTTACAAATTGAGAGACATATGGCCTCTGAAAATCATGGAAGGACTGCTCAGGATGACAGATAATCTTCTGTTGGCTACTCTTGTCCCAGAGCAATTTGATAGCACTGACTTTTGTGCACACCTGGAAATGCTGCTCATCTAAACTTCTACCTCAACTAACTCTGAGCTCTGTGCTGAGCACCAAAGACTTCTAGGGCTTCATGTCTGAGGGACCCCAATTTCGAAGAAGCTGTCCTCTTGAACAGAGGGAGGGAGCTCTATTACTTTCTTTTTGGACTCCCTAGAAGCTCCTAGCAGCAAACACTCAAACTTAAATATAAATAATTCAGCACTGCTTTCTTTGAGTTTTGTAAGCAATATTGGTTTCCTTTCTTCCTTACCACGACTCCTTTGTCCTTTACTGGGAGGAATAACCTTCCTTTTACACTGTCATTGACTTGGGCAGTAGCATATTTGGGGCAACAGCAAAGAGAAATTGATGCTAACCTCAGTGGCTACAACCTTATGTGGCCCTCCAAAGTGCTTATAAGAGTCTCCTTCCATTTTTATGCCATATGTCACCGGGTTTGGCTTTTCCTATTTTAAAAAATTTTAATACTTTATTACATTGTGTTGCTGGGGCCATTTTTCCCTCTAAGAGAAGAGTGATTGCAATAAAGGTCTGACATGTTTTTTTATGAAGGCTCTTCTCCACAAGGGCTGGGCCTTACTGTTAGAGTGCTGTCAATTTCTTTTGTGGTATTTGCAACATGGTTACCAAATATAGTCCCTCTCATCTCTTGAATTGCCTTTTATAGTTAACCGATTAATGAAATAGAAATAATTATGAAACTGTGGGCCTAAGCACTAAGAGGAAGAAAAGAACCTGCCTCAATTTCATCAATTTGCAATGAACTCTTTCCTTTTATAGATTGCCTGTCAACTAAAAATTCATTTAGAATGCCGCATGACTCAGAAAGATTTTGCACATCTTTAAAAGGAAGACACGTTTTTCTCAGAAAGGACAACTGTGTTTCTGGGTATTTTCTGTTTTATCGGCACCAGAGCTGCCCCCTCCTGCCCTCTCTCTTCTCACCCCTTCACTTCTCTCATCTGTCTTCCTTCTCCCCTATCTCCTTTTCAGTGTTGGAGAACTGTGGCTCATACATGCTGGACAAATTCACTACCACTAAGCTGTATCTCCAAATCAAAATGTTCTCTTCGTTTTACTTCCTTATTTCTATGATTTGAGTGATTATTGATGGCATGTTATATGGCAGAAATTCTGATAGATTAAATTGAGTTGATACAAACATGAGAAGGCAATACCTGGCTATTAAGGTGTTGTTCAGAAGACAAATAAAACCGTGATGTGTTCGTAGTAAATCTGAAGATAGAAACCATGCTGGGTACTGAGGGAGCTCCAAGGAAGAATGGGAGAGGAGAGGATGAATGTTGTCTTGGGTGGGCGAGTTTTCTCTAAGAAGGTGACATGTGAGCTAGATTTTGATGTAAGAGTAGGAGCTTCTAGGGATAAAGTTCAGAGGATGGAGGTGTGGCCAAGTGATACATTCAGAAATGTGCCTCTGAGGAAGAAATAACTTAAGTTTAAGGAATGAACACAATGTGGGCACTTTCCAAAAAAGAAAGAGAAGAGACAAAGATACATTTTATGAGTCAATTCTTCTCACTATGGTGAAATAAGTGACATTCATTAATTTATATATAGAAAAGGTTTATACAGGTTTACAGTTTTGGATCTTCTAGTCCATGATCTACTGGCACTATGGTGAGGCATCCCATTGTAGTCTGTGATTGAGTAAACCACCTGCCTCATGGCTAGGAAGTTGCAGAGAAGAAAAGGAAGCAGCCAGGCTCTCATCATACCCTTTGAGGATATACTTCCAATGAGTTAAAGAACCTCCTCCAGACTTCACCTCTTAAAGGTTCTACCAATAACACCATCCTAGGGGCCAGACCTTCAGCACATAAGCCTTAGGGAGACATTCAACATCCTAACTATATGATATGTTTTCTGGGCTGAGGGGACACCAACAGTTATTATCAATCATGGCTGGTGTTATAACATCATTGCTGACACCAGCTATACTATATGTGTATACACTTCAAATAAGATTAGACTGAGGCTGACAGAAGTCAATTCACTCAGAGTTGTGAAGCTACTGAATGGCAGAGTCAGGATTCCACCTTTTCATGGACTTGTATCAAAAGCAGTGCAACAGGAAGCAGGGACCTACAAGACATATTGACCTTTAAAACTGGCTATTGTATTAGGTGACAAACTGGCCCCAAAGCCCCATGACACAGAGCTCTAGAAACTCACTGTTTCTTAGGAAACTTAGAGGTAGCAGATCTTTGACTCTGCAGCCTTGTGCTGACTCTAGTCATGTTCCTTTTAAGTTCTTTGGTGCAGTCAGGGTGAGGAAGGCAGTAAAGTGTGCTGAGGCCATTTGAATGCTGTGTTAGGGAAGCCTCTTAGCCTCAAGCAGGTTATGCTGAAGTGAAAAATAGCATCCAGATATCAGTTCCTTAGGACAAAACCCATTGGCTTGGTTTCATGCATGTGTCCATGCAGCTGCACCTTGTTACCCATGCAGGCAGGGCTCAGATGGTGAGCCAGCTCTCATACCATCTTACAGCACTGGTTTCGGCACAGGGGTTGGTGCTGCAGAGTTGAGCACAGCTATGCAATTACTTTGGCCTTGTAGGGTTGTACATTATTCCTGCTGTCATTTGATCATGCAGGACAAGTCTTGTGACCAGCTTGATTTCAAAGGGCTGAGAGATGGCATGTGTGAGTAATGTTGTCTTAGGGCATGGGAATGCAGATACTTCAGTATATCTTCAAATGTTAGATGTCTTCACAGGTGCCACTTCTGCTGTTGTTTATTTTTCTCATGTTGTTACAGTTGTGACTAACCAGATGCATCTTTTAAAATGAAGTAAGATGAAATCCTTAGTTTTTCAGCTATACTGGTTACATTTCAAGACCTCAATAACCAAGTGTGACCAGTGTCGAGCATTATGAAAACCACAGAGATGAAACATTTTCATCATTGTAGAAAACTGTATTGGACAATAATGTCTAGAGCAGTGGTAAGCAAACTTTTCTATAAAGGCCAAAAAGCTGATAGAGTTTGCAGGACACATGGACTCTGTTGTAAGTACTCAACTGTGTTGTTACAGGGTGAAGGCAATTCCAGATGATATGAAAGCAAACAAGCACGATTGTTTCCCAGTAAAACTTTATTAAAAAAAAAACTAAGTAGGTAGCAGACAGACCTGGCTCACAGCCACTCCTTTTGCAGTCCGTGGTCTACACCAACGGCCTCCACAAAGAGTGGGAGTCATTTTTCAAAGACCACCCAATCAGTATAGAAAGAATTTTGTATTTGTACCAATCATCTAGCATGGGGTCATGTGTGATACATGTTAAGCAGGAGTTTCAACATCCAGGAATATGTAGCATGCTGTCTATTGGCATCCCTCACTAACACACTGTGACATAATGTGTAATCCATATAGCTTTGTTATATGACAATGGAATTATATCACAATGTGAGTTCTATCACCTAATTTGGGATGTATTAACCTTACTCACATGAAGAAATGATTTAAACTATTTCTGCAAAGGCTCCACCCAGTATTGCTATTTTTTTTTTTTTTTGCTTTATTCTTCACTCCGCATGTGTCACAAGGGTCAAGACAACAGTAGCCACATTCCTGCTTTGTCATTTGGCACTCTGTTAAGTCCTGTCAACCTGGAATGTTTAAGAGGAAGTATAAGTAAGTTCCTTCATCTGTCTGCTGTTTATGCTTTTAGTCACCCCAGCTGGTTCCAGTAGCAGCAGTTGGTCCCATTCCCAGATTCTTCCCACACTATGAAACCCAGTGCAGTACCCATTCCTTGAGTCTGAGCCCTGTCCTTTGGGCTCTGGCGCCTAGGATAGCCCTATTTCCTGTTTGTTTTCCTCCCCGTTTGCCTTTTTGATTCCAACTTTGCAAAGTCATTCTTTCTGTGACTAGTGTTATCTCCCACCCCCTTTTAATTCTCCAGTACTTTTTTTTTATCATTTTTTATTTTAATTTTAAATAGCTTGTTTTACATGTCAATCCCAGTTCCCTCTCCCTCCCCTCCTCCCGCACTCCCCTTCCCCCCACCCTCCCACCCTATTGCCAAATCCTTCCACATAGGGGATATCTAGAGTCTGTCATTTCACTCTGGGTGGGGTCCAGGCACTCCCCTAAGGTTCCAGGCTGACAGAGCATCCCTCTTTGTGCTATGGGCACACGATGACTGTTTGTATTCCAGGGATAGACACTGATCCACAGCTCAGGGCCCCATAGGTTGCCCAGGCCTTCTTGCTGACACTCACATTTGGGGGGTCCAGATCAGTCCCATGCTGGCCTCCCCACTGTCGCTCTGGGGTCCAAGAGCTCTCCCCTGTTCAGATCAGATGTCTCTGCTGGTTTTGCCAGCCCATTCTTTGCCAATTTGCTCATCACTCATCTCTCTCTGTCACTGGGTTCCTTGGGTTCAGTTCAGTGATTAATTGTGTGTTTGCCTCTGCTTCCATCAGTCACGGGATGAAGGCTCCTGGATGGTTTTAGACATCAAGTTCATTATCAGGAATGGGCATTCGAGGTGGTCTCTCCACTATTGCTTAGCTGGCCAATTGGTGTTATCCCTTTAGATCACTCGAGGTCACTCTGGTGCCTGATCTGTCTTCTATCCTATGATTCCCTCTTCCCCCTATTCTACCCCCACCCACTCAACTTCCTGTTCCCCTATGACCAACTCTCTTCCTCTTCACCCCCTCTCTTCTTCCCAGCTCCCACTCCCCCCACCCCTCGCCGTGTTCCCCATCCATTCAGAGGATCTTGTCTCAATGCTCTTCTCTTGGGTACTATGCATATATGCATATCTTTTAGGTTCTTTCCTGTTTCCCAGACTCTCTATCAGTGGAAGTGCAGACTAGCACTATCCTGATCCATGTCTAACATCCATATATGAGTGAGTACATACCATGAACACTCCTCCACTGCTGGTGGGAGTGCCAACTCATACAGCCTCTTTGGAAATCAGTATGGAGATTCCTCAGGAAAATGGGAATTAATATACCACTAGACCCAGCAATTCCACTCTTAGGCATATATCTAAATGAGGCAAATTCATACAACAAGGGCATCTGCTCCACTATGTTTATAGCAGCATTATTTGTAATAGCCAGAACCTGGAAGCAACCTAGATGCCCCTCAACTGAAGAGTGGATAGAGAAAATGTGGTACATTTACACAATGGAGTATTACTCAGCAGAAAAAAACAATGGAATCTTGAAATTTGCAGGTAAATGCATAGCACTGGAAGAAACCATCCTGAGTGAGGTAACCCAGTCTCCAGTACTTCTGGAATCAATTTCCTTTAAAAATTCTCTGTTGCTCAGACACAATAGATTAAAGTATACATCTGATAGTGAAGTATCTGTCAACAGTAAAGTGATAGCATTGACAATATATAGAGTAAAAGACAAGACAATTTAACCAGAAAAGTAAGCCATAGAAAGGACTTTTGAGAAATAGATTGACCCTTCTTTCCTTCCTTCCTTCCTTCCTTCCTTCCTTCCTTCCTTCCTTCCTTCCTTCTTTCCTTCCATCCTTCCTTCCTGAAGATGGAACCCAGGGATTTGTAGGCAAGAGCTTTACCACTGAGCTAAATTTTTACTTCATAAAGACACATTTCTCATTTTCTACAGTTCTGGATGAATCTTATCTCTGGTTTATATATGTCTGAAGATTTCAGCTAATGATGACAATAAGACAGAAGAACAATACAAAAGTAAAGCATCCTTCATACAGGAAAGAACCTATGGAATTTCTTAGAGAGATTTGGAACCAAGAGATAGCAGGTATTTACTCAAATGGACTAACTCCATTCATCTCAACTATTTAAACATAGCTTTCTAAGTGTAGGCAACATATTTCAGTTAGGTTTAATGCTATAGAAAGAACTTAAGGCAGTTTGTAGCCTTCATAGACAACCAATGTGTTCAATAAATGAATTAATGTGTGCTAACAGTTTATCCCTCTATCATCATCATCATCATCATCATCATCATTATCATCATTAAACAAATCCTTGGACAGGGTAGGCAATTTTTGTATATCTTAGTAACTAAGAGTCAAATTGAGAGGTAAAAAGTCAATAATAATATAGATTTGTGCAACCTATATAACAAACATGACTGAATTATTTATAGAACTGTTAACTTAAAAAATTTCAGGACACATATCCTGTTTGTATGCAGATGGATTGATACAGGACTGTAAATCAGTTCTTAACAACTGTCAAAGGACTTACAACACTTATAATTAACCTAGAAATTAATGACAAAATTACTAGAAGATTCTCAAGTGTTAAGTGGTTTTGAATTATCCCTGGGTCAAAGGAAAATATTTTTATAAATGATAATGGAAATGTCAGTTCATGACATGTGGAATGCTGGCAAAGCCACATGAAAAGAGAACATATAGGCTTAAAAGCTTGTAGTTGAATTGAAGAGTAGCAAAAGACAAATTAGAATATTCTATCAAGAAACAAGGTAAAGAGTAGCAAATTATACTAAAAGTTATTGAGAGGAGAAAACCATAAAGAGAAACTCAGAAATAAAGAAAAGAGGAAATTAGTGAACAGAGGGATCATAAGGCTACTTTTTTCTGGGGGAGGCTATGAAATTCATAAGCCTCTGTAAAGGTTTGCAATTATCAAAAACAACCAAACAAACAAGAACTGTAATTACAAATCCCAAAGAGGACAATTGAGAATAAAAATGGTGCATCATCCTGCAAGTTAATTCAACAAATTTGAAATTTGCAATATAATGGGAAAGTGTATTGAGAACACAGTGAAATAGATACCAGAGGAAATAGAAAGTTCTCTGCAGTCCTTTGTTTACAAAAACATTGATAGAATTTGAAAGAGCCAAGAAAATGGAGAACTATGTTGTGTTCAAGGATAAGGAGACCCAGGAAACTACCTGTCTCCAAACTGGGCCATGCACTCAGAGCTGTGTACACCCAGCATATTTTCCTTTCAATATGCTAATATGAATAATAAGAACCTGACTCTAAAGTTTTCATGGAAATGCCCAAATGCTAGGAGATCAGAGATACTCTTAAGTAGATGTGGATAATTTAGCTTGTATGAGTCATCTAATAAAGACAGTAGTGAGTGCAGTGTGCTATTGGTGCATAGACACATGAATATGCTAATATGCAGAATCAGACCCATGTGTAAATCCAAGCTTTATTTAGTGTAAAACTTTTACTTAAAGTCTACAGGGAAAGAACAATATTGTGTTTAGTAATTGATGCTCTGTTGATTTTTATATCCACACAAATAGTAGAAGTCCTAACTTACCTCATTATCAATACAGAAATCATCCATGTCAATAGCAGATGACTAGGAAGGAAACCAATAAAAATTTCTAGAAGATAATTTAGGATAATGACTTCTGACTTCAGAGTGTTGATGACTGCCCTAGAAAGGTTGCTGAACCTGACCTTATCAATTATGAGAGCTTCTTTATATAAAAAAATCCTTACCTATTGGCTGAGAAACAAATGTTTAGGGAAAGTATTTGAACCACAGGTAATAGAAGGTCTTGAAAAAAATTCCTACAAATCAATATGAAAAAGTGAGGTTTCTATAGCAGTTCTTCCCAAAAGGCGACATTTAAAGGGCAACAAACACATTGCCAGAGAAGTTAGGAAACAAGGAGGACCCTAAGAGAGACATACATGGTCCCCTGGAGAAGGGGAAAGGGACCAGATCTCCTGAGCTAATTGGGAGCATGGGAGGAGGGGAGACGGAGTTAGGAGAAAGACAAGGAGAGAAGAGGAGGGGAGAGGAGGACATGAGAGCGCAGGAAGATTGAGTCAGGGGAAGAATAGAGGAGAACAAGAAAAGAATAGAGGGAGCTATTATAGGTTTAAAGAGAAATTTGGCACTAGGGAAATGTCCAGAGATCTACAAGGATAACCCCAAGTAATAATATGAACAACAGTGGAGAAGCTACCTTAAATGCCCTTCCCCGATAATGAGATTGACTACCTTATATGCCATCCTAGAGTCTTCATCCAGTAGCTGATGGAAGCAGAAGCAGACACCCACAGCTAAACACTGGCCTGAACTCCTGGAATCCAGTTGCAGTGAGGGAGGAGTGATAAGCAAAAGGGTCAAGACCCACAGAACAGCTGACCTGAACAAGGGAGAGCCCATGGACCAAAGACTGATATCTGGGAGACCAACATAGGACTGTTCCAGACACCCTGAACGTGGATGTCAGTTTAGAGGTCTGGACAATCTATGGGGCCTCTGGTAGTAGAACAGTATTTTTTGTATACATGTTATTTATTTTTTATTACTTTAATTTTAAATAGCTTGCTTCACATGTTAATTCCAGTTCCCTCTCCCTCCCCTCCTCCCGCATCCCCCACCATCCACCCTAGCCTCTGGCCCTGTCCCCACTTCCTTCCACATAGGGGATATCAAGAGTCTGTCATTTCGCTCAGGGCAGGGTCCAGACCCTCCCCTAAGTGTCCAGACTGAGAGAGCATCCCTCTTTGTGTTATGGACTCACAAAGTCCATTTGTATGCCAGGGATAAATACTGATCTACTGTCCAGGGCCCCATAGGTTGCCCAGGCCTCCTCACTGACTCTCACACTCAGGGGGTCTGGATCAGTCCCATGCTGGCCTTCCAGCTGTTGGTCTGGGGTCCAAGAGCTCAGCTATCTCTGCTGGTTTCGCCAGCCCATTCTTTGCCCATTTGCTTATTGCTCCTCTCTCTCTGACACTGGGTTCCATGGGTTCAGTTCAGTGTTTAGCTGTGGGTGTTTGCCTCTGCTTCCATCAGTCACTGGATGAAGGTTCTAGGATGGCATATAAGGTAGTTATCAAGTTCATTATCAGGAATGGGCATTTAAGGCATTTAAGCTATTGCTTAGTTTGCCGGTTGGTGTCATCCTTGTAGATCGCTAGAGTTTTCACTGGTTCCAGATCTCTCTTCAAACCTATAACTCCCTCTATTATAGTATTTCTCATCCTGTTCTCCCCCCTGTTCTACCCCCAACTCAACCTTCCTGTTCCCCCATGACCTACTCTCTGCTCCTCTTCTCCCCCTCTCTTCTTCCCAGCTCCCATTCCCCCCCCATCCCCTGCCGTGTTCCCAATCTGTTCAGGAGATCTTGCCTCCTTCCTCTTCTCTGGGGTATCATACATTATCTCTCTTAGGTTCTTTCCTGTTTCCCAGACTCTCTGTCAGTGGAATTGCAGACTGGCACTCCCCTGATCCATGTCTAAAATCCATATATGAGTGAGTACATACCATGTTTATCTTTTTGTAACTGGGTTACCTCACTCAGGATGGTTTCTTCTAGTGCCATCCATTTACCTGCAAATTTCAAGATTCCATTGTTTTTTCTACTAGTAGTATGCCATTGTGTAATTGTACCACATTTTGTCTATCCACTCTTCAGTTGAGGGGCATCTAGGTTGCTTCCAGGTTCTGGCTATTACAAATCATGCTGCTATGAACATAGTGTAACAGATGTCCTTGTTGTATGAATTTGCATCTTTTAGATATATGCCTAGGAGTGGAATTGCTGGGTCTTGTGGTAGATTGATTCCCATATTTCTGAGGAATCTCCATACTGATTTCCCAAGAGGCTGTATGAGTAAGCACTCCCACCAGCAGTGTAGGAGTGTTCCCCTCTCTCCACATCCTCTCCAGCATAAATTGTCATTGGTGTTTTTGATTTTAGCCATTCTGACAGGAGTAAGAGGGTATCTTAGAGTTGTTTTGATTTGCATTTCCCTCATGGCTAAGGATGTTGAGCAGTTTCTCAAGTGCCTCTCAGCCATTTTAGCCTCCACTATTGAGAATTCTCTATTTAGTTCTGTACCTCACTTTTTAATTGGATACTTTGGTGTTTTGGAGGCTTGCTTCTTGTGTTCTTTGTAAATTTTAGAGATCAGCCCTCTGTCAGATATGGGGTTAGTGAATATCTTTTCCCATTCTGTGAACTGCCTTTTTGTCTTGTTGACTGTGTCCTTTGCCTTGCAGAAGCTTCTAAGTTTCAGGAGGTCCCATTTGTTAATTGTCGATCTCAGTGTCTGTGCTACTGGTGTTATGTTCAGGAAGCTGTCTCCTGTATCAATTTGTTGAAGAGTATCTCCCACTTTCTCTTCCAAGAGTTTCAGTGTGGTTGGATTTATGTTGAAGTATTTGATTCATTTGGACTTTAGTTTTGTGCAAGGTGATAGACATGGATCTATCTTCAGTCTTCTGCATGCCAATATCCAGTTATGCCAGCACCATTTGTTGAAGATGCTTTCTTTTTCCATTGTATAATTTTAGTTTCTTTGTCAAAAATCAAGTGTTCATAGGTGTGTGGGTTAAAATCAGGGTTTTCAATTAGAATCCATTGGTCTATCTGTATATTTTTGTGCCAATACCAAGTTGTTTTCAGGACTATAGGTCTGTAATAGAGCTTGAAGTCAGGGATGGTGATCCCTCCTGAAGTTCCTTTATTGTATAAGGTTGTTTTGACTATCCTGGACCTTTTCCATATAAAGTTGATTATTGTTCTTTCAAGGTCTGTAAAGAATTGTGCAGGAATTTTGATAGGGATTGCATTGAATCTGTAGATTGTTTTTGGCAAGATTGTCATTTTAATTATGTTGATCCTACCAATCCAAGAGCATGGGAGATCTTTCCATTTTCTGGCATCCTCTTTGATTTCTTTCTTTGGAGACTCAAAGTTCTTGATATATACAGGTCTTTCACTTCTTTGGTTAATGTTATCCATGGATATTTGATGCTGTTTATGGCTATTATAAAGGGTGATGTTTCTCTGATTTCTTTCTCAGCCACTTTCTCATCTGTATGTAATAGTGCTACTGATTTTTCTGAGTTAACCTATTTATCCCTAGAACACAAATGGGCTTTGGGAGCCCACTCCACATAGAGGGATACTCTCTCAGCCTAGACACATGGGGAATGGTCTAGGCCCTGCTCCAAATGATATGACAGACTTTGAAGATCCCCCATGGAAGGCTTCACCCTCCCTGGGGAGCAGAAAGGTGATAGGATAAGTGGGGGCCAGTGGAGGAGGGAGGGAGATGGAACTGGGATTGACATGTAAAACAAGTTTGTTTCTAATTTAAATAGAAGAAAAAGAAAAAAGAAAAAAAAGGGTAACAAAGACCACAAAAGTTTCCAAATCTCATCAATACTTAGGAAATGCAACTGTCCATTTTTATACTAGGCCAAAAGTCTTTTGTTACATCATTAAACAGAATCAAGGCCAATGTATGTGCCAAACAAGTTTCAGGGAATTTTGTCTTAAACGAGAAGGTAGTTTCCAAACCACAATACTGCCAAGAACTCCACAGTGATATTATGCCCATGTGTGATGGTGGTCCCACCTAATAGCACAGCCTAGTGACAATAGCACAGTTGCCTCAGTGTGTGATGTACTCACTATGAAGCCTGAATGATGAAGAAGGAAGCTGCCTGAGAACATTTTTCTCAGACTAAGTCTCCATTGTTAAACCAAACATAACTCTGTTGAAAGCTGAATCACAGACCACGAGGAAGGCTACATGTAGATAGTCATGGTAAGAAAAGTTGCTGAGGATGTGGTATGATAAGAATTTTTCTTTTTAAAAATTTTGGCCGGGCGGTGGTGGCGCACGCCTTTAATCCCAGCACTCGGGAGGCAGAGGCAGGCAGATCTCTGTGAGTTCGAGGCCGGGCTGGACCGATAGCCTCCAAAACAATACAGAGAAACTCTGTCTCGTAAAAACCAAAAAAAATTTTTTTGTTGGTATATAATAGGTTTTGTTTTTATGCATATATATCATTGTAGTTTGTTCTTATTCTCCTTGCCTTATCTCTATTCCACCACCCTTCTTCAAAATAGTCCCTATCCTACATCTTTCGTGAGGTCACTAGGGTTGCGAGTTGTCAATCACTCTGGGAAAGTTAGCAGTGTTTGCTGTAAACACGCACTTTCTGAACCTGTCATTTCACTTCTAGAAGTATATGGAGGAATAATGTATAAATATGATTGTAAATATATATGTTTATTTCACGGCAATGTTTACTTTTGGTAATGAACTATTGAGAGACCCAAACTATTCCCCAAAGGTGGGACAAATATAAATATATTTTGATATATCTCATTTAGTGAAACTGGAGCCAATAAGGCAAGCAAAGGCAATACTGTTCTGTGTGGAGATCAGAGAACAACCTGTAGAAGTTGGTTCTTTCCTTCTACCATGTGGGTCCTGGGGATCAAACTCAGGGTGCCAGGCTTTGAGTAAGTGCTCTCCCTCTGTATCCATATTTTTTTTTACTTGAATGATAGCTCAATCGATGCATCCAATTCCTTAAAATTAGTGAATTGTGCATTTCTGATTTGAATACTCAAAGTGCTAATTTCACAGGGAGAGACAAGAAGTCATACTAGGCAGCTGGGTGAGTGTATCAATTCTTTTGCATCCATGCTGCTGTCACTGAACACCTCTTACTCAGGCAAATTCCTGTGAGTTCAAGGCCAATCTGGTCTACAAAGTGAGTTCCAGAACACAGAGAAATCTTGTGTCTAAAACAAAACAATAACAAAAAGAAGTGGTTACCCACTAAGTTGTCCTTGCTCAAGTAAATAATCCTCACTCATCCTCATGTGAAGAATCAGAATTAAATGCAATGGGACTCTCTCTCTCTCTCTCTCTCTCTCTCTCTCTCTCTCTCTCTCTCTCTCTCTCTGTGTCTCTTTCTCTCTCAGCCCACACAGACATCCCCCACACTCTCTCTCACTGTCTCTTGTTCTCTGTTTCTCTCACACACAACTCCTCTCTCTCTCTCATGCACACACGCACGTGCACACACGCACACACACACACACTCATACACACTATGAAGGTAGGAGGGGGCTTATAGGAAAGGAAGGATCTAGTGGGAGGGAAAGGGGATTAAGAAAGAATAATGGGGTGATATGATCAAAGTATATTATGCATGGATGGAATTGTGAAAATGTAAATTTAAGAAGTAGGGAATACCTTTAAGAGGTGACTGTGCCATGAGTACCCCACTCACAGGTATGGGATTGTTGGGTTGTTGCTATAATAAAATATGGAGTTCTCTCTCTGTCTCTCTCTGTCTCTGTCTCTCTCCCTTTTCTTTCCCCCATGCCCTCTCTGCCTACACTCTTCTTTCTTCCTCTCCCTCTTTCTTCTTTTCTGCTTTCTGTATCTTCTTGCTTTTTGCTTGGTGGTGACACAAGAAGCCTTTCACCTAATACAGGTACTGGGATATTTGTTGTCTCCATTTGTGAATTATACGGCAATAAATTTCTGTTCACTGTAGATCTCACTTTCTCGGGTATTCTGCTGTAGCAGCACAGACCAAGCTTCTGGGCTGACCTAAAGATACACTAGTGATCTCCCAGGCTGTGAGAAGTGCAGAATCATTATACTTTCCAGCAGCTCTCACTCTCATTCGAAGCTGTTTGTCAGTTAAACATCGGGTGCCATTTAACAAGGGGAAACAAGCTTGCTGGAAAACTTGCTGCAAAAAACGAAATAAAGATGGACGAGTCTTGACAAGCTTAGCCTTATTAACAAAGAGTCTAAAGGGCTATATAGTGCTAACTGGTGCCAGTCTTGAAAGAGTCATAAGAAATTCGGGGTCTACAGTGACCTTCTGAAAATTTGGGTACAGTCAATTGTATGTAAGCATAAATGAACTTCCTTTGAAAAATGATGGCAAAAGCAAAATTTTAAATGCTCAGGAGAGGATGAGTTGATGATGAAGGAAGCCATGAGTTTGAAAAGGACATAAAAAGTGTTCTTTCAGTGGCTTTTCAAAAGGAGTCCTTTGCAGCCAATATTTGCCTGGTGGTTTCTCATGGGTGACTCATTCTGTCTTTTGCTGGAAGCCTTCCCTCACCACCATTTAGACTTTCACCTTTGTTTCCAGGATATAGTCACTTACTGCCCACTCTGGTATAGGTCTAGAGTGCCAAGGGGTCCAAGGAAGCTGTTTACAGAGAGAGGTTTGCTTTCAATTTCCTCCCTTATCCCATGATGCTCTTTCCCACCAACTAGCTGATTGCCTAGCTGCATCAAGGACAGATGACTAGTCAGCGAAGTCTTTTTTGAAATTATTCTCCATTAACCAAATTTCTCCTTCCTCCATTATCTAAATTTAGAAATGAATTGCCAGCAGGCTGGATGTAATCTTCAAATGAACCAATTATTGAACACCAGAACTCCCAGCAAGAAACTCAAGGCGATTTTTGCCTCATTACAGAGAGACTGTTGAATGACTTCCTTTCATTATTGGTTGAAGTCACTCCTGTTACTTGAGTGATTTCTACTGGTGTTTCTCTGGGAACAGCTTCCTTGGACCCAACTGGTCCTCCAGACCTTTGTTTAAGTCTAAACTCCTAGAAATCATTAGAGTGCATGTGTTTGTAAATATGATTTGCATATGGGTCTGGTAAGCTGTTTTTCATGTTGGCTATTTTCTAAGTGTTTTATTTGAAGGTAGATCTTCATAACATACATCAGTTGACGTATAATGTGAACAATCAAACAGGTATTTGGGACTGTGAAGAGGATTTCTGTAGTTAACAGCTGTATTTAAGAGTTCTATATGATCATGAAAATAATTTATTTTAAAATTACATATGTGTATCTTGAAGTTACCTGTGTAGCTTTCTTTGAAATGCTAGGTGTGAAATATATAGAGGCTTAGAGAGTATGGCTTAAGTATTTCTTGAAGGCTTCATTAGAGGTGAAGGGTTTTTCTGGTGATATGGATAGCAATTTGGGGCCAGCTCATAATAGGTAGCAAGGGCTGGCTGGTAAATGCTCATGAATGTAGGGAATGGTTTTTATGTGCAGCCATAGCTAAACATTAAATTATATGAACAAAAGTAAACATTGTTTTGTGGTACTAGGATTGAACCCAAGCCATGCACTATATATACTAGGCAAATAATCTATTACTGAGCTGTCTCTAGCCCTTTTTGAAAATTTGAGTTTTAAGTAGGGACTCACCAAGTTGTTTGTGCTGGCCTCATACTTGTAGGCCAGAAAGGACTTAAACTTTGACCCTCCTTCCTTAGCCTCCCAAGTAATAAGGCCATAGCTGTGGGATGCCAGCTAAAATGCAATGAATTCTAATAAGCACAAAGCCAATATATTTACATAAACTAAGCATAATTATTTTACCACATTTTATAATTGTTTATGCCCTTGAGATCCATTCATTGTATCTATGTGGTAAGAAAAGTGACAGCATCTGTGTAATTCTTCTCAACTTTTCATGAGGAATGCCATGCCAACGTCAGCAATATGAGAGTGCTTGTATCGACAAATCACAGTATTGTAGACTGAGGGCTGGGCTTATTTTTTGCTGACTTTCTAGACTGAAGAAAGTGATGGATAAAATGATAATAATGCAGATTAAAATTTTAAAATGTGTTGCATATGTAGGTATCACATTGGGCAAAACACAAAATTGGGGGCTTGGGAGATGGCTCAGTCGTTAAGAGCGGATATTGCCCTTGCAGAGGACCTATTTGAGTATCAACATCCATGTTGGGTGGCTTAAAACTGCCTGTGTTTCCATCTCCAGGGAAATTAGATACTTCACATCTCCAATAGCACCAGCACTCACATGCACATTCCCATGCACCAATATCCATATGCATAATTCAAAGTAAAATAGATCTAAAATCCCACAAAAATTAGGGATACTTATTTCATTTGACAAAATACTCAAAACTATTCTGACATCCTGTCTTTTCATTTTCATCTTTATTGTTATGATAAAGATATCAGTCAGCATTCATGCTAGCTCATTAATTACAAATATAGGTTGGCTACAGTTACTTGTTAAGCTAAAATCAAGTATTCTGTAAGAATTAATTGGTCATGTAAGCATTTATGGTAAAAGTGTTGTATTTTGTGTTTTGCCCAATGTGATACCTACATATGCAACACACTTTAAAAATTATTACTTGTTAACTGAGACAAGCATGACATAGGTCCATTGGATAGAGGGCTGATCCATGTCCCAGCTGGACCACAGTGGAATGGTATGAGACTTTATAATGATAGATTGGAATTCTGATTTGTCTCGCAAATTCTTCTTTAATATTTTTGGAATGTGGTTGAGGCATTGGAGAATGAAACTGTTAGACAAAGAAGTAATTCCACATAGACCTTGACTACAAAGAATTCAGCTTGCTGGCACCACCTTTGCTTCAGGGCTAAAGGGAACATCCCCAGGAAGGTCCAGCCACTGCACTGCAGGACATGGTCTGAAATACTCACTTTACAGATGAACTGGAACCATTGGACTGGAGCTAAGATCTCTCTATGGTGGATGGTGGATGCTGATTGGGAAATACTCTATTCTTTGTGGTTTTACTAAGTTCATGCAGTCAGATTTGATCCAGTAACTCTGCCAATTGCTGCACATTGAGAATTTGCTTCCTCAGTCCATTCTAGAATTTATGTTTTAAGTATTATTTCCAGCTTGACAGAAAACCATCCTACAAGTGATCAGAGTGTTAAAACCTAAAAACTATAATAACATTTTTTCTTATATTAATTTGAAGTGTAACAATAAGGTCACTGTGGGGGAGATATTGCAACCAGTGGTTTTATTCTATTTTTTATGAAATTATATTAGCCTTTGTATTAATAATTTAACTGGTCTGTATATTTGAGGACTCTTAGTAACCACTCATGCCAAAGTGCTAACCATTCACTAGGCATTATAATTTAAATATTGAGTCTCCAAAGACTAAATGAAAATGAGTAGGCTCAATATTAATTAGCAGGGATCTTGAGGGGCAATTATAGGTGAAATTCAAAAATTGTGAATAGGAATTCTGAGCGAAATTCATAGCATCCTTATCAGGCTGTTAATTTTTTTGTTGAAGTTGGAATTTGTGAACAATCTTGATGGCTCTTATGATAAGTGAACTCATAATTCCTCAAGTTTAGGAAATAGTTTAGGTGGAGAGGGCTTGGTGAAAGACCTAATGATAATTGTACCGTCTGCAAAGATGAGTGATGAGGAGCACAGAATGTGCCTTCCCTGCTCATCCTTTTTGCTTTATTACAAAATAGAATCCAAGTTTAGAAGACTGTTCATGACTCCTTACTATGCTTTGCTAGGGAAGCAGTGCGAGCAGGCTCACTCATTAAGTGTTAGGTACTTCACCACCACCCTACAGCTGGAGCTGATGGAGATTGGTACCTCAGAATTGTATGCAGAAGCAAGGCAAGTTGAATCTGCCTCATCAACAAAGAAGAAACTGCTTTGTCAAGCACAAAATAGTGTGAAGAAGCAAATAAAAAATGAAATATTCTGGACTGGGTATGGGTATGGTTGGGGATGTAGTTCACTTGGTAGAATTCTTGCCTATTGTGCACAAAGCCCTAGGTTTGATCCTCAGAACCATATTTACCAGTTATGGTGACACACATCTGAAATCTAGTGTTGGGGAGGTGAAGGCAGGGGGATCAGAATTTCAAGGTCATCCTTGGCTATATAGGTAGTTTGAGGTATTTTAAGGGCCATTTGACAACCTGCCTCTAAATAAACACATGAGAATTAAGTACTTTGGAGGGACAGAGATGAGGACTGCTCCCAGAATCCAAGATGTAAGGACCAATGTCTTTTCAAAGCTTCCTACTGGCAGGACAGTCATGTAGTATTCTGCACAGTGTGGATCCTAGCTTGACTCAAATTGGCTGTGTGTTCAATGGGTTAGCCTCAAAACTCAAGGCATTTTCCCTAGCCACTGTGGGTTGTGTTCTGCCAAGGAAAACAAGAAGGTAATGCTCATAAGGAAACAGAATGTTGCAGCATCATTATAAGACCGTTGAAGGAAAGCTAGTTCCTTCTGGTCAAGAGAATGGAGTCTCTGGCCTGGTTGGAGACCTAACGTTCCAGCTGGGCTGGTCAATCACCCAGTTAAGAAACTCAGGAAGATGGGTTAACCTAAGGGCATGTGGAAGATGTGGGAGGAATAGTTATCTCTTTAATGAGGTAACATACTTTTCCTTCCCAGAATTCCTGACCCTTCTCCTGAGGCATACAGTGATGCAGCCACACAGCTCTCCTGCTTTTCTGAATTATGTAGAGAAAAGGTAACTTTTCCTTTTTCTCCTTCTACCTCTTCTCCAAGCATGCTGTTTGAGCACTTTGGACTTCCTTATTATTTCTCTAAAGTCCCCTCCCCCACACCCCACGACTTTTTCCATGTGGCTGCCTGCTTGCTGAACCTGCATGGTTTTGTTCTCTCTGTCTCTTCTCCATCTCTCTCCTCCAGGCAGCTGCCAGGATTTACAGCTTTCCTGCTCTAGAGAGTTTCTTTTAAATTAATAAAATAGTCTTTGAGCTTTTTTTCTGAGTTCTTTTTTAATTTCCCAGAGGGGAAACCAGTTTCCCTGGCAGCATGTGGTGATGCCCCAAAATTTCCGGTTAACAAAGCAATGCCTGAAACTTCCGAGCACTACTATCAAGGCAATTCCTGATCCCTTGGCTTTGAAGTGGGAAGGCTTTCCATTCACTTTTGTGATGTTCACATTCCCCCTCTGCTCTTTTGTACTTAATTCTTATCTGTTTGTAAAGCTACCACATGGTTAGCTTTGTCAATGTGATGGCTGGCACTGGGTTAGCTAGTCCTTACACATCAGTATGGAACAGGAAGAATAAAGAAACGGTCACACGTGAGGACTCACTGACTGACAGTGGTTTATGTTACCTAACTAAAAATGTTGAAATTGGGGCCTGAAGATATAGCACAGTGGTTAAACCTCTCCCTGCTCTTCCAGGTCTGAGTTTGGTTCCCTGCACCCATATCAGGCAGCTAACAACAGACTGTAACTCCAGTGCCAGGGAATCCAAGTCCTTCTACTGGCACCTGTGGGAACCCGTACACATGTAGCATACATTCCCATACATACACACATTAAAATGAAAATCAATTTAAGCATAAAAATGAAATTAAGAGTTTTACAAGATCCCAGTGCCAGGTCCAAATTTACATGAATATATTACTGTGTAAATGCTAAACTTGTTGATGGAAGAAGTTGTGTTGCTATTTTTCTATCTCACTGCATACAAAGAAATCTGAATAGATGCTCAGGTAAGGCTTTTCATGGACATTCCTTCTTTAATCACCAGTGGTATGTTGTGCATGCCCTTAGTTTGGCTTTCTTTCTTTCCTTTGTCTGTATGCATTATTGCAGTTTTTAATATTACTAATGACTTTGAAATGGGACATTGACTCAAAATTAGTGACAATCAAGCGTTAATGGTCCTTGCCTCTGTGGCCCATCAGGAACTCATCTCCTCAGGCATTAGTTCCCAGGAAATAAGCTAGATCAGGCTTTCTCAAGATGTGGCCATTTAGCAAAGATCCCTGACTGTCACAGGGAATCTCTAGCTCATCTTTTTATTGCCTTCTCTATTTCTATGTCTTGGCTTGTGGGTTCTTTTTTTCTTTTATCAAAGAGAGTGATCTATGTCAGACTATGGACAGGTAAATGAGAAAAGAAAAGTGAAATAAATAGAAGATAATGTTCAACCTGAAACCATGCAATAATAGTAAAAAAACAAAACCCAAAGAACATAAGTGCCAAAAATGACTTAAGCGATTATCTAATTTAATATATTTCCAGTATAAAAATGAAGAGACAAAGTAACGTTAACAAAGTCTGTAAAAGAAAAAGGATACTCATGTGACACTTGGGTTTTTGTCTACTGGACAGTTTGTTGGACCTAGCTCACAATGGTGTGGTTGATCCATTATTGAATGTTGAGAATGTTATGAACTGGTTGCTAACACCAGTTATCACCATCACCAATGATTTTTAAACCTTATAGTTAAGGCGATTATATTAAAAAGCAAACATAATATTTATCTAAAGTTTATTTTCCAAATATTTACTTATTAGGTTACTTGAGCTTATTTGCATGCAGAAAACGCTACTAGATCAGTGGATCTCAACATTCCTAATGCTGTGATCTTTAACACAATTCCTCATGTTTGCTGATGACCCCCAACCAGAAAATGATTTTGTTACCCTTCATGATTGTAATCTTGCTACTGTTAGGAATTGTAATGTAAATATCTGTGTTTTCCAATGGTCTTAGGCAATTTCTGCAAAAGGGTCATTTGACCCCCAAAGGGTTCACGACCAACAGGTTAAGAACCACTGCACTAGAAATTAAGAGTGAATCTCTCTTACAGTTTTCCCACTGATTGAAGTGGTAGTGATTGACCACATGGAAATTGGCAAATGTTAAAATCAGTTTTCTTTTTCTTTCCTTTCCCTCCTCTCCTTCCCTCCCTGTCATTTGTTAACTTACTCTCCAGCTCTGGTTGGTGTTTGGCCAATGGAGACCTAGAAGGGGTTTAGAAGGTGGACAAAGCAGTCACTGTGCTTCATTTCCCTTTGGGGTCCCTTTGAGGGACAGTGTCAGTTTCCTGCTGGTCTTTGAGTAACATCACTGCTTTGCCACACACTGTTGAATTGCTTGCTTCCTGTAACCAATTCTCTTCAATAAAAAACAAAAAGCCGCCAGGTGATGGTGGCATGCGCCTTTAAGCCCAGCATTCGGGAGGCAGAGGCAGGAGGATCTCTGTGAGTTCGAGACCAACCTAGTCTACAAAGAGCGAGTTCCAGGACAGCCTCAAAAGCCACAAAGAAACGTTGTCTCAAAAAGCCAAAAAAAAAAAAAAAAGATAAAACAAACAAAAGACCCCAAAACCAAAAAGCCTTCAGTGTTAGGATGGGGGGCAGTGAGATCTCTCAGTCAAGAAACGTGAAGGTGCTGACACGTTGAGTTCCATTCCCAGAATCCACATGGTAGAAACAGAACTGACTCCTAGAATCCGTCCTGTTATCTACACACACACACACATACACACACACACACACACACACACACACACACACCCCTCATGACACATTCATACCCCATCCCTACATAAATATAATAAATGGTTACAAGAAGCACTTGGATGACTTCCTTTTTATTGTTTGGACCTTGTCTGACACACATGGAAAAACTATTTAAGCTTAATTCTTTTTCTTGTAGCATTTTCTATATTAGACTTTATATATTTATATATACAATAGAGGCAGAAGTCCCTTTCTTTATTCCAGAATCACAGAGCCCAATTACAGAGCCCCAAAGGCCAGGTGCTTGTGGCAGTATCTGTAGTGTGTTGTTGAAAAGCAACACACGTGAGCGATACCAGGATCTGTGGGAAGCATGTTAATATTCTGAACGAGATGTGATGGAAAATCACCAGACTTACTGAAGCCATCCAGTGCATCTTCAAGGTTTGAGTTTGGATTTGGTAGCTCATGTTCTGACTTTGATTAGATTTTCATTAGTTTTTTTCCTTAGGGCGCCATGGTGACTAAATGATGTCTATAATTGGAAAAAATGTATAGTTTTAAAATAGTGAATTGATTTTCTGAAAGTCAAATTGACAGTCTTAAAAAGTCTGGTACCTGGTATACGGCTGCTGGGCTTGAGCTCCACTGATGAAGCTCCTTTAGCTTATCATTTATGTATTGATCAAAACCCACACGACTGTGGGACACAGAAAGAGGCCAGCGCTGGGAAAGAGGGCTTTCTTCCTTTCCTTATGGGTTTGTATAATATAGAGAAAATGGATTTCATTTAGGGAATCAGTGAGTATTTCATATTTCTCCTCGTGGGGAAGCACAGATTTCAAAAATGTGCTGAGATGGCTTAGAATATAGACATTGCTCATATAGTTTTGTATCTTATATATTTCCTTTTGTAATCTGCTATTAAATTTATTGTGAAAGAATACTGATTAAATTTGCCTACATGTATACATTTACATTGACTGTAATGATTAACTATGAATTAATGTGTGCAGTCATGAAATGTTTTAAGGTGGTACAGCGATGTCTGAATTGATACCCTTACACAGCCCTTTATTAACATTACCAAAAACGTTTGAGGTGGCAGGAAAACGTTTTGCAATGGCATGCCGGCAAGCCAAGCAGGCTGCCTATGGGTGCCATACTCATCTTTGACCACAAGATGTCGCTCAATCCGTTATGAGTTAGGTCTTTTGTTACCAACAGAATGACGTTTTATTTTACAAGCTCTCCAATTATATATTAAAACTCATGGTGGATGGGTTGGAGGAGAGGAGACCTCGACTCTTTTCAGCCTGTGTGAGGAAAACTGATGAATAATTTCTTTAGACTGAGAATTCAGATACCATAAAATTGTTGCATCCCCAGTTTCTGGGTTGCTGTGTACATGTCCATACTGGCCCTGCCAGTCACACAGTTTTTTACATATAGTCATCAGTACCATCTGCCCTGAACCAAGTAATTTCCTGCCGACCCCCACTAGCAGCATACGCAGCAACCTGTTTCTGTAATATACAAAGTGTCAAAAGATTGCAAACAAGTCATCAGATGTCTGTGTTTCAGCAACAAGTAAATAGTCACAACATGGCAGTCCAGAGAGAAAGCTTCCAGAAGTAACCTGTGCAAAAGGCAATCACTGGATCAGGGTGAGGTTATTTATTGCTCTAGTCCCTGCCTGTGATTAGAAAAAGAAATCCGTAAGTTAAATATTAGAAATGCTGCAGTCTCTTGCTTTCCTATCAAATTTGTCCTAAATTTAATTTAGACCTAGTAGCTTTTGACATGAGATGGAGGGAAGGCTTTGCTTCACTTCTCTTATGACCAATGTCTAACCTATGGCTGATTGTAAGGCAGGGCAGCTTGTTACTAAAACTATTTTCTGGGGAGAGGCCGGGCCAAATTCAGACTGGAAGCGGGTGTGTTAAATCCCCCAGGAGCATCTTTTAGGAAGGTACCTTTGCCCCCTGCTCAAATTAATTTGGCATCAAATAGAGCTGATTCGGCCCTTAGGCAGGATGGTTTCTGGCATGTCAAGAAAAACTCTCTGGCATATTAAGTCCTTAGCGGTCACTTTTGTTTTGGTGCCAGTGACTTCTGTGACCTTTGGTCTCAGTGGGCTGAGCAGAGGTTTTCAGGAGAGATGACCCTATGTTCTGTGGAGCTAAACAGGAGAACCCAAATGGTGATGAGTAGAGAGAAAATCAGCAGTGGAAACGGGAAGGGCAGTTGGAGCTACCTACAAGTGGCAGTGACGAGCTGGTTCTAGGAGAAGCCCCATATGATGGACTGTTTTGCCTGTGAATGTTCCTTCCGGCTGTATCAAATTGTTGCAAGCATTTAACTAAGGCAATTAAAAACTGACAGGAAGGACTGACTCTGCCTTCTTGTTTCTTGTTTCCTTTTATGCTCCATACATCATGGGTAAACATATCACCTTTCTTTATGAATTCTCACTCCCCTGTTCATTCTCACAGACTTATCTGTTTAACTGCCTTTCAGTTTTATACTTCAGGGAAGCCAGGCACTGTGGTTTTGAGGATGAAAAACATTTCAAAAGCGTGTCGGATAACCATGGAACTCTTATGCAGAAAAATTCATCTTTTCCTCTGAAATAGCTTAACCCAAATAGTGGAAACGTTAAACTTTTCTATTATTTAGTCTAAACAATATTAAAAAAAACATTTTTTTGAGCATGAATTACCCAAGGATTTGACCCAAACGGCATCAGGCCCAAATGGCATCAGTTCAGTGGGTTCAAGGTGGGCCTTAATGACTTTCTAACAAGTTCTTGGGAGATGCTAACCCCCAGGGACCACACCGCGAGGAGCAGGGCTTTTAGCCAGACATCATTCTGCACGGCTTCAGCGTGCAAAGAGAAATCTCTGACAGTGACACAGATCTCTTGTAGTTCAGAGAGAAGGAGAGGTATTCAGACAAGCCGCTCCGAGAGTAGGGCAGGAACTCTGTTGATGAGGCATTGTTCCCTGGCACCTGACTGGGAGTCTCCCGGAGCACACGAGATGTCCTGTGCACCAGGATGCAGGTTTTTCTCCTGAGAGAGGAATCAATCATCCCCTGCATCACTGTTTTGAAACATCACAACTGAAATGGCTTTTATGTTGCTAAAAGAAGAGGAGGAGGAGGAAGAAGAAGAAAAAAAGGCGCAGCTTTTGAAGGGGAAAAATAGTTTTCCGATAACCCCCATTAACTACAGGGGTCATTGTGGCGAAATGAATGGGATTAGAAACCTGCTAAAAGCTGCAGTATATGGTACGCGGTGACTGACAAGCCTTTTGCTGAGTAGTTACAAATGGGACTAATGGTTTAAACTTGTTAGTCATTGTCAGAGCCTCTGATCCTCGAGTCAGCCATGGAAGCTATGGCAGAAATCGATAAGGCGCCACTTTCTGCAGTGAACTGCTCGACCATATAGATTGCCTGAAGGGAAATGCTGAGTTCCCTCCCAGGCTGTCAGATGAAAGCAGGCAGCTAAATCTCCAGGAAGATTGACCACACTGCTCCGGGCAATTAGGCCTTTCACCACTTTGAACGCCGATTATAAAGGCATGGGGAGGGTGGAGGCCGGAAGCCATCTTAGAGCCTCCGGAGCTGGTGGGGCGTTTCTTCCCTCCAGGGTTAACAGACAAGCATGTTGGGGGCTGCCTCTGCTCTGGACCTTTCTCTATTCCTGTGTTTCCCCCTCAGCAGCTGCAAAGGCAGCCCAGGCCATCAGGTAGCCCTTGGTTGCTGATGGACTGTAACCGCATCTGAACTCCATCAGTCCTCCTAGAGCAGCCCAGGCATCCCATTGGGCACATTTCAAAACAATCAGGTTCCATTGTTCACGGCCTTTTTGGGCAGAGCCCTGCGAGGGTGCCAAAATCATCAGGGAAAAAGAAAGTGCTTGTTCGTGCAACAATGACAGACAAGCTGTAGATTGGCAGCAGGCTGTGAGGGGCCAAGTGCAGGCCCCATAGGGCTGGACTCAGGGAGGCGCCCATGGGTCTGATGCACAGTAGGATGCTCTGTCCCTCACATGTGAGCAGAGGAGCCTTGGGAGGTGGGGAAACCTTGTTTTTCCCTTCCTGGCAAGGCCGAGTGCTGGCTCCTTGGCTGAAGAGGTACTGACCTCCTGCTTTATCTGCCTTGCTTTTCTGTTCAAACTCCAACTGGGAATGCCTTTCATTTCTGTTGTCCCCGACGCTGAGTGTCACCCCTTGGTACCTAAATTAGCCTCATGATTGACTTCTATAATTTGTCTCCCTTCTCCTGGCCAGCCCTGGTTCCAATTCTGCTAACTTTAAGTTACATCATGGACCTGGCCTTCTAGGTACTGTTTTGCTGTCAAAGAGCAGAGAGGCAGGATATTGTGGAATCATCCCTAATTACAGCCCTGTGGGAGGGTTGTCAGTCCCAGGTCAGTACAGCTCCTGAGGGAGAGTGTTGAAAGTCTACTTTATAAAGTTTGCTTGGCAGCTGGTGACAGGAAGGATGCCAGAATAAAATGCTGAAGTTCTTTAGGAAACGAAGGGTGGTTGTAGGACAAGATAGCAGTGGTCTTTCCCATGGAAGGGACGATGGAGGGGGTTTCTGCCATTTTCTATTGCAGGGAAAGAGGAGCTCTGTTCTCAAGGGCAGTCCTAATGACTCATTTCTTGGTTCATCTTCAACTCCAATAGCCGTGGGATAGCATACGTTATTAAGGAAGCCCATGCCACTCATTCACAGGTCACAGGGTGGATAGGCCACCTATGAAAACAAAGGGAGTTTTAAAATATAGAACAGCAGAAGTGAGCCCTAATGCACTTTGAGCTCAGGGATGAAGATGGGTCAACTGAGACTGTCTGCTATAACAAATGCACTCACTCTGTGGGGGATGTCATATTGCTGTGTCCGGGCAAAAGTATAAGGGAACCCTCTGTCCCTTCACTTTACTGAGGACCTAAAGATGCTCCCAAAAGTAAACTCTAGCTGGGCACTATGGTACATACACATAATTCTGTTGTGGAAGAATCCTCTGTACATTGTGAAGATGTGTTTCTCTCATTGGTAATAAAAAGCTGATTGGCTGATAGCTAGGCAGGATTTTCTGGGCAGGGAGAATGCTGGGAAGAAGAAGGGCAGAGCCAGACAGAAGAAGCAATATGGGAAGGTTCATAGATGAGGTAATTGAGCCTTGGGGAAGCATATAGAGTAATAAAAATGGGTCAATTTAAGTATTAAGAGCTAGCTAAATATAAGCCTAAGCTATTGGCCTAGTATTTATATTTAGTATTAATGGAAGCAACTGCTGGGACATAGAGAAACCCTGTCTGCATAATTCCAACATTCAGGAGGTAGAAGCAAGAAGATGAGGATGTCAAAGCTAGCCTTGGCTACAGAATGATTTCAAAGTCAGTCTATGCTACATGAAATCCTGCCTCACCCTAGTCTCAAACAAAAGAGGGAAATAAAGTAAGATAACCTCCCAAACAAAATTACATCAGCAACAAACACCCCAAACCAAATAAAGCAAAATGAAAGGGGGGTGTAAACAGCCCCTAGACCATAATTCATGTTCACAAGTGAAGTGGAACAAAGCTCTGATTTGATCTGAGTATTCTTTCATGAAGTATATGAATCTGACCTCCAACCTCTTTTTATGGTGTTAAATGAGAATTCTTTCTGCAAACTGAGTGCAGTTTTTAGGCTTCTGGGGAATTGCTGGCCACCAGGGAATAGTTAGGTTCTAGAACTTACAGAATTTTGAGGAAAATGTATTCTTAGGAAGACAGTTGCTTTGATAATTATCCTCTTAGCTACAATTTTTACTGACAGTTCTACTGAGGATGACAGTGTAGAATGCTGAGTTCTACATTCTACCTGGTATGTGCTGTTTCTCTGTGTCTTAGCCCTTCTTCCTTTCCTTCAAAATAGAGGAGGGATTTCTTCACTACTTAGCTTCAGGTGTCTGTGGCCAGCAGAACAAATGTCTCTTCAAAAGGCTGCGTTCTAATTCCTGGATCTGTGACTGTGTTATGCTTTGGGACAAGAAGACTTTGTAATGTAAGGATGGTGAAGCACAGATGTTTATCTGGATTATCTAAGTGGGCTCAGAGGTATGGGAGATAGCTCTAAGTGTTTTGGTTGCTTGGGAGAGTGGAGACTTTGACTAGATGAGCTCAGAAGGAAGGGAATCCCAGAATTATAAGGAGCCATAGTGACTGATCTAATTGTAATGAATGCCATGATTCATGTCACAGTGTCCTTGAAACTGTTCTTTATGATTCTGTAGAATATTGGTAGCTCTGAGGCCCCTCTACTTCATAAGACACCCTCTTCAGCACTTTCACAGTCCTAGGATGGAGAGATAGATGGCTCAGTGGTTATGGGGACTTATTGCTCTTCCAGAAGACTCAGGTTAGGTTTCCAGCACCTGTAATGGATGGCTTAGGACTGCCAGTACCTCTAATTTCAGGGGATCTGATACTCATCTTTGGCCTTCACAGAAACTGCACATCTCATGCACATAGACAAAGACACACACACACACACACACACACACACACACACACAAAATTAAAAATAAATCCTAAAAGAAGAATTCTTAAGTTTGTGTACTTATGTGAGATCATATTATGTTCTCTCATGCTTCCCACTCTGACTTCTTTTTTAGTTAAAACTTCAAAGCTCAGATTTCAAATGCATCTACTATTGAAGGGAATAGGGGTAGAGGCTTGCTTTCTGAGGCCATGTTCAGGACTGTAGAGAGATGGATCAAAATATTTTGGGGAAAATGTTAATGTAAATTAAGATAGCTTCATGAGATGCAGAAATGTAGTGGGTAGAGATGCTTGCTGCTAAGACTGACAACCCAAGTTCGGTCCCTGGAATCAACACAGTGGAAGGAGAGAACCATTCCTCTAAGTCATCCTCTGACTTACACACACTCACTATGGCATACTCCCCAAGTAAATTTTAAAATGCAATTTAAAAAATAGCTTCATGAACTAGTGTTACTAGTGTTTTTCCTTCTTTGTCCACTGAGCAGTATATAACTTATGGTGGGAACTAAATATACATTTGTTGGCTCAATAAAATATTCTTTTTTTTTTTTTGGTTTTTTACGAGACAGGGTTTCTCTGTATTGTTTTGGAGGCTGTCGGTCCAGCCCAGACTCGAACTCACAGAGATCTGCCTGCCTCTGCCTCCCAAGTGCTGGTATTAAAGGCGTGTGCCACCACCACCCGGCTCAATAAAATATTCTAATAATAACATACATAAGAAATAAGTAAATTAGAAACTATGACAAATAGTTTGAATAATAAAATTTGGTTCATCCATTTGTTAAAAAAGGGCATACTTTAAATACAGTGGGAACTCTTCCTCCCAGATGAGTTAGTGTGCAAGTTGTATCATCTTCCTATCGTAAGGGACTTTGTGCTTTCTAGTAGGGCTGCAGGTAAAGGGCAGTGGAAACCTGTAAGCTCCGCAAGAAACCAAGAGGTCATTGCCTGTTACTGAGGAGAATTTAGAACTTCTCTGCTTGAAGGCAGATCTAATGAGTCCATGCAGGGAGCTGTAACCTCCCTGTAACACAGGATATAGAGGGTAGAGTGGGCCTTGAACAATTAATCAGTGTTATGGCATAACAGCTCAAATATGGAAATTCTAAAGGTCGTACATGTTGACAAATGGCCAATTTATGCTAAAATCCATCAAGTGTGCTGGGGCATTTGGAACTATCACTGCACAATCATGACATGGTCATTATCGGGCCGCAAATCGTCCAAGGAAATGACATGCCTCAGGAGGCAAGATTTGCCCGCAGAGCCTGCCTCTTTCTAAACTCAGTGTGTGGCTAGCTTGCTGTAAACGAAGCAATCCAGCATGTAGATGAGCTCCTGTGTGGCAGCTGCATGGCAGAAAGCAATTATAACACAGAGGCAACTCTGCAAGCAAGAACCAGACCCCTGAAATATGACCATGTCTGCCTCACCACCAACGGAGATGCCAAACTGAAATACACACATAGTCATAATGGAGAGAGAGAGAGAGGCCTGAATATATAATAGCAAGGAGAGGAACTAGGGATGCTCTCAGCAGCTTCCACGGAAGCTGTGTGCTTGGCAGAGGTTGTCCTGGAAAACTCATTAGCTCCTTTGAACTTGGAGATAGGACTCTTCCAGGGACCCAGGAGTCCACTGTTCCCTTTAATAATGTGCAGGAGAGTAGAGCATCACACATTTTCTGTTGGTTGACTACACTAGACATGGACATCACTCCCCATTTCTTAGAGATGTACTTTGTTAGAAAAGCATGGGCAGTGGGCCAGGAGGACTGATTCAAAGGATGCCAAGATTGACAGATGGTACACTTTGGCTGACCAATCAGGTTTTATAACACATAGCTTGATATTTGAATATATGATGCACAAAACTTGGGCATGGATGGTCCCTTCTGCACATCTCCTGTTCTGTATGAGTAGGCATGGTCATTCTGCGAGTGAGAAGTGTCATGTTGTGGAAACAGAAACACAGTGATAAGAGATTGTACTCTTAGAGATTGAGTTTAACTTCTAATTTAGTCCCCTAGTTTCAACCTCTCACGAGGCCCTGTGATAACTTCTATTCTTGGATTCTGTGAGCCAGCCACACATGGTTTACAAATACCATGCTTTTTGATTTGACCAAGTAGCAGAATTTGTTTGGGTGACTTAGGCTTATCATCTTACTCAAAGCAACCACCATTCAAAGACAGACAGTTATTTCAGCTTTTCATATGGAGAGAGCCTCAGAGAGGTTTGATGGTATCTCCAAAGTTGCAGGGTTGGTAAATGGGAGAAGTGGTGATTTCTATTGAAGTTGCATTTGCATTGAAATTGATTTTACATTTTCTGTGAAGTCATTAAACCACCTACAATATAGTAAATGATTTATGCTATAATTTGAGAACAGAATCTATGTTGAATTACTGAATCAACTTGAGAGTATGACTAGAAACCAAATCATCTTTATTTAAACAGCTAACACTACTTATGTTTACTTGAGTCGAAACTTGCACATGCCTTGAAGAAAATAATCTTATATATATAGCTGTTTCCCTGAGGTGATGAGGAATACGGGTTTTAGAAGTATTGCCTAGAGTTACTGTTATCCTGAGAAATTTGCAACTTAAAATTAGCTCTTCATTATCATAGGCAAGATGGGTAATTTCATTTGGAGGGCAAAACCAGTACTCACCACAAAGAGAATCAAAGTACCCTGATCGTAGTTGAGTGAAGTCTCTATTTTGGGCAGGGGGATGGAAGTGATTTTTCCTGTCCCTTCAACCACTAAGCAACATTTGTCAATGCCTGAAGTCATAATAAGTACCTACCCTTGGAGAGAAGAAATGCTGCTGGCTTTTGGTGGGTGGGGACAAGGTGTGTATGCTGCAATGCATGGGACAACACCGCCATGACAGAGGACAGTCTGGATTCAAAATGCTAGGGGTGCTGAGCCTAGGAATCATCCATATGTCCTCTAGGGCTGGCACACTGTCTAAAATCTTATTAGAAACATAACATTGACTTGACTTTTGAATGGTCCACCATTTATGTATGAAACACTTTACTTTGGAGTAATATGTACCTGTGGATTATTATCCATTAAAATAGCAGCAAAAATTTTCATCACATTCCCTGGACAGACACTTAGACCCCAGAAAAGTGAATGAGACTTATTACATAGGAGGTTCCAACATTGAGACTGAGACTAAAGTCAGAGGAAGAATGAAACAGGAGAAACCTGTAGGAGGCAAAACCACTATTTCCTCTATGCACTAAAAAATGACTTAGCACTAATAAAAAGAGAGAAATACTACCCAAGTGCTCAAGAACTGGATAGCATATATTAAACCTTTTAGATGTGAAACATAAGATTTAGTAATGTTGAAAGAATGATTAAAGAAAACATTTTCAAGAGAGGAAATATTGTTCCTGAATTTTATCATGGAATAATCTCTCTTCTCCTGGTGTGTTTTCCATTCCCAAATACATGAGGAAATTGAATTGTTCCCATTTAGTTGGAATTTGAGGCTGTGCAGTTGCAAAGAACACTGTGCAACATCTCCATTTAATCATCAAAACTAGAACTGACTCTGTAGCTTAGACTCTCATACTATTAGAACATTATTTTAATTCAGGTGGATGAATACAGATATATTACCTACATTGTGTCACACATAGTTTCTACCATTTGGGGCTGTATATTACAGGTGCAATGGACACATATTAATATTGTTGTATGCCTCACTTCCAATCTTCCTTTGCATTGGGTTTGGGGCAGAATTCACCATTATGTTGAGAAGCAGAATTCTGGTTCCCATCATAAAAAGTTGAGTGATTCCTGGCTACCTTTTCCTGGCCTGGAGCAAGGCACAGGTGATCTAATAATCATCGGGATGTTCTCCACTTTGATTTTGTAAGGTTGGGAGCTTCGGAACCAGAGTAGGAGCTATATGGGTCCTTTGGTTAATACTTGGAAAAGAGCTTCCAGGAAGAATTGCACGACCCACATAGATTATGTGGAGCTAGCAAGAAGGCAGTGTTTGTTACTGCAATTTAGCCATGTCTATCCTGACTAGTGCACTGATAGAAAGAATTTATCAAACAAAGTTCTTAAAAAAATAAAACCTGGGATGGAAGGGTGGAGAAGAATGGAACCGAAATTTTATAGCCTCACAGGGCTGCTTGGAGCTTCACTTCTGTCATTTGCTGTCTATTACTTTAGGGGTTAGTTGAAGGCAAGCACGAAATAAGCTCTGGCGATTTTTCTTCATTCACACTAGAAAGAAGCGGCAATAGATTGAGAAGCCCCAGTGACCCATGGTAACATATTCACAGAGACAAATACCTCATCTCATTTTAGTGTCCTAAAATGGCTTCCGTAGTTCTCACTGAATATCAACTGTCTTTTTTACCCATACTAATCTCTCATGAATCTAGATAAAAGCCTTTAAAAATATACATGACTCATCCTGCCTTGATAAACCAAAATGCCATGTTTTGTCTACAGATGACAACTCAAATTCTATAGCCTATAGGGTGACAGTCAGCCCTCTCTTGCCGGTCAACACCTTGCTCTCCTTGATGCGGAATCTTGAGGTGTTTAGTTGGTTGTTCAGATGTAAGTATTTTTGCCTGTTGCCCCCTCATTTTCTATCTTCAAAGCACTGTGCTGGAGACTCAGTGGTATGTGACCTGAGACAAGCATCTCTATTCTTTTGTGCCAAAGAGCTCCCTCTAATCTAATGTCCAATCTTCCAATAATTATCACATTTTCTTTCCCTGCTGAGCACTCTGAAGCATTTTTGCTAAGTAGCTGCGGAAGCACAGTGGAAATAGTCGTGGTCTCTGGTGGTCAGATTTGCAAATTTATCCCAAACCATCATAAAGCCAGTGCAAGTGCTTCACATATGCAAAAAGCCTTCTGCTGTGCCAGACAGGTAAGTGGGTTATTCTGGGTGCCCTTTTTTTTTTGCCATTAGTCTTACTGCAATGGGATTGTGGGGCACTGAACTAGAACTCCCAACAGCTCCGATTGCTGCCTGCTGCCTCAATGAATTTTATATTAGCAGGCAAATGAAACAGTCAACCAAGTGAAAGGAATTCATAATGCTGAGGCTTCTTCAGACTGGAATGTGCTGTACATTTTGCAAAAAGGATGGTGGTTATCAATGTGCGATGACTAATCTAGATAAATCGCCACTTTACGACACATCTGGTCTCAAGTCCTTTAAATTAGTGGAGTTCAGCTGTAGAACACTGGCTGAACTGGAGAATACAAATTCATATGCTTCCTACACGTGCATAAATGCTAACTGATGAGCTTGGTAATGGCCAGGAGCCTCATTGCTGGGAGACTGATAAGCTAGTACAGGGTTTCTTTGCTGAACATTAATTAAGTCAGTGCAATAAAGCTTCAGAAGTACTAGTTTCTAAGCAAGATAGTTTGAATTAATGTTTATGAAAGCTCTTTATTAGCCAGTAGATGATCTTCAAAGGTAATATGGGAAAAGCTTTTTCCCTCTTAATTTGGAATCTTAGTAAATAGCACAAATCTTCCATTTTATACTGGCGGCCATGGCAGGAGCCTCGGAATCATAACTTAGCCAGTTTGCCTGCTATTATCTTCTTTCATGTCTCCCTTATACAAGGATGAAGTGTTAGAAATGGTGGTGGTGGTGGTGGTGGTGGTGGTGGTGGGGTGTGTGTGTGTGTGTGTGTGTGTGTGTGTGTGTGTGTGTGATGTTTCATCACCAGGGAGTTATGTTTAGATCTTAGAGTTTAGACTTGGCTAATAAGGTTTAATAATCCAAGAACCAGATCCTGCCAAATTTGAAACCAAGGCCCCACTTAATATTAATCAAGCCAGTGCAATGCAATGACATTTGTTCAAACTGGTTGTGGACCCTGAGGCTGTTATGAGTCAGAGCAGGAGCAGCACAGGTGGCAATGATGGCGTCATATTCTGAACTTTCTGGCTTGATCTTCGGGCCTTATTCACTTCCCAGTGCAGTCTGTTAAGAACAGCAGCAAGAGCGGATTCATGGAAACAGGGCTGTAACAATGAGTGATGCTAAGTCATGCAAAGAACCACTTGATCCATCTCTGCACTCAGGAGAAATGTGAGATACTTTTAAGATAAAGGGAATGAAGTCACATGGGAGCTTGTCTAGAAGAGTGAAGGATGGACTGAGATGCCCCTGAACTTATGTGTAGAGTTTGTGTATCTGAGAGCAATTGCACTTTTAGAAGGGCAGGTTTGTAGAATTAACCAGAATCTTAAAGGCCAAAGTGCTAAAGGTGTCAGACCACTAACGGATAGTTCTGAATTGCAAGAAGAAGAAAATCCAGTTCTCAGGGAAGAGTACTCTAAGAATTGGAGTTGCCTCCATGTGGCTTGGTCTGCCTCCAGGTAGAGTTTCTCATCGCTTGACACTTCCAACACCTGAACTAATCAAGGGTGGTAGGGAGGAGATCAGCACATCAAACCAGGGTTGGATTAAACTCCCTCTGTGGCTCATGCCAATTTTGAATTTTCAGGATCCTCCACACACAGATCAAACATCTACAAGTCACACACTTTATTTTTTTGTTTAGATCTGATTGATATTTCTTTCTTTCCCATTGTCCTTCTGTTGCTGATTTCTCTCAGCTTAAAATGAGCACATTCAGATCAAAGGCCCTCAACAAAGGTCACTTATATGATTCTCATAGTAAGGTTCAGTTTTGATGTTAATTTTAGTGTTTCCTGTATGAAAATTAAATGTATGAGGATACTAAATTAGGAAACCTTATGCTTCACTGTTGCTTATGCAACAGAACTCTACTTGGCTGAGAAAATGTACTTCCAGTAAATTTAGTCATATAGCTTTATTTTAGAATTGTAAAGCACCACCAAACACACACACACACACACACCCCAACACACATGAACACTTAATTTTTTTCAATGCTGAGGCTAAAGTTTAGGGCCTTGCTCCTATGAGGCCAACATGCCACTAGTGAGCTATATCTTTAGCTCTGACTATGTATTTATAATTATATATGTTATATATATTATTTCACACTAAGTATAGATATTAGTGGATATCTACTATAAGCATCCACTATCGAACCTAGTGCTTTATAGTTATATCATTTGAACTTTGATACATTCAATGAAGACATTATTTTTGTTATTTTTATTTTACTAATATGACAATTAAGTATACAGAGATTTCAAGACAAATAAGCAGAAGGGTTAGGATTTGAACACAGATATTTGACTCCAGAACATATGAAATCATGCCTCCCATGTTTGCTGAGTGGCAGCTTTGCTTAAATAATGATGCTCTTAGAATCAGGACTGTTGTATGGACTGGTGTTAGGTTGACTGGTAGTTTTGTGATACATTGATCTGGCTAGAGTGAACCACACATTCTGGAATCACCTTCACTGTGTATATCAAAGTCATGAGAAACAAACACCCCTGTGAAGATTTGGGAGTGTGGGAGTGGAACATCAGCCACACTAAAGATCACAGGTAGAATCAATTTCTGCCAATGCATCCTGTCCTTAGCTGGATTGAATTTATAGTCTCTCCCTTAGATCTTCCTTCACCTTTGTGAACTTCTGGGTGAGTGAGTGTGTATGTGTGTGCTGGTGTGCATGCACATAAGTTTCACTCTGTGAGAAACTCTATTCATCCCTCCCTAGCATTCAAGGTTCATACAAGAATGAAAAAGAGTTTTCAAGTGCCTATACCATCCTTGAAGGATTCCAGCTTTCCTTGCCTTCAGGAAATTCTGAGGTTTCAGACTTCAGTGCTATTTCAGAGGACAACTGATATGGGTTGTCCTTCTGTATGCTGTGAATAGGTGTTGCTTTTATTGGTTGATAAATAAAGCTGATTTGTTCAGTGGTCAAGCAGAATATCACTAGGTGGAAAATCCAAACAGAGATAAAGAAGACAAAGGCAAGAGCCCAACCCCAGTGAGTCCAGCTTCAGGTGAGATTGGGTCTCCAGCGGGGACCGCCCGCCCTCCCCCCATCCCCCTTGGTCTTCGGGGCCGCTCCCGGCACCCAGAAGACCCTCCCACACAGGAAAGACATCAGCCCTTCCAAGACCCCAACCCCAGCGAGTCCAGCTTCAGGAAAGACATCAGCCCTTCCAAGACCCCAACCCCAGTGAGTCCAGCTTCAGGAAAGACATCAGCCCTTCCAAGACCCCAACCCCAACGAGTACAGCTTCAGGAGACCTGCCCACACAGCAAAAAAGTCAACAATTCCAAGACCCCAACCCCAGTGAGACCAGCTTCAGGAAAGACATCAGCCCTACCAGGACCCAAACTCCGTGTCAGCATCCCCAGCTTCAGCTGCAGGAAGGAAGGAGACCAGTGGAGATGGAAAGACCCCACCAGCACCCACTGAAAGAAGAGATGGGAAGAAGACAGAATAAGAGATCACTCAACAATAGAAACACCAACATGACCCCACCAGAATCCAGGGATCCAACACCAGCAAGACCCGAAAAGCACTACATAGACGAAGAAGAGGAGACAGACCTTAAAAATTATTTCATGAAGATGATGGAGACCCTCAAAGAAGAAACGAGGAAATCCCTTAAAGAAATAGAAGAAAAAACAAACAAAAAATCCATGAAATGGGGGAAAAATTCAAGAAATAAACAAATCTCTCAAAGAATCTAAAGAGCACCAAGAAAGAACAACCAAAAAAATTAAGGAAACAACTCAAAGAGTTGAAGGATTGAAAGCTGAAATAGAAACGATAAAGAAAACACAGAATGAAGGGATGCTGGAAATAGAAAATCTGGGTAAACGATCAGGAACTACAGATGCAAGTATCACCAATAGAATACAAGAGATAGAGAGAATCTCAGGTGTTGAAGACTCATTAGAGGATATAGAGTCGTCAACCAAAGAAAATCTCAAAACCAACAAGTCCTTAACACAAAATATCCAGGAAATATGGGACACTGTGAAGAAGCCAAACCTGAGAATAATAGGTATAGAAGAAGGTGAAGAAATTCAACTTAAAGGTACAGAAAACATATTCAACAAAATCATAGAAGAAAACTTCCCTAACCTAAAGAAAGATATGCCTATGAAAGTACAAGAATCTTACAGAATATCAAATAGGCTCGACCAGAAAAAGAAGTCACCTCGCCATATAATAATCAAAACATCAAACCTACAGAGTAAAGAGAAAATATTAAGAGCAGCTAAAGAAAAAGGCCAAGTAACATACAAAGGCAGACCTATCCGAATTACACCTGACTTCTCAATGGAAACAATGAAAGCCAGAAGATCCTGGACAGATGTCCTACAAACACTAAGGGAACAAAGATGCCAGCCCAGGCTACTATATCCAGCAAAGCTCTCAATTACCATAGATGGAGAAAACAAAATATTCCATGACAAAGCCAGATTTAAACAATACGTATCCATGAATCCAGCTCTACAGAAAATGCTAGAAGGAA
The DNA here is from genome assembly GCF_017639785.1 of Mesocricetus auratus. Taxonomy (NCBI): domain Eukaryota; kingdom Metazoa; phylum Chordata; class Mammalia; order Rodentia; family Cricetidae; genus Mesocricetus; species Mesocricetus auratus. The sequence continues at coordinate 44,383,275 of NW_024429182.1, forward strand.
AACCTAGAGCCAAGGAAGATAACTACATTCACAAAGACACAGGCAATATATAATCACACTTTACAAAACACCAAAAGAAAAAGGGAGGAGAAACTACACAAAATAACTTCACTAACAATAAATCAACCACAAGCAAGGATCACCAATCAATGGTCATTAATATCCCTCAATGTCAACGGCCTCAACTTGCCTATAAAAAGACACAGACTAGCAGAATGGATACGAAGACAGAACCCTTCCTTCTGCTGCATACAAGAAACACATCTCAACATCAAAGACAGGCGTTATCTCAGAGTAAAGGGTTGGGAAAAGATCTTCCAATCAAACGGTCCCAAGAAAAAAGCGGGTGTAGCAATCCTAATATCTAACAAATTAGACTTCAAATTAAAATCAATCAAAAGAGATGAAGAAGGATACTTCATATTCATCAAAGGAAAAATACATCAAGACGAAGTCTCAATTTTAAACATCTACACCCCAAATACAAAGGCACCTACATTCGTGAAAGAAACATTACTAAAGCTCAAAATGCACATAAAATCTCACACACTAATAGTAGGAGACTTCAACACTCCGCTCTCACTGCTAGACAGGACCTCCAGACAGAAACTTAACAAAGAAACAAAAGAACTAATAGAAGTTATGACCCAACTCGGTTTAACAGACATCTATAGAAGATTCCACCCAAATACAAAGGGATATACCTTCTTCTCGGCACCACATGGAACCTTCTCTAAAATTGACCACATAATAGGAAACATAGCAAATCTCCACAGATACAAAAAAATTGGAATAACCCCCTGCATCTTATCAGACCACCATGCATTAACATTAGAATTCAACAATAACACAAATTGCAGAAACCCTACAAACTCATGGAGATTGAACAATGCACAATTACACCATCCCTGGGTAAAGGAACAAATAAAAAAAGAAATTAAAGACTTCCTCGATTTCAATGAGAATGAAGACACAACATATACAAACTTATGGGACACTTTGAAAGCAGTGCTGAGAGGAAAGTTTATAGCACTAAGTGCCCACATGAAAAAACTGGAGAACATTCATACTAGAGAATTAATAGCACAGCTGAATGTTCTAGAACAAAAAGAAGCAAACTCCCCCAGGAGGAGCAGATGCCAGGAAATAATCAAATTGAGGACTGAAATCAATCAAGTAGAAACCAGAAAAACACTGAGAAGAATCAATGAAACAAAGAGTTGGTTCTTTGAGAAAATCAACAAAATAGATAAACCTCTGTCCAAACTAACCAAAAGACAGAGGGAGAGCATGCTAATTAACAAAATCAGGGATGAAAAAGGGGATATAATAACAGACTCTGAGGAAATCCAGAGAATCATCAGGGCATACTTTGAAAATCTGTACTCCACAAAATTTGAAAATTGAAAGGAAATGGACAATTTCCTGGATAGATATCACTTGCCAAAACTAAATCAAGAACAGATAAACAATCTAAACAGACCTATAACCCCTAATGAAATAGAAGCAGTCATCAAAAGTCTCCCAAATAAAAAAAGCCCAGGCCCAGATGGCTTCAGTGCAGAATTCTACCAGAAATTCAAAGAAGAGCTAATTCCAATACTCCTCAAAGTATTCCACACAATAGAAGCAGGAGGCTCACTGCCAAACTCTTTCTACGAGGCTACAATTACCTTGATACCCAAGCCACACAAAGACACAACTAAGAAAGAGAACTATAGACCAATTTACCTCATGAACATTGATGCAAAAATACTCAATAAACTACTCGCAAACCGGATTCAAGAACACATCAGAAAAATCATCCACCATGATCAACTAGGTTTCATCCCAGGAATGCAGGGATGGTTCAACATTAGAAAATCTATCAATGTAATCCATATTAACAATCTGCGAAAGAAAAACCACATGATCATCTCACTAGATGCTGAAAAAGCCTTTGACAAAATCCAGCACCCCTTCATGATAAAGGTCCTAGAGAGATCAGGGATAACAGGAATGTACCTGAATATAATAAAAGCAATATACAGTAAACCAACAGCTAACATCAAACTAAATGGAGAGAAACTCAAAGCAATTCCTCTAAAATCAGGAACAAGACAAGGCTGTCCACTCTCTCCATATCTCTTCAATATTGTACTTGAAGTTCTAGCTACAGCAATAAGACAACAAAAGGAGATAAAGGGGATACAAATAGGAAAAGAAGAAGTCAAACTTTCACTATTTGCAGATGATATGATAGTTTACATAAGTGACCCAAAAAACTCCGCAAGGTTACTCCTAGAGCTGATAAACACCTTCAGCAATGTGGCAGGATACAAGGTAAACTCAAAAAAATCAGTGGCCCTATTATATACAGATGATGAAGTGAGTGAGAAAGAAATCAGAGAAACATCACCCTTTACAATAGCCAAAAACAGCATCAAATATCTGGGGATAATGTTAACCAAGGAAATTAAAGACCTGTATATCAAGAACTTTGTGTCTTTAAAGAAAGAAATCAAAGAAGATACCAGAAAATGGAAAGATCTCCCATGCTCTTGGATTGGTAGGATCAACATAATAAAAATGGCAATCTTGCCAAAAGCAGTCTACAGATTCAATGCAATCCCTATCAAAATTCCATCACAATTCTTCAAGGACCTGGAAAGAACATTAATCAACTTTATATGGAAAAACAAAAGGCCCAGGATAGCTAAAACATCCCTATACAATAAAGGAACTTCAGGAGGCATCACCATACCTGACTCCAAGCCCTATTATAGAGCTATAGTCCTGAAAACAGCTTGGTATTGGCACAAAAATAGGCAGGTAGACCAATGGAACCGAATCGAAAGCTCTAATTTTAACCCACCTATGAACACTTGATTTTTGACAAAGAAGCTAAAACTGTACAATGGAAAAAAGAAAGCATCTTCAACAAATGGTGCTGGCATAACTGGGTACTGGTATGCAGAAGACTGCAGATAGATCCATGTTTATCTCCTTGTACAAAACTTAAGTCCAAATGGATCAAAGATCTCAACATAAATCCAGCCACACTGAAACTTTTAGAAGAGAAAGTGGGAGATACTCTTCAACGAGTTGGTACAGGAGACCACTTCCTAAACATAACACCAGTGGCACAGGCACTGAGATGGACAATTAACAAATGGGACCTTCTGAAACTAAAAAGCTTCTGTAAGGCAAATGACACAGTAAAAAAGACAAAAAGGCAGGCCACAGAATGGGAAAAGATATTCACTAACCCTACATCTGACAGAGGGCTAATCTCCAAAATTTACAAAGAACTCAAGAAACAAGTCTCCAAAACACCAAAGGATCCAATTAAAAGGTGGCTTACAGAGCTAAATAGAGAATTCTCAGTAGAGGAGGCTAAAATGGCCAAGAGACACTTAAGAAAGTGCTCAACATCCTTAGCCATCAGGGAAATGCAAATCAAAACAACTCTGAGATACCATCTTACTCCTGTCAGAATGGCTAAAATCAAAAACACCGAAGACAATTTATGCTGGAGAGGATGTGGAGAGAAAGGGAACACTCCTCCACTGCTGGTGGGAGTGCCAACTCATACAGCCTCTTTGGAAATCAGTATGGAGATTCCTCAGGAAAATGGGAATTAATATACCACTAGACCCAGCAATTCCACTCTTAGGCATATATCCAAATGAGGCAAGTTCATACAACAAGGGCATCTGCTCCACTATGTTCATAGCAGCATTATTTGTAATAGCCAGAACCTGGAAGCAACCTAGATGCCCCTCAACTGAAGAGTGGATAGAGAAAATGTGGTACATTTACACAATGGAGTATTACTCAGCAGAAAAAACAATGGAATCTTGAAATTCGCAGGGAAATGGATAGCACTGGAAGAAACCATCCTGAGTGAGGTAACCCAGTCGCAAAAAGACAAACATGGTATGTACTCACTCATATATGGATTTTAGACATGGATCAGGATAGTGCCAGTCTGCACTTCCACTGATAGAGAGTCTGGGAAACAGGAAAGAACCTAAAAGATAGGCATATATGCATAGTACCCAAGAGAAGAGCATGGAGACAAGATCCCCTGAATGGATGGGGAACACGGTGAGGGGTGGGGGGGGGAGTGGGACCTGGGAAGAAGAGAGGGGGTGAAGAGGAAGAGAGTTGGCCATGGGGGAACAGGAAGTTGAGGGGGTGGGGATAGAATAGGGAGAAGAGGGAATCATAGGATCGAATACAGATCAGGCACCAGAGCGACCTCGAGTGATCTAAAGGGATAACACCAACTGGCAAGCTAAGCAATAGTGGAGAGACCACCTCGAATGCCCATTCCTGATAATGAACTTGATGTCTATAACCATCCGGGAGCCTTCATCCAGTGACTGATGGAAGCAGAGGAAAACACACAATTAATCACTGAACTGAACCCAAGGAACCCAGTGACAGAGAGAGAGGAGTGATGAGCAAATTGGCAAAGAATGAGCTGGCAAAACCAGCAGAGACAGCTGATCTGAACAGGGGAGAGCTCTTGGACCCCAGACTGACAGTGGGGAGGCCAGCATGGGACTGATCTGGACCCCCCAAATGTGAGTGTCAGCGAGAAGGCCTGGGCAACCTATGGGGCCTTGAGCTGTGGATCAGTGTCTATCCCTGGTATACAAACAGTCTTCGTGTGCCTATAGGTCAAAGAGGGATGCTCTCTCAGCCTGGACTCTTAGGGGAGTGCCTGGACCCTACCCAGAGTAAAATGACAGACTCTAGATATCCCCTATGTGGAAGGATTTGGCAATAGGGTGGGAGGGCGGGGGGGAAGGGGAGTGCGGGAGGAGGGGAGGGAGAGGGAACTGGGATTGACATGTAAAACAAGCTATTTAAAATTAAAATAAAAAATGATAAAAAAAAGAAAGAAGACAGAGTCAAAGAGATGCCATGTAGCCACCAAAGGGGTAAGATGCCAGAGCATTACCGGTAAGCCATGGCCACATAGTGATACATAGATTATTAAAAATTGATTAATTTATAAGAGAGAGCTAGCCAGTAATAAGCCTGAGCCATTGACTAAGCAATTATATTCATTATTAGCCTGTGAGTGATTATTTCGATAATGGCTGTGGGAACCCAAAAGTGGGAGAGGAACTGGTCCAGGGGACCAGTGGGACAGAGAAAAACATTAAACTATAGACAACAGCTTTACGGAGTGGGTTTAACCAGCATTTGTAGTCGATTGAGTCAAATTGCTGTGACAGACTTGTCCCTAGTCAACTCAACCTGCTTCTGTCAGTCAGGGGTCATACTTGCTCATACTTTCTGCTGCTGTTCTGATCAAACCAACTGACACAGCACACTTGGGTATTTGTGGATTGAAGCTAACACAGTTGCTGTCTTCTGTTGTTATAGTCAACATGGAATGAAAGTATACACAGAAATAAACATTTCAATGCGTAGCAGACAGCTTCACTATAGCCAAGTGAGACTACAGGGTTTGAATTGTTTTTAGGGCCTTTTGTAATATATGCTGGGTGATACTGGCACGCTATTTATCTTTTCTGGACTTATGACTTGGCCTGCTAGAATGGATACTATCAGTGTTTACTTTATGTGGTATGTGATGTGTTTAGAACAGGGTAAACTTTGCATTGCTGTTTTCTAGTATAGTTATTCTTGTGAATCCACAGAGGATTGGTTCAGGGCTGTGCACAGACTTGAAAATCCATGTATGTTCAAATTTCTCATACAAAAATGGTATAGTATTTGAATATAATCTCAACTTATCCTTCTATATCCTTTAAATCATTTCTAGGTCACTTATATCACTTAATGCAACATAAATGCTATACAAATAATTGTTGTATAAACTGAATTTTTAAGGGACTTATGGCAAGAAAAATAGACTGTGCATATTCAATATAGATAGGAAGCTTATAGAACTAACTATACAATACCCAAAGGACATGAAATGTAACAATGTCCAAATAGGGGATATTAGAAAGAAGAGTCCACGAAATGGTGGGCTCTACACAGGGAATGCTCATATGACTTCATTTATATGGATTCAACACCACAATATTCAGTGTGTGGAGATTTGCATTTTGCTTTTTGCAAATTTCTAGAACTAATGTCCCAAATGATTTAATCTAGAGATTGATTGTAGATATATAGAACCCAAAGATGAGGAGGGCTGGAACTTTCTAGAATTTGCTCCCCACACCGGTGCCAGAACATACTGGTCAGTGGCTGATGGAGTCTATAGACTTGGAACCTGCAAATATGGAGGGCTGAATATTTTGTTATTAGTGTTAGTTGTTAGAGGAGAAGGGCAAATTCTATCTCTGTGTTCCTAAAGTGTTTCAATTCTGTCTAGTCTCTTTGGGATTGAAAACATGTGCTTCAAGCCCTTGAGAGACTCTTAGCTTTTCCTGTCCCATCTCTGCTCCTTGAGAGTCTTGTGTCTCTTTAAATGACAACCCCCCCAACCAAAGATGAGAAAGGGAAACAGATGGATGAGGAGGAGAGCAAAAATCAGGAAGAAACTTGGGCAAATAGTTTCCATTAGCCTCTCTTTTTATATCAATCTAGAGAGAATAGGGGAGATGGCAAACGAGGAAAAGCATAATGGTTTGAATTAAGTGGGGCTTTTACGTGCACCAGTCCTTCAGAGCAGCTGGGGTCCGGGCAGACTCTGTGTGCCCTGTACTCAGGTGCCCTGAAAGCAGGTAGAATGGTGGTGGAAAGAAAGTGTCCTCCTTATCCCACGATTGAGCTTTTCTGATGCTCCTTTTTAAAACAACAAGTGCTTTGCCCCACATGCACTGCAGTCCATTTCTCTCTGGAAAGGCTCACCTTTTCTGGCTCTCCAAGATAGTAGAAGCCTTTTGAGCACAGCTGCTTGTTTGGGTTGATACAGGGGCCCAGACAGACATTTATTCGTTCCTTTTCGAAGGCCGCTCTTGTCATCCCTCTGAGGTTACTTCTTGCCAAAGTGACTGCTGTCTGGCAACCACATCGGCCGGGATGGTCAAGTTTCAAATGTCACCATGCAAATTGCAGTTTTAAACCAAAATCAAGGCTTGAAATGCCAGACCTTAAATGTCCCTCAAATACATGTTTTCCCAGCTATGAACTTGCCACAGAAATAAACAACAATTATGCAGAAACCACCCTCCCTATCCTTCCCATTCTCTACCCAGTACCAAAACTATTTCATGGAGTGTTTGTGATAGAAAGATGTCTCAGTGTGGCCCACTTAGAAATTTGAAGCATACAAATGGAAGACTGTGGGGTACATATGCCAGGGAACCACAGAATGACAGAGTCATCACTGTCCTAGTTTTCTGAGTCTCGGTGACAGACACAAGGGGGTTGATTTAAAAGCTGCTGATAACACATCAGGAAGACAGCAGAGCATGGCCCTGCTTTAGAAAGGAGACTTAAAGAATCTTCCCTTATGATTGGCAAAGGACCTTGGGATTCAGACCTTGTTTTTGTATCTTAAGAAAATGGAAGCAAAGGACACAGTGCATTCAGAAGACCAAGAGTCACACCTCACCCAGGGGACTGTAGATGCTCCAGTAGGCAGATGGGATATGATTTTACTGTTCATGGTTTGGGGCATGGTGTTAGTTACTACAAGGGAGATTTTACCACCAAGCAATGGGCCAAAGACAACGTCCCTATTTAGGCTACTATCATTCAGTTTCTTCACCCTGAACAGCAAATGAGGGAAGCTGACTAAAGCAGAAGGCTGAGTCCGTTGTCTTCTGAGGGTCCCCAGAAGAATTTTCACAGCATCATTTGGTCACAGGACCCAGTTTTCAGTTTTCTCCCTGCTGCAGTTACTCATCCGTCTCTGCATCCAGAAGGAGTCAGGAAAAAAGAGAGTGAACTCTCCACGAACAAGGCCAGCTTTTAATGATTCTTAGAGAAGAGCGAATGTCTCACAGGCTGCTGATGTTTTGACTGTTTGTCCCTTGGAGGAAGCAAGTAGTTTGTGTTTGAACTTACCAGGTGAAGATAAGGAACAAAAGGACCTGCTATGACTCAGATCCTTCCATTGAAGCAATCAAATCAACAAACAGAAAATAAATCTGTACTATGTGTCCTCACTGAGTCACTGCATTAGTGAATTCTCCAGGAAGAACCCCACTGGGATGATTTCTTCCCACCAAACCCCATTTCCTGTAGCTGCTTAGATTGTGTACTAGGTTGAAGTCAGCAGACTGCAGCAGGCTCATTAGTGGCAACAGTTTGAATTTCCTTGCAATATAGAGTTAGTGGCTTTAAAAAGTAAAAATATGGATCTCTCCATAAAATCCAAATTTCCAGTAAACTGAATAATTTTTTGATACAACCATGTCTCAAATATTGCAGGGGCCATATTTATACTAAAATATTCATGCTTTAAATTGAAATGCTAAGAATGTTGTTTTCCTGAAACAATTTTAACTAGGATCTAGCCTCATATTTTATCCAGCAATCCTTGTGCTATATCACACCAAAACTATAAAACTCTGTGACTCCTGAGTATAATATTTTTAAAAGATCAATTAGGTTTCTCTTGGTTATGCTTACTTTTGCCTGTATAACTGGTCTCCTGATTACTGGGTTAGATGGAGGCTAGGTCCTGCTCAGCTGGTGACAGCAATCCATGGCCATTCCTCCAGTGATGTGTTTGATCTGAGCTGCTGTTTTGACTCTACAGCAGTCTATTGTTTTCCCAGGCTTGGTGGAGACTTACAGACATAGACTTGGCCTTGTGTTAGTTTATAATTAAAAAAAAGCCAGACTAGCTCAGTTGGTAGAGCATGAGACTCTTAATCTCAAGGTCATGGGTTCAAGCCCCATATCAGGTGACACATGTAGATGGATGTTATTGTCCTACCTGGTCCTACAGCTGTTCAGTCCCAAATAAACACACAGAGGCTTATATTAATTATAAACTGTTTGACCTACTGCTCAGGCTTATTACTAACAAACTCTTACAACTTGAATTAACCCATTATTCTTATCTATGTTTAGCTACATGGTTTGGTACCTTTTCTCAGTAAGGCATTCTTATCCTGCTTCCTCTACATCTGGCTGGTGATTGCTTCTCTGTTGTTACTCTTCCCAGAATTCTCCTAGTCTGGTAGTCTTGCCTATACTTTCAGCCTAGCTATTGGCCAATCAGGATTGTATTAAACCAATATGAGAGGCAAATCTTTACAGTGAACAAGCACATTAACCCACATCACTCAGGAGTGATGGGAATTTGGAATGCTTCACTGACTCCCTCCTCCTACATTTGTCTTAGGATTCTTCTTTTGTACATGTTCACTATATGCTCCCCCAGTGGCTAGTCAGCCATCATAACTTCTTTTTCCCCCCAAGACAGGGTTTCTCTGTGACTTTGGAGACTGTCCTGGAACTATCTCTTGTAGACCAGGCTGGTCTTGAACACACAGAGATCAGCCTGCCTCTGTAGCCTGGCTTTTTAATCCCCTTTTTATTATTTAAATTAGAAAAAAGCTTGTTTTATCCATCAATCCCAGTTCCTTCTCCCTCTCCTCCTCCCTTGCCCCCCATCAACTCCCTATCCCATCCCCTTTCTGCTCCCCAGGGAGAGTGAAGCTTTCCATGGGGGGCCTTCAAAGTCTGTCATATCATTTGGAGCAGGACCTAGACTCTCCTCTGGTAGTCTAGGCTGAGAGAGTATCCCTCTATGTGGAGTGGGCTCCCAAAGTCCATTGTGTAGTAGGGATAAATACTGATCCACTACCAGAGAGGCCTCATAGATTATCCAGATCTCCCAACTGACACCTCGTTCAGGGGTTCTGGAACAGTTCTATGCTGGTTTCCCAACTATCATGCTAGGGTCCATGAACAACCCCTTGTTCAGGTCAGCTGATTATGTGGGTTTCTCCAGTCTGGTCTTGACTCCTTTGCCAGTCAGACCCCCCTCTCTGCAACTGGATTCCAGGAGTTCAGCTCAGTGGTTAGCAGTGGGTGTCTATCTCTGCTTACATCAGCTACATAATGAAGGCTCTAGGATGGCGTATGAGGTAGTCATCAACCTCATTTTTGGAGAAGGGCATTTAAGAGAGCTTCTCCACTATTGCTTAGATTGTTAGTTGGGGTCATCCTTGTAGATCTCTGGACATTTCCAGAGTGCCAGATTTCTCTTTAAACATATAATGGCTCCCTCTATTATGGTATGTCTTTTCTTGCTCTCCTCTGTTCTTCCCCTGACTCAATCTTCCTGCTCTCTCATGTCCTCCTCTCCCCTCCGCGTTTCCCCTTCACTTTCTCCTAACTCCTCCTGTCCCCCATGCTCCCAATTAGCTCAGGAGATCTGGTCCCTTTCTGCTTCTCCAGGTGACCATGTATGTGTCTCTTAGGGTCCTGTTTGTTTCCTAGCTTCTCTGGCGGGATGGATTGTAGGCTGGTAATCCTTTGCTCTATGTCTAAAATCCATATAGAGTGAGTAAATACCATGTTTGTCTTTTTGTGACTGGTTACCTCACTCAGGATGGTTTCTTCTAGGTCCATCCATTTGCCTGCAAATTTCAAGATTCCATTTTCTTTTCCACTGAGTAGTACTTCATTGTGTAAATGTACCACATTTTCTCCATCCATTCTTCAGTTGAGGGGTATCTAGGTTGCTTCCAGGTTCTGGATATTACATATTATGCTGCTATGAACATAGTTGAACAGATGTCCTTGTATGAATGTGCATATTTTGCGTATGTCTCTAAGTGTGGGCTTGCTGGATCTTGTGGTAGACTGATTCCCATTTTCTTGAGGAACTGCCATACTGATTTCCAAAGTGGCTGCAAGTTTGCACTCCCACCGGCAGTGGAGGAGTGTTCCCCTTTCTCCACATCCTCTTCAGCATAAACTGTCATTCAACCATCGTAACTTAAAAGCTCACCTTTAAATACATGCAGACAAATGGAATAGAAACATGTAAGTATAGAAGTAAGGCATGGAGTTGAGTCACAAAAGTGTCCTTTGCCAATGACTTCTGGCTTCAGGGAGGTTACTGTGTAGACCCCTGAACTAAGGAGTATTTACAGGTGGAGAATGAGGAGGTGGGGGAAGGAGAGTATCTGCATATGGGGAGTGCACAAAGGGAAAGCCTGTGCAGAGATGGTGACTGAAGTGCATATAACTTGTTGTGTATAGAGAAGTTGTGGGTGATGACAATAAAAATTGAATCTGTTAGGATGTGAAGGAGTGTGAATGCTCACCTGGTATGGAATAAGGAAAGCACCATAGTGCAAAGCATTGAAAAGCAGCGAGAGATTCCACACATGTGGTCTGGACATACATGCAGAAATCACAAGGAGTGTGGGATTTTTCACAATATTTGTAATCATTCAGCCATATTATTATCATCAACTTGCTCAGATTGCATGCTTCAAGTAAAAAACTCTAAATCCATCCTGAGTACAGGAAAAAAGCTGTTCCTCAAGGGGAATTGTGGGTTTCCTCAGCTGTATTTACATCTACCTTTTGAGAATTTCTGGATTGATTTCATAGCCACATTGGGGTATCTGTGGCTTGATTCAGTGTGTGAGAGAGAACTGGTTTCCAACTCTATAACCTTTGTTTGTGCCTGGGACTTTAGGCAATGAGGGGAAAGCGAGTTGAAGAAAGACTGAAGAATTCAGTTAGTTAATTTTAGTGGACTTGCATTAAGGCTGAGGAAAAATATTTTAAACCATTATAGGGAAGATTTTAGACCATTTTAAGTAACATTCCTGGTTATTCAGTAAAGAGTTCTGAGAAATCTATATTATGTACCATGTGATGATTAATATTGTTTGTCAATTTGACAGCATCTAAAATAATCTAGGACAAGTCTGGGCATGCAAACACAAATGTATAGATTTATTTTATTTTAAATGGAAAAGCTCACCCTAAGTTTGGTAGTTACAATTCCATGGGGTAGGATCCCTTTGAGAAAATGATCTGAGTAACATCATTTATCACTCTGGGCTTCCTGACTACAGTTGCAATGGGACTAGCCAGTCTCCTACTCCTGACAGGCCTTCCATGCTTCCATAGCTTCCAAAGCAAGACCGAAACCTAGCAGGGCAACATGAAATACTGTAGTTCCATGGCTCATATTTGGGACTTGTGATGGAATCAATTCAGATACAAAGGGCTACATCTCTGAGGCCTGTAGATCACATAAGATCTCTCTTAGGCTGTGTCTACTCTGTTTATGCAGTTTTCTTAATTAAAATCCCGTGGTTCTGGCCTTTTGAACACTCCAGGATCTCTTTGGTGAGGGAGGCTCTAGCTTCAAAACTTCATGCAGTAACCTCTCAGGGCCTCTTTACAGGGACTCCAACCCCTGTCACTCATTGCTTAGCATCAGCAGCACTTGAAATGTTGGTGGAAGAATCCATGACTGCTTCAAGCTTATATCTTTCATGCTTCCATATCAAAGACCACGTGGACAGCACTGTTAATTTCTGTTGGCCAGCTAAAGATGTAGCCTACTCCCCCCTAGGAACTCAGTTGCATTAGCTACTTGTGCTGACCCTGGGCAAACACTTCCAGAGTTGCTTTTCAGGAACAAGAAACTAGTTTGGCATTCTGAGCCTAGGCTCTCTCATTGGAAATGAATTTACATGTTCACAAGTTGGAGCCTTTGACAGGTAGGTCTAGCCCTTAGGACACCTTTGTTATTGTTTCAGTGTATGACAGAAGGTTTCTCTTTAATAGATTGGATCTCCTTATGATTGCAAATGCTTTGAGATCTGCATCCTTCTCTTTACAACTTCAAGCTTACTCACATAACTTTCCTCACTAAACTTCACATTTTCAGTTTGTTTTTGGTGCATATGTTGCTCTTCCTTATTGTAGATCAGAATGAGAACAGTAAGCAAAAACCAGAGCACAGCCTCAGTGTTGTCCTGACTTGCCTAGGGAGGAGAGGCTCATGAGCTTCCCACCTCTACCTGGAGAGCTCTTGACAGTTGATACCTTCTAGGAGAGGAAGAGTCTATTTATTTGTTAAGTTATCTATCTATCATGTATGTATGTAGGTATGTATGTATGTATCTATCATCTATGTATCTATCTATATATCTATCATCTATGTATGTATGTATATATCTATGTATCTATCATCAATGCATGTATGTATGTATGTATGTATATATGTATGTACGTATCTATCTATCTATCCATCTATCTATCTTTTTAACACTGTGGAAGCTTATAGGTTGATCATGCTCCAGTGTGACCCCACAAATTGAATTAGGTAGAACATTAAAAAAGAGGATTTAAAATTTAGAGGAGATAGGGCTATATCTTGGATTGTTAAGGGAAGTAGAAGGAATGAATATGATCAAATACGCTGTATGTATATGAAATTCTCAAAAATTTAATAACAACAGTATACATTGTTGGAAGATTTTTTCCTCCACAAAAAGCAACAACAAATTAAGCCATTACTTTTGACTTAGCTTCACTCAACTTTTTGAGGCACAGGTTGAATACAACCAGACCCTTAGAATATATCCTGAATGGCCTCCAACCCAGCTCCAAACAGAGTTCTTGTTGCTCTTTGAAACCTTATGAGAGTCCACAATTTTCTCTGCCTTCTGTTCTTTTAAATTCCTATCTGAAGAGCTCACGACATTCTGCTTACAGAGTCTAAGGGCTTTTTAAGCCTACAGTTCCAAACTTTGCCATACACTTCCCACCAACCTGTTCCAAATGCTTAAGGACTGTGTGGTCAGGTTTATCACAGAAGTGACTCTGCCTTACAGTACATATTTCCTCTCACAGTTACTGTCTCATTATTGTGATATAACACTCAGACAAGGAGGAATGGTTGACTGGGCACAGTGCCACATTTAATCATATCCCTAGGGAAGCAGAGGCAGGCAGATGTAAGTCCAAGGCCAGCCTGCTCTACAAAGCAAGTGCCAGGCCAGTTAGGGTCACACAGTGAAACCCTTTCTTGAATTGAGGAAGGGAGAAAGAAAGGCAGAGAGAAAAAGAGAAAGAGGGGGTTTATTTTGGCTTACAACTTTAGAGTGATAGAGTCTATCATGGTGGGAAGAACATGGCAGCCAGAAGGGAAGACATGATGGCAGGGTGGTAGGAGCAGAAGGCTGGGTGGTCACATTGTATCTATACTCAGGAAGCAGACACCAAACAGGAAGTTGGCTCAGGCTATAACTCCTCAGCCCTGCCCCTTTTTCCAGGTAGGCCGTACCGCCTACAGATTCTACAGTTTTCCCAAATGGTATCATCAGTGAGGAATCAGTTCAAGGAATCAAACCTATGGGGGCCTTTTCACATTCAAATTATAACAGAGGCCATCTATCTTGTAAAATACAATTTAGAAGTTGGATAAGAAATATAAAGAAGAAAAGAACGTTGTACTTAAAACTCCAAACTTCTAACTTCAAGTTTACCTTCTTTACTAGTTACATAATGATGGACCAGCCTTGAACTATCTTTGACATTCCATGTCGTCACTCACAAGACTGTGACTTCATTATCATAAGATCATAAAAAAGACCATAAGAAAGCACGTGTGGTGTTGACGTGCTTCAGGAGCCCAGTGCTTCCCTAACATGTGCCTAGTGCTGAGTTTGATACTTAGTACCACAAATAGGAAAGAAACTGAAAAAGAATATTCTTCTTTTCAAAGTAGAAGGGCACTCAGTGGGTGGGGAAGGAAATGGAAAAGGAGGGAGGGAAGGAAGGGGAATCAATTTGCCACTTAATGCAGCCAACTTTAAGCCTAATAAAGTAGAAAGAAAAACATATGTAGACATATGCCAAATTCACATTTCTCTAAGGGGAGCTATGTTTTTACCCTTAGTTTGATGCCAGCGTAGTTAATGATTTTTCTAAACAGTTACGCAGCTATAGGCACTTAAGTATTCAAGAGGGCAATATGTGAAAATGACTCTCAATCAAGATTAAGGCAGTAAGTAATTTTTGATTGTACAATCATTCGGGTAACTTGGCTGGAAATGCCTGGCCATTTTGTGACCTCAGTTTCTGAATCTGTAACTGGGGAGCAGAAGTCTGACCTGCCCCCTGAATGTGCTGCGTGCATTAATTACCTGTGTGTGATTGAAGAGCATCCTCAAGGCGAGCCCTGAAATGCCAAGTGTTCTCACTGATAATAAAGCAGATACTTTCTTGATGGAGTTGTCATGAGGATTAATGATTTAATTGCATCGAAGTGCTCTGATATTCTTAGATGAAAAGCACCATATAACTTTGAAGAGGAATATTATTAAGTAGCTCCTGCTTTGTTTCCCCAAAGAGCAGCTTCAAGGCAGGCAATGCCGGCCGATCCTGCACGAAACTAGCCAGGCACTTCCATCTCCCCTCAACATGGCAGTAACTCGGGACTTCAGAGGAAGCCTGTTACAGAGTGATTAGGAATTTCTCGTATTTCTTCTGTAGTTGGCTCAAGGGGTCACTTGGGGATGCTCCCTTCACAGTTGTCAGCAAATAAGATATTAACCAGTGCAAACGCTTTTCTATGGGTGAGAATAAAGTCTAGTTCTGGTATTTACACAAGTCCATCCCTCCAAGTGGCCGCCATCTCCTTATACTCCAGTCACACTGGCTTCTGTTCAATTTCTTCTACTTTCTGAACTCTACTTTGCTTTTGACTTATGAGGGGTCATTCTTAGCTTTTCAAAGGACTGGACACAGCACTCCTTTCCTTCCAAATATCAGTTTATTTGCTTTGCTTCAGAGGCTACTCTCTTGTGACCCCCTGCTTCCCTACAGCTGTTTCTTTCTGCCACACCAACCTTTCTGTGTGTCATTAGTATTTATTAGGAAATTGGTTTATCTTGTATTTTACTAGCTTAATTACATGCTACTGAAGTATAAATGTAGAGTGATGTAGACTTTTATCTGTTTCATCCTCTGCATTTCAGCTGTGGCTGACTATAGCAGATATTTGGAGAATGCATTCATTGTTTATGATTTTTTTGTGTGTCCACCAAAATTGCTTAGTGGTGCATCAATAAATTAGGTTATCCTCAAAACATCTGTAACATAGGCTGTGCTGGCTAGTTTTATGTCAACTTGACATAAGCTAGAGTCACCAGAGAGCAGGGAACTTCAAAAGAGAAAATGTGTCCATAAGGCCCAGCTGTAGGCAAGCCTGTATAGCATTTTCTTAACTAGTAATTTATGGGGAGGTCCCAGACGATTATGGGTGGTCCTACCCCTGGACTGGTGGTTCTGGGTTCTATAAGAAAGCAGGCTGAGCAATCTACAAGGAGCAAGCCAGTAAACAGCACCCCCTTTTGGCATCTGCATCAGCATCTTCCTCCAGGTTCCTGCCACATTTGAGTTCCCGTTCTGACTTCCTTCAATGATAGATTACAATTCGAAAGTGTAAGGCAAATAAACTCTTTCTTTCCCAACTTGCATTTGGTTATGGTGCTTCATTGAAGCAATACAAACCCTAGCTTAAGATAACCTTGGATGGAAGTTGGAAACTTTGAAAACTTTCAAAAAATTTCTAATTATCAAACTAGTTAGCTATAAAATATGTATGGTAAAGAAGCTAACAATGAGAAACTTAGAAGTTCTTTGGCCTGAACTATAAGACTATGTCATTGGCATTTTTCTTTTCTACACATTTGACTTTGGAATCATATTCTCTGGAATTCTCAGTTTATTTTTACCTTTCTCCAAGGGGAGTGGGATGGGAGAGAGATATAATACCATGCTTGGGCAGGAGTTGGTCTACACACTAACCATGCCCCACTTTGTGAATTAGTTGGGAGAGTCTGGAGGAGACAGAATAGAGAGAGAAAATCTGGGCTGCTTAATGTCTGTGGAATTTGTTAATTGTAACAGTAACAGCAGTTGTGCATCTGTAATGTAAGCATGGGTTGGGCTAGTAACCTACAAAGGGGATGATGTCTTATTCTTGTAGCAACCTGGGAAGCAAGAGCTATTATCTCAGTTTTACAGATAAATGCTCAGTGCTCCAGAGGACCGCAGCAACATTCTCAGAGTCCCCTTGGTGCTAAGAAGTGGCCTAGAATTAGAATTCATGTCTGTTTCCACCTTCCCAGGAGGGCAGCAGTTAGAGATAAGGGACTGTGCATTAAATACAGGAAAAGCGGAGCTTCAGCTCAGGAGCAAAGTGATTTCGCAGGGCTTCCCTGCAGAATGACCCCACACCATGTGTTTGTGGCTGGGTGATGAGACCTGGAATCCCCCTGAGCTGCTGTGACTCATAGTGGAAAGTGGAACCTGGACTCCAGGCGTTTCCCTAGGAGTAAAGTGTACACTGATATAAAGAACCAGTGTACATGCTTTCTCTGGACCATCTCTGCTATTTTGAAATACCTGCAGAAGTTAGCTGCCAGCAAGTTTTTAAGGTGAATCACATTCTTTGCAATGACAGTTTTTGAGGAAAGTCTCCTTTTAAACATTCCATGACTTTGGTCAAAGAGCAGGCGCCTTGCTATTAAGGATTTGGGCACTGTCAGAGGCATCAGCCAATCAGAGTGTCCTCGACATGCACACTGCCACTTGCTCAATATTTCTTGTGTTCCTTGCTTTCACTCTGACAGTTTCTAAGTCTCAGGGGACCAGAGAATTTTTCTTCACCCTTTTTCCCTCAAGTTACACACACACACACACACACACACACACACACACACACACACACACACACACACACACACACTTATTTATGGGGAAACTGCTGAATGGGGGCTACCTAGAGGAGGTAGAGGAGCATAAACCCAAAAAAGGAAGAACAAGAAACAGGGCTGAATAATTTTTTGTACCAGTTTTGTTACTCTTTATGAACTCTTAAACAAAAATATTGGCAATTTGTTCAGTCTTTCCCCATTTGCTAATATTTAAAAGTATTCAATTAAGATTTCCTAATGTGTCCAATGAGTTAAATTGTCCTATAGTGTTAGAAAAATATTACACACATAAATAAAATACGCTAAAGCATTAAAAAGCTATTACATATACTGAACATAAAGTGGCAGAATAATGATGGATCCCACCATGCAGGAAACATATTCAAAAATATTATCTTCCTGGTAATGAAATGCCATCCGTTTCATTTTAAGCTAAATATGTTAGACATATCAGTGGAGTCTGTGCTGACACAGCAGTGAGTTGAAATTGAAAATCTGAAATTATATATATGATTGGACACAGTGTTAAAGTAATTTATAGGAAAAACCACGAATGTGCTGGGTCTGCACCTTCTGGTGAACTCATTTTATAGAATCAGATAGAGGAAAACTCTACCATTTCTAATGCGCAGTTAGAATGGCAGCCCGCCAGGGCCCCAATATATTCAGTTTAAAAAGAGGACAGACAGAGACAGGGGCTAGGGGAGGGAGAGGCCAGGAAGGGGAGGGCAGCAAGGGAGAGAGGTGGCAGGGTGGGCCATGGAGACAGGGAAAAGCTGGGCCAGAGAGGCTTGCTTCAAATTACTGCAATTCTGCATAAGCCATCAAGAAAATGGCATTGGCTTTCATTGCCCTGACCTAATGGGAGATAGCACAGGAGCTGCATTAGTGATCAGGACAAATGGGAGATAATAGGAAACCTGGGAGGAGACTGGCTTCATCCAGACTGCTGCTGGGTGCTCAGTGACTCCACTCACTGTGGTGACAGTCAAGCTCTGGTGGAGGTCATCTGACCCCAGAAGTTCAGGTAGACCCACAGAGTGCTGAGGGGAAAAGATGAGATGATGACCAGCTCAGGTCGCCAGTCTGTCTGCCTGCTTGTCTGTTTCTCTGTCCTCCTTTAGCTTGCTCAGCACTGTACACATCCATCTGCAAAGTACAGTGGGAAGCAGGGTGGGCCCAAGATGAGGAGAGAAATAGAACTGAGTTTTTGTGTGGAAATGTGTGACGAATTGGTACCCTGATGTGCTTTTCGTCTTTCATTTATATCCTTAATCCTGCTTGAAATGTGGATTATTTGCATTCATATTGAGCTGGTCCCCTCTGGAACCCTGGTGAGCCACTGCTGTGATTTCCATTTGGTAACTGCTTGGTCAGAGACAGGGACGGTCTTGTGTCTCCTTAAATGTCCTTTGCAACCTTCAGTTTCTCAGGAAAAAGGAGGTGACTTTGAAAGAAAGAAGGAAGGACACTTTGATCCTACCATGGATACATAGCCCAAGACTCCTCATGTCTTGTCTGTTTGTCTCTTCAAAATGCCTAGGATTTTAAATGGATAGACAAGAGCTATAATGGATGTGGAGTTTTTCTTTCTAAATATCCAGGGTGTTTTCTATATGGATGCCAGTTACTACATGACCTCACAGCATGATGACAAAGGTACTCAGTGTGCTTACCAGTTTGGGGGTGAGGAAACAGGGTGACAGAAGTCAGATGACCTTCCTCAAAGTTACAAAGACAAAAAGTACCCCTGCTATAAACTCTATATTCTTCAAAGTCATTGTGTGGCAAGAATTTTCTGCTCCATTTAACAGCAATCACTGTGGATGGATGGAGGGGTTAAATAGCTTGCCCTGGGTCTTAGCCGTCTCTGAACCCTCCAAGTAGCTCATCTTCCTCCTGTATTCTGTGGTTTTCCTTCTAGCACTCACTAAAGTGGTAATTTTATTTTTCTGTGTGCAGATTCCTGCCTGTATTGGGCACTAAGCTCAAGAATGCAGCAACTGCATCCCATTTCCTCACTATTGTATCCTTAGGTACAGGACAGGTCCAGGTGCTCAATACTGATTGATTTGATAAATGTATGATTGGAAGGTACATATTCACTGATAGTCTGTAGAATAGCTGGCACTTCGAGCTTCCTTCCCCCTCCCTCCCTCCCGCCTCCCTCCCTCCCCCTCCCTCCTTCCCTCCCTCCTTCTCTCCCTCCCCTTTCTCTTTCTTCCTTGACTTTATTGTCTCAGTGGTCCTCTCTGAAAAGGAATGATAGTCATTTATTCAGATTTCAGCATCACAGAAAAAGGAGACAGCTATCTACAATTCTACCTCATAGTTAACATCTTTTACCCATAAAGGGTTTGCTTTGATGGGTCCTGAGACTGGATACTTACTATGTCACTGGACAACCCTTCCACTGCCTTATAGAGGTGGTTTTGTGGGGGGAATACAGCTTACAAAAACAGGTCTAATTTTAGAGGCCCCATCATCCTAGCCTTGCCTTCTCTAGACCTAGGCACATATAGCATCCCTCATCTCCACTGACAGTGCTCTAGATGTGTTAAGGCATCTGTTAGGTTCCATACATGCTTCTCTTTTATGAATTTTCCTATGGATATAGGCCTGACTCTGTTTGGCCATCCTGAAAGGCCAATGCCCCTTTAAAATGTTTAATGCAATTAAAATATTAAATTCCATATATAATTGAAGTATTCTATCATATAGCCTTTCTGTCATTTGAAAATTGAAATGTGATACAGTTTTATTATGCATTTTTACACATGGACCAGAATGTTGAATTGTATTATATTTGTGACCAGCTAAAATTTCTTTATTTAATTTGTTGATTCACTCAACACACACACACACACACACACACACACACACACACACACACATTATTTGAAGACAGGATTTCTCTGTGTAATAGCGCTTACTGTCCTAGAACTCCTTTTGTAGACCAGACTGGCTTTGAACCCATGGAGTTCTGCCTGCCTTTGCCTCTCTATTGCTGGGATTAAAGGTGTACACCACCATGCCTGGCTTCAACAAACATTTCTTAAGCTAACGCTCTATGCTCACCATCAGGTAGTCTTGGGTATAAAGCAAAAGAGCCTGGATTCTTGCTTCCAGCTGAGTGCCTGCTAATACACTAGAGAAGGCATAAAAACTAATGCTAGATTATGAAGAAGGATGGAGATGGGCAAAAGGACACATGGTACATGAAAGAGTGAGCCTGGAAGGGGCCAGTGCTAGCAAGGAGGTGGGGGAAATCTGCTTAAACACACTACCCAATGTCTTATATGTTAATTTAAAAGAGTTAACTGTTACAAGATTCTTCAATCCTGTAACTTATATTCAGTGTTATAGCATGTGACTCAGCATTTTGTTTTATATGCCATTAATAGATTATTAGATATTTTCTGCTTTTTATTTAAATTACAAACAAGCATGTTTTACATGTCAATCCCAATTTCCTCTCCCTCCCCTCCTCCCCTGCCCCCCACCAGCCCCCTATCTCATCCTCTTTCTGCTCCCCAGGGAGGATGAGGCCTTCCATGGGGGAATCTTCAAAGTCTGTCATATCATTTGGAGCAGGGGCCAAGACCTTCCCCAATGTGTCTAGGCTGAGAGAACATTCCTCTAGGTGGAATGGGCTCCCAAAGTCCATTTGTGTACTAGGAATAAATACTGATGTATTATCAGAGGCTCCATAGACTGCCCAGGTCTCCAAACTGACATCGACACTCAGGGGGCTCTGAAACAGTTCTATGCTGGTTTCCCAGCTATTGGGCTGGGGTCCATGAACAACCAACCCATTGTTCAGGTCAGCTGATTCTGTGGGTTTCTCCAGCCTGGTCTTGACCCCTTTGCTAATTATGCTTCCCTCTCTGCAACTGGGTTCCAGGAGTTCATCTCAGTATTTAACTGTGGGTGTCTTGCTTCTGCTTCCATCAGCTACTGGATGAATGCTCTAGGATGGCATTTAAGGTAGTCATCAATTTCATTATGAGAGAAGGGCATTTAGGTAGCCTCTCCACTATTGCTTAGATTGTTAGTTGGGGTCAACCTTGTAGATCTTTGGACATTTCCAGAGTGCCAGATTTCTCTTTAAACCTATATTGGCTCCCTCTATTATGGTATGTCTTTTCTTGCTCTCCTCTGTTCTTCCCCTGACTCAATCTTCCTGCTCTCTCATGTCCTCCTCTCCCCTCCGCGTTTCCCCTTCACTTTCTCCTAACTCCTCCTCCTGTTGGAGATCTGGCCCCTTTCTACTTCTCCAGGGGACCATGTATGTGTCTCTTAGGGTCCTCCTTGTTTCTTAGCTTCTCTGACGTGGTGGATTTTAGCCTGGTAATCCTTTGCTCTATGTCTAAAATCAATATACGAGTGAGTAAATACCATGTTTGTCTTTTTGTGACTGGTTACCTCACTCAGGATGGTTTCTTCTAGGTCCATCCATTTGCCTGCAAATTTCAAGATTCCATTTTCTTTTCCACTGAGTAGTACTTCATTGTGTAAATGTACCACATTTTCTCCATCCATTCTTCAGTTGAGGGGCATCTAGGTTGCTTCCAGGTTCTGGATATTACATATTATGCTGCTATGAACATAGTTGAACAGATGTCCTTGTATGAATGTGCATCTTTTGGGTATGTGTCTAAGTGTGGGCTTGTTGGATCTTGTGGTAGACTGATTCCCATTTTCTTGAGGAATTGCCATACTGATTTCCAAAGTGGCTGTGCAAGTTTGCACTCCCATCGTCAGTGGAGCAGTGTTCCCCTTTCTCCACATCCTGTCCAGCATAAACTGTCATTGATGTTTTTTATTTTAGCCATTTTGACTAAAGCAGCATTTCCCTGATGGCTAAGGATGTTGTGCACTTTGTTGTCTGTCTTTCAGTCATCTATTCCTCACTTTTTAATTGGAATATTTGGTGTTTTGGTGACTAGCTTCTTGAGTTCTTTGTATATTTTGGAAATCAGCCCTCTGTCAGATGTGAGGTTGGTGGATATCTTTTCCCATTTGATGGGCTCTTGTTTTGTCTTGTTGACTGTGTCCTTTGCCTTACAGAAGCTTCTTATTTTCAGGAGGTCCAATTTATTAATGTTAGATCTCAGTGTCTATGCTACTGGCTTTATATTCAGGAAGTAGTCTCCTGTACCAATTCATTTGAGAGTACCACCTACTGTCTCTTCTAAGAGGTTCAGTGTGGCTGGATTTATGTTGAGGTCTTTCATCCATTTGGATTTATGATTTGTGCATAGCTATAGATATGGTTCTTTCTGCAGTCTTCTACATGCCAGCATCCAGTTATGCCAGTACCATTTAAGATGATTTTTTCCATTGTATAATTTTAGCTTCTTTGTCAAAAATCAGGTGTTTGTAGGTGTGTGGGTCAATATGAATGTTTTCAACTTGATTTCACTGGTCTACCTGTCTATTTTTGTGACAATACCAACCTGTTTTCAGGACTATAGCTCCATAATAGAGCTTGAATTCAGAGACAGTGATGCCTCCAGAAGTTCCTTTATTGTACAGGGTTGTTTTGGGTATCCTGGATCTTTTGTTTTTCCATATAAAATTGAGAATTGTTCTTTCAAAGTCTGTGAAGAAATGTGCTGGGATTTTGATGGGGATTGCATTGAATCTGTAGATTGCTTTTGGCAAGATTGCCATTTTTACTATGTTGATTCTATCAATCTAAGAGCATGGGAGATCATTCCATTTTCTGGTATCTTCTTTAATTTCTTTCTTTAAAGACTCAAAGTTCTTGTTATACAGGTCTTTCACTTGTTTGGTTAGCATTACCCCAAGGTATTTTATGTTGTTTGTGGCTATTTGTAAAGGATGGTGTTTCTCTGATTTCTTTCTCAGCCCTTTTGTCTTCTGTATATAGTAGGGTTAGTGAATTTTTTTAGTTAATCTTGTATCCTGCAACTTTGTTGAAGGTGTTTATCAGCTGTAGGAGTTCCTTGGTAGAGTTTTTTGGTTCAGATCATATCATCTGCAAATAGTGAAAGTTTGACTTCTTTTCCAATTTGTATCCCCTTGATCTCGTTTTGTTGTGTTATTGCTCTAGCTAGAACTTTAAGTACAATATTGACCTTTGTGCTTCTCTTGTGTTGAATATTTTGAGGAGAATTGGTATTAGCTGTTCTTTTAATTTCTGGAAGAATTCTGCACTGAAACCATCTGGCCCTGGGATTTATTTGGCTAGGAGACTTTTGATGACTGCTTCTATTTCCATAGGGGTTATAGGTCTATTTAAATTGCTTATCTGTTCTTGATTTAATTTTGGTAAATGATATCTATCCTGAAAATTGTCCATATCCTTTAGATTTTCGAATTTTGAGGAATTCAGCTTTTCAAAGTATGGCCTGATGATTCTCTGGATTTCCTCAGTGTCCATTGTTATGTCCTCCCTTTCATTTATGATTTATGATTTATGATTTTGTTAATTTGCATGTTCTCTCTCTGCCTTTATGTAAGTTTGGATAAAGTTTTGCCTATCTGGTTGACTTTCTTGAAGAACCAACGCTTTGTTACATTGATTCTTGGTATTGTTTTCCTAGTTTCTACATTATTGATTTCAGCCTTCAATTTGATTATTTTCTGGTGACTGTTTCTCCAGGGTGAGTTTACCTCTTTGTGTTCTAGAGCTTTCAGTTGTACTGTTAATTCTCTAATGTGACTATCCTCCAGTTTCTTCGTGTGGGCACTAAATGCTATGAACTTTCCTCTTAGCACTGCTTTCAAAGTGTCCCATAAATTTGTGTATGTTGTGTCTTCATTATTGCTTACCTCATCCCATGGGTAGAGAAAGGGGCTAGGATGCTGGTAGTCTCTGGGTGAACTGGACCGCTGGGATGGGATCCCCAGGGTGCAGTCCCCAGACCTCAGAATGCTCTGAGCAGGGCACCAGAAGCAGATCTTTAGGTTTTTAAAAGCTTAAAAAATTTTTGTTAGCACATGTTAATTATATAAAGTAATGGGTTCCATTGTGACATTTTTTATATAAGGATATAATGTACTTTGATCATAGTCACACTCTTTGTGCACCTATTTGCTGTGTTTTGCTGCACATGGGTGTGTAGATCCATATGTGTGCCTGTGCATGTACTAGTCCCAAGTTGACTTCCTCAGTTGCTCTCTTCCTCATCTATTGATGTGTGGAGTCTGTGGCTGAACTCACAGCTTACCATTTCACCTAATATGGCAAGCTAGCTCATTCCAGGGATCCTGTCCAACCCCAGCATTGGTTTGGCATTGTAAAAGACTTCCATGCTTCAGCTTGGGTAGAGGTAAGAGCTACTGGATTGGCTGCTTTGCTTATCTGACCATCAGCTTGAACCCCAGTATCTATCTCTGGGTTTTTATTTTTTTGTTACACCTAACCAACTATGCAAGACTAGATCACCAATCTTGGAGGAGAATCTATGATTGACACTTTACTAGACCAACATAATCCACATAATCCCTAACTGCCTTCTAAACATTTATCCCTATATACACTGATAAGTATAGTCCTCATCCCTCATTGAAGAAAATTTCTCCTTGAAATATAGAGACACCATTATAGAAAACCACATACATACACGCAAATAACAACAATTAATGAGAAAAGGTCATAAGGACAAAGAAAGGTATATGGGAGGGTTTTCAAAGTGGAATGGGAAGGAAGAAATAGATTGTAATATCAAAATAAATAATAATTAAAAACCTATACATTGCTGTGTGATAAATATATCTTTTGTTTTTGTTTTTAAATAAAGTTTCCTTATGCAGTTGAGACTGAACTGAAACTCCCAGAAATTCTCCACCCACCCAAGTCTCCTGAGTGGGATTTCCGGCATGTACTACCGTGCCTGAATAGCCTGCTCAAGTCACAGTAAGGTAGGTTATTTTGATCTTTAGAGCCGTACACATTTCTAATTCATGTAATTGATTGCATATGCGCACACACAAGAAATTAGCAATATTGAGTGAATAGGGATGTGCCGACCTCTTTCCAAGCTCATCCTATCAAAGCCCTCTGTGCTTTCTCTCTCTATTCAGTGGCCCTGTAAATCCAAGAGAGGCTATTTTCCACCAACAGACCTGAGTTATCACCCCCACATGGAGGAGACAGGTAATCTGAGATCAACACTACCTTCAATATTGTCCATATTTATCCGGTCCCCAGTTCTCATCTTCGAGATCATTCTCTAGGGCTACCTCCTTTACAGAGCTTCCCTACATCTCTCCTTAGGCATTCAGGAAGCCATCTGAAGGGCTTCCTCTGTACCCAGCACCTGGATTCAGTCCATTTTAGAAGCTGGCCAGGCCATTGTAATGTGTAACATCAATCAAGAGCTAATGCATTGGATGGAAGATGTTCAGGAAAGAACAAAGGGACAGAACCTCCTAAATAGTGTCAGATCCTGTTATTAAAATAAAAGAAAGGAGGAGACTGAGGCAGTCCCAATCAGGGACAATGTCCTGACAAGGGTGAGGAGCATTTCCTGTCTGAGTGTGCTGTGATTGTGATGCACACACTTCCTGGGAAGTAACAAATAAACAGAACAGGAGAGAAGGCAGGGAGGGGGAAGAGGGACCAAGGCTAATTCATTGTCAGTAAGATACAAAGCTTAACTGATAGGAAAAGCATCAGCTCAGGACCCCCAAAACCAAGTTCTCAGCACAGAGGAGATAAATTTGCCTCAGAAGGATAGAGGGCAGAGAATAAGAGACAAAGTCAGAAGATAGAGGATGAGGGAGAAGGGGAAGGGAACAAGGGAAAGGAAACAGATATTTGTCTCAGAGGACAAAGGATTGCCTCTGGATAGAGAGGAGACAGATGCAGCACTTGGGAAAATGGCATTTTATAAAGGTACAAAGGATACCTTTGTGTTAGGATGAAGTGTTTAATTTTAATTAGACATGTTAATTAGGTGAACCAAAGGGGGCTTTTGACTGCTGGACGTCAATACTTTTGATAACTGGACTTTGTTGTCAGTCTGAGGAGGAGGAAATAGCCAAATAAGGGAATAGACCTTGGTGATCAGCTTTAGGAATGTAATCTAAAAGTTTTTAGCAAGGCAGAAGAAATATGAGAAGGCCTGCCATGCTTGTCATACTCAAGCTGGGCAGAATCCTTTCAATAACAAGAAAACTGCTTAATTTCTGAGTAGATGCTTGTTTTACTGGACAAACTTGAATCTCGTAAAACAGTTAATCTGGAATTTTAGAGTGTGTGACTCCTTATTGCAAAGGTAAATGGCACACACCGCATCCAAGATTCTTTCACGGCATTGCCATATGGAATTCAGATGGATGGGGTTCTCTATTTTATGACAGAGCTGCTTGTTGTTCACTAAATAATCAGGTGCTTCTCATTCTCAGTTCCTCCTCCACAGGTGAGACCTTGACTAAGTTCTGACTCTTAGCTAAGTGCAAGGGACCCGTTTACTTCTGGCCTGAGCCACTGAAGGTGTGGCATGTGCCTTGGTTTCCTCTCCCAGGCATCATGTTGGGATAGGGAAATATCCATTTGTCTACATCTCAAGTGACCATGTAAGGCAAAACCAGCCTTTCCATCACTGCCCATCTGGATAACGCCTGACTGAGAAATAGATATTTGTTCAGCCATTGAGGTTTAGTTTAGCGCAGAACACTTAGCTTCCCCTGAAGAACCCAGTTCTTATTTGGTATAAGAGAAAATAGAAATCACAGGATAGAAGGACAATATGCTTTGATGAAATGATATTGAATTTTACAGCTTCTCTAAATAAGTTCTTGGCAAGAATCAAATAATTTTAGAGCAGGAACACAGTTGTTAAGAGGAATTATGATAAAAGAGATCGAACACTTAGCCGTGCCTCTTTAACAACATTTCCATCTCCCTACAAAGAGGAAGGAGATATTAAAGTCTATCGTGGGGTAATTCACATGTCTGCTAGGAACTCAAGCATCTGTAGGGCCCTTGATCCAATCACTAAGTATATTCATTAAGTGCCTACTGTGTGCAGATCGATGAAGTAGGTATTATGGGAAGATGTAAAAACATCATGAGGCATGATATCCCTAAATCTCAAGTATTTTTCAGTTCATAAGGAAAACTACTTTGGTGTCAGGAAAGAGAATATAACTGGGGATATATTAAAAGATGTTAATTTTAAAGTCAGATTTTTAAATGCTTAAAGGACATAAAAAGCAAAAACAAAATGGTAAGTATAAAGAAAGGCTGAAATAGGAATAACCGACATTGGGAACTTTCAAAAAGCTTTACAAGTTAAGGCTTGTGTTATATATAGACTTGTTGTCTATAAACTTTATATAAGTATGCACTTAACACAATCCCACAGTTTTGCAACATGATTTGTTGACAGATTTTGAAAATGGGGGAAACCAATTTATTCTTTATTTTAGTGTGAGCATGGGGATGTAGGCTAAGGTGTTGTGCACAGTAGGTGAGCATTCTACAAGTGAGCTCTATCTTCTATACCATACCTTGTAGACAGTGCATTATAATCTCTTCCCCATGACATTGCAAAGCACACCAATACCAATGTTTGAATTTTCTTCCCCAAAATGTGATGAGGAAATGAGAAAAAATACTTCTAAATGAATTCTTCTTATCCTTTTGATGACTGAAAATGAAGCACCCCTCAATTGTTTATCACACTTGTTTTGCAAGATTGGTTTAAGACAAGGAGTAGGTGATTAAAATACACAGTCTTGGTGCTGGTGGTGCATTATTGCATTACATTGAATTTAAATAGGGACTTAGTGTTGAAAATTCTGCCATTAGGTTTAGAGTACTTGAAGTATATTGCTTGTCAAAGGGTGTTCTATACAACTTAAAGAGGAAAACATGAGCAACATGGCTGACAAGCCATCTCCAAGATGTTCTGCTATGCATGGAAGATCATTTCTCTGTGACAAAAAGTGAAACACAGGTGCGATTATTCCTTCTTCAGGGCAGCTAGAGAACATATACATTTAGCCAACAGGAAAAAAATGAGTCATATATTGTAACATGTAGCCTTCCTGCCAATTGCTTGGGTCTTGCTATTGTCTCAGCCCACAAGTAACACAGGAGACACTATATTAATTATGAAGCTGTTGGATGTTTGCTTTGATTTCTTATCAGCCATCTCTGACTTAATTATTAACCCATAAGTGCTTACCGGAGAAAAGGTCCAGACCTCTTCTCCCACGTCCTACATCGTGACTAACTGTGCCTCTATTTCCCAGAATCCTTCTCTATTCCTAGTCCCACCTATTTGCTTCCCTATTGGCCAACAGTGCTTTATTCATTAACCAAAGAGAGACATATACACACACGGACTTCCCCCATCAATGTATGAGCATGGACCCTGTCCCAGGCACTGATAATAAAACCAGGGAAAGGCTTTCCAGATACCCAAATTCTTTTGCAGAGCAGGGCTTAGGCATTAAATACTGTGTCCCAACTGTACAGAACCTCACCGTTTTGTGTTAAATTCACCAGCTTTGAGAGTGCAGGACGTTACATACATGCAATAGTGCTGAACTTCAGGAAAAAAGATGTAGGGATTTTATGTTGGCAACCTGAAGAAACAGTGCATAGATGAGGCTTAAAGAACATAGACTCAAATAGAGTTCTGGCTTTACCTTTGTAAGC
Source organism: Mesocricetus auratus (assembly GCF_017639785.1). Taxonomy (NCBI): domain Eukaryota; kingdom Metazoa; phylum Chordata; class Mammalia; order Rodentia; family Cricetidae; genus Mesocricetus; species Mesocricetus auratus. The sequence goes on from NW_024429182.1 coordinate 44,412,558, forward strand.
TGCAGGATCGAGAAAGACCGTGGCTTTCTTCACTTGTGCATTGGGAGGAATGAGCTGGTTGCCAAACACCTGAGCTTCTTGACAGGCTGCTCTTCTTAGCAGGTTATCACAGTGCTTTCCATAGAGCCAGTGACCTCCCCGTGACCTCACAAATGGAGCCCAGCTGCAGTTTTCTTCCAATGATTTCAAAATGTTTTAAAGAGTGCAGTCAGTCATCTACTCTGCTGCCCGCTGCTCGGTGTCTGGCTTTCCTTGTGTTGTAATAGTCGACCCCACCCCACCTACATAGTGGTTTTCTCAGGCCATTTCAAGGAAGTCCTTGCACTCAGTGAGTTGGAAAGGGCTGGAATTTTGTGATCACCCCACAGTGGAGAGTGGATGTGTAGACTAAGCTACCTACTGTTCCAGCTTTTGACCGTCCTAGGGCATCCAAGGGAAGTAGCCCTTTTGGGCTCTCTCATGGGTGCTGTTCGTCCGTGACATCCACCCTGTTTGGTCTCAATCTGGAAAGCAGATGTGATCTTTGTTCCCATTTCAGCCATGGCTAACATTAGAAAATGCTATTTATAAAACAAACCAGTGCTTCTTCATTGTTAGTTTGCATGTGTACTACTGAGGCACATGTTTAACTAACTGACCTGGGGCCCACCCCCAAACTGTATAACTCAATTTGGCAAGAATCTTCATTGTAAAATGCTGCTTCCCAGGTGAATCAACTAGCCTGGAGAATGTATTTTAAAAGGACTTCAAAAACTTCTGATTTTCCCAAGTGCATTATATATATATATATATGTATATGTATATATATATTTTAAAATCAGGTATTCATGTTGTGACATCTGTCATTTTCCATGGGAAGTTAAACACTTGTCAATGTACTTTCTAGTGTTGTATAAATACTGTTGTTTAAAAATAAAAAGTGTTTCATCAAAAAAAAAAAAAAGAAAAACCATAGACTCCTGTATCCTGGTGAATGGAGCTTATGATGTCTTTTCCCAGTGGCTGTATGATGCCCTGGCTTCTGACTAAGTTGCATTGAAGAACAAGGAGATGGACAGGCAGATGCCAGCCCACCAGGAGCCTAAGAAACAGGTTGGAATTTTTTAAACACCACCTGTCTGTCTTCCCTAGTGAAGACCATCCCTTTGAATAGAATTTATTCAGGGACTGCATCTTAAATTAATTGCTTCTTAAGGCAGAGTGTACATGTAACACTTCTTGGATGACAGAATGAGGAGACAAAAATGAAAATATTTCCCCAGTGGCTTACAATGGGCATGGTCTATGGAACTAACTCCTGGAATCTATTGGTGCAAACAAACAGCCTTCTTACTGCCTGAGCCAGAGTTCAACACTTCATGAATTTTCTTCTTATTCACTCCATTGTAGAGCCCACTACTTATTCTTTCTGGAAAGAGGCTAGCCATATATGAGAATACCACAAATGAACTGAAGAAAGCCAACAGAGGGGTTTTAATAGTAGACTACATCAGACAGAATGGCTGCAGAACTTGAAGCTAGGCCATTGTAAATCGTGCAAAGAAAAGAAGAGTGCAAAGAAAAGAAAACCCAGGGTAGTTTGGGGGTATAACAAATATAACATGCTAATTATTACTGTTTTAGAAATAGGATAGGAGGCCAGGAGGAGGAGAAAGAATGTATTTGAGGAAATAATGGCAGAACAATCCCTAAACTTGAGGGATTCAAGAATTTCCAATGTCATCAAATAAGAGGAACCTACAAGGGGACACACACACAGCATCATCACCATCAAATAGTTAATGGTTAGAGAGTTTTGAAAACAAGAGGAAATTAATTCTCTCACACAAAGAGGACTAAGATTATCAGTAGATTTTTCAGTAGGAGCCTTGCATGCTCAGTAGGAGAATTGCCATGATGTCTTCAACACCCTGAAAGGAAAAAATTGCCAAACATGAATACTATACCCAGGAACTTTGTCTTTTAAAAAATGAAGTGTGATAAAGACTATCTTAGGCAAAAAAAAGCTGAGAGTATAACATCACTAGATTTGCTTTATAAGACATCTTAAAGAGAGTTTTAAAGTCAAGGAAAGACTGTGTAAATTATTAACATGAAAACATGAGAGTCTAAAATTTACCAGTAAAATTAAGTACATTGTCAAGTCCAAAATGCTTCAGTAGTGGCAATGAGTAACCAGTAATATCTCTAGTATAAAAATTAAAAGGCAGGGCTGGACAGATTACTTAGCTAGTAAAGTGCTTGCTTAGCAAGCATGATGACCACAGTTCAATTCCCAGAACCTGGGTAGAACAGCTGGGCCTAATGGTGGACATTTGTGATTTTCAACCCTGGAAAGGCAGATGCCAGGGTCCACTGGTCAGCCAGCCTAGCCAACCAGGCAAGCCTAGCTCTCATTATGTATATATACTTGTATTATAATTCAGCATTTCCATTTAGGCATTTGTTCAAAAGTAGTGCATGCATACATATATCAAAAGGTATCCAAAACATTTGTAAGAGCATTATTAGTAAATGCCACCAAGTGAAAAGGATCTAAATAGCCATCCACAGTGAGGTGCATTTATTTTTGGATGCAGCATTTACACAGTGACATGTAGATGGTCTGTGATTTACAGTGCTGTGACTTAATTTTTTTCAAACTTATGATAGCAGCAAACAATTCATGTTCAGTAGGAAGTGCTTGAATTTCGGTTGTTTCTTAGCTAGTGACAGGGTGTGATGTTTGCTCATGATGCCTGGCAGCATTGGTCAACCATAATTCATAGTCAGCGTCACAATTAATATCAAACAACTGGTGCATCAGCATGAGTTCTTAGACAGTCATAATCAATAGCTTAGGTAAATTAAAGCATTTCAACTTAGGGTATCTTTTACTTACAGTGGGCTTATTTGTATGCAACCCAAGAGTAAGAGATTCAGAATATTTATATTACCTGGAAATGAACAAAATACTGGCATAGGTAACAGTGCTATGAACCACAAGAAAATAATTTTGACAAAATAAGCCATATTTTTAAATACATACAGTATTTCAGGTATATAAGCTTACAAAAAACAGGCAAAACTAATTTATGATAATTTAGATTTTAGCAAGTCTTTCTCTGTCACAGCAGCCAGCTCCCAAATCCTGAACACAGAGACCTATTATCATTATTTGTTTTGTCTTATTTTGTTTTTCAAGACAGAATTTCTCTGAAGCTTTGGAGCCTGTCCTAAAACTCTCTCTGTAGACCAGGCTGGCCTTTTACTCACAGAGATCAGCCTGCCTCTGCCTCCCGAGTGCTGGGATTAAAGGCATGGGCCACCAATGCCTGGCCCAGAGACTTATTATTAATTCTGAATATTTGGCCAATAGTTTAGACTTGTCCTACTAGCTTTTTTGTCTTTTTCTTAAAACAAAATTAATAACAAGCTTGCTTCACATGTCAATCCCAGCTCCCTACTAGCTTTTATAACTTAAATAAACCCATTTCTATTCATCTGCATGTTGCAACCTGACTTGTGATTTTTACCTCTCCTCCATCGTGTCTGTTCCCCCTGGGTCCACTGGTGACTCATCCCTTTTTCTTCCCAGCATCCTTTGTGCCTAGAAATCCTGCCTAACTACTGACTAGTCAGCTTTTTATTAAACCAATCACCGCAACACATCTTCACACAATATAAGCGAATATTCCACAACATAAGATGGAGCTGCTTTTGTCGAGAAGTATTGGATAACTGCATGGAGAGGGCTCAGAATCTCAGAGGTACTGCTATTGTCTTTAAATTTTTTATTAATTACATTTATTCTTTTATTTTACATCTTGACCACTGTTTCCCCCTCCTATTCTCCCATTTCCCCCTTTCACCTTCTCCCTCCCAATCTCTTCCTCCTCTGTTTGTGTTCAGAAAGGGGTAGTCCTTCCATGGATGTCTACAAAGCATGGCATATCAAACTGAGGTATAAGCCCCTCCCCTTGTATTAAGGCTGGGCAAGGTAACCCAATATGAGAAATAGGTTCCTGGAAGCCAGCCAAAGCACTAGCAACAGACCCCGCCTACACCTCTAGGAGTCCCACAAGTAGATTAAGCTATAGAACTATCACACATATGTAGAGGGCCTAGGTTGGCCCCAAGCAGACTTCCTAGTTGTTAGTCCAGTGTCAATGAACTCCTATGAGTCCAGGTTTGTTGTTTCTGTGTGTTCCCTTTTGATGAGCTTGACGTCCCTGGCTTATACAATCCTTCCTAACTATCTTCAAAAAGGATTCCCCAAGCTTATCCCAGTGCTTGGTTATGGATCTCTGCATCTGTTTCCATCAGTCACTGCATAAAGGTTCTCTGATGGATGACAGCTGGAGTAGTTACCAGTCTTATTAGAGGAGATGGCCAGTTAAGGCTACCTGTCTACTATTGCTAGAAGTCTTTGCTGGTGTCATACTTGTAGATTAGTGGGAATTTCCATTGGAGTAGGTTTCTACCTGACCCCAAAATGTCCCCTTCCATCAAGACATCTCTTTAATTACTCTTCCTCCTCCATCCACCCTCCCCACAACCCAATCACTCATGTTCCCATCCCCACCGGCCCCCAGTCTACCCAGGGAATTCCATGTGTCCCTGTCCCCCTTTGGTCCCTCCTTGTTACCTAACCTCTTTTGGACTGTGGATTGTAGCATGTTTATCCTTTACTTTACAGCTAATATGCACTTATGATTGAGTACATACCATGTTTGTCTTTCAGGATCTGGGACACTTCACTCAGGGTGATTTTTTTTCTAGTTCCATGTGTTTGCCTTCAAATTTCCCGATGTTGTTGTTTTTAGCAGCTGAGTAACACTCCATTTTCTTTATGCATTCTTTGGCTGAGGGGCATCTAGGTTGTTTCCAGGTTGTGGTTATTACAAAGAATGCTGCTGTGAACACAGTTGAGCAAGTGTCCTTTTGGAATGATTGAGCATCCTTTGAGTATATGCCCAAGTGTGATATAGCTAGGTCTTGAGTTAGATCGATTCCCAATTTTCTGAGAAACCTCCATATTGATTTCCAAAGTGGCTGTACAAGTTTTGCACTCACACCAGCAGTGGAGGAGTGTTCCCCTTGCCCAACATCCTCTCCAGCATAAGCTGTCATTAGTGCTGTTACTGTCTTATAAGTTGATCAAGGTGGTGATTACAAAAATAGGACTATTCTGTTATATTTGTTGAACAGAATGCTTATGGTATGTGGATTTACAAATTTGTGAACTTCTACTTTGAAAAGTATATCAAGAATGAAGGATTGTAAAAGGCATTTCAGGGGCTAGGCAGATGGATGAGTAGTTAAGTATGCTTACTATGTGAGAATGAGGAGCTGAGTTCAGTTCTCCAGCACATACTTTAAAAAAGTTGGCTGTGTGCAAGTCTATAATCTCAGCACTATGGGAGGCAGAAACAAGAGAATCACTTGGGTTTGCTGTCATCCAGCCAAGCTCTGAATTCAGTGAGAGACCATATCTGAAAGGAATAAGGTGAGAGTAATAGAGCGGGATACACAATTACCTTCCCTGGTCTCTAACACACACACACATACACACACACACACACACAGAGTAGATGGAGGTTCTGTTCCTCCAGGTCTTGCATTCCTTTAGCCCCAGTACATACACAGAGGCTTCTATTAATTATAAACTGTTTGGCAGGTGACTAGGCTCCTTATTGACTAGCTTGATCTTAATTATTAACCTGTTTCTATTGAACTATGTATTTCCACTTTGACTTGACTTGACTTACCAGTGTTGCCAGGCCCTCTTGCTCCCTCAGCAGCTACATGGCATCTCCCTTGTCACTCCTCTCTTCTTCCTTCTCCCAGATTCTCCTAGTCTTGTAGCATTGCCTATGCTTTCTGCCTGGCTACTGGCCAATCAGCTATTATTCATCAACCAATAAGAGCAACACATATTCACAGTATACAGAAGAACATTCCCCCAATCACACATAGTCTCTCTCTCTCTCTCTCTCTCTCTCTCTCTCTCTCTCTCTCTCTCTCTCTCTCTCTCTCACACACAAAGAGAGAGAGACCAAGAGAGAGAATCTCCCTCCCTTCCTCCTTCCATTCCTCCCTCTCTTCCTCCTTCCCTCCCTCCCTCCCACCCCCTCTCTCTCACAACCTCCCTGCATCCCTGCCTCCCTGTCTCTTTGTGTGTCTCCATGCTTCCCTGCCTCTCTCCCTGCCTCCTTCCCTGCCTTTCCCAGTAGCTAACAATTGCCAATAGTTTCTTGGCAAAGGGTAAGACCTCATGCTCAGCTCTCCCATCTATGTTGGGATTTCGTCTGGCTTGGGCTTGACAGGTCTTGTATATACTATTACAGTTGTGAGTTCATATGGACAGCTGAATGCTTAGAAGACATTGTTTCCTTGCAGTCACCTATCACCTCTGTCACTTACACTTTTCTGCCTCATCTTCTGCAGTGGTCCCTGAGACTTGGGAGGAAGGGATGATGATGATCATGATGATGATGATGTGTGTGTGTTCCCTATAGGGATGAATATTCTGAAGTCTCTTATTCTCTTATTCTTGACCAGATGTGGGTCTCTATGTTAATAATCTTCTGCTTCAAAATGTTTTTCTTGTGAGAGTTGAGAAATGTACTCATCTGCTGATTGATTTTAATTGTGTGCTATATTTTAATGTGACTATCACCACTGAAGTTCTTCATATGTATGAAAATGACTACATGTATGGAAATGAGAGGATATACCAAAATTTTCTTTTCTAAAACATATATAAATGTAAATTTGTTTATTTTTAAGTAGAACATGTAGAAATTCACAAGAACACAATGTATAAAGAAAAAGAAAACACCAAAATGGTGACAGTGTATTGGAGGGCTTTGTTGTTTAAAATTTTAGAAATTTACAATTTGTCTATCATGAACAACAATACATTTTAAGTGTTGATTTCCTCTATTTTCATAGTAAATAATAAAATGTTAATGATAAAATTTGAAATAAGACTCTATAATCTGATTATCCAACACTTTTTATACTTTTTATAATAATTTTCTCCTCACATTTCCCAACTGCATAGATAAGTACAGAAATGCTTTGATTATATCTCCAAGTCTCTGAGTAATGCATTAATAAAATAGAAAGTGCAAGGTGTAAAAGGGCCCATAATCAGAGTATATGTACACAATACAGCATTGCACAAATTGCTGTATCTTCTGTGTTTCAGGATGTATCGGCCTCATTTCTAATGGCCATACCATTTTGTCAGGGTTGTTCTTGGCAGTACTGAGTTGTCTTGAATGTTAGTTGATGCTGCTGCAGTGAACATGCTAACCTCACATGATCTTGCACTGTGCTGTGCCTGTGGTGTCATTTTTGTGATGTGGAATCTCTTGCCTCCCTCACCTGCCTACTTCTGTGTGGAGTTGTCTATTTATGCAAATGTATATAGACACTCACTCTTCTTGATGAATTGGAAACACCTTTTTTAAGGTTGCTTTTCACTCAAGAACCAAAAGAAGCATTAAACCAGAAATCATCAGCTTTGCTTATAATGAACACCTATTAACTACACATTCACCCAATGTTTGAAATCATCAGTCAGAAAGCATCATTTAACACACAGCAAATTCATACTTCCACTGTATGGGTCAACATTTTAAGGAAAGAAGGCATGTAACCCCCGAGGTGACAAGAGGCTTTCATGGTCTCACTGCCTCTGACCTCTCCATTCTATCCTTAAATCCTCTCATGTAGATCACAGCTTTGTCTTAAAGCTTTCTTGAACCCTTTTCTGTTTTCAGAAAACTCTAGGCTTGCATCCTTAGTGTCACTGAAATTTTCTTCTAGGCTTTCCTAAACATATGGCCCCCATGTGATTCCTGCTAAAAGAGCCATCTGAAAATGTTTCTGTGGTAACATTAGCATTTTACATTGTTTACATTTTGGTTTGTTCCCTTCCCACTACAGGAAGCAGGGACTTTACTTTGGCATTTGGTAAAGACTCTCAAAACAGGCAGTGAAAAATGAAGCTGGCCCATGTCCAAGTGGAAACCACATTGTATTTGATGGTAAAGGAGAAGCCCATTAACCTCCAAACATGCCACATTTGGGAACCTAAAGCTTCCTATACCAAAGCCAAAGACATAGTGCAAAAGTTCTGATAATGTTCCTCGAGCACAGAAAGAAAGGAATGCAAATGCCTTTGGAGGATTTTTTCCATAGTCCAGGTTACAGTTCCATCCCACCAACCTCCTCCCCTACTAATCCACTTAAAGTAATACTTTATTGTAATACTTAAAAGTATTTAGGAGCAGTGCACCGTTAGAATGGTTGGAAAAACAGTAGTTAGAGGTTATAGAATCTTTTACATGGTAACACACACACACACACACACACACACACACACACACAGACACGGGGCCAGTGATGGGGTACAAGAACAACACAGACATGTTCAGAGCATAGAAGAAGAAAACAATCAGAATGAAGCCAAGCTACATTAGTGAGTCTTCATAGTACTGTGACAAAATATCTGACAAAGCAACTTAAGGAAGGATGGGTTTGTTGTGTGATGGATTTGACAGACTTTTCTTGGGGAGATGCAACACATACATCCTTCCACTACAGAGAGGGAGCTCATGGCAGATAAAAATAACAACTACGCCAATTTCCAACTTTGTGGCCTATCGAGCTTTCACTGGGATTACTTACAGGAGTCTGGGTGAGGGCTTACTAACAGGGAACAGGGAAGACTCAGAAGCAGCTACAACACAAAATGCTCTCCTCAGCATGGATGCCCACTCATGACAGCTGCAACCATAGAGCTCTCCACACATCTGGCAAGGAACTCAATAGTAGGATGACCTCTTCTTTCTGATGTTTGACTGCTCAGGGTCTCTTTCCCCACTAGCTGTTTACTCCCTTTTTATACTGCTGGGAAGGGTCCCCCAACCGTCTCTCCAGTTTCTCTTCTTCCAGATGTGTGACCTTTTGTTTGCTCCCTGAGCTTCATGACGGCCCCCCCCCTTGATTCAGAGGAACCTGCTACACAAAAAGGCTTATTTTACTCCCAGTATGAGTCTCCACTCCATCATAGCAGGGAAATCATGATGTCAGGTGTGTGGGCAGCTAAAAGAAGTCCAGGGAAGAGTGCTATCCAAATTCATAGTGGGTTTTCCTGTCTGAACGCACCCAATATAACTCTTTCACTGACATGCCCAGTGCTTTCTCTCTTAGATCCTGTCAAGTTGACAATATTAACCTTTGTGTAAGGCAAATCAAAGGAGAAAAACCTTAGAGAATTAAAACTTAGTGGAAAAGTAAATGTCCATTTAGATTCAGATGAAGAGAAAATTACTAACTAAAGAAGATACATGGAAGAAAATGTCAAATCTTCAATGTAATGAGATGGAGATAGGAAAGAAATGAGAAATGAATTATTCCTGCCAAATATCCTTAAACAATTTTGAGAAGATGTTAGATAAATTGGAGGAGAAACAATATATTTTTATTTATTTGAGTGTTTCATACATATATCAAAATACTTTGATCATCTCTGCCCCTCCCTCATCCCTCCAGAGTCTCCTAAACTTCCCCTACTGGGCCCCTTCCCAGTAGATTTAAAAAAGCAAACTGATGGTTTAATTAAAGTTTCATTTCTAAAGCATCAGTATCTAGGAAGAGCAGACTTAAAATTCCTCTTCATTGTTGTTCTTTTGAACATATGATTGCATGATGCTTCCTAGAGCACCATTTGAATCACATATAGATTCCACTAACCTTGTGTGGGAAGGCAACCTAGTCTTCCAATGACTTGGAAAGCTCATCTCAGCCGGTTTATAACCCATTCATTAAGGGTTTGCTTTCTAGTAACACTTCTGACACCAACTATTTCACTTGATAATAGTAAAGGAAGACAAAGAAATAAAAATTCAATTACTCAAGAGAAGGCATGGAAAGACAAAACACAGATACAACCATAAGGGAATTCAAGTATACTAGAATAACACTGTGAGAAGGTGTGCCTTTTAGCAGTTTAAATTAGACTAACACTGAGAAAATCAAAATACAGTAAATCAAGAGAGCAAAGAGACAGCTGCAGGAGAAGATCCTTTGTGGCTGTCTGTCTGACAGAGGGTTAATATCCAGAACTTACAGTGACCTCAGAAATCTCACTGTAATAGAATTTACAAGTGGACCAATTATGAACAGATACTTCTCAAAAGAAAAAATACAATTGGCCATAATACATACGCGTGCACGCACGCATGTGCATACACACACACACACACACACACACACACACAGACAGACACACACACATCTAATAGTACTAGCTATCAGTGAAATGAAAATTAAAACCATGATATTTGACCACCGTTGGAATGGTCATTATACACAACAATGACAATAACAGCAAGAATTAAATGCTGGTGATATTGTAGAAAGAAAGGAAGCCTTATAGCCCATTGTTGAGAATATAAATGGTACAGTCACAATGGAAACAGTATGGAGTTTTCTTAAAATTAAAACTAGAACTACTTAGATACAGCTGTTATAAAAGGCACATGAAGGAAATGAAGCATTCGTTCAAAAGAGAGAGCTACACATCCACATTCATTTTGGAATTTTGGTGGATATTTAAGGTATAGAAGAATCAAGCTGGACATAGTGTCCCACAAGTGTGGTCACAGCATTGGGAGGCAGAGACAGGGGAATTTTGAATTCAGGGCCAGCCTGGTCTACAGAGTGAATTCCAGGACAGCCAGGGCTACACAGAGAAACCCCGTCTCAAAAACAAACAACAGAAAAAACAAAAAAACAAAAGCATATAGAATCAGTCTACATGGCTATTAACAGTTAATTTAAAAAGTGGTGTGTGTTTGTGTGTGTGTGTGTGTGTGTGTGTGCATATTTATATAGCTAGAAAGAATGAGTCCTAGAATATATAACAGAATGGATGGAGTCAGGGGGCACCGCGTTAAGTGAAAAAAACCAATTGCACTGAACAAACTGTTGTATATTGTTCCTTATACATGTGAACTTAAAAAGCCTTCTTGAAAACAGACTAGTACCTATGAGGGACTGGAGGTGGTGGAAGAAATGTGAATGGATATGATCAATGCACACTATTCATATTTTGAAATGTAGTGCATCCCACTATATAAAATTAATATATGTAAATAAAACAAAGGGACTTAACTTTGAGAGTATAGGGTGTGGGGGGAAGTAATATATCCATGCAATGTTGACTAGAAGAAAACTACTAAAGTTGTGTGTATCTCATTACTGTGTGATAATCAGTGCATAATGAAATAATTCACCTGGAAGCCATAACAATTTAGTTCATGTAAATACTTCAAAACACAACCTCAGTATATAATATATACAAGGACAGAATCTCATAAAAGTTCTGTCTCAGCAGTTGATAGATTAAGCTCACAGAAATTAGTAAGAAAGGATAGAGCAAGGTAATTACAAGATCAGTCACACAGACACATATAGAATTTCATTCTTAGAGCACATACCAAAGCTAAGTATTAACCAGAAGTTAGGAACTGGCAGTGGGGCTCAGTGGGTAAAGTGGCTGCTCAGAATGCACAGAGCTCTGAATCTGGTCCACAGCAGCACATCATCTGGGCATAGAGGCATGAAAATCTAATCCCAGCACTTGGGAGGTAGAGGAAGAGCAGACCGATAAACATCAATGTTCTGGAAGAAAAAAGCTTAGGTACAAAATATTAAAAAACACAAACAACAACAACAAAGCACAGCATCTTATTTCTCAGCCTCAACTCAGAAGGTAGAAGCTAATGGATAATGTTTAAATATTCTAAACAATTTTTTCCTCAGCCAATTGGCACTCACATATTACTTCTTGAATCTGCTGGAAGAAGTAATTTGCAAAGCAAGGACTAAATCAAGAGATGAGGGCAAAGGATACAGGCCACATGGACTGCCATCATGGTACAGAGGGATGGGGAATCTGGTATGGTCATGAAGACAAATCCTACAGTTAGCTGTGCACCACCCAGTCTAGGAAAATGAAGACTGGATTATGGCAAGGGTAGGAAGGTGTTGGGAATGTCAAATCTGTGGAACATATGAATATCTTCAAATTAGATGCTGAAGTGTTGGTTTTTGAATATGTCTCAGTCTCATATAAAAGGTTACAAACAAAAAAGACAGAGGATACTGAAGAAAGTTATAGCCAGTCAAAGAAAAGTATTCATAGTTATTTCATTGTTCAGGTATGTGTAGTGTTTCTATATTTGTAGTATAAAACCATGACATTTAAGTAAAATGTGTGTGCAACTTTTAGGGCATTATAGATGGAAGACAGAATAATGGCACAATGGGGTCTAGGATCCAAAGATGCTCACACAGTAGAAATATAGTATAAGATTGAAACTGAAAAAGCAATGAGTAGCAAAGCAAGTTTTTATTTTATTCAGAAATACAGAAACAAGCCTTGAAAATGAGTTAAAATAGAAATGAATTGTCTTAGTGGAAGAGCAAATGGTGGAGAGAAGCCGTCTGTGTTTCAGTACAAACAGAGCAATGGGACTCTTTAGGATGTGCTCATCTGTAATTCAATAGAAACAGATTCTGTCTGGAAACAAAAGCCAGTATAATTTGCCTTATCAACAACTTTGAAGAGAAACAAAGAAAAGACTGAACTAATGAATGTAAGGCGTTTAATTCAATTCAGTATTTACCCATGATAACATCTCTTAGCAAGTGTTCTTGACCTGGTAAGTGATAATTTAAAAAGCAATAATTAATATATTCAATAGGGACATGACAGAATAATTTATTTTTAAAGTCAATAAAAATAAAGACCACCCCCAGTTCTCCTCAGCAGAGTTCAGGATATCCTTGCTACCAGGATATAAAATCTGGGGACAGGAAAGGAAGAGAGATCAATTATTTACAAATAATAACACTGTCAACATGGAAAGATCCATAGAAATCTAACATTGCTTTGAACTGGTCAGGGAATTCAGCAAGACTACTGAACAAAATGTTTACTTATGCACATGAGCAATGTTTCTCTATGGAAGGAATACACATAAGACATTTAAAATATCAAGAACAGTACACCCCTTTGAGATACTTAGGAATAAATATGCAAAGAAGCTAAAGACACAACAAGCGTTATAACCTTATTGAAGAACATACAAGAAGACTTAAAAATGATTGGGCAGATGTATCATGTTATTGGCTGGAAGAAATGACATTACCAAATGTCTTAGGTAAGGCTTCTGTTGTTGTGACAAATACCCAAATACCAGCATCAAAAGGAATTTGGGGAGAAAGCGGCTAATTTCATTTTGCTATTTGTTATCATCCAGGAAATTCAGGCAGAAACCTGGAGACAGGAGCTGATGCAGAAGCCATGGAGGAATGCTGCTTACTTGCTTGCTCCCCCTGCTTTCTTAGAGAACACAGGACCACCAGTCCAGAGGTGGCCCCATCTACAATTGACTAGGCCCTCCTACATCAATCTCTAATTAAGAAAATGACCCACAGGCTTGCCTACAGCCCAATATTTTGGAGTCACTTTGCAAATTGAGGTTCACCTCTCTCAGATGATTCTAGCTTGAGTCAAATTGACTTAAAAACTAGCCAGCACATCATGCCAATCAATAAGTTACTTTAAATTACCATTTTTTCCATATATTTTTATTTAACTTTTTATGCATGTCACTTTCAGTTCCTTCTCCCTCCCTTCCTCCCCCAACCCCCAGTCCTCTCAACCCATTACCCCCACTCCAGCCCCCCTCCACTCCCCAGGGAGGGCAAGGGCCTCCATGAGGGATTTTCAGGGTTTATCACATCATCCCGGGAAGGGCCCAGGTTCTTCCTCATGTGTACAGGCTGAGAGAGCATACCTCCACGTGGCATGGGTTCCCAGAGTCCTTCTGTGTGCCAGGAATAAATACTGCTCCACTCTCCCAGGTCCCACAGTTTTATGTACAAGTTATACTACTATCATAGATTTTTTATCCCTGTAATTGAAGCTGATCTTAAAATTGATATGGTAGATTAAAGAGAAGAACCATGGCACTTTTAAACAAAAATTTTGGGAACATAAACCACTAATTGGTACTTAAATAAGCTAGGCCTTAATGTTTTGAACACAATGGGAAAAAATTCGTAAATGTCAATGGTTATTTACTGGGAGGTTTGCCAGGTAGATGACATTAGCCATGTAGTGGAGGCATTTCTTATTGTCAAAAGTTGGGAGATGTTGCTTTTGACATCTAGAAGCCAGGAATGCAGCTATACATTCTAGGATATATAACACAGACTTACAAAATAAAGAATTGCCTGGCTTGGGAGAAAACCGGTAATGGCCCTTTAGACATGTTTCTATCCTAATTTGTGGAGTCTATCAATGCTACTTTCTATTACAAAAAGCTGGAGGTCATTACCAGGAGTCTGTCTCTGTTGTTTGAGTTTGATGTAACAAGCTTCAGAGAAGCCCTGCATTTCATATCTAGCATGGAAAATAAAACCAAGAAAGACTTGACTTAAAAAATTTAAATGAATAGCTGGTCAGCCAGAGGTAGTAAACTCATGACTCATGCCCAAATAAGGAGGAAGCCTGCTGCAGCTGGTCCAAGGACAACTTTACTTTGCTCAGACTCTGTGGAATGTTTTGACTCAAGTTTTCTGTGGCTAAAGGAACTTTGAAGATCTCAGTAATTGAAGGACTTTGAGATGGAGACAGTGTTCTGGTCTTGTGGGTCATGGGAGGTGTAAAGGAAATGAGAGGGTCAAGGAAGAAAGAAGGCAAGAGGATGCAACAGAGAATCAGATCATATGATGAGAGACCATAAGCCATTAGGCCCAACCCAAATGATTTTTCCACTGTACTTGATCACACTAAGGAGCCTCTCCCTTATAGACCTCAACAGACAGTCCCTTCTCTTCCTCTCCAGCCTCTCTGGCTTCCCTTTCTTCCTCCTCAGAAAAAGGTTGCTCACCTAGTCAGGGCTGAGGCAGTCCTTGACCAGGACCCTGATTGGAATGACAATATCCCAAGGTATTACTTGGGAACAATTTGTAACTTGCCTCTTGGCTGGTCTTCACAAGTCCACCCTTAAAATGGTAAATTGTTAAAAAAAAAAGCCCAAGAGGTCATCCAGGAAAGACACAAAAACCCACCTCAATTCCTAGGCTGCTTCACAAAGATCCGAGATGGAAAACAACTCTTTATGACCTACTTCTCCTAGCATTTCCCTGATATTAGGGCCAAACTTAAATGTCTAGAGAAAGGATCCCTGACTCTTCAGGCAGAAGTCTGAGTCATTACCTTTAAGGTGTACCAGGGAGAGGTAAGCCTGAAAATAAAAGCTGCCTGATGCTAACGAAGGCCTTCTGACTGGTCGAAGCAATTGCCTAGACTCTGCTCTCCCAAAGCCTGAGAACCTACAGGCCCTTGTTTCAAATGCAGTCAGGAGGGTCACTAGGCCCATGTCTTTTTGAACCCATGTAAACCATCTGGACCATGCCCAAGGTGCCATCAAGAAGGGCATTGGGATGTTGACTGCCCCATGTCCCTCATGACATGGGGACATCAAACCCAGATCACTCTTCAGCCAACCTCCTAGTTGTTGCCGTGGACAGTTGAGGGCTCCTGAGTTCCCTTAGCCTGACCACCAATGTATCTGACCAGGGGCCTTGGATAGACATCACAGTATCAGGGAGCTTTATCTTTGTCCTAATGGAAACTGGGGCAATCTACTTAGTATTGATGGAGTTTTAGGAACCCACTTGGTTCAGGATCTTCAACTTACTAACTCAGCAGTGGTTCCACTTTACTTCATAGTACCCAAGCCCTATAATTTCCTCTCCATCATCCCCTCAGAGACCTCTCATTTCTCTGTCCTATACCTCAAGTATGCCTTATTTTTTATACCTACCAAGCCCCAGTCACAAAATACCCTTGCCTTTACTTGGACTGACTTGGATGCTCATCTTTCCACCCACCTCCCCTAGACCATCTTCTCCCAGGGGTTCTGGGACATCCCACATCTATTTGGCCAGCCTCTGGTCTCTGACTTACTCTGTCTCTTCCTAAATCCAAGCTTATACGATACATAGCCAATCTTCTCCTTTGTAGTTCACCTCTGTTACTCAGTCAGGCTGACACCTCTACCTTACTAAACTATTCAGTTGGGAATATAGGGAATCATGCTCTCAGGTTCAGTTGTCATTTCCTCTGGTTACTTATCTGGCATTAGTTATCACTCCAACTCACAAAGCATTTGCCCTAAATAGCAAACACTTAATTTAGTCATTCACAGACCCCACCATCAAGGAGGAAATTCTATCCTTCTTAGGATGGTCAACCTCTTATGCTCTTGGATTCCTTCCTTCTCTCTCCTCCACCACTCCCATATGAGATGACCCTTGACTCCTCACAGGAATGCCTTCTTGCACCATTATTAAGCAACTTTGCCAACTACACCAGGCCCTCCTGCACGCCTTCCTATAGGCTCTGACCCTACATCTTCTGGACTTAACTCACCCCTTCTCTCTCCAGGTTACAGAAAATGAGGGATATTCCCTTGGGGTCCTGGGTCACTAACTGGGACTTTCGTTTGTGCCTGTTGCACACTTCTCATAAAAGAAGTAGAGCATACTGTCCAAGGATGGGCACCTTGCCTATGTGCTCTGAATACAGCTCACCTTCTTATATACAAATAAAAAAGTTAGCCTTCAGGTCACCCACTACTGTCCTCTCTTTTCACCACCTGCCCTTTCTCCTAACATACAAGAGTTTCCAAACACTATCCCCTTTCAAAGTTCTCTCTTCAGGAAGCGTTAGTAAAGGATGCTATCCTTTCCTTCTTATCCATTGGTAAACTTTACTATAGTTCTTATCATAGTTGCCCATCAGTCACAATAAAATACAGAGGGTACACACCCCACTCTCTCAAACCCTAGGTATAGGCATGGTTGAAGAAGTGATCCAAAGTTCCCCAAAGGTCCTAACACCCCTAATATCTTTTTAACACAATATTGATCCCACCTCCCTGTCACTCCATCTTTTGTTGAATAATGTTTTGCCTAACTGATTTGGAGAATGTTGATTGTGTGTTCCTCTAGAGTCAAACTCATAACCACCATTTGTCCATTGTCTCACTCTTTCACTTTGCCTTTTTTTTTTGAGATAGGGTTTCTTTGTAGCTTTGGAGACTGTCCTGGAACTCACTCTGTAGACCAACCTTGGCTTCAAACTCACAGAAATCAGCCTGTCTCTGCCTCCTGAGTACTGGGATTAAAGGCGTGTGCCACCACCACCCGGCACCTCTTATTAATTGCTCTAAGCCAAATGTCATCCCTTATCCCTCTGTTCATTATCACAGATGGCTTTAACTCCTCAGGAAAATACTTTGCAGGCACAGTGGATTCTGCAGACTCAATATTGCTACCTTGCTGTAGTTGTAAGTTTCTTGTCTCACCTGCCAGTTCCCAATAACCACTCTAAGGCTTAATATTAATTATAATTGTTTGGCTGATGGCTCAGGTATATTGCTAACTAGCTCTCACAATTAAATTAACTAGTATTTACTGATCTGTGTATCACCACATGACTGTGGTTTGTCAGTAATGTTCTGGCATCTTACCCCCTTGGTAACCAAATGGTGTCTCCCTGACTTTGCCTTCTTTCTCTCCATATCTTTGTTTGGATTTCTCACCTGGCTCTATTCTGCATGGCAATTGGCCAAATGAGCTTTATTTATCAACTAATGAAAGCAACACATACTCACAGCATATAGAAGGACATCCAACAACACCTAGCCCCTATGCCCAAACATTCACAAAGCCTTGATTCTCTGTGGCACTCAAATTTATTGCTGCCTACCTGCTGAGTGGTCTGGGATTTGTTCTCTGGTGTTCCTTTTTCCAAAACTAGGGGAGGGACCTGGTGAAGAACTCTTGCCAATTCCCAGCACAGCTTTTCTAGTGGCAAGGCATGACAAAGCAGCAGTTCAGGTCATATCCTCTCTAGCAGTCCTGGGTATAACCACTGGCATGGTCACTGGAACAGCGGGACTGACTACATCCCTTGCTGTTTACCGTCAGTTTTCCCCTCAGTTAATTTAGGATCTCTAATATGTGACTTAGCCTATCCTTACCCTCCAGGGCCAAATATACTCACTGGCCTCTGTAGTGTTACATAATCAATGACAATTCAGTTTACTAACAGCGTAGAAAGGTGGACTTTGTCTCTTCCTTAGGGAAGAATTGTAGTATGTATCTATTGTTCAATGTTGCTCTTGCTGATAGTAGGTTTTAATGTGTGTATGTTTACCTTTTCTTTTCCTGGAATATACTTGACTTTTGTTATCATTGTATATAGTTTTTGTATCAATATTAAAAACCTTCTTTTTATTTTTTTGAGATGAATGTGCTTGTTTTTTATTTTCTGAGATGAATTTATTTAACTTTTTGCACATGTTACTCCCAGCTCCCTCTCCCTCCCCTTCTCCCCCTTCCCCCAGTCCCCCCACACCCCACCTCACTCCTCCTCCACTCCCCGGGGAGGGTAAGGCTTTTCAAAGTCTATAATATTATCCTGGGCATGGCCTAGGCCCTCCTCCATGCGACCAGGCTGAGACAGCATCCATCCCTCCATGTGGAATGTGCTCTCAAAGTCCATTTGTGTGCCAGGGATAAATACTGATCTACTATCTGAGGCCCCATAGATTGTTGAGGCCTCCTCTTTGAAACCCAGGTCCAGGTGGGTCTGGATCAGTCCCATGATGGCCTCTCAGTTATCATTCTGGGGTCCATGTGTTGCCCCTTGTTTAGGTCAGCTGCCTCTGTGGGTTTCACGAGCCGGGTCTTGATTCCTTTGCTCATCCTACTCTTTGCAACTGGATTCCAGGGGTTCATTTCAGTTTTTAGCTGTGGGTGTCTGCCTCTGCTCCTGTCAGCCACTGGATGAGGGTTCTAGGATGGCATATAAGGTAGTCATCAATCTCATTATCAGGGGAGGGCATTTAAGGTAGCCTTAATGCCATTTGATGTCATTTCTGTATGGTGAGTAAATAGCATCCTAACAAAAAATCACAGCACAGACTAGGTGCTGAGGCTTGTAGTCTGTTGTGTTTTGGTGAATTTGCAGTGGTACACATTGCTGTCACAGCTGTCCTTACTTACATGGAATCTTCCTGCATTTAACCCCTCCCAGTGACACTGATTCTTTCCCAATGTTCCCAATGAGCATTTAAGGAATCAGGGATTTCATTTATTCTGTGTTTCCCCCCAAGGGGGCTGCAGCTATCAGAATGTTATATGCTCATTTTTTGCTCTTAGTCTCTTTGACCTGACTGTGCTTAGTCCAGGCAGACCTTTGGACCAGGCTAAGACGTAGCATTGGACTTTATGGATCACATTGTTATGCTTGTCTTTCCCAAACAGTTGAGGCTGAACTTGACTTCAAAGTGGTCTAGTCCTAAGGACAGTGAGACAGATGGGTTTTGTAATTAACTTCTGAGAGCCTCAGGTCTCTCATGTCTTATAATTCCTGGTGAAAGGAAATAAAGTTAAATGTCATTTTAGTTCTATGAGAGTTAATTTCCAGCTACATCAAAAAATTCCTCATGATGCTTTGAAGTTTTAATGGTAATGTCCTCCAGTTGCATTGTGATCTCTATATGCTCTATGGCTTGGGTTTGAAATGTCCTTCAACGTCCAGAGATGTTAGAAGCCCATGGTGATACTGGGTGACAGTGAAGCCATCAGAGTCTAGTTTGGGTAAGTTATGCTATTGAGGGCACCCAGAGGAGATATTATTCACTTCTGTACCTTTCTCTTTTGCCTTCCTTTTTAGTCCCACCACGTGATCTGCTGCCTAGCTACAGTCTAAAGCAATAGGGTCAACTGGAACCTTTGATCCTAACTAAAGCTTCCTCCTTTACAAGATGGTTGTCTTGAGTGTTTATCACATCAATAGAAAGCTTATTAATACAACAAGGCAAAGACAGATGGACTTTGTCTCTCAGGGAACTTAAAGCTTTGGGGGTTTGTTCTTAATTTTACTTCCATAAGAAGAATTCTTACTTTTATTGGGGTAGAAGTTATATTATTATGAAACCTTAGACTCTTGCTATTGTTAAGAGCTTCTCATTATTGAGAAATCAATAATGGCCAATAACTTTCTTCATTTCTCTTAAGATGGTAAGACTTTTTTATCTTCACTGGAGGAAATAAAAATCAATTCTCTTTCTAGACACATTCTCATGTGCTTATATACTGGCAGATGGAGCTTGCCCTCGTTTACAGCCTGCTGGCCTTCAAAGTATTTTTCCCGATAAAATCCTAATGTCAAATTGGTGAAAATTATTAAACTCCCATAGGGATATTTGATGCTCCTATAGGATATTGGAGAAATCTCAAGAAGAGGTCCACAGCTTTCATTCTAAAGTTCCTGTGGCTTAATTCTCCAGGAGTAATAAGGAGAAGAGGTCATCTTGTAGGGCTGCTCTGCTCCACCTCATGTAATGATTCCCATTTTATCCTTAGAAAATAAATACTTTGCCTCCAGAAACTGAGAATGAATCAGAATGACATATTGATTCCTGCAGAGTCCACTACAGATACATTCATTCAAATGCCACTTCAGGTTCACATTTGCCAGAAACTATTAGCAGAATTATTGGAAGGGATCTTTCTAATAGTGCTTCCAGTTCAAGTGTCGGAAGAGACTTAAATTAATGCCAGAAAGGGCCCTTATAACATGCGGATAAAAAATAGAATTATTTTACCTTGGGCCAGAGGACACCAGAGAGGTAGTCATACATACAAACAAGTCTTAGTTTGCAGTTCTGGCTCCTGAGAACTGTCATGGAACATCCCAGACCCCTACATCATTGCCTTATGCAGTTAAACTGAAGTACACTGAAGTCTGAAGTGTGACATGGCACACAGCTACAGCCCTTAGTCAGAGGTTCCTAGCAAGGCACTTTGCTCCACTTATGTGATCTATTCTGTGCAATTTGCTTTCTTCTCCATGCAATTGGGATGAATGATTTTTAAATACCTTTCTGTCCCTTAAATTCTAGTCTTTGATATATTGCATTTCTTAACTGTGTGCTCACAAACTTGGGAAATAAATCCCTGGTGAAAGGAGCACTTGGTAAATTCCCAAACCTTACAGAACAGACCCATGGGGAATAGCAGAGGTGATGTGTAACATTTTGTTAGGATTCTCTTACTATGTTCCCAGTGTCTGAGTCCCAACTTCATCACTCAGTTGGCCTTGGTGAACACAGTTTCTTCATTGTGGTGGGACATGAGTAGACTTCACTCCATAGGAGCCATGTGAGACCACCTAACAAAGCCCTCAGCTCTGTGAATTTTACATGATACTCAAGAAATTGAACTCTGCACAGTGAGAAGAAAAAAGAGTTTCAAGAAGGCTGACATTTCTGTATTTGAAGCCATCTGTGGGGAGCCATAAGGAATGAAAGATAGGCATGGAGTGGGAGATGGTAAGGGCAAAAATGAGGTGGAATATGTCAGTCTCTCACTGCCCCCAAACCTCCCACTGCAACCATACAGATGTCTTGCAGGAGAAGCTGTCACTTTCATTTCAGAGCCAAAGGACACATGGCTCGTGACTCAAAGTCTGGCTTACCTTCATCCTTTGAATCTTTATGACAAAGAGTGGTGGGTGGGTATGGAAATGTGTGTGTCTGTTCCATGTCCTTATTTAGGAAGGGAAGGGAATTCTGGAAAACATAAGTTCCAGTTTAGTTAACTTCAGAGCATGAGTATGTGAACTAAGTTAGCTAAGTCTTGCTGTTCCTCCTCAGGAAAAGGTGTCTGTTTTCAACCTTCATAATGCTACAACACTTTAATATAGTTCCTCATATTGTGGTGATCCCCAACTATAAAATTATTTTTATTGCTGCTTCATAACTGTACATTTTCTATTGTTATGAATAGTAATGTGAATGTCTGATAGGTGGGATATTTGATATGTGACCCCTGTGAAAGGGTCAATTAACTCACCAAGGGGTGGTGACCCAAACATGTCAATAACCACCACCATAAACCATGCTGTTTAGAATCATCTTATTTATTCATTCATTTTATTTATGTTTATATATTTTTGTCTTGTCAGATTACAATAAAATCTCCCTGAGTGTAGGATGGAGATTGACTTGGTCACCGTTGTTATAAACAACACCCAGAGTATCCTAGGTACTCAATGATGATTTAGAGACAATGGTTGAGCCATAGCATGTATAAGTATTTGAATTAATTTGTAAATAGGAAACCCTAAACCTGAAGTCAGTATTTGGATTATGGTTACATGCTAAATTCTACATAAGCATGTGCACAGTGAATTAGTTAGAGTTGTATAGAGTACAACCTGAAGTTTTGGTGGTGTTTCAATAGCTTTGCCTTAAGATAAATTTATTTTTATTTTTTAATTTCATTTTACATCCCAACCACAGTTCTCTCTCCCACCCGTACCCCCTTGCCTCCCCCAAACCCCCCTCAGCACCTCCCTAGCACACCCCCTGTCCACTCCTCCTCAAGGGCAAGGGTTCAGTCTTAATGCATGGGAGAGGGATCCGACCCTGTCCCAACCTATCGTGCCAGATTATTTATTTTTATTTAATGTGTACGAATCTCTCTTGCCTCCATATGTGTATGTGCCATGTATGTGCAGGGCCTGAGGAGGCCAGACTGGAATTATAGACAGTTGATAGTCACCATGAGAATTCCGGAAACTGAACTTGTATCCTGTGCAAAAACTGCCAGTGCTCTAATCACTGAGCCATCTCTCCCTCCGCATGTAAAAGTCTTTTAGTGAATGGACACTTCCGATGAAAGGTGGCCTTCTCAAAGAGCCTCCTGATCAGCTCTTTATATCACATGGGAACAGGACATTACCCTCTTTTGTTCCCAGCCAATCAAATTTGGAGAGCAGGCATACTGGTTCTGTGAAGACCTCGCTTGGAAGAAATACTTGTAATTTCTACCCACATTTTATTGGTGAGAACTTACCTACCACCTATGATAATCAGTAAGTCAAACCCTCAGGAAAAAAATTGAAATTGTTATTGGCAGCATCTCTTCATTATGTAGTTATTTGTTTCAAACCAGCAACCAAACTTAGTGAGCCTTCATCTTGATTCTTGGTGTGTGAATATATGCATGCATATGTGGTAAATGAATGTATGTATTTGTGTGTGAGTGACCATGGGTGTATGTGGATATGGAGGCCAGAAGTCAATATCAGTTGTCTTCCTCAGTTGCTCTCCTTATTTTTTGAGGTGGGATCTTTCACTGAACTTAAAGCCCACCGATTTGGCTAGTAGGCTGTAAACATTCCCTGGTCTATACCTTCCTAGTGCTCATGTTACAAGTGGAGTAGTACTCAACTCAGCCTTTTAAAATATATACACTGAGGCCCCCGATCTCAGATCCCCATAACTAAGCAACCAACACCTTACCAATTAAGCCATGTTCCTGACCCATTGCTTTAAATCAATGCTTTGATAAAAGATATTTAAAGCATAATAGAATTCATAGAATTTGGATTGCTTTTAATAAAGTACTAGTAATATATTTGTACCACAAATTTTTAAGAACCAGGTTTCTGACCTTAGTTGTGAGTACATTCAAGATGTCTTCATTCAGAATTGAGTGAATGTTATTGCTAACATAAAGTGTGTGTGTGTGTGTGTGTGTGTGTGAACATTAATTGAAGAAAAAGACATGAAGTTGAGAGGGAGAGGGAGGGGACGTGGGAGGAATTGGAAGGTGGAAGAGTAGGGTGGAAATTATACAAAACAGTACTCATGTATGAAGTTGTCTAAAAAATAATAAAGAAGAAAATGTTAATTTTTATCTTAACAGGATCTACAGTCATCTAGGAGATGGGATTCTGGGTATGCTGGTAGGGCATTATCATGATTGCTAGTGAAGGAGGTCACAGCACCTGCCCACTGTGGTGACACTCTTCCGGAGGCAAGGGACCCTGCCTGTGTGAGAGTGGAGGAAATGAGCTGAGCTCTGGAATGTGTTCATTCATTGCTCTCTCCCCCTAACTGTGGGCATGAAGCAGATGTAGCCAGATGCTTTAAGCTCCTGATGCCATGATGGACTGTAGCCTAAAACTGTGAACTAAAAAATGCCCTCTCTTGTAGAGGTTGCTGTTGCCAGTGTATTCATCCCAGAAACAGAAAAGAAAACTGGAACAGTGAATATAACACTTTGTTTAGAAAATGACCATGGAATAAGTAACGCTGTGCAGTTAGAAGAAAATTCTGTAATATACAAATGAGCCATGAGAATCACCCAGGAGAATCCATACATGTGACATTGTTGAAATTATTCTAGAGCCTTTTTTATATTTGTGGCTCATTATAGAACCAATAATAATGTTAATTTAGTAGAGGAGTTGATTTTTACAGTGCGACTGCGTGGCACAGAGGAAGGCATGCAATTTATGTGAAGACCGGGTCTTTGTTCTGATTCTAGCTATGCATCATAGTTCCTATCCAAGTGGTTTAGCCCCTATTTATTAATTTGCTCATCTGTAAGTGGCTAAAGGAGGAGGATGGACCAATTCAACCAATGGTTTGGTCTTCTTTGGCATACAATAAATGCTCCATTGATGATAATTTTTAATTGCTCTTTCTTTTAGACAATTGTTATCTAAAAATATGTTAAAATAATATAAATCCAGTCTCATAAAAGCTCCCTTTTTCTTGAATATTTTCTGTTGCCTGGAGAATAAGTTTGAAATGTGGCTTGTGCATCATGATTTGAGTCTTATGTCCAGGGCTCTAGCTGAGTCTCCATCAGATCACTTTGTATCTGGGAATTCTGCACATGTTTCTTTCATGTATCACTGAAAAATCTCTGTAATAAAGATGGGAAATATGCTGTCCTAGTTTGTCTGGATATGTCAGAATCTAAGTACCCACTGAGACCATCTTTAGTAAGAATATAGATAGAGATCTGGAAGTTAGCATGTAAAAACCAGGTTATTAGCAATAAAATTCAGCTACTTTTATTTCAGCTTCATTGTCTAAAACACATTATGCATTATGAACTAAGAGGGTTCCTTCCTACAAAGAATCTACTTTCATAAATGAATTCACGAGAGATGTTGGTAAAAGCAGAGACACAGATGTGATAACAGGATCTCAGGACTTATCAGTGCTGTCATCCTTCTAGAATCTCATTTTTGCATGCCTGATCATGATGATCCTTTGTTTCAAAGCTAGTACTTCACCACTGAGTTAAAACACACGAATAATTTATGAGCTCCTGGTACATTATTTTTTTCCTCAAGGCATTGTCTTTGCATGATATTGCAGCATTTGATAGCTGGTTAACCCAGGAAGATACCCTTCTGTATCATGATTTAGATGGAGGCAACTTCCATCTCTAATGGTGTAGGCACTTTTGTCTGTTACTAGCAGAATGGATACATATGAAGACCGATAATTTAACTCTAATGTGGACTGCATGGGAAAAGCTATAGGGGTTCTATTTAGTTGGTAGTAAACAACTTTGGAATCAATGTGTTTTTCTTTACTGAAGACTTGCTTAGTGCATTGGAAAAAAATTCTATTAGTTTGCCTCATTTAGTAGTCACCAAGCAACCTGACATGCAAGCCAGTGGCACCCATTAAGGCCAGTGTGACTCTTTGCAGCAAACTGAACCAAGCCATCTGAATTCAACCCCAATGGCATCATTCAGCAGGCCAGACAGAGCCATGATTTAGGATATTCCCAACATTTTATGGCAATTTGTTTCATTTGCCGCAGGCCCATAACGATGCAAATTGCCATAAAGTGGGATAATCAGGCAGTAGAAGTGTCATAAAACTGCAGGGGAAACAAATTTCCATCTTGGAACTTTGCATGCCGATGAACATGGGGGAGAGTAAATGTAGACCTGGCTTTTCCAGTGTTCTCTGGTTGCCAAAGTCTATGCCAAGCAGAAATGATTCCATTTTGTCAATTTGTACTCATTTCAAGCTAAGGAACATCAGTGAAAGAGGACCTGAAAAGATGAGGAAGCATTGGGCCAAAGTCTTTTTCAGATGCAAGGCCTCTGCTACCATAAGGAGTGGCCCAGAGTGGGAAGGCCAAATGTTTGCCATTCGGTAGATGAGGACAAATGAAAACACTGTTAGGGGTTGGAGTGCTTTGGCCCTCTGAAATGTCAGAATACTTCTCTCGATGCATTTTTGGAATCATGTCTCTGTCTCTCTTGCCATGAAAGGCTTGTGCCACGGTGAGAAACAACAAGCCGGAAGTAGCAAGGCTAGGGCATGGCTCACTGGGCCCTGCTGAGAACCGGAATGAGGATGAGATGGAAGCATTCATGCTCGCATATCCATTGATTGCCCTTCAAGTGAATGGAAAGTTCTCATCAATGGCTGAAAAGCAACTCTCTTTGTTTTCCTGCCTCCTCATTTCTATTTTTTTCTTCTTAGCTCATGGATCATTTGCTTGTGTCAGGAAACATGAGTCATCCCTGGAATACCCATGAGGCCTGGAGCTTTCAGGTTTTACTCTATTTCTGAGAATGAGTTGTTTTCTGTACCTTTTATAATTGTGTTGTCCGTTTTGTTCCCTGGTTTGTAATATTATTGCATTAGTTCCATTGACTTGATAGCCCCCTCAGGATACATTCCATACCTTGGCTTCTGCTAAGTGAACTCTTGACAGATACCTCAATACGAGCAATTCTTTGCCAAGCTTTTGGTGTAAGACCTAAAATTATTTTCTCCTTTAAAAATGTAAACTACCACCCAGGAAGAGCATCTCTAGAAGTCCTCTGGTTTGATTTCATAAACCAAATGTGTCACTAGGTCTGGATGAACAAGATTATTTCTTGGTCATGACACTGTATCTGAGTCACAAAACATTGACACTGGTGGACACTGCTCTCCTGAGTGCAATGGACTTTTTTTCTATTTTTAATTAAGAAGAGGTAGACAGCATGCTACAAGATGTTGAGTGAATTGGCTGCCTTTCTATCAGAAGACAAACTCCTTTGGATTATATATCCTTAAGGTGTTGTCTTACAGAATACATAGAGACTAGGTTCTTCATAATTGTGCATTTATGTGTAAAGCAGAAATCTACATTGGCAAAAATCTCAGCAAATGAAAAATTACATCCAGGATACACAACAATGAACCCACTAGAAATTCTTACAGTGTTGGTGAAGTGACTCACCATAAAACTCTTATGTAGAATCTATCCTTAATTATTTTAATTAATTTTTAACTTTAATATTAATTATCTTTAGCATGAGTGCGTGTGTATGTGGACAAGTGTGTATTGTGTATGTGAATGTGAGCATGCTGTGGCATACTGTTGAGGTCAGAGGACAACCTTGTAGAGTAGATTCTCTCCTTCCTTCTCTCCACGTCCTTGGGGGACAGAACTCAGGTCTTAGTCTTATGCAGCAAGCACTTAACTTGCTGAGCCATCTCACCATCTCTGAAACAGCTACTTCTTGAACAACGTGTCAGTGGTCTCTCCAAAGCCAAAGTGCAAAGAGCCACTGTGTGCCTTTGGTGATTTCCTTCAATGCATTCTTCAACCCTGATATTCTTCTCCTCTCAAACTTTCTACTGCCTTTGGGACCCTAACTATTTTATTTCCATAGAAGTTATTCCATGAATGGAACTTTCCTCATCTGTTTCTACCCATAAACACTTACTCAAGGTCCTTATAACAGTGGCTGATTGACCAAACCCAGGTATTTTAGACTGAAGAAGCAATAATATACATTGCATGTTCTCAAAGAATTTTTGTTTGGGGAGCTGTTTTTCTTTTCTGCTTTTAAGTATGACATTTAAAATTTTATTTTTATTTTATTTTGTTTTTTAATATCATTTTATACAATATATTTTGATCATGTTTCCCCTCCGCACCAAATCCCCCAGATCATTTCTACCTCCCAACTTCATGTTATCACTCTCTTAAAACAACAACAAAAACACCCCAAAACAAAAAACAACAAAAACTAAAAATCAAAACAATAAGACAAAAAAATCAATAAGACAAACAATATAGCAACAATAATAAAACCAAAGCAAAAATAACCAAAACCCAAAATAATCTTGATAGTATCATACAGGAACATAACAAGGAGGTTGATTAAGCTTATAAAAATAAAATATTATAGGGAGTATTTCTGTTGTGTACAGGGGGAAGATGGAGAAATAATTAAATGTAGTAATTTATAACTCATCTGACTCTCAGTAGAGGAATGATTTTGAGCTTCTAAGTATGAGGAAGAAAGTTCAACTGTGTATGTTCTAAGAGGCTAATGAAATAGATAATAGGTGCTATCCTATATATGGGAAGGTAGTGAACAGAAGGCAAATTCACATTTGGGTAGGGGCCCATAAGTCCAAGGATCGAGTCTCATTGTTGAGTTTTGAGTGATGATAAAATGAGCAAGGAATGGAAATGGTGTTTCTATTGGCATACTATAGGTTCTTCTGCTAATATTCAAGATTTAACCACAGAACTACCCCAGAGCCTAGTTATATTGATGATGGGGACTACAATGATGGGAAGCATATACTTGGAAGTCTCACTCAGCCAAAACCATTGAGTTTTGTTTATTTCATTCATTAAAATGATCTCAGTGTAAAATTAACAATAAACTTGCTACTCTGGATCTAATTTTGTTCAAGTGGGAGGAACAATGTCAGTACCCACTAGTCTATAGCCTGATATACACCAGAAATTTTGTGTGATTGGAAATGTATGAAATCATCATTCTGGAAGTGTGAATGGGACAAAGAATTCTAAATTCAGAAGAAGGGGATTTTAGAAATTTAGAGATAAATTATTAGTAAGATAAAGCATTTTAAAAAATTATTTTCATTTTTGAAATTAAGATATAAATACATTGATTTTCCCTCTTCCCTTTCCTCCCTTCAATCCATCCCATGCACCCCAGTGTCCTCTTTCAAACTCACAGTCTTTAATTTTTAAAATGTTGCTGTTGTGTGTATGTACACATATACACAAGCACACACATTCATATGTATATATATGTATATATAGCACTAAATGCAGAAATAAAATATTATCTGTCTGTCTAATATTACTTGTAAGTGCAGGAATCCGGGTTAATTGATTTTAGATAACCAATTTGTAGAATTTCCCCCAAGGAAGAAGATTTCTTCCATTCTCAACATTCTTTAGGTAGCTGTAGTTCTTTGCCTAGGTTTGGGGCCCCGTGACAATTCCCCCTTCTGTGTCAGCATGTCTGTTGGTGTTGTACTTGCTCAAGTCTTCTTAGGCAGTCATGGGTGTAGTTTCTCTGACAGTTTTAGGAGATGAAATCTCACAGAAACTTCCTGTTCCTCTGGCTCTTACAACATTTCTGCCCCCTTCTTAGCTATGATCCTGAGTCCTAAGCATAGGAGTTCTATTGTAGATCTCTTAAAATTGGAATCTTGTAAATGTGGAGAATTTTATCACAAATACTGCATGTACAGACTTTGTTGCAAGATGTAGGAAGTTCTTTAACATGCTTCAATTCAACTTTGAGTGAGAAGTAAAATCAGTAATTTTTTAAATGTGTCAATTGTCTATTTCAGGTAAACAGATTTCCATGATACCTTAGTACTAAGCACCACCATATGGTCACATGGTTCCTAGGATTTGATTACCTTTGTATAAAGCAGATGCATCCAGAGTTGCTTAATGTGATTGAGTTCATCTGAGGAGTGAAGGAGCTACAGAAGGCTCTCTTCCACATGCAGAATTTTTGTTTGGAGTGCTGTTTTTCTTTTCTGTTTTTAAATATGACATTTAAAAAATATTTTTATTTTATTTTGTTTTTAATATCATTTTATATAATATATTTGATCATGTTTTCCCCTCTCCACCAGAGTTCTGGTGGGATGTGATCTGCTGTAATGTACAGGATCAGGACTGGAAATGGAATTTCTAGTATAGTCAAATATCTTGCATCATTGAGGTGTTGGCATACCTGGAAAGTAGGTGTGGCATCTTCTCTTAGTGCTACATGAAGAAAGAGAGCCTGGGAGACAGGTAGAGTTTGTAAACCTTCATATGTTAGGAGGGTGGACAGCCTATAGAAAGAAAAGATAGTGGTAGTGACCAAAAACTTAGGTTTTTTTAAATTCACAAATGAGAAGCATGGCAACTGTTAAAGCATGACTGCAGGGTACCCATCCCTGGTAAGATCTACTTCTTTTGACAGGTAAACTATGGGTGTAAAGGAAGATCCCAGTTGGTAGGCTAGGACCCTGAGGGCATATCCCTCTTTTCCTGTTACACAGAGGAAGAAGAGATGAGTTAGGTCTGGGAAGTGGAAGGCCATGGGAGCTTCTGAAAGGGTGAGAGATGTGTGTGAGAAGGGTTTTATGTGAAGGGCCAAAGCCTGCCTCCTATAGGGTATGGGTAATGAGGGAAAAGGTGGGGATCTAGGAACACAAGAAGCCAGCTATTCCTAGGAATGATAAAAATCTCTTTGGTAGTGGGTACCACAAGGAACTGGATTAGGTGTTTTCCATCCACGATTACTTTTGTGGATTGTGGTAATGGTTAGTCCCATTAAGTTGATTATCTGAGGGATAGACAGTTGGACCTTAGACAGTGATACTCTATAGCCACGTCTGGATAAGAAATTTAGAAGAACAGAACAGATGCTCAATTTGGCTAATTTGTAGGGCTAGATTGAAAAGGAGAAGGTCATTTACAAATTATATGAGTATAGACTTGGGGAGAGACAAAGAAGTAAATCCGAGTTCAGGGCCTGGCCAAATAGGTGTGGGCTGTCCTGGAACCCTTAGAGTAGAACAGTTAAGGTGAATTGGATGGAGAGGTGGGCATTGGGGTCAGTTCAGACATGAGTATGGAGGGGGATATAGTAGAAGGTATCCTTTAGGTCCAAGATCAAAACATGAGAGGCTCCTGAGTGGATAGTGTAAAAGGTCAGTTACAGACAGGATGCAGGGGGACCTTGTAGATTGATGATCTGTGGATTTTGAACCAGGCAGTAGGCCTCATTGTGCTTTTTAACTGAAATTATAGGGGTGTTAAAGAAGGAAGATGTGGGGGAAAGTATTTTTTTCTCAATGAGGTCTGAGATGATAGGCTTAAGTCCCCTGAGGTTCAAGAGCAGGAGTGGGTTCTAGGTTTGAGTGACAACCAAGTAGGGTCTTGTAAATTGGATGGTGACAGGGGGGATGGGGTTTGACAACAGAGGGGTTTTGGTCATCCCAGACTTGGGGGTCCACCTGAGAGTCTGGCAAAGAAATGACATGTTGGAACCAGTAAGGCTAGCAGAAGGGGGGCTACTGATGA
This sequence comes from Mesocricetus auratus, assembly GCF_017639785.1. NCBI lineage: Eukaryota > Metazoa > Chordata > Mammalia > Rodentia > Cricetidae > Mesocricetus > Mesocricetus auratus. Next base: position 44,443,896 of record NW_024429182.1, read on the forward strand.
TCTTGGGGTCAGGAAAATGGGAGGAGCAAAGGAAATAGAGGCTACCACTTTGGTTAGAAGATCCATTCCCAATAAGGGGACTGGACAGGTTAGCACCACAGAAAAACATGAGTTAGAGGAATACCCCTGAAAATGTAGTTGAGTGTTTGGGTCTGGAAAAGTTGGCAAGGCTGTTCCTTTACCCGATAATAGGACAATAGGTAAATGAGAAGGAGAGGTGGGTACTCCAAACTCTGTTAGGACCAAATAAGTGGCCCCAGTGTCCAGGAGGAAGGAGATGGACCACCTGGATACTGTAATGAGTACCCTAAGCTTCCTGTAGGAGATGACAACCCTTCAGTCATCTCTGGGCAGGCCTATCAGGTCAGATGGAGGGTGATGTTCCCATGCTGTGAGGGACATGGGGAGCAGCCAACAGTCCAGTATCCTTGATGATACTTGGACATGGCCAGGATGACCTGCAGGGTTAGGGCAAGTACTTCAAACAGAGACCTGGTGGTTTTCAAGCTTCAGGAGGCAAGAGAGCTGAGGCAAATATTAAAGCTGGTTGAATGGCTTTGGCCAACATTTGGGATTTCTGTTTACAGAGTTTCATCTCTTCCAGGGTATGCCTTAATAAAGGCCAGTGTCAAGACTTCTGTCTGTGGAGTTCGGGGTCCTCTCTCCAAGTACTTAAGATTGGCACTAATGTCAGAAAAACTCTGGGAAAAGAAATAGGTCTTACAGAGTTGTTTACCCTCTGGGTCTAGATTGTTATACTGTAAGAGGGCCTTTGTGTGGTCTTCTAGAAATTGAGACAGGTTTTCCTGTTTGTCATGGATGGCCTCTTGGAGTTTCTCATAGTTCACTGGCTTAAGGGCAAGTTGTAAACTGATCTCTAGCTAGAATGCCACCTGGGGTGTTGTCCCAGTGGGGATCTAAGTCATTGGATACTTCAGCCCCAGCTGCAGCTGAGTATGCTACATTAGTTTGGTGGGTTTTTATCTGCAGGTATTATAGCCTGTTACCAAACTTGCCTGTGCTCCTCGAGAAATAGGTTGTTAGTTAGAATTATATATATGTCGTGGAAGGTGAGACTACAGGATTGGGTAATATATTGAAATTCTTTAATGAAGGTAGAGTAATTAGAGATATAAGACACCAGATTTTGTTTTTGCTTTTGTTTTTAATTGGAAGAGTTCAATTAGTGAAATGGGGACATTTACGTTGACCCAGATGTCCACCCCAGCAACCACTAGCAGAAGGAGAACCAAGGTCAGGTTGGGCCAGGTAGGGAGAGGTATGGGGGTCAAAGGGCAGAGTGAGAGCCAGTATCCGAGGGACTGAAGGTTGCTGGTGGGGTAAAAGTGGGTGACAGGGAACTTAAAGCAGTCTGTTGCTGAAAAGGGAGAAGAGAAGACCAGAGGAGTTGGAGGAGGGGAAGGAGCTATGGGTTGAGACCATTGGGGATGAGGGGCTCATTATCAGGAACAAGAGTAGTGGAGGAATCATCTTGTTCAGACTTCATATCTTGGAGGAGCTAAGTGAGGAACTGGAAGGATAGAAGGAACAACAGAAGGTGGAGGGATTGGAGGTTTTCCAACTGGCATCCAAAAGGGGAGTCAGGAGGTATGCCTGATGCTGTTTCTGTGTGTGAGGAGGAAGGGAAGGTCCTATACCTGAAGTCCCAGGTGTCCCCAGGACCCAGGGAGGACCAAACTGGAAGACACAGTCATTCAGTGGATCATCACCACCTGAACAGGGATCAAAGGCTAAAAGTCCAAGGAGACTCAGTAGGTGGTACCAGGGCTTTCAAATTCAGAAGGTAAAGATTGATCTTGAAAATGAACCCTCATCTAAGGGAAAGGGTCAAAGGTGTGGCTGATGGAGAGGGTCAACTGTAGTCTTAAAGACTGTGGCTGGGGTACATCTGCCTCTGAGGATGCTAGAGGGGTGTCAGTCACACAATGGTCACACCCTTGGATCCAGGGAAGAGTTTATACCAACCAAACAGAAACTTAACCAACTGCTTCTGTTGGATGGGATGACCAGCAATCAGTTAACTAGAAGGTGGGTCTGTTGTTAGGTGAATTGGAGATAAGGGATAGAGTCCTAGAGCAGCTTACACCCCTGAGTGGGAAAGTGCAGACACCAGGACATCCTATGGAGTCTCAGCCCCAATGTTGGGTGTTTTTTTTTCTAATGGGATTGGTCAAGGAATGCCACAAAATCATACCATGCAACAGACCTCACCGAGAGATGTTGGGTGGGGGTAACACAAAGGCTGCCTTCGAGTGAGGAGAAAGGAGAAAGAGAGCAGGCTGTGAGGCACAGGCTCTATAAAGATGTATAGCAAGTGCATTGCACAGGGAGAGCATGTGACTTGTGACAACAGTAGAAATGTGTTGCATATGGTGGCTGATGCAGAGTGTCTAAAGGAGGACTGTTGGAGCACCTGGTTCTAGAATGTGGTGGTTCTCGGTTTACCAACATCATGTATCCTGCAAACCATTTATTTTGACCTACACTGAAATTGTGACCCCATGGTATATGTCCACCCCATTGCTTGCTAAATCCTGAACATGTGATACGTAACTGACCTTTTGCCTTGCAGAAATGTCTTCTCGAGTACCTTGATGACCTGCCTTCCTCATGAAGTGTTCTTGCACATATCTACTCCACAGGCAGCCTTGAGCACTGAGTCTTCCACTCTTCTGTGCAGATGCTAACAGCCAGTTATCTTGGCAGCGGCTTTCTGCCAGCCCTACTTCTTCCCCATAAAAGGGATCCCAAAAGCCAGTGAGGGGTTGTTCTCTGAATCCTGACTTTGGGAGAGGTAGCCAGTTAATCTAGTTCTAAATATAACTTGCTTTTATTAGACATTCATGGAATTGTTCTTCCCCACCCTAGATCTTACAAGTTTTCAACTACTGCTCGCACTGCCTGTTGGCTGCACTACCTGCTGCCTCTGCTCCTTCATGAAGGACTCTAACCCTCTGGAACCGTAAGCTTAAAAGAAACCCTTCCTCAGTCATGTTGTTTTTATCACAGCAACAGACACATAAGACACTGCCATACCTGAGTTTCGTTTGCAGTCCTGAAAATAAAACAAAATAGTTTAGTCTAGAAGAAAGTTTCTGTTCACAAACAATTCTCCCCTCCCAGTCCCTCTCTCTCCCCCATACCTCTTTCCTAATCTGAATTATCTGTTAATTTAAAGAAAGACTCTGGCTTTCTTACATTAGTGATTCTCATTACATTGGTGGTGTCTGTAAAAAGAATCATATATGCATGAAGTTTCTTTCCCCTTTTTATTTTCAAGTCTGTATTCCCAATTCATGGAATTTTTTGAAAACCAAGTAGTGGAATAACCTCTCACGATATTGAAGGGGCAAGAGTTTTGTCTTTTCTATATGGCTTGTCTTGAGAAAAGAGGAAACTATCATGGTTGATTTTCTTTTATGGGTCCGTTTCATAGCTTTGAGACAAAATTCTGACTGCAACTTGCCTTCAGTTTGAACTAGTGTCAGA